>NC_090444.1:342384817-343636587 GCF_031143425.1 Pleurodeles waltl | reverse complement strand
TACATTGGTTGTGCAGTGGTGGGATAAGTACTTGCAACTACTTACCACTTTGTCATTTTGTACTTTTCATAAGAGAAAAATATACAAAACAAGTTCAGTGTATGTACACCTAACCAAAAAGTTTTGCTTTTCTTCTCTTACTCTATTGCTAAGTGCTGAAAAGTACCTCTAAAACTTTCAAAAAGTTCTTAAAAAGTTGAAAAAGTTTTTTTTTCTGTTTCCTTAAAAAGTTCTGAAACTTTTTCTTTCTTTTTCTGTCCCTTAAACTCTTTTCTATCATGTCTGGTACAGGTCCTACTCTTGATCTGGCCAGCACAGCTTATGACCACCTTAACTGGAAAGGTGTAAGGAGTCTCTGCATTGATAGAGGTTTAGGGGTAGGGAACAATCCCTCTAGAGAATTCTTAGTTAACATGCTCATTGAAAATGATAAGGCCTTTGCTGGCACATCTGGTGAGAAGTTAGCAGATGGTTCACACTCTGATTCTGGGGCAGCCCCAATAAGAATGTTAGATGGTATTCTTTCCAACCTGCCCCTTAGCAGGCCACCTAGCATGGCTGGTACTAATGTCAGCTCTCATCACAGTAGGTATGTAATTCCTTTAGGCCAGGTTGTTAGAGTGCCAACTGTTAGGGACAGGTCTCCCTCTGTCCATTCACATCATTCTTCTGTGTCTAAGCATGCCCAACCCACCCACCCTGATGACAGAATGTTAGAAAAGGAGCTCAATAGATTGAGAGTGGAAGAGTCCAGACTGAAGCTTAAACAGCAACAGCTGGCTCTAGACAGGGAAACTTTTCACTTAGAAAAAGAGAGGCAGAGGTTGGGGTTTGGACCCCATGGTGGCAGCAGCAGTATTACAGATAGTACTCCTGTGGCCGTTATGATGCACATGCGCATAACCTCAAGCCTGTCTGCCATAGTCTGCATCCCCACCCGCACCTCCTTGGCCAGCTTCTGCTGGATTCCCACTACTATCCTCTCAAAGGTGGTGTCTGTGTCATCAGAGTCCTCAGCTGTGCTTGAGCTGGTAGGTCATACTATTGGGGTGGTGGGTGGGTCCTCTGGGATGGCTGCTACATGGATGCTCCTCCTAGTGACTGGAGGTGGTGTCTAGAGGGTTCCCAGGGCATATTGGAGGGTTTACTGGCTGATGGTTGTCAGCTGGTCATCCAGGTCACCAGGGTAGTCCAGGACAGGCAGATTCACAGGAGAGCCATCATCCTCTGCAATGACATATTGTACAATTAGTGTGTATGTGCTGTGCCAGTTCTAAAGTGACTTCCTATTGGTTCCCATGCATTGTTCCTGTCCTTAATGTTTGCAGTCTCTCAGCCCTATGCCCCACCTGCATGTCACATGCAGTGAAGGGCAGTTTGCACAATTGTCTGTGTCACATCTTCAAGGTGTGGGTTCTGTCCAATTTGTGGATTGCCACCTTCTTGTCCTCATCAACCCTCCCTCTGCTTCCAATTGCATGGTGAGGTCTTGCAATTAATGTTGGTGTGCTGATGCCACAGCACCACACATGACAATATGGCTCTGCCCCAGTCTTTCATTTTTCACATACACCTATGCATTGCTGAGACCTGCCAGGAAACAATGCACTTGTTATATTGATGTTTGCGTATGTGTGCTACATTGCATTGCACTGATGGACCTAGCAAAGTTTTCTCTTGTGACTGTGTGGGTGTGTTCATCTTCCTACACACATATGTTCTCCCCCTCAATGCAGTTGTCTTTGCACTATGATACCTGAGATGTGGCATGGTGGTATTGCAGCTAATGCGACAAAGGCATGGGGCTAAACCCAGGGATGGCCGACCAGCATGGAATTAAGATTACTGCTGTGCACATCATTATTTTTGTGATAGTGCCTGATGGTTATTGACTCTATGGACAAGACCAGTTGACAGGAGTTGCACTTGGATAGGGATTGATGGGGATTGATCATGTAGTCATACTGAACCCTCATTTCAAGTGTGTTTGTTCTATGGGCACCTAACTGCCATTTCCTAATTGACCAGCGCAAACAGCACAGGTAGTTGTGGCAACTGTTGTAAAAGGGGAATGCCGCTTGGGCCACTGGCCTGATACTGGGCATTTTCCTATAGTTTACATTCTGACAATACCAGCTGTCCTGTAACACCAGATCAGTTTTACGTTCTAACCTACCCTCCTGGTGTGCTTCAGCATTTTTACCAGCCTTGGCATGGCGGTGTACCCCCATGCAAAGGTTGTTGGTGCTGTGTTGTGCTGTGCCCCGTGGATACCCCTGCACAGCCCATGCACCTGGCATGGGCAGTTCAGGGGGTCCCATGCCCTGCCTCTTCACCCTTTCCACTGCCTGATTTGCAGGGCTAACATGCATTGTGTAGTAGCTATGTGCCTCCCCCTTCTTGCACTTGACATTTTGGCATTTTTGTCTCCCATGCAACTTACCCCGCATATGTGTTGTTTCCTGGTAGCCTGCGCTGTCTTGTCCTGCGATACCAGTGACGATTTCCCCCAGGATGACCGCAGCAACCATCTCCTCCATCTCATCCAGGTCCTCTTGTGGTGCTGGACTCCCACCTCTTGTCTGCAGAACTGCCTACCTGTTCCTTGCCATTTTCTCCTTTGTCCTCCGCTTGCAGTTCTCCTGATCTCTGCCACCCTGTTAATCTTGTCCACAATCTGCTGCCAAATTTCCTCTCTCCTTCCAATTGGCAATTTAGAGGTGATGAAAAGTTGATGTTGGTGCTCCGTCACCTCTCTCACTGGTATTTCATGCTCCTCTGTGCTGAAGCAACACTTCCTCTTCTTGTCTCTCCCCTGGGTCTTGTCAATGTCATCCTGGCTGGTTCCTGGTTGTCTGGGGTCTCCCTGGGGTCTCTCCTGGCTTTGTGGATCAATCTTGCCTCTCCTTTGTACTGTTTGCTCTGTTAGCATCGCTTATTGATGCTATTGCTGGGAAAAATGGCGCATTTCCGTTTTGCAACGTATTTACGTGTCGTAAACCGGGTTAGAGTCATTTTTACTGTGTTAACCTCATTTTACCTTATGACAAGGTGCAATGGGTAGCATCAGGAAAAATTACTCTAATCTATTCTTAGCACCACCCAGTGTCATAGTATAGATATGAAACACGGGTGGTGTTAAAAATGGCACTAGACAGTGCTAAACGTTTTGACGCGAAACTGCATTTGTGCAATTTTGCATCAAAAAGTATAAATCTGCCCCTATATGCGTTAAGCTAAGCGTTACGCTGGGGCATAAAAATGAGAGATTTACCATACTTGAGAATTGCACTTTCGGTACGTCCTCAAGTACAAATTATGATGCGAAAACAACCTTCCAAAGGTAAAGCATGTGCAATATGTAGTTTTGCTCTAATTACGTGCCTTAAGCATAGGGCTATGACATGATATTCCACTTGTTAACACCTAGGTTCATTTGGTGCTAGAATTTCATGCCAAGCCGTATAATTCTGCTGTAATAGATATGTCTTTCTCTGAAAACCTATGGGTGTTTGAGCTGTTCCTACTATATCACAACTCTTTTGCCCAGACAATCAGGGGAGTTAGGGCGAAGTGATGCGAAGCAGCAGTCCATTTTAGAGCCCTAAGGGACGAGACGGCACTCCTGCTAATCCGGGATGCAAAGTTTTGTTTTACTGGTAGCCTAGCAAACATGGTCAATGTTTTTCGGCACCAAGCCTTCTTTAAATAAACCCAATATCGAGTGCAACAACTTTGAGTTTCACAAAACTATTGATTACCAAAATATCAATAATGCTAGAAATGGAGTCTTTGGTTGACAGTCAGGTTACCCCCTGTTCAAGCAAGGACCCTCACTCTAGTCATGGTAAAAGAGAATCACCCTCAGCTAACCCCTGCTTACCCCCTTGGTAGCTTGGCAGAGCAGTAGGCTTAACGTCAGAGTGCTAGGTGTAAAGTATTTGAACCAACACACACAGTAACTTAATGTAAAACACTACAAAATGACACAACACCAGTTTAGAAAAATAGGAAATATTTATCTAAATAAAACAAGACCAAAATGACAAAAATCCGACATACACAAGTCAAGTTATGAATTATGGGGAAGAGTCAAAACAAGCAGATGCCCGAAGTCGGGGATCGCGGCGTCTGTGCGAAACGTTGAATCCACGCACTTCGAGGGGCGTCGGTCACGACGTGGTGCGGTGACTTCCACGGAGTCGCAGATTTCAGCGAGGCTGCATCGGTGTTGGGCCTGCGAAGAGCATCGCGTTCCAGTGAAGGTCACGATGTCGGGTGCAGGCGGTGTCACCGGATTCAGCAGCGGCGTCGGTCCGAAGTCGTCCGAAGTCGATTTCCTTGGATTTCCACCAGCTTTCCTTTCAAGGGTCCAAGGACTGGATAGGGCACCACTTGTCAGAGCAGGAGTCTCTCCAGAGGCTCCAGGTGCTGGCAGAGAAAAGTCTTTGCTGTCCCTGAGACTTCAAACAACAGGAGGCAAGCTCTAAATCAAGCCCTTGGAGATTTCTTCACAAGATGGAAGGCACACAAAGTCCAGTCTTTGCCCTCTTACTCTGGCAGAAGCAGCACTGCAGGAAAGCTCCACAAAGCACAGTCACAGGCAGGGCAGCACTTCTTCCTCAGCTATTCAGCTCTTCTCAAGGCAGAGGTTCCTCTTGGTTCCAGAAGTATTTCTAATGTCTGTGATTTTGGGTGCCCTTCTTATACCCAGTTTCTCCTTTGAAGTAGGCCTACTTCAAAGTAAAGTCTCTTTGGAATGTGAAATCCTGCCTTGCCCAGGCCAGGCCCCAGACACTCACCAGGGGATTGGAGACTGCATTGTGTGAGGGCAGGCACAGTCCTTTCAGGTGTGAATGACCACTCCTCCCCTCCCTCCTAGCACAGATGGCTATCAGGATATGCAGGCTACACCCCACCTCCCTTTGTGTCACTGTCTAGTGTGAGGTGCAACCAGCCCAACTGTCAAACTGACCCAGACAGGGAATCCACAAACAGGCAGAGTTTCAGAAATAGTATAAGCAAGAAAATGCTCACTTTCTAAAAAGTGGCATTTTTAAACACACAATCTTAAGAACAACTTTACTAAAAGATGTATTTTTAAATTGTGAGCTCAGAGACCCCAAACTCCACATGTCCATCTGCTCCCGAAGGGAATCTACACTTTAATCAGATTTAAAGGTAGCCCCCATGTTAACCTATGAGAGGGACAGGCCTTGCAACAGTGAAAAACGAATTTAGCAATATTTCACTGTCAGGACATATAAAACACATTACTATATGTCCTACCTTAACCATACACTGCACCCTGCCCTTGGGGCTACCTAGGGCCTACCTTAGGGGTGTCTTACATGTAAGAAAAGGGAAGGTTTAGGCCTGGCAAATGGGTCCACTTGCCAAGTCGAATTTACAGATAAAACTGCACACACAGACACTGCAGTGGCAGGACTGAGACATGATTACAGGGCTACTTATATGGGTGGCACAACCAGTGCTGCAGGCCCACTAGTAGCATTTGATTTACAGGCCCTGGGCACCTTTAGTGCACTGTACTAGGGACTTACTAATAAATTAAATATGCCAATCATGGATACACCAAACACATACACATTTTGTAAAGGAGCACTTGCACTTTAGCACTGGTTAGCAGTGGTAAAGTGCCCACAGTAACAAAAACAGTAAAATCAGAGTCCAGCACACATCAACAACCTGGGGAAAAGAGGCAAAAAGTTAAGGGAGACCACTAGTGGATGAGGTCCTCCCCCAGTACACAAAACTGTACGGTCCTCCAGACAAACAGGCGAGTACACTGTGAGCATGCTGAATGGGCAATGCCTGCTTTGAGTCGTGTGGCTGGAAGAAACAGGGGGGGGGCAGAGGCCTGCATGTGCGGATGGTGAGTGAATGTGCGTCATGGCATGGGTGGGAACTGGTGGGCAATGAGTATGACGGTCCGGCTGGGTGAGTAATGTCCTTTCCCCCTGTACCATTCCTTTAGGTCAGCGCCCACCAGAAGAAGGGTATTTGGCATGCCATCGCCAAGGACGTCCGGACCCTGGGGGTCTACCACAGACGGAGCACCCACTGCCGTAAGAGATAGGAGGACCTGCGCCACTGGAGCAAGAAAATGACAGAGGCCCAGCTGGGGAGGGCCTCCCAACATGGGAGGGGTGCCCATCGCACCATTACCCTCCTGATGGTCCGGATCCTGGGGTGGCCTATCCCGAGTTGGATGGGCGCTTGAGGGCATCACAGCAGCCACAATGAGGTGAGAACACTCTCATTCAGCTGACTCTGCGTGCATTACGAGGTGTCTGGGCAGGAGAGGTAGGCAGTGGGTTTCTCTAGGCCAGGGCAATCTTGGTAGGCAAGGTCCCTTGTGAGGCAGGCTATGTGGCACCCCAACCCCACTAGTGGTAAGAGCCATCTACACCTCGTCAGTCTCCTGTGACTTCCAGGTGTGCAGCAATTGGGCTTAGGCCTCGTACCCCAAGTGCATGTAAAAAATCTAGGACCTATAAGTGCATGGCGTAGTGCAGAGGGCAGCTCACTGTCTGTTGTGTCCGCCAACGGTAGTGGTGTTGCATGCACTGAACATGCCTTTCTTCTGTCTTTCATCCCCTTTTTGTGGTCTCCCTGTTCTTGAGTGCAATAGCATCATCAGGTGGAGGAGCATTGGCAACGGAGCAGGAGGGAGCTGCATCCCACTTGGCCCTGGAGGGTGAAGTAACGAAGTCTGAAGCCACCAGTGGGACGGAGGGCGAGGGGAGCTCCACGGCGGGGACAGGAGCAGAGACCAGTGACACTGACTCCTCCTCTAATGGGAGCTTCCTTGCGGTGGCGGGCCCCTCTGTGCCCACGGCACCAACAGGTACATTCCACCCCGTACCAGCATTGCCCTCCCAGCAGCCCCTCAGCATGTGTCCCGTGCCTGCTCACCCAGAAGAGTGGGCATCTCCTTCACCCCAAGCACCTCAGGCCCTGCCCCAGTCAGCCCTGCTGCCCTCAGTGAGGAGGCTATTGACCTCCTGAGATCCCTCACTGCTGGGCAGTCTACCATTTTGAATGCCATCCAGGGTGTTGAGAGGCATTTGCAGCAAACAAATGCATACCTGCAGGGAATTGATTCTGGCCAGGCAGCCCAACAGAGAGCATTTCAGGCTCTGGCCTCAGCACTGATGGCAGTCATTGTCCCTGTGGCCAGCCTCCCCTCTCCAACCTCCTCCACCCAGACCCAATCACCTGTACCTCAGCCTATCCCAAGCACACCATCAGACCAGCATGCACACACATCAACACACAAGAGTGGTTTAGGCAAACATAAGCACCACACATCCCACAGGCACTCACACAAGCAACATACCCATGCACACATGCCAACATCCACTTCCTCCACTGTGTCCCCCTACTCCACGTCTAACTCCTCCCACCCAGTCTCGTCTCCACTCACACCTGCATGCACTACATCCTCATCCACTACCTCCATCACCAGCACGCCCATCACCACACACCGCTCACGTGCAATCACCACCCCCACTACCATTCACACATCCCCAGTGTCCTCTTCCAATGTGTCTGTGAGCCCTCCTCCCAAAGTACACAAACGCAGGCACACACCCACCCAACAGCCATCCACCTCACAACAGCCTCCAGCCCATGCACCTTCACCCAAATTCAGCAGACGTACATCTCCTACAACCACTACCTCTTCCTCCACTCCCACTCCCAAACCCCCTCCATCTACCCGTCCCAGTGTGTCTAAAAAGCTTTTCCTGGCTAACATTGACCTCTTCCCTACACCTCCTCCACCCGTCCTTCCCCTAGGGCCAGGCTTTCCAGGTCCCAACCCAGCACCTCAGCCACCACATCCCCAGGCACATTGGTGCCAGCAACTGCAGGGTCATGGAGTGCGCCAACCATCAGGGCTGCCAGTGTGCCACGTAGCGAGGGCAAGGACATTCTGCCACCTGCCAAAGTGAAAAAGGTGTCCACATCCCGGAGGGAGAAGTCGAAACCACCAGCCACCAAGGGGTCAGCTAAAACGAAAGGGGATAGTGGCAAGACAACTGCACCACCATCAAAGGTGGGGAAGGGCCAAAAACAGAAGGGCAGGTTAGGGGAGGGCATGGTGGCACCGACTGAGGGACCAGTGTCACACCTTCTGTCCATGTCCACGCCAACCTGTACAGCTGCGAACACCGCCACCTGCATCGCCACCTGCACTGCCACCTGCACCGCTACCTGCATCGCCTCCGGCACGTCTACAGCCGCTGCGACAGTCCCCAGCCAGTTCCCCGGTGGGCAGCCATCCGAGTCTGCAGGAGACATCTTGCTTTCTCCCTCAGCAGGTGCTGACACATGCACCGCCGCCAGCCCCGCCACCACAGATCCCGCCTCAAGCACCGCCACCACAGACACCGCCGCAAGCACCGCCGCTAGAGACCTCGCCACCAGCACCGCCACCATAGACACCACTGCAAGCCCCGCCAGCGGCCCACGACGTCCTCGGACAGTGGCACCACTGCTGACATGCCTACCATCCCCAGTTGTCAGTCGTCCGAGGCTGGAGGAGAGTTCCAGGACTCTGGGCAGCTTCCATGAAGCATTACTGTCATCACTGTTGGCACCTGCAGGTGGAAGGCGAAGCTGCAGCAGTGTGGGGTATGTCGCTGCCTCCATGGCGTATCATGCTACCTGTACCTCGCCAATGTTGTGCCACGCACACCCAGGTGGGTGAATTGCACCGGCCACATTGCACTTGGAGCACACTGGGCACCAGGCCCCCTCCAGAACCAGTGGAGAAATACATTCACTACCTCAGTCCTCGGCAGGATAAAGCACTCCAGGCACAAAGCCCCCTTCAGAACCAGTGGAGAGATACATCCACTACCTCAGTCCTTGGCAGGATGAAGCACTCTGGGCGCAAAGCCCTCCCCCCCCCAGAACCAGTAGAGAAAAGCATCCACAACCCCAGTCCTTGGCAGTATGAAGCACTCTGGGCACCAGGCCCCCTCCAGAACCGGTGGAGAGATACATCCACTACCTCAGTCCTTGGCAGGATAAAGCACTCTAGGCACAAAGCCCCCTCCAGAACCAGTGGAGAGATACATCCACTACCTCAGTCCTTGTCAGGATGAAGCACTCTAGGCACAAAGCCCCTCCAGAACCAGTGGAGAGATACATCCACTACCTCAGTCCTTGGCAGGATGAAGCACTCTGGACACCAGGCCCCCTCCAGAACCAGTGGAGACTGTTACCCACTTGAGAGACTGTGGCTTTGCACTCCCCAGGATAAAGCAGTGAGCAAACCACCCACTGGAGAGACTTGATAGACTGTGGCTTTGCACTCCCCAGGATAAAGCAGTAGGCAAACCACCCACTGGAGAGACTTGAGAGACTGTGGCTTTGCACTCCCCAGAATAAAGCAGTGGGCACACCACCCACTGGAGAGACTTGAGAGACTGTGGCTTTGCACTCCCCAGGATAAAGCAGTGGGCAAACCACCCACTGGAGAGACTTGAGAGACTGTGTCTTTGCACTCCCCATGATACAGCAATGGGCATGGAGCCCCCTCGTGCAGCAGTGGTGTTGTGCGTTCATCTGGCTGAGGTGCCCCCCCTCCCCCTCCCCTTGAGGTGCCTGTTTCATTTTGATCTGATGCCCCTGCAGTGTTCTTTCCGTTTCCATTCAGGTATCATGTGTGGGCTTCGCCCATGCATTTTGGGCCCAGTGGTCCACGGACAATGATTGGTGCACTATCCGGACTTGTGTAGTTGGTGTACATAATTGTATATACAGGATTTAGAATTTTAATAATGATATTTCACATGATTACATTAGTTCAACTCATTTCCTTTTGTCTTTGCGTTCTTCCAGGGAGTGGGGGGAGTGTATGTGTAATGTTGCAGCATTTATTTGTGTGGGTGGTGGGTGATGCGTGTTGCGTGTGTATGTCTCTCTCTTTTCCCTCCCCCCTCCCCTGTGTTGTAGGTGCAGTACTCACCGTTGTCGTCGCCGCCGTCTTTGGTGCTCCTAATAGAAGAGAAGGAAGACCAGC
This sequence comes from Pleurodeles waltl, assembly GCF_031143425.1. NCBI lineage: Eukaryota > Metazoa > Chordata > Amphibia > Caudata > Salamandridae > Pleurodeles > Pleurodeles waltl. The sequence goes on along the minus strand of NC_090444.1, from coordinate 343,626,530 downwards.
ATCAGCAGTATCTGCAATTCGTGCTCCATGGCGTCCTGGTTCCTCGTGGGGTGTGGAGAGGTGAGTGTTTTCCCTTCTGTATACTGTTTCCACCGGGTTTTTGTTCGTGTTGGTTCCGCCCCAGAAAAGGTACATTGTCTTCCGCCTGTCTGTTGGCGGTTACCGCTGCGATGTTTGTTTGTACCGCTGTGTCGGTCGGAGTGTTAAAGTGGCTGTCTATGTTGGCGATTTCTGCTGTGGTCATGATTCCATTTTTTTTACCGCCGGCCTGTTGGCGGTCTTACCGCCGCTTTAACATCGACCACCAGGGTTGTAATGAGGGCCATAGTAATTTGTTTTATATTTCCTGACAGTGAAATATTGCTAAATTTGTTTTCCACTGTTGCAAGGCCTGTCCCTCTCATCTTTTAACATGGGGGCTACCTTTAAATCTGATTAAAGTGTAGATTCCTTTTGGGAGCGGATGGACATATGGAGTTGGGGGTCTCTGAGCTCACACTTTAAAAATACATCCTTTAGTAAAGTTGATTTTAAGATTGCATGTTTGAAAATGCCTCTTTTAGAAAGTGAGCATTTTCTTGATTATACCATTTCTGTGACTCTGCCTGTTTGTGGATTCCCTGTCTGGGTCAGTTGGACAGTTAGGCTGGTTGCACCTCACACTAGACAGTGACACAAAGGGAGCTGGGGTTATCAGCTGGGATGCAGTCTGCATTTCCTTCTGAGCCACCTGTGCTAGGAGGGAGGGGAGGAGTGGTCACTCACACCTGAAAGGGCTGTGCCTGCCCTCACACAATGCAGTCTCCAACCCCCTGGTGGGTGTCTGGGGCCTGGTTTGGGCAAGGCAGGATTTCACAATCAAGAAAGACTTTGCTTTGAAGTAGGTCTACTTCATAGGAGAAAATGGGTATAACAAGGGCACCCAAAATCACAGACTTTAGAACACTTCTAGAAACCAAGAGGAACCTCTGCCTGGAGAAGAGCTGAGGAAGAAGAGCTGCCCTGCCTGTGAATGTGGTTTCTGGAGCTTTCCTCAGTTGCTGCTTCTGCCAGAGTAAGAGGGCAAAGACTGGACTTTGTGTGCCTTCCATCTTGTGAAGATCTCCAAGGGCTTTATTTAGAGCTTGCCTCTTATGTTTGAAGTCTTAGAGACAGCAAAAACTTCTCTCTGCCAGCACCTGGAGTCTCTGGAGAAGCTCCTACTCTACCCTGTGGTGCCCATCCAGTTCCTGGGACCCTGAAAGGAGAAGCTGGAAGCCTAAGAGGAAGAAATCCACCAACAGAGCCCCATGAGGGGAAAAGATTGACGCAACTCCCATCTGTGGCTGAAAAATCGATGCGCCGCCGGCTTTGAGGCTGAAAATCGACGCTCGCCTGCAATGCTACTGAAGAATCGATGCATCGCTGACAGAGGCTGGTGAGATCGCAACCCACTCTGTGTGGTTTTCGGATCATCGTGTGGCTGGATTTCCAACGTAACCACTACTGGGTGTGTAAAAACAACGCAAGGCCTGCCCGGACCCAAGAGTGCTGACCGGATCGACTTATCGCTCTTCTGCGGAGAGAAGAAACAGCGTGCCCCGACCCAACAAAAGGAGAAACAACACAAGATCTTGCTCGTGAGTGAAATCAACGCATCGCAAGCCCTTTTTGACGCATACTCGCCCATGCAGGGTTATTTTTGATGCATCCAAGGTACATTTTCACGGTAACAGTGTTAGTGTGTGTTTAAAACTACATGAAGTCTCTTTTTGCAATTTGATTGATATGTGTATTGTGGATTTTTGTCCTTTTGGTCTTATTTTGTTTAGATAAATATTTCCTATTTTTCTAAACCAGTGTTGTGTCATTTTGTAGTGTTCGCATTAAGTTACTGTTTGTGTTGGTACAAATACTTTACACCTAGCACTCTGAAGTTAAGCCTGCTGCCCGTGCCAAGCTACCAACGGGGTGAGCGGGGTTAGCTGAGGGTGATTCTCTTTTACCCTGACTAGAGTAAGGGTCCTTGCTTGGATAGGGGGCAACCTGACTGCTAACCAAATACCACATTTCTAACAATTGCCATGCTATTTAATATTAAAAACAGCATTAAACTAATAAATAAAAAAGATGATACTATATCAAAAGTCTTTAATCAGTTCATAAAAAACTTAACAGGGTACATTTACAAACATAACTCCACTCAATCCAGACTTAAAATGTAACTGCAATTTCATTAAACATTAAAAAAGATCAAAAAGTGCCATTGTGCATGTAAAAATACGGACAGAGACATAGATACTCTATATACATGCTTCAAAGAAACCAGATGTTAAATAATTAATTCCTCTGTTAAATAACACTCTACTAACAATGATAAAACAAAGTAACTAAAACTTGATGTAGGCACATGGTTGAAATTCTTTCTAAAATCATTGAATGTGCAGACCTTGAATCACAGGGTCAAGGGGTAAGATCCGAGTCTCTGTACCCATCTTTGGGATAGGATATCAAAAAATTAACTATGTTAAAGGAAGCTTCACCAAATAAAACCTAAGACAGCGCTTGGGTTTAAAATATAAATAAGGTTTCATATAATTAGTGGGTGATAAAAGTTATTAAGCAGCCCTCCTCTTACTACATTTTGAAGCCTCTGTCATAGCATAGTGAGAAACTTGAGTTTAAGAGTTGATTTAATGAAAGAGTTAATGCTTTCTAGATTCTCAAATAGTTTGAGCTACCTCAGTATGAAAATTTCTCTTTTATATACATCAGCAAAGGTATATCACATGCTTTTCGATGCTGCGGACAATCTGAAATGTCAAGGTGGCTAAGACTAGTTCTGTCTTGGACCAAACATGAAGCCACATCATTAAAGTGGAAAGCTTCACATGATCCTACAGGTACAATACCCCTTCTTCGGAGTGGTAGATGTGTGTAGGAAGTACAGAGGGGACAGCCAACAGTTTTCACAAATTAATTTTATCTCACCTGGATATGTGATGCATCACAAGTTTGCCATTTCCCACTACCGAAAGTGGCTACTGAGACATACTTGGCCTTGAAAATGTAAACCATCACATTAAGTGGATCAGAGGCCAGTTTAGCAGAAACCCTAAAAATTGCATCAGCGGACTGCTCCAGTTGTGACTTCCTTACTTTTACTAGATGTGTCCTGGAACATTTATTGTCAAATGGTACCCCTAGATATATAAAAGTGGACACACATAAAAGTCTGGAGCTCTTATCAAACTGCGGTCTCAGTTTGCTAGTCTGCTTCCCACAGACAATAATAGATGATTTGGTAACATTAGTGGACAAATCCAGATCATCCATAAATTGGGCAAAGTTATCTAATAGCCTCTGCAGACCTATCACAGTTCTTGTCATTAATCATTAAGATGCAGTCATTTGCATTCAATAATACAGGAAGACATCTGGCTCTCACAATAGGCATGTCAACCCTTACAGATAACCGTGATGATTCAACTTCATTAATATAGAGGCTAAAAAGAAAGGGAACAAACATACACCTTTTCATAATGCCCCGCTTTTAAACCTGACAGCCTTAGAGTGGTCAGCCCAACTTTTTGTCAGCCTCCCTCCACTTTTTTGACACTGTTTTTGCTGGTTTTGGGACTCTGCACACTTTACCACTGCTACCCAGTGTAAAAGTACATATCCTCTCTCCCTTAAAACATGGTAACATTGGTTCATACCCAACTGGCATATTTGATCTACTTGGAAGTCCCTAGTAAAGTGCACAACATGTGCCCAGGGCCTTTAGATTGAGTGCTACTAGTGGGCCTGAAGCACTGGTTGTGCAATCCACATAAGTAGCACCTTAACCATGTCTCCGGCTACCATTGCAAGGCCTGTGTGTGCAGTTTCACTGCCACTTCGACTTGGCATTTAAGAGTGCTTGCCAAGCCTTAAACTCCCCTTGTGCTACATTTAAGTCACACCTAAGGTAGGCCCTAGGAAACCCCTAGGGCAGGGCGCTGTGTAGGTAAAAGGCAGGACATGCACCTGTGTGTTTTATATGACCTGGTAGTTGAAAACACCTACATTTGTTTTCCACTGCTGTGAGGCCTGGTCCTTTCAGAGGCTACCATTAGGGCTACCCTCATATACTGTTTGAGTGGTAGATTCTGATCACAAAGGAGTAAACAGGTCATATTTAGTATGGCCAGAATGGCAATACAAAACCCTGCTAACGGGTGAGGTTGGATTTTATGTTACTATTTTAGAAATGCCTCTTTTAGAAAGTCATTTTGTTGTCATAAGCGCACCGGGCATGCCCGTACGTGGGTCCCGGGCTCACTGTGCCACTGAATTTGGGCTAGGCTGGCTGATAAAGGGTGATACCCTGAAACCAGTCCCAGGATGCTTGTTTCCACTCCAGGGAGGACCTGGTCTGGCAGTTCGGGCTGGACTGTTCCCACGGGGATCAGGGTCAAGACTGATTTGTATATGGCTGGGTCCAAACTGAGGTGGCATGGTGAGGAAAAGAATTGATGGATTAAACCCAGATTTGTGACTGGAGGTGAATGTTTGATTGGTTCTGCATTCCGTCTATCATTTGTGTTTGTTTGCTTGTGTCGCCACAAGTGCGCCGGGTATGCCTAGACATGGGTCCCTGGCTCACTGTGCCACTGGATTCAAGCTAGCCTGGCTGATGAAGGGTGATACCCTGAAACCGGTCCCAGGATTCTTGTTGCCGGTCCAGGGAGGACCTGGTTTGGCAGTTCGGGCTGGACTGTTCCCATGGGAAACAAGGTCAAGGGTGATTTGCATATGACTGGGTCCAAACTGGGGTGGCATGGTGAGCAAAAGAATTGATGGATTAAACCCAGATCTGTGACTGGGGGGGTGAATGTTTGATTGGTTCCGCATTCCGTCCATCATTTGTGTTTGTTTACTTTTAGAAAGTGAGAATTTCTCTGCATTAAAATCCAATCCACATCTGGTCTAGGCTGGTTGACAGCTCCCTTGTGCATTTCACCCAGACTACAACAAACACAGGATGCTAGGTCACACTTGCACACATCTGCATACTGAATGGGTCTTCCTGGGATGGAAGGGTGGAGGGGTTTGACAGTTATGTTTCAAAGGTTAGTGGCCTGCCCTCACACAAAGGACTGCCACACCCCCTACTGGGACCCTGGCAGACAGACCTGTACTGAAAGGGGACCTTGTGCACTTCAAAACCACTTTTTGAAGTCTACCCCACTTCAAAGGCACTTTTGAGCATATAAACTGGGTCCCTGACCCTACCAACTCAGACACTTCCTGGGACAGACACTCTGAACCAGATCCTGTAACCTGCCTAGAAAAGCTGCGTGGCTGCCCAAAAGACTCACTTGGACTACTTTGCTGTGAAGGACTGCTGCCTCACTGTTGCCCTGCTAGCCTCTGGATCTGCTGAGAAGTGCCCTCCAAGGGCTTGGATTGAGCTTGACCCTGTTCCTGAAATCTCAGGGCCAGAAATACTTCATCTCTTCAAAGGAACTCCTTATGTGGCAAAAATCAACGCATAGCCTGCCAGAATCGCCGCACAGCCTGCCTAGCAGTGAAAGACTCACCGCATCGCTGACCCAGAATGACGTAGCCCGGCTCCCTGAGTGGAGATTGACGCAAAGCAAGCATAGGGACCGAAACTTCGACACATAGCCCACCGATTGATGCATCACCCAGCCGGAACAATGCAGCCTGACTTCCTGCGCGAGAAATCGACGCATCGCCTGCCGTGCGACAGAAACTCCAACACATTGCCCACCGGATGGACGCAGTACCTGTGATTTCGTCCTGCACACCAAGGATTTCAACGCATCTTCCCTGCACGTCAAAAGACCTCGTATCACAGTGAGGATTCAAGACTGAACGCTAAAAAGTTACACAAAACCCTTGCAGCATGGGAAGAATCGACACATCATCTGTATGCGTCTGGAAATCGATGCACACCTTCCTTTTTCCACTCATCTCCTCCTTTGCGGTCTTTGTGTGTGTTGACACATACTAGGTACTTTGTGCACACAAGAGACAATTGTTGATTTTCAAAGACTTGTTATCATTGCAACAGTGATATTCCAACTTGTGCTTCTCAAGTCTTGATAATTTTGACCATAATTTACTCAGATAAATATCTTATATTTTTCTGAATCTGTGTGGTGTATTTTTGGGGTGTTTTTACTGTGTTATTGCATGATTTATTGCACCAATACTTTACACATTGCCTTCTAAGTTAAGCCTGACTGCTGAGTGCCGAGCTACCAGAGGGTGGGCACAGGATGATTTGAATTGTGTGTGACTTACCCTGACTAGGATTGTGGTCCCTACATGGACAAGGGTGTATACCTTTGCCAACTAGAGACCCCATCTCTAACACCTGCCCTATATTACTGGGGGGAGTACACATAATATTGGGCCCATACCTAATATACAGTACCCTGTGACATTGCTGTGAATTTGACATAAGAAATACACCAAAAGAGGTTTCACTCCCATTGCTATCATTCTGTACCAGAGCTTAGCCTGGTTAACACAATCAAATGCAGAACTGAGGTCCATGAATGCCAAATGTATACAATCTTTCTTCACCCTCATAAACCTTTTAATTTTGTGGTTTAGATGAAGGCTTTGCTTTATGACCTTCGGACGTAGAATGAACCTTTACTGGACATCAGATACTTTTCAGTGGCCCAAACCTCAAATTGATCTAACAGAACTCTACACAGCACCTAAGCCGTAAAGTCAATCAGAGAGATAGGTTGCTAGCACTTAGGGTCAGCTCTATCTCCCTTCTTAAAGATAGGATCAAGGATTGAGTTTGACCTTAACTCAGGTGGCCCTTTGGTCACTCCTAAGTACATTAACCAAAAGGGGTAACCACAACTCTATATTATATTTACACCACAGGTCTCTGGGGACCCCATGTGGATCTGTAGCCTTGTTCTAATTTGTTTTAATTTGATAGTGGTGATTACCTCCTTCAAAGTGATCACTTGTTAGAACACTGATGTCTATGGCTGTAGAGCACATAAGACTACTTCCCGCCATATCAAATAAAAACTATCATAGACTTTGGAAAAATGTTTTACCCACAGGTGTGATGGTATAATGGTGTGTACAGCAGTAATATGACTGTCACTGAAAAAGATGCATTTTTGGTTTTTCAGAAAAGGCATGTATCATTTCTACTAATAGCCTCATGTAAATGCACCAACACTTCCTGCCTGATTGTGTTCTTTCTCTGTGTAATCACCCACTTATACATGGCTCTACACATCTTTACTCCCTCTTTTAAGAGCCCAATTAATTTCCAAAGGATGGAGGAGCAAGCACCATCACACAATTTATTAGGGTTTAATTTCCGACACTTAAGTGCATTAGATAACAATTCAGAGATAGTTCTGCAGAAACATTAGAGGACTTAAGGAGGAAATCAATGTTACCTCCATCACCCAGAGAGACACATTTATTTTACATATTCCTCACCACCAACTTTGTGAACAGGAGTTCTGAGTCCATGCTAATCCATTTTTGTATAACACCCCTATGTTGTGTGTCACTAGGGTAGTGTAGAGCGAGGGTAGTGCATAAGTGTGTAGCCTGGAAACAGTATAAGTACCGAAGGGTTGTGGTCACTCGGGAAGGGACATAGTATTGTAAGATCAAGAACCTTTTCACCCAGGGATTTGGAAATTATAACATAACAAATCATACTTCCACTGCTCTTTCCTGTGAAGGTAATTATATTTCAAAATGTTTCCGGGACAAGATTGAGGGGGTCATTTCGACCTTGGCGGGCGGCTACCGCCGCCCTCCAGGCGGAAACCGCCATGCGGCCGCACTCCCGCAGCCCCCATTCCGACATTCCCGCTGGGCCGGCGGGCGCAAACCAAGTTTGCGCCCGCCGGCCCAGCGGGAATGAGGCCGCAACACAGGAGCCGGCTCCTAATGGAGCCGGCGGTGTTGCGGCCGTGCGACGGGTGCAGTTGCACCCGTCGCGCTTTTCACTGTCTGCTATGCAGACAGTGAAAAGCTGGCCGGGGCCCTGGACACCCCTTACCGCCAGCCTCTTCCTGGCGGTGCAAACCGCCAGAAACAGGCTGGCGGTAAGGGGGTCATAATCCCCAGGGCAGCGCTGCTTGCAGCGCTGCCCTGGCGGATTATCACCGGCGGGGCAAAAACGGCAGAAAACCGCCGGCCCCGGCGGTGCGACCGCGGCTGTACCGCCGCGGTCAGAATAGGGATGAAAGCACCGCCAGCCTGTTGGCGGTGCTTTCAGTCATTTTTGCCCTGGCGGTCTCAGACCGCCAGGGTCATAATGACCCCCTGAATGTGAGTAAAAGATGAATCTAGTCATCGTCTGAAATGCAGATAATCCACGCTATCATCATACCCCCGGGATGACACAAACTGCGTTATGTGAAAGGGAGCATAGTCTGCTGTTGAAATCAACTGCCCAAATTACTGCTGACTCCCCCTCTGTAGGAGTCTGGCCTGGCTTATAGTGGGTACCTTGTGGTACCTACACCTTGTGCCAGGTCCAGTTATCCCTTATTAGTACATTAGAGGTGTTCTAACAGCTTAGGCTCATAGAGGTAGCTATAGCAGAGCAGCTTAGGCTGAACTAGGAGACATGCAAAGTTCCTACTATACCACTTATATCACTTAGCGCTATATCACAAAAAAAAACAATACTTAGAGTTACTAAAAATAAAGGTGCTTTATTTTAGTGACAATATGCCAAAAGTATCCCAGAGGATATACTCCCTTAGGAGGTAAGTAATATACACAAAATATACACACACAAACCAAATCAGGTAAGTAAACAGTTAGAAAAGTAGTGCAAATACTGTAGAACACAATAGAATGCAATAAGAGAAAATAGGCCTAGGGGCAACACAAACCATATACTCCAAAAGTGGAATGCGAACCATGAATGGACCCCAGGCCTAGTGTAGTGTGTAGAGGGTCACTGGGAGTGTAAGAAAACACTAAGGGTGTCCAAGATACCCCACCCCAAGATCCTGAAAAGTAGGAGTAAAGTTACCCTACTACCCCAGAAAGACAGTGAAATCGAGATGGGGGATTCTGCAAGGACAAGCACTGAAGACGGATTCCTGGACCTGGGGACCTGTAAAGGAAGGGGACCATGTCCAAGAGTCATGCAAGGGTCCAGGGGGGCAGGAGTCCACTAAACCCCGGATGAAGGTGCAAAAGGACTGCCTCTGGGTGGAAGAAGCCAAAGATTCTGCAACAACGGAGGGAGCCAGGAACTTCTCCTTTGATCAGAACATGTTGCACGGCGTGCTGGATGATGCAGAGTTCTTTCCACGCAGAAAGACCACAAACAAGTCTTGCTAGCCGCAAGAGTCTCGGTTGAGGATTTTCGGTGCTGCCAGGGCCCATGAAGAACCAGGAGGTCACCCCTTGGAGGAGGAGACAGAGGGGGCGCTGAGCAACACAGAGAGCCCATGCAGAAGCAGGCAGCACCCGCAGAAGCACCTGAACAGGGGCTCAGAAGATCTGAGGATAGCGGTCAACTCAGCACAACAAAAGGGAGTCCCACAAAGTCGGGCAATGCAGGAGGGAGTGCTGGGGACCTGGGCTAGGATGTGCACAAAGGAAGTCTTGCAAGAGTGCACAGAATCCCTAGCAGCTGCAGTTCACGCAGTATTCAGGATTACTGTCTGGCTTGGGGAGGCAAGGACTTACCTCCACCAAATTTGGACAGAAGGGTCACTGGACTGTCGGATACACTTGGACCCAGCTCCTGTGTTCCAGGCACCACACTTGTCAGGAAGAGAGGGGACCCAGAGGACCAGTGATGCAGAAGTTTGGTGCCTGTGTTGGCAGGGGGAAGGTTCCGTCGACCCACAGGAGATTTTTTCTTGGCTTTCAGTACAGGGTGAAGGCAGACAGCCCTCAGAGCATGCGCCACCAGGAAACAGTCAAGAAAGCCGGCAGGATGAGGCGCTACAATGTTGCTGGTAGTCTTCTTGCTACTTTGATGCGGTTTTGCAGGCATCCTCGAGCAGTCAGCGGTCGACCCTTGACAGAAGTCGAAGAGGGAAGTGCAGAGGAACTCTGGTGAGCTCTTGCATTCGTTATCTGGTGGGATGCCCACAGGAGAGACCCTAAATAGCCCTCAGAGGAGGATTTGCTACAGAAATGCAACTATCAGGAGGGGTCTCTGATGTCATCTTCTGGCACTGGCCACTCAGACCTGTCCATTTTGCCCTCACACCTCTACATCCAAGATGGCAGAGGTCTGGGACACACTGGAGGAGCTCTGGGCACCCTCCCTGGGAGGTGCTGGTCAGGGGAGTGGTCACTCCCTTTTCCTTTGTCCAGTTTCATGTTAGAGCAGGGCTGGGGGGATCCCTGAACCGGTGTAGACTGGCTTATGCAAAGAGGGCACCATCTGTGCCCTTCAAAGCATTTCCAGAGGCCAGGAGAGGCTAATCCTCCCTGGACCTTCACATCTATTTCCAAAGGGAGAGGGTGAAACACCCTCTCTCAGAGGAAGTCCTTGGTTCTGCCTTCCTGGGACTGGGTTGCCCAGGCCCCCCGGGGGCAGAAACCTGTCTGAAGGGTTGGCAGCAGCGGTAGCTTCAGAGGAAACCCCGGAATGTCAGTTTGGCAGTATCCGGGCCCTATGCTGGAGACCCAGGGTTGCATGGAATTGTCCCCCTAATACCAAAATGGTATTGGGGTGACAATTCCATGATCCTAGACATGTTGCATGGCCATGTTCAGAGTTAACATTGTGACGCTACATATAGGTATTGACCTATATGTAGTGCACACATGTAATGGTGTCCCCGCACTCACAAAGTCCGGGGAATTTGCCCTGAACAATGTAGGGGCACCTTCGCTAGTACCAGGGTGCCCACACACTAAGTAACTTTGCACCTAACCTTCACTAAGTGAGGGTTAGACATATAGGTGACTTATAAGTCACTGGAGTGCGGTGTAAAATGGCTGTGAAATAACATGGACATTATTTCACTCAGGCTGCAGTGGCAGTCCTGTGTAAGAATTGTCTGAGCTCCCTATGGGTTGCAAAAGAAATGCTGCTGCCAATAGGGATCTCCTGGAACCCCAATACCCTGGGTACCAAGATACCATATACTGGGGTATTATAAGGGTGTTCCAGTGTGCCAATCAGAATTGGTAAAATTAGTCACTAGCCTGCAGTGACAATTTTAAAAGTAGAGAGAGAATAAACACGGAGGTTCTGGTTAGCAGAGCCCCAGTGATACAGTTAGGCTCCACAAAGGGAACACATACAGGGCACACTTTATGAGCACTGGGGTCCTAGTTAGCACGATCCCAGTGACACGTAGGCAAAAACAAACATACATACTGTAAAAATGGGGGTAACAGGCCAGGCAAGATGGTTCTTTCCTAAATAAACCCCCCCAAACACGGGACAATAAGGCTAACCTTGCCCAGATGAGTCTTCATTGTTTAAGTGGAAATATCTGGAGAGTCCATCTGCATTGGAGTGGGTACTCCCAGGTATATGTTCCACTGTATAGTCCATTCCCTGTAGGGATATTGACCACCTCAACAATTTAGGGTTTTCACCTTTCATTTGTTTTAGTCAAAGTAGAGGTTTGTGGTCTGTCTGAACAATAAAGTGAGTACCAAACAGGTATGGTCTCAACTTTTTCAGTGCCCAGACCACAGCAATGGCCTCCCTCTCTATGGCGGACCAACGCTTTTCTCTAGGGGTCAACCTCCTGCTGATAAAAGTAGCAGGTTGATCCTGGCCCTCCGTATTAAGCTGTGATAGCACTGCCCCAACCCACAATTCAGAAACATCAGTCTGGACTATGAACTTTTTGGAGTAGCAAGGGATTTTTAGGACAGGTGCTAAGCACATGGACTGTTTGAGCTCATCAAAAGCCTTTTGACAGCTAGCTGTCCACAATATCTTTTTGGGCATCTTTTTACTAGTGGGGTCAGTAAGAGGAGCTGCAATTGAGCAATTATTATTAATAAACCTCCTGTAGCACCCTGTGAGGCCTAAAAAGGCTCTCACCTGGGTTTGAGTTGTAGGGGGAGCCCTTTCCATAATGGTCTGGATCTTCCCCGGCAGTGGTGCAATCTGTTCCTCACCTACCAGGTGGCCCAGATAAACCACTTTTCCCTGCCCTATCTGGCATTTTGAGGCCTTGATAGTGAGGCCAGCCTTTTGCAGGGCCTCCAAAACTTTCCACAGGTGGACCAGGTAATCATCCCAGGTGGAGCTAAAGACAGCTATATCATCCAGATATGCTGCACTAAAAGCTTCAAACCCTTGCAGGACTGTGTTCACTAACCTTTGAAAAGTGGCAGGTGCATTTTTCAGACCAAATGGCATCACAGTGAATTGATAGTGCTCTCCAATGGTTGAGAATGCCGTTTTAGGTTTTGCATCTTCTGATAGCTTAATCTGCCAATACCCTGCAGTTAAGTCAAATCTGTCTTGGTTACTTGGTTGATCCCTCTATAGTCAACACAAAACCTCATCTCTCTTTTTCCATCCTTACTGTGAGGTTTATGAACAAGCAACACTGAGCTAGCCCATGGGCTTTCTGAAGGCTCAATCACTCCTAAGTTTAACATTTTCTGAACCTCTTGTTTAATGCAGTCCCTGACTTGGTCAGGCTGCCTATAAATCTCACTTTTGACAGGTAAACTGTCCTCAGTGTTGATTGTATGCTCACACCTGGTACCTGGTATCAGTGAGAAGAGTTAAAAAAACTGACTTAAAAGATTTATACAGTTGTCTTTCTGCTCAGCAGTAAGACAATCTACAAGTACTACTCCCTCCACTAAGCCATCAGCTTTAGTGGTGGAGAAGAGATCAGGGAGAGGGTCACTCTCTTCTTCCTGTCCCTCATCAGTTGCCATGAGCAGGGTGAGATCAGCCTTTTCATAGTAGGATTGTAGGCGATTGACATGGAGTAGCCTAAGGGGACTCCTGGCTTTGCCCAGGTCTACCAAGTCGGTAACCTCACCCTTTTTCTCAACAATTAGATGGGGTCCACTCCATTTTTCCTGGAGTGCTCTTGGGGCCACAGGCTCAGATACCCACACCTTCTGTCCGGGGTGGTACTGAGTCAGGACAGCCTTCTGGTTGTGCCATTGCTTTTGCAGCTCCTGGCTGGCCTGAAGGTTTTTACTGGCCTTTTTCATGTACTCAGCCATTCGTGATCTTAGGCCAAGTACATAATTCACAATGTCCTGTTTAGGAGCTTCTAAAGGTTGTTCCCAACCCTCCTTAACAAGAGCAAGGGGACCTCTCACGGGGGACCAAAGAGGAGTTCAAAGGGGCTAAAGCCCACTCCTTTTTGGGGTACCTCCCTGTAAGCAAAAAGGAGGCAAGGTAACAGGACATCCCATCTCCTTCTGAGTTTTTGAGGGAGTCACATCATCATACCTTTGAGAGTTTTATTAAATCTCTCAACCAGACCATTTGTTTGTGGATGATAAGGGGTAGTGAACTTGTAAGTTACACCACATTCCTTCCACATAGCTTTGAGGTATGCAGACATGAAGTTACTACCTCTGTCTGACACCACTTCCAAAGGGAAGCCCACTCTGGAAAGGATTCCCAGGAGGGCCTTTGTCACTGCAGGAGCTGTAGTTGTCCTTAAGGGGATGGCTTCAGGGTACCTAGTGGCATGGTCCACTACCACCAGGATAAACCTATTGCCTGAAGCTATTGGAGGGTCAAGGGGGCCAACTATGTCAACCCCTACCCTTTCAAAGGGCACCCCAAACACTGGAAGTGGATTAAGGGGGCCTTTGGAGTGCCACCAGTCTTGCCACTGGCTTGGCAGGTCACACAAGAGCGACAAAACTCTTTAGTGTCCTCTGACATATGAGGCCAGTGAAACAGGGGAACAAGCCTGTCCCAAGTTTTACTTTTGCCCAAAAGCCCAGCCAAGGGAATGTCATGTGCCAAGGTAAGGAGAAACTCTCTGTATTTCAAGGGAATGACCAATCTCCTGGCAGCTCCAGGTTTAGGGTCCCTTGACTCAGTATACAAAAGGTTGTCTTCCCAAAACACCTTATGGCTATCACTGACATACCCATTCTGCTGCTTGACAGCTTGGTGTCTTAAACCCTCTAGTGTGGGACAGGTCTGCTGTGCCACACTTAGCTCTTCCCTAGTAGGCCCCCCTGCACCCAAAAGCTCAGCAGTGTCTGCTGCCAGATCATCTGGTGTAGGTTCTGCACAGGGAGAGGATTCCTCTTCCTCAAAAGGGGAATCTTCTGGTGAGGGAGGGATAGGAGGGAAGGATTTACCGTTCCTATCAATAGCTTTTGGGAGCACTTGGTCCATTGTTCCAGGATCCAAGTTTCCCTGTCCTTTTTGCTTTTTGGCCTGAGCCCTGGTTAAAGCAAAAATATGCTCAGGAATGCCCAGCATTGCTGCATGAGCCTCCAATTCCACTTCAGCCCGAGCGGATGTCTCCAAATCATTGCCTAGTAAGCAATCTACAGGTAATTCAGTGGCTACAACAACTTTCTTTGGACCAGTAACGCCCCCCCCCCCAGTTGAGATTCACAACAGCCATGGGGTGGCTAAGTGTGTTGTTGTGAGCATCAGTCACTTGGTACTGCTGACCAAGTAGGTGTTGATCAGGGTGAAACAGTTTCTCTATAACCATGTGTCCCTGTAGGCCTCAACCTCAACACCATTAATTAGGGGTAGTTGCTTGTACTTACCCATATTAAGGGGACAAGCAGCCAAGGAGGCAAAGTCAATGCCACCATCAGAGACTAAAACAGCCTCTGTGGTCTCCCTAACAAGACCAACCCCAACTACACTGCCAATAGTGAGCCCAGCTACACCCTTGGATTGGCTATTTGTAGTAGACTTCCCACCACCACTGCTATTACTAGGGGCACTAGAGGTTGCAGTTGGGGTTGTGGTAGTGGGAGGTTTGGTGTTTTTCTTTGGACAAGTGGAATCACTTGCCCAATGGGCTTTTACTTTACATAAATACCACCAAGGCTTTTTCTGATTGTTAGAAGAGGATTTGGACTCACACCCCCAGAGGATTTTTGTGGGCCTGATGAAGACTCAGAATGTTTTTTATCTTTGTCCCCACCCTTGTCAGAAGACTTACCATCCTTCTTGCCATCCATGTCACCCCCTGTATGAACTTTTCTGTTCACTCTTGTTCTGCTTGGGGAGAGGTCAGATCTGAGTCTACCAAGTACTGGTGCAACAAATCAGACACACAATTGTTCAAAATATGCTCTCTCAGGATTAGATTATACAGTCTTTCATAGTCAGTCATCTTACTGCCATGTAACCAATCCTCCAAGGCATTCACTGAACAGTCTACAAAGTCTGTCCAGTCTTGAGAGGACTCTTTTCTGGTGTCTCTGAACTTAATCCTGTATTGTTCAGTGTTTAAGCCAAATCCATCCAAGAGTGCATCCTTCAAAACTTTGTAGTTATTAGCATCCCTTTCTCTGACAGTAAGGAGCCTATCCCTACCCTTGCCAGTGAAAAATAGCCACAAGATAGCAGCCCACTGCATTTTGAGGGACAAACTGTACCATACATGTCCTCTGAAGTGCAGCAAACCACTTGTTAAAGTTATCCCCCCCTTGTAAGGGCGTACTATCTTATGCAGGTTTATGGAATCTTGCTCTCTAACAGGATTGCTATCAAAAACACTGCTGCTGCCACCATGGGGAACTAACCCCAATCTCTGCCTTTCCTTCATTACATCCAGAGATTCCCTGTCTAAGGCCAGCTGCTACTGTTTAAGCTTCAGCCTGGCCTCTTCCAACCTCAGCTGTCTGAGTTCTCTTTCCATTAAGTTATCCTCAGGGTGTGAGACTTGGGAATTGTGAGACACAGAGGAAATTTGGGAATTGGCAGAGAGATACCCGTCCCTAACTGGCTGGACCCTAGTAACCTGGCCCTTAGGAGAGAAAGGTGCCCTACTAATGTGTGACCCCCTCCCACTACCAGTGTCACTAGGTGGCCTACTAGCTGGTAGGTCTTTGGAAGAAGCCTCCCCAGCATCCTCAGGGGACTCCTCTGAGTCTGGCTGGGTACCCCCCTCTTCTACCTCCAGTTCCTGGGATGGGCCAGACTGGTTCTGGTCATTTTCTAGGAGAAGGCTAAAGAGAAAGTCTTTGGTAGGATTCTTGCCAATGCTTAAATTTAAACCTCTTTCTATGCAGAGACCCCTCAAACCATTAAAGTTTAAACTCTCATATGTTGCCTGAATAACTGTGGAAGTAAGCTCTACTGCAAACATCGGTGCCAGAGCAGGGCTGGGGGGATTTCTGAACTGGTGTAGACTGGCTTATGCAAAGAGGGCACCATCTGTGCCCTTCAATGCATTTCCAGAGGCCATGAGAGGCTACTCCTCCCAGGCCCTTCACACCTTTTTCCAAAGGGAGAGGGTGTAACACCCTCTCTCAGAGTAAATCCTTTCTTCTGCCTTCCTGGAACAGAGCTGCCCAGGCCCAAGGGGGGCAGAAACCTGTCTGAGGGGTTGGCAACAGTGGTAGCTGCAGAGCAAACCCTGGAAAGTTAGTTTGGCAGTACCCGGGCTCTATGCTGGAGACCTGGGGATTCATGGAATTGTCCCCCCAATACCAGAATGGAATTGGGGGGACAATTCCATGATCCTAGACATGTTACATGGCCAAGTTCGGGGTTACCATTGTGACGCTACATATAGGTATTTACCTATATGTAGTGCACGCGTGTAATGGTGTCCCCGCACTCACAAAGTCTGGGGAATTTGCCCTGAACAATGTGGGGTCACCTTGGCTAGTGCCAGGGTGCCCACACACTAAGTAACTTTGCACCTAACCTTCACTAAGTGAGGGTTAGACATATAGGAGACTTATAAATTACTTAAGTGCAGTGTAAAATGGCTGTGAATTAACATGGATGTTATTTCACTCAGGCTGCAGTGGCAGTCCTGTGTAAGAATTGTCTGAGCTCCCTATGGGTGGCAAAAGAAATGCTGCAGCCAAGTTGTTTATTGACATCATCCACGGAAGCACTCACTTTTTTTTTTTTTTTTTTAAATCTGTTTATTAAACACAATCTTCACACAACAATACAATAGCTGTTCGTAATTTTGCAGTCCGTTTACACACTTATATAAATTTACACAGCATTGCTACACCATAAGGTGTCAAAAAAAGAAGGAAAGGGGGGGAGAGAGAAGAACAAGGATAATAGGAGGGGAGAGCAATTATAAACGATCATAAGAATGCGAAATAACTAAGGTCAAGGTAAAAGGAAGGTGCAGTAGCATTTAGCGTACGAGCTATTGTAGGAGCTGATTGCAGCTTAAGGGTCCGGTCAATCATTATCGGTATCAGTACTAATTTAAGTGATCCCCTGCGGTGTGTGGGGGAAAAAAAGAGTAGAAAGACGGGTAATAAATGTAACTAAGGTGGAGATCACCTCAAGGGTATAAAATGTGTCTGTGGGGTTGACAGGTTCGGGGGCAGGCATATTTTACGTGTTATGGATATATGTTGCATGCATGTGTTAACGCCTGGGACGTCTCTGGGCACGGCGTAGAGATATCTTTTGAGGAGAAAGAAGGATATTGGTGCCGTGTGGCTAAAATATTAACAGTGCCAGCCCAAACTATGATGGTTGTGTATAGTATCCTGTTCACGGGGATACATGTCGTCTCTGGCCTCTATCGCTACCATAAAAGTGTCCCAAACTTCCGGGCCCTCCAGAATGAGACCTCTGTGTTGTAGTAGGTGAAGTGTCTGGGCTTCAGCTTGAGCGCGGCTATGTAAATCATGCAGCTATATCGTGTGGGAAGGGACATGCAGAGCTTTCCAATGTGTTGCTATCAAACGTTTATACACCACAAATGCCAAGTCTATGAATTTGTGTGTTTGTTTGTCTGTTTTGGCTCGATGTCGTATGCCGAGTAAGCAGGAGTCAGGCGTGGGCACCAGGGTATGAGATGAGATATCTGCTGTGATCTCCGTCACTCGTTGCCAGGCCGAGTTTATGGAGTGGCAGCTCCAGACCATGTGGTAGAAGTCAGCTGCTGGTGTAGGGCATCTAGGACATGTTGGTGTTGTGTTGGGGTAGATTCTTTGGACGCGGGCTGGTGATAAATATGATTGGTGAAGGTAATTAAATTGGGTGTAACGCAGGTGAGGATTGCGGGATATGGATTTAATCATTGCAAGGGCGGTAACCCAGGTCTTCTGTGGTAGTGGGGCGGGGAGGACAGAGTCCCAACGCGCCTTCGCGTGTGGCAGGGTAGTGCATATTGCTTCAAGCAATGCTTTATATAGTGTGGTGATAATGCTCTTTGAACTGCCAATAGTTAGGATAGTGGTGAGTAACGAGGACTCCGGAGGTTCCGAGTCTCCTGCGCCCCAGAGATTATTGAGTAATAAGTTTATTGCATTAAATGTTAGAAAGGCCCCATTTTGCATAGTGCCCGCAGTCACCAGTTCCATGAAAGTATGCATCACGGAGCTAGAGTATAAATCACCTAACTGGAGCGTGTTCATTTCACGTGTATCATGGTGTATTGATAGGGTTTGGGTGCCCGGCAGTTGACGCAGTGGCAGCAAAGGTGAATAGGGGGGAGAGGTGGTCTTATTCTGAACATATCTACGCCAGCAGAATCGAGCTGCCTCTAGCAATATTAGTCTGGGAAACGTATGGGAAGTGCTAGTTAGTATCGAGAGCAGCAGCCCCTGTGGTGCTGTATGTGTCTGCAACATTCTGCCTTCAACCGAAGGGGTGTCTCGGAGCCATGTGGATAGCCATGACAATTGGGCGGCTGCATAATATCTTTCAAAGTTAGGCATTCCCAATCCACCCATATCCTGCGGGTGCTGCGTTATTGACAGCGCCACTCTGCGTCTGTCTTTGCCCCAGAGTAAGTCAGTTAGTATTGATTGCAGCTTCTTAAAGAAGGAGCGTGGTAAGCACAGCGGGAGGGCTGTAAAATAGTACAAAAACCTTAGGAGGATGAGCATCTTGGCTATCGCCACCCGGCCCATGGGGGACAGGGGGAGTGAGCTCCAGAAAGGTATTGAGCCACGGACGGGGCCAAGGACCCTATCTATATTACCTTCTTTTAGATCTGTAATGGAGTGATAGATCTGCACTCCCAGATATTTAAAGGTTATATATGACCAGGGTAATTTATATTGCGGTAGCGTCATGCGGTGAGCAACCGGGATCAGAGTGAGAGGGAATATGCTTGATTTGGACCAGTTGACATGCAGTCCAGAGGCAAAGGCGAAGGAGTCCAGCATCTGCAGTACCTCTGCCATGTGGGCCGAGTGGTCGCGCAGATATATTAAGGCATCATCTGCATATAAGGATACAATGTGATGGGTGTTGGACTCCGGGATACCCCATATGTGTGCGTAGCTCAGTAGCTTAATCGCTAGTGGCTCCATGGCAATGGCAAATAGCAATGGGGATAATGGGCAACCTTGTCTGGTGCCTCTGCCTATGGGGAATGCTTCAGAGATAACTCGTCCGTTTTTGACAAGGGCAGTGGGCCTGGAGTAAATCGTTTTGATCCAGTTAATGAAACCGGCACCAAAACCAAATGCTTTAAGTGTGTATAAGAGATAGTTCCAACTGAGTGTGTCAAATGCTTTTTCTATATCTAGGGAAAGGGCTACTGCTTCTGAGTTTGTATTGCTATGCATTATGTGTAAGAGTCTCCTGATATTTAGGAAAGTGCTTCTACCAGGAATAAATCCGGATTGATCATGGTGTATTAAGCTCGATAAGTAGGGGAGGAGCCGGTTTGCAAGTACTTTTCCTAGTAATTTGCAGTCTGTGTTCAGCAAGGAGAGCGGCCTGTATGATTTGACATCTAGAGGGTCTCTGCCTGTTTTTGGGAGGACGACTATCAGTGCCTCGCACATTGAGTCCGGCAGTTGTAATTTGTGGTGTGCTTCATTAAATACTTCTATAAGTAGGTGTAATATGTGGGGGGCGTGGGAGTTGTAATATTCTATCGGTAGACCGTCAGACCCGGGTGTTTTGCTGCGTGCCATTTGTGATAGTGCTAGGCGCAGATATTCAATAGTGATAGGGCCGTCTAGAGTGGCGGTGTTGTCAAGGATAAGTTGGTTTTTGGGGACCAGGTGTAGTGTGTTAATAAGGAGGTGTTGCTCTGGGGGTTGTGGAGGGGGTGTGTAGAGGGTGCGATAGTATGTAGTGAAGGCGTTGTTTATGCCTGCTTGGGTGTTAACGATGGTGTCAGGATTTAAGCGTATTGCGCCAATGGGTGTTGGTTGTGAAGGCTGCCGGATCAGCCAACCTAATAATCTACCAGATCTGTCACCCTCAGCGTGTTGTCTGGCCATGTAATGTCTATAATCGTATTTACTCAATCTATTGTCTGTCTCCTTGTGAGTAGCCCTGAGCAGGTGCAGTGTTGTTATTGCGGGCTCACTGTTGTCATTCGCATTCTCTGCATTACAGAGCTTCATTTCTAAGTCTTGTAATTCCTTAATGAGTACCTTTCTGACCCCTTCTGTGGCCGAAAGGCAGTGACCTCTTATCACCACTTTATGGGCGTCCCACTCTATGGCACGGGATGAGGTTGTATTTTTATTTGATAGAAAATCATCGGTTAGACTTTTGGAGATATCTGTTTGAAAAGGAGGATCTAGGAGGGCTTCTGGTTGTAGACGCCATGTTGGTATCCGAGTGTGTACGTGTCCCCAGGCCAGTGTTAGGCATAGTGGGTTGTGGTCTGATATCGAGCGTGCTAAATATTCAGACAAGCATATTTTATGAATGATAGTAGCGGATACAAAGAATATGTCTATCCTAGTATGCAGTTTATGTACTGGGGAGAAGTAAGAGTATTCGCGATGAATGGGGTGGTTCACTCCCCATATATCTCTCAGCCCATTGTTTGATGCCCACTGCGCCAGAGTCTCTGAGGCGCGATTAGCAGGGGCTGTGGTGAGTAGGGGAAATGAGCGGTCCATTTGAGTGTCCAGGACGCTATTGAAGTCACCCCCCCATATGCATTCTAGTGTGGGGTTGCTGAGGTTGCCAGTGGTGAGCGTGGATAAGAAGTCGCGCTGGTTCGCGTTTGGGGAATACAGTGCAACCAGGGATAATGGGGACCCATCTAAAGTGCCTTCAAGTATTACATGTCTGCCATTTGGATCACACTGTGTGCGAGAGAGTACAAACGTGACCCTCGGTGCTATCCAGATGGCAACTCCGCGGGCAAAGGACGAAGAGGTGGTGCCGTATAATTGGCCCTTCCATTTTGAGCGTGCGCTGTCCAGGATAGATTTAGTAAAATGTGTCTCTTGTAGTAAAGCTATCTGTACTTGATGTCTTGTGAGCCCTTTGACGTTTCCGTGGGTTTGCCATGCCCTTAACGTTCCATGTGAGTATTTTGTATTTCAGGTTCCCTTGGTGCATGTGAGTGGCCATAGTTGTTTTATAGTTATTATATGATCGGAATTATAATTGTCTATCAACCCCATTTTGACATTGTTATGGGACTCAGCCGCTGTGATTGGCCGACCAGTGATTAACGAGCTGTGGGCTGTAAGTTTGTTGCTGCAGTAAGCGTTTCTTGTGTGTTTGTTGCTGTTTTTATGTTTAACCTGCCCTTTGTAGATCCAATCATCTGATATAGAGGTGCACACTAAAACAACATACAACAAATAAACTATTAACATATAGAAAACAATACCGGAAAACTCCGGTGTGAGGTAATGGTCCATATGGAGCAGGGGGGTGCCAGTTGGCGTTGGTGCAGAGGTATGGTCCTACCCTGCCCGGGTTTCTCATGTTTTAGAAAGCAAGGCGCGTCGGCCGGAGAGTGTTTGTTGGTTGCAAGTCTACGTGAGGGGGCATTGAAGAAACAGTGGCGAAGACTTTTAGGCGTTGAGTGATCAAGGTGCCAAGAAGATATCTCGCCGCGGTTGTTGGGTGAGAGCATACTAAGGGGGTCATTCTGACCCTGGCGGTAATTACCGCCATGGTGGAGGTCGGCGGTAGCACCGCCAACAGGCTGGCGGTGCACCGCTGGGCATTCTGACCGCGGCGGTTCAGCCGCGGCCAGAAACGGAAAGTCGGCGGTGTCCCGCCGACTTTCCGCTGCCCTTGAGAATCCTCCATGGCGGCGGAGCGCGCTCCGCCGCCATGGGGCTTCTGACACCCCCTACCGCCATCCAGTTCCTGGCGGTTCTCCCGCCGGGAATAGGATGGCGGTAGGGGGTGCCGCGGGGCCCCCTGCAGTGCCCATGCCAATGGCATGGGCACTGCAGGGGCCCCCGTAAGAGGGCCCCAAAAAGAATTTCAGTGTCTGCCTAGCAGACACTGAAATTCGCGACGGGTGCAACTGCACCCGTCGCACCTTCCCACACCGCCGGCTCAATTCTGAGCCGGCGTCCTCGTGGGAAGGGTGTTTCCCGCTGGGCTGGCGGGCGGACTTTCGGCGGTCGCCCGCCAGCCCAGTGGGAAAGCCAGAATGACCGCTGCGGTCTTTCGGCGGGAACCGCGTGGCGGGCGGCGACCGCCGTCCGCCGCAGTCAGAATGACCCCCTAAGTCTAATCATTCAGCAGATGTCGTCCGCTGTGCATGGTGTGAGGAGAGGACCGCGTGTGGACTCGGTTGAGTCAGAGTTTGTATCCTGTTCCAGTTCGGTTTCCGTTTGCATGGGTAGGGCGGTGGGGGAAGCGCTGACGAAATTGGATGTTGTCCGGAGGAGCCGTGAGCGCTCGGATTTTGCCTGCTCAGGTGAGGGCCTAGACCCTTGCTTCTTGCGTTGCTTACGGTTCAGCGTGGAGAGAGGTCTATTATCGTCCTGAGTGCTTGTGTCTATCGGGTCGGCTAGGCCTTTGGCATGCAGCCAAGTCCAGGCATCTTCCGGGGTAGTGAAAAAGAAGGAGCGAGTATCGTCCTGCACCCGAAGTCTGGCTGGGAACATCAGCGCGTATTTGATATTGTGTTTGCGGAGGCATGTTTTAACTCGGTAAAAGGAGTTGCGTTTTTTTTGCACTTCTGCTGTGAAGTCCGGATAAGCTGTTCTCGTAGCGTTTTCATAGCACACTGGGCCCGATTTGCGGAATAATTGGAGGATAAGGTCCCTGTCTTGGTAGTTAAGGAGTCTTATTATAAGAGGTCGTGGCTGCGAGCCGGGTGCTGGAGGTCTACCTGGGATCCTATGTGCTCTCTCAATAGAGAAGAACTTCGGGATATTGTTTTTGAGGATTGTGTCCATGAGCCATTGTTCGATGAACAGTTCCGCGCTTGAGCCCTCTGCGCGTTCGGGGAATCCGACCAGGCGTATGTTGTTGCGGCGGGACCTGCCTTCTGCATCTTCCGTTCTGCGTTTTAAGAAATCAACTTCTGTTGATAGCTGCGTTAGTTGTAGTTGCAGGTCTTTCATGGAACCAGGAAGGGACGCCGTGTCTTTTTCGAGTTCGGACACTCTATCGGCTAGAGCGTGTTGGTCAGTGCGAAGGATGTTGAGATCTTCCGTTACAAAGCCTATTTTGGCTTCCAAGGTGGTCTTAGTGTCCAGAATGGCTTGCAATATTTTTTCAAATTGTGAAGTGTGTGATTGTAAGGTTAGTTCCAGCTTCTGTAGTTTTGACTGAGCGGTGGTATAAGCTTCTGGCGGGGATGTTGTAGTGTGATCCATTTTGGTGAGAGGTGCTCGGGTAGTCTTTGGCGGCAGTGCCTGTGAGTTAGTGTTGCGTATGGGCTCACTGCGGTGAGTGCCGCTTGGTCAGATGTTGTGGCAAGCTGGCCAATTAGAGCATATGTCTGGCGAATAACTTGGGAAGGAGCAGCGAAAAGCATTAACCACTTGCTTATGAGGCCTGCAATTTGCAGTGTCAGCCGGGATTCGTGATGTTGGGAAAGCGTGGATTTGACACTTCCAGACTAGGTAGAAGCAGTGACTGTTCTGGATGTTTTGGGTTTTGAGGGGATTTTTAGCGTAATAGTAAATTGCGACCCGAAGAGTGTCACCAGGAGGCTCACCTTGTGTTATTGTCTGCACCTGTTTTGCCCCTGGGACCTGTCCACCATTTATGCTTCAGCTGCCTCTCTTCTCGTGAGGAGTGGCATATGATAAATTGGTGTAGACCCAGGATGTCTGTGTAGGCAGTCCAAGCTTTGCTGATTCTGTCTTCCTGGGGGCCACAGGGGGGCTTGGGGTGATGCTGTTGCTCAAATGCGGCCGATTAGTGTAGCCTTGGTACACATCCCTCTTGTGGAGGGCATTCATGCAGTTTGGGCCTCCTTGCAGGTGGAATCGGCTCTCCGGGACCCCAGGATCGCAGTCCTATGGGGATTTGTAACTCCAAAATGGCAGCCTCCAATTGTGCGGCCGTCCGACAGAATTATGTACTCGGCCTGTTCTTCGGGCTGGCAGCGGTACCTGCTTTGGGTACCGGAGGTCACAGATGTGGGTCGGGTCTGCAGGCGTCCCCTCAGGTGCTCTCCGGGTGCTTCCTCGGGGGCAGGAGCGGTCCGAGCGGGCGTGCACCGGCGTAATCCGCTCTGGGGTGAGCAAGGCTGTAAACGGGAGGTCTCGGCCGGTCCTGCACACGCTGGGTAATCTCCTGCGGGATCGCGGCCGGCATCGGCGTGCACGTTGGGGCCGTGGCGCCGACTTATTGCGTCTTCAGTTCTGCCGGGGCTCGAGCGACGGCTACGGATCACCGATCATGCGGCTCCGCTCTCCTAGGCCGTGCGGTCCCTGAGACGAGTGCGGATCGCAGTCATGCGATTTTCTGCGGGATAGCAGCAGCTTTGGGGCTGCAATCCCGGTCGATAGAGCAGCCCTCTGGGGCCCCCTAAACGGCTTCTTCACCCTGCACCAGGGGGGCTAGGGCCTCAAAAACAGGATAATTGTGCGGACTAGGTGACGGAGCTGCAGTTTATGCTGCCGCTCAGATCGCCATCTTAGCCACGCCACCATCCACGGAAGCACTCACACACCTATACAATCTTTCATACATCCAATCACAGAGTCACACAACAACTAATAAATATATTCACAAACCCATACAAGTGCTGATACAACCACTCCCTGACCATAGAACCACTCACACATCCACCCATTCATTCATACAAGTACTCATACAAACACCTACTCACCCATGCAGTTACTCATACAATTAGTCACTTACTCATACAGTCACTCACAGATTCACCAGGGTGGTGTCCTCCATTGCGGGAGATGACAGCCTTTCATCCACACAGCCACTGCCAGACAATGATACCCTATTACAGGGAATACAGTCCTCCTTGGCCTCCCTGGAGGGAGAAATCGCTGAAGTCAAAACTGAGGTTTCCCTCCTTCGACAGGATCTCCAGAATGTGACAGAAAGAGTAACAACTACTGAAATGAGGATATCATATCTGGAGGACACTGTCAATCCCCTCAGGAAAGAAGCCAAGGAAGCTCGAGCAACCACTAAAGACATGCTATGGTGTCTTGAAGATGCAGAAAACGGGGCAAGAAGAAATAATGTGCTTGAAATGGGGTCTATGGTTGGTACTCAGGTTGCTCCCTATCCAAGCAAGGACCCTCACTCTAGAAAAGGTAAAGGAGAATCACCCTCAATTAAACCCCGCTCACCCCTTTGGTAACTTGACACAAGCAGGCAGGCTTAACTTCAGAAGCAATGTGTAAAGTATTTGTACCAACACACACAGTAACTCACTGAAAACACTACAAATTGACACAACACAGGTTTAGAAAAATAGATAACATTTATCTAAACAAAACAAGACCAAAACAACAAAAATCCAACATACACAATTTAAGATATGATTTTTTTTTTAAAGATTACCAGTCATAATCCTTAGAAAACAGTGAGAATGCTAACAAAAGTACCTGGGTAGCGTCAAAATAAAGCTGCACGGGCAAGTGTGCATCAAAAAAGGCCAGCGGTGAGTCGATTCCTCACCCGCAAGCAAGACGTTGCGTCATTCCTCCTTTGGTCGGGTTGGCGTGCGTCATTTCTTCTCTCCTGCAAGAAAGCGATGCGCTGAGCTAGACAAGCACCTCAGGTCCGGGCAGGCTTTGCGTAGATTTTCCACACCCAGTGATATTGTGTTGAAAACTGGTCGCACGGGGTCAAGATACTACAATGCGTAGGGGCTTGCGTCATTAACAACAGCTGCTGCAAGTTTTCCACATAATTTCTTTAGCCATGTTGCATCGATCTTCCAGTTGCGATGGAGGTGGAGCATCAATTTTAGCCGCGAGGTCAGCAGCGCGTCTTTTATCAGCCGTGAGGTGGGTGGTGCGTCAAACGTTTCCACGCACAGCAGTCTTTGCATAGATTTTCAATTCTTATCTGCCAGCTTCACCTCTCAAGGGCCCCGGGACCTGGATAGGGCACCACTTGGCGGGGCAGGAGTCTCAGCAGAGACGCCATGTGCTGGCAGTGGAAGTCTTTGATGGCCCTGAGACTTCAACAACAGGAGGCAAGCTCAGTTCAAGCCTTTGGAGATTCTTCTCAAGCAGGAATGCACAACAAAGTCCAGTTTTTGTCCCCTTTCACAGGCAGAAGCAGCAACTGCAGGATAGCCCAACAAAGCACAGTCACAGACAGGGGCAGAACTTCTCCTCCGCTCTTCAGCTCTTCTCCTTGACAGAGGTTCCTCTTGATTCCAGAAGTGATCTGATATTCAGGGTTTTTGTGTGCTCTTCTTAAACCCCTTTCTGCCTTTGTAGTAGGCATACTTCAAAGATAAGTCTCTGTAGTTTTCAAGATCCTGCCTTGCCTAGGCCTGGCCCCTGACACACACCAGGGGGTTGGAGACTGCATTGTGTGACGGAAGGCTCTCCTTCCACTCCTTCCCTCTCCTCCAGCCCAACTGGCCCATCAGGATATGCAGGCTCCACCATAGCTCTCTTTGTGTCTCTGTCTAGAGGAGAGGTGCAAACAGCCCAACTGTCAACTCGACCCAGACAGGGAATCCACAACAAGCAGAGCCACAGAATGGTTTAAGCAAGAAATTGCCTACTTTCTAAAAGTGACATTTTCAAACACACAATCTAAAAACCAACTTTACTAAAAGATGTACTTTAAAATTGTGAATTCAGAGACCCCAAACTCCAAATGTTTATCTGCTCCCAAAGGGAAACTGCACTTTAATAATATTTAAAAGCAGCCCCCATGTTAACCTATGAGAGAGATAGGCCTTGTACACTGAAAACCCGAATTTGGCAGTATTTCACTGTCAGAACATATAAAACACATTAGTATATGTCCTACCTTAAACAAACACTACACCCTGCCCATGGGGGTACCTAGGGCATACCTTAGGGGTGCCTTACATGTAAGAAAAGGGAAAGTTTAGGCCTGGCAAGTGGGTACAATTGCCAATTCAAATTGGCAGTTTACAATTAAACACACGGACACTGTAGTAGCAGCTCTGAGACATGTTTGCAGGGCTACAAATGTGGGTGGCAAAACCAGTGTTTCAGGCCCACTAGTAGCATTTGATGTACAGGCCCTGGGCACCTCTAGTGCAATGTAAATAGGGACTTACTAGTAAATCAAATATGTCAAGTCATGGAAAAAGCCAATTACACATACATTTTACATAGAAGGACTTGCACTTTAGCACTGGATAGCAGCGGTAAAGCGCATAGAGTAACACAAACAGCAAAAACAGAGCCCAGACCACCTCAGCAACCTGGGAAACAGAGGCACAAAGTTAGGAAAGACAAACGCCAAGGACGCCAAGTCTAACACGTGTCCCCCCCAGCTGAAAGTGGAGACCAACTACCCAACCCCATGGACCACCTCAACAGTTTTTGATTCTCACCCCTCATCTCCATGAACCATCTAAGGGGCCTGAGGTCAGTCTGAACCCGGAAGTGAGTCCTAAACAAGCAGGGTCTTAGCTTCTTCAGTGCTCAGACCACAGCAAAAGCTTCATGCTCTATTGCACTCTTCCTACGTTCCCTGGGAAGTAATCTCCTGCTAATGAAGGCTACAGGTTGATCTAGGCCCCCTTCATTAAGCTGTGAGAGTACTGCTCCTATACCATGCTCTGAGGCATTTGTTTGCACAGCAAACTCTTTGGAGTAGTGTAGGAAGTTGGCTCTGTATGTACTATTTCAAAGTGAGAAATAGCATGCACAGAGTCCAAGGGTTCCCCTTAGAGGTAAGATACTAGCAAAAAGAGATAATTCTAATTCTCTATTTTGTGGTAGTGTGGTCGAGCAGTAGGCTTATCAGGGGGTAGTGTTAAGCATTTGTTGTACACACACAGGCAATAAATGAGGAACACACACTCAAAGACAATTCCAGGCCAATTGGTTTTTATACAGAAAAATATATTTTCTTAGTTTATTTTAAGAACCACAGGTTCAAGATTTACAAACAGTACTTTAAATGAAAGGTATTTCACTCAGGTATCTCAGAAACTTTGAATCATCACAATAGCATGTACAGTTTTGGCAAAAATGGCAATAAGCTATTTTGAAAATGGACACAGTGCAAAAATCAACAGTTCCTGGGGAAGGTAAGTAAATGTTAGTTTCACAGGTAAGTACAACACTTACAGGGTTCAAAGTTGGGTCCAAGGTAGCCCACTGTTGGGGGTTCAAGGCAACCCCAAAGTTACCACACCAGCAGCTCAGGGCCGGTCAGGTGCAGAGGTCAAGGTGGTGCCCAAAACGCATATTCTTCAATGGAAATAGGGGTGCCCCGGTTCCAGTCTGCCAGCAGGTAAGTACCAGCAACTTCGGAGGGCAGACCAGGGGCTTTTTTAGGGCACCAGGGGGGACACAAGCAGGCACAGAAAGTACACCCTCAGTGGAACAGGGGCGGCCGGGTGCAGAGTGCAAACAGGCATCAGGGTTTCAATAGAGATCAATGGGAGACCCAAGGGTCTCTTCAGCGATGCAGGCAGGCAAGTGGGGGGGGGGCTCCTCAGGGTAGCCACCACCTGGGCTAGGAATAGTACCGCCTGGGGGTCGCTCCTGCACTGGAGGTCGGATCCTTCAGGTCCTGGGGGTGGCGGGTGCAGTGTTTTTCCCAGGCGTCGGGTTCTTTGAAGCAGGCAGTCGCAGTCAGGGGGTGCCTCTGGATTCCCTCTGCAGGTGTCGCTGTGGGGCTCAGGGGTGTCCTCTCAGGCTACTCACGTGCTCGCAGTCGCCGGGGAGTCTTCCCTGTAGAATTAGTTTTCCGCAGGTCGAGCCGGGGGCGTTGGGTGCAGAGTGGAAAGTCTCACGCTTCCGGCGGGAAATGTGTGGTCTTTAAAAGTTGCTTCTTTGTTGCAAAGTTGCAGTCTTTGTGGGCCGCTGTCCTCAGGAGTTTCTTGGTCCTTTTAGATGCAGGGTAGTCCTCTGAGGCTTCAGAGGTCGCTGGACCCTGGGGGACGCGTCGCTGTTGCAGTTTTTCTTGAAGTGGGGAGACAGGCCGGTAGGGCTGGGGCCAAAGCAGTTGGTGTCTCCGTCTTCTCTGCAGGGCTTCAGGTCAGCAGTCCTTCTTCGTCTTCAGGTTGCAGGAATCTAGTTTCCTAGGTTCTGGGGAGCCCCTAAATACTGATTTTAGGGATGTGTTTAGGTCTGGGAGGGCAGTAGCCAATGGCTACTGTCCTTGAGGGTGGCTACACCCTCTTTGTGCCTCCTCCAAGAGGGGAGGAGGGCACATCCTTATTCCTATTGGGGGAATCCTCCAAAATCAAGATGGAGGATTTCTAAAGGCAGGGGTCACCTCAGCTCAGGACACCTTAGGGGCTGTCCTGACCGGTGGGTGACTCCTCCTTGTTTTTCTCATTAACTCCCCTGGACTTGCTGCCAAAAGTGGGGGCTGTGTCCAGGGGCGGGCATCTCCACTAGCTTGAGTGCCCTGGGGCGTTGTAACACGAAGCCTGAGCCTTTGAGGCTCACTGCTAGGTGTTACAGTTCCTGCACGGGGAGGTGTGAAGCACCTCCACCCAGAGCAGGCTTTTGTTTCTGTTCTCAGAGAGCACAAAGGCCCTCACCACATGGGGTCAGAAACTCGTCTCTCAGCAGCAGGCTGGCACAGACCAGTCAGTCCTGCACTGAACAATTGGGTAAAATACAGGGGGCATCTCTAAGATGGCCTCTGTGTGCATTTTTTAATAAATCCAACACTGGCATCAGTGTGGCTTTATTATTCTGAGAAGTTTGATACCAAACTTCCCAGTATTCAGTGTAGCCATTATGGAGCTGTGGAGTTCGTTTTTGACAAACTCTCAAACCATATACTTAATATGGCCACAACTGTACTTACAATGTCTAAGAATAGACTTAGACACTGTAGGGGCATATTGCTCATGCAGCTATTCCCTCACCTGTGGTATAGTGCACCCTGCCTTAGTGCTGTAAGGCCTGCTAGAGAGGTGACTTACCTATGCCACAGGCAGTATTTTGTGTGCATGGCATCCTGAGGGGGATGCCATGTCGACTTTGCCTTTTTCGCCCCACCAACACACACAATCTGCAATGGCAGTGTGCATGTGTTAGGTGAGGGGTCCCTTAGGGTGGCACAACATATGCTGCACCCCTTAGGGACCTTTCCTGGTCACAGGGCCCTTGGTACCACTGGTACCTTTTACAAGGGACTTCTCTGTGTGGCAGGGGTGTGCCAATTGTGGAAACAATAGTACATTTTAGGTGAAAGAACACTGGTGCTAGGGCCTGGTTAGCCGGGTCCCAGCACACTTCTCAATCAAGTCATCATCAGTATCAGGCAAAAAGTGGGGGGTATTTGCAACAGGGAGCCATTTCCTTACAAGTAGTCAGGTGCCTTCAGCAGAGATGCTGTGCACATGGCAGCCTTCAGGGCATCAAAAGCGGTCTGATAAGCCTCTGTCCAGATCACCTTCTTTGGTTGCTTCTTGGAAGTCAACTCATTCAAGGAGGCAACAATGGTGCCATATCCCTTGACAAACCAGCTGTAATAGCCGATGAGGCTTAAAAAGGCCCTCACCTCATTCTAGGTCTTGGGAGGCTCCCAAGCCAGAATGGTGTCAATTTTTGGCTGTAGGGGTGCCACTTGGCCATTCCCTAACTGGTGTCCCAAATGCACCACTGAGCCCTGCCCTATTTGGCACTTGCTTGCCTTAATAGTGAGGCCTGCCTTTTGCAGGGCCACCAACACTCTTCAGAGGTGCTGCAAGTGTTCCTCCCAAATGGAACTGTACACTACAATGTCATAATGTCATCTTGGTATGCTGCGCTGAAGTCATCCAGCCCAGTCAACAACTGGTTGACCAACCTCTGGAATATGGCAGGGGCATTTTTCATCCCAAATGGCATCACTTTAAATGGGAATTGTCCATCTGGGGTAGAAAATGCTGACCTCTCCTTGGCCCCCTCAGTTATGGCAATCTGCCGATACCCAGACGTCAAATCAAATGTGCTGAAGTATTGGGCAGATCCCAACCGATCAATGAGCTCATCAGCTCAATGGATGGGGTGCGCCTCAGTTTTAGTGACCGCATTGAGAACCCAGTAGTCCACACAGAACCGGAGTTCTGGGGTGACACCAGGAGTAGCAGCCTTTGCGACCAAAATCACAGGGCAGGCCCAAGGACTGCTAGAAAACTCAATCACCTCTACAGATAACATCTTAGACACTTGATGCTAGTCCTGACCTTATCATTCACCCTGTAAACCTTCTGTTTAATAGGTGGACTTTCCCTAGTGTACACAAGTGTGTGACCCCTGGGATGAGGGAGAATAGGGAGGAAAACTGACCCAATACTTGGCAACAGTCCCTCTGTTGTTCTGAGGTCAGGGAGGGGGAGAGGTTTACTTCCTCCACAGACCCATCTTTCTCTGCAGCAGACAGGAGGTCAGGAAGAGGCTCACTCTCTTTCTCCACCAAATCATCTGTTGCTAGGAGCATGGACAATTCAGTCTGCTCAAAGTATGGTTTGAGACGGATCACATGCAGGACCCTTAAGGGGGTTCCTGGGAGTCCGTAGGTCCAACAGGTAGGTGACTTCGCTCTTGCGCTCCACCACTTCAAATGGCTCAGTCCACTTGTCCTGGAGCAGTTTGGGCTCCACTGGTGCCATTACCCACAGTTTTTGCCCAGGCTGAAACTCGACCAGAGTTGCATTCCGGTCATACCACCATTTCATGTCTGCCTGGCTTGCTTCCAGGTTCTTTTGTGCAAGAGATCTGAAGCGGGCAGTCTGGTTTCTGAAGGCCAGCATGTAGCTAAATACATCCTGGGGAGGTTTACTGGGGACTTTCTCTAAGCCCTCCTTCACAAGACTCAAAGGTCCCCAAACAGGGTGGCCATACAGTAACTCAAAAGGACTAAATACAAGCCCTTTTTGAGGCACCTCCCTGTAGGCGAACAGAAGGCATGGCAAGAGGACGTCCCGCTTCTGCCTCATGTGCTCTGACAGGCCCATGATCATGCCTTTCAAGGGGCAGTTGAACCTCTCAACCAGACCATTGCTTTTGGGGTGGTAACGAGTGGTGAACTTATATGTTACCCCACACTCCTGCAACAGGGACTTCATATAAGTAGATATGAAGTTGGTACCCCATCACATATCACTTCCTTGGGGTAAAACCCCCCATCGATGCACGACCAACCACAGGGGAAGTTATTGACCTCAGAAGAATGGCTTCTGGGTACCACGTGGCATGGCCTTCCAATACGAGAATGTACCTGTCGCCCATGGGTGTCTTGGGATCCAGAGGTCCCAAAATGTAAATACCAACCCTTTCAAAGGGGGTACTAACCACTGGAAATGGTTGGAGGGGAGCCTAACATTTCCCTCAACTCTTGCCACTTGTCTGACAAGTCTGGCAGGACCTGCAATGAGCATCTAAAGTGCCTGCGCATTAGGGGCCAGTAAAAGTGGGTGACAAGCCGTTCAAATGTCTTGTCCTGCCACAAATGTCCAGCAGAAAGCAGATTATGTGCCAGACTCAGTAGGAAGGCTCAGAAGCACTAGGGTACCACAAGCACATGGGTTGACCCAGGCTCAGCAACCTTAAGGTAACTATACAGGAGACCTTTCTCCCAATAAATCAGGTGTGATCCTGGCTCCTTGCCAGCTGCCTGGTCTGCAGCCTACTGCCGCAAACCCACTAGAGTAGGGCATGTCCTCTGGGCCTCACAGAATGCCTCCCTGGTGGTTCCTCATTCCTGCTGCCACTGTGACAGCTCAGAGACCTTCCTCAGCTTAGCGACCTGTTCCCCTGTAGGCTCTGGGACGTCACCCTCAGACACAGTGTCCTTCCAGACCATGGGAACTTCTGAGGCCTGTTTCCCACGCCCCTTGCCCTTCCTCTTTTTGGCGGTCCTCTGGGCCACTGTTTCAGGCTCCAGGGGCTCCTGACCAACCTGACGGGCTGCCATTGACCGGGTGGATATGCATACCCACCCAGGCAGACCCAACATCTCCAAGTGTGACTTGTGTTTCACCTCCTTCCAAGGGGAATCCTCCAGGTCATTGCCAAGCAAACAATCCACAGGCATGGTTGGACTCACAGCTACCGTCAAGGAACTTGAGACCCCCTACATTCAAAGGGAACCTGCGCCACTCTGCACAGGCACTCTGAGTTGGCCACTGCAACTACTTGGTGAAGTACACGGGGATCTATCTTCTCTACAGACACCAGGTGACTCCTCACTGCAGTCACACTGGCTCCTGTGTCTCTCAGAGCCTCCACCCTCTGGCCATTGGTGGTCACCCACTGCAGGAAAGTACCATCTTTCTTGGCATGTTACCCCCATTTATTCCTATATGTCAGTATGTTTTTGCCTGTATCACTGGGATCCTGCTGGTCAGGACTCCAGTGCTCATAGTTTATGGCTTAATGTGTGTGTGCATAGTGCTTAACTGTGTCACTGAGGCTCTGCTAACCAGAACCTCAGTGCTTATGCTCTCTCTGCTTTTAAATTTGTCTCTATAGGCTAGTGACTTAATTTACCAATTTCAATTGGCACACTGGACCCACCTTATAAGTCCCTAGTATATGGTACCTAGGTACCCCGGGCACTGGGGTTCCAGGAGATCCTTATGGGCTGCAGCATTTCTTTTTCCACCCATAAGGAGCTCAGACAAACCCTTTCACAGTACTGCCACTGCAGCCTGCATGAAATAGTGCACATATTATTTCACAGCCATTTTCACTGCACTTAAGTAACTTATAAGTCACCTATATGTCTAACCTTCATTTAAAGAAGGCTAGGTGCAAAGTTACTAAGTGTGAGGGCACCCTTGCACTAGCAAAGTTGCCCCCACATTGTTCATGGCCATTTCCTGGGAATTTACACGCGTGCATTACATATAGGTCAATACCTATATGTAGCTTCACAATGGTAATTCTGAAAATGGCCATGTAAGGTGTATAAGATCATGGGATTGTCCCCCCATTCCAAATCTGGTATTGGGGAGCCAATTCCATGCATGGACCCCCAGTACTGCCAAACCAGCTCTCTGAGGCTTGCAATGCAGCTACAGCTGCTGCTACCTCACAGACAGTGTTCTGCCCTCCTGGGGTCTGAGCAGCTCAGTCCCAGGAAGACAAAACAAAGCATTTCCTTTGGGAGCAGGGTGTTATACCCTCTCCCTTCAGAAATAGGTATTACAGGCTGGGGAGGGGTAGCCTCCCCAGCCTCTGGAAATGCTTTGAAGGGCACAGATGGTGCCCTCCTTGCATAAGCCAGTCTACACCAGTAGAGGGACCCCTTGTCCCTGCTCTGGTGTGAAACTGGACAAAGGAAAGGGAAGTGACCACTCCACTGTCCATCATCACCCCAGGGGTGGTGCCCTCAGCTCCTCCAGTGTGTCCCAGACTTCAGCCATCTTGCTTTGCAAGGTGTGGGGACACTCTGGAGATCTCTGACTGGCCAGTGCGAGCAGGTGACATCAGAGACCCCTCCTGATAGGTCCATACCTGATAAGGTAGCCAATCCCCCTCTCAGGGCTATTTAGGGTATCTTCTGTGGGTTCTCTTCAGATTCTACTTTCAAGTTTCCAGAAGGAATCCTCTGCAACTACTACTTCATCCTCTGACCTCGGATCAATCGCAGACTTCTCCAGGAACAGCTGTAACAGCAACAAAGTATCCAGAAGGGCTACTTTTCTTCTGCAACCTCAGCTCTAGCCAGCAACTGCAACAGTTTCCATGGTGTGCACGCTCTGAGGACTCCCTGTCTTCACCCTCCACCAGAAGGACCGAATAAATCTCCAGTGAAGTGACAGAGTCACTTCCCTGCTGAAGCAGGCACCTTCTAAGTCGACAACTGGTTCTCTTGGACTCCTCTCCTGGTGACAAGCATGCTCCTTGGAACACAGAGGGTAGACCCCATCTACACACACTGTCCTGAGGTCTTGCTGTCCCAATTTGGAGGACTTAAGACCTTGCCTTCTCCGAGAACGAGAGTACCCCTGTGCACCATATCTTCTTCACCTCCTGAGACCTCTGTGCACCAGTTGAAAAATTCCTTCATGCACAACATGGCCCAGGTCCGCAGCACTCTATCCTGCCACGCTCAGAACCCTGAGTTGTTCTCCTGCAGCGTGGGACCTTCGTTTGTAGTGCTACACCAACTGCATTTTGCACCCCCTTTTTCCCCATGTCCTGGGACACCAGTGGGTGTTATCTGGTGTCCTGAGGGCTCCCTGAAGTGCTGCAAGCTCCCTCTTCCTCCTCACACAGAGTTGAGGCCACCCGGGGTCCTTCTTGGGTCCAGATAGCACCAACTTGATGCAAAACGCGACTTTGCCGAAACCAAGGCTTTTTGGGGGAATCCAGCACCAAAACTCACATGCATCCAACTTCTCTTCATGGGACATCCAGTGCATCAGGCAGGAAGCTGCTGACATCTTTCTTGGGTACATTTCTGCAGTCTTCGTCCAACCGGGGACTCTTCTTTTGCACCCTCCCCTGGGTTGGCAGGGGCTCCTGTCCTTCCTGGAACTTCTTTTGACTTCTGGACATGGTCTCCTTCCTTTGCAGTTCTTCATGTCCAGGAATCCACCATTTGTTGTTTGCAGTCCTGCATGGTTCTTGCAGTAATTCTAATCACAACTTGTAGTGTGTCCCAAGGAAACTTGCAGCTCCTGCTTTTCTGGGCTCTGGGTGGGGTAATTTACTTATCTTTACTGTATTCTTACTCTACCTGCAATTCTGTACACACTACACTTGCCTAGGGGGGAATTCGTGATTCGCATTCCACTTTCTTAGTACATTGTTTGTGTTTCCCCTAGACCTATTTTCTCCCATTGCGTTCTATAGCATTTCCTATTGTTTGCACTATCCTATGTCTAATTACTTACCTTATTTTGGTGTCCAGTGTATATATTGTGTATAATACTTACCTCCAAAAGGAGTATTGCCTCTAAGATATTTATGGCCTTGTGTCACCCAAATAAACTATCTTTATTGTTTGTAACACTGAGTATTGTATTTGCTTGTGTATAAGTACTGTGTAACTATAAGTGGTATTGCAGGAGCTTTGCATGTCTCCTAGTTCAGCCTAAGATGCTCTGCTATAGCTACCTCTATCAACCTAAGCTGCTAGAACACTACTACATTTCACTAATATGGGATATCTGGACCTGGTGTAAGGTGTAAGTACCCAAGGTACCCACTACAAACCAGGCCAGCCTCCTACATTATCCACTGCCTGTACTTTCTAGTGTTCTCGGGCACTAGGGCTCTCTGGACCATCTCACTGTCCCCTAGTGAGACAAGGGTCATCTAAGCTGGCTCCCTCCCACCTGGAACCAACTCTCGCCCAAGCCCTACAACAGCCAAACCCTGGGACTGAGTACCAGTGGGTGTCAGTGTACTCTTGGGGCATTTGGGGTCCCCCCTCATATGACCCACCTGGTCACATCCATAGCACTTACATGGGGGACCCCCTTCCACAGGTTTCCCTATGGAGAAAAATGGTTTCTTTTCACTGGGGGCTGTGAATCCTTACCCTGGGAGCTAGGTTGGGGCCCTTTAGAAACTCCCCCTGTTTACCCTTAACCCCCCTTTATTCTGAGACGGACCCTGACCACCCTTGGTGTGGTCTCCCCATACCTCTTCTGGACCCTGGTGCTCTCCCAGCGGTCCTCTTCCTGTGAAAACTTCCTGGGTTCAGCCAGCTTGCTGTCAATTAGTTGTTGGTGCAGCTCTGGAAAGCATAAACTGTACAAGTGCACCCAAGCAATTGAATTGTAAAGCCCCTCATACATTGTCATCTTACTGCCCTTCACCCAACCATCCAGTGACCTGCAAAAAGAATCAACAAATTCCAACCATGTTTGGGATTCCTTCTTCTTATAGAACCTAAACATGTCCTTATACTGCTCAGGGGTGA
Organism: Pleurodeles waltl; assembly: GCF_031143425.1. Lineage (NCBI taxonomy): Eukaryota > Metazoa > Chordata > Amphibia > Caudata > Salamandridae > Pleurodeles > Pleurodeles waltl. The sequence goes on along the minus strand of NC_090444.1, from coordinate 343,589,209 downwards.
GACCATAACTTGTGAGCGGGTGTCCTTCATGATAGAGTAAGTGAGCCCCTGAGGATCCCCTAAGGATGTCAGAGTAACACTCCCCTCTACCTCAAAGTGCTTCCACCGACCCACCCCCTATGAGCTTCAGGGACCAGATTCATATGAAGAGCAGACTCATACCCCTTGAACCACATGAGCATGTCATCCTCCCCTTTTGTGATACTTCACAAGGTCTTTAGGAATGTGCACCCTCCTCTCAAACTGCACTGTGATATTGCCGCCACCACCCCTCCTGGACTGTCTCCTCTGATCCAGCTCCCTCAAGCTGAGTTCATGAGCCAGCATTATCGTCTTCTCCTTTATGGCCATCCTCCTTTCTTCCATCGCCCTTTGCATCCTAAACATTTCATAATCCAACTGGTAAGCCCTCTCTTCCTGTCTGTCCTGTAACTCTTCAGGAGTCAGACCCTCCGATGACAGACTGCTACCTGCCCTGGAGACCCTCTCCCTGGATATAAGAGGCCCACCACTTCACCATTGTCAATGGATTACTCATCCTCCTCCATTCACTCTGTGTGTTTGTCAGCTTCCTTGGCTGTGACCCGGCCCTCAGTGCCTTCTGCAGCTCCTCCTTCCTGGTGGAGCCCTTAATGAGACAAGCAAGTTTGTTGCAGAACTGCCTCAACTGCACAACTGTATAGCTCTCCAGTTTTCCTAAATCAAAAGCAGCTCCAGATGATGCATCTCAAGGTTGAGACATGATGAAGAATTAAAAGTACAAAGTTCCAAAGGTAGAAAAAGAAGTTCCCAATGAAGTTCAAAAAGTCAATCAAAGAAAAAAAAAATCCAAAAGAGAAAAAAGCAAAAACAAGCCGTATGTGGTCACCTAATTGTTTGCACTGAAAACAGTAGTGTACACTTAGGCCCGTATTTATACTTTTTGACGCTAAACTGCGCTAACGCAGTTTAGCGTCAAAAAGTTTAGCGCCGGCTAACGCCATTCTGAAGCGCCATGCGGGCGCCGTATTTATTGAATGGCGTTAGCCGGCGCTAGCAGACCGGCGCTGCCTGGTGTGCGTGGAAAAAAAACACGTACACCAGGCAGCGCCGGCGTTGGGGAAAATGGCGTTAGGGCGTCTTAAAAATGGTGCAAGTCAGGTTGACGCTAAAAAATCGCCTCCACCCGATTTGCGCCATTTTTAACGACGCCCAGACGCCATTTACATGACTCCTGTCTTAGTAAAGACAGGAGTCATGCCCCCTTGACTTATGTCCCCTGGGCATGGTCATTGGGCATTGAGGCATGTAGGGGGGCACAAATCAGGCCCCCCTATGCCCCCAAAAAATATTTAAAAAAAATGTTTTATACTTACCTGAACTTACCTGAATGTCCCTGGGATGGGTCCCTCCATCCTTGGGTGTCCTCCTGGGGTGGGCAAGGGTGGCAGGGGGGGTCCCTGGGGGCATGGGAGGGCAGCTGTGGGCTCATTTTGAGCCCACAGGTCCCTTAACGCCAGCCCTGACCCAGGCGTTAAAAAGAGGCGCAAATGCGGGGTTTTTTGCCCCGCCTACTCCCGGGCGTGATTTTTGCCCGGGAGTATAAATACGACGCATTTGTGTCACAGTCATTTTTTTGGACGGGAACGCCTACCTTGCATCTCATTAACGCAAGGAAGGCGTTCACGCAAAAAAATTACGCTCTTTCCTCATACTTTGGCGCTAGACGCGTCTAACGCCAAAGTATAAATATGGCGTTAGTTTTGCGCCGAATTTGCGTAAAAAAAACCGACGCAAATTTGGCGCAAACGGAGTATAAATATGCCCCCCAATCACTGTATGTCAAGTTCAAATACAAGTCCAATCCTCACCGCTGATCACCAATGTTAGAAATGCGGTCTTTGGTTGGCAGTCATGTTACCCCCTGTCCAAGCAAGGACCCTCACTCTAGTCAGGGTAAAGGAGAATCACCCTCAGTTTACACCCCGCTCAACCCCTTGGTAGCTTGGCACGAGCAGGCAGGCTTAACTTCAGAAGCAATGTGCAAAGTATTTGTACCAACACACACAGTAACTCAGTGAAAATACTACAAAATGACACAACACAAGTTTAGAAAAATAGTTAATATTTAACTAAACAAAACAAGACCAAAACTACAAAAATCCAACATAAGCAAGTCAAGATATGAATTTCTAAAAGAGTAAGAGTCTTAGGTGGTCATTATGAACACGGCAGAAAGCACCAACCACCGCCGTAGTGGCGGTGAACAGAATCCCGCCATTGGTGGTGGAAACCCGCCATATAATGAACAAAAAACCCATCCCTGACAAAAATCACCAAACCGCCACTCCCGCCATGACCCTGTCGGTGGGAATCCCGGACCTCCCCACCCCGCCACTGCCAAGCACAGCCACATCCCACCCTCCCAATAATTATGCACAAATCACCTTGGCGGACAGTGGAGGCCGGACGACCACTGGCAGCTGCAACTGCCACGCGTGGCAAGTGGACTTAACAGCAAGAAGTGCACACATTGGATAAGCGTGTAACCCACACACCTGACACACATCCATAACCCCAGAAAACACTCCCAGACATACCCCACAATCCTTTGCAACTAAACCAGGCCAAGAAGACTGAGAGCACCAGAGGCAGACAGCGAACGCCAGCATACAGGACACACACACCGACCCACAGCAGAGCACCCTCACCTCGTTTCCAGCCCTGACACCAGTCACACACTCATCATGTCACCCCAAAACATCCACGCTTCACCGAAAGGGAGTTAAGGACCATGGTGGACGAGATTTTGAAGGTGGAACCACAAATATTCGGCGCCATGGTGCAGCTTATACCCATCGCAATGAAGATGGACCTATGGCAGACCATTGTGAACAGGGTCAATGCAGTGGGACACAATCCACGCACCAGGGACGACATCTGGAAGAGATGGAACGACCTGCGGGGAAGGTCAGGGGCATGGCATCAGGGCACTACATTGCAGTACAAAAGACTGGGGGAGGACCGCCACCAACACCACCAGAATACACGAACTGGGAGGAAAAGGTACTGGCCATCCTGCACCCTGAGGGACTCACTGGACTCACTAGAGCAATGGACTCGGCTAAGTCATCAAGAAATACCCCATATACACCATGCCTGTAATGCATGCAACACCCCACCCACACCCACCAGGACCAACACCTCACCCAGGCATCAGCCACTAAATCTATCCCCCCTTGCATGACCACAAACCCACTAAGAGGTCCACATCCCTCCCCCTGTGCACAGCTGCCAAACCCTGGAAGGCCACTGAAACTAACACCAGCACAAAATAGCCCAGTCCTGTTCACCTCAAAAGTTCATGCAGCTGTAACAGACATGTCTATGTCCCCCAACAGCCACCACCACCACCCATGCAACCCTAACAGACGGGACAAGGAGTGCCAGTGCCCCCCAGGGAGACAGAGGTACCTCACGGGACACAGGTGAAGGATCCCTGGACACTGATGAGCAGGCAGGCCCCTCACACAGTCCTGGACTCTCACAATGCAGCACCCCCACCCAGGAAACCACTGCCACCCCTACCACCCAGTCAAGAACAGAAGACCAGGGCAAGCGTCCCCACTTCAGTGTATCCAGGCTACAGACTGGTGGAACACAGGTACAGAGGCCACAGTCTCCCACTCCCAACATGCAGGAAGGCGAGGGCCCCAGTACAAGTGGTACTGCCAGACCTGTGCAGGGGACACAGGCACAGGGGGCTAGGGCAAGTGAAAGGGTGGTGGTGGGCTGGGGGAGGCCACAGGATGGATGCAGCATCCCATACACCATCAGCAGAAACATCCCAGGAACCACCCTCACAGGAAACCCAAGGGCCCACCATGTCATCCCCTCAAGATCAACAGCAGGCGCCCAAATGGACCCTCAGGCCAAGATATGGCACTGGAACCCCAGCAAAGAACAAGGCCCCACTTCAAGAAGTAACTCAGCAACAATCTGCACAGCAACTATCCCACCCAATCACCAACCACACATTGCTAAGAGGCAATATGAACTACTGTAAGACAAGATGGACCCATCATTAGTACCAACAAGGCTGCCATCTTGTTGGTCTTGAACACACCCACCCCTTACGACTTGCCATCACTGTAAATAGAACTATTCACTCACATCAACCTATAAAACACATATCACACCTGTAACACTGTCCCCTGTTTTAAATTGTGAACAAAGTGAAGTATGAATGCAACTGACTGATAACTACTTTATTGTCAAATCTGTGCATGAAGGGAGTCCTGTGTGCCTAAATGGTGGCAATGAGTAAATGCATAACATTTCAATCTGTACCATGCAAAAGTGGTACATGTTTCACCTATCACTACCAACACCCCCATATGACTAAGCACACTGACAGTATTTGTCACAATACCCAATGTCAGGGCCAAGTCCCACACAGTTACTGGAAGTAGAGTTGTATTGCTGGTTCCTGGAATTGAAATCTTCCCCTTCCTCATCATCACCATCAATCTCCTCTCCTCTCTGAGGTAGCTGGTCAGGACATACAGCACCCTCCACCTCTAAGGGGGGGATAGAATGTCTCACTGCCACGTTGTGCAGCATGCAGCAGGCCACCACTGTTTTGCACACCTTATCAGGCCCATAGTCCAGGGAGCCCCCAGAGATATGTACACAACAAAATATGGCCTTCAGGAGTACTATAGTTCGCTCTATCACCCTCCTAGTACGTCCATGGCCCTCATTGTAATTCCTCTCTGCATAGGTCCTGGGATTCCTCACTGGTGTCAGGAGCCAACGCAAGTTTGGATAGCCAGAATCACCTAGAAAAAGGTGCAATACATAGTCGTCATTGTTAAGCCCCTTAGTCAGACAGTCTGCCTGTCTGCTATGTGCCAGTTAGTGACAGGCACACTTACCTATGATCCACCCTCTGTCCTCTTGGAGTTGTTCCATCCTGTGTGGCACACTAATGTTCCTCAACACAAAGGAATCATCAACTGTACCTGGGAACATGGCATTGACATGTGAGATGTACTGGTCTGCAGTACATACCAATTGGATGTTCATGGAGTCAAAGTTCTTTCTGTTTCTGTACTCCTGTTCACTCACTCTTGGGGGGATTATTGGTATGTGGGTGCCATCGATGGCACCTATAACATGGGGTATGTTGGCAAAGGCATATAATTCAGACTTGATGGCAGGGAGGTCAGTACTTTGGGGAAACCTCACATAGGACTGCAGGTGTCGTACAAATGCATTCAGAAATCTTGTCAGTACCATGCTGAACATTGGCTGTGAAAATCCAGCACCCATGCCCACTGTCACTTGAAATGAGCCCGTGGTCAGGAAATGGAGTGCGGAGAACAACTGCTCTTCAGTAGGGATGGCATGCTGATTACGATTTCCCGCAGTTGGTGCAGGATCCAGTAAAGCAGAAAGGGCCAGATGTATCATCACGGCCCTTTGCGATTCGGAAATAGCGATTTTTAAGAAATCGATATTTCCTCGCAAAGTGCCATGTATCACATTTGCAAATGCTATTACCGAATCGCAAATTGCGATACCGGCCCCATTCGCAGCTATGCGCCTGTTGGCCCAAATCTGCAAATTTTTTGCATTTCCAAAATTGCAATTTCTGAACCAGAAATCGCAATTTTGGAAATGCAAAACCCCAGGGTGCTGGGGGGCTAAGGTCCCCTCTGCTGCAACCCAAAAATTTTGGGGGGGACATGTAAGGTGCACACATGCCAAAAGGGCATTTGTGCTTTACATGTACAATTAAAAAATGCATTTTAAATGCATTTTTTAATTTTGCACATGGTTACCACCAAGTTCAACTTGGTGGCAATTAGCGATTCCTAAATACCAAAATCACATTTAGGAATTGCTTCATACATGTGCTAAGAAATCACAAATAAGGAATCCTTATTTGCGATTTCTAATTTAGAGAGTCGCAATTTGCGACTCTCTAAACAGGGTCGCAATTTTAAGGAATCGCTATTTTTGCGATTCCTTAAAATTGCGTTCAGAATGTATTTCATACATTCTGAAATGGCCTTTTGCATTCGCAAACGGGCATTCGCACCGTTTGCGAATGCAAAATGCTTTCATACATCTGGCCCAAAGTTCCTGAATTGTTACACGTGTGAGTCGGTAATTGATTATGATCTGACGCTCCACCATGGTCCTCATATCCACAAGTGGTCTGTACACCGATGGTGCCCTTCCTCGCCACAAGGGTCAGTACCTACGAGGTGTTTCAAAAAGGTGTGATGAAGACACATACATAGGCACACTTGTCATCATTTGTGCACTGCATAGTTCATTGTAGTGACTCTACATTAACTGCTTCCTGATGGATCTACATGTACATCACAAAGAAAGAACAGAGTATGTCAGGTGTGTTAGAATACGGAATGGACAGAGGCTTAGGTGCCTCATGTGGCTAGAAGGGCCTGCATTGTGAAAAGTTGAATTTATAGATGTGTAGCTCATGCCAAAATGGCTGCCCAATGTAATTCTGCCCTTTCGTTGTAGAAGTGACCTCATACCACTAGCGGTTGAAGTCACAGCGTAAGGCGGTGTTTACCACTGTTCGCACCGTCATTGGTTAACATGGATGCCAATGGGGAATCTTGGCTTATCAAGATCGCCGCCGGCAGTGACGGTGCACACTGTCGTGGAACGTACACGAGTTCGTAATCGATTATTCACTTGACTCCCTGATCTCGTGCGGACAGGTACTCCACTGTGTGTACTGCTGTGGCCTGCCTCTGGCTACGGGTGTGCCTCATGTTGCAGGGGAAAGGGCCCTGGCCTTCACCCAGGAGGAACTTGAGAGGCTAGTGGACGGGGACCTGCCCCTGTACGCAAAACTGTATGGACGCCAGAGGTACAGGTAAGTCTGGGTTTGGGGGCACTGTTTGTGTGTAATGGATGTTGTTGATTGGACATATCTCTGCACCTCTGAGCCTGCATGGGCCATGGTGCATGGCATGCTGCATGCGTATGTCCTGTATGTCTGACAGTACTGTCAGTCCCATAGTGGGCGAATAGCCAGCTGTACCTATCGTGCATGTGCCTGACCTCTGTGTTCCATTTCTGTGTCACCCTTTTAGGTCAGCGCCCACCAGAAGAGGGCACTTTGGCATGCCACCACCAAGGAGGTGCGGACCCTGGGGGTCTACAACCGGCAGAGCACCCACTGCAGAAAGAGGTGGGAGGACCTGCGGCGCTGGGTGCGTAAGATCAGTGAAGCCCAGCTGAGGAAGTCCTCCCAACGTGGAAGGGTACCCATCGGGCACTGACCCCCCTCATGCGACAGATCCTGGCGGTGGCGTACCGAGACCTGGATGGGCGCTTGAAGGCTGCACAGCAGTCACAAGGGGGTGAGTACTAATTTCACAAACGTCAGTCTGGAAGGATGTCTGGGTGTGCATTAGGGTTCATGCTGCTTAGAGGCCGGGACTTCGACTAGTGTCCATCTACTTTATGGTCCCCAAAGGGTGTAGGGGTGTATTTGTCAGGTCTCCCACACGTCCCCTCCTTAGGTAGTCCAGGGGATGGGTGTAGAGTAGTACTCTGGTCAGTAGTCAGGGGCATGGCCAAGGGCATAATGAACAGTGCTGGCTGTTGTGGTGTGGTGTGTCTTCTCGGTGGGTGTATGTCTGGCCATTATGTACCTCCATTCAGCTACTTACAATTTTCCCTCCTGTTTTGTCTCCCCATCCCTGTTCTCTTGTGTTGGTTTGGTAAAGCATCAACATCTGGCGAGGGAGCTGAGGCACCTGCAAGTGGGGAAGCAGCAGCCCATGGATCCTCGGAGGCAGAGACAAACGATGCCCAGGGGACCAGGGGGTGGGAGGGCGAGGGGAGATCCACGGGGGAGGCAACTACCACAGGAGGTGGTGACTCGGAGACCTTCTCCGATGGGGGCTCCCCGGCGGTGGCGGAGCCTAGTGGCCACACAACTACAGTGACATCTTCCGCCACCCCCCATTCCATCACCGCCCTCCCTCCTGCTCCCTATCGAGTTGCCCGTGCCCGCTCACCCAGAAAGGTGGGCATCTCCTTCGCCCCAGGCATCTCCTCCCCTGCCCCAGTCAGCCCTGCTGCCCCCACAGAGGAGGCTATTGACCTCCTGAGAACCATCTCTGTAGGGCAGACAACCATCGTCAATGCCATCCAGGGGCTAGCATCACAGTGTCGTTTCTGCTCTACAGAGATCTTTTCAGGCTCTGGCCTCCTTTGGGACGGCAGCCATTTTCCCTGGCCATTCCGTTCCCCTTCCAACCTCCTGTACCCCTTCAAGCACCCCACTCTCTTCACCCGTCCAAGGCACACATTCAGAGACACAGTCAAGCACATCAACACACAAGAAGAACACTTCTAAACACAAGCACTACACCTCCCACCACAAGCATTCACACAGACAACAGACACATGCACACACAACAACATTCACTTCCCCCAGTGTGCCCACCTCTTCTGCCTCCCTGTCTGTCCCCTCTACATCCACACCCTCATGCACTGCACCTTCAGTCACTGTTGCTGATCCTTTTCCTGCACTCACCACAATAGCAGACATCCATACATGCATCCAATGCACCACACCTGCACTCACCACAACTACTGTAGTTGACACAAGCAGCACACTCACCAGACTTGCGGACACCCACTGAGCATACATCCACACAAGCTGTCTGTCTTCTCCCACTGTGTCCATCCCCTCCAAAAACACGCAAACGTACCAAGACACCCACCCACCCATCAGACATCCACCACACCACAGCATACTGTCCAGTCACCTGCACCCACTACACGCACCCCTACACCATATACATCCACTGCCTCTGCCTCCACTCCCACGCCCTTATCCGGGACCACCCTAATTGCTCAGAAGAAACTTTTCCTCTCCCGCGCTCACCTCTTCCAACCCACTGGCCCACCCTGTCTTATCTCAAACGTTCTCACCTCATTGCCCTCTCCACTCCTTCCACATCACAGCCCACCCCTATCCGCCCTTCACTTTCCCATGCCCCTTCCCCAGATAAAAAAAAGGCCTGGACTGAGCTGAGGTTAACTGGCTCCACCCAATCTAAACACCCTCCACCCCCTTCAAAGGACAGGCCCACCCCCTCCACCTTCCAAACGAAAGTCCAAGGCCCACCCTGTCACAAATCCCCACACCCACAGCCCCCTGCCCCCATTCCATGAGGTGCCTGGATGCCCATATTTTGCCCCATTAGGTGGAGTACCATGCCCTTATGGGAGTTAGGTTGAGTCCGTTGTGGCCCATGGCAATTGTAGCCATACGGACTGTCCATTGGCCATGTTTGGACTGTTTGGCTCTATGAGCTTCACAGTAAAGATTTCTGTGTCGCCTGTGTTTTGGCAGCACGCTGTTGAACCCTTGTCTTTTGTTTCATTGTTCATGGGTGTGGGGCATTTGTTTGTGCTGAGGACAAGTTGGATTAGCCTTGTGTATGGAAAGTACCTCTTGCTGTGGGGTATATGACTTGTGCCGTTGTGTGGGCCTCCGGTGAGTGTTGCCTTATATTTGGTTCATTTCCGCCTGGCTTTGCATGCCGGTGGTTCCCGCCCCGGAATTGGCGTTGGACTGGCGGTTCATTATTTGATGGGCAGGGTGGACCTTTCCGTCAGCCTGTGGGCTGACTCTGCCATCGTCGTCGGCACTCTTCTGTTGGCGGTGGGTGGTTTTCAGGATGCCTGTCTTTCGTTTGCTTCACTATTTGGCGGTCCGGCCTGTTCCTCTGTTGGCGGTTTGTTCATAATGAGGGCCTTAATTCTTAGAAAACAGTAAGAACTTGGTTAGCACACAAAAGTACCTGGGTATCGTCAAAATAAAGCAGTACGGACAAGTGTGCATTGAAAAAGGCCAGCAATGCGCTGATTTTTCACCCGAAAGCAAGTTCGTGCGTCGCTCCTCCTTCGGTCGGGTTGGTGTGCGTCATTTCTTCTCTCCCACAAGAAAGCGATGCATCGATCCAGACGGGCACCTCAGGTCCGGGCGGACTTTGCGTTGATTTTCCGCACCCAGTAATGATGCGTTGAAATCCCGTTGCACAATGTACACCAACAGCAGCCACTGCGGGTGTTGCACATTGTTTCTTTAGCTGCGTTGTGTCGATCTTCCAGCCGTGATGCAGGGGGAGAGTCAATTTTAGGCGGGAGGCTGGCGGCGCATCGTTTATCACCCGTGAGGTGGGTGGTGCATTAAAAAGTGTCCCTGCACTGCAGTCTTTCAGTGGATTTTCAATTCTTAGCTGCCAGCTTTACCTCTCAAGGGCCCCGTGAACTGGCTAGGGCACCACTTGGCAGGTCAGGAATCTCATCAGAGAGTCCAGGTACTGGCAGGGGAAGTCTTTGATGGCTCTGAGACTTCAACAACAGGAGGCAAGCTCAGTTCAAGCCCTTGGAGATTCTTCTCAAGCAGGAATGCACAACAAAGTCCAGTGTTTGTCCCCTTTTACAGGAAGAAGCAGCAATTGCAGGATAGCCCAACAAAGCACAGTCACAGGCAGGGGCAACAGTTCTCCTCAGCTCTTCTCATTGACAGAGTTTCCTCTTGATTCCAGAAGTGATCTGATTTTCAGGGCTTTTGGGTGCTCTTCTTTTACCCCTTTCTTCCTTTGAAGTAGACCTACTTCAAAGAGAAGTCTCTGTTGTTTTTAAGATCCTGCCTTACCCATGCCAGGCCCCAGACACACACCAGGGGGTTGGAAACTGGATTGTGTGAGGCCAGGCACAGCCCTTTCAGGTGTAAGTGACCACTCATCCCCTCTTGTCCAGCCAAATGGCCCATTAGGCTATGCAGGCTACACCCCAGCTCCCTTTGTGTCACTGTATAGAGGAGAGGTGCAAACAGCCCAACTGTCAAACTGACCGAAACAGGGAATTTACAAACAAGCAGAGCCACAGAATGGTTTAAGAAAGAAAATGCCTACTTTCTAAAAGTGACATTTTCAAACACACAATCTAAAAACCAACATCACTAAAAGATGTGTTTTTAAATTGTGATTTCAGAGACCCCAAACTCCAGTTGTCTGTCTGCTCCCAAAGGGAATCTATGCTTTAATAATATTTAAAGGAAGCCCCCATGCTAACCTCTGAGAGAGCTAGGCCTTGCACAGTGAGAACCAAACTTGCCTGTATTTCACTGTCAGGCCATATAAACCATTAGTATATGTCCTACCTTAAACATACATTGCACCCTGCCCACAGGGCTACCTAGGTCCCACCATAGGGGTGCCTTACATGTAAGAAAAGGGAAGGTTTAGGCCTGGCAAGTCGGTACACTTGCCAAGTCGAATTGGCAGTTTAAACCTGCACACACAGACACTGCAGGGGCAGGTCTAAGACATGTTTACAGGGCTACTAATGTGGGTGGCACAACCCGTGCTGCAGGCCCACTGGTATCATTTGATTTACAGGCCCTGGGTACCTTTAGTGCACTGTAGTAGGGACTTAGTATTAAATCAAATATGCCAATCATGGAAAGCCAAGTACACATACATTTTTCATAGGAGCACTTGCACTTTAGCACTGGATAGCAGGTGCAAAGTCCCCAGAGTAACAAAAACAGCAAAAACAGAGTCAAGCACCCATCAAGAACCTGAGAAACAGAGGCAAAACTTTAGGGGAGACCACGCCAAGGATGCCTAACAAGTATTACAACATGTGATTTGTGGGTTTGCCGCAGGGAGTGGAAGGCCCAAACGTGAGCAAATTCCTGGGAAATTGGCTTTTCCCAAATTCTTCAGAAGGAGAGACTCTCGTCCTGCTTTGTGATAGGACAATTGCATCAGGCCCTGGCTAATATACCACCACCTGGGGCACTGCCGAGACCAGTGATCGCATGGTTCTTGAACCATTAGGACTGAGACCTAATCTTAACTGAGGCCAGAAGGATGAAATAAGTGAGATATGAGAACTTGCTGATTAAAATCTTCCCTGACTATACCAGAGAGGTTCAGCGGCGTACCTTCGAATGCAGTGAAGGCCAAACTGCAAATTCTCCAATTACAGTCCCTGCTACTTTTCCCAGCCAAATTAAAATTCTTCTTTAATGGAAAGGCCCACCTCTTCCAAACTCCAGAGGAGATGTGGGGATGGTTTGAGGAAAGGCTGCAACTAACTAGGGAAACAGCCAAGAGAAAAGTGAGCCCCTCGCTGGCACAGGGAGGAGGGCCCAACTCAGAGCTGTAGCGAGAGTCTCCACGTAGGGAGCCACTCTCAACCTGTTGGCGTAGACCCTCCAAACGCCAGAAACCCAGATCCATAACGCCCACCCTTACGCCACCTTCAAACTCAAAGGGAGACACACCGGTGAAGCAAAGTAAGGATGCCTGGCGACAAGTAACATGGGCAGATGACGCAACCAGATACGAAGACGGGGATTGCCCTGACTGATCACTCCATCTGGTATCAGCCATAGCCCAACTGGAGGAGGGGGAGGAGGCACTGGACATGCCATTGCCTACTGACAATGCTAAACCTCCTGAGGGACTGACCCTGACAGCCATCTAGTAATGCTTAATGTGGAAATGCACCAACCGGAGGCCCCCCCAGCAACAGAAGCTTCTGGATAATCCACAGATTCTGCGCAGGTACTACAGATAACGTACAACAAGAGATTACGAGTTGATGCATTAGGTTACAAAGTTAACATAGGCCTATAGTGAGAGTAGCGACTCAATGGGTGGGATGGGAGTAGAGACTTCTCTAACCTCTCTGTGGAACAGTTCGTTTGATGGGGATCATAGCATCTGCAGGGAACTGTGGGAGGTAGGGTGGTGGGAAATGGGAGTTTGTGTGTTTAATGGTTATGACGACTGTCAAGAACTGAAAGACAACACCCAAACAATAATCAAAACTCTACAACTCTCTGGGTGAGAAAAATAGGTACACCTTGCTGTCCTGGAATGTTGAAAGGTTTGGGAAACAAAATCAAGAGGGGGGTTAGTAATGACATATATTAAAAGGCATAGGCCAGATATGGTCTTACTTCAGGAGACCCATCTCATGGGTCCCTACTGCCACTTTCTCGGTAAAGAAGCATACACCGTCATTGCACACGCAGGATTTACAATGGTGTCTAGAGGGGTGGCAATCCGTCTTGAGAAGTCCCCACCATTTTGGACTACAAAAATCCGGAGAGACCCTGCAGGCATGTTCGATGCAGTACAAGGACACTGAGGCAGACACTAGTGAGTGCTGATACCCCACCCCGACTCCAGCAACAGACATACGTAAATGTTGCGGAAGTCCTGCTGGAGTCAAGCTCACCTCTCCACCTATTTGGGGGGGATTTCAGTGAGGTTATCTTCCCCAAACAAGACAGGTCACAGCTACAACACTCTCACAAAAGAGAACCCTTTGTCTGACATGGTACTCTTCATGGGCCTGACCGACCTCTGGCATCACCATCATCCGGGGCCAAGCGATTTTCCAGCTTTTCCGGGACCAATAGAGTTTTATCTAGATTAGATTAGATCCTCACAACAGTGGGCAAGGTAGGGGTGGTGGAGGAGGCAAAATACCTAGCGAGAGGGCTGTCAGACCATTCCCTCCTGTGGCTTGCAATTAGACTCATCCACTGAAGATAGGGGTGGCTGGAGGCTGAATGCATGGGAATTAAAAGATGAAGAAATAGCCTGGGCAGTGAGAGTAGAGACCGAGTTAAACTTTACAGAAAATAAAGACTCAGTGGCCTCTGTGATCACACTCTGGGAGGGCCAAAAATCAGTTCCTCAGGATAGAGCACAAAATATAGTTCAGAAATGTAGATGGAAGAGCTAGAGTCAATAGAAAGACAATTAATCGACTTAGAATGAGATCCTGAGATTATGACAGACCCCCACACACCAAGAAAACTAATGATCCTGCAAAAGGAATATAGTGCGCTCACGCACCACAAGGAAAATACCCTAGACCTGACCCTGAGTCACCGCTTATACAAAGTGGGGGAGAGAGCAGGCAAACTTCTTGCTTGGTTGGGGCACTGTGAGAGAGAGGGTATATTCCATACTGGGGGACAACGGAGTTACATACAGTACTGACTTGGAGATCACTAATGTATTTGCAAAATACGACAAGCACCTCTACCACATTCACACAACTGTGGGCCCATCACTTTAAGACCTAACCGCTGCAAATCCCCTTACCATGCTTGACAGTGGAGAAGAATAATTCCCTAGACCAGGACATAGAGCCAGCAGAAAATAAAATGGCTATTGCCGCGATATCCTCAGGTAAGATTCCAAGGCCCAATGGCCTCCCAATAGTGCTCCTTAGGGAAAACTCTGATATCCTCACCCCTTACGGTTATTCCAAAAGGAGGATGAGCTTCCATGGGATCTGTGGAGGGTCACAATAATGGTGATTCCCAAGGAGGGGAACCCCTCGAGGAGTGCAACTTCTACAATACAATCTCACCCCTGAATGTAGAAGCAAAAATAATTGCCAAGATAGTTGCTACGCGGCTTGTAACAATTATTTCTTCACTGATTCACCAGGACCAAATGGGCTTTATGCCCACGAGGTCGGCAAGACTTAGGGCCTCATTATGACCCTGGTGATCTTTAGACTGCCAGGGTCGAGGTGGTGATCTGACTGCCACCAGAGTGGTGGTCCGACTGCTTTGGTGGCAGTCTCACCGCCATATTATGGCCATGGTGGTTGTACTATGGTCGGACCGCCAGCACCCCCAGTTTACCTCCACAGGAGGGACTGGCGTTGCTGGTGGTCCTAATCCTCCAGGGCAGTACTGCAAGCAGCGTCACCCAGGGGACCACGACCCCCCCTCTCTGCCAGCATTTAAATCACGGTAGCACCGCCATGTAAAGGCTGTCAGAGACAGGGTGCAGGGGAACCCAGGGCGGCCCCTGCACCACCCATGCACTTGGCACGAGGACTGCAGGGGGCCCTCATGGCCAGCCCCATCGTGCTGTTCACTGTCTGCATTGGAGACAGTGAACAGCGAGATGGGTGTTTGTGCACCATACGCACTACAACATTGCAGCCGGCTCAATTATGAGCCGGCGTCAATGATGTAGGCTGTTCCCCGCTGGGCCAGTGGGTGGAAACACCTTTTCAGCCCACTGATCCAGCAGAAAAATCATAATGGGGCCCAAGGGAAGGCGGCTGCACTGGCGGAAACCTGACCGTGAGCTTTTGGCGGACGGCCTTTTCCGTCCACCAAACTTACAATGATCTCCTTAATCTGCATCGCCTCCATGCTTGGATCAATGCCGTTGAAGGGCAAGTGGAATCCAACTTGCTGCTAAGTCTTGATGCTCATAAAGTGCTCGATATGGCTAATTGGCCATTCATGATGCTAACACTAGAAAAGTTCGGATTAGGTCCAAGATTAAGGGAATGGGTTACATTACTGCATACCAAACCGACAGCAGTGGTTCATGTAAACAGTCACCGATTAGATGATTCCCTATAAGGAGAGGCACACGCCAGGGATGTCCCCTTTCTCCATTGCTGTTTGTCCTAATGATTGAACCCCTAGTCAGTATTATCCGGTCTCGCACAGATATCTCTGGTTTCCTGGTGTGCGAGGGCTAGAATGAGTCACAAAAGATCTCACCATATGCATATGATATTCTTTGTTATGTTACCAGCCTTTTAGAGAAGCTGCTCCTGATCTACAATACGCTACAGGAATATGGGTCCTACTTGGGCTATAGAATTAACTAACTGGGCCAATTTGAGGCTTTATCAGATAGGGGGCCGCCTTGAACATATAGAACCACCAGCTACCTTATGCTTGGAAGGGGAAGGCTTCAAATATCTGCAGATATATGTAACACTCAACCATAATAAATGTCAAGAGTGAAATATACTAACAGTTATGTCTGAGCTTCACAGGGATATGGAGCAATGGGAGAATCTTCCTTTAACAATATTTGGGAGGACAGCTCTGTATAAAACGATCTCTCTTCTTAAATTATTATATGCCTTCCAGAAAAACCTATGTTAAACTGTGAGACAACATCTTCACCAAGATAGACTGTGCGGTCACACATTCCTCTGTGGTGGGAAACACCCCAGGATCTCCCTGCAAACACTCCAGCGAAACCCATATAATGGTGGGATTGCTCTACTGGAACTTAAAGCATACTATTGGGTCAGACATTTAATAGTAATAAATGACTGGGAACATGCACCTAGGAATCACCCTACATATCTGCTTGAGAGGAGTCAATTAATGCACAAAGCTCACTTACACTACTTATACGGGGGTAAAGGTGCACAAGCACTCCTGTTACCCACATAGTTGACAATAGACGCTTGGAATAAAGCTAGACGCAAGATAGGGTTTCACACTACACTCACAAGAGAAACTCCATTGTGGGATGGAACCTACTTGAAAGAATTGGGGAAGCTTTAGGATTTTCAGGTATGGCACACCATAGGCATTTTTTAAATTGGGCAATCTTATAAGCAATGTCGTGCTAAAGACTTCCCCACCCTGCGAGAGGCACACCATCTTTCACAGACACAGAATTACAGTTACATTAGACTAGCGCATACTTGGTGAGCCAGAAACCCAGACATATCGGACCTCCCAGAATATGCCCTGCAAGAGAGATGATTCCTCATGGGTTAATTCGAAGAAAATGTCATCTCTTGGACAAACAAAACCCTGAACAATCACATGACAGACACAATTAGACAACTGAGTATCCGATGGGAGGGAGACTTGGGGTCACTCAATGACATATACTGGCAGGCTGCCCACATGCACCCTCGCACAGTGGTCACGCGTATCTGGTTAAGACCAATTCAGTTTAAAATCCTGCATATGACCTATTATGACAGGGTGAGGCTCCATATGATGGGGAGGGTCCCAACTCCAACCTGCCTACATTGTGAGACCGAAAGGGGTACGTTCATGCACACTCTGTGGAGATGCCTTAATTTGCAGAAGTATTGGTCAAGTATTATATGTGAACTGGGGGAGGTGCTCGAGGTGCAAATACCAGTGTAAAACTTGGCACACACTGCCAGGCATACCCACAAATGTAGATTTGTCACGCTCCAAACTTCTTTTCTGCCACCTAGGACTAGTGGTGGTGAAGAGAGATGTTGCCAAACATGGGAGATCTGCTGAGACCCCCACAATGACGGAGTGGAGGTGGGGGATGTGTATAGGATGGCTGAGAGGGTGACTTATCTAGCCCATGAAAATTCAACAAAGTGTGGGGCCCATGGAGGACGTAACCTGATTTGCAAGACATACAACCCCCTCATAATGAGACTATTACACTTGAATGTTGACACACACCTCATCCTCGTTGAACAAAGAAATTGTATTGGAAGCTCTTCCTTTAACCAACTGGATAAGGGTATGTGTCACATTAGTAAATCTGGTATTTGTCATTATGTATTATGTCATTGCATTTACTGTCTCTTAGCCCACTGGGGCTTATTGTTTTAGTTACATAAAATGCTAATAAAACTATATTTTTAAAAAAAAATTGTTTTTAGGTACTAATGAAGCAAACTAAAATTAATAGAGTGCTATTTATAGTATGTTTAGACATTTCAGTGTTTTTTTATTACTACCCATACACTATAAATTACTCACAAGCTAACTTAAAACACAGGTAAAGAGATGTCCTGAAAATAAACAAAATTACTTAGGAAATGCATATACATGATACCACATATTCAACACAACTCAGTTGAGAGGAAAAATGAGAAGCTATGGTCTAACAGGCTAAAGTTCAGACTAATATAAAACTTAGTAGGAGTAATGGAATTGGTCATTGCATGAACTCTTCTAAGAAAAGTAAATATCATTACTACTTATATTCTGCATACAACATGACATGATATACAATCTTAAAGTTAATATACTTTGATTTGTGAAACCCATTACATCACTCCAATATAAATGACAAGAAAGTGACAACATACAAAATTACATGAAATAATCCACTTTGTATTCCTTGCATAAAATGCGGTTTGAGAAATGCCTGACATTTTGACATAGGTGCATATATGTAAGGAAGAAAAAAGAGAACGACCCACATCACAATGCAAACATATTTTCCATGTACAAAAAGAAGGCATCATGGTAGTTGTAGTACTTTCATTCTAAGTTTTCGAACACTTGGAAAATTGTACGTTGAACATTCCTTGTAAAATATATGTAGTGAAGATGTGCACATATTTAAAAAAATATGACGTGCAAAATTTGTTAAACAGCGAACAAAGACTTCCAAGCATCACACCTTCATGGTATAATGAATGGGGGTTTGACCTTGTTAACTACAACAGAATGCATTGAAACATACAGACAATGAAATACAAGAAATGATAAATGAAGAACAACACACATATTGACCACACATAGGCCCTCATTTCAACATTGGGGAAATTGGACCGACAGTTGGCCGCCTATGTGGTCAGGAACTCACCAGCCGCATTTGGACATCCCTGCTGGGCCGGCGGGCGAACAGAGTTTCTGCCTCCCGGCCCAGCGGGGAGCAGGGCCGTAACATTGCAGCCGGCTCCTAATGGAGCCTGCGGCAATGTGGCGGTGCGGCGGGTGCAGCAGCACCTGACGCGCTTTACACTGTCTGACAATCAGACAGTGGAAATCGCAGTGGGGCTGTGCCTGGGGGCCCCTGCTCTGCCAATGGCAAGTGCATGGGAAGTGCAGGGGCCCCCAGGGGCACCCAGAGTCCCCTTACCACCAGTCTTTCCATGGTGGTCTTCACAGCCATGGAAAGGCTGGCGGTACAGGGAATTGAAATCCCCAGGGCAGCTCTGCTGGCAGTGATGCCCTGGCGGATTACGACTGCTGGGACCACCATGGCGGTATTCCGCCGGTCCTGTGGTGGTATGACCGTGGCGCTTTCGCCAAAGTCAAAATATGCTGTGTAGTACTGCCAGCCCCGACCGCCAGGGTTCAAATGAGGGCCATAGTGCCCAGTAGTAAAAGGAGTGTTAACACCATAATCCTATTAATTGGATGATGACAATAGATTTGTGATTTTAAAAACTGTGCTTTTATGTTTTACAAAGGTGGAAAACACATTATTTGCAGCTGTCTTAAGAGCAAAAACTACATTTATGTTTAGTGAAACATACATAAGTCTAACTTACCAGTCTCCACCTCACCAGGGACTCCTGTCAAGCCTTCAGGATGTAGGATATGAAAGACCTTTTCCTCCCAGGAAAAAAGTTGTAATGGGGTGATAGGAGAACGACCACCAGGTAATGCTTGGAGGCCAGTGAACACACTCTCCCCTGCAGGTTGTTCCATCTCTTACTAATTATTTCCTCCTGTGTGTACAGGTTATTTGCTACGGCATTCACTCTATCAACTATTCCGGACCACATTTTCCTTTTCTGAGATATGGTTGTATTTTGTACTTGGGCACCATATAATTGTGGCTCTACTCTAATAATTTCATCGACCATGAGTGACAATTCTCTCTATGTAAAATGTGAATTTCTCCTCTCTGCCATTATGAATACCTAAAAATAAATGATATAGTGGCCCACATGTTAATGAAAAAATGTGAAATGGGACAAATGAAAAATAAATAGAGATAGTAAAAAAAAAAAAAAATCTGATTTCTGAGTAGCAAATTCAGCAGCAGAATTGTGTTGTGCAGTGGAATGGCAAAGTATCATAGTCTAAGATGGAGTGTGTCTTATAATGTGGTATGCAGGTGTACACAATTGGCCAATATACATCAGGTGTGTGCTCCTAGCATCCATCCAATAGCCACTGATGAGTGGATCCCACAACAGACTCCTACCAGACGCCAATACAACTGTGAAATCTAAATATGCTTGACCCTGGCGGTGACAAAGTACTGTTAGCCAGTATTGGATTCTGCTGCATCTTCAGTGGTAGACCACTGATGCAGCAGGATCCACTCTGTCAATGCAGACAGAGGTGCAGGCTCCATACATCTAAATACAGCAGTCAGAACTCCGTCGGCTTGAAGAAGTACTTGAAACTGCTGTCACTGCACGACAACAGAACTCCCATCAATATCTAAATCAGGTCCTAAATCTGAAGTTAAGTCTTTTACCAGGGTTGAAACGATATTTTGTATCCTACTAGTGCACCATGCGGTTGATCTTAGCTTGCGCCTATCTACAAGTGAAGCACAACCGGGTAACTGTGGTTGGTACTCAATGCTTTTTGGTGCAATTTTCATAATTAACCTTTAAAAATTCCTAACTCTGATTTCTGTCATTTTGTGGTCACATTATTTACTAAAATCTATTCTAGGGGACTTGTTATGAGTTTGGAGGTAAAGTCACCACCATGGAAACAGCATGCTTCTTCCTGATGCCCACGTCAGTGGTCCACCCCCTCAATTATCAGCTAAGCAGGTGCATATACTAAAGACCGCTGTGGCACCACCGTCACCGCCATGAAACTCAGATCACGATGGGGGTTGGTTGAAATTAATGCTGATGTCTGTGAGCTGACCGCAAGTTCCTCCCCTGGTCCAATCACAATGCACCTGCCAGCTGACATGACTGTGGTGGCCAAACCTCTACACCTGAGCTGGTGGAAAAGGCATGATAAAAGGCAGAAATTCTCCTGCACACGTACTCTGTCATCATCAAGCTGCTCGTACATGTCCTGCCACTGCTGGTGCTGCTTGATGACCACCAAAACCCACACCTTTCTGGACGCAACTTGTGGAAAGTCCTCATCTCACCTGTGTCCAAATACTTTCTATTTAAAAGATGCTCAAACAGATGCTATATAAGGTTCAGGGGGCCCGGGGACAACATTATTTTGTGGGTCCCTGTCTGCAACAGCTAATAATGTTTGCTCCCAAGTCACCCCCCTGATTCCCTGTTTGACTAACTCACAGACAGCGCACAGGGACACTCCTTCAAAAGGTAAATGTGTGCCCCCAAAACTAAAAAGGGTAGTGATGTGTGTCCACAATACAGTAACATAACAGCAGGCCCACACTGACATCACAGCAAATAATCACTGTGACATCCTCCAACTTCTCACAGGCAGGCTAGGCCCAGTATTGATAGACAATAAACTTAAGTAAGGATGTTGCATGAAACTGAAACACACCTCCTATGCTCCATTAATGCAATACACTCTCACACATCAGGTGCATCAAACAATCCCATTTGTAAAATGCTATCCTAAACAATACACCTAAGAAGTAATGCAAGCACACCATGGAAACACCCTCTGCAGAACAAGGTTGTCTCAGTCAGGGGGCCTCTGAAAGTCCAGGTCCCTGGGCTACAGTCCACTTTTCCCATGCCCTAAAACGTCTCTGTGCACAGGACCCCTAGCTTAAAGAATAGCATGGACAACCAATAGCATCACCAAATGCCATGCATTTGTGTCCAATGTGGAAGTGCAGGACATTTGAACTTACACATCAGTATCCGCATTCCTCACATACAACAAAGCTGGTGTTCACTACACAGAAAACATGTCACAAAAGGAAGACAAAAAGCCATGTCAACCAACCACCCTCCAGGTGTGAGTATATAAATGACTATTGCTTACAGAGGGTCCGTCAGAAAGGCAGCATCGGACGCTGGTTGCCAGACGCTGATCACATATCAATGCCAAGCTGCTGGGAAGCGGAAGCGGCTGCTGGTTAGGTGCTCAGAAGCAGCGGGGACCATGGGACTGCTCCTGACCCCAGACTGTGAGTAGCTCGGAAGCGGCTCGGAGGTAGCACAATCCGCAGTCTGCTCTCGGGTGCCCGGATTGCCCGGATTGTATGGTCACCTGCGGGCTGTGGGGCGTGCGCACCACCGGTGGTCTGTGCACGGGGAGCGTGTGTCTCCGCTCGAGCCCCAGCAGATGCCCAAGTCTACTCAGTCCAAGCTCAAGTCAGAGCCCCCGCCGAGAGGGACTGAGAGGGGCCAAGAGCCTGGCCACTTCCAGCACATGAACTTGCTACTGGCCTTGGGAGTGTGTGCCATTGGTGGTCTGTGCATGGGGTGTGGTGCCAGGACTGCCTGGAGTGAACTCGGAGTGCACTAATGACAGCGGTGGAGGTGGCTGGCAATAAATACTAAATTTACCAAACGGAGGCAGTAAGTGCGAAGCCCAGTTAGGGGCAGCGGCGGAGTGGAGCCAGGTGTGACTGCATCTTGTATTAGAGTGGTGCTGGTGTTCGTGTACTCATTGTTTTTCACCAGGGGGACGGCCCAGCAATAGTCATAGCCACAGCCATGGATATAGCCTCCCAATAGTATAGAACAGCTTGAGAAGTGTGGACTAAGCATGCTCGTGCCCCCCCCGTCCCAATTGATGAAGTGATAAAGCAAAGTGAAGTAGAGTTAGAGCAGCAAGTGGCAGGGGGTGAGGCGGTGCTCAGTCTTGTTGGACATTGTCAGATATTGCAACCAGCTTTCAAATCCAACCAGCATTGACTTCCAACTAGCAACCAATCTACAAGGTGGTCACTAAGTGTGCACAATCTAAATTGTTGCAAGTGCTTGTAAAATCTTTAAACTCCGAAAACCAGAGGATCAAAAGCCAAGTGTGAGGAATCACGAGACAAAAAAAAAAGCGACAAATTGCTTTATTACGACCTTGGACCAGGCCCAGCCGCAAGGACAGGATGCGGAGCTGGGGTTGGAGCAGTGCAATGAAATAACGATCTCACAATCATTTTCACACCCATTTACAATAAGGGCAATAACAACACCATCTAGATTGTGGTCTATTCTAATTCCACCAAGCACTCTGAGCCCCTTAAGTCCCCCAGGACACCGGAGGGCAATAATCATGACACAAAAGGCACAAAGGGTGCAAAGGCCGCTGGCAAAACAGGTAAAACAGGTAAAAGAGGCAAATCATAAGAGACAGAAAGAACAAAGGGCCTGCAGATAAATGGAAGTTGGCACACAGAATCTTCTCTGCACACAGAGAAATCAGCAAACCAAGAAGGCTGCCTAAGGCAGCAGACCAGCCACAACCAGGTTCCAAGGTGCCGGGGCTGCACAGTAAATCTAATATGTCTAAAACAGGAATCAAAAAGTATTGGTGTCACACAAGCCCCTCAAGTTCGGCTGGCCATGCAAGTCCCTTGAGTCCCATGACACGGGTGACAGAGCCTTTAGAATATGTGGAACCCATGGATTCCACAGTTCCCACAGATCTGATCAGTTGTGTCGTGCATGTCAATGAATCGACCTCAAATAAAAATCTAAGTCCACGGAGCACCAGAAGGATCCAAAGAGGAGCCGGAAGCAAAAGGTCCCAAATATTAACAAACCTTATATACACAACTATTTCACAAAAACAAGGAATTGTTGAGGCACCACGGGGGAAACTATTCAATCCACTATTTCTGAGGGCAATCAAGACTCATGGGCTGCCACCGCCTTGCCGAACCTGGCTTTTGATCCAGTAATCGCAACACAATCAGAGCAAGCACAAAATGAGTCCAGTTGCGCTGCAGCATAGACAGCAGCCTGGACACCTCACTTATTGGAGAGTTAATAGAGTTGACGGACACCACAAGAGGATAAAGCTTGAGCATGCAAAATAAGAACCATTATAGTTGTTCCACTGAAACTAACACTGATAATAATATTAACACCAATCAGATGGTCACTGTACACAAAGCTGGAACAAAGAGATTAGTCCGGACATCTGAACAGCCATTTAGGGGACAGGCAGTGTATCCAAGTAACAGCTGACTGCAAACAATGGCAGAGATCCATCAGACAGTACTATCCCAATTGGTGAAATTGCATGTACAAGATAACAGCTGGACCCACTCCCCCCCGTACTGGGGTCACAGAGGGCCTTGCAGGATTCCCATGACTCATTAGCTCAGGAAGACAGGAGACTGCAAGAAACAAGCCTGGAAGAACACAGCCGGAAGGGTGAGCTCGGGGGATATGTTGGAGGGGATATAGGAGAAGAAAACTCCCCCAATGAGGGGTGGGAGGCAGTGGCAGGGCTGATTGCAGTATAAATATCATCAATAATTCCTTGTTAGCAGCAGTTAAGGCTCTCACATGGCAATCTCATAACATGGAGATTCAATTAGAATTAACCCACATGATGGCTCAGAATCAACTCCTGTTAGATAATAAACTAAAATCATTAATTGGGAAAATAGAAAGGTGGCACCATGGATGCACATCTGGCAAGGGAGTGGATGGGACCCATACGGAAACAATCATAGATAAATTATCAGTACTGCCAGAGCTACTAACTAGCCTAACCCAAATCTGCAAACCAGCTGGGAAAACTAACAAAATAACCAGTAGTACATCGCCTGGAGGCAAGAAGCATGACACAGCACCCCTCAAAGCAATTTGCAAAGGGAGGCCCTCCACACCCAATGCCGAGGGTTGGACAGCAACGAGAATGAACCAAGAAATAAGCCTCCTTTCATGTTGCACCCACTCTCTCCCACTATCATCGTGGAAAAAAACAGTACAGAAGTGCCAAATACGGAGATAGTCTCGAATCAGCTGTGTAAGTGAGACACTGGGCACAAACAACAGCCACAACTAACAAGAAGACAGAAGACGAGACTAAAAACACTCAAAGCGATAAAAAAACCATCCGACAGAAACACACTGGGAAAACATCTAATGACACTAGTAACTCCCCAGATCTGTTAGAGACTTATCCAGTCTTTAAGCAGAGACGGCGACTGCTCCCACAACTGGCATCTGCTCAATTGGGGAAGATCAGATAACCAACGTTGAGCCTAAGCTTCAAATCACTGACAATAAGGACGCTTCAGCCTGCAAAGAAGATCATAACTCAGATGCATGCCATTGATTGGCACTTGACCCCTGAAGATACTACACTTGAACTCCATAGGGCAAAGGGCTACATCCTTGCGGGATACAAGAGGCAAGCAGCACAATACAGAAACAGGGAAAGCAAAACAGAGGGCAACAAGAATACAAAGACTTAAAAGAAACAATCCCATCCACAGGAAGAGCAGGGATGAGTCGGGTGAGGGCCTGAAGCAGAGAAAAAAGATGTCAACCTTTTATAACAGATAGTCCTGAGCCCAACGAGGATTATATTAGGGCATTAAATATAAAGTCTGCAAACTCTCAGGAAACTATTGATCGGTTGACCGTAATCTTCACTCCATTATATGTTTCTCAGGGGCCATGGGATATTCTCAATGGATCAAACATTCCACGATTACTACATCACGTATACGTATTTGAAAAATTGACATCAGAAGACGTACTAGCTGTGAACTTTAACACCTACACATGGATTAGTCAGAGCAAGTCCACACTGACTATATGGTCTGAACAAAGTAACGTCATTAGGATCTTTGAATACGAAGGGCTCCTGGAAACTTGGGGTGTAAAAATTAGTTAGCCAGTCACAGAACGGTACTCACAAGTTTCAGCTGCTGGAAACAAAGCAACACACCTGGACAGGAAAACATTTAGCGCCTTGAGAACAACTCTGGTCATGAAACCACTGTTGCAAGAAGAAAAAATAACCATACAGCTGACAAGGAGCACAGGTGAGTCCTACTCTGATGGGACAAGGAACACAGGAGAGTGTCATTCTGATTGGATAAATGACAGTCACGGTACTGTGAGGGGGCAAGGATGGAAATGGCTCCCAGCAGCTCTATCTATCAAAGGGAAAACATATATTTGACTACAAATGCCCGCCCTTAAGTTCCAAATATAAAACTATCAAAATAATTAGCTGGAACGTGGCCAGCTTGGCTTCCCTTATAGCCAGCTTCTGTATTAAGAACTTTGTAAACAATGTAGATATTATGTGCTTCCAAGAAACATGGTCGGCAGAGCCTTTGACTATAGAGGGTTTTACTACAATCCAGTCACCTGTCCACAAACAAATGTGTTTGGAAGACATATTGGAGGTCTTGCAATATAGGTTAAGTTAGACTTGGCTTTCAAACTAGTAATTTGGCAGAAATCAACAAGCAATATGCAAGTGATAACTATTCATGGCTTAGCCTTATGTTAAAAAAGCATCCCAGTAACATTTGCAAACATATATATTAACCCCTATCAAGGAAAGAAACAAATGATGGCTAAATCTATTTTGGACTTGCTGAAGGAGTTTGTTTACGAACACCCAGGGCATGAATATGTGATGGCAGGAGATTTTAACATTCGCCAGCTTGGACAGGAATCAGGGCCCTGTCGAGACCCAGTAAGATCAGCTATGGAAACTTTCCTTAAAGAATATGATCTCAAAATGACGGACTGCAGCAGCTTAGCAGCGGGCACACCCATTCCAACTTTTAGAAATATATACACAATAGATCATATCTTTTTAAGCCCAGCACTGATGTGTAGGTGCTCAAGCCACAAGGCCGTTCATAGACCTGAAAGTGACCACAACCCAGTGGTAATAGAAGTTGATCTTGGCGCAATGAGACATGAATTCTATAAAGCTAGTGGCTGTCAACTTATTACAGGCTTATGCCCATTAACAAAATGAATTCAATTGAGTGCAGCCTGCTAAACAAAATACGAGGCATGGCAGCAGGCTAATGGCCCAATAAAATTCCAACATGGGGCAGGCCAGATAACTGACCAATGGGGGCATGTGCTTAAGAAACTTCAAGCTCACCTTTGCAACAGAGCACAGGCTGGCCAAACTGGGGGTAAAAAACAAAGGGTGGACAAGCTGCCAGCAACCAAGGAATGTATACAGTATAAAAGGAGGTGCCAGCAGGTAGAAAGGCGCTATAAGAGGAACAAAACCCATGCAATGGACGTCCTAAGGAGGCTAGCACGGAAGGAGTACAAAAGAGTACTATGGTAGTTGAAGGTAAAAAAGACAGAAGAATGCTGGAAACGCTTGGTTGCACTGCTGCCGCCTAATAGAAGCTGAGAATTCTGGGACTATATCAGTTCTTTACTATATGCATCCGAAACCAGTACTAATGTGATCTCTGCCAGTTATGGGAAAGGCACGTGGGAAATCTTTATGTGGACTCAAAATATGCAGATGCTCAAGAACTCACATGCGGGTACTGTGAAGCAGATGGGGTAGATGACAAGACAGTAACAGTCAATAGTAAAACTGTGCAAATGATCCTTGGTAACATGAGGCGAGGTGGGGTTCCTGGGCCCAATGGCCTTCCAGGGAGCATATTCAGAGACGATCAAGTGTATTGGAATGAGCCTCTAACCACTCTATTTATTGACTGTCTACACTTTTCGGTGGTTCCAGAGGCATGGAAGGGCTCAATACAAATACTTCAGCCCATTTACAAAAAAGGGGGTACTACCAGTCCTGAAAATTATAGGCTGATAGCCTTATTAGATGTAGATGGCAAAGCCTACGCAAGGGTCTTGCTTCAAGAGCTAGAAAGCTAAATATCAGCAAATGACATCATTCCCCTTATATCAAACTGCCTTTAGACCTAGCTCTTCTATGTTAGATAATGTCCTTGCACTTTCATATCTTGGTCAAAAAGCATTGAAACCATCATTTCACCCGCTCTTTTCATGTTTTATTGATTATAACGCGGCCTTTGATGGGGTGGTGCGCCACATCCGTTGGAAGAAATTGGAGACCTGGGGGATACCAAGGAACCTGCTTGCATCAATAATGGCACTATACTCTGACACTTGGGTAGGGATAAAAATAACAAACTAACATGTTACCAGGAAGATTCTTACCAACAAAGGTCTAAAGCAGGGCTGTGTTATTGCCCCCACCCTTTTTGTTGCTTAGAGGGAATAGAGGAAAGAAGTTCCCTCAGAGACTGGGACAATCTATGCTCCCCATAATCCAACACGCGTATGATTTGGTCTTGCTCACCCAAACTCGGATTGGGCTTTAAAGGGGCCCAGACATACTGCACAGCTTAAAGAAATGCCTTGAAAGCAAATGCAGAAAAAAAACAAGCTCCTTGTCTTCAGCAGCCAGGCAAAAAAGCAGCAAAGAACATGGAAACTTGGTCCATTAAGCATAGAGATGGAAGATAAATATCACTTCCTGGGGGTCTGGCTATCAGACACGGGGAGAATATCACACCAGGCAGTGGCATTGACATTAGAAGCAGAGAAAATCTCCTGTGCATTAGCAAAAGTCCATCAACATCAGAGCCAATAAGGAGAGTGTTAAAGGCAAAATTGCTACCTGCAATTACATATGGCCATTTGGCATTCCCTGGCAGACTGACAACTACACTAGAGAATTCCCAGATGAGAGCCTGTAAAAGGGTTTTTAAGATCTCCAGACCAACTAGGCATGCAGGAATACACCTGGAATTAGATATAATAAGAATGGACATAACGTGCAAAATGGACATGATAAAGCTCTATCAGAGTGTTTGCAAGGCAGATGCCATCAGCCTGAGGGGGGATTTGAAAGCAATGTTCAAAGACAAAACAAGCAGTTGGGCCATTTATCTAACACAGGCCGAGGAACAGTTTAATCTGGCTCCCTCCTATACTACTCACCCCTCTATCACGAAAGCGGTGCTGAAGAAATAATTGAAAGAGTTAGGTATGCAAGCCTCCAGAGACAAAGATATCTCAACAGTCAGGGATATCATCGGAGCCGACGGCTTGCTTGAATCTTACGCAACCAATAAAGGCTAGCCTTATTTGAAAGCACATTTAGGAGAGCGAGCGTTCCAGAGCATCCTGCAGATGCACCTCTTAACTCTGCCTGGGACTATTAACGTAAGTGGAAGATGGCACAGGGGCACTTGCAGGAATGCACTCTGTGTAAATATCACACTGAATCTATAACACATCTGGTATGCTGCTGCCCATGTTTAGCCTCAGAAAGATGTCAACTTTTAAAACCCCTGTTCTTGAAACATGGGGTGAGACTGGCTCTACACCAGGCAAGCGACCAAATTAGTGCAGGTACTCACAGAAAGGGTGAGGTCTACAAAGAAACTGCACTGATGAAATGTCTCCTACCTCCCAAGTTACCCCACATTTCTTCTTGATGGATCTGGGCACTGGAATGATGAGAAGTAAGAGGTTACCCACTGGGTCGAGCATTAAAGCAGCTTTGGGCTCATGGACGCTTGCATTTGCACTGTTTCATTATGAATCTAAGTGACCTGGTGGAGTCGGCGTTGTCCTCTATATTAGTTTAACATAGCTCATTGAACTGAGAATTTACTATCTCATGGCAAAGTCCATCGAGACAGGCAAAGCTCTGTGGTGCATACGGCGGGGTAATGGTATGTATTATCTTGTACTTTTATCCCCAAGAAATGGGCTAATTAGTGGGCCTCGCGGAACGTTAGACACAGTATTGTGCAAATGATCTCATAACCAGAAAGTGCTCGTGCAGGGAGGGACAATGGAAGCTTACTTGGTGCAACTGTTGAACTTTAGGTGGTTGCACGACTGGATTATTCTATCTGTATTTTAATGTATTTATTTAGGAGGCTATGAGAATTATGTACCCACATGGGTTTTATGTGGGATTATGTTGGTTAACAGTTTTTGTAATTTATGGGCGTTTTTTTTTCTTTTATTGTAATTTGGTGTGGCGATTTTAATTAATCATGCAATAAAGATTTTCATACTTCACGAAATAAATGACTAACTTGCACACAGTCAGCACATATCCAGCATACATCATAGGGAGAAGTGCAAGACAAATGCAGTTGACAATGCACAAGACACTATGATGAATGTCTACCAGAAAAGCCTATCACCAACACACACCAGTACACTCTGGTCATGTATGTGGAGTACAACCTGACATAATGTGTAGGCACAATGATATTGTGTCACAATCAAACTGACGTAGCATCGGTATGTTCCTAAAAGTTGCTAGGGAAAATTAAAACATAAACTAATGTGTTCCAGCAAGAAACAGAATTTAATTGTGGAACAAGGAAAAACATGTTTGGAAGGCAAAGGTCAGTGGCCAGTCCAACCACAACTGTGGTGTGCACAGTGCTGTGCTTCCAAACTTGCCTCATCAGACACTGTCAGGGGGACCTCCTCACAAACTGGCATCGATTGGGCAGGGCAGGCACCTTAAAGATCCAATTTGGGAGGGTGATGTTTGGGTTTAGGAGCAGCGGACTTGGTATGGGAAGTGGTGGGTTGGGAAAATGAGGGAATGTATCTACGTTTAGGAGAAGGGTCTGGGAAGTGGAAGTGTCAGGACTCAAGTGACTCGTGGGCGCACTTATTCCTATGAAACAGCCACCATTTCCTTGACATCACACATCTTGTGTGGTAAAAGCCATCTATCTAAAGGATTGGGCCATTGGTGGTATCATTGTCATAAGCATTCCTCAAGTATAATAAAATAAAGAGTCTACAAGAACCAGGAAATCAGAAGGACTGCATTTCCCAGCCTTCTCTAAAACTAATTAGTCCTGGGTGTGGTCATAATTAGTCTTGGGTGTGGTCAGGCTATAAATACCTGCCACACCCTTTCAACAAACGCCTTCTATTCTGAGCGTTTTGCGAGGAGCGGGTCTCTTTGCTTCTGCTGCCGGGATTTCTGGATTCTTCATTTGCCTGGTAGCGAGCGGCCGGCTCGCGGCGGTGAGCGATTTCCTTTTGGGCTGTTGCCCATTTCTGAGAACTCCGCACTCGGAGTTTATTTATAGAGTCTACGAACAACAGGAGTGTTGTTCGGTAACATTGTATTCTCTCGTTCGTTTTTACAGATATAAATCAAAGTAACCATGTGCCTCCGGGCAGTTGTTTTTTTAAAAGGATTGCTTGTGTATATAATTGGAGATTCTGTTTAAAGAGTTGTGAAATCGTTTCAAAGGCGTTTTTGAGAAAAGATGTTAATTACATAGTGTTTTTGGATTTTCTATTGCTATGTGCATATACAGAGAAAGTGTCTTTTGATAAATACTGTTTAATATGAAAAAATCAAGTTTCTTTAAAGTTCTAAGAAATAAGATAACAATCTTACTTTTTCCTCTGAAGGAGTGATTCAAGGAATTTATATTGTTTTTTGTGTTTCAAGATTATGAGATACGATTCTTGTGTGGAAATAGTTCTTGTGCAGAATTTTACTGGAAAAAACATATTTTGGAGAATTCCTTCCTTTTGCAAATTATTCTTTGGAAATTAGTGAGATCTTTATTAGGCAGTGAATTATTTTAGTAAAAGTCATTACTGAATGTTTGCATTAACCTTTTTTCCTTTTCAGATCTCCTTCCTGGCTGTTCCTTTCCGAATACCCCTTCACCCGGCCTGGCCCCTCCAGAGTTCAGCGCTATAACAGCATCTGACTTTGGTGTTGCCTGGAAGTGGGACCCTTATTCAGCATCGTGCAGATCCTGAGAATTTGGACCTCCTGACAGAATAGAAGGCCCACGAGTTTTCTCTTCTCTTGATCTGCACGATATCTGATAAAATGACTTCCCTAGACACGGTAATGCAGGCATTAATGCAATTACAAAAGGAGTTACAGGATTCTAGGAATGACACTGCAGCTTTAGTTACCAAAGTTACTCAGTTACAAGCTAAAATAGACAGTCCAGGAGGAACACCTTTACCACGATTACCTCCATCTCCCACCAATGTATCTGTCAATGTTCCTACACAAATACCGTTGGCTGCTCCTGAAAGGTTTTCGGGAGATGTTAACAAAGTCCAGATATTCCTTACCCAAGTGGAGTTACATTTCACTTGTCGACCAGCCGCCTTCCCTGATCCACAGTCTAGAATTGCCTTTTTAATTTCTTATTTGTCTGGAGATGCAGCAAATTGGGCAGTTCCCCTAGTACGACAAGACAGTCCTCTACTTTATAATTGGCGACGATTTGTGGAAGAATTTGAGAAAGTGTTTGATCGACGAGCAGTTACAATGTCGGCTGATAAAGAACTACTGGAACTAAGACAAGGAAATAAGGACCTTATTTCTTATCTTTCCCAGTTTAATCGTTTGGTGGTTGAAACAGCTTGGCCCGAAGAAAAGAGAGCTGCACTTTTTTATCAAGGCCTTAAGGAAGAACTAAAAGATGTGTTAGCGCAAATCAATCCTCAACCTACAACATGTACGGATTTAATAAATCTAACCTTAAGACTTGATCATAGACTTTTTGAAAGAAAAGGAGAAAGAAAAAGACCAGATCGCAATACTTGGCGTCAAGACAGATATCGTCCTCCCACTTCCTCTACCCCTTCAGATATGGTTAGTGAACCAATGGAAATTGGAACACTTCGTCAACCTTTAACCAAAGAAGAGAAAGAACAAAGATGTCGCAAAGGATTGTGTTTATATTGTGGCAAAAAAGGACTTTTTGTAAAAGATTGCTTAGCAAAACTAAAAAACAAAGTTGACTCTTTTACTAATAATAAAAATCAAGTTGCTTCTGTAGGAAATGTTGAGGAAAACTAGTGAACCCAAGAGATAGAGAAGGGAATCCCTTGGGTATTATTGCAATCCCTTCTGTACATTCTTGTTCGAATCAACATAATAGACATTTCCGTATTTCAATACAGATTTTAATCTTAGATAAATGGCAAGAAGCTTTTGCACTAATAGATTCAGGGGCCTCTGGTAATTTTGTAGACTCTCAAACAGCATCTCGATTACACCTCGCATGTCAAAAGAAAATAATACCAGAAAAAGTGCAGACTGTGGATGGCAGTGAACTCGCTGGAGGCCCAATCTCTTCTCATACTTTCCCAATCCAAATGACATGCTGCAATTCCAATGGTCGTCAACATTTAGAGCGAATACAATTTGATGTTATCAGACCACCTCAATAGGGTTTTATTTTGGGAATACCTTGGCTCAGATTACGTAATCCACACATATATTGGAAAAAGAACACCCTAACCTTTTCATCATCTCATTGTTCAAAACAGTGTCTTTCCACTAAACCTATTATTCAACAGATAGCTACAGCAGCAGAAAAGGCAATAACGTTACCGTCTCAATATGCCACATTTGCAGATGTATTTAGTGAACAAGCAGCTGGTACATTACCACCCCATAGACCTTATGATTGTCAAATTGATTTGGTGCCAGGATCCGTGATCCCTAATTGTGGAATTTACGCTCTTTCTGAAAAAGAAAATCAGTATCTACGGGAATATCTGGACCAATGTTTAGCAAACAATTTGATTAGACCTTCACGTTCTCCAGCAGCTTCTCCTCTGTTCTTCGTTCCCAAAGCGAACGGAGATTTGAGACCCTGTATTGATTATAGAGCCCTGAACAAGATCACCATAAAAAATAAATATCCTTTACCATTAATTCCTGTATTATTGGACCAAGTCAAGGATGCTGTTATTTATACTAAACTTGACCTCAGAGGGGCTTATCATTTGGTACGCATACGAGAAGGAGACGAATGGAAAACAGCTTTCAAAACCTGTTATGGTCTGTTTGAATATCAAGTAATGCCCTTCGGCCTCTGTAACGCTCCTGCAGCATTTCAATATTTCCTCAATGACGTTTTAAGAGAATACTTAGATTTATTTGTCATTGTGTATACTGTATAGATGAAATTTTAATATACTCTAGCACAAGGGAATGCCATGAAGAACATGTTGAGAAAGTACTTTTAACTCTGCGAAAACATCATCTATACTGTAAACTGAGTAAATGTGAGTTTCATACGGAAGAAGTGGAATTCTTGGGAGTCACTTTA
This sequence comes from Pleurodeles waltl, assembly GCF_031143425.1. NCBI lineage: Eukaryota > Metazoa > Chordata > Amphibia > Caudata > Salamandridae > Pleurodeles > Pleurodeles waltl. The sequence goes on along the minus strand of NC_090444.1, from coordinate 343,555,601 downwards.
ACACCCAAGGGAATGCAAATGACAGACAGAAAAATCCAAGCTGTTTTGGATTGGCCCACACCTAAATCTGTTCGAGATGTCCAATGTTTTTTGGGGTTTGCCAATTTTTATCGGTGTTTTATTGATCATTTTTCCCAAAAGGTGGCTCCCATTACAAGATTACTTCGTAAAAATACCCCTTTTCAATGGTCATTACAAACTGAAGAGGCTTTTCAAACGTTGAAACAAGCTTTTACCACTGCTCCTATCCTAGCTCACCCCGAAGTTCAGATACATTTATTGTAGAAGCAGATGCTTCCGATGTAGCATTAGGGGCCATTCTTTCACAACGACATCCTACTACAGGACAGTTACACCCCGTGGCTTATATGTCTAAAAAACTTAACTCAACAGAACAAAATTATACTATTGCGGAAAAGGAACTGTTGGCAATACGTGAAGCATTCAAGGAATGGAGACATTATTTATCTGGAACTACCCATCGCATAACAGTCTATTCTGATCATAGAAATTTACAATTCATGAGCTCAGCCCGAGTATTAACCCCTAGACAATTGCGATGGATGTTGTTTTTCGCTGAATTTGACTTTGTTGTTACTTTCAGACCAGGCAGTGATAATAGAAAAGCCGATGCTTTAACCAGACAAGATTCTACATTAGTGCATGAAATACCTCAACCAATGCCAATCATTAATCCCTCCAAAGTCATATGTTTAATAGCTGCTGACGAATTTCTTGATTCCATTCGTACCCATTTTCAAATCTCAGAATGGTCAGAGTGGCTTAAAAAAGGCGCTGATTACTCAATACAACAAGGTTTGCCCTTTTTTAGAACAAAAATCTTTTTACCAACAAGAGAACTACAATGCACAGCTTTTCAATGGTTGCGCACACATCCAGTAGCAGGTCATCCAGGACCTCAAAAAACTCTAGAACTTGTAAAAAGATATTTTTGGTGGCCCACTTTTATTAAAGACATTTAACAAATGGTAAGATTATGTGAAATTTGTGCTCGTTGTAAAAGCTCTCATGTTAAACCAAAGGGTTTATTAATACCTCTACCAACCCCTGAGTACCCATGGGAACATATCTCTATGGACTTCATTACAGGTCTCCCTGAAGTCAATCATGTAAACACAGTATTAGTAGTCATTGATAGTCTTACTAAATACGCACATTTTATTGCTTGCAAAGGACTTCCCACATCAAGTGTTCTAGTTAATCTTATTCTACAGAATGTGGTGCGTCTCCATGGTCTCCCAAAGGTTATTCTGTCCGACAGAGAGTCTCAGTTTTCAGCACATTTTTGGCAGAAATGGTGCCAGGCCTTACATATCGATTCTAATTTATCTACAAGTTACCACCCCCAAACTGATGGCCAGACCGAAAGATTAAATCAGACGTTAAAACAATACCTACGTTGTTATGCAGCAGAAGACCCTTCTTCTTGGCCTACATTACTACGGCTTGCCGAATTAGCCTATAATAATTCTTGTCATACTTCAACAAAAAACTCTCCATTCTATGGTCTTTATGGTCAACACCCTCGTGTTTTACCAGTTAATTTACCAGGTGCTACAAGAAATGCCTGCTGTACAAGGGATGTTATCACATTTACAAAAGATTCACTTACAACTTCAACAAAATCTTCAACAAGCCAAAATAAAATACAAACAACAATATGACAAGAGACACCAACCTGGTCCAGAATACAAAGTGAAAGACATGGTCTGGTTATCTACAAAAAACTTGACTTTCAAAGACAAGAACACATTTCCTCCAAAATTCATAGGACCTTATGAGATCCTCTGACGTGTCAACCCTGTAACATACAAACTGAAACTACCCCCCTCTTTGAGGATTCATCCTGTTTTTCATACTTCCTTACTTAAACCTGCCTATACAAAAAGTGATACACGTCCACCACCAATTCTTGTTCAAGATCAATGGGAATACGAAGTACGAGCCATTCGAGACTCCCGATTTCGTGGTAATTCCTTATGGTATTTAGTAGCCTGGAAAGGTTACGGTACCGAAGAAGACTCTTGGGGACCTGCTTCACAAATTCATGCCCCACGATTGATACGTCAATTTCATTTTCGTTATCCCAATAAACCAGGTCCGCGCCCACGCCTGGGGAGAGGGTGTACTGTCAGGACTCCAGTGACTCGTGGGCGCACTTATTCCTATGAAACAGCCACCATTTCCTTGACATCACACATCTTGTGTGGTAAAAGCCATCTATCTAAAGGATTGGGCCATTGATGGTATCATTGTCATAAGCATTCCTCAAGTATAATAAAATAAAGAGTCTACAAGAACCAGGAAATCAAATCATTAGCATTTATAAAGCGCGCTACTCACCCGTGCGGGTCTCAAGGCGCTAGGGACAAAGGGGGTGGTTATCGCTGCTCGAACAGCCAGGTCTTTAGGAGTCTCCGGAAAGCGGAGTGGTCCTGGGTGGTCCTGAGGCTGGTGGGGAGGGAGTTCCAGGTCTTGGCCGCCAGGAAGGAGAAAGATCTCCCACCCGCCGTGGAGCGTCGGATGCGAGGGACGGCGGCGAGTGCGAGGCCAGAGGAGCGGAGGGGGCGGGTGGGGACGTAGAAGTTGAGCCGTCTGTTGAGGTATTCCGGTCCCTTGTCGTGGAGGGCTTTGTGTGCGTGGGTGAGAAGTCGGAAGGTGATCCTTTTGCTGACTGGGAGCCAATGCAGGTGTCTCAGGTGTGCGGAGATGTGGCTGTTGCGGGGTACGTCGAGGATGAGGCGGGCTGAGGCGTTTTGAATGCGTTGCAGGCGATTTTGGAGTTTGGCGGTGGTCCCAGCGTAGAGGGTGTTGCCGTAGTCCAGGCGGCTCGTGACGAGGGCGTGGGTCACGGTTTTTCTGGTGTCGGCGGGGATCCAGCGGAAGATCTTGCGGAGCATGCGGAGGGTGAGGAAGCAGGCGGAGGACACGGCGTTGACTTGCTTGGTCATGGTGAGAAGGGGGTCCAAAATGAAGCCGAGGTTGCGGGCGTGGTCTGCGGGGGTCGGTGCGGTGCCGAGGGCCGTGGGCCACCAGGAGTCGTCCCAGGCGGACGGGGTGTTGCCGAGGATGAGGACTTCAGTTTTTTCAGAGTTCAGCTTTAGGCGGCTGAGCCTCATCCAATCTGCGACGTCCTTCATACCCTCTTGTAGGTTGGTCTTGGCGCTGGCGGGGTCCTTGGTGAGGGAGAGTATAAGTTGGGTGTCGTCGGCGTAGGAGGTGATGATGATGTCGTGCTTGCGTACGATGTTAGCGAGGGGGCTCATGTAGACATTGAAGAGTGTCGGGCTGAGTGATGAGCCTTGAGGTACGCCGCAGATGATCTCAGTGGGTTCTGAGCGAAACGGAGGGAGGTAGACTCTTTGGGAGCGGTTTACGAGGAAGGAGGCGATCCAGTCCAGGGCCTGGTCTTGGATCCCGGTGGAGCGGAGGCGGGTGATTAGGGTACGGTGACAGACGGTGTCAAAGGCAGCCGAGAGGTCAAGAAGAATGAGGGCGACTGTTTCACCGTTGTCCATCAGGGTTCTGATGTCGTCTGTGACTGAGATGAGGGCGGTTTCAGTGCTGTGGTTGGTTCGGAATCCGGTCTGTGAGGGGTCGAGCAGGTTGTTGTCTTCCAGGAAGGTGGTCAGCTGTTTGTTGACGGTCTTCTCTAATACTTTGGCTGGGAAAGGCAGAAGGGAGATGGGGCGGAAGTTTTTCAGGTCGCTCGGGTCAGCCGTAGGTTTCTTTAGTAGGGCGTTGACTTCGGCGTGTTTCCAGCATTCGGGGAAGGTAGCAGAAGAAAAAGAAGAGTTGATGACGGTCTGGAGGTGCGGGGCGATGATGTTGTCGGCTTTGTTAAATCAGAAGGACTGCATTTCCCAGCCTTCTCTAAAACTAATTAGTCCTGGGTGTGGTCATAATTAGTCTTGGGTGTGGTCAGGCTATAAATACCTGCCACACCCTTTCAACAAACGCCTTCTATTCTGAGCATTTTGCGAGGAGCACGTCTCTTTGCTTCTGCTGCCGGTATTTCTGGATTCTTCATTTGCCTGGTAGCGAGCGGCCGGCTCGCGGCGGTGAGCGATTTCCTTTTGGGCTGTTGCCCATTTCTGAGAACTCCGCACTCGGAGTTTATTTATAGAGTCTACGAACAACAGGAGTGTTGTTCAGTAACATTGTATTCTCCCGTTCGTTTTTACAGATATAAATCAAAGTAACCATGTGCCTCCGGGCAGTTGTTTTTTTTAAAAGGATTGCTTGTGTATATAATTGGAGATTCCGTTTAAAGAGTTGTGAAATTGTTTAAAAGGCGTTTTTGAGAAAAGATGTTAATTACATAGTGTTATTGGATTTTCTATTGATATGTGCATATACAGAGAAAGTGTCTTTTGATAAATACTGTTTAATATGAAAAAATCGAGTTTCTTTAAAGTTCTAAGAAATAAGATAACAATCTTACTTTTTCCTCTGAAGGAGTGATTCAAGGAATTTATATTGTTTTTTGTGTTTCAAGATTATGAGATACGATTCTTGTGTGGAAATAGTTCTTGTACAGAATTTTACTGAAAAAAACATATTTTGGAGAATTCCTTCCTTTTGCAAATTATTCTTTGGAAATTAGTGAGATCTTTATTAGGCAGTGAATTATTTTAGTAAAAGTCATTACTGAATGTTTGCATTAACCTTTTGTCCTTTTCAGATCTCCTTCCTGGCTGTTCCTTTCCGAATACCCCTTCCCCTGGCCAGGCCCCTCCAGAGTTCAGCGCTATAACAGCATCTGACTTTGGTGTTGCCTGGAAGTGGGACCCTTATTCAGCATCGTGCAGATCCCGAGAATTTGGACCTCCTGACAGGAAGGAGTGGACAAAGATTTAGAAGGGGTACCTTAGGACATGGAAGGGGCAGATGGGTTGATACCAGTTGTGGGTTGGAAGGTGGGACAGGTGAAGGAACCTTTTTAGGAGTAGGGGTTTGAGGTTTGGGAGGGTTCAGGGCCAGAAAAAAGGAAGATTCCTAAATAGGGACCATAGGAGTGGTTTTGGGAACGGGTGGGCTGTTAGTGGGAGAGGGAGTGACTGAGTTTGTTGTGCTTGGGTCTGTTGTGGGTACAGGTGCATGAGTGTCTGGTGAATGTGCTGCAAGTATAGGTGTGTCTACTAAACATGGTGTGTGTTGGGTGCTTGCTTGTGTGCATCTGTGTTTCTTTGGTTTGTATGAAGTAAATGTATCAGTGGTGGTTATTGCTATGGAAGTAGAGGTTGTGTGTGTTGTGGATGCTTATGTGATGGTGACTACGGGTATGGTTATATGTGATGTGTGAATGGATGTGATAGAGGGAGGTGCATGTGGGTGTGGTGTCTGTACTGACTGTGAATATGGTAGTAGGGGAATGTATGTTGTGCATGTGTGTATGTGGTGTTTTCTGTACTGTATGTGGATGTGATGGGAGAGTGGTGTAAGTAAGTGGATGTGGTGTTGTCAGTGGTGGGTCTGGTGGTAATGCAAGTAATAGAGTATGTGGTGGTGGTGGTATATGTAGCGTCTGTGTGTCTAAATGTGTGCCTGTTTTTTAAATTGTGTTTTTGCCAATGTGTGGATGTCTTGCTTGGGTCTGTATGGGTATGTGAGAGTAAATGTGTGCATGTGCTTTTGAAAGGTGGGGGAATAGGGTATTGGTATGGTTAACACGCTTGTGTGAAAGAAATACACAACGCGTTGATAGTTAAGTGTATGTAAGGCCCATCACCTTAGCAAGTAGGAGTGGATCACACATGTAGTCACACGATAGTGACCACTATTTAAATGCATAGGGCACCACCTTTGGTGGGTTTCTTATATTTTTAAACTTTACACTTGTTTTATTTGTTAGTAATGTGAATAATGTTTTGTTTAATGTTTATATTTATTTATGTGGTATATATATATAAATTGTTTCGAAATAAATAGGAGAAAGAAAGGAACTCAGGAGTAACAGAATTAAGTACTGTTCTTTAAACTTAGGACTAAATTTGTCCCTACCTGTCGCTTACTCTTTGATGGAATTGGGGGTGGCAGACAAGATAAAGATGGTAGAGAACATGTGGGGTCTGCAACCACTCTGGAGTGTCCTCTGGAAGAGGACTTGGAAGATGAATAGCTCAAGCCAGCATCCTCCATGACACTCCCCGCACTATCTCGGCCACTGGGTCCCTCGGTGTCCTGAGACTCATAGCTGGAACCACTGTGGCCAGATGCTTCCCCAACAATGTTGCCACTGTTTTCTTCACTTGACCTGGGTGAACTTGAAATGACGCATTAAAAATGGTTCATTGCATCTGCATAAGCACACCTGATCATCAGATTAAATAACAAAATATTACAGAAGGGCACAGCAAACTGCAGCTGCATGGCTCACTACGTCGCCTTCAACATTAGCTGGAGAATGTGCATGCATGCTGGATTAGCAGAAAATAGTTGGTCACAGTGATGTCCTACCCCCTCCCCAAAAACCCTATACCATGAATTAACTTATTAACACTCCCACCTCATGGGACAGATATGGTTGGGTTGGACAGTTGACCAACCTTACTTTGGGCCTTGTAGCATAGCATTCTGATGGCACAAGATATTATGGCTACCAACATGACATCTCTATAGTGTCCACACAAGTCCCAATTTCCCCATAATGCAAATTTCTCTTAAACAACATTGTGATGAGATGGTGGCCAAGTCATTCAGCATGCACATGCAATACGTGCTGTGGCACAAATCAGGTCACATGTAAAGGCTTAGTTCACACTGTTTTTCTGGTGATACTTCATCGTATGTCCAGTTTCAAGATAACAAAATGAAAGCTGTACTGCAATAGCTCAAATACCTATCACATGAAGCATAGAAAAGAAGGCAGGAGAGAATCATAGCCTAGACATTGGGAGCTATCTACTACAAATGCGCCCAGTCAGTCTTAGTACTGAAGATAACGCCATTCTCAGATTGCATTCATAAAAGCCCATATACCTATGATGTTTGTTGCATGTCAGTGAATATCAATGACATGAAGAGGTGGACACGACACTCCACCATTTGGTATCTGAAGCACTGATGACCCTGTAAACCTGAGTTCAGGCACACACGTATGATCCCACTATTGTCACATATCACTCCCTGATGCAGTTCACTATTCAGTGAAGGATCCTTTAAATAATATTGTAGATGCAACAACAATGGGAAAAGGTACACTGGACAACATGTACTAGGCACTAATGTTGATGCCACCAGTGAGGTCTGCATACTCATGTCACTGTATAATAAACAATTACCAATGGGAAGTACAGTTCAGTCACTGCAGCAAAAGTGCACTGCATGCTATGTCGCATGTAATATGGCTCTCATCACATGAGACACAGTAGTGAGGGAGCATCGCTCCTGACACAATGGTCTGTCTGGTACAACCTTCTCCCAGAATATCAAATAACATGAGATGAACACCAACCATGTGTTTGGTGTAAACAGATAATTGGCAGTGGGCTGGACTCTGCTGGCTTCTGAGTCATAAAAACATTAGGCAAAGTACATCATCATGCCCCTACTACAGACCTACACAATCCAGAACTCCTCATGTGCATTGAGCATGGCAATCCACAATATTTGTGGGCAAATGGCTACCTGGAAAAAAAGGTATTGTTTATAAGATAACTTGGACAATTCTGACCAGGACTCACCCCCTTGAAGCTGCTGTTGTGCCCTTAACTGGCCATCAAGCTTGCTAAAATGTGGGCCATTAGGGGGGTCATCTTCCGGCACATGCCAGTCCCTGTTGGCAGGACTTCCTCAGCTGGACCTCAGTGAGCTTCCTGATCCAGCACCTCAGGTCCTCGCACCGCTTTCTGCAATGGACCCTGCACTGACAATAGACTCCCAGGGTTCACGCCTTGTAGGTGATGGCTTTCCATATGGTATGCTTCTGATGGGTGCTGACTTACTTGGACACAAGAGAGGAAAGAACCTTGTGTCACTGCAATTATTTGGCTTTTGCTTTTTGTTGTCATACAATTTGTCTACAATAAGCCGTAGCCAGAATGTAACACTATAAAGTTATGAATATACACTTGGGTAGTCATCTGCTAACCAACCTCATCCCTGGTCATGTCCTACATTGACTAAGCCAACACACTAACGTCACATAGCCCTGGGCCATAATAAATACAGTATGTTACTGGCCACTATGAAAAATGACACACCATTCTGAGCTTAACAACAGCAATCTATATCTGCTCCATTGTACAGACACCTTAACAGCCAGGCCCATTGACTGCATTGATGCATACAGTCCATACAACTTGGAAGCATAGTACAGACTAAATTCTAAGACATGGACACTCATGACAGCCCTTCCTTTATGACCAGTGATATCTTCCTCTATGCTGATGTGTGGACATGTGGACAACTTAAAATATTATCATACTACATCTGTTTGTGTGTGTGTAGTATGTATCAACATTCCATTGTTTTCTTTGATGTGGTAGAATAAAGTTTTGATACATACATCAAACCACTTCTAACCCAAGAAATAGCTGCACTGTAAATGTGTGACATGTCCAAAAAGCCTGTTCAGGGCAAGCATTACTTATGGAACATAGAATCCAGACCTGTAGGTGAAAGGGGTCTGTCATTACGAAATGTGACACATTGCCAATGTGGGTCAATGGAATGAGGTATCAGGTCAAAGGGATTATCTCAGTCACCATTCCAGATATATTCCCTGTAAAACCATTAATGCCTACTAATGTGTGTTCACACTCTTTCAGTGCTCATCCAAGGATTGAGAGACCTACTGAGAAAATACTCTTGGCATCAGTTGTAGTGCCACATATCCCCTGCCCCAGTCTGGCCCATGGTAATGACTCAGGCACAACTCAATCTCAGCTGTTAGTAGCTCCAGGCAGAGCATACTAATATCAACTGAAGATCACATTTCAAACATTTCTAAGTATCATTTTGCAACTTGAGGTAATTCCATATGTGTGCTCAATGCTGGCACTCTGAAGGTGTCTTGGAGCTATTGGTAGTTAACCAACAACATATTGTCTGAGACATGATATACATTGAGTGGTTGGTGGGAAGTGACACCTACCTAACAACATACTTAACAGTTTAGTCCATGATACATTCCCAGCTCACGCTGTCAGGACTAGACATGTGTTTGCAGGGTTAGCATGCTCTGAATACTAAAATAGTTACAGGTACCATGAAAACTATTCCCGCAGATATGTCTACGTACACCACAAATGGAATATAGGGCTTAACACACTTCTCACATCCCAATGTTGATATTCAGGACACAATGTTTAGAGCTGGCCAAGCCCTGACATCATTTCACTACATTAGTCATGCAATACTTTACACAAGTAATCAGTCTGCACAATTGGACTCAGAGGCACAATGTTACCTGTGGGAAAGAACAATATGAAGTCAAACTTTGAAACATATGCCTGTGACAGAGTTACCTGTTCATCTGGTGAGCCATAGACCTGGCACACAGGGAAAGGACCTCAACTGCCAGTGGCTCCAGCTCCTCTGCTGAGAAAGCATGCACCCATACACCTGCTTGGCCTGCCAAGGTTGCTCCAAGAGGTGACAAACAGCAGCTATAGGTCTTGATACAAGCAGTGAGCTTTTTTCCAAACCCCGACGTGCACAGTTGTCAGAGTATACAGACACAGCCATTGGCCCTTGACCACCACAGTCACCAACGTTAGCCTATGACTATATTTGTCATGCATTTAGCCACCCACTGGGTAATCGACTTCCATGGGCGGTGTCAGGCGCAATTTCCAATACTCAAAGTAAGGCAGCAGTCATTTTAGTGGCTGAAAATGCTGTAATGAACACTGTTAACTGCATCACCACCACTACAAATGAGGGGTCACATCTCCTATCATATGTATAACCAATGACAAATATTTTAATAACACTTTTCATCTACCTGGTTCTTGAAGGCTTGATTAACAGGGTGTACTGTACACCGCTGTTGACGGTATTCTCTTCAATACCAAATTAAAAAATATATGAAAAGATGCAAATAATATATCAGTGGCGTAAAATTTACACATCAATTAACAAATGAAATTTCAAGGCAACAATGTGGATTTGTTATGGATACTGCACAATGTACAATTTAGATGGAAATGTCTATTTTAAATTCTGAAACAGTTGTGAACTGTCACATGAGTTTTGGCTTACTCTTCACATATGATACTGTGGACCTTGTGACCAACGTTCACATACTGTTTACAATTCTCACATAAGTACCCTGGTAGAGGGAGAAAACAACAGTTTCAAATGTACTACCCATTTCCATACCTTCACACAATGGAAGAAAGGGATATCATCTGCAAGTTTCGATAGAATAGGAAAACTTTGCTGGTTCTGTGTCATCAGTTGGAGCCTGATCTCCTGCCTCAAAACACAAATCCCACATGTGTAATGTCAATAGTGAAAGTGATGGCAGTATTGCATTCCTGGCAACAGGTTCATTTCAATACACAGTGGCAATATGTGGTGGTATGTCTCAACCAATGTTCTGATGTGTGCTAAGAGATGTGCTTTCAGCAGTGACGAGACACCTGGACAGCTACATCAGTTCCCCAGGAGTGGGAATTTAGCCAATGTGAATGCTGGATTGAGTGGAGTTGCTAGGATACCATGTTCTTGGAGCCATTGATGGCACACATATTGCCTTAGCACCTCCAGATAACAGGGAACAAGTTTACAGAAACAGTCAGAAACAGGAAAAACGTCCATTCTATTAACGTGAAAGTTGTCTGCTTGGCAGATTTGTACATTTCCAACATTTGTTCCCACTTCCCAAGATCTGCCTAAGATTCCCTACTCATGCAGAACAACAACCTACCCCAGCTGATGTCACAACTCCAACCAGAGAGGGCCTGACTTGTTGGTAAGTATGATCTGAGCTAACTTTGTGGGGGTGATGTCAGGTAGTATAAACAGGAACTGTGTAAATTATTGTTGCATCTCTGACTGTCTTCATTCTAGGAGACTCAGGCCCATATTTATACTTTTTGACGCTAAACTGCGCTAACGCAGTTTAGCGTCAAAAAATTTAGCGCTGTCTAACGCCATTCTGAAGCGCCATGCGGGCGCCGTATTTATGGAATGGCGTTAGCCGGCGCTAGCAGACCGGCGCTGCCTGGTGTGCGTGGAAAAAAAACACGTAGACCAGGCAGCGCCAGCGTAGGGGGAAAATGGCGTTATGGCGTCTTAAAATGGGGCAAGTCAGGTTGAGGCAAAAAAATCGCCTCAACCCGATTTGCGCCATTATTTTCGACGCCCAGACGCCATTTAAATGACTCCTGTCTTAGTAAAGATAGGAGTCATGCCCCCTTGCCCAATGGCCATGCCCAGGGGACTTATGTCCCCTGGGCATGGTCATTGGGCATAGTGGCATGTAGGGGGGCACAAATAAGGCCCCCCTATGCCACCCAAAAAAAATAAAAAAATATAAAAAATTATACTTACCTGAACTTACCTGAATGTCCCTGGGGTAGGTCCCTCCATCCTTGGGTGTCCTCCTGGGGTGGGCAGGGGTGGCAGGGGGGGTCCCTGGGGGCAGGGGAGGGCACCTGTGGGCTCATTTTGAGCACACAGGCCCCTTAACGCCTACCCTGACCCAGGCGTTAAATAGTGGCGCAAATGCGGGGTTTTTTGACCCGCCACCTCCCGGGCGTGATTTTTGCCCGGGAGTATAAATACAACGCATTTGCGTCGTCGTCATTTTTTTAGACGGGAACGCCTACCTTGCATCTCATTAACGCAAGGAAGGCGTTCACGCAAAAAAATGACGCTATTTGCCCATACTTTGGCGCTAGACGCGTCTAACGCCAAAGTATAAATATGGCGTTAGTTTTGCACCGAATTTGCGTCGAAAAAAACGACGCTAATTCGGCGCAAACGGAGTATAAATACGGGCCTCAGTCCATCCCAACCAGCCTTGGTTGTTGGCCCCACTAAGGACTCCAACAGCACCAGGGGATGTCTGCTTCAATGAGGTCCCAGGAAGGACAAGACAGCCAGTGAATTTGCATTTTGGGATCCTGAAGTCTAGATTCCGTTGTCTGAACAAAACTGGAGGAGCCCTCCTCCTCTCACCCTGGAAGGTAAGTCAGATCACCATGGCCTGCTGCATGCTCCACAACCTAGCTCTGCAATGGAACATACCTTATATCTCAGAGGACGGGGCTCCTGAAGTGCCACCAGGTGAGGATCCTGGAATGCCAAATGATGATGATAATGGTCAGGAGGAAGGAGCTGACTTGAGGCAAGATCCCATCAGCAACTTCTTCTCATGTTATGACTTGCACTATAATAGCAACTCTTGTTGTGGTGATGAGAGGAGTATATTATGGGAAAATTTCATGGAGGGCAAGCTCTGGTTAATCCAGATGGATGGTTTTTGCTAAACAAGGTTATGACACATGGCGATTCTGTTTGTGTTGCTTTGCTGTGCTCTGATATTTTGACATGGACTGTGTACTCCAGGAGTTGACTATCCTCATTGTCTCACCTTTATGGGTTGCAAGCTGATTTTCATTCCTTATCTGTTTCAGATACCTTCACCATGGAATCACCTTTTGGACATTTCAGAGCTGTGTCATGTGTGAGTATGTGGTGCTGTTTGGATGTACAGTGGGGGCAATGGTTGTTCCTGGGTATGACAGACAGAGACTTTGGGTGTGCAACTTCTGTACCAGGCAAGCTTACACAGTGATAGGGTGGAAGAAATGAAGAAATCACTGGACTTCTTACTTGTCACGTGGCTGTCCTAATGCAATATATCTGCCATCATGTGCTACAACAAAATGTTGAAGTGGAGTCAAATCATGATATTCTTCTTCTAGATTGGTTAAATCGTCATTGTGTGTGATGTGCATGAAGCTGTTGATATGTCTCATCATTGTAGGGCCTGGTGCTTGTAGCACAACACAGGTATTTGTTGTTGCCATTCTACCAGGTACTGGGAATATGGTTAGGAATGATCCTGTGATCAGAAAATGCAGTACTGCCATGTCTATGTCTATTGGTGTTATTGTTGAGGGATCACCTTTGTGCGCTAGGTGAGATGGCTCCAGATGGTGACATAGACCAATTAAAGTTTGCCTCTTCGCAACTAAATTGTCAGATGTATCCCTGCTTTCCATGTTGTGCATGTTTGCAAAATAAATTGTGAGCATTGTTCAGAATTATTGGTGTCATGTTTGATTTGCTAAGTTTCTGACATGATGCCTGGCTATTGGTACTGCAATTTAATTAAGCTGGTATATGAGTAGATACTTGTATGTATGTGTGGGTGAGACATGGTTGTTATCCTCAGCTAAACATTGCACATATCCAACATATCCATACTTACACAAGTAGATATTTGTGCCTTTTTCACATTCATGTTGAATTATATACATACATTTCTAGATGGGAGGTGTACATAAGCAAGCAATGAGTTCAATACTAGTAGATTTATTTTAGTGAACTGGGATAAAAGAAACATTGGGTAATACAAACAGGAAAAAATGAAAAGTGAAGAAGTCAATCATGGTGAGTCCAAAGTGCAAAATACTGCTGCTGACAGAAAGGTAGATGTGTCTAGAAATAGTCCACAGGTGAATGTGTAACACACACTGGAACAAAATTAGGTCTGTGGTTTCTTGGTGGTGGAGGTCTTGCCATCCTCACCTCTTGGTAATTTGGGTGTACGTTCCCGCTTGGCAGTGTGGGCAGGGATCCGCAGCTGCAGGGACAGGGAATTCTGAAGGTGTGTCTTCCTCTGACAGGGCCTCTATTCCTGTGGCTACAGAAGACATTGATGGTGCAGATGTAGGTGGACCACAGGAAAAGGTAGATGGTGCTGGGAAAGCCCTACACAGGTGGGTATGGATGTCCATCAGCACCCCTATTAGTGAGCCCATGTTAGAGTTATAGGCCTCCATCTAATTGTGTATGTCCCTATGCAACTGCTTCACCTCCATCAGTTCAGTGAGTACCTGGACCCATCATACCTTGGGACTCCTGGTATACTCCCAAAACCTGGCCAATGGTGTCCTGGGTGTGAGTGTCCCCAGTGGCTGCACTCTGCCTGCCCACAGTTACCCTCCCATTACTCTTACCATCACAAGCCTGTGCCCTTGGCCCAGGGTGTCAACTCACACTTGTTCCTTGCTCCCGTGTAACTGGGGTGGTGATTGTCACATTAGGATCCAGGACTGGGGGGCAGGCAATAGTGGTTACTGTACTAAGTACACAGGTTGTGATGGATGATGTTTGCTGATGTTTTGTAGCTTGTGTTGTTGGGTGTCCTTTGACACGCACAGTTGACGTCTGCCCAGGTTGACCAGATGGCCCAGCACTGTCCTCCTCCTCTGGATCACTATGGGTGTTGTCATCCCTGAAGGCTTGGTTCTGGGGTGGTGTGGGTGCCTCCTCTGTCTGCAAACTCTGGCCAGGTTTTCTGCTAGATAGACCTTGGGTGAAAAAGAGATCAATCTTATTGTTGGAAGTGTATTTTCTACATCCTAAACGTTTACGACAGACTAAGTAGACATCTAGGAGAGTAAAAAATAGATAGAGGTTACTAATGTGATATATTTTAGTGGTCTTAAAGTTGTCTGCAAGACATTTGTAGATGTAAAATATGTATCCTTAAATTATGCAGCTAATTAGACGTCCTGAGGTGTTTACCTTTTGGATTGAACATAGCATCTCCCCAACATTCTAGCCAACTCAGTTGAGAGTTAACAAGTATATATGACCATTCTAAAGGCCTAGCTGTGTAAAATACAGGCAATCACACAACTTAGTTGAATATTTCGTATCATCATGTGACAGGTGCAAATACAATGGTTCACCTGAAATTTCAAGACAGTTAGGTTGACTTCATGCCTTGCAAACCTTTGGCACACGCACTAGGTATGAGGTCACTCATGTCATCATTTATTTCAGTTGGGGAGGTCAGGACAACATAAAGCAAAATATGCAGAAATGTCTCTGAGTAGAGCATGTTATGTTGATTGCTCACTCCATGTGAAGAGGACATCAGTTGTGATATGTCATACAAGTGGCAATGGTTAAAATACAATTTTTGTTATGTTTTGATTTGCTCAAACAAAGCATTGTGGTTGTTGAAGAGATTTCAATATCTACTTGCCAACACTTACAAAATGTTTGGTGTAACATGCCTGTTCACAAGCTGCATTTGGAATGGAGCATCTAGTTACCAATTAATACATTGACAGAACAATGAGCTTTGGTGACAGTTATTGAGACGTAACTTATCAGAGTCTACTCCCCTAGGTATTCCTGCCAAGTCCTCAGGAAGCAGGATGGCAAAGATCTTCTACTCTCATGGGAACCATCTGAATGGGTTGCTGGGAGGTCCACCACCAGTCCTATTGTACTACATGTGTTGCTTGGAGGCCAGTGAATACACCTCCCTTAGATCGTTCCATCGCTTCCTGATTTCATTGTGTGTGCACAAGGTGGTGTCACTGCAATCACCCTGTCTACTATTCTGATCCACATTTCCCTTTTCTGACTGAAAGTGGTATTTTGGGCTTGGCCTCCAAACAAATGTGGTCCTACTCTTATGATTTCATTCACCATGACTGTCAACTCTGCCTCTGAAAAGCATGGGTTTTTGGGCCGTGACATGTTACCAAATTAAAGTCAGTGACATTGCAAAAAAAGCTACACAAAGGAATGGGAAAAAATAGTGCTGGCAAGGTGTGTACCGAGTAGTAAAAAAAGAAGGACAGATAATAGGAATAGGCCTGCCTTCTCTCACGAAAATGCTGTGTCCAAATGGATGTGTTTCAGTGGAATGGCAAAGGATCATGGTCTGGTATAGGGGGGTGTTTTATAGTGTGTTTTGCATGTGTATCCACTTTGAAGATGTACATCAGGTGTGTTGTGTTTGTCCCCATCCAATGGCCACAGTTACAGTGCTATGCTGAGTGAGTGCTGCAGTTGACTGCGGTCAGTCTCCACCACCAATGCCACTGTGTTTTCGTAATCAGCTCGGTGGGAACATGCTGCCCTGATGACGACGAGTATGTATTGCAACATCGGAGTTTGCCGCTTCACTGGCAACACCCACTCTGTCAACTCAGGGGTCAGTTACGGGTGCATGCAACGTAATAGAGTGTGCAAAGACCGCCAAATCGACGGTGTAGTTGGGACCCCCGCTGCGAGGGACTGGCTGTCTATCCATTAAACTCATAATCAGGCCCTATATTTCTAAATAGGTTAGAAATTTTCATGCGCTGTGCTTGAACTTTTATGACTGTTTTGGTACTGTAGGAAAGTACCATCTTGCCTAGCATGTTACCCCCATTTTTACTTGTTTGTCTCTTTCTTTTTGCCTGTGTCACTGGGATCCTGCTAGCCAGGACCCCTGTGCTCATAGTTTGTGGCCTATATCTGTTCCCTGTGTGGTGTCTAACTGTATCACTGAGGCTCTGCTAACCAGAACTTTAGTGTTTATGCTCTCCCGGCTTTTAAAATTGTCACTGCAGGCTAGTGACTAATTTTACCAATTCTGATTGGCACACTGGAACACCCTTAAAATTCCCTAGTATATGGTACCTAGGTACCCTGGATACTGGGGTTCCAGGAGATCCCTATGGGCTGCAGCATTTCTTTTGTGAAGAAGTGTGACACAATGGTTAGAGCGGCAGACCCTGATGCAGAGATCTGGCCCGAGAGCAGGGTTCAATTCCCACCTCAGTGGCTCTTGGGCTCAATTCCCTTGGACCAGATAATTCTCGCCTCAGTGCCCAATAGAGTTAATGGGTCCCACCCTGTAACTCTGTGCAATAGCTTGCTTAATCTCCACAACAGCTCTCACAGCGCTTGGATGCCTGGCTTTACCCTGGGGCTGTCCAGGAGTGGGTGCCTCACAGGGAAAGGCCAGGAGGGTTTCCACAGCAGTATGTGTACAGTGCTTTGAGACCCTAATGGGTGAGTAGTGTGCTATACAAGTGCGAAGTTTACAGTTTTACCCATGGCAGCTCAGACAATTCTTACACAGGACTGCCACTGCAGCATGAGTGAAATAACGTCCACATTATTTCACAGCCATTTTAAACTGCACTTAAGTAACTTTTAAGTCACCTATATGTCTAACCCTCACTTAGTGAAGGTTAGGTGCAAAGTCACTAAGTGTGAGGGCACCCTGGCACTAGCCAAGGTGCCCCCGCATTGTTCAAGGCAATTTCCCCAGACTTTGTGAGTGCGGGGACACCATTACACGTGTGAACTACATATAGGTCAATACCTATGTGTAGCTTTACGACGGTAACTCCGAACATGGCCATGTAACATGTCTAAGATCATGGAATAGTCCCCCCAAGACAAATCTTGTATTCGGGTGCCAATCCCATGCAACCCCCGGGCTCCAGAATGGATTGCGGGTACTGCCAAACTAGCTCTCTGGGGTTTTCTCTGCAGCTACCGCTGCTGCCAACCCTCAGACCGGTTTCTGCCCTTCTGGGGTCTGGGCAGCCCAGTCCCAGGAAGGCAGAACAAAGGATTTCTTCTGAGAGACGGTGTTACACCCTCTCCCTTTGGAAATAGGTGATAAGGGTCTGAGAGGAGTAGCCTCTTCTGGCCTCTGGGAATGCTTTGAAGGGCACAGATGGTGCCCTCCTTGCATAACCCAGTCTACACCGGTTCAGGGATCTCCCAGCCCCTGCTCTGGCACGAAACTGGACAAAGGAAAGGGGAGTGACCACTCCCCTGTCCATCACCACCCCAGGGGTGGTGCCCAGAGCTCCTCCAGTGTGTCCCAGACCTCTGCCATCTTGAATGCAGAGGTGCTAGGGCACAATGGAGACCTCTGAGTGACCAGTGCCAGCAGGTGACATCAGAGACTGCTCCTGATAGGCTCTTACTTGGTTAGGTAGCCAATCCTCCTCTGAGGGCTATTTAGGGTCTCCCCTGTGGGTTTCTCCTCAGATAACGAATGCAAGAGCTCACCAGAGTTCCTCTATATCTCTCTTCAACTTCTGCCAAGAATCGACAGCTGACTGCTCCAGGACGCCTGCAAAACCGCAAAAAAGTAGCAAGACGACTACCAGCAACATTGTAGCGCCTAATCCTGCAGGCTTTCTCGACTGCTTCCTGGGGGCTGTCTGCCTTCACCCTGCACTGGAAGCCAAGAAGAAATCTCCTGTGGGTCGACGGAATCTTCCCCCTGCTAACGCAGGCACCAAACTTCTGCATTACCGGTCCTCTGGGTCCCCTCTCATCTTGACGAGCGTGGTCACTGAAACACAGGAGCTGGATCCAAGTGACCCCGACAGTCCAGTGGTCCTCCTGTCCAAATTTGGTGGAGGTAAGTCCTTGCCTCCCCAAGCCAGACAGTAATCCTGTGTATTGCGTGATCTGCAGCTGCTAGGGCTTCTGTGCACTTTTGCAAGGATTCCTTCGTGCACAGCCCAGATCCCCAGCACTCCGTCCTGCATTGCTCAACTCGCTGAGTTGACCACCGGCTTCATGGGACCCTCTTTTGTTGTGTTGAGACGACCGCCGTGCTCAGACTTCTTGAACGCCCATTCAGGTGCTTCTGCGGGTGCTGCCTGCTTCTGCATGGACTCTCTCTGTTGCTGAGCACCCCCTCTGTGTCCTCCTCCAAGGCGTGACCTCTTGATCCCACCTGTGCCCTGCAGCACCCATTATCTTTAACTGTGACTCTTGCAGCTAGCAAGGCTTGTTTGCGGTCTTTCTGTGTGAAAACAACTCTGCATCATCCAGCACACCGTGGGACATCTGACCAAAGGAGAAGTTCCTGGCACCTTCTGTTGTTGCAGAATCTTTGGCTTCTTCCACCCAGAGGCAGCCCTTTTGCACCTTCATCAGGGGTTTAGTGGGATCCTGCCCCCCCCTGGACACTTGCGTGATTCTTGGACTTGGTCCCCTTTCTTTGCAGGTCCTCAGGTCCAGGAATCCATCTTCAGTGCTTTGCATTCAGTTGTTGTCTTTGCAGAATCCCCTATCTCGACTTTACTGTCTGTCTTGGGTAGTAGGGTAACTTTACTCCTACTTTTCAGGGTCTTGAGGTGGGGTATCTTGGACACCCTTAGTGTTTTCTTACACTCCCAGTGGCCCTCTACACACTGCACTATGCCTGGGGTCCATTTGTGGTTCGCATTCCACTTTTGGAGTATATGGTTTGTGTTGCCCTAGGCCTATTGTGTCCTATTGCATTCTATTGGGTTCTACAGTGTTTGCACTACTTTTCTAACTGTTTATTTCCTGATTTTGGTTTGTGTGTATATTTTGTGTATTTTACTTACCTCCTAAGGGAGTTTATCTTCTGTGATACTTTTGGCATATTGTCACTACAATAAAGTACCTTTATTTTTAGTAACTCTGAGTATTCTGCTTTCTTATGATATAGTGCTATATGATATAAGTGGTATAGTAGGAGCTTTGCATGTCTCCTAGTTCAGCCTAAGCTGCTCTGCTATAGTTACCTCTATCAGCCTAAGCTGCTAGAACACTACTAATCTACTAATAATAAGGGATAACTGGATCTGGCACAAGGTGTAAGTACCATCAGGTACCCACTATACTCCAGGCCAGCATCCTACAGGTACTGCATAGATACTTTACACATTGCCTCTAAATTAAACCTGTCTGCTATATGTCATAGCTACTGGGGGTGGAGCTCACGTTTATTTAGTTACTTTAGTGATTCATCTTGACCATGGCTGTGGTTGTAACTCGAGGTGGGTACTCACCCCCTCAAATACTTCCACAATTTCCTAAATGTTTACTGTAAGCAGATAATTTAATAATTACGGATCTGGTGACAATCAGGATCAAAAGAAAGATCAAGGTTCTTCAACAGTAACTTACTTCTAATAAATTAATGATGAATCTCAAAGATATTTCAGCAGAAATATCTTAAGTCCTGTGGTGATTGTCAGACACAAAATTAGAGGTTGTGGACAAATATAGGCACCTGGAAATGACATGATCAAGAACTCTCTTTGACAGATCACTAGGAAATAGTGAAAAATATGATGATTATCAGGGTATCCAGGCTGATCAATTTCAACACCTTGTATGGAGGCTTTTTGTTGACTCCTTTACTTCGAGCCTATCAAGCAAACAATAAATTAAAAGCTTTTTGTTGGAAAAAAAAGGTGTTTGAAAAAGTAAAAGTTTTAAAACAAATTCTTACTTCTTCCAGGTCGGTTCTTGTGTAAGCAATTCACCTTGAATTGAATTTGTGCTCTATGAAACACCTGGAAAGAAGTAGAGGAATAGACTTTCTATTCTGTTTAGAAAATGACCTATTGGCTGAATTCTCCCCGTGTTGTCTAACAGACATGAAGAATAGCACAATAGCTGACGCTGTTAAATTGGGGGCTACAATGTATGGTCTGTCATCTCATTTGTACTCCGAGTGAAATTAGTTATTTTTCTGTGATCAGGTAAAAAGCCTTAATATATGTGAGTTATAACAATAATCACGAATATGTGAAAGCTTAATCATTTGTAGAGTTAACTGGCCGGGGTTTGAACTATTAGCGCGAATATTCCTGTCGCAAAACTAAGAAAACTTAGGCCCGTATTTATACTCCGTTTGCGCCGAATTAGCGTCGTTTTTTTCGACGCAAATTCGGCGCAAAACTAACGCCATATTTATACTTTGGCGTTAGACGCGTCTAGCGCCAAAGTATGGGCAAAGAGCGTCATTTTTTAGCGTGAACGCCTTCCTTGCGTTAATGAGATGCAAGGAAGGCGTTCCCGTCTAAAAAAATGACGGCGACGCAAATGCGTCGTATTTATACTCCCGGGCAAAAATCACGCCCGGGAGGTGGCGGGTCAAAAAACCCCGCATTTGCGCCACTTTTTAACGCCTGGGTCAGGGTAGGCGTTAAGGGGCCTGTGGGCTCAAAATGAGCCCACAGGTGCCCTCCCCTGCCCCCAGGGACCCCCCCTGCCACCCCTGCCACCCCAGGAGGACACCCAAGGATGGAGGGACCCACCCCAGGGACATTCAGGTAAGTTCACGTAAGTATAATTTTTTATATTTTTCAATTTTTTTTGGGTGGCATAGGGGGGCCTTATTTGTGCCCCCCCTACATGCCACTATGCCCAATGACCATGCCCAGGGGACATAAGTCCCCTGGGCATGGCCATTGGGCAAGGGGGCATGACTCCTGTCTTTACTAAGACAGGAGTCATTTAAATGGCGTCTGGGCGTCGAAAAAATGGCGCAAATCGGGTTAAGACGATTTTTTAGCGTCAACCCGACTTGCGCCATTTTAAGACGCCCTAGCGCCATTTTCCCCCTACGCCGGCGCTGCATGGTCTACGTGGTTTTTTTCCACGCACACCAGGCAGCGCCGGTCTGCTTGCGCCGGCTAACGCCATTCCATAAATACGGCGCCCGCATGGCGCTTCGGAATGACGTTAGACGGCGCTAAATTTTTTGACGCTAAACTGCGTTAGCGCAGTTTAGCGTCAAAAAGTATAAATATGGGCCTTAAGTTTTTTAATGGTGATTGGTTTATGGTTATGACCATTCTGCGTGTTTAAAAGCCTTTATGGAAATTATAAGTGCAAAAGAAGGTACGTGTGTACGTATTTATGATGCCGTTTCCCCAGGGTATTAATTGCTTAATTGCCTTAGATTTAAAAATTTGCAGCAGCTTTCTGGTTTTATAAAGTATGAATCTAAAAAGATGAAGTTTTATTATTCTAGCTCAAGTGCAACATTGTGAGATGATGGCAGACTAAAGGCAAATCTTGTTAGAATTAGCGAGGTCATCCTCTGTAAATAAAAACATAATTCCCGTTTTGATAGTCACGTATCTTTAACCATCACCAACAAATGGCGTTCCAGAACGTTGCTTTGTTTGATGATGTAAGGTGACGATTTGCGAGGTAGGGTCATGTCATTCAAGGGGTGGGCCCTTTAAGATATTGCTCATTTTACACTTTTTATTTGGATGTTCTACATGTCTTTCAAGTTAATAGATATGATGTATAGGGAATCGAGTAAAAACAATAAATAATACACAAGAACAAATGTACGAAGTTCATGTGTAGTGAATAGTGATATATCAGGTGCTGCGAGGGATAGAGAAATTGCACACCCTAAATTCAAAATTGTGAGCAAGAACTAAATGTACGACACATTTATAATTTTCTGCTTTCAAGTAAGTGAAAGTGTCAACACTAGATTCAAATATTAAATGTTATTATCTCTGCCTTAACCTCTGAAATGGTTTTCAACCAGAGGTATCTACCTATAACCTTTAATCATTGTTAGAATTGCCTACGCAGTACAAGGTGACTGGTAAATACTACCTACATTTCCTTGACATGTTGCCTACACTTGCTACATATTGTGATGTGAGTTTTGTAAATTAAAGGAGAAAACATCTCTCTTTTAATTTTGAATTGCCAGTACAGGTGTGCCCAACTCCCTTCCTCTTCTCCCACTTGCGTAATGTAATTGTCCTTTCTCCTCACATAATAAGATTCCTGAGTGTACAAGTTCATCTTTTAAACGGCTCCAACTTTTTTTTAAATACCTGAGTAAGTAAAAAACAACTGACAACCAAGTTAGAAACCCATCTAAAGCTAACACGATCAGCAGCGTCGTTGATGCCTTTTTATCTTCACGTGGATATGTTGCTGTGACAGTCCTTCCTTGTGGATGTGGAAGGATGTTCACAGGTCCCCGCCTCCGCCAAATTGATAAATAGGTATAAAATGAAGCACATTGAAACGATTACCTCTGGGTGTAATCTGTCTGTATTTGTTGCCCTTTTGCAGGCAAATACAGGACGAGGAAACTTTCAAGATTCAGTGGCAACGATAACTTTCATAAATAATTTTTCCAATAGAAAAGCATCTATGTACACTGCATGTGACTGATGCTACTAGGATAGTTATCATGCTAGGAGAAAGCTAATCAAATGCGGCAAAACGGACGCATTATTACGACTGCTTGCATAACTCTGAACATGGAACTTCATGGAGCACTGTGGTGGGTACTGGGATTGCTTTAAATGACTTCTGGGGTGACATTACTCCTAAAACACATTGCCTTAGGGAGCACTGTGGCGTACCTTTTTCCTGTTTCTAGGTGCGATGGACCCAGACCGGGACTGTGTATCCCGTACAGCGAATCATCCCCTAGGTATTATGTTGGTATACTATGTCATAGATCAAGTCCCAACATATATCGGGGGTGGGGCAGAACTTTGGCCACGAGACTTTTGCACTCCAAATACATAATAGATTTGGAATCCAAAGGGCAACTACGATGTACTGAGGAAGAATTAACCGTTCACTTGGGCGATGGCTAGATTACTTTCTTCCTACCTGTAGCCTGTTACTTGTATATTTCCATATTCTTTCATGCACATTTAGCAGAATCTTCCTTCAGGATCGGGTTTTATAAACAATAATGTTTGTTTTATTTTACAGTAAGAAGAGAAGGGAATCTCTGAGATGCGGTCCGGCTGAGTGGCAGGAGCCCCCCATCTTTTTTTCATGAAAACACAAGGAGATGGTGTAACACACATATTAGATAGTTTCATTGCTCGTTGCATGTAGTACTTACCATAGGATTATGGTGAGCTTCCAGTTCAGAGTTCAGACGATACAGAGAGATTGCATTATGTTTCACACCGTTATGTAGTTTATGACTGTATACAAATGCTGAGTAGCTTAATGTCGTGAGCATTTTGTACAAGTAAATAAGTTATTCTGATTCGCCAATTGATCTATTGCCCGCATTATGTCCCTGGCGGTCCATGGACTGCCAGGGCCGCTGTGGCAGTTTCACTGCCGCGGGACCGGAGGTGCAGACCACCCTATTACAAACACGGTGGTTTGGCCACTGCCAAACCGCCGTGTCCCCGCCTGTCCTGCCGCTCTACTGCACCCCACCGGGCTGGAGGTTTCAACCTGCAGCCCGGCGCGAGTCGGATAACCGCTGAGGCTATTTCGACTCCAGACACCGCCAGAATTTTCCTGGCGGTCTCATTGTCACAAAATGCTGGCAGTAAGGTATCCTGATGACAGGAACTTGGATTCCTGTCACCGGGATATCCCCTGAACACCTCCACACACATGCATGCATGCACCCACACACACACAATCACACACAGACACCCACCCACTCACACACGCACTCATAACATTCACCCCATAGACATGCATACATACAACATCACACACTCACGCATACACTCACCATTCCCCACCCTCTCCCTTCAACTACATCCATACACACATGCACCTGAACACTCACTCACACCCCTTACCTCTTACACATTCACCCATGCAAACACCCCCTTCGACATGCATACACACATGCATCACCATTGCCACATTTACACATAGGCACACATGCACGCACACACAGACACTCCCCCTCCATTCCCCCACCTCCATTCATGACACGCATACACACACACTCACACACACCCCACAACCCCTCCCCTGGACGACACTTACCTCATCCATGAGGTGCTCCTCCGGTGGGGGATAAGACCTGGCGCTCCTTCGCCGGCACCGCCAAGCCACGAGAAGCCCGCCACACAGAATTACTAGTTGTAATTCTGTGGGCGGTCTTTTTCTGGCATGGTGATGCCGGCAGTGGAACTGCCTAAGTGCCACCAACCGCGGTGATGAATGCCACCGGATATCCGACCGCCGGCGGTGCAGATATCCAGTGGCAGTCATAATACGACGGTCAGAAGACCTCCAGCACTGGTGGTCTCCTGGCGGCCGCGGCGGTCTTGGCAAAAGACTGCTGCAGTGATAATGTGGGCCAATGTCTTTAACAGTGGTTGCTCCTACTTCTTTTCCTTTCCCTTTTCTTACATTAACTTTTTATACACTTATTTTTTACACTCACTTTTGCAATTTTGTGGACTTTGCTGCATGGGAGCTTGTTGTACTTCTGTTGAGTGAAAGCACAACACGAGTTCACTTTTTATAACACACTCAGGCGTTACTTTCTATAATATTCTTTACAATATCATCTCATTCTACTGATAATGAGGTGGCTCAAGTATGCTGGGTTAATATTAAGGGCCTGATTATGACCTTGGCGGATGGGATGCTCCGTCCCAATTGATTCACATTATATTCTATGGAACTTGTAATACGATCGGCGGTACATCCGTCACGTTTGGTTATAATCAGGCCCTTTGCCTAACGACTCCTTATCTATTTGTGTTTGATAATCATACAGTTATTTACTCCATAATCTCTTGCTTTTCTGCTCTTGTGTTTTGCCTATTTGTGCTTTCATATTTGGAAGATTAATTCATTATGCTGTATATTTCAAGTTGACCACTTGAGTCTGATTGTGTTACAGTTCCTGTTTAATATCTTTGCCTTAGGTATGCACTGTGACACCACACAGGATACATTCAGCTGATTTATTTAGGCATTTCCATGAGATATGGAAATGCTTTGACTGTATATTTCCTTTTCCAGCCATTCCCTGCAGCCAAACCTCCAAATCACTCAACTCAATGCTGTGCATGCCCTTTGGCAAACTGCAGTGGGAGTTGACCGCAGGTCCATGTGACCACTCTTTCCTGGCCAATTTCAGCGCTATGGGCTCCATTTCCCAGGTCCCCCTACAATTCTATGGGGGGACTATGCAGGCACCCCGTGGCCAATTTCTGCCCTGGGGGCCCCACCCCCTAGGGCCCACCCTTCTAAAATATTTATTTTTCTGGGGAGGGGGCCACGTTGCCCTTCTCCCCTGGTGGATTTCAGCCCTGGGGGCCCCATCCCCTGGGTCCAGCATAAATATATTTATTTTTTGGGGGAGAGAAGGCCCCTTTCCTGGACTGATCTTGACCCTGAGGACCCGATCCCCCAGGGCCTAGCCTTCTACATTTTTTTAGGGGGACTCCCCTTCCTAGGCTGATCCCAGCCCCCGGGCCCCCGACCTCCAGGGCCAGCCATGTCATCTCGGGGTTGAGGACCACAGGGGGAGCATGAAGGCCCCTGCAGTCCCAGCTGGCTCTCCACCTTCTGCAGGAGCCAGCATTCCTGTCACAGAGAGAGAGCTGCTAAAGATGCTGCTCCCTCTCTGTGAGAGCATTAGTTTCCTCTTTTTTCCTGCCTGCAGTCAGTGAAACAAAAGAAACCTTTGCTTCCAGCAAGTGAGAGCTGTTTGGCAGATCTCACCTGCTGGAACCAGAGTGTTTGCTTTGACTTGGTGGAAGCTGTGAAAGCTCCTGCCAAGTCAGAACAAATAGCTATGTCCCAGGGGTGGGCATCCTGGGACACAGCAGGAGCAGACCATGGGGAGTTGCAGTCCCCAGGGCCACGTATGGCTCCACAAGAGGGACTGCACAAACCCCCTCCAATGTTCTCCTTGCCCTGGGAAGGTGGTGGTCCCATGGCTCGGAGGTCCGTAACGGACCCCCTTCATTCTTTTATTGTAGCCCAAGTGACGTGGCAGTACTTGGTGCTGCGGGGTGTGTGTGTGTGTCCGCATTAATTTTGTTTAAAGCCCTGGGGAGGTGGTAGTTCCCAAGGCTGCTGGGAGGCTGCGTGGCCCCCCCGCACTCATAATTTCAATGGCTCCAGGGAAGTGGCGGTCACCGGGGCCATGGGGGCATGCAGTCCCCCCACACAGAGAATGTCTTTGGCCCCAGCAGATAGTGGTACTTGGGGCTGCGGGGGTCCAGGTGGCCCCCATGCTTTTGATGAAACATTAGCCCTGAGGACGAGGTGGGCAGGCATTTAAAATTTCAATGTCCCTGAGACCTGGCCCAACCAGGGGCTGCTAAACAAGCGCAGGAGCCCGTGCTTGTATTTAAAAAAAAACTTTCATTGGATCCACAGACCCGCTGTGTTTAACGCTGTGTCTAAATGCTTTTTTTGCTCTGAGGGTCCCTCTAGGACCCCAGCACCAGAGCTAAGGGGTTACGGTGACCCTACCCTGGCCCTTTCTCTTGTGGCACCTACGCTTCCTTGTTGAAGGGTTGGCAGCCAATCAGATCTCAGCACGAGATCGGAAGAGTTTGTGAATCCTTCATGCATCTACATCTACAAAACACAAATTAGTTTTCTCTTCAGTTTCTCAAGAAATACTGAACAGATTTACACGAAATAACAAAAACATCACATTCTAGACCAAAAGCTACCTTTGTTCCAAAATTGGTGTAATTCCGTCTAGTGGTTCCAGCGCTACTCCTGTTCAAAATCCTATGGAAAAATGAAAGGGGGAAAAAGCGTTTGGAACCCCCACTTTTTCTCGGGCTCGATTGACGGATCACCACAAAACTTTCCAGATATACGCTGAAGTGAACGATGTATTTTTTGTAAAAGTTTGTGACGATTCATCAACTGGCACCAAAGTTATTGACAAAACGAAAAAAGCTTTTTCTAAAGAAACTAGGTCCTAACAATAACTATATATATGTATGTGTGTGTATTATGTTTAAAGGAGCGTATCTTTGTTGAACAACAGATTGTATTGCATGAATTATTTTTCTGACAGATTTTGCCTCATTATGGAGTATATATTTTTGATATTTGTGCAAATTCTATAATTGTATATTTCGACAACGGTATCTTGTTATTACACGCTTTAAATGTTCAACATGGCGCCTGTATTTAGACCAATACTACATGGCATAATAGTCCTTCCTCAATCTTTTGTTTGTTCATAGTGTGGTGAGAATAAAAGGTTTGAGAGACACAGCCACTCCCGTGCGTGAACACAGCTTAGTGCCAAAACGCATCACAGGGGCTGGATTTGTTCATATAAAATAAAAGGAGTTTTCTTTACTTTTCAGAGTGTGTGTGACTGTCTCCCCGTGGACTTGGCTAGAGATATATATATATATATGTATATATATATATATATATAGCTCTCAAAACACTGGGTAGTTATAGCCACAATCCTGTTTCCATAGGAAATGCATTCTTTTTGTTCCTACTAACTTAGGTGCCTTTTGACGAAACTCCACAAAACCTTTCAAAAAGGTGCTCTTTTTGATTGAGGGTGGTCTGTCTTGGGGGCTGAGAAAAAAGGGGGTTCCAAGATGTATTTTCCCCAGTCATTTTCCCATACGAACTTTAGAAACAGGCACAGCTTAAACCGCTGAACGAATTTACAGCAAATTTGGCAGAAAGCTAGATATTTTTGTTTTTTGGTGTAAATCCATTCAGTCGAGCTTGAGAAACTAATGATAAAATAGCTTTGTATATATACGGACGCAGAGTGACTGTGAATCCAGACAGATCTCAAACTGGGATTTGATTGGCTGTGACCACCTGAACCAGAAGTGGTGACAGGCATTTTAGGGATACCCTCACCCCTTAGGCTTGGTGTTGGTGTCTCAGAGGAAACCTGCTTGGGGCCAAAAATGTTTTATTACATTTTCCGCAGATCCGCAAATTCACGGCAATTAAAAAAAAAAAATGCAGTCTCCTGTGCTTGTTTTTTTTAACTCCCTTTCGGGCCAGGTCCCAGGGGAACAAACATTTATTGATATTTTGGGGGAGGGGGAATGCCGAACCCCCTCCCCAGGCCGGTATCAACACCGGGGACCCCACCTCCCAGGCCCGGCTGTGTTGTTAAGAGGGAGATGAGCATGCAGCCCTGACCTAACGTGTCATTTTTGGCCCTAGGAATCCCATCCCACAGGGCCAGACTGCATGGTTAAAGAGGAGGGGGCATGCGGCCTCCACCCCTGGCCAATTCTGACATACCCCTATGTCTGACATTTTGCAGTGGGGGGCTTGCAGCCCCCATCACTGGGCCAATATTGGCCTTAGGGACCCCATCCCCCACCCCCGGCACACCCCCTCCCTGAGAAATTAATGACCCTGGGGACCCCATAACCCCTGGCCAGCTCATATGCTATGTCCTGGGGTGCCTTCCCCTTGGATATAGCATTTTCCATTCCTGAACTGACACGGGCAGGGAAACCTGTGTTTGCTTTTGCTTCGCAGGCACAATTTCACATCTCCCACAAAGTGAGATCAAAAACAAGTCCACTCCCAGTGGCCAGGAGCTTGAAAGATGCAGTGGGAGTGGTCTTTTCATCTGTTTCTCAGCCTGCAGTGTAGCGGGCAGGGAAAACAAATGAAAAGATTGCTCTTACCCACAGGCAAAAGTATTTAAGATGCTTCTTGTAGGCAGAAGCGATGTGGACACAGGGAGACAGATTGGGCAACAGGGGCCTTGGGTCAAACCCATAGCCTCCAAAGTAAGTGTGGTGGGTGACCTGGTTGGGCATCAGGGCAGCCATCCTTTGTTGACTGCCCCTAGGGAATTGTGTTCCTGGAGCCAAAATTGGCCTGGAGAGGGGGGCTGCATGCCTACCTTACCCTTCAGATATATATACAGCCAGGACCCGGGGATGGGGTCCCTGGTTCCAAAATCGGTCCCTCCCCCTCTACAATACACTGGGCCCAAGAGGATTGGGTCCCTGGGGTCCTAAGCAACCTGGGAAAGGGCCGTGGGGTTGGGGCCTGGGGTCAAAAAGCAGCCCAAGGAGAGGAGTTGCATGCCCAACTCTCCCTTCATAAATGTGGCTGCGCCCAGGGAGACCAGGGCTCTGAGGCTAATATGAGCCCAGGAGGGGCTTCTTGTAGGCAGAAGCAATGCGGACACAGGGAGACAGATTAGGCAACAGGGGCCTTGGGGCAAACCCATAGCCTCCAAAGTAAGTGTGGTAGTGTGGTGGGTGACCTGGTTGGGCATCAGGGCAGCCATCCTTTGTTGACTGCTCCTAGGGAATTGTGTTCCTCGAGCCAAAATTGGCCTGGGGAGGTTGGGCTGCATGCCTACCTTACCCTTCAGATATATATACACGGCCAGGACGCGGGGATGGGGTCCCTGGTTCAAAAATCGGTCCAGGAGGGGGGCTATGCCCCCCTCCCTCTCTACAATGCACTGGGCCCAAGAATGTCCTAAGCAACCTGGGAAAGGGCTGTGGGGTTGGGGCCTGGGTTCAAAAAGCAGCCCAGGGAGAGGAGTTGCATACCCAACTCTCCTTTCACAAATGTGGCTGCGCCCAGGGAGACCAGGGCTCTGAGGCTAATATGAGCCCAGGAGGGGGGCTGTTTGCCCCCTCCTCCTTAAATATGTTCCCGACATCCCTAGGATGGGGGCCCATGGTCCAAAAGCAGGCAAGGAAGAGGGCTTGGTGCCCTCCACCCACAAAAATTTGTGTTAGGCCTCAGGGGATAGAGTTCCTGAAGCTAAAAGCATCCCAGAGAGGGAGGCCTTGTGCTCCCCCCAGGAAAAGTACCAGTCCAAGAGGATGGGGTCCCCAGGCTAAAAGTGTCCCGGTAAGGGGGTGTCATGTGTCCCCATCTTCTTAATTTTAATTAGTGGCCCTCGTGGATGGGGCCCCCAGGACCAAAATAGGTTTGAGGAGGGGGCCACATGGCCACCTTCCTCTTTCAAAAAAGACCCTGAGGTCCCAGGGCCAGGCCCAGTGGCCATCCCCCACCACACACAGCCAAAGCCTGTTTGTGATATGTGGAGTTGGCTGCCTTTGGGGGCAGTTGGCCACAGATCCTGGCAACAGGTCAGTACTTGTGGCAAACCCCCACTGCGCACGGCCAGAGGCCATGCTCAGCTTGGGGTTGGCTGCATGTGGGAGAGGGGTTGGTCACAGGGCCGGGCTACAAGGCAGGACTTGTGAATAACTCCCTACTGTGCATGGCCAAAGGTGGTGCACAGCATGGGGTTGGCTGCATGAGTCAGATTGGCCATAGGGACTGGCTGTGGGCCATCACCTATGGCCAACCCCTGTTGTGCATGACTATGCACCCTTGAGTGAGACCCTGCAACTATCCTACCCAACACACAAGACCAGAGGGCGTGCCAGGGTTGTTTAGATTACTAATTAAACATTACTTTACGTAAAAAAAAGACAACAAAATGATTGCTATGTAAATATTTAAAAATACATAAACATATACAAATATTAACATTTCAGATTTTAGATTACAATTCAAATTAAAAGTAAATAAAAATACAACATGTAGGCCCTCATTACAACCCTGGCGATAAATGCCGCAACCACCATGCTGACGACCGGCAACATACTGTGACCGCGGCGGTATACCATTACGGGTATTATGGCCCACACAGAGAAATCTGCCAATACACAGACACCCTCACAAGTCCGCCAGACCAAAGGTCAGTGATAAACTGGCGGTAACAAAACCTACACCATTACGCCAACAGAAATACGCCCACAGCATCATGACCCACGAATCACCTCGGCAGTCATTCAGCCTCGGTAAACCATTGGCGGTAAACACCGCCACGCTCAAAATACACACACACTAACAAAACTACACCACATTGGACAATTCAAACTATACACACCTGACACACATACACACACCACACCCACACACCCAATCCAATATAAAACACCCACCCACATTACCTACAACCCCTTACAATGAAAAAAAACTATTGCCAACTGAGAGAGAGACAAGCTAGGAGCACCCAATGAATCAGAGCCACATAACACCATCACCCATACACCATCCACGCACTTCGCAACACACACCCCAACACATCACCCCACACACCACCACTCACACTACACCAATGGCACCACAGAGATACCCCAGGTTCTCAGAGGAGGAGCTAAGGGTCATGGTGGAGGAAAACATCCGGGTAGAGCAACAGCTATTCAGATCACAGGTGCAGCAGACGTCCATTGCAAGGAAGATGGAACTATGGCAGAGAGTCGTGGACAGGGTCAACGCCGTGGGACAGCACCCCAGATCAAGGGATGACATCAGGAAGAGGTGGAAGACCTATGGGGGAAGGTGTGTTCTGTGGTTGCAAGACACCAGGTAGCCGTACAGAGGACTGGCCGTGGACATCCACCTCCTCCCCCCACAACTAACAACATGGGAGCAGCAAGTCTTGGCGATCATGCATCCCGAGGGCCTGGCAGGAGTAGCAGGAGGACTGGACTCTGGTAAGTCAAATCTTTACTACTATATCCCCCACCCCACCTGCATGCCATCACAAACTCCTACCCCTACCCTCACTACCATCACTCCACTACCTCACATATACCCCACTATCACAACCCACCCATCCCAATACCAAGCCCTGCATGCAACACCAATGCATGGACACCCATCACAGCCCTGCATGGACACCCATCACCACAGCATACACACTAGTGACAATCACTGAGCCAAACCAATAACATCTCACACAACCCAAACGTGCCTTGCTAATAACAACCATAGAGGGAAACATATCCATGCACAAGGTGGCACCTGCAGATACAATAACACTGCATTTACATCCCCACAGTCCCCCACTCAATGTCACCGGAGAGGAGATGCCACCAACATCCCATCCAGAAGAGGCCCACAGTGATGACAGCAGCTCTGCATGCCTGGATCACGATGACCAACCTGGCCCATCAGGGACCTTTGGACAGTCGGTTACCCCGCCACAGTCCCAAACCACCACAGAGTCTCCCCCCTCAGGAAACACAGCACAACACCCACTCAACGGCCCATCCCTCTGTCCCCAGGAGACGTCAATCAGCAGTGTGTCCACCACTTCAGGGACTCCAGGCAACCCCACAAACCCAAGACAATTAGAGACCTGGGATCAGTGGCAGTGGGCACACAGTTCAGGGGACAGAGGCACAGGACAACAGGGAAGCTGGGAAGACTGCTGTGCGACAGGGGGAGGACAGGCCCAGGGAACCCACTCTCCACGAGGCACTTGCAGGAATCCTGGGAGCATGCCACCATTCCCAGGAGACCTTGGGCCAGATACTGGCTAAGCTGCAGGAGACCCAGCAGCTGCAGGAGGGACAGTACCTGGGGATCACAGAGGACCTTAAACACAACCATACCATCCTGGTCAACATTGCAGGGGTGCTGGCTGACATGGCCAACACCATGAGGGAGACAGTGGCACACCAAGGGCACCTGACACTAGCCACACCACAGAACAGCCCTCCACCTCCGCCGGCTCTAGTGGAGAGGAGTCCCCACCACAGGACCAACAGGCCACCAGCACCCCACCCCCTGCAGAAGGTGAACCGCCCCGCAAACGGTCCATGCAAACCAGGCAGATGTCAGAGAACATTGCCAAGACCCCTGCCAGGAAAAAAGACTCTCCTGAATGTCACCCTTATGTCCCACTCTGTCACCCTGTCCACCTTGAACTGCCATTGCTTCACTTCCTATGCCCCCTTGGACAATCCACCTGTGATACAAATAGACTGGACTCTACCCTGGACATTCCTCAATCATTACCCCAGCCCATTGCACCTCCCCCTTTGCTTAGCACTTAAATAAACACCCTTGGAACAAATACAAGTAAGGAGTCTGTCAAATGATTGAAATATGTATTAGTTTAACAAGCTGTAAACATTGCAATTCATATGTACAATTATATATACATAGGTATGACCTGTAGTGGGTAGCATTAAACACACCAGGAGCCAAAGTGGGGCACAGAGATCTGAAAATAGAGATGCAAAAGGGGACAGTAGGTGGTCATAGACATAGGGAAATCAGGCTGCCATGTCCAATGTGTAACACAAAACTGCAATGGAAAGTGAAGTAACAGTGTCTTACCTGTGTGTCACTGGAAGTACTGTTGAATGAGTGAACTTCTGTTGTACACATCTTCTTCCTCTTCCTCACTGTCCACAGGCTCCACCGCTGTCACAAGACCATCTGCAGAAAAGGCACCTGGGGCCATATTTATACTTTTCGACGCACAACTGCGCAAACGCAGTTGTGGGTCAAAAAATCTAACGCCGGCTAACGCCATTCTGAAGGGCCATGCGGGCGCCGTATTTATTCAATGACGTTAGCCGGCGTTAGCCGGCGGAGCTGCCTGGTGTGCGTGAAAAAAATTGACATACACTAGGCAGCGCCGGCGTAGGGGAATATGGAGCTTGGGCGCCAAAAAATGCGGCAAGTCAGGCTGAGGCAAAATTTTCACCTCAACCCGATTTGCGCCATTTTTTTTAACTCCCAACCCCCATTGAAATGACTCCTGTCTTAGCAAAGACAGGAGTCATGCCCCCTTGCCCAATGGCCATGCCCAGGGGACTTCTGTCCCCTGGGCATGGCCATTGGGCATAGTGGCATGTAGGGGGGCACAAATCAGGCCCCCCTATGCCACAAAAAAAAAAAAAAATTACTTACCTGAACTTACCTTATGTTCCCTGGGATGGGTCCCTCCATCCTTAGGCGTCCTCCTGGGGTGGGCAAGGGTGACAAGGGGGGTCCCTGGGGACATGGGAGGGCACCTCTGGGCTCCTTCGGAGCCCACAGGTCCCTTAACGCCTGCCGGACCAGGCGCTAAAAAATGACGCAAAAGCGGCTGGACGTCATTTTTTTTGACCCACCCACTCCCGGGCGTGATTTTTCCCCGGGAGTGTAAATACGGCGCACATGCCTCGCAGTCAATTTTTTAGACGGGAACGCCTACCTTGCATATCATTAACACAAAGTAGGTGTCCACGCTAAAAAGTGACGCACACTCCATGGACTTTGGCGCTAGACGCGTCTAACGCCAGAGTATAAATATGGAGTTAGTTTTGCGTCGAATTTGCGTAAAAAACTACAACGCAAATCCGGCGCAAACAGAGTATAAATATGCCCCCTGGTGTCTCAAGGCCAGGTTGTGCAACATGCAACAATGTTCTGGCACACCTTCTTGGGTGAATAGTATGGGGATCCACCTGTCAGACGGAGGCACCGGAATCTGGCCTTCAGGAGGCCAAAGGTTCTTTCAATTATCCTCCTTGTTTGCCCATGTGCCTCATTGTAACATTCCTCTGCCCTTGTCCTGGCATTCCTCACCGGGGTTAGTGGCCATGAGAGGTTGGGGTAACCAGAGTCACCTGCAAATATTGAGAGATACCTGTTAGAGACACACTCACCCTTAGGGACAACCCCACACCCATATACCTACATCAACTGGGTGGGGACCATTGGCTCACTTATTAGCCACACCGGTGCCTCTGGAGTTAAGACATCACATATGGAATGCTGCTATTCCTTAAGATAAAGGCATCATGCACAGAGCCAGGGTACTTGGCATTCACATGGGAGATGTACTGGTCCGCCAAACACACCATCTGCATATTCACAAAGTGAAAGCTTTTTCTATTCCTGAACACCTGGAATATGATGTAGATGCGCATGTGTTTCAGCAGGGCAGACAACACTCTGGTCAACACGTTGGAGAACATTGGCTGAGACATCCCTGATGCCATGGCCACTGTTGCTTGGAAGGAACCACTTGTCAGGAAATGGAGCAGTGACAGGACCTGTGCTAGAGGGGGATACCTGTGGGCTGGCGGATAGCTGAAATCAGATCTGGCTCCAATTGGGCACACAGTTCTTGGATTGTGGCCCTATCACGTCTGTTAGCCAGGATAATGTGCCTGTCCTCCATTGTCGCCAGGTCCACCATGGGTCTGTACACGGGGGATGTCTCTATCTCCTATTCATCCTCACCAGTTGAACTCTAGGGTGGTAAACGGTGAGCAGAGGGTCATATTCACACATATGTGAAAATAAAAATGCAGTTCTCCCTTTACAAAAACAGTATGTGAATACGAAAGTCAGTTGATGTGCCAATGTCTGCTGTGACGCAGTTAGGTGCCATGGCCTGTGACCCCCTGAAATGGCAGCTGCCTGACCTGTGAGGAGAGACAAGTGGAAATGAGTTGATTACCACCGCACAACTTTGCATTGGTTATCATTGGGCCCTAGGGGTTCCAGGAGCCAATGGCAATGTACGCCGTTGGTGACGGTACGCACCGCCGTGGACATGACTGCCATTTTCTATCTGTTCACTCACTTGCTACCTGACCTTCAACAGGAGAGGACCTACACTGCAAGTGCTGTTGTGACCTGTGTCTGGAAGCGAAAATGGATCGAGTGTCTGGGGAAAGGGCCCCCGCCTTCACTTCGGAGGAGTTGGAGAGACTGGTGGATGGAGTCCTTTACCAGTATACTTTACTCTATGGTCCTCCAGACAAACAGGTGAGTTCACTGTAAACATGATGCGTGGGCCATGAATGTATGGTTTGCTGTGTGTGTAAGCCTCGTGTAGGGGGAAGGCTGAGGGGTCCTGGGCAGTGCTGCATGTCTGGTGGTCAATGTCTGTGTGTAAGGGGATGGGAGGGATAATTTGGGCCATGAGTGTAACAGTCCGGACGGTATGAGTAATCCCTTTTTTCAATGCATATTTTCCTGCAGGTCAGCGCCCATCAGTGCCATCGCCAAGGAGGTGCGAACCCTGGGGGACTTTGACAGGCAGAGCACGCACTGCCACAAACAGTGGGAGGACCTGCGCCGCTGGGCAAGGAAGACGGCTGAGGCCCAGCTGGGGCTGGCCTCCCAACGAGAAAGGGGTGCCCATCGCACCCTGACCCCTCTGATGTTCGGCATCATGGCGGTGGCCTATCTGGAGTTAGATGGGCGCTTGAAGGCATCACAGCAGCCACAAGGGGGTGAGTATAGATTCTGAATCATGACCTTGCGCACGTTAATGTTGTACCTGGGTGGGGGATGTGGGCTGTGGGTGCCTCTAGGCCGTGGCAAACTGGCATGGTAGGTCCCTTGTGGGGCAGGCTCTGAAGCATTCCAACCCCAATAGTGTTAGTGGGCATCTACTACTGGGCAGGGTCCTTTTGGTTTCAGGTGTGTAGCCAGTGTTATTGGGCACTGTCCCCTCTGGGGTGGTGACTAGCTTTGTAACTGGTACTGCATGGTGCATAGGGCTGATCCCTGTGTGTTGTGTACGCCAACTATAGTGCTGTTGCTGGCATTGACCAAGTGTATCCTCTGTCTCTCCCCCCCTTCTTGTTTTGTCACCCTGTCCCTGTGTGCATTAGTATCATCTGGCGGAGGAGCAGAGGCACCAATGACGGAGGGAGCTGCATCTCACATGGGCCTGGAGGCTGACTCCACCAAGGGTGAGGGCACCAGTGGGATGGAGGGCGAGGAGAGCACCACGATGGAGACAGGAGGGGACACTACAGACAGCAACTCCTCCACCGATGGAAGCAGTGGCGGACACCTCTGTACCCATCCCAACAACAGGTACAGCCGCCATCCCCCATACCAGCACTGCCCTCCCAGCGGCCCCTCCGTGTGTTTCGCATGCCAGCTCACTCAGGAGGGTGGGCATCTCCTTTGCCCAAGGCACCTCAGGCCCTGCCCCAGTCAGCCCTACTGCCCTCAGTGAGGAAGCTATTGACCTCCTGAGATCCCTTACTGTTGGGCAGTCAACCATACTGAATGCCATCCAGGGTGTCGAAAGGCATTTGCAACAAACAAATGCATACCTGGAGGGCATTCCATGGAAAATGGACTGTTACTCTGAGGAGAGATTGGGATTGTGCAGCCAGCAGGAGAGGACAGGTTTCCGACGCTGCTTTCCAACGCTGCTGCTTCCGGTTCTGGGTCGGACTGAGCAGCAGTGCGCGCTGTGAGTGCGAGCCGCTGCCGGGCCTTGCGGCTGCTGCTGGGGCGTCGGGCGCCTGGTGAAGGCAGAGCCCTTCTGCCCTCCCGCCTCCCGCCTCCTGTCCCTGAGCCCCCCAATCGAGCCTGAAGGTCAGCGGGCTCCAAGGGGGGCCCCGGGTAGCTGGGTGAAGCTGGGTGAGCCGGTCAGCAGGTCCTGCGACAGGAACCCACATCAGACCGTGTGATGGCTAGACGCAGTACAAGCCGCACTGTGGAGGAGGCACGGTGCAGATGGAGGAAGATTGTGGGGTAAAAGAAAGATCGTAGGAGGATACCAAGCTCGGAGAAGGAGGTGGTGGAGACAGGAGAGACCAGAGACCAGGACTCAATTGTATGAGGGAAGCCCTTGGCCCCTGGACTAAGGTAAAGGGGTGGGTGGGGAAGGGGCTGTCTCACCCTCGCTCCCCTGGTTAATTGACGGCCTAGTTACTTGGCTGCTCACTCCATCGGCCTTCTCCACCTGCTTGCTTTCCATCTCCCACCAACCTCCATTGATTTCATCATCTCACAGGAGACTCATAGGCGGCCTAAAGGTACTCTTTACCTGCTCACCCTCTTTCGATTTCTGTTGACTTGTACTGACTCGCAGGAGACTCAAAAGATCTTATAGTTACCACGGTTCTTCCTTGGCTTGGCCTGGCGGCTGCTGGTGCTGCTCCTACCCACACCCACATCACTGTGAGGAGGATCGGAGTTCAACCAGCACAGTACTCCCGGTCTCGTTTGCAAATCTAGGGCCTGGCGTTCTGCACCTCTGGGGAGTCTCTCTGCAGTTGCAGCAAGCGGCGCACTCCACTCGCCGGGGGCCCCCAGGTGAGCAACTTCTCCCGAGTCTTCTCTCGTGGACTCCCGCAAGATTCAATATACATCCACTCACATTTGTCTGCGACGCTGGCTCTAGAAGTAAGTGGAATCCAACCTATTCAACCTCTGGAATCTGAGTCAAGGCTCTCAGCCTCTCTGTTTAACTTGGAAAACCTTCTTGCCTCAATCTTGAAGCTCTTGTAGAAATTTGTAGGGAGTTCAGACTGCATTCTTGACTCTGTAACAGCAATTTTAGCGGAGATGACTAAAGATAAAAAGGTGGTCGAACTGTTAGACCAAATTAAGCTTAATGCTGCTTCCTTGCAATTTCTTAAAGATCAGAGGTCTTCAGGTGTGTATCCTAGTGCACCCCAAAGTGAGCGCATGTGCAAGGACGTGAGTACTCAAGCAGGAAGCACCCAATGCATTCGCCCAAATGAGGCAAAACTACTGCCGATTAGCCCAGTGGATTTTATTTGTTTTATCTTTGATCCTCACACGCTGAAGGACAACCCCCCTGCACAGTATAACCGGCCCCCTTTAAAGGTATTTCCCATCTTTGAAAGAGTTGTTAACAAAAAGAGTGGTCCCATAACATCCCCCCCTGTGAGACCCCCAGAAGAAGAACCTAAGAGGGGAACTATTGCTAAAGGTGGAAAAAAAATTAAGAGATCGAAGAAATTGAATCGTCGAATCAGCAAAAAAAAAAGAAGGAAAGTTCTGTTCCCAGAGGTGTTAACGGGTGGGACAACTCCTCCCGAGTCCGCACAGAACCAC
The DNA here is from genome assembly GCF_031143425.1 of Pleurodeles waltl. NCBI lineage: Eukaryota > Metazoa > Chordata > Amphibia > Caudata > Salamandridae > Pleurodeles > Pleurodeles waltl. The sequence goes on along the minus strand of NC_090444.1, from coordinate 343,516,451 downwards.
ATATGAAGCAGCCCTGTCTGCTCTCCATGCAAAGGCCAAATATCTTTAAAAGGGATCCTGAAAGTGAATGTGAACACAGAACTGTCCTTTCTACCACTCCATCCTTGAATCCAACCGCCTCGCCATTCTTGCCCTCCAAACAGGAGGTTGTTCCTAATGACTCTTCCATCCCTTTGCTTAGGGAAGGAGCACCCTCAATAGGTCACAACTTAGACTCTGAGGGGCATATTTATACTCCGTTTGCGCCAAATTTGCGTCGTTTTTTTCGACGTAAATTCGGCGCAAAACTAACGCCATATTTATACTTTGGCGTTAGACGCGTCTAGCGCCAAAGTATGGGCAAATAGCGTCATTTTTTTGCGGGAACGCCTTCCTTGCGTTAATGAGATGCAAGGAAGGCGTTCCCGTCTAAAAAAATGACGGCGACGCAAATGCGTCGTATTTATACTCCCGGGCAAAAATCACGCCCGGGAGTGGTCGGGTCAAAAAACCCTGCATTTGCGCCACTTTTTAACGCCTGGGTCAGGGTAGGCGTTAAGGGGCCTGTGGGCTCAAAATGAGCCCACAGGTGCCCTCCCATGCCCCCAGGGACCCCCCCTGCCACCCTTGCCCACCCCAGGAGGACACCCAAGGATGGAGGGACCCACCCCAGGGACATTCAGGTAAGTTCAGGTAAGTATAATTTTTTTTATTTTTATTTTATTTTTGGCATAGGGGGGCCTGATTTGTGCCCCCCTACATGCCACAATGCCCAATGACCATGCCCAGGGGACATAAGTCCCCTGGGCATGGCCATTGGGCAAGGGGGCATGACTCCTGTCTTTACTAAGACAGGAGTCATGTAAATGGCGTCTGGGCGTCGTTTAAAATGGCGCAAATCGGGTTAAGACGATTTTTTAGCGTCAACCTGACTTGCGCCATTTTAAGACGCCCTAACGCCATTTTTCCCAACGCCCGCGCTGCCTGGTGTACGTGGTTTTTTTCCACACACACCAGGCAGCGCCGGTCTGCTTGCGCCGGCTAACGCCATTCAATAAATACGGCACCCACATGGCGCTTCAGAATGGCGTTAGCCGGCGCAAAAATTTTTGACGCTAAACTGCGTTAGCGCAGTTTAGCGTCAAAAAGTATAAATACGGGCCTAAGATTGTAGATTTTTTTCCTATCTTCGACGTTGACTTAATCTTAAAAAGGTCCACTTTGTTAAGATGTTTCTCGGAATCCAGCTCTTTGAAACACATTACTAGCTATGATATTGACCTTGCCTCCTACTGATGATAAATAGTGGCTTTAGGGCTAGGATCGCATTCCGCTCCTTGCGCTTGGCGAACATGGTCCTTTCCCACGCTGATTTTTTGCAGTGTTGGGAGATTGACGTGATCCCGCTCCTGTCCTACTCCGCTCTCGGTGGGGAAAAGGTTGCGACTAAGGGCCCTAAGAGGCCCCAATCCCCTGACCCCTTTAAGGGTACCGATCGGGGGCAGATTGGCCGATTTTTACTACCCCAATCTGCCCCCAAGGGGGGCAGAAACCACTAGGCACATGGGATTTTTTTTTTGCGCCAATGTCACGCAGGGGGAGCGTCCCCGTAGGCAAGGATCGCTCCGGGGGGGGAGTTGGGGCAAATTTATTTTAGGCCATTTCTGCCCCCGGGGGGGGGGGCAGAAACCTCTAGGCACCAGGGATCTTTTTTTTTTTTTTTCTTTTTTTTTGTTCTGTTTTTTAGGAGGTGGGCAGCGACCCCTTAGGCAAGGGTCGCTCCCCTAGGGGCAAATTATATTTAGGCCATTTCTGCCCCCCTTGGGGGCAGATTGGCCTATTTTTATGAGGCCAATCTGCCCCCAAGGAGGACAGAAACCACTAGACACCAGGGAGTTTTTTTTTTTTACATGAATTTCACGCAAGGGGTGTGACCCCTTAGGCAAGGGTCATTCCCCTGGGGGGCAAATTTATTTTAGGCCATTTCTGCCCCCCTAGGGGGCAGACCAGCCTATTTTGATTAGGCAGATATGCCCCCAAGGGGGACAGAAACCACAAGACACCGGGGATTTTTTGTTTTTTGTTTTACAAATGGGGAGCGACCCCTTGGACAAGGGTCGCTCCCCTGGAGGGGGAAATTGTATTTAGGCCATTTCTGCCCCCTTTGGGGGCAGATTGGCTGATTTTTGCTACGCCAATCTGCCCCCAAGCGGGGCAGAAACCACTAGGCACCTGGGATTTTTTTTTTGCGCCAATGTCATGCAGTGGGAGCGATCCCGTAGGCAAGGGTCGCTCCCAGGGGGGTTGGGTGGCAAATTTATTTTAGGTCATTTCTGCCCCCGGGGGGCAGAAACCTCTAGGCGCCAGGGCAAATTTTTTTTTGTGTGTTTTTTTTTTTTGTTTGTTTTTTTAGAGATGGGGAGCGACCCATTAGGCAAGGGTCGCTCCCCTGAGGGGCAAATTGTATTTACACCATTGGGCATATCGGCCAATTTTCGATCAATCTGCCCCCAAGGGGGCAGAAACCACTAGGCACCGGGGATTTTTTTTTTGGCACCAATGTCACGCAGGGGGAGTGACCCCGTAGGCAAGGGTCGCTCCCGGGGGAGGGTTGGGGGGATGGAGCAGCAAATTTATTTTAGGCCATTTCTGCCACCCCTGGGGGCAGATCAGCCTATTATTAGGCCGATCTGCCTCCTGGGGGGGTGGGGGCAGAAACCTCTAGACGCCAGGGCAAATTCTATTTTTGTGTTTTTTTTTTGTTTTAGAGATGGGGAGCGACCCATTAGGCAAGGGTCGCTCCCCTGGGGGGCAAATTGTATTTAGACCATTTCTGCCCCCCTTGGGGGCAGATCGGCTGAGTTTAGGTCAATCTGCCCACAAGGGGGCAGAAACCACTAGGCACCGGGGATTTTTTTTTTTGTACCAATGTCACGCAAGGGGAGCGACCCAGTAGGCAAGGGTCGCTCCCGGGAAGGGGGTGTGGGGGCCAAATTTATTTAAGGCCATTTCTGCACCCCTGGGGCCGGCTGAGCTAGAGGCCAAAATCCACAGGTAGCCACTTTGCAAAAAACACCTCTGTTTTCTGTGAAAAAAATTGATGTGTCCACGTTGTGTTTTAGGCCATTTCCTTTAGTGGGCGCAAGGCCTACCCACACAAGTGAGGTACCATTTTTATCGGGAGACTTGGGGGAATGCTGGGTGGAAGGAAATTTGTGGCTCCTCTCAGATTCCAGAACTCTCTGTCACCAAAAATGAGAGGAAAAAGTGTTTTTTTGGCCAAATTTGTAGGTTTGCAAAGGATTCTGGGTAACAGAACCTGGTCAGAGCCACACAAGTCACCCCATCTTGGATTTCCCTAGGTCTCTAGTTTATAAAAATGCACAGGTTTGGTAGGTTTCCCTAGGTGCCGGCTGAGCTAGAGGCCAAAATCTACAGGTAGGCACTTTTCAAAAAACACCTCTGTTTTCTTTAAAAAAATGTGATGTGTCTATGCTGTGTTTTGAGGCATTTCCTGTCACGGGCGCTAGGCCTACCCACACAAGTGAGGTATCATTTTTATCGGGAGACTTGGGGGAACGCTGGGTGGAAGGAAATGTGGGGTTCCTCTCAGATTCCAGAACTTTCTGTCACCGAAATGTGAGGAAAATATGTTTTTTTAGCCAAATTTTGAGGTTTGTAAAGGATTCTGGGTAACAGAACCTGGTCAGAGCCCCACAAGTCACCCCATCTTGGATTTCCCTAGGTCTCTAGTTTATAAAAATGCACAGGTTTGGTAGGTTTCCCTAGGTGCCGGCTGAGCTAGAGGCCAAAATCTACAGGTAGGTACTTTGCAAAAAACACCTCTGTTTTCTTTAAAAAAATGTGATGTGTCCATGTTGTGTTTTGAGGCATTTCCTGTCACGGGCGCTAGGCCTACCCACACAAGTGAGGTATAATTTTTATCGGGAGACTTGGGGGAACGCTGGGTGGAAGGAAATGTGTGGTTCCTCTCAGATTCCAGAACTTTCTGTCACCAAAATGTGGGGAAAACTAGTTTTTTAGCCAAATTTTGAGGTTTGCAAAGGATTCTGGGTAACAGAACCTGGTCAGAGCCCCACAAGTCATCACATCTTGGATTCCCCTAGGTCTCTAGTTTTCAAAAATGCATAGGTTTGGTAGGTTTCCCTAGGTCCCGGCTGAGCTAGAGGCCAAAATCTACAGGTAGGCACTTTGCAAAAAACAACTCTGTTTTCTGTCAAAAAATGTGATGTGTCCACGTTGTGTTTTGGGGCATTTCCTGTCGCGGGTGCCAGGCCTACCCACACAAGTGAGGTATCATTTTTATCTGGAGACTTGGGGAACGCTGGATGGAAGGAAATTTGTGGCTCCTATCAGATTCCAGAACTTTCTGTCACCGAAATGTGAGGAAAACTTGTTTTTTTAACCATATTTTGAGGTTTGCAAAGGATTCTGGGCAACAGAACCTGATCAAGCCCCACAAGTCACCCCATCTTGAATTCCCCTAGGTCTCTAGTTTTCAGAAATGCACAGGTTTGGTAGGTTTCCCTAAGAGCCTGCTGAGCTAGAGGCCAAAATCTACAGGTAGGCACTTTGCAAAAAACACCTCTGTTTTCTGTCCAAAAATGTGATGTGTCCATGTTGCGTTTTAGGGCATTTCCTGTCGCGGGCGATAGGCCTACCCACACAAGTGAGGTATCATTTTTATCAGGAGACTTGGGGGAACATAGAATAGCAAAACAAGTGTTATTGCCCTTTGTCTTTCTCTAAATTTTTTCCTTCCAAATATAAGAGAGTGTGTAAAAAAGACGTCTATTTGAGAAATGCCCTGTAATTCACATGCTAGTATGGTCACCCCGGAATTCAGAGATGTGCAAATAACCACTGCTCCTCAGCACCTTATCTTGTGCCCTTTTTGGAAATACAAAGGTTTTCTTGATAGCTATTTTTCACTCTTTATATTTCAGCAAATGAATTGCTGTATACCCGGTATAGAATGAAAAAGCACTGCAGGGTGCAGCTCATTTATTGGCTCTGGGTACCCAAGGTTCTTAATGAACCTACAAGCCCTATATATCCCCGCAACCAGAAGAGTCCAGCAGACGTAACGGTATATTGGTTTAAAAAAATCTGAAATTGCAGGAAAAAGTTACAGAGTAAAACGTAGGAAAAAATTGCTTTTTTTTCACCTCAATTTCAACATTTTTCTTTTTCAGTTGTTATTTTCTGTAGGAAACCCTTGTAGGATCTACACAAATTACCCCTTGCTGAATTCAGAATTTTGTCTACTTTTCAGAAATGTTTAGGTTTCTGGGGTCCAGCATTGTTTTCATGCCCATTTCTGTCACTGACTGGAAGGAGGCTGAAAGCACAAAAAATCATAAAAATGGGGTATGTCCCAGTAAAATGCCAAATTTGTGTTGAAAAATTGGGTTTTCTGATTCAGGTCTGTCTGTTCCTGAAAGCTGGGAAGCTGGCGATTTTAGCCATGCAAGCCCTTTGTTGATGCCATTTTCAGGGAAAAAAACACAAGCCTTCTTCTGCAGCCACTTTTTCCCATTTAAAAAAAAAAAACAAAAAAAAATTTCACTGTTTTTTGGTTAATTTCTTGGCCTCCTTCAGGGGAACCCACAAAGTCTGGGTTCCTCTAGAATCCCTTGGATGTTGGAAAAAAGGACGCAAATTTGGCTTGGCTAGCTTATGTGGACAAAAAGTTATGAGGGCCTAAGTGCGAACTGCCCCAAATAGCCAAAAAAAGGCCTGGCACAGGAGGGGGAAAACGCCTGGCAGCGAAGGGGTTAAGACAAGTGCCCTACCTATACCTTGCCACTCTACATCTGGCAGCTACACATTGTGGGGATTGTTTTTAAAGTCTTAATATTTGTGTATTTTCTGTTATCTTAGGTGCACTGAGGTAAACATCCAGAGTTTTTTACTTCCCTTTTTCTCTTTTAATCTTTCATACTCTTTACATGAGTATTGAGCATGTAATTTCAAGGTCGGAAAGCACAGCAGAACGTTTTGATACAAATTTTATTGTATACATTTTCTTTTGTATTCAATTTTTGATTTTAGGTGTGTTAGAAATGGGGTCTTTGGTTGACAGTCAGGTTACCCCCTGTTCAAGCAAGGACCCTCACTCTAGTCAGGGTAAAATAGAATCACCCTCAGCTAACCCCTGCTTACCCCTTTGGTAGCTTGGCAGAGCAGTAGGCTTAACTTCAGAGTGTTAGGTGTAAAGTATTTGTACCAACACATACAATAATTTAATGAAAACACTACAAAATGACACAACACCAGTATAATAGGAAATATGTATCTAAACAAAACAAGACCAAAACGACAAAAATCCAACATACACAAGTCAAGTTATGAATTTTTAAATATTATACTAAAAAATAGCGCTTAGAAACAAAAATGCTTCGATGAGATGTTAACACGGCGTCGTGACGGAGTCGTTCCCAACAAGCCGACACCAGCGGCGCCGGAAACGGAGTCGTGTAGACCCCCAAGTACAGTACCTTTGGTGAAGAGTTAAAACAAGCCGATGCGCAAAGTAGGGGATTGCGGAGTCTGTGCGAAACGTTGAATCCACGCGCTTCGAGCAGCGTCGGTCACGACGTGGTGCGGCGACTTCCACGGAGTCACAGACTTCAGTGGGGCTGCAGCGGCGTCGGACCTGCGAAGAGCATTGTGTTCCAGCGGAGGTCACGGCGTCGGGTGCAGGCGGCGTTACCGGATTCAGCAGCGGCGTCGGTCCGGAGTCGTCCGAAGACCGGTTTCCTTTGATTTTCACCAGCTTTCCTGTCAAGGGCCCAGGGACTGGATAGGGCACCACTTGTCAGAGCAGGAGTCTCTCCAGAGACTCCAGGTGCTGGCAGAGAGAAGTATTTGCTGTCCCTGAGACTTCAAACAACGGGAGGCAAGCTCTAAATCAAGCCCTTGGAGATTTCTTCACAAGATGTAAGGCACACAAAGTCCAGTCTTTGCCCTCTTACTCTGGCAGAAGCAGAACTGCAGGAAAGCTCCACAAAGCACAGTCACAGGCAGGGCAGCACTTCTTCCTCAGCTATCAGTTCTTCTCCAGGCAGAGGTTCCTCTTGGTTCCAGAAGTGTTTCTAAAGTCTGTAGATTTGGGTGCCCTTTTTATACCCATTTTAGTCTTTGAAGTCACCTTTCTTTAAAGGGGACTCACACCTACTTGTGAAATCCTGCCTTGCCCAGGCAAGGCCTCAGACACACACCAGGGGGTTGGTGCCGGCATTGTCAGAGGCAGGTACAGTCCTTTCAGATGAGAGTGACCACTCCACCCCTCCCTCCTAGCAGAGATGGCTAATCAGGAAATGCAGGTTACACCCCAGCTCCCTTTGTGTCACTGTCTGGTGTGAGGTGAAAAACAACCCAACTGTCAAACTGACCCAGACAGGGAATCCACAAACAAGGCAGAGTCACAGAATGGTTTAAGCAAGAAAATGCTCACTTTCTAAAATTGGCATTTTCAAACGCACAATCTTAAAATCAACTTTACTAAAAGATGTATTTTTAAAATGAGAGTTCAGGGACCCCAAACTCCACATGTCCATCTACTCTCTAGGGGAATCTACACTTTAATCATATTTAAAGGTAGCCCCCATATTATCCTATGAGAGAGACAGGCCTTGCAACAGTGAAAAACGAAGTTGGCAGTATTTCACTGTCAGGACATATAAACCACATTACTATATGTCCTACCTTATCCATACACTGCACCCTGCCCTTGGGGCTACCTAGGGCCTACCTTAGGGGTGCCTTACATGTAAGAAAAGGGAAGGTTTAGGCCTGGCAAGTGGGTACACTTGCCAAGTGGAATTTACAGTGTAAAAATACACACATAGACACTGCAGTGGCAGGTCTGAGACATGATTACAGGGTTACTTATGTGGGTGGCACAATCAGTGCTGCAGGCCCACTAGTAACATTTGATTTACAGGCCCTGGGCACCTCTAGTGCACTTTACTAGGGACTTAACAGTAAAACAAATATGCCAATCATGGATAAACCAATTACATACAATTTACACAGAGAGCACATGCACTTTAGCACTGGTTAGCAGTGGTAAAGTGCTCAGAGTTCAAAAGCCAACAGCAACAGGTCAGAAAAAATCAGGAGGCAGGAGGCAAAAAAGACTGGGGATGACCCTGCATAAGCAAAAGTCCAACAAGGTGTAAATAGCAATAGAGACTAAACGTATGGTTGTAGTGTGTATCTCTTATGTGAACCTCAGTGGAGTTCCAAATCATAAATAAAACATTTAATTGAATTGGAGGGCATTCACTCTGGTGTGGCGGCCCAACAGAGAGCATTTCAGGCTCTGGCCTCCGCACTGATGGCAGCCATTGTTCCTGTATCCAGCCTCCCCCCTCCAACTTCTTCTACCCAGTCCCAATCCCCTCAACCCCAACCTATCCCAAGCACACCTTCAGACCAGCATTCACCAAAATCAACACATAGAAGTAGCTCAGGCAAACACAAGCACCACAGTTCATCTCACAGGCACTCACACAAGCACCATCCCCATGCAGACACACCAACATCCACTGCCTCCACTGTGTCCCCCTCCTCCTCCTCGTCCACCTCCCTCCCAGCAGCATCTCCACTCACACCTGCATGCACTACTTCCTCATCCACTACCTCCATCACCAGCACGCCTATCGATATACGCCCCTTACTGGTAGTCACCACCCCCACATCCATGCACATGTCCCCTGTGTTCTCTCCCACTGTGTCTGTGACTCCCTCCTCCCAAAACACACAAACGCAAGCACACACCCACCCAACAGTCATCCACCTCACAACAGCATCCAGCTCATGCACCTCAACTCCGAAACCTTCACCCTCTTCCCACCCCAATATCCCTAAGAAGCTTTTCCTAGCCAACAGTGACATCTTCCCTACCCCTCCCCCCGTCCTTCACCTCGGGCTAGGGTGGCCAGAACCCACCCCAGCACCTCAACACCCAAGTCCACATCCGCTGTGGTTTCTTTTAGCTCTGAGAGGCTCTAAGGAGGCGCCTGTCAGCCCAGCCAGTGTCCCACCAACACGTGCCAAGGCCAAGAAGGTTCTGCCACCTGGCAAGGGCAAAAAGAAGACAGCATCCAGCAAGGAGAATGAAGCACAACCTACTAGCAAGGCCAAGGCAAAGACTCCAGCTCGCAGAAGCAAGGAAGCACCACCCTCTGCCAAGGGCAGGAAGGGGCACAGAACACCAGCCAGGGCACTTCAGCCGTCCGAGGCTGCAGGGGAAGGGCTGGAGCCTCTCCCCATCACTGGCAGCACCGACACCTGCACCGTGGTCAGCACCACCGCCTGCACCACCGCAAGCAGCACACTGCCAGCAGCAGCAGCCCCAGTGGGCAACCGTCCGAGGCTGCAGGGGAAGGGCTGGAGCCTCCTTCAACCACTGACAGCACCAACACCTGCACCACGGCCAGCACCACCACCTGCACTGCCGCAAGCACCGCCGCAAGCAGCACCACTGTCAGCAGCAGCAGCCCCAGTGGGCACCCGTCTGAGGCTGCAGGGGAAGGGCTGGAGCCTCCCCCCACCACTGGCAGCACCGACACCTGCACTGGCACTGCAACCACTGTATAGCCGTCCCCGCCGGCGGATGGACTGTAGTCCTGCCTCCATGGTTTGTCATGCATCCTGACCACAGAAAATCATGTGGGTCTGACACCCAGGTGAGTGACTGTGACCTTGCACTCCCCATGTGCTGCATCACAGGGCACAAAGCCCCCTCCAGAACCTGTGGAAGAAGGCATCCACTCAGCCCCTCCTTGCCAGGATGAAGCACACTGTGCACAAAGTCCCCTCCAGAACTAGTGGAAGAAGGCATCCACTCAGCCCCTTCTTGCCAGGATGAAGCACACTGGGCACAAAGCCCCCTTCAGAACCAGTGGAAGAAGGCATCCACTCAGCCCCTCCTTGGCAGGATGATGCACACTGGGCACAAAGCCACCTCCAGAACCAGTGGAAGAAGGCATCCACTCAGCTCCTCCTTGGCAGGATAAAGCACACTGGGCACAAAGCCCCCTCCAGAACCAGTGGAAGAAGGCATCCACACACCCTGTCCTTGGCAGGATGAAGCACACTGGACACAAAGCCCCCTCTAGAACCAGTGAAAGTAGGCATCCACTCACCCTGTCCTTGGCAGGATGAAGCACACTGGGCACAAAGCCCACTCCAGAACCAGTGGAGAAACCATCCATGTGAGAGACTGTGGCTTTGCACTCCCTAGGACCAAGCAGTGAGCAAACCACCCACTATAGAGACTGTGGGTTTGCACTCCCCAGGACTAAGCAGTGGGCAAACCACCCACTTGAGAGACTGTGGCTTTGCACTCCCCAGGACCAAGCAGTGGGCAAACCACCCACTAGAGAGACTGTGGCTTTGCACTCCTCAGGGCCAAACAGTGGGCATGGAGCCCCCTCCAGGAGCTGTTGCGTTGTATCTTCCGGCTGAGCTGCCCCCCTTCCCCTGCCCCCTGAGGTGCCCGTGTGTTTTCGACATGATGCCCCTGCAGTGTTCTCTCCATATTGAGGCAGGAGTAAAGTGTGAGCTTTGCCTATGTGTCTTGGCCCAGTGGGCCACAGACATTTTGAGTGGGCATTGTCCCGCCTTTTGTATATATTGTATATATTGTAAATACTGTTTTTGATTTCTGAAGGTATTTCTAAGTATTTCTAATATAACACTCATTTGACTCCATTCCTTTTGTCCTTGCGTTATTCCAGAGGGTTACGGGGTGTATATGTAATGTTGTTGCATGTGTTTGTGTGTATGGTGTTGGGGTTGAGGGTGGGGGTGTTGCTTGTGTGTGCCACTCTCTTTTTCCTCCCCCCTCCCCTGTGTGCTAGGTGCAGTACTCACCGTGGTCATTGTCGCCGGCGTTGGTGCTCCTGGTGTATGAGCAGATACACCAGCATGGGGAAGACCTGCAGCTCGTGCTCCATGGCATCCTGGTTCTTCCTTGAGTGTCGAGAAGTAAGTTGTTTCCCTTCAGAACACTGTTTCTGCCATGCTTTTGATGGCGTTGGTACCGCCCCAGAAAAGGTGGCGGATAGGCCTCTTGTAATACAATGGGCGGAACCTTGTCTTCTGACTGGCTGTTGGCAGTTACCGCCGCGGTGTTTGTTGCTACCTCCGGAGTGTTAAAGTGGCTGTCTGTGTTGGCGGTTTCTGCCGTGGTCATGATTCCATTTTTTTTAACGCCGGCTTGTTGGCGGTGTTATCGCTGCTTTAACACCGACCGCCAGGGTTGTAATGAGGGCCATAGTCCCTATACACAAAAGTAAACTTTTTTTATAAATAATATGAACAATAAAAACTAATTGTAAACAATTCAGTTACACAATGTATTATTTAATTTGACACCTCAAATACTGAAAATAATAAAAGCATTAAAAAAAATGAAAACATATTAAATACAAACATTATTACAAATAAATGATTGTGCAAATCCATTTTCACCAACAATATGGAAAGTGTTGCAGTTCAGAGGGGTTATATTTTCTTTTCAAATTCCCCTCTAAGACTAGGAAAAGCATTGGACTTCAATAGGGTTAGATTTAGGACATTGGAAGAGTTATATTAACTATTCTCATAACAGTCTATGCAACAGTAAGAAAGGTGTGGGACTTTGAAGGTTTACATACAAGAATAAAAGTCCTATTCATTTACTAAGCATTTTTCAAAAAGTGTTAAAAACATTAATTAACAGTACATTGAAAGAAAAACTATGGGGGTGATTCTGACCCCGGCGGTTCACTACCGCCGGGGCCAGGGTCGGCGGGAGCACCGCCAACAGGCTGGCGGTGCCCCGCAGGGCATTCTGACCGCGGCGGTTTGGCCGCGGTCAGAAAGGGAAAACCGGCGGTCTCCCGCCGGTTTTCCGCTGCCCTGGGAATCCCCCATGGCGGCGCAGCTTGCTGCGCCACCATGGGGGATTCTGACAGCCCATACTGCCATCCTGTTCCTGGCGGTTCTCCCGCCAGGAACAGGATGGCGGTATGGGTTGTCGTGGGGCCCCTGGGGGCCCCTGCAGTGCCCATGCCAATGTCATGGGCACTGCAGGTGCCCCCGTAAGAGGGCCCCACATTGTATTTCAGTGTCTGCATTGCAGACACTGAAATACGCGACGGGTGCCACTGCACCCGTCGCACCTTCCCACTCCGCCGGCTCAATTCTGAGCCAGCGTCCTCGTGGGAAGGCTCTTTTGCACTGGGCTGGCGGGCGGCCTTTTGGCGGGCGCCCGCCAGCCCAGTGCAAAAGCCAGAATCACCGCAGCGGTCTTATGGAGGGGGGAACTCTGGCGGGCGGCCTCCGCCGCCCGTCAGGGTCAGAATGACCCCCTATATTATTTAAGAAAAATAATGAATGTTTTTAAATACAAAATAAATAGAAAAAAATTACATATTACAACATTCACATTCACATTCCTAACTACAAAAATTACAAGTGTAAAATAAGTACCAGATTATTTAATTTAAATTAATACTAAACAAAAAGAAATAATATTTAAAAGCAAAAATCCTTACACAAACAAAATTTCAAAAACACTTAGGGCCATATTTATACTTTTTGACGCAAAACTGCGCTAACGCAGTTTTGCGTCAAAAAAATTTGCGCTGGCTAACGCCATTCTGAAGCACCATGCGGGCGCCGTATTTAATCAATGACGTTAGTGCGCAGGGGGATATGGAGCTTGGGCGCCAAAAAATGGGGCAAGTCAGGTTGAGGCAAATTTTTCGCCTCAACCCGATTTGCGCCATTTTTTCCGACTCCCAACCGCCATAGAAATGACTCCTGTCTTAGCAAAGACAGGAGTCATGCCCCCTTGCCCAATGACTTCTGTCCCCTGGGCATGGTCATTGGGCATAGTGGCATGTAGGGGGGCACAAATCAGGCCCCCCTATGCCACCCAAAAAACAAAAAAAATAATACTTACCTGAACTTACCTTAATGTTCCTGGGATGGGTCCCTCAAGCCTTGGGTGTCCTCCTGGGGTGGGCAAGGGTGACAGGGGGTGTCCCTGGGGGCATGGGAGGGCACCTCTGGGCTCCTTCCGAGCCCACAGGTCCCTTAACGCCTGCCTATTCCAGGCACTAAAAAACGGCGCAAAAGCGGCCGGCGTGAATTTGGCCCAGGAGTGTAAATACGGCGCACATGCCTCGGGAACGCCTACCTTGCATCTCATTAACGCAAAGTAGGTGTCCACACTAAAAAATGACGCAAACTCCATGGACTTTGGCGCTAGACGCGTCTAACGCCAAAGTATAAATATGGAGTTCGTTTTGCGTTGGAATTGCGTTAAAAAAAACGACGAAATTCCGGCGCAAACGGAGTATAAATATGCCCCTAAGCATTTAAAGATTCAAATGAAAAAAATAAATAGCATAACGAGTACAATAGTGAAATTATACGTAATTAATTATCAATTAAAGTATTACATATAAATAACAATTGATGAAAACATACTTAAACTTTAATATCATTCCCCCTATAAAAAATAAAACATGATCAAATATTAGATACATATTAATCATACAAAAATTAAAATACATATTAAAAGAAATGATAGACTATAAAAAGTTGGAAAATAAAACACTTAATATTAACAAAATATTTAGAGCCTTATTTCACGTTTGGCCTTCTGTGCACTGCCATGACTGCAGTGGTGGTCTGAACACCTTTGGCTTGGCAGTCAGACCACTGTATTATGAGTCGCAGTGACAAGGCAGGACAAACAAGCCAGCAGAGCCTGTGTTTCAGCCGGACAAATTATGATGCTGCACACCCCTAATGCGACGTGGCAATCCAACCACCACATCCCAGCAAGCGGAAATGGAAGAGTATAAAGGGAACAACTCACCTGCAGGCAGCATTACATGTCCTGTGCCGCCATGAAACCCATCACACACGTTCTGCTGCTGCTATTGCTCATCTATGGTGCACAAAATCCAGGCCACAGTGGAAGCAACCAACAGTAAGTACACACACCTACCTGTGCCATTAATCTCAACAACAGATCATCACACAGTCATCCACATGAGATGGGAGTCACGGTACGGGCACCAAGTACACTTGTCATTGTGTACACATTCAGAGTCATTCACAAAGAAGGACACATTCACAGCCATTAAATGCTCACTTTGGGCAGATCAAGTACACTGTACTACCATACCGAACAAAACCACAAGTCTGCACATCTTAGGCACAGGGACACCAAAGTTTATACAGCATTGAGGCACACAACAGCAACAACAAAGCAAAATCACATCTACTAATACAACTGATACCATGACATTGCACACATGTATGGACTTTCATCAGATTCAACACTCATATGTATGGATGGGCCATTGAAAAAAAAACAAACATCATTCCCATAAACATCCCTGTAATGGGCCCACACATCACCCAAATTGCAGCACAATGGAAGGGCAATGGGATGCACAATAGTTTGAAAGATAAATATCCAAAGCTCAGTATGCAAACAATACCTGCACAATAGAGAAGGGTCCCTCAGGAGCACACAGGGAAGGAAGCTGCACTTGGATATACATCACTATGTATCTGAGGGACAAACAAAACTAGAGCCAAGTTATATGGCTATCTGCAGAGTGTGAAAGTGCAAGTCAAGAAAGCAAATATAACTGCAAAAGCATGGGACATAAATCTAGATGAAGTAGCTGCACGATATGCACAGCAAAATGGACACACGCACAGTCAAATGCAAAGGAAGTTGCACTATTGAACACCTTCCATGTCTGCACAGAGAAAACTCAAGCTGTTACACATGAGACAAATCTACAATCCATATCAGAGGGACAAGCCTAACACCATACATGCTGCCATAGAACCACACAATATGAAATACTTGCCATACCAAACAAGACACAATGCATGTGAGAAAAGACCTTTTGTTACAAGGTTAGCCCCCACTTTTTATCCAATGTTTGATGTAGCCTAGAAGTTGTAGTGCCCAGGGCAACTATTAACTAGGTTCCCTGAGCCAGACCTCTTTCCGTAAAACTGCTGTGATGCATTGGCACAATTGGATATACCCTTAGTTACCACTATAAGTCTCTAGTAAATGGGTACCTAGGTACCCAGGGCATGGGGTAATATGAATAGGTCCCTGAGGGCAGCAGCACTGATTGTGCCACCCTCTAGGGCCGTGCATCCAGTTGCACCCAGCCCTCCCATTGAAGACTGAGGGGGTGATTCTAACCCTGGCGGTCGGTGATAAAGCGGCGGCCAAACCGCCAACAGGCCGGCGGTCCAAAAAATGGAATTCTGACCCTGGCGGGAACCGCCAACACAGCCCGCCACTTTAACACTCCGACCGCCACGGCGGGACCGACAAACAGCGCGGCGGTCACCGCCAACAGCCAGGCGGCAGACAATGTACTGCCCACACTATCACAACTCACCAATCCGCCACCTTTTTCGGGGCGGGAGCACCACCGATAAAAACACGGCGGAAACAGACTACGAACGGGAAAACGCACACTTCTACGCACTCCACGAGGAAGGAGGACAGCATGGAACCCGAATTAAACATCCTACCTGCTCTCGTCTACCTTCTCATCTACCACGAGTACGAACGCCGGCGCAGACGACAACGGTGAGTACTGCACCTACGACACACGGGAGGGGGGAGGACGAAAGGTTACGGGCACACACATATGCGACCCCCCCCCCCCCAAGATGTACACACCAATGCAGAGCAACAACTCACAGTGACACCACCCAAACACCCGTAAAAAATACAATGACATAACCAAATTGAGAATAAATATTTATGTACAAAATAGCTGCAGAAAAGTCTTATTCAACCATCAAAAAATATTACATTAAAAAAAAGTATTTACACAGCAGTGGATAACTGAAGCAAGTAGTCCTGCACATCTTACGAATTCATCATGTCCGTGGGCCAAAGTGTAGCGAAACAAGGGCAAAGCCCACACAGGAGACCTGAGTCCTTTGGAGAGAACACTGCAGGGGCATCTGGTGACAAAACTACAGGCACCTCAGGGGGAAGGGAAGGGGGGGGCACCACAGCCACATGAGTCCACGACGCCAGATCCACGAAGGGGCCACCATGCCCACTGACATATCCTGGGGAGTGCAAAGCCACAGTCTCTCAAAGTCTCTACAGTGGGTGGCTTGCCCACTGTGCCATCCTGGGGAGTGCAAAGCCACAGTCCATCAGGTGGATAACAGAGTCTACTGGTCATGGAGGATGCATGGTGGGCACAGTGAACCGTGAACAGTGCTTGACAGGAACGGCCCAGCGGAGCGGTGCTTGAGACGGCGGGGCCCAGCGGAGCGGTGCTTGACAGGAAGGGCCCAGCGGAGCGGTGCTTGAGACGGCGGGGCCCAGCGGAGCGGTGCTTGACAGGAAGGGCCCAGCGGAGCGGTGCTTGAGACGGCGGGGCCCAGCGGAGCGGTGCTTGACAGGAAGGGCCCAGCGGAGCGGTGCTTGAGACGGCGGGGCCCAGCGGAGCGGTGCTTGACAGGAAGGGCCCAGCGGAGCGGTGCTTGAGACGGCGGGGCCCAGCGGAGCGGTGCTTGACAGGAAGGGCCCAGCGGAGCGGTGCTTGAGACGGCGGGGCCCAGCGGAGCGGTGCTTGAGATGAAGGGCCCAGCGGAGCGGTGCTTGACAAGAAGGGCCCAGCGGAGCGGTGCTTGAGACGGCGAGGCCCAGCGGAGCGGTGCTTGACAGGAAGGGCCCAGCGGAGCGGTGCTTGACAGGAAGGGCCCAGCGGAGCGGTGCTTGAGACGGCGGGGCCCAGCGGAGCGGTGCTTGACAGGAAGGGCCCAGCGGAGCGGTGCTTGACAGGAAGGGCCCAGCGGAGCGGTGCTTGAGACGACGGGGCCCAGCGGAGCGGTGCTTGAGACGGCGGGGCCCAGCGGAGCGGTGCTTGACAGGAAGGGCCCAGCGGAGCGGTGCTTGACAGGAAGGGCCCAGCGGAGCGGTGCTTGAGACGGCGGGGCCCTGTTCAGCGGTGCTCTTCTGCACGGCGGGGCCCTGTTCAGCGGTGCTTGTCTTCATGGCGGGGCCCTGTTCAGCGGTGCTCTTCTGCACGGCGGGGCCCTGTTCAGCGGTGCTTGTCTTCATGGCGGGGCCCTGTTCAGCGGTGCTTGTCTTCATGGCGGGGCCCTGTTCAGCGGTGCTCTTCTGCACGGCGGGGCCCTGTTCAGCGGTGCTTGTCTTCATGGCGGGGCCCTGTTCAGCGGTGCTCTTCTGCACGGCGGGGCCCTGTTCAGCGGTGCTTGTCTTCATGGCGGGGCCCTGTTCAGCGGTGCTTGTCTTCATGCCGGGGCCCTGTTCAGCGGTGCTCTTCTGCACGGCGGGGCCCTGTTCAGCGGTGCTTGTCTTCATGGCCGGGCCCTGTTCAGCGGTGCTCTTCTGCACGGCGGGGCCTTGTTCAGCGGTGCTTGTCTTCATGGCGGGGCCCTGTTCAGCGGTGCTTGTCTTCATGGCGGGGCCCTGTTCAGCGGTGCTCTTCTGCACGGCGGGTCCCTGTTCAGCGGTGCTTGTCTTCATGGCGGGGCCCTGTTCAGCGGTGCTCTTCTGCACGGCGGGGCCCTGTTCAGCGGTGCTTGTCTTCATGGCGGGGCCCTGTTCAGCGGTGCTTGTCTTCATGCCGGGGCCCTGTTCAGCGGTGCTCTTCTGCACGGCGGGGCCCTGTTCAGCGGTGCTTGTCTTCATGGCGGGGCCCTGTTCAGCGGTGCTCTTCTGCACGGCGGGGCCCTGTTCAGCGGTGCTTGTCTTCATGGCGGGGCCCTGTTCAGCGGTGCTTGTCTTCATGGCGGGGCCCTGTTCAGCGGTGCTCTTCTGCACGGCGGGGCCCTGTTCAGCGGTGCTTGTCTTCATGGCGGGGCCCTGTTCAGCGGTGCTCTCCTGCACGGCGGGGCCCTGTTCAGCGGTGCTTGTCTTCATGGCGGGCCCTGTTCAGCGGTGCTCTTCTGCACGGCGGGGCCCTGTTCAGCGGTGCTCTTCTGCATGGCGGGGCCCTGTTCAGCGGTGCTTGTCTTCATGGCGGGGCCCTGTTCAGCGGTGCTCTCCTGCACGGCGGGGCCCTGTTCAGCGGTGCTTGTCTTCATGGCGGGCCCTGTTCAGCGGTGCTCTTCTGCACGGCGGGGACCTGTTCAGCGGTGCTCTTCTGCATGGCGGGGCCCTGTTCAGCGGTGCTTGTCTTCATGGCGGGGCCCTGTTCAGCGGTGCTCTCCTGCACGGCGGGGCCCTGTTCAGCAGTGCTCTTCTGCACGGCGGGGCCCTGTTCAGCGGTGCTCTTCTGCATGGCGGGGCCCTGTTCAGCGGTGCTCTTCCAGTCAGTGTAGGGAATCAGACCTGGCCTTGACAACCTGCTCACTCGCCCTCCGAACGTGCAATGTCAGGCCCCTTCGGAGACGGAGTCCTGGGCCCTTTGGTGTCGTCCCTTGCAGGCGGGATGGGGCGTGTGGGGCCCTCCTGCTCCGCGCTCCTGCTGGCTGGCCTCTCTGCCCTGCTGCCCTTCCGCTCCTTAGATGGGGCTCTCGGGCCCTTGCCTCCCCTGGCTGTTGTGGCAGGTGAAGTGGCCGGAGTTACCTCCTTGGGGGCAGCCGTCTCAGTCCGCTCACGGTGGCCCTTCACTTTCCGGGTCCTCTTGCCTGGGGGGGGGCTGGCAGTCCCCTTGCTGCTCAGTGAAGTGTCACTGCCGCCAAAGGGTGGGCTCCATAATCCATGCACCACTTGTACCTTAGCAGCTGGGCTGGTGGTGGCTGAGGTGCCTTTGGGACTTTTCCCAGATGGAGGGGGTGGGTCAGGGGAGGGAAAGAGGTTAACATTGGAGAGGTAATACTTCTTTGGACCAAGGTAAAGGGTAGGAGTAGTGGTGATAGAAGTGGAGGAAGAGGATGTGGTTGTAGGAGAGTCAGGTGTGCTGTCCTTGGATGCAGGTGACTGGGACGTAGGCTGTCGTGAGGTGGTTGGCTGTTGCTTGGGTGGCTGTCTGCGTTTATGTGTCTTGGAAGAGGGGGTGACAGACACAGTGGGAGAGGACACAGGGGACGTGTAGATGGCAGTGGGGGTGGTGACTGCACGTGTGAGGACTGTAGTGGAGGGTGTGCTGGTGATGGAAGAACTGGCTGATGTTGGTGTGCACGCAGGTGTGAGTGTAGACGTCACAGGGAGGGAGGAGGGAGACGAGGAGGTGGGGGACACAGAGGTGGTAGTGAATGTTGGTATGTCTGCATCTGGGTGTTGCTTGGGTGAATGCTTGTGTGTTCTGTGGTGCTTATGTTTGGATGAGCTGGCCTTGGGTGTTGAGGTGTGTGCAGGCTGGTCTGATGGTGTGGATGGGATAGGCTGAGGAACAGGAGACAGAGAAAGGGTGGAGGCAGTCAGAAGAGGGAGACTGGAGACAGGGACAATGGCTGCCGTCAGTGCTGAGGCCAGAGAAGTGAACGCTCGTTGATGGGCAGCCTGACCCGAATGAATGCCCTCCAGGTAGGCATTGCTCTGTTGCACCTCCCTTTGCACCCCCTTGATGGCATTCAAAAGGGTGGTCTGCCCAACAATGAGCGTCCTCACCAGGTCAATGAGCTCCGCACTGAGGGCAGCAGGGGTAACAGAGGCAGGGGCTGAGGTGCCTGGGGCGAAGGAGACGCGCGCCTTCCTGGGCGAACGGGCACGGAGCGAAGACTGAGGGGCTGCTGGGGGGGCGGTGCTGGTGCGCTGGGTGGCGGCTGTACCTGTTGTTGCGGGGGGCACAGATGTTGCCGCCCCTGCTAGGGAGCTCCCAAACGAGGACGTGTCCGTGTCGCTGGTGTCTCCACCGGCCCCTGTTGTGGTGCTCCCCTCGCCCTCCGGATCACTGGTGCCCTCAGTGTCTGTGTCAGTGCCCACCGGGGCCTGGTGACCTGCAGCTCCCTCGTGCTCCGACGCCAATTCTCCTCCGTCTGATGATGCTAATGCACAAGAAAACAAAGAATAAGGGTGGGGGGAGAAATAAAACAACGTTGAGTGTATGCCTTGTCAAAACCCTTGGCGGAGAGGACAGACACAGGAGCCTCGTGCACTAAGCCGCGAACTTGGGGTATACTACTCAGTACTTCTGACTAGGCCAACAGGTCTAGGGACAACAGACGCGCACATGGGTGATGGAGGACCATGGATAGCTGCACTTGGCACCCTACAGAGGTGGGGGGCGGGGGCACAGGGCCATGTCTAAGGGAGGGGACTACACTACGGAAAGCGCCCTGGCCTACTGTCACACACAGGCCTCCTCCCCCACCCAGACACCTCAACTGCGCGTAAGGATAGCAGAATGTGCTGATACTCACCCCCTTGTGTCTGCTGTGCTGTACTCAAGCGCCCATCCAACTCAGGGTAGGCCACCGCCAGGATCCGGGACATCAGGGGGGTCAGGGTACGACTGGCACCCCTCCTAGGTCGGGAGGCCATCCCCAGCAGGGTCTCTGCGGTCTTACGGGTTCCGCGGCGGATGTCCTCCCACCTCTTCCGACAGTGGGTGCCCCGTCTGGTGTAGTCCCCCAGGGCCCGGACTTCCTTGGCGATGGCACGCCAAATATCGATTTTCTGATGGGCGCTCACCTGTTTGACATGTACAGGGTGGGAAAGAGAAAACGTCACATTTCTGCATGTATGGAGTAAATGCCCACCCCTCCCCAACCTTGCCATGTGGCCCATTCTCACATATGTCGTGCGTTGCACTCCTCATTTTCTCCCCACTCCACCAACTGACAGCCAACCCACTCCACACAGGCATAGACCATTCAAGGAGCACTCAGTGTACTCACCTGTTGGTCTGGAGGACCGTAGAGTAGCGCATACTGGGAAAGGACCCCATCCACAAGTTTCTCCAACTCTTCAGACGTGAAGGCAGGGGCCCTTTCCCCAGTCGCAGCAGCCATTGTCACTTCCAGACCGAGTTCACAGCAGCACTTGCAGTATAGGTCCTCTCCTGTGAATGATCAGGTCTCGAGTGATTAATCAGATAGAAAATGGCGGTCACGCCTGCGGCGGTGCGTACCACGGCGGTGTGTACCGCGACCGCCGGCGCACATCTTCATTGGCTCCTGAATCCCATAGGGTTCAATGTTAACCAATACGACTTCGTACAGCGGTCTTCGACCGCCTACTGCCACGGTGTGCCACGCCAGCGCATTGACCTCACATCCCATTGTCCCACTTCACAGGTCAGGCAGCCGCCATTTCAAGGGCCCACATGGCTTAAATTTGACTGCGTCACACAGGCCTAGGCCTTGCATTGCCTCACATACACGCCTTTCAATGCATTGCGATTCTTTAACTGTGCAAGCCGTGTGAACGTACCTGTGGTTTGCCTGACTCGGTGCTCCATGTTGTCCTTCCTAGGCACCGTCCGCTGGGACTTCCGAGGAGAAGAATGAATCCTCGCGTGTACTGTCCGCTGGTGGACCTGTCGACAATGGAAGAACGCCATATAATACTACGCTACAAACTTGACCGTGCCACTATACATGAACTGTGTGCCCAGCTGGAGCCAGCCCTGATGTCCCCCATCCGCCAACCCACAGGCATTCCCCCTCTGGTGCAGGTTCTGTCAGTCCTACATTTTTTGGCAAGTGGGTCATTCCAGACAACAGTGGCCATGTCATCTGGAATGTCTCAGCCTATGTTTTCCAAGATTTTGTCCAGAGTGTTGTCTGCCCTGATGAAACTCATGCGGAGCTACATCATTTTCCCAGAGGAGGGTGATTTGCCTACAGTGAAGGGTGATTTCTATGCCCTTGGACATATCCCCAACATCATTGGTGCCATTGATGGGACCCATGTGGCTTTGGTGCCCCCAAAAGACGATGAGCAGGTGTACAGAAACAGGAAAAATTACCATTCGATGAATGTCCAGGTGGTCTGTTTGGCTGACCAGTACATATCCCATGTAAATGCCAAGTTCCCTGGGTCAGTGCATGACGCGTATGTTATGCGAAATAGCAGCATCCCCTATGTGATGGAGCAGCTACAGAGACAACGTGTGTGGCTAATAGGTGACTCTGGTTACCCCAACCTGCCTTGGCTACTGACCCCAGTGAGGAATCCCCGGACAATGGCAGAGGAACGGTACAATGAGGCCCATGGCCGAACTAGGAGGATCATAGAAAGGACCTTTGGCCTCCTGAAGGCCAGATTTAGGTGCCTGCATATGACAGGGGGATCCCTGATGTACTCACCAAAGAAGGTGTGCCATATCATCGTGGCCTGCTGTATGCTTCACAATCTGGCATTGCGACGTCAGGTTCCTTTCCTGCAGGAGGATGGTGCAGATGGTGGTGTTGAAGCAGCTGTGGAGCCTGCGGAGAGTGAAGAGGAGGAAGACTCAGAAGACGACACAGACAACAGGGACAGAGTAATAGAACAGTATTTTCAGTAGCACACAGGTAAGAATCACCCATGCCATTTTACATTTCCTGAAAGCCTCCTGCATCTCAACTTTGTCTATTTCCCCCCAGAACTTTAAAACTGATGTTTGATTTTCCGTTCCCTTTTCAGTGCTGTATGACCCACTGCGTGACTTCTGCTTGGTTAGCCCATGGACTAATGCTAAGTGACCTCGGTATGTGTTCAGCACAAAGTTAACAGAACGTAATTGATATGTAATGTGTTATACATTTGTAAATAATACAGGCTGAGTCCTGATTGATTTCAGTGCAATGAGTGATTTATTTTTAGTGCAAGATGATGGTACATTCTAGTCAAACGGTGATGGGTGGGGGTGGAGTAATGTCCATGGCGGAGTCCAGTTCTCAGTCTCACAGGTGCATTGTCCATATGCCTGTGGAAGGATGGAGCAGGGGCAGTTCAAGGTTTGACAGGGTGGCAATGTGGGACAGTGGGAGGACTTCAGTGGGTATCTGATGCTGGCGGGGGTCTTGACATCCTACTCTGTCGATTTTTTGGATCTCAGGCTCCTCTTGCGGGGTGGTTGTTGTTCAGCAGGAGGTGGGGTTCTGGTGGCCTGTCGTTGTGGTGGGGCCTCCTGTCCACTAGCGCCGGCGGAGGTGGTAGGCTGTTCCTGTTCCGGGCTAGTGACAGGGGCCCTGTGTGATGCCACATGGTCCCGAAACGTGTCCTCTATACGGTTGAGGGCCTGGACTATGCTCCCCATAGCGGTAGAGATGTTGGTTAGTTGTTCGCTGAACCCCATGTAGCGTTCCTCCTGCTGTGCCTGGATCTCCTGGAACCTGGCCAGTACCGTCGCCATCGTCTCTTGTGAGTGGTGGTAGGCTGCCATGATGGTGGTGAGGGCCTCTTGGAGAGTGGGTTCCCTGGGCCTCTCCTCCCCCCCCTGTAGCACAGCAGCCCTCCGAGTTGCCCTGTTTCCCCCGGCCTCTGTCCCCTGGACGGTGTGCCCACTACCACTGTTCCCAGGTCCCTGTTGTTGTTGGGGTGGTGGGTTACCCTGGGTGCCCTGTAGTGGCAGACACACCGCTGATTGACCTGTCCTAGAGACAGAGGCATGGGCCCGCTGGGTGGGAGCTGTGCTGTTGTTCCCAGAGGGGGTTGGGTCTGCAGTGGCCTGTGGCTGCCTGAGGGGAACCGACTGTCCAGAGGTCCCCGATGGTCCGGGCTGGTCATCAGGTTCCAGGTCGACAGAGCTGCTGTCATCACTAGGGGCCTCTTCCGGGGGTGGGATGGACATTTCTGGTCCCTCCTGACCGGTGTGTTGTCGTTCGGGTCCTGCATGGGGTAAGAGAGTATGGTTATTGTTTCTGTGTGTGCAATTGCGTGCGATTTATGGGTGCCCTTGTCCCCCAGTGCTGGCATTCCCTTGGGGGAGGTGTTGTGAGGGTGTTTTGTGGGGGGGGGGGTATGTGCAGTGGTCATGCTTAGGTGTTGGGTGTCCATAGTTTGTGGTGGCATGCAGGGGTTGGTGTTGGGTGGGTTGTGCTGGAGAGACATTCTCAGGGAGGATGTGTGATGGGGGGTTGGGGGTGAGGGTGGTGGTGGTGGTTAGCATGCTGGGGGGGGTGAAGTAGTTGAGCTTGTACTTACCAGAGTCCATTCCTCCGGATACTCCAGCGAGGCCCTCAGGATGTAGGATGTTTAGTACCTCTTGCTCCCATGCTGTGAATTCGGGTGGTGTGGATGGTGGTCCCCCGCCAGTCTTCTGCACTGCGATGTTGTGTCGCGAGACCATCGAGCGCACCTTCCCCCGTAGGTCGTTCCAGCGTTTGCGGATGTCGTCCCTATTTCTGGGATGCTGTCCCACCGCGTTGACCCTGTCCACGATCCGCTGCCATAGCTCCGCCTTCCTGGCTATGGTGGTGTGCTGCACCTGTTAGCCGAAGAGCTGCGGTTCAACTCTTATAATTTCCTCCACCATGACCCGGAGTTCTTGGTCCGAAAAGCGTGGGTGCCTTTGGGGTGCCATGGGGTGGTGTGTATGAGGTGTGGGGTGTTGTATGTGGTGATGTGTGTGTTGGTGTGTGGTGCTTTGTGCTTCTATGTGGTGTGTGTGATGGTGTAGTGTGCCCCTGTGTGATGTAGCTCTCTATTCTGTGATGTTTCTCTCTCTCCTTCGTCTCTGATTTTTGTTAGTAGGGGTTTGTGGGTGATGTGGGTGTGTCTTTTATATTGTATTGGGTGTGTGGGTGTGGTGTGTGTATGTGTTTCAGGTGTGTGCCTTTCACATTGTCCAATGTGGTAGAGTTTTGTAAAGGTGTGTGTATTTTGACTGCGGCGGTGTGTACCGCCAATGGACTACCGCGTTTGAAAGACCGCCGCGTGGATTTGCGGGTCGTAATGGCATGGGCGTATTCCTGTTGGCGTGGCGGTGGAGGTTTGGTCATCTCCAGTTTACCACTGCCCGCTGATGTGGCGGACTGCAGTGGAGGTCGGATTTTTGGAGGTGTTGCAGTTGTGGGTCAGAATGTCCGTAGCGGCTAACCGCGGGCGCGGCGGTATTGTGGCGGCCTTCTGACCGGCGGTAAACGGCTTTTACCGCCGATGTCAGAATGACCCCCTGAGTGTCCTGGTGTAAACCAAAAACACAAACTTGACATGGCACACTGCCTGTGTGCCTTGTCTACCATACACTGCATTTACTATGGGTAAGACACCCCTCTGGCAGGCATTACAGCTCTAAGGCAGACTGCTCCATATTATATGTGAGGGCATAGCTGCATGAGCAATATGCCCCCATTGTGTCCTTGCCAAACCTGGGACGTAATGAGTGACCAGATCAGCCATTTTAATAAATGTGCTGGACACTGGTCAACACACTTTTACCAGCTACATGATGGCCACTCAGCACCCTGGGTTGTTTGGTATCAAACAACTCAGAGTGATAAATCCAACTGGTATCAGTATTGTATCTATCCCTAAATGCTGACTGGTTCTATCCAGCCTGCCACCTCCAGACAGCTAATATACAAACCTTGTTGAGAAGCCTTGTCTCTCTGGTTTGTAAAACAACGCCCTTCCTGTGTTGAGGAGCTAACGCCCCTCCCTCAGGAATGTGCACTGCCCTTGTGATGAGCTCCAAAGGGCTTACCACCCTTGAAACTCAAGCCCCAGGCCTGCTGCTGGCAGCAGATGGCTTCCCATTTGCAAACCCCACTTTTGGCAGGAGCAAAGG
Source organism: Pleurodeles waltl (assembly GCF_031143425.1). NCBI lineage: Eukaryota > Metazoa > Chordata > Amphibia > Caudata > Salamandridae > Pleurodeles > Pleurodeles waltl. The sequence goes on along the minus strand of NC_090444.1, from coordinate 343,490,802 downwards.
CTGGAACCCACACAAACGGTAGGGGGAGTGGCCCCACCTGGCATTCACCCCTCCTTTGGTGTTGCCTGTGAGGTGGCCACTCCACTTCATTTTCCTTCTGCTTAAATAGAAGGAAAATAGCCAATTAGGTTTAGGGAAGTGACCCTTCCCACAGGAAGTGGTCACTATAGTGGATGTAGCCACCCAAAGGTAAGTGTCCCTTTGGACACTACCGGGTTCCCCTTAAAGTGCCCACTAAATTAATTATTTAGTGGGCCTCCCTAGATCAAGAAATCAGATTTGAAAGACACAAAAAAGACCAGCACAAAGAAGAACCAAGGCATGAGAAGTATGGACCTTCTGCATCAACAAAAGGTGCCAAACCCTGCCTGCTGCACCCAGGACCTGACAATTACTGCTGTGGTGAAGCTGAACACTGGACTGACCTCAAGAAACCCAGAGGACCTCCAGGCTTCACCAATCGGCCAAGAAGTCCCTCCAGAGTGGTGGTACCACTTTGCAACAACCCAAGAACCAGCATCCCAGTGAGGGTCACTTCACTGACTGGCTGATATCACAAGAAGTCGCAACCAGACCCAACAACCACAAGGACAAACCCTGCAGGTCTGCCAAGTTTGGTAGCACTGCACCCTCCAGTGGTTGGACCGTATCAATACCCTGGGTACTGGTCAGCTGACATCGGACACCTGGAAAACCAGCTCACCGGAGTTGAAAAAGGACCTGAGTGCCTGTGTGCCATATACTACGGATGTATAAGGGGGGACCAGTATGCAAATTTGGAGTGAAATACAGAGTCACCAGTATGTTGTGACAAATTTAGAAACAGAGAGCATGAGCACTGGAGTTAGGATTAGCAGGACTCCAGTGACAATTTAGAAAACTGTGAAAAACACTGATGAGCAGGCCATAAGGCATAAGCACTGGGGTCCTGATTAGCAGATTCCCAGTGACACAGTCAGAAACACACTGACATCAGGCAGAAATTGGGGGTAGCATGCCCAAAAGAGGGTACTTCCCTACAATTACTTTAGTTGGCCTATTCAAAAAGGGGATTCCAAATTCTTACACAGGTTCCAACTTTAGTAAACTAAACATGTCTGATAAAGAGGCCAGAAACGAGGAACCTGACCTGGAGCCTTTTGAGGAAAATAGCTATGAGCGATTAAAGAGGCTCTGCAGATTGTACAAAATTCATACTGGAAAGATCCCCAAGGCTGAAAAGCTGAGAAACTTCGGTTTCTGGTGGCCCAGCATGAAACAGATAATCTCCCAAATGAGATAGAGGATGATGATGATGCATCTGTGGTGGATGAAGATTCTGTGGAGAATGGGGATGATGGTATCTCCTCTTCCACCAGAAGCTCTAGAGCACCCACAGAAACAGGCCTGGATATTGTCAGACAGATCACTAGACTGGCCTCAGAGAGTCAGCTCTTGGAAATAGAAAAACAAAGGAAAGAGTTGGGCTTAGGACCCATCTCTGGTGGCAGCATACACGTGTTGAGGGATAAATCTTTCAACATTAAACTCCCATAAGGATTTTTCCCTCCCTTCACTGAAAGGGATGATATGGTAAAATGGTTTTCTGCCTTTGAAATACCCTGCATTGAGTGGGAAATTGAAAGGAAACATTGGGGCACATTGATGCGGGAGTTATTCTCAGGAAAGTGCAGGGATAGGCTCCTGACACTGAATGAGGCAGATTTGAAATCCTATGCCCTCATGAAGGGTACCCTGATTGAGGGCTTTGTATTTATAACTGAAGAGTTCAGAAAGCAAATCAGGGAGGCATGAAAAACCCAGAGCCATACCTCGGTATATTTTGTGGACTTTTCAGTAAAGATGCTGGGTGGATGGTTAGCTGGAAACAAGGTACAAGATAATGATGGGCTATATAACCTGTTCATGAAAGAACATCAGATAAATAATAGTTTCAATGATAGGCTACATCAACATCTGATAGACCTGGGCCTACTTCCCCTCAAGAATTTGTGAGGAAGGCAAACCATTGGGTCAAAACAAGGGTGACCAAGACTACCATTGGTGGGGGAGACCAAAGGACAGAGGCCAAAAAAAACCCTAAGGGAAAGATAGGAGCCAAAACAAAAACAAAAAAGAGGCTTCTCAAGGCCCGGAAAAACCGGCAGAGGTGGTTGGGCCTAGAGACTCCTCACAGTCCAGGGGTGGGTACAAAGGGAGACACTTTGACCCTAGCAGAGCTTGGTGTCAAGACTGAAACACTAAAAGGCACCAATTCGGAGACTATGATTATAAGAACAAAAGGAATGCCTCTGGAGAATCTGCAGTATATCCAGTTTCCAATCTCCCGATCTGGTCAGAGGTGTGTCCTGACCATGTGAGTGATACCACCGAGGCAACAGTAGTCACAGAGGGTGGGGTAGAATTATCCTTTCCTGCCAGTCCATTAACATGCAAATATACAGGTAGCACCCTTGATTAATGGGGAGAAAGTAAAAGCATTTAGGGGCACAGGAGCTACTGTTACCATGGTAACTTAGCAGTTGGTCCAATCAAATCAATTCCTGGTAGGGAAGTCTTATTGTGTCACCAGTGCTGACAATGAGACAAAGTTCCATCCCATGGCTATGGTAACCTTCGATTGGGGGAGGGGTAGTGGGGCAAAAAGAAGTCACTGTGTCTTCATCCATCCCTGTAGATTGGCTGCTTAGAAATGACCTGGAACATTCCCCCTGGGCTGAAGTAGAACTGAAGACCCATGCAGCAATGCTAGGGATCCCTGTGTGGGCATGTGTCAAGACAAGGGCACAAACAAATTTAGAAGGAAAAAGTAGAGGTGGATCCTGAAATAGTGGAATAGTCTCCCAAGAGAAAAGGCAAGAACACTGGGGGAGCAGCTTTACATCAGATCCCAAGACAGGACCCCTCTTCTGAGGAGGAAGAGCCACCCACCTTGGAGGGAACTGAGCCTGAGTAGCTTGGGCCTTACCACCCAGAGCTTGTGGGCCCAGGGGGACACTCCAGGGAAGATCTATGCCAATTTTTAAGGCCTGAGGCAGCAAGCTGCATGCACATAGAAAATGTCAGTGCTACCCACAGGGTCTATTGGGAGGAGGGGCTCTGTTACACTAAGGCCAGAGACCTCAAGCCTGGTGCAACCAGGAGGGTAATAGTACCCCAGATATTCAGAGAATTCCTCCTCACTCTAGCCTATGCCATACCCCAAGCATGGCATCTGGGCCAAAACAAAACCTGGAGTAGGTTTGTTAACCACTTTAATTGGCCAGGAATATCCCAAAAAGTGAGTGACTTTTGTGAGTCCTGCCATACCTGCCAGGCCAGTGGCAAAGCAGGTGGGTACTTAAAGCCCCCCTTAGTGCCACTTCTGGTGGTTGGGATGCCCTTTGACCCTGAAGCAGCATCTGGACACAGATACATACTAGTGGTAGTGAGTCATGCCATTAGATATCCTGACTCTTTACCCCTTAGGACCATTACTGCACCAGCAGTTGCAAAAGCCCTCCTGGGTATCCTCGGCAGGGTAGGGTTCCCTAAGGAGGTAGTATCAGAGAGAGGGTCAAACTTCATGTCTGCATACTTAAATTACATGCAGCAGGAATGTGGGGTGACCTATAAGTTCACCACCCATACCATCCACAAACTAATGGGCTGGTTGAAAGATTAAACCAGACCCTAAAAGGCATGATTGAAGGACTCCCTGAAAAGCTCAGAAGGAGATGGGATGTTCTGCTTCCTTGCCTGTTCTTTGCCTAGAGGAAAGTGCCACAAAAGGGAGTAGGTTTTTCTCCATTTGAACTTTTGTTTGGGCACCCTGTTAATGGACCACTGAGGCCCTCATTACAACCCTGGCGATAAATCCCGCTTACCGCCGTGCTGAAGGCCGCCAACATACCGTGGCCATGGAGGAAATCCCCTACAGGTTTTACGACCCACATCTCGTAATCCACCACAATACACACATCCACACAAGTCTGCAACACCAAAGGTTAGTGATAAACTGGTGATACCAAAACCTACACCGTCATGCCAACAAGAATACGCCCACACTATCACGACTCACAAATCAAAGCGGCGGTCTTTCAACCGCGGTAATTCATTGGTGGTACACACCACCGCGCTCAAAATAAACACACACTTACAAAACACAACCACATTTAACAAATCAAAATACACACACCTGATACACATACACATACCACACCGACACACTGACAACACTATAAAACACACACACACATTACCCACACCCCCTTATGACATTTTTGTGAAGAAGCACAGAAAGAGAATAGCTAACACTACACTCCAGCATCCACTAGCACACCACACCATCACACATACAACATCCACACACCTCAAACAACACAGACCAACACAACATTTCACACAGCACAACGAACATCACCTCACACATCACCCACATCACATCACGGCACCTCAAAGACCCCCCAGATTTTCTGAGGAGGAGCTCAGGGTCATGGTGGAGGAAATCATCCGGGTAGAGCCACAGATTTTCGGATCAAGGTGCAGCACACTTCCATTGCTAGGAAGATGGAGCTATGGCAGAGAATCATCGACAGGGTCAACGCAGTGGGACAGCATCCAAGAACACGGGATGACATTAGTAATAGGTGGAACGACCTACGGGGAAGGTACGTTCCGTGGTATCCAGACACCAGATTGCTGTACAGAGTACTGGCGGTAGACCCCCACCTCCTCCCCTACAACTAACAACATTGGAGGAGCAAGTCTTGGCAATACTGCATCCTGAGGGCCTCGCAGGAGTAGCAGGAGGACTGGACTCTGGTAAGTCATATCATTATTACCATACCCCCCACCCCACTTGCATGCCATCAAATACCCCCACCCTCACCCTCACCCCATCACTGCAACACCTCACACATGCCCCACTATCACAACCCAGCCATCCCAATACCAAGCTCTGCATGCCACACCAAAGCATGGACACCCATTGCCAAAGCATGTCCAGTACAGATACCCACACAGACCCCAAAACACTAATCACACAATGGCAAACAAAACAAGGCAAGCACAGGAGTAGAGGGCAACTCACCCAATGCACACGATGGCACACACAGATACTAAGACTGTGCATGTCCATCCCAAAAGGACCCATACCCAACATCACCGGAGAGGAGGTGCCAGACATATCCAGTCCCCCAACAGAAGAGGCCCACAGTGACGACAGCAGCTCTGCACGCCTGGATCAAGATGACCAGCCCCGCCCATTAGGGACCTTTGGACAGTCAGTTCCACTGCCATAGTCACAAGCCACCACAGAACCTCCCCCTCAGGAAACACCACCACAGCACACACCCAGCGGGCCCATCCCTCTGTCCCCAAGACACATCAATCAGCAGTGTGTCCACTACTACAGGGACCCCAGGCAAACTCACCAACCCAAGACAATCAGGGACTGGGGGTCAGTAGCAGTGGGCACACGGTTCAGGGGACAGAGGCACAGGATAACAGGGAAACTGTGAGGACTGCTGTGCAACAGGGGGAGGACAGGCCCAGGGAACCCACTCTCCACGAGGCACTCTCCAACAACATGGGAGCATACCATCATTCCCAGGAGACCATAGGCACGGTACTGGCCAAGTTTCAGGAGACCCAGCAGCTGCAGGAGGAACACTACCTGGAGATCAGGGAGGACTTGAAGTCCATCAACACCACCCTGGTCACCATTGCAGGGGTGCTGGCAGACCTGGCCAACACCATGAGGGACACAGTGGCACACAAACCGGCCCCTGACACTATCCTGAACGATGAACAGCCCTCCACCTCTGCCGGCGCTAGTGGACAGTAGGCCCCGCCAAAGGACCAACTGGCCACCAGCACCCCACCCCCTGCAGAAGGAGAACCGGCCTGCAAACGGTCCCTGAGATCCAGGAACAAGACAGAGAACAATGCCAAGACCCCGCCAGGAAATAACACTCTCATGATTGTCTCCCTTCTGACCCACTTTGTGACCCTGTCCACCTTTAACTGCCATTGCTCCCTTTCCTATGCCCCCTTGGACAATGCACCTGTGAGACCAAGAGACTGAACTCTACCATGGACATTCTTCCACCATCACTCCAGCCCATTGCACACACCCCTCCACTTATTAGCACAGAAATAACCAACCTTGAATCACAAATCAATCTGGAGTCAGTCTGTACTTTTACAAATGTGTAATTGCAACCTTTCGGAAATATAGCAATGCCAATGTACATGTTCACATACCAATGTAACACAGTTGTTGGGCAGCAGTAAACATTTTAGAGGGCACAAAGTTGGACACAGATCTGTGAAATGGAAAGCCAAAGTGACATGTCAGGGTCCATACACAGAGGTAAAAATGCAGAATTATGCTATGTCCTACAGTAGTATGAGATGTGAGAAGCAGTGCCATCCTCTCACCTGTGTCTCACTGGAAATATTGCATGATGATGTTGTTTCGGTTGTCTATATCTTCTTCTTCTGCCTCCTCTTCTTCACTGTCCACAGGCTCCACAGCTGCCACAAGACCAGCATCAGGCCCATCCTCCTGCAGGAAATACAAATGGCATCACAAAGCCAGGTTTTGCAACATACAGCATGCCACGATGATCTGGCACACCTTCTTCGGTGGGTAGTAAAGGGAGCCACCTGTCAGATGGAGGCAATGGAACCTGGCTTTCAGGAGGCCGAAGGTGCGCTCTATTATCCCCCTAGTATGCCCATGTGTCTCATTGTAGCGTTCCTCTGCCCTTGTCCTGGGATTCCGCACTGGGGTCAGTAGACATGACAGGCTGGGGTAACCAAAGTCACCTGCAAATATCGAGGGACAACTGTTAGACATCCTCCAAACATTAGGGACTCTCCCATACCCAGACACCTATTTAAACTGAGTGGGGACCTCGGGCTCACCTATTCGCCACACCCAGTGCCTCTGCAGTTGCCCCATCACATAAGGGATGGTGCTATTCCTCAAAATGTAAGCGTCATGCACAGAGCCAGGATACTTGGCAGTCACATGGGAGATGTACTGGTCTGCCAAACACACCATCTGCACGTTCATAGAATGGTAGCTTTTGCGGTTTGTGTACCCCTGTTCATTTCTGCTGGGGGGGCAAATGCCACATGTGTACCATCAACGGCACCAATGATGTTGGGATATGTTCCAGGGCATAGAAGTCACCTTTCACTGTGGGCAAATCCTCCACCTGAGGGAACACGATGTAGCTGCACGTGTGTTTCAGCAGGGCAGATAACACTCTGGACAACATGTTAGAGAACATTAGCTGTGACATCCCTGATGCCATGCCCACTGTTGTTTGAAAGGAGCCACTGTCTAGGAAATGGAGTACTGACAGGACCTGCACTAGAGGGGGGATTCCTGTGGGATGGCGGATAGCTGACATCAGGTCTGTCTCCAACTGGGCACACAGTTACTGGATTGTGGCACGATCAAGTCTGTAAAGTGATAATGATGTGTCTGTCTTCCATTGTTGACAGGTCCACCAGGGGGCTGTACACCGGAGGATGCTGCCATCTCATCACCTGCCCCAGCGGACGTGCCGTATGGAGGAGAAGGGTGAGCACAGGGTCATATACCACATAGGTTTCACAAGGCTGTTTAGCACAATAGTGAACTATTATTTGTGTGCCTTTGTCTGTCTGTATTCATGGCCAAAAGTGCTGTGACGCAGTTAGTTGGCCAGCCATGTGGCCACCTGAAATGGCAGCTGCCTGACCTGTAAGGAGGGACGAGGGGAAATGAGGTAACTGTGCTGGTGTTGTGCTGCGTCGCGGTAGGCAGTCCGAGACTGCTGCACTATTCAGCATTGGTTATCATAAGGCCCCATGGGTTCCAGGAGCCAATGACGATGTACGCCAGCGGTGACGGTACGCACAGCCGTGGATATGACCGCCATTTTCTATCTGTTCACTCACTTGATACCTGACCTTCAACAGGCGAGGACCTACACTGCAAGTGCTGCTGTGACCTGAGTCTGGAAGCGACAATGGCTACAGTGTCTGGGGAAAGGGCCCCTGCCTTCACTGCGGAGGAGTTGGAGAAACTGGTGGATGGGGTCCTCCCACAGTACACGCTACTCTACGGTCCACCAGACAAACAGCTGAGTACCCTGTCTGCATGATGGATGGCACATGATTGTATGGAGTGTCATGGATGGAAGAGACATGGGGGGCACAGGCCAGCATGTGAGGATGGTGAGTGTATGTTTATCTGGGCCAGGGTGGGAGGTTTGTGGCCAATGAGTGAGTAGAACTGGACGGGGGAGTAACATCCATTTTTACTTCACTATTCTTCTAGGTCAGCGCCCACCAGAAGAAGGGTATTTGGCGTGCCATCGCCAATGAAGTGCGGATCCCGTTGTTCTACCTTAGACGGAGCACCCACTTCCGGAAAAGATGGGAGGACCTGCGCAGCTGGAGCAAGAAGACGGCGGAGGCCCAGCTGGGAATGGTGGAGGAAGGTGGCCTCTTTCTAGCCTTGTTATCCCCACTTTTGGCCTGTTTGTTAGTATTTGTCAGGGTGTTTTTACTGTCTCACTGGGATGCTGCTAGCCAGGACCCCAGTGCTCACAGTGGAAACCCTAATTGTCAGTGTGTTTGATATGTATCACTGGGATCCTGCTAGCCAGGACCCCAGTGCTCTTAAGTTTGTGGCCTATGTGTGTTCCCTGTGTGGTGCCTAACTGTTTCACTGAGGCTCTGCTAACCAGAACCTCAGTATTTATGCTCTCTCTGCTTTTAACATTGTCACTGCAGGATAGTGACTAATTTTACCAATTCTAATTGCCACACTGGAACACCCTTATAATTCCCTAGTATATGGTACCTAGGTACCCAGGGTATTGGGGTTCTAGGAGATCCCTATGGGCTGCAGCATTTCTTTTGACACCCATAGGGAGCTCAGACAAATCTCACACAGGACTGCAGCTGCAGCCTGAGTGAAATAACACACACGTTATTTCACAGCCTTTTTACACTGCAATTAAGTAACTTATAAGTCACCTATATGTCTAACCCCTCACTTAGTGAAGGTTGGGTGCAAAGTTACTTAGTGTGAGGGCACCCTGGCATTAGCCAAGGTGCCCCCACATTGTTCAGGGCAAATTCCCCGGACTTTGTGAGTGCGGGGACACCATTACACGCGTGAACTACATATGGGTCAATACCTATGTGTAGCTTCCCAATTGTAACTCTGAACATGGCCATGTCACATGTCTAGGATCATGGAATTGTCCCCCCAATACCATTATTGTATTAGGGGGACAATTCCATGAATCCCTGAGGCTCCAGCATGGACCCGGGTACTGCCAAACTAGCTCTCTGGGGTTTTCTCTGCAGCTACCGCTGCTGCCAACCCTCAGACAGGTTTCTGCGCCCCTGGGGCCTGGGCAGCACAGTGCCAGGAAGGCAGAACAAAGGATTTCCTCTGAGAGAGGGTGTTACACCATCCTCCTTTGGAAATAGGTGTTAAGGGCCTGGGAGGAGTAGCCTCTCTTGGCCTCTTGAAATGCTTTGAAGGGCACAGATGGTGCCCTCCTTGCATAAACCAGTCTACACTAGTTCAGGGATCCCCCCAGCCCTGCTCTGGCGCAAAACTGGACAAAGGAAAGGGGCAGTGACCACTCCCCTGACCAGCACCTCCCCAGGGGAGGGGCCTAGAGCTCCTCCAGTGTGTCCCAGACCTCTGCCATCTTGAATGCAGAGGTGTGAGGGCACAATGGAGAACTCTGAGTGACCAGTGCCAGCAGGTGACGTCAGAGACCCCTCCTGATAGGTGCTTAACTCTCTCTGTAACCAATCCTCCTCTGAGGGCTATTTAGGGTCTCTCCTGTGGGTTTCTCACCAGATAATGAATGCAAGAGCTCACCAGAGTTCCTCTGCACTTCTCTCTTCGACTTCTGCCAAGGATCGACCGCTGACTGCTCCAGGACGTCTGCAAAACTGCAACAAAGTAGCAAGAAGACTACCAGCAACATTGTAGCGCCTCATCCTGCCGGCTTTCTCGACTGTTTCCTGGTGGTGCATGCTCTGAGGGCTGTCTGCCTTCACCCTGCACTGGAAGCCAAGAAGAAATCTCCTGTGGGTCGACGGAATCTTCCCCCTGCCGAAGCAAGCACCCTGCGTCCCCTCTCATCTTGACGAGCTTGGTCACTGGAACACAGGAGCTGTATCCAAGTGTCCCGACAGTCCAGTGGCCCTTCTGTCCAAAGTTGGTGGAGGAAAGTCCTTGCCTCCCCACGCCTTTTCTAACTGTTTACTTGCCTGATTTTGGTTTGTGTGTATAATTTGTGTATAGTACTTACCTCCTAAGGGAGTATATCCTCTGAGATACTTTTGGCATATTGTCACTAAAATAAAGTACCTTTATTTTTAGTACCTCTGAGTATTGTGTTTTCTTGTGATATAGTGCTAAGTGATATAAGTGGTATAGTAGGAGCTTTGCATGTCTCCCAGTTCAGCGTAAGCTGCTCTGCCATAGCTACCTCTATCAGCCTAAGCTGCTAGAATACTTCTAATCTACTGATAAGGGATAACTGGACCTGGCACAAGGTGTAAGTACCCACTATAAGCCAGGCCAGCCTCCTACAGATGGCCTCCCAACGTGGAAGGGGTGCCCGTGCCACCATGACCCCCCTGATGTACCGGATCCTGGCTGTGGCATATCCTGAGTTAGATAGGTGCTTGAGGGCATCCCAGCAGCCACAAGGGGGTGAGTACAGTCTTATTCAGCTGACTCAGCGAGCTTGAAGAGGTGTCTGGGTGCGGGCGGTGGGCTGTGCGTTCCCCTAGGGCAGGGCAGACGCGCCAAGGTACATCCACTGTTTTGCAGGCTCAGTACCACTCCAACCCCAAAGGTGGTAGTTGCCCTCTACACCTGGAAGTGCTCCTGTGGGTTCCAGCTGTGCATTAAATGGGTCTAGGTAGAGTCCCCCATGGGCATGTGGTTTTCCCCTGCACTGTGAGTGCATGCGCTAGTGCATAGGGCTGCTCTCTGTGTGTTGTGTCCACCAACAGTAGAGGTCTTGCGGGCATTGACCATGTGTCTCTTCTGTCTTTCCCCCCCTTTTTGTTTTGTCACCCTGTCCCTGTGTGCATTAGCATCATCTTGCAGAGGGGCATTGGCACTGGAGCAGGAGGGAGCTGCAACCCACATGGCCCTCTAGGGTGAATTTGCGGAGTCTGAAGGCACCAGTGGGATGGAGGGCGAGGGGAGCTCCACGACGGGGACAGGACAGACACCAGCGACAGCGATTCCTCTTCTGATGGGAGCTCCCTTGATCTCTGTGCCCACCCCAACAACAGGTACAGCCGCCACTCCCCCTACCAGCACTGCCATCCCAGCAGCCCCTTATCGTGTTTCCCTTGCCCGCTCACCCAGGAGGGTGGGCATCTCCTTCGCCCCAGGCACGTCAGGCCCTGCCCCAGTCAGCCCTGATGCCCTCAGTGAGGAGGCTATTGACCTCCTGAGATCCCTCACTTTTGGGCAATCAAACAATTTGAACACCATCCAGAGTGTTGAGAGGCATTTGTAGCAAACAAATGCATACCTGGAGGGCATTCATTCTGGCATGGCAGCCCAACAGAGAGCATTTCAGGCTCCCGCCTCAGCACTGATGGCAGCCATTGTCCCTGTGTCCAGCCTCCCCCCTCCAACTTCCTCCACCCAGACCCAATCCCCTGTACCTCAGCCTATCCCAAGCACACCATCAGACCAGCATTCACCTAAATCAACACACAAAAGTAGCTCAGGCAAACATAAGCACATCCCACAGGCACTCACACAAGCACCATGCCCATGCAGACACACTAACATCCACTGCCTCCACTGTGTCCCCCTCCTCCAAATCCTCCTCCTCCCTCCCAGTCTCGTCTCCATTCACACCTGCATGCACTACATCCTCAGCTACTACCTCCATCACCAGCACGCCCATCACCACACACCGCTCATGTGCACTCACCACCCCCACTACCATGCACACGTCCCCTTTGTCCTCACCCAGTGTGTCTCTGTGAGCCCTCCTCCCAAACTACACGAACGCAGGCACACACCCACCAAACAGCCATCCACCTCACAACAGCCTCTGGCTCATGCACCTTCACCCAAATTCAGCAGATGTACACCTCCTACAAGCACTCCCTCTTCCTCCACTCCCAAACCCCCTCCATCTTCCCGTCCCAGTGTGTCTAAAAAACTTTTTCTGGCTAACATTGACCTCTTCCCAACACCTCCACCACCCCATCCTTCTCCTAGGGCCAGGATGTCCAGGTCCCAGCCCAGCACCTCAGCCACCAAATCCTCCAGCACTGTGGTCTCAGCAAGTCCTGTAACATTGCGGGCGGCACCCATCAGGGCTGCCAGTGTGCCACCTAGTGAGGCCAAGGATCAGCCCATTCCACCACCTGCCAAGGTGAAGATGGAGCCCACATGCCATAGGGAGAAGCTGCACCAACCATAATCTGCTTAGCCATAAAGTGGTGAGCAATATTAGAAGGAGGTAATGAGAGTAGTGCAAATTCACCACCAGCAGCATCTCCGCCACAGACACCGCCGCAACCACCTCCACCAGCCCCGCAACGTGCTAACATTCCCAGAGGACAGCCGCCTGAGGCTGGAGGAGATGTCCTGGACCCTGCACATACTACTTGAGGCATGACACCCAGCACTGTTTGTACCAGCAGGTGGCAGGCAAAGTCGCAGCAGGGTGGAGTGAGTCTCTGCCTCCATGAAGTATCCTAATCCCTGTACCCAGGAAATCTTGTGGCACACACACCCAGGTGATGGGATGGGACCTGCCACACTGCTTGTGAAGCACTCTGGGCACAAAGACTCCTCCAGAACCAGTGGAGTAAAGCATCCACTACCACAGTCCTTGGCAGGGTGAAGCACTCTGGGCACCAATCCCCCTCCAGAACCAGTGGAACATGTCAACAACTTGAGAGACTGTGGCTTTGCACTTCCCAGGATAAAGCAGTGGGCAAACCACCCACTTGAGAAACTTGAGAGACTGTGGCTTTGCACTCCCCAGGATAATTCAGTGGGCAAACCACCCACTTGAGTCACATCAGAGACTGTGGCTTTGCACTCCCCAGGATAATGCAGTGGGCAAACCACCCACTTGAGAGACTTGAGAGACTGTGGCTTTCCCACTCCCCAGGATAATGCAGTGGACAAACCACCCACTTGAGAGACTTGAGAGACTGTGGCTTTGCACTCCCCAGGATAAAGCAGTGGGCATGGGCCCCCCTCGTGGATCATTGGCGCCGTCCGTTCATCTGGCTGAGGTGCCCCCCTCCCCCTGAGGTGCCCCTGCAGTGTTCTCTCTCTTTCAAGTTAGGTATCATGTGTGGGCTTCACCCATGCATTTTGGAACCAGTGGTCCACGGACAGTGATTAGTACACTATCCAGACTTGTGTAGTTGCTGTACATATTTGTATATACTGATGATTTAAAGTTATCTTGGCCTATGTGAATTTTCGATGATTACACTTGTTACAATCATTCGATTTTGTCCTTGCGTTCTTCCGGGGGTGACGGGGTGTAAATGTAATGTTGCTGCATGTATTTGTGTGTATGTTGTTGTGGGTGAGGGTGGGGGTGTTGCGTGTTGTGTGTGTTTGTGTCACTCTCTCCTCCCCCCCCTCCCCTGTGTGCTAGGTGCAGTACTCACTGTGGTCGTCGCCGGCGTCTTTGCTGCTCCTGGTAGAAGATGAGGTAGACCAACATGGGTAGGACCTGTAACTCGGGCTCCATGGCGTCCTGGTTCCTTGTTGGGTGTTGAGAGGTGAGTGCTTTCTGTTCAAAGTCATGTTTCTGCCATGCTTTTGATGGCGTTGGTACCACCCTGGAAAAGGTGGCGGATAGGCCTGTTGTAATACAGTGGGTGGTACATTGTGTTCCGCCTGTCTGTTGGCAGTTACTGCTGCAGTGTTTTTTTCTACCGCCGTGGCGGTCGGAGTGTTAAAGTGCCTGTCTATGGTGGCGGTTTCCGCCATGGTCGTGAGTCCATTTTTTTACCGCCGGCCTGTTGGCGGTATTACCGCTGTTTTAACACCGACCGCCAGGGTTGTATTGAGGGCCTAAGTCTTGTTAGGGAATGCTGGGAAAAAGCTCTCAAAGAGCCAAAGCAAGATATTGGGGATGTGCTTGGCATATGTACCAGAATGGCTTAGTACATGGAGAAAGCCAGCAAAAATTTTCAGGCCAACCAGGAGCTTCATAAACTCTGGTATGACCAGAAAGCTGCTATGGTAAAGTTCCAACCAGGGAAGAAAGTTTAGGTGTTGGAGCCTGTTGCTCAAGGGTCCTCCAGGAATGTGGTCTGGCCCTATCCCATACTTGAAAAAGGGGGAGGGCACGTATTTAGATGACCCTGGCAGTTGCAAGAATCCAAAAAGAATAATCCATGTCAACCACCTAAAACTCCTCTATGACAGAGCTGATGTGACCATGCTCATGGTTACACACGAGGGACAGGAAGATGAGAGTGAGCTTCTTCCTGACCTCATCTCCAGCAACCCACAAGATGGTTTTGCCAATGCAGTGGTCATAGAAAAACAGCAAACTGATTGCAGGCAAGTCCTCAACCAGTATGCTGGACCGTTCTCCCTGGCCCCTGGAAAGACAAACTGGTGTACCCATGATGTGGACACTGGTGACAGCTTGCCTTTCAAGAACAAAAACTATAGACACTCAGACCATGTCAGAGAGAGTTTACATGCAGAAGTTAAAAGTTAAGAAGATGCTGGCTGGATTTGGGTGTCATTGAACTCTCTGAGGGTCCCTGGGATAGCAAGTAGTTTTAGTCCCCAAGCCTCACTCTAAAGCAGAGAAAAAGGAAATGAGGTTCTGTGTGGACGACAGGGGCCTCAACTCTGTGACAAAAGCAGATGCACACCCAATGCCAAGAGTTGATGAGCTCAAGGACAGAATAGGGGGCAGCGGAATATCTGTGTACTTTTGGTTTAACACTTGGGTACCTGCAGATTGGCCTGACCCCAGGAGCCACAAGAGGTCAATATTTTCTATGCCTAGTGGGCATTATTAGTTCACTGTTATACCTTTTGGGTTAAGGAATGTACCTGCCACCTTATTGAGGTTGGCGAACCAAGTTCTTGCTGGACTGGAAACTTTTAGTGCAGCTTATCTGGATGACATAGCTATCTATAGTTCCAGCTGGCAGGATCACCTGATCCACCTAGGAAAGGTTTTTGAAGTTCTGTAAAAGGCAGGTCTCACTGTCAAGGCCAGTAAGTGCCAAATAGGGCAGGGCAAAGTTGTTTACTTGGGCCACCTAATTGGTGGAGGCCACTCCACCCAAGATTCAGACTATTCTGGCTTGGGATGGTCCCACAACCCAGACACAAGTCAGGGAATTCTTTGGCTTGACTGGGTACTATAGGAGATTTGTGAAGGATTATAGCACTATAGTTGCATAGTTGCCCCCCTCACAGCACTAACCTCAAAGAAAATGCCCCAAAGGTTGGACAGTGAGTTGTCAAAAGGCCTTTGACACTTTGAAGGAAGCTATGTGCTCTGTTCAAGTCCTACTCACTCCAGACGATTCCAGGCAATTCATAGTCCACAGAGATGCTTCTGAAATGGGTATAGGAGCAGTCCTTTCCCAGACAAATTATGATGGACATGACCAACCAGTTGCTTTTATAAGCAAGAAACTACTCCCTAGGGAACAACATTTGAGTGGAAAGCTGTTGCTTTGGTTTGGGTCTTAAAGAAGCTCAGGCTACACCTGTTTGGCTCTCACTTTATAGTTCAAACTAACCACGGGCCTCTCAGCTGGCTACAACAGATGAAGGGTGAAAACATCAAACAACTTAGGTGGTCCACTTCCCTATAGGGGATGGACTTTCAAGTGGAACACAAACCTGGTACTGCCCATTCCAATGCAGATGGCCTTTCCAGGTTCTTTCACTTAGATGATAAAGACTCACTAGGAAAAGAGTAGTCTTGTTCTCTTTCATTTGGGGGTAGTGTGGAAAAAGGCCTCTTTTCGACATGGTTAGCCCCCACTTTTTGCCTGATGTTTGATGTAGCCTAGAAGTTGTAGTGCCCAGGGCCCCTGCTAACCAAGTTCCCTGGGCCAGAGCTCTTACCCTAAAACTCTTGTGCTGCACTGGCACAATTGGATGCACCTTTAATTAACACTATAAGTCCCTAGTAAATGGGTACCTAGGCACCCAGGGCATGGGGTACTAAGGGTAGTCCCCTGAGGGCAACAGCACTGATTGTGCAACCCTCTAGGGCCATGCATCCAGATGCACCCAGCACTGCCATTGCAGACTGAGTGTCCTGGTGTAAATCTAAAACACAAACTCGACATGGCACATTGCCTGTGTGCCCTGTCCACCATACACTGCATGGACTATGGGTAAGACACCCCTCTGGCAGGCCTTACAGCCCTAAGGCAGGGTCCTCCATATCATATGTGAGGGCATAGCTGCATGAGCAATATGCCCGCATTGTGTTCTTGTCAAACCTGGGACATAGTGAGTGAACAGAGCAGCCATTTTAATACATGTGCTATATACTAGTCAACACAAGTTTCCCACTTACATGATGGCCACTCTGAACCCTGAAAGAGGTCCCCCCTGCAAAACTATGCTGGCGTGGTTGCTGACTGGTTCTATCTAGCCTGCTACCTCCAGACAGCCAATATCCAAACCTTGGAGGAGAGCCCTAGCTCTCTGGTTTGTAAAACAATGCTCTTCCTGGGTGAAGGAGCTAACACCCCTCCCTCAGGAATGTACACTGCCCTGGCGGTAAGCTTCAAAGGGCTTACCGCCCTTGAAACTCAACCCCCAGGCCTGCTACTGGCAGCAGATGGCTTCCCCTTTGCAAACCCCCACTTTTGGCAGGAGCAAAGGCAGGAAACCACACAAAGGGTAGAGGGAGTGGCCCCACCTGGCATGCAACATCCCTAAGGTGTTGCCTGTGATGTGGGCACTCCGTTTCATTTTTCGCCATCTTAAATGGAAGGAAAATAGCCAATTAGGTTTAGAGAAGTGACCCTTCCACACAGGAAGTGGCCACTATAGTGGGTGTAGCCACTCAAAGGTAAGTGTCCCATTGGACACTACCAGGTTCCCCTTAAAACGTTCACTAACTTCAGTATTCAGATTGGGCATCCCTAGACCAAGAAATCAGATTTGAAGGACAAAAAGAAGATCAATACAAAGAAGATCCAAGCCACGAGAACTGTTGACCTGCTGCATCAAGAAACAGTGCCAAACCCTGCCTGCTGCACCCAGGACCTGACAATCGCTGCTGTGGAGATGCTGAACACTGGACTGACCTCAAGAAACCCAGAGGACCTTCAGGCTTCACCAATCACCCAAGAAGTCACTGCAGAGTGGACGTACCACTCTGCAACAACCCAAAAACCATTAACCCAGTGAGGTTCACTTCACTGGCCAGCCAATATCTCCGGAACTGGAAGTTGCAGCACGACCTGACGAGACACTGGCAACCACAAGGACAAACCCTGCAAGTCTACCATGTTTGGTGGCACTGTGCCATCCAGTGACCGGACCCTATCAATACCCTTGGTACTGGTCATCTGATGTGGACACCAGGAAAACCAGCTTGCACAGAGCTGAAAAAGGACCAGGAGGAAGCCTTAGTCAAGGGACTTCAGGAACACGCTAGACCTCCAGCCAGAGTGCCCTGGTTGCCCTGAAAGCAACCTTCAAAGAGACCTACCTCCATATCCAAAGGGTTCCTTTGCGCGCAGACTCTAGCTCACCTATTCACGCTTCACCCTGCCGCCTTGTGCCCTGCAACGAAGAGCCAGCTGTGCCCCAGGGGTCCCTCATCCCTTGTGACCTTGACACTTCAAGGGGACACCAGGGGACCACCTTTAAATCTGCGAAAACAGAGCTTTTCCAACTGTTCTCCCTCATTGGTCCTGCACCAGCTCAAAGAGACATTTCACCACTGCTCCCCCCAGAACCAGGAGCTGCCTGAATTTCTCCAGCTGGCACAGCGTGCCCACTAATGACCTCACCCAACCTGCAAAAGCAAAACTCGGTAAAACTACTGTGTGATTTTATATGTATTGTCAAAGGTGTCTTCTTATTGATTCCTATGGTGCGCAATTACGCACAGATGGACTGCATTTATTAAAACTTCACAAATCCATATCTTCAAAAGTACTTAACCAATTTTGATAAACTTGGTCTTAAAATGTATATGAAAATCTGAGGAATGTTTGTAAATTAGTCTTGAGTTATTCATTTGAGTGTGTGAGCTGCATGATTGATACTGTGAGTACAACAAATGTTTGCACTTCTCCAAGATTAGCCTAACTGCTCAACCAAACTACCTAGCGCATTAGGTCATCTAGTTTTACCTCTGAAAACTAATGTGTGGTTGCCTGGACCCCCTGCACAGTGTGCCTAGTTTTGCACACTACATAAAGGGACAACCTCCTGCAATGTAATGACAGTACAATTGCATTAACAAACACATATCCATACAGTTAACATCTACCTTTGTCCTGGGTGACACCAGCACTGCCACAAAGTCAGAGTTTGCGTACAATAGCAAATGGATCAAGGTGAAACATACACAAATGTGGGCAGACAACACAAATTGCTCAGGAGCAACATAAAGGTGGAAACGGAAATGAAGGACAAATCTTTACCCAAGAAAACAACTACTTGGGTTCATTAATGCAAAATGTATAAGAACAAAGGTAATTTGCCAGTCCAAGTAATGTCCAGGCACAAGGTTGTGTCTACACTTTACCCCAATTACTGCCAGGGTATCTCCACCAGAAGGGGCATCAAGTGGGCAGGCAAGACCCTCAGGGACCATTCTTGAGGTGGGCAGATTTGGGATGGGTGGGTTTGGTGGGGTGGGCTGGGTCTTATAAGGGATGGGCTTCTTTGTGGCTTTCAATAAATCAATCAATCAATCAATCAATCAGGAATTTGTAAAGCGCACTACTCATCCGTGATGGTCTCAAGGCACTGAGGAGGGGAGGGGGAACAGGGAGGGGGGGTGAGGCGCAGCTACTGCCTGAACAGCCATGTCTTGAGAAATTTCCTGAAGTTAAGAAGGTCTTTGGTCTGGCACTGGTGGTTGGGAAGAGTGTTCCACGTTTTGGCGGCGAGGTGCGATAATGATCTACCACCGGATGTGGCTTTCTTCATGGAGGGAGGGATCTGGGTGCTTGCAGGGGGGCAGGTGGGGTGGGTAGAACTTTGATGTAGAAGGGATGTGTCGGGACAGTAGTGGGGGCTTCTTGGGTTTGGGAGGTGGTTTGGAAGTAACAGGAAAGTGCAAGGTCAAAAAGGAAACTGTCCATCAGAACACAGGGCTGGTCATCAGAAGGGGTTCAAGGGGTTGGGAATTTGGAGGTTGAGGGAGTGGCTGTCTGGTGTGTGGGTGTAGCTGTTTTGCATGTGTGTGTGTATGAGATATGCTTCTGTTTTAGTGGTGTCTATTGCGTGTGTGAGTGTGGGCATTCGTGCATTTTGGGGGGCTGGGAGGTAGATGTGCTGGGTGATGGTGGATGTATGTGTGTCTGTTGGGGTGGTGTCTGTAGATATGGTGGATGTGGTGGATGTCTGTGTGTCTGGTGGGGTGGTGTTTGCGGGTATGGTGGATGTGGTGGATGTTTGTGTGTCTATTGAGGGGTGTCTCTGCAGGAATGGTGGGTGTGGTGGATGTGTCACTAGCTGTTGTGGTGGTTCCTGTGAGTATGTTGAATGTGGTGTGTGGGCCGGTGGGGGTTTCTGGTGAAGTGATGGCTGATGTCGTGTCTGTTGGTGTATGCTGAGTTCCTGCATGATGGTGTGTCTTGTGGTGTTTGTGTCTATATGTACTACTTGTGTGTGATGAGGTGGGTGAGTGTGGATGTGGTTGTATTTGTTGGCTTGTGATCGGTAGGGGAGTAAGGGATTTGGATTTGGAAGAGAGAGGTAGAATGTGGAGGGTGACTGGCTGCCATCAGTGAGGAGCACAGAGCCTGAAAATGTCTCTGTAGGCAAGACATGGCACTATGAATGCCTTCCAGGAAAGCATGGTCTCCTGAAGTTGGCTGACCAACCCCTGGATGGCATTCACAATGGCACTCTGCCCTACAGAGATGTTCCTTAGGAGGTCAATAGCCTCCTCACTCAGGGCAGCAGGGGTAGCAGGCCTTGGGCTGAAGGTTCCGCGGCAAAGGAGACACCCACTCTCTTGGATGAGCGGGCATTGCTAAGTGGGTGGGGAGCAGCAAGAGAGCTGGGGGTGGTGGACAAAGATGGTACAGGAGTAGGTCCTGGTTGATCAGCCACCACTAGGGAGTGGCCACTGAAGGTTGAATCTAATGACAAGGCTGTAGATCCAGTCTCCTCTCTGGCAATTCCCTTACCCTCTGGGCCACTGAATTCCTCTGTGTCGGTGGTGCCTCGATCGAAAGTACCATGGGCAGATACTTCCTCCCTTAGTTCTGCCCTGTCTCCTTCACTTGCCTCGGATGATGAAGCAAATCCTAAGAGGAAAAGGGACACCACATGTTCCTGATCACAGTTGAACAACAACTCCAATAGCAAACATTACCATGATGTCAAGTAGGCCCCAGCAGCAAACTCTACTAAAGTGGCCCCTACATGTACCATACCATATGCATGCATGCGATCTGAACTGTCAACAATTGCTCACAGGAAAATCGTGATCTCAGACAACTACAGTTGCATGGTTTAAGTTGTGCAATCACTGTAACCATTGAATAAGTAGGAGGCCACATGCCTTAAGTAGCAAACATCAGTTACTTGTTGTCATACAATAGTAGGACAATGCCAACTTTATTTCCACAGATCCCAAGTGAGGTTATGCAGACATTTATTTGTCATATACACAAAAACATAACAATGCTCCCAGAACATATCATGTTGCTGACAACAGTGCAGTAGCCTGGAGAAGGTGACATGGAATTACTCATGTCACACCGGAAACACATCAACAATACACACTTCACCTAGTGAAATTTGTCCCAATGGAGTCATGGAGGTAGTACTAATGTTGCTCAGATATGCCACACATTTGGCATGGAAATGTGCACTGTAGATGAGGGCCTGATTATGACCTTGGCAGAGGGGATTCCTCCGCCCCAAAAGTGACAGATATCCCGTCCGCCGTTTTACACATTCCATAGGATATAGGGCGAGCGGGATATCCGTCATGTTTAAGACGGAGTATTCCCCTCCGCCAAGGTCGTAATGAGTCCCATAATATGCAAAATGACAGGGAGATATGTCACTAAAATCTACAACATGATAAATCAGCAAGACCTAGGGAAATCACTACTAACGTCTGGTACACCGTACACTGACATAATCTAATTGCATCAGTAGATGCCATTAGTTCTTTGTATGTTGGAGAGGCCCAAAGATTTGCAAGTACTTGTAGAAGGCCCTCAACATGTTGCCCAGTCGGAAGCTAGATCACTGTCTCCATGTTGGTACTGAAAACCCCAATGTCTGTGGATGAATGGTTGTACCCA
This sequence comes from Pleurodeles waltl, assembly GCF_031143425.1. Lineage (NCBI taxonomy): Eukaryota > Metazoa > Chordata > Amphibia > Caudata > Salamandridae > Pleurodeles > Pleurodeles waltl. Next base: position 343,469,268 of record NC_090444.1, on the reverse strand, counting down.
ACCAGATGTGATTTCACCATAACTATAGATCACTCCATGATGCATGCCAACATTCAGGTTATAAAAGTCCACATTACATATGTGCAGTGCACTTTGTTACATAATGCCACATCAATGACCTGGAAATGCACATTCTGGCTAAAGAAATATAGTCATACACATCCTGTCCCTAATTGCTACTGCAGTCCTACATGCAAAATGACATGCAAAGGCAGTTGAGGGTATGTGTCAGCCAACAATCAATGGCAACAAACACCTGCCTGTGGCACCACATGAAATGTACCCCCACTGCTAATTCCACCATAGGTTGGCATGCACATATGTGTGGGGGAATACAAGAATCATCCCATTAACACAGGCATGAAACATTAGTATACACATTTTGTCAAAAGAGAAAGGGACACATAGTAATATGTAGGCACACGGAATGTTGGCAACAGTGAATGCACGTAAATCATGTCAATGGACATTCCCTCTTTACCAAGAAAAAGTATTGATCTGTAGCTGCACCCAAAGAACAATGTATGCTGTCACATGTATGATTGCCATCTTCACAATACAGACAGTAGTTCTGCACCAGCACCAGTCATACGCTTAAGACAAGTAACCTCTGGGTGGCAGATGCCAATATACTCACTTGACCAGGCACATGGCTGAGGACAGTGATCCACCCCTTCCTTTCCTTTGGCCTGTAGCACTGAAGAGTATTGGTCTGTTGCATAAAGTTTACATCCACTGCAACAACCATTACTTGATTGATCAATCTTCACAGCCATGTGGTGTGCCTGGAGAGCAAATTGTCCTAGATCCCAAGGCCAATAGGCAAGGCATATCTGTATATACCACAAATTGTGTGTGGATTGTACACGGTTGTGTCCTAGGTCCCCAGGCCAATCGGCAAGGTGTATCAGTATGCACCACATGACACATCTACACAAACAGTCATTCATGGCTCATCCCTAATCATCAGGGGGAGATGTCACAACCAGGCACATTTGCAAAAACAACAGTTGATGGACGGAATGCAGAACAAATCAAACATTCACCCCCAGTCACAGATCTGGGTTTAATCCATCAGTTTTTTTGCTCACCATGCCATTCCAGTTCGGACCCAGCCATATGCAAATCAGTCTTGACCCTGTTCCCTATGGGAACAGTCCAGCCCGAACTGCCAGACCAGGTCCTCCCTGGACCAGAAACAAGCATCCTGGGACCGGTTTCGGGGTTTCACCCCTCTTCAGCCAGGCTAGCTTGAATCTGGTGGCATAGTGAGCACGGGACCCACGTCTGGGCATACCCTTCCCACTTGGGGCGACAAACGCAAAAACAACAGTTGATGGACGGAATGCAGAACAAATCAAACATTCACCCCCAGTCACAGATCTGGGTTTAATCCATCAGTTTTTTTGCTCACCATGCCATTCCAGTTTGGACCCAGCCATATGCAAATCAGTCTTGACCCTGTTCCCTATGGGAACAGTCCAGCACGAACTGCCAGACCAGGTCCTCCCTGGACCAGAAACAAGCATCCTGGGACCGGTTTCGGGGTTTCACCCCTCTTCAGGCAGGCTAGCTTGAATCTGGTGGCATAGTGAGCACGGGACCCACGTCTGGGCATACCTTTCCCACTTGGGGCGACAAACGCAAAAACAACAGTTGATGGACGGAATGCAGAACAAATCAAACATTCACCCCCAGTCACAGATCTGGGTTTAATCCATCAGTTTTTTTGCTCACCATGCCATTCCAGTTTGGACCCAACCATATGCAAATCAGTCTTGACCCTGTTCCCTATGGGAACAGTCCAGCCCGAACTGCCAGACCAGGTCCTCCCTGGACCAGAAACAAGCATCCTGGGACCGGTTTCGGGGTTTCACCCCTCTTCAGCCAGGCTAGCTTGAATCTGGTGGCATAGTGAGCACGGGACCCACGTCTGGGCATACCCTTTCCACTTGAGGCAACAAACGCAAAAACAACAGTTGATGGACGGAATGTAGAACAAATCAAACATTCACCCCCAGTCACAGATCTGGGTTTAATCCATCAGTTTTTTTGCTCACCATGCCATTCCAGTTTGGACCCAGCCATATGCAAATCAGTCTTGACCCTGTTCCCTATGGGAACAGTCCAGCCCGAACTGCCAGACCAGGTCCTCCCTGGACCAGAAACAAGCATCCTGGGACCGGTTTCGGGGTTTCACCCCTCTTCAGCCAGGCTAGCTTGAATCTGGTGGCATAGTGAGCACGGGACCCACGTCTGGGCATACCCTTCCCACTTGGGGCGACAAACGCAAAAACAACAGTTGATGGACAGAATGCAGAACAAATCAAACATTCACCCCCAGTCACAGATCTGGGTTTAATCCATCAGTTTTTTTGCTCACCATGCCATTCCAGTTTGGACCCAGCCATATGCAAATCAGTCTTGACCCTGTTCCCTATGGGAACAGTCCAGCCCGAACTGCCAGACCAGGTCCTCCCTGGACCAGAAACAAGCATCCTGGGACCGGTTTCGGGGTTTCCACCCCTCTTCAGCCAGGCTAGCTTGAATCTGGTGGCATAGTGAGCACGGGACCCACGTCTGGGCATACCCTTCCCACTTGGGACGACAAACGCAAAAACAACAGTTGATGGACGGAATGCAGAACAAATCAAACATTCACCCCCAGTCACAGATCTGGGTTTAATGCATCAGTTTTTTTGCTCACCATGCCATTCCAGTTTGGACCCAGCCATATGCAAATCAGTCTTGACCCTGTTCCCTATGGGAACAGTCCAGCCCGAACTGCCAGACCAGGTCCTCCCTGGACCAGAAACAAGCATCCTGGGACCGGTTTCAGAGTTTCACCCCTCTTCAGCCAGGCTAGCTTGAATCTGGTAGCATAGTGAGCACGGGACCCACGTCTGGGCATACCCTTCCCACTTGGGGCAACAAACGCAAAAACAACAGTTGATGGACGGAATGCAGAACAAATCAAACATTCACCCCCCATCACAGATCTGGGTTTAATCCATCAGTTTTTTTGCTCACCATGCCATTCCAGTTTGGACCCAGCCATATGCAAATCAGTCTTGACCCTGTTCCCTATGGGAACAGTCCAGCCCGAACTGCCAGACCAGGTCCTCCCTGGACCAGAAACAAGCATCCTGGGACCGGTTTCGGGGTTTCACCCCTCTTCAGCCAGGCTAGCTTGAATCTGGTGGCATAGTGAGCACGGGACCCACGTCTGGGCATACCCTTCCCACTTGGGGCGACAAACGCAAAAACAACAGTTGATGGACGGAATGCAGAACAAATCAAACATTCACCCCCAGTCACAGATCTGGGTTTAATCCATCAGTTTTTTTGCTCACCATGCCATTCCAGTTTGGACCCAGTCATATGCAAATCAGTCTTGACCCTGTTCCCTATGGGAACAGTCCAGCCCGAACTGCCAGACCAGGTCCTCCCTGGACCAGAAACAAGCATCCTGGGACCGGTTTCGGGGTTTCACCCCACTTCAGCCAGGCTAGCTTGAATCTGGTGGCATAGTGAGCACGGGACCCACGTCTGGGCATACCCTTCCCACTTGGGGCAACAAACGCAAAAACAACAGTTGATGGACGGAATGCAGAACAAATCAAACATTCACCCCCAGTCACAGATCTGGGTTTAATCCATCAGTTTTTTTGCTCACCATGCCATTCCAGTTTGGACCCAGCCATATGCAAATCAGTCTTGACCCTGTTCCCTATGGGAACAGTCCAGCCCGAACTACCAGACCAGGTCCTCCCTGAACCAGAAACAAGCATCCTGGGACCGGTTTCGGGGTTTCACCCCTCATCAGCCAGGCTAGCTTGAATCCAGTGGCACAGTGAGCCCGGGACCCACGTCTGGGCATACCCGGCGCACTTAGGGCTGCAAAAGCAAAGCAAAACACAAACGCTGTGGGATAGCGTAAGTGGATGGACGGAATGCGGAACCAATCAAACATTCAACTCCAGTCACAGATCTGGGTTTAATCCATCCATTATATTGCTCACCATGCCACCCCAGTTTGAACCCAGCCATATGCAACTCAGTCTTGACCCTGTTCCTCGTGGAACAGTCCAGCCCGAACTGCCAGGCCAGGTTCTCCCTGGACCGGAAACAAGCATCCTGGGACCGGTTTCGGGGTTTCACCCCTCATCAGCCAGGCTAGCTTGAATCCAGTGGCACAGTGAGCCCGGGACCCACGTCTGGGCATACCCGGCGCACTTAGGGCGGCAAAAGCAAAGCAAAACACAAACGCTGTGGGATAGCGTAAGTGGATGGACGGGTGTCCGGACAGGAATGATGAAGCCCTCCTGTACTCACCTGGGAAAGTGTGTCAGATCACTGTGGCATGCTGCATGCTCCACAACATCACCTATGGAGGAATATCCCATTCATCCCAGAGGAGGGGAAGCCTGCTTTGCCACTTGGTGAGACTCCTGAAATGCCAAGTGAGGATGGCAGTGGCAAAGAGGAAGGAGCTGACTTGTTTGAAGATCACATCCACAGCTACTTCTCACAAGTGTAAGTATGTCATGTAATGTAATGACTGTGACTGTACAATGAACTGCAGTTGTGAGAATGTGTGGAGCTGAGTGTTTTGGAAACAGCTAGGGATCTGATAGTCTGCAATATTCATCCAAAGGCTGCTTGATAAGATAGCTTTGACATATGTCCAACTTGATGATGTTCCATTGTTTGTGTTAGTTTCCTTTCAATGTACCTTGTCTTCCAGTTGCTTGCTATGTGACTTGTGTCATAGGTATGGTTTGAAGCCTATAATCCTTGTTTTGTTATTGTACAGGTGCATTCACTATGGTATCTAAATGTGGGCATTTCAGGGTTGTGATATTGAAAGGTACCTAGGGCTGTTCTGATATACAAAGTGGACATGACCTTCCAGGTAATGTAGGTCACAGAGTTTGAATGTGTGAGACCTGTATCAAGACAGTTTGCACAGTGTTTGGGAGGGGTACAGAAATACCCATTGCACTTGTTTTGTGTCTTGGGTGAGCCTGATTCATCTTGTGTCATCATGTGGTCAGAAAATATGTAGTCCTAGCTTTTGACCAAGTCATTTATTCTTTACATTTGCTTAACACTCTTTTTGAATGACCTGTACATTGTTGTAGATGTATTTCATAATTGCAGGCCACAGTGCCACGGCACTGAAATATGTTTGTGTCATACCACCAGATGCATGGGAATTGGATTAAGATGTTCTTTTGATCAGTGACTGTTGTACTGCCATCTTTACCTTGGATTATTTGATGTTGAATTACTTTGGTGTGGTGTGTGATAAGGCCCAAGCTCCTGACATCAACCACTTTAATGTTTGCCTATTCTACAGGTCAATGGCTGAAAAATCCTATCCTTCCCTTGGCTGGGGTCTATACCTGTAAATATGTTCATTTACCTAGTATGAGTCACTCTTTCTTGATTTCCAAAAGCCCAGACATATTAACAGCCTATGTACTTAACACTGTGGTAACAGTTTTGGTTTGATCAGACACGTGTATGTTTGTGTTGGTGTGTAATAGTTGTGATCCTGAGCTGGACACTGTGTACCTCTAACATAGCCCTGCTTGCACAAGTAGCTTGTATCTTCAATCGTATGGTTCAGATTGTCTTGCAACCCACATAGATAGATGTGAAATTTAACCAAGCAGACAATGAATTTGTGATGGTGACTTTATTACAATGTTAATTGGTGAACCTGTCCCTTTTCGCAGGGTCATCCCCAAACGTTTTGCCTCCTATTTTTTCTGAACTCTGGCTGTTGGCTCTAGGGCTCTGAGCACTAAATCACTGCTGATCAGTGCTAAAGTGCAGGTGATCTCCGTTCTAAAGTTGGTATGATTGGCTTAGACCTAATTGGCACATTTAATTTACCTGCAAGTCCCTTGTACAGTGGTATCCCTATACCAAGGGCCTATAAATTAAATGTTGCTAGTGGGCCTGCAGTGCTACTTGTGCCACCCATAGAAGTAGCCTTTCAAACTTGTCTCAGACCTGCTAGTGCAGGGCCTGAATGCACAGTTTACTGCCACAGGGACCTGGCATCTAAATTTACTTTAGAAAAAAGGGGGGGGAGGGACCGGGAGATTATGTGGTCCAGTGTACAGTCTCCCACTGATATGATATACAAAAGGTACACTGTTCCAATGTACCTTTTGTATATCTAAATTTACTTGTCAGGCCCACAACTCCCTTTTTGCTACATGTAAGGCACTCCTAATGTAGGTCCTAGCTAGTCATGTGGGCAGGGTACTATATTTGTAGAAGGCAGGACATGTTCCTGGTTGTGCGGTTTGCCCTGGTAGTGACAAAGAACCTGTTTGGTTTCTCACTGCTGTGAGTGCCGCCTTGCTCATAGGATTGCATTGGAAATGTCCTGCCTTGATACTAGGGGGTATTGTCTGATATATGACAGCTGGGCTTTGTGCATACTTTTTAGACAGCCTGTACACTAGGAGGGTGGCGGTGTCACAGGTGTGCATCTACATATTAAATGGTCTTCCTGTGCTAAGAGAAGTGGAGGAGGGGCACACCTGCATTTGTGAAAGCTGTGCCCTGTCCCCACACAAAAGGCTGGATAACCCCCAACTTATGTCTGGAGCCTGTGCTGGAGGAGAGAGGGGACACTCCTGGAACCAGTTGTAACTGGTTGGAACCTCCTCTCCCCCTCTTTGTTAACATTGTGCAAAACTGGTTATAAGTTCATGGGGTTTTCCCCATGTAATAGAGACATTTTTAACACACAAGAAACATACAGGGAACTGGGCACAGAATGCTGCTGAAGGGACTCGCCAGGAACCACCTTAGACTGCTGCTGCTGTGCTGACTTGCGACCTTCTGAGTCACTAGGAGGAACTGACACTGACTGCATCCCTTTTGTGCTGTTCTGCTGTTGGGCCCTACTGCCCTGTGCTCCACTTGGGTACTCCAGGGAATGGGTGCTGTGGCCCCGGTTACCCCTACAAAGACTTGCACTGTACATGAAGGCTCCTGCAAGGGAGCAAAGCACAGGAGGAGCACTTTACCTTATTGGTTTGCCCTATTTAGAGCGCTTTTCTTTATTTTCTAATTGTCTTGAGAGTGCCATGGGTTTAATTTCCACAGTGCCTGGACAGCGCTTACATCGACCTTGCTTCCGGGCAAATCAACGCCGCAGCTCAGGCACTCGCATTTATCGAGGTCGCCCAAAGCACGCTGTGTCTTGTGCCCCCAAAGCACTGAAGAATGAAGCCAGGAGTGAGAGAGCTCCTAACGGTGCCCCCGGGCCGAAGCTCACTGCGGAGAGCGCCCGGGGGGAACCAACTGGCCCTGAATGCTGTCTGGATTCACCGCTGTGGCCCAGATGGGCTGTCATGAGGCTCACACACCACGTGGGGTGTGGGTACCGTACGATCAGGGAGGAGGCCTCATTGGAGCCCCCTAGCTCCAATGTGATCCCCAGAAAGATCCCAGGCTCAATGGCTGCACCACATGATTGTGGGCAGCTGCAGTAGAGCTGTAGGTTGGCCCAGAAAGGGAGACACTGGAAAGTCTCCCCAACGCAAATCCAACCACACAAATGTAACATGCCAGGAGGCCCCAGAGGGTCCAGGGCATGCAGAGATTCGGGAGGGAGGCTACAGAGCATTGCCAGGTGCACAGAGGACCCAGCAGGGGGAGGGGGTTGTCCTGTAGAACTGCACCGTTTGCCCTCCTCCCCACCGTGTAAATTGGACTACCCGACTGGGGGACAGGTACATTCCCCTGCTATGGCCTTTGCACATCGGGTGAGGTATTCTCCTCCCTTAATTATGGTATGTGCCGGGTAAGAGTGCTTCTTGTATATGAACAGCTACAATGTCTCTTCATGACTTGCCATGGGTACTCTGATGTTCTTGTAATGTGCATTTGTGATGAGTTTATGATATGGGACATGATGATGGTAATGTGTTTGCTATGACCCATACATATATGGTCATATGCTTTGATGACTTGCCATGTGTTCTCTAATGTTCTGATGTTCCTGTTATGGGCAGTGATGATGGTATGTCCACTAGGACAAGTGCATTTTTAGTAACATGTTTTCTGTGACATTATGCCTCTCTGGTGACGTGTTTTTACCATGATATGTACATTATTTTAGTAATGTTCTCCTGCCTACTGCTTATGTTGCAAAATAATCAGTAACCTATGTGTTCTATGTGACTACTGCTGGTTTTTGCAGAGTAACAGTGCTATGTAATGTTCTGACAACTGCTTGGGTAGCAGGGTATGACTGACATGTTGTGTTTGATCAAATGATGTTGTGTACAATGCGGTTTATTTTTATATAACTTGGTGCAGTGTTTGCTTTGTGGTGGGGATAGTGCATCACATATGTTGGGTGTGTTGTGAAAATGCTTTACATATTGCCTCTGGGATAGGCCTGACTGCTCGTGCCAAGCTATCAAGTGGGTGAGCAGGGGTTATCTTGGGTGTGTAACTCCCTCTCCTTGACTAGAGTGGGTGGGTCCTGCCTGGCTTAGGTACATTCCTTAGCCAACCAGAAACCCCATTTCTAAAACTAAAACATAAAATAAATATGGGACAGAAGGAAACAAAAATGTAAAGTGAATGGGTCAGCCATGGTGAATGAAATCATTAGAGAAAATGCCACACCATTGGTAGTCGAAAGTCAAGAGTTTTCCCCTCATTGGAACTGGTGAGTACTCCAGGATCAGTCAGCAGAGTGAATGTGTGTCACACAAATGAGGTCCTTTAGAAAGCGGTCACTTTCTGGCAGTGGTTGGTCTCTTTCCATCCGCACTTCCTAGATTCTTTGCTGGACATCTCTGCTTGCATTGGGGAGAACTTCCTCTGGCAGAGCCTCCCTTCCAGTGGCTGGAGCCAATGTTAATATGCCTGGTTTGATTTCCCGGAGTTTGGTTAACAACTGGCCCATCATGCCTTGGGACACCTCATAGACCCCAAAGACGTGGCTGATGGTGTCCTGGTCAAGAGCAACCCTAGTGGCCTTACCCCGCTGGCCCACAGCATCCCTCCCACACATCCTAAACCACGGGCCTGTGCCCTTGCCACAGGGTGCCCTCTCCACATTGTTCCTGGACCTTCATTGTCTGTAGTGTTGCGCTGCAACTCAGGATCTAGGACTGGGGTGCACAAGATGGTAGACACTGTGCTAGGTATACAGGTTGGGGTCGAATGGTTCCCTGGGTTGCCCAGATGTGCAGGTACTGCTATCCAAGTCCAGACATACAGGAGTGTCTTCTCTTCACTGAGGGCTTCATCCAGGGGGACAGTGGCAGTCTGTTCTGTGGCTTATATGTGCCCAGTGGCAGCTCAACCTGTTGCTGTAAAATGTACAGTTTTACTGGTTGTATTGTGACATCTACCTCGAACGATTTAGAGTTACAGTAAGCAGAGCACTTGTACAAAGTTAAGTTGCAGTTAATCCTATTATGGCAAGTAACCATGGTATACAGTGTATTACGATTCCATGTGTGAAGCATGCCAATTCATTTTGACTCAAGCAGTTACTGAAATGTGCAGATCATTTTCATTTGGGAGGCTGGCATGAAAATTGCATCTTGCCACCAGTGCAGGCAAGATAGTGGGTAGGAAAGATATGGCTTTGACTATTTCGAGGCCTAGTTGAGTGTGATGTAGACAAACTCAGGACATTGTTGTATATGTGACTGGAGTCGTCATATGCACAGTGCAGTGAATGTGCCCACTGCCAATACCAGTTTGGTGAGGCATCTTGAGGCCTTATGAATACTTTTTATACACACTGGGTAAGTTGTCATATCTGTCCTCAAACATTTCATTTTGGGTTAGCAAGTCAAGATGGAGCTATGTTGACAGATGTGCCTCTCATTTGGGCATGATCTGTGCTTGATCTAATGTGCAGTTGTGTATTACTTTGCTCACTGCGAGCCACTAAGGTTCGGGTTGCCATTTGCTGACCGCCATGAAGGGACAGCCATGGCGACTGTGTGATTGAAATCTGCTGGGTTGTTGGCCACAGTGCTGAAGTGCTGGATGGCAGTCTGCCATTTTTGCTTGGCGGTCAGCAGTCCTGTCTGTGTATTTCATAATAGGGCAGTCTGAAAGATGCCAAGATGGCGTTCTTTTGGTCTGACCAGGAAACTCGTAACTAGACCCTTAATCACTATAAAAAATTTAGTAATACCTTTATATATTTTAATTACCTTCTCACCTTATTATCCTACAAAACCAACACCCTGCTACTAAAATATAACTAAACATTACTGGTAATAAAATTACAATAAAAGTTACAATTAAAAAATAAACTAAAAGGAATATTAAAGTAAAATAACAATCAAATTAGTATTACATTAAAAATATTATGATTTAATTAACTTCCCAACCAATTCCACTACAAACCCAATAACCTGCTGCTACAATATAAATTAGAAATGAACGTCCTCATTTACACGCCCTTTGTGCCACTGCTGCATCATTTTTTATTGACCCAGTGGCGGAGCTACACTGCTCCATATTTACATACTGACTCATTCGGCCCAATGCATCAGTTTGAAAAACTCTGCATCACATTTTACCGGCGCCAGATATGATGTATGCAGAGCAGGCGTTCTCTCGAAAAAAGCCACATAGAAATGACGCAGTGAAAGTTGCAACTTTTCAGTGCGTCATTCTATGACTTCACTGCGTCAGAATTCTACTGCCTACTGAGAGCAGCTGTAAAATTGATGCAGGGCTTTTTCCTACGGGACTTTCATTGCATTGCTGGAGTTGTGTCAGTTTAACAACACAACTCCAGCACTGTGGCAATTAGGCACCAACAGATGCTTCAGAAATTCTGACTCATCTGTGAAAACATGCTCCATGGAGCTTTGTTTTATAAATAGAGTGTATCAATGGCGTTGTTGAGGGATGTGCGGCAGGCGCAAGAAATCTGACCTATCAATGACGATGCATCATATTCTTGTAAATGATGCCCCAAATTTGAAAATAAATTACTAAAGCACTTAAAAAGAAAAAACTATATTGTTACCAGGTAATGACAATCATATCAACAGGACCTAAGTACAACATTAATATATTAACTAAACATATTGAATTAATTAAAAAAAAATATATATGTTTACAACTACATTAAGGAAAACAATATTAAGGGCCTGATTGCAAATTTGGCAGTCTTCTCACTGCTGTCAAGGCAGTAGCGGAAACCCCGATTGCCGGCTAGGCAGTCTACCAGCCCAATTACATTGTTGGTGGTTTGCTGAGCTAGAAATCTCCAGAGTCCCACCAACACCGTCAGCCATTCAACAAACGCTTTGACGGTAGCTGGGGGAAAAGCAGCTGTCAGAGGGCAAGATAGACAACAGTTCCAGCCCCCCATTTCCTTCTTTCCCCTTCAGTCTCTGACATGGACCCCTTCTCTTGGGCCCTCCTTCACAGCAGCAACTTCACCCCAAAACCACCCCTAACAAAATACAGGTGAGTACCTTTTGCATCTTTCTGCCATTGACTGGGCTGAGCATGTATGACCCAGTCTCCAGCAATGGAATGGTACATGTACAAATTATTTTTACACAGGGGTCATGCATATATGTAAATTTTTGTCAAAATGTACACACCTGCATCGACAAAAATGTAAAAATGTACCTCATATTGCTGATCACGTCCCCTGCCGGCCCACTACCATCAGAAACACCATCACTGGGCAGGTAGTAACATTGTAATAAGGCGGGAAGGATACCGTCGACTTGGTGTTAATCAGACCCTTAGGGCAACAATATTCTTGAAACAATATTTTTTGTCAAAAAATGAAGGGCCAGATTATGATCTTGGTGGTCTGACCACTGGATTGGCAATACGGCATTTGGGAGTATTGTTACACTACCACTGGGCTGGTGGTAGTGTCTGCAGCAATATCACCTCAACGGCATGCCTAAAGCACATGCCCCCCCAGTGCAGTGCCAGATGCACCTTGGGCGCCCTGTTGGCATGCAAAATGGTGTGCATTGCAGCTGTGTACACCAACAGTGCAGGCATAGCAGGGCACATGTGTCTCCAGCCACAATGCCCAATGAGCAAAATAGCCAGGGGGCCCTGATTGGGGTCCCTTTTCTGCTTTTCCTCGGAGCTGCTTTTCATGGCAGAGTACTCTCCATGAAAAGCTCAGAGGAAAGGCAGGTCATGATCAATCAATCAATCATTGTTTGTAAGTGCACTACTCACTCGTGAGGGTCTCAAGGGGCTGTGGCGTTGGTCCACTGAGCTTCAGTCGAAGAGCCAGGTCTTAAGGTCCTTCCTGAATTGAGGTAGGAAGTGTGACTGCCCGAGGTGGAGAGGCAGGGTGTTCCAGCTCTTTGGCAAGAGGTAGGTGGAGGATGTTCCTCCAGTTGAGGTCTTCTGTATGTGGGGTACAGTGGTGAGTGTTTGTTGAGAGGAGAGCAGAGGTCTGGCGGGGAAGTAGAAGGTGACGCCATGGTTGAGGTAGGTGGGTGGCAGGTCATGGAGGGCCTTGTATGCGTGGATGAGGAGTTTGAAGTTTATCATCTTCTCGATGGGGAGCCAGTGGAAATCTTCCAGGTGTCTGGTGATGTGTTACTGGTGGGGGATGTTCAGGATGAGTATGGCGTAGGTGTTCTGGATGTGTTGTAGTCTTTTCAAGTTCTTCTTGATGGTTCTGGCATGGAGGGCGTTGCTGTATTCGAGTGTGCTGGTAAAAAGGGCGTGTGTTATGGTCTTTCGACAGTTGTTTGGGATCTACCTGAAGATCTTCAGGAGGAGTCAGAGGGTGTGTAAACAGGCGGAGGCGACAGGTTGACTTTTCGAGTCAAGGTGAGCGATTAATCCAGGATGAAGCCAATGTTGCGTGCATGGTTTGTAGGGGTGGGGGGCTTGCCTAGTGCGATCGTCCACCAGGAGTCATCCCAGGCTGATGTAGAGGGTCCCAGGATGAGGATCTCAGTCTTGTCAGAGTTGAGCTTGAGGAAGATCTCCTTCATCTAGGCAGCGACAGCTTCCATCCTGTGGAAGTTCTTCTTGGCCGTTGTAGGGTTTTCGGTCAGTGAGCTGATCAGCTGGGTGTCATCGGCATAGGATACGATGTTCAGACCGTGGCTTCGAACGATGGATGCGAGTGGGTCATGGTGATGTTGAAGAGTGTGGGGCCCAAGGAGGAGCCCTGGGGTACTCTGCAGCTGATCTCCGTAGGTTCTGACAGGTGTGGCGGGAGTCTGACTTTCTATGTTCTGCCATTCAGAAAGGAGCATATCAGAAGGCATCAGCACTGCCACAACTGACCTTGCCTTTCCCCACCGCCCTGGCCACGTGATGGATTATCCTGGTGGTTTCTGCATTCTTGTGGCCCTCTGACTATCATGCTCATAATTTGATGGTTGGACCACTGAGGATGCGGCAGTCGGACCAGTACCGCAAGTATGGTGGTCTCAAGATGTTTTTTACTGTGAATTGCACCATTCATTATAAATATTTACCACAAATTGTGACATTCATTGTTACTTTCTATCACAACTATGCAAAATATTTTCATGGTGTAATTTCAGGATTTTTTGTAACAAACATAATCGTAATTCCCTGAAAGGAAGTGCTTAACACTGTCGAAAATTACATTTTGACCACACCTAGTGGTCAGTCGGGGCCAAGCAACAACTTGTCAATTAATAAGGTAATTGGAAGGATTTGTGACTCTGAGATGTGCTGCAGTAGGCTACTGTTGGAAAATGGGTTATTGGTAAGGGCAGGTAAGTACCTACACTTAGCAATAGGCCTCTAACCTCCACTAAGGTCCAGTTAGGTCTCAATAAATTAAAGCCAGCTCAACCCTTGGTAGCTTGGCAAAGAGCGACAAGACTTAACATAGGAGACAAAGCATAAATTATTCAAATATCACAAAACAGTAATGAAATAAAACACAGGAAACAGTTTAAAAATCCAAAACCAATTTATAAAAGTTGTGAAATATTTTTAGCTTTAAAATGACACCAAAAGGAATAAAATCGGATAAAGGGAACCAGAGATATGAATTTTTAAAGAATTAATGTTTTTTAGCGCTTAGAAACTAAGAGAGCCAATCTGGTCATCTAATGGCACCTCGACCTGGGCAAAGTCAAAGTTTAAAGCAGACTGTGATGGAGCCCTGGTAGGCTAAGGCCCATGGGAGGCCTCGGTCAAAAGTTACCTTAGGACTTAGTTGTTTTTCTGGAGATTTTGGTCAGCGGGGCCAAGTCGTCTATCCAATCTGACCTCCTGGAACTCTTCCTCTGATACATGTCACAGGAGCCCTTGGTGGAGATTTTTACGTTCAGACGTAGTAATTTTTTCGAGAAGAAAATCCTTCGACTGGGGCAAACCTGAATCTTGATCCGACGTCCCTGGAGCCCTCTTCGGATACGCTGCCTGGGAGGTCCTGGTCAACTTTCTACGTTTGGCCTTAGTCAGTTTTTCGGTGGTTTTCTTCACCGGGACAAACCTGCAAGTCAGGCCGGGTCACGGTATAGGCAAGCCGGCTAGAGTTGCCGCAGCGGGTCGGTCCCTTTATGGAGTTTTTTTCAAAAAGTTCACCAAACTTCTGGACCTTCTCCCAGATGTTCTTTTAAGGCTCTTTTGAGGTCCACAGCTCACCCCAAGGCTCCAGAATCTCTGAGATGGCCCTTGAGGGTGCAGATTACAACTCCCAGAATGCACATGGGACACAGATTCTTTTTTGCCCACTGGACAGTGGTCAACTGGTCAGCTTCTTCAGGAGTTGGTGCAGGGGACTCTGGTTAGCAAGTTTTCACGTATAGCAAACAGGGAGTCCCTCCTTGAACCAGTTAAAGCCAGGAAAAGTCCTTCTTGTGGTGAAACCCAAGTGTGCAGCTGGTGCAGTCCTCCAGTGAGCAGTCCTTCTTCTCCTGTAGTTCTTCTTGTAAGGATGTGAGATGTGAGTGCAGGTCTGCCAGTTGTATTCTTGCTCCTGGGTGAAAAACAGTAGGGTCCTGGTACTCCAATCACATGCAGGGTCCTTCCACCTGTGATGACCACTTCCTGGGAAGTGTGGCAAAAATCAATCCCAAGGAGCAACACTCCTCAAAAATCCATCATGGCTGAAAAGTATTTTTGGAGGTTGCATCTGGCTGAGACCACCCACTGGTGTGGCTAAAAATCCTAAGCACACCCTCTCCTGCCCTCTCCTAATCTAATCAAGGGGGGACCTAACTATCTGGGTTTTCAGGACGTGAGGGAGGTGTTGCATTGCTACAAATGTTCTCCCTTGCCTTTGAAGACCCAATTGGCAGCCCTCCCCCTTCCTGTTTTCCCATCTGCTGAGGGAAGATCTCCTCCCCCAGGCACATCTCTTTGTGTTGAGCCAGGCCACTTTACACCTCATCAAGGAAGCTTGGCCAGACTGCCAGAGGCTGGCCAATCAGAGCAAAGCAGCAAAACACTGCAGGGCTGAAGTTGGCAACTTTTCAGGTAAAGTTTAAAACTGTTTACCTTAACAAGTTATATTAAATACAACAATTGTAAGTTGTGGGATTTATTATAACAATTTGATACCAAACTTAAGGTATCTGTTACGTAAGGGGACTTTATAAAATAAAATAACGTCTACCCATTCTGGCCCATGGAGGCCATTCACTACAATGAGGGAAAAACAAATTTGGCTGATTTACCTCACCAGGGCTTATAAAACCATTTTTATAGGGTCCCTGCTTATAGTTACATGTCACCCAGTCCTAGGGGCACATAGGGCACACCTTAGGGGTGACTTATATGTATAAATGAGGCAGTTTAAGACTCTGGAAGTACTTTTAATTCAAAAGTCGAATTTGCATGTAACTTTAATTTAAAAGCAGCCACCAAGGCAGGCCTGCCTTTAAAATGATACTGGACACCTCAGCAGTGCACCTATGGCTGCACTGCCTATGCTGGGGTCCCTAAACCTACATGCTCTGCCATATACTAGGGACTTATAGGTAGGTTAATATTGCCAATTATAATTAGCCGAATATGCATATCCACTTCACACAGAACACAGGCCCTGGGACTGGTAAGCAGTACCAAGGGCACAGCCAAGAGCCAGTAACCACCAGTATCTGTCCAAAAAGTTTGGGGTGACCAGAGAAAAAGGAGGACTTTCCTACAGCTGCTGTCTACCAAGAAGTGACCAAGATGCATATTAAGTTTGGGGGCAGCTGAATAAAAACATGAATCTAGTTCCTGTTGGTGATGTAGCCTCGAGAAGTCATAAAAAGGCCTGAAGGCAAGCCATATTCCCATATCTCAAGAAAGTGCTCTTGATTACTTCTAAACTCAACCTCCTTCCTGCTATATGTACTTTCACTATTTTGACAACCCTTGGAAAGTTTAGAAACTAGAACAATGACTATCACTTTTTTAGCTGGGCTTGAAGAGAAGTGTTGCACCAAAAACCACATAGAGCGTAATCTTGACAAATCACACTACATTCAAGAGTGTTACTTTTAGTGTTCTTTTAGTGTTCTTTTAGGTGGCAGATATCCTTTCTTGATTCTTTCAAGAAGATAAAAACTGCAACACGCTTTGGTGGAGAATGAAAGACCTTAACATTGTCTTTGAGAGTGCCAGGAATGTGAAGCCCAGCACTTCCCTTCCTTTTCACAAGTCACTTTTGTGCCTAGTGTATGACTCTCTGTGTCTCACATTGTATGAATGGCCCTCCTCCCACTCCTCTCCCCCCAAGCCCTGCCCATTCAAACAAAACAACTCAGACACCTGCCAAATAAAAACATCCATATTATCTCTCCATTCTCCTCTGCGAGAAATCGAATTGTAATCCCAACATCACATCCTGTGCCCAAGCCCTCATGAACACATGACCTATACTAACATATACTAACAGCTGTAAATATCTCAGTCGTCAGCATCAGGAGCAATATAAGAATGTAATAAATTATTTGCCCTGGGGAGGTGGTGATCCACAGGGCAGTGGGGGGCATGTAGCCCGCCACTTATTTAATAAAATCCCTGAGGAGGTGGCTGTCCCCACGGCAGCAGGGGGCACACAGCCCCCGGCATATCAACTATAAGCCCTGGGGTGGAACCCCCTCCCGTGTTTTTTTTAAAGAAATGCCCCTGGGACTTGGCCCACCCAGGGGCTTTATGATATTAAAGCACGGTAGCCTGCTCTTCTTTTTTTTGACTTTACAGGAGATCTGCAGATCCACCATGATTCCATACCTCCCATTGAGGCCCCACCACAAGAGCTAAGGGGTTAGGGTGTTGGTACCCTGGCCCCTCTTCTTTATTTTTCAGGATTTTTGGGGGACTGAGTCACAAGATGGTTGACAACACTTCAACGACTTCTGTTGTTGAAGTGTTATCAGCCATTCAGATTTCTGCATGAGATCGGAGGGGGTCGCAAAGATGTATAAATTGGGATTTTCTTAAATTTCTCAAAAACTACCAAACAGAATTGCACCAAAACAAAACAAGGTTGCTTTCTGGACCAGGACATACCTTTCTGTCAAATGTGGTGTAATGCTATCCAGTAGTTTTTGCGCTATCGCTGTTCAAAATCCCTATGGAAACATGAATGGAGGAAAAAGTGTTTTGAGACCCTCCCTTTTTCTAAGCCCCCCCCCCCGGACAGATCACCCTGAACCTTTCCAGGCAGCAGCTGATGCAATCAGTGAATTGTTTTGGAAAGTTTTGTGAAGATTCATCAAGTGGCAATGAAGATATTGGCAAGTATTTTTTTTTTTTTATAGAAACAAGGTCCTAACTATACCTACCTATTGGTGGGGGGAGAGGGGCTGCCTGGCCCCCTGCATGCCCAGGGACACCCACCTCCCCAGGGTTAACATAGAATGAAATGCAGGCAGTCCACCCAGGCCACCGCCACCTCCCAGAGCAAATAATCAATGGAATGCATGGGGCTTGTGGTCCCCCTGCAGCCCTAGGGACCACCACCTCCCTGGATCCAAACACAGAATTAAGTTAAATTAAACTGAGCACAAACTACACAGAGACTGTTATGACTTCTCATAGTTTGTTTACTTGTAAAATAAGCAGAACGCAAATATTGATTAGTTACATATAAAGAAGGACTCTGAAAGTGGCACTTTGAACTATAACTCCTAGAATGCCCCTGTGTCTATATAAGGCAGGTAAATGTGAACCATGTGTGCCTACAAACTAAAACCACCTGAGGAAGACGAAATGTTGAAACTCATAGTGGTGTTTGGAGTGCTGCTCTGTGAATAAATTGAATCAGCTAATCTTTACCTATGGGAGTGCAGCAATTCTTGGTGGCATATATATATACACTGTCTCTGTAACCTGTGGTTGAAAAAAAAGAAATATATTTATTTATATATATATATACATATATATATATACATATGGATATATATATATATATGTATGTATATATACAAAACCATAGCAATTCAGCTGTTACAGTTAAAGTTATCTCTAGTGCCTTAAGGTAACTATAACTTGTGTCCTTGCCATGCACAGTTCAGTGATATCATAGAAGATATCATGAGTGATGTAATATCTTGGGTAATTAGCAGTGCATGGTAGGGGTGTGAGTTATAGTTGTATGTGTAAAATATGAACCTAACTATAACGTACCTGTAACCTTTGTTTTTTCTTGTGAATTTCTAAGTTTTGTTTTAATTTTTGAAGTGTATACACTGTTTTACTGTTTAGAGTGTTAATGTGCAAAAGGGTTTGCTTTTGCCTCACACCCTAGTCAACCTGTAAACTTGTGCCCTAAGGTAATTATAACTTGCATTCTTGCTTGCACAATTTTCTCATCAATATTTATACTGCGAATATTACAGTGACATTATCAATAATGACATAGAATGTGTCATGAGTGATGTAATATCTGGGTTAATTAGCAATGCATGGCGAGGGCATGAGTTATAGTTACCTTGGGCCCGCATAATAGTTAATTGAAATAGCTCTAACTATATCAGCTGAATTTCTGTGTTTTTCTTTGCATTGAATCTGAACCTAACTATACCGTCCCTGCAACCTTAGTTTTTTTAGTGAATTTCCAAGGTTTTTTAAATACTATTTCCTAACAGTAACGTCCCTGTAAAATTTGTTTCTTTCAGTGAATTTCTATTTTTGTAATGTTATGTAAAACACCCATTGCAGTACACTGGGGCAAAGTTGGATGCAGGACCTGGCATGGCATTGTGCTGCACTCACCGAAGCTTGCTGCTTCTGCCCCCCTCCTTGTTAACCCTTGTCCAAGTCCATGCCCCTTCTCCCTCATTGCAGTCATATGTGCCTGTTGTTCTACCCCTTCCCCACCCCTTCTGCATGGTTGGTTGTGCTGTCACCACCCTCCATTTATATTGATGTCCCTGCCAACTCCTCATGCACTCTGTTGCACATTCTATGCCTTATCATTGCATCCTGATTAGCCTCTGTGCTTAGCATGCTGCTCCTACCCTCCTTCCTTCTGACCTCAGATGTCTGTGCGCTTGCCCTTACTCTTTATTTTTTGCCCATAATGTTCCATGGACCTGCCGCTGCCCCTCCTATTTACTCTGAGTGCTCTGTTGAGCTGCCACTCCCCCTCCCACCTGCCTAGCATGGTCAGATGCATGCAGCCTCTCCCTATCACCTCCCTTCTATCCTTCTTGGTCCATTATGCTGCTACTCCATTCTGCCCTCCATGCTCTATTGTGCTGCATCTGCTCCTCTTGCCTACCAGGCCTGGTCTGGTCTGTTGTGACACCCCTTCCCCTGCCTTCTGTTGTCTGTGTCCAGCACCTACCTATATCTCCTGTCGTCCATGGTCTTTTGTGCATGCCCCTACCCACAAGCCTGTGCTCACCATGGCCATTGTTCTGCCACTAACCCTCCCTTTAGCCATGCATGGCCATCTGTGCATCCACAGCCCCTCCCACCAGCCCAGTGTTGTCAGCTTGCTGTCCCTGATCCCTTCCCTTTGTTGTCTGTATGTATGCCATTATAGTCTCACTCTTGTTTTCCATGGTGTGTTGTGCTTCCAGTGCTCATCCTGCCTGCCCTCCATGGTCAGCTTGCTGCTCCAGCCCTGCCCCGCCCTCTATTTTACATGTGCAGGCCCCTATCCCCATCCTCCTGCCTTGTCTGGTCAATTGTCATGCCCCAATCCCTCCCTCCTGCCCTTCATGGTCTGCTATCCTGCGACTGTCCCTCCATTCTATCTGGAATAGTCAGCTTGCTGCCATTGCATCTTTCCCCTCTGCTCCCAGTTGTCCATGTGGATGGCTCTGTCCCCTCTTTATTACTTTCTGCTGTCCCGCTTACCCAGTGTGGTGTACTGTGCTGCTGCAACCCCTGACGCCTTCCCTGTGAGGACTGTTTGGTGCCCCTACCTATCTCCCTGCTGCCCTTTGTTATCTGAGTCCATATCCCTACCCAATTCCTCCTGCCCTCAGTGAGCCAATATACCGTATATGCCATTATTTTTAACTTGGTGAGACAGAGATTTTGAAAGCAAACTGGGGAATTAATTTTCCCCACTGGCTCACATTGAAGAAAAGGAGGTTGTAGGTGAGAGAAAGACAAAATAAAGCCCTTTTGTACTTAAAAACATTGGGAGTCACCTGTCTGAACTGAGTCTTCTGGCATGTATGTTCTTTCTCCTGCCCTCAATGATTTGTTATATTGCCACAGCCTCTCTTCACTGAACTGCATGGTTGGTTTGTTGCCCCTGCCCCCTTTTACCTGCCCCCTCATGGTCTGTTGTGCTGCCACTGCCCCTCCCGCCTGCCCAGCATCATCAACTTTTTGCCCCTGGACCGTCCTCCATTCCCTCAGTTTTCCGTGGCCATGCATCTGCCTCCCCACAGTGGTCTAAAGAACAACTGTATTGCTAACATTCTACGGCCATATTTAAGAGCCCTAGTGCCATCCCAACACCACAAGGGTATAATTTATTGATGCTAATGTGGTGTCAGAAGGCCAAAAATGCTGTGTCATATTCACAAAGTGGCAGAATGCATGTATTAGGCCACTTTGCAACCCTTTGCGCTACATTATGCCTGCACCAATAATAATGTATGCAAATATGGCGTTCACCCATTAGGAGGGCCAAAAACATGTCACAAGGAAATCTAGGAGATTTCCTTGCGCCATTTATTCTGTACTTTTTGTTTAGGATGGGCCTCTGGGTGCTTTACAGGATTACTGTCAGAATTCATTACGCTAATCCTCCAAAGTGTGGAGTTTTGACACTACTCCCCTAACTACCACCATGGTGCGCCACATTTTAAATATGGTGCACATATGGTGGCAATAAGGGACGCAAGGAAAGTGGCACCACACTGTGTGCAGCACCACTTTTCCTAAATATGCCCCTATATTTATTACAAAAGTGTGGCACGCCTGACGTCATCTTGATGTCATCAAAACTGTAATATTTAAATCATTTCCTTTTGAAGTTATAAAAATGAGAGGGGTTGTATTCTCATATAAATTACAGTTAGTGCTCTAAAAAACTAAAAATGAGGACATATTTCCTAGTTCTCGAATAGCAACAAAGCACTTTTTACTTATTTGCTAGGTTTATTTTTTTATCCAGTTGATCACTTGAATATATGTTACACTTAGTTGAGAGAGTGTGATGTTACGGCCAGAGTTGCAGACTTTGCGCCCTGCGAACCAGATTAGAGTTTTGGTGTCAGCTGGGTATTCTGTGATTCTGGGCAAATTACTTAAATTACCCATTCCTAAAGCCCAAAAGGAATGAGTCCTTGTGTAATGTAATTGATGCTCAGGGGAAATTGTGGACCAATTACTTGTGCAGGGCTCACATTCTGAACAACTGATAACCCAATTTCACATTCCGTGGAAAATGACGATGGAAAGCTTTCTTTTGAAATAATGCTTGGCACTAATAAATGGATGTTCCCGCGCATAGACGAGACCTAATTTCAGATACTTGTTAACCATATACTAGGTAGCGACCAAACTTCGGCCCTGATTAAGTCGTTTGACGAAACACATGTTGGCTGTGAGGTCGTTGTAAAAAAGAGATGAATAATCTATAATTCGGATCTCATTATGGCAGTTAATTTGATTTAACAAAGAGGATGAACTAATAAGACTGAACTAAGAAAATGTGATTTAATAAATAGGATAAACCAATAAGACTGGACTAGGAAGCCAATATGGAACTTGTCTTTTTTGTGGACTAATTTTGGCTGACAATTTTGATTTGTTAAAGAATACACAGAGACATATGAATCATGAGCGTAGATTGATAGATATATTTTTTCTGAATTAAAATTCTGAATTCAAGACGGATGTAAGATTTAGTTGTTGGGACTTCCTTTATAGTTGGCAATATTTGAATAATGCCTCACTTTGATTATATCAACGATTAATTAATGTACATAATGTATGTTAAAAAAGTGTCTAAATTTGTCAAACGTGTGCCCCAGTAATGTTATATGCAAAATTGATTGATTAGTTAATCAATATAGGGGGTTTAGGGTGTGATCACTACTGGAGTGCACCGTTGGAGTTTTATGAGTTTAGCTAACTTAATTCAGGATACTTGGTGTGCCACCTCTCCCTTATGAACACACCCTTTGCCTGGCAATATGGGTACTATGTGTACAGTTAATTTAGACAAGACACAGGTACTGTCGCAAAATGTGCAGTTTCTGAGAATTCTGTGGAATTCAGGTAAAACAAAATATTTTGGAGTTTGCTACTATTTGCGAAAAGCAAGAAACACAGAGTTTCATGAGATTGCTTGATTTTTGGAAACAGTATAACCCTCATCTGAGTAAAATCTTAACCACTTAGTACAAAGTAACTAGGAAAAAACATGAGTTTGAATGGAGTAAAGAGCTGCTGTGTGCTTTTGATTTGGCAAATGAAATAATTCAACAGACTTTAGATTTGTGCACAGTGCAAGAGGGAAACATTGAGTTACATGTAACTGCCCAGAAACAATATGCAAACTGGAGTTTGTGGCAGACACAGGGGAGGACAAGGGTGCCCCTGGGGCTTTGGATTAGAAAACTACCTGACATTGGGGAGTGCTATACTCCTTTTGAAAAACAGGTTTTGATTTGTTTTTGGGCTCTAATGAATACTGAGCAAATCAGACTAAATTTTAATGTAATTCTGAGACCTGACATATCATCATACAGTGGGTGATGAGTTCACCTAAATTTCACCGTATAGGACATGCACAAGAGGCTAGCATCATACGCTGATTATGGTACATACAAGACAGGGCTTGAGTAGGATTGACAGCCACTGCAGCCCTACATGAACAGGTGTCACAAGCCCCTGTACAGGACGAGGAAACAGTGCAGGAGGTACCACAGGTAAAAGAGTCACCAGTGAAATGGAGTGCACCGTTTTAATTCTTGTCCCCTGAGGATAGAAAGCATGTTTGTTTTACTAATGATTCATTCAAATACGTGGGTACTAAAATACATTGGAAAGCAGTGTCATACAATCCAGTTATTGAAAAGTTGTTGTCTACCACAGGAGAAGGAAAAAGTAGCCAATACACAGAGTTGTACACTGTATGTCAGACTCTACAGCAAGAGCCGCCTGAGACTTGTCATTTTTACACTGATCTTGGTCCACTGCCAAGGGGTTAGCCATTTGGCTTTCCACATGGCATGCACATAACAAGGTTCATTCATTCAAAGGAGGTGTGTAGCAAAGAGTTGTGGCAGGAAATTTGGGAAATATTGACACCGAGTAAAGTCATGGATGCTCATTGTCCCATTGACTCATTAGAATGCTGGTTCAATTCCCTTGCAGACGTCAAAGACAAAAGTTCAGAGGCAGATGCGTCAACCCAGAATTCTGACTTGGTGGGGATGGCTAAGTGGGCGCACCAGAAATGTGGACACCTGGGAGAAAAAGACAATTACAGGTGGGCAGAGAGTAGAGGGATGCACATTTCCCTAGAATTGATAAAAAACGTAATGTTGGAACGTTCTATTTGTCAGCACACACAACAGAGATCTGTCCCACAAACAGTCAAAGGTCAATTGGGGAGAGGAAAGTTACCAGGACACATATGGCAAATTGATTACATTGAACCACTACCGATTAGTCGTGGGTGTCAATACGCCTGCACTGTAGTGGGCACTTAGGTGGTCATTCTGACCTCGGCGGTAAAAGGCGCCTACCGCCGGTCAGAAATCCTCCATAATCCCGCCGCGGTCGCGGAAACCCGCCACGGTCATTCTGACCCGCAGAAGGCAAACCTCCGAAAATCCGACCGCCACAACAGACCGCCAGACCAGCGGTCGGCGGAAAGGTGGAGGTGACCAAACCTCCACCGCCACGCCAACAGAAATACGCCCATGCCATTACGACCCACGAATCCACGCGGCGGTCATTCAAACGCGGTATTCCATTGGCGGGACACACCGGCGCGGTCAGAATACACACAAACGAACAAAACTCACCCACATTGGACAATTTGAATCCCACACACCTGATACACATACACACACCACTCCCACACACACAATACAATATAAAACACCCACCCACATCACCCACAAACCCCTACGCTTAAAAATTCGTAAAGAAGGCAAGAGCGAGACACCAGCATCCAAAACATAACAGCCACAGCCACTCAACACCATCACCCACACACTATCCACACACAAAACAACACACACCACCACACTCAACTCACTTAAATACACATACTCCACCCCACACATCATACACACCACCCCATGGCACCCCAAAGACAACCCCGCTTCACAGACGAAGAACTCAGGGTTATGGTGGAGGAAATCGTTCGTGTAGAGCCCCAGCTGTTCGGCACACAGATACAATACACCAGCATTGCCCGGAGGACGGAGCTATGGCAGAGGATTGTCGACAGGGTGAACGCAGTGGGACAGCACCCCAGAAATCGGGAAGACATCAGGAAGCGATGGAACGACCTACGGGGGAAGGTGCGTTCCATGGTATCCAGGCACAACATCGCCGTGCAGAAGACTGGCGGAGGACCCCCACCTCAACCCCCACAATTCACATCATGGGAGGAGGAAGTCTTGAACATCCTGCATCCTGACGGCCTCGCAGGAGTCGGCGGAGGAATGGATACTGGTAAGTTGAAGCTTCAATACTGCTTCCCCCCCACCTGCATGCCAAATCAGACCCCAACCCTCACCCCCATCCTCGAACCCCACCCTCACCCCCACCCCCACCCTCACCCCCACCCTCACCCCCACCACCATCCTCACCCCCACCACCATCCTCACCCCCACCACCATCCTCACCCCCACCCCCAGCACACCTATTCCCCGCCAATGTCTCACCGTCACAACCCACACATCCCAAAACCTAGGCCTGCATGCGTCCACTAAGCATGGACACCCATCACCAAAGCATGCCCAATGCATATACACATCCCCCCCACAAGCCACCCTCACCAAAGCCCCCACACACGAATGCCAGCACTTGGGGACACGGGAACCCACAGATACACCCATATGCCACACATTGAAACTATAACCATACCTCTATACCCCTGCAGGACCCGACCGTCAACACACCGCGGCGGAGGGGCCAGAATTATCCACACCCCCCACCCAAGAGGCCGTCAGCGATGACAGCAGCTCTGTCGATCTGGACACCGATGACCAGCCCGGACCATCGGGGACCTCTGGACAGTCGGTTCCCCTCACACAGGCACAGGCCACTATAGACCCTAACCCCTCTGGGAACACCAGCACAGCTCCCACCCAGCGGGCCCATGCCTCTGTCTCCAGGGCGCGTCAATCTGCGGTGTGTCTACCACTACAGGGCACCCAGGATAACCCACCACCCCAACAACAACAGGGACCTGGGGGCAGTGGTAGTGGGCACACCGGCCAGGGGGCAGAGGCCCAGGGAAACAGGGCAACTCGGCGGGCAGCTGTGCGACAGGGGGGGGAGGAGAGGCCCAGGGAACCCACTCTCCACGAGGTCCTCACCACCATCATGGGAGCATACAACCGCTCCCAGGAGACGATGGCGACGGTACTGGCCCGGTTCCAGGAGATCCAGGTGCTGCAGGAGGAACACTATCGGGGGTACAGGGAGGACATCCGAGCCATCAACACCACCCTGGTTACCATGGTAGGGCTGCTGCAGGACCTCGTAAACAGCAGGGCGGACACTGAACAACACCCAAGGGCCCCTGCCACTAGCCGGGACCAAGAACAGCCATCCACCTCCGCCGGCGCTAGTGGACAGGAGGCCCCCGCACAGCAGCAGCCCACCAGACCCCCACCTCCTGCAGGAGAAGAACCACCCCGCAAGAGGGCCCTGAGATCTCGCAAGACAGAGTAGGATGTCAAGACCCCCGCCAGCAATGGATACCACCTGATGTCATCCCACTGTCCCACATTGTCACCCTGTCCATCCTCGAACTGCCCATGCTCCATCTCTCCACAGGCCTCTGGACAATGCACCTGTGTGACTGTTACTCTGGACTCTGCCATGGACATTCCTTCACCATAGCCCCCACCCACTTGAAACCACCCATCCCATTTTGAGCACTTCAATAAACACCTATTTTGCACCAAAATATCAGGAGTCTGGCTGTGATTTCAATAGATTGTAATTGACATGACAGTGCAAATATGTCCTTGTACATGGTGAAGTCAACAAACAGCTGCCACAAAGCTGTAGTCCATGGGGAAACGAAGCACAGGACTCGTAGTGGGGACCCCAGATCTGAAATAGGGAGGGAAAAGCCAAAACTCAGTCATCATACACTGGGCCAAATAGACAGGCAGCAGAGATGCTGCAGAGTAGTTAACATTTACTAAATTATCTTTGAAATGTTACCTGTGTCCTATTGGAAGTACTGTTCAATGATTCTGTCCCTGTTGTCTGTTTCAGCCCCGTCGTCTTCCTCCTCGTCACTCTCCTCAGGTTCCACCGCTGCCACAACACCACCGTCTCGACCATCCTCCTGCAGGAAAGGCACCTGGCGGCGCAAAGCCAGGTTGTGAAGCATGCAGCAGGCCACGATGATGTGACACACCTTCTTAGGTGAGTACATTAGGGATCCACCGGTCATATGCAGGCAGCGAAACCTGGCCTTTAGGAGGCCAAAGGTGCGTTCGATCACCCTCCTAGTACGCCCATGGGCCTCATTGTACCGTTCCTCTGCCCTGGTCCGGGGATTCCTTACTGGGGTCAGTAGCCACGACAGGTTGGGGTACCCAGAGTCCCCCACTAGCCATACACGGTGTCTCTGTAGCTGTTCCATCACGTAAGGGATGCTGCTATTCCTCAGGATGTAGGCGTCATGCACTGACCCTGGGAATTTGGCATTTACATGCGAGATGTACTGGTCAGCCAAACACACCACCTGGATGTTCATTGAATGGTAACTTTTTCTGTTCCTGTACACCTGCTCCCTGTCTCTTGGGGGAACCAAAGCCACATGGGTCCCATCAATGGCACCAATTACGTTGGGAATATGTCCAAGGGCGTAGAAATCACCCTTCACTGTAGCCAGTTCGCCCACCTCAGGGAAAATGATGTAGTTCCTCACGGATTTCATCAGGGCAGACAACACTCTGGATAACACCTTTGAAAACATGGGCTGAGACATCCCGGAAGCAATTCCCACGGTTGTCTGAAATGACCCACTTGCCAAGAAATGGAGTACTGACATGACCTGCACCAGAGGGGGAATCCCTGTGGGTTGGCGGATGGGGGACATCAGGTCGGGCTCCAGCCGGGCACACAGTTCATGGATAGTGGCACGGTTAAGACGGTAGGTCAGGATAATGTGGCGTTCTTCCATTGTCGACAGGTCCACCAGCGGTCGGTACACGGGAGGATTCATCCGTCTCCTCGCCCAACCCAGCGGACGGTGCCTAGGAAGGACAACATGGAGCACACAGTCAGGCAACCCACAGGTACGTACTCACAGCTAGCACAGTATACGATTCTCTATGCAGTGAATGGCGTGTCTGAGTGGCTATGCAAGGCCTAGGCCTGTGTGACGCAGTTGAAATTGAGCCATGTGGGACCTGGAAATGGCGGCTGCCTGACCTGTGAAGTGTGACAATGGGATGTGAGGTCAATGCGCTGGCGTGGCACACCGCGGCGGGCGGCGGGCGAAGACCGCGGCGCGAAGCCGCATTGGTTAACATTGAAGCCTATGGGTTTCAGGAGCCAATGGCGAAGGGCGCCGGCGGTGGCGGGACGCACCGCCGCGGTACGCACCGCCGCGGACGTGACCGCCATTTTCTATCTACTTATCCACTTGCGACTTGAACTTTCACAGGAGAGGACCTATACTGCAAGTGTTGCTGTGACCTCGGTCTGGAAGGGACAATGGCTGCTGCGACTGGGGAAAGGGCCCCTGCCTTCACTGGAGAGGAGTTGGAGAAACTTGTGGATGGGGTCCTCCCCCAGTATGCGCTACTCTACGGTCCTCCAGACCAACAAGTGAGTTTAATTCTATCTGGATTTGGGGCCACTGGCTGGCTTGGGGGCCTGGCGGGGATGGGGGGCATGTTGGGCCTGGCGGGGGGCCTGGCGGGGATGGGGGGCATGTTGGGCATGGCGGGGGGCCTGGCAGGGGGCCTGGCGGGGATGGGGGGCATGTTGGGCCTGGCGGGGGGCCTGGCGGGGATGGGGGGCATGTTGGGCCTGGCGGGGGGCCTGGCGGGGATGGGGGGCATGTTGGGCCTGGCGGGGGGCCTGGCGGGGATGGGGGGCATGTTGGGCCTGGCGGGGGGCCTGGCGGGGATGGGGGGCATGTTGGGCATGGCAGGGGGCCTGGCGGGGGGCCTGGTGGGGATGGGGGGCGTTGGGCCACTGGAAAGGAAAATGCTGAGTAACTTGAACGTGGTATTTCTCCCTCCCTGTACGTGTCACATAGGTCCGCGCCCATGAGAAGATCGGGATTTGGCGTGCCATCGCCAAGGAAGTCCGGGCCCTGGGGGTCCACCATCGACGGGGCACCCACTGCCGCAAGAGGTGGGAGGACATCCGCCGCGGGACCAAGAAGACCGCCGAGTCTCTGCTGGGGATGGCCTCCCAACGTAGGCGGGGTGCCTGCCGTCAACTGAGCCCCCTGATGTTCCGGATCCTGGCGGTGGCCTACCCTGATTTGGATGGGCGCGTGAGGGCAGCACAGCAGACACAAGGGGGTGAGTCCAAGCATTATCTACTCTGTTGTTGCGCAGTGGAGGTGTCTGGGTGGGGGAGGAGGGCTGTGGGTCCCCCTAGGCCAGGGCGATATCTGTAGGCTGGGCACCCCCGTAAGCCCCTGTGTCCCCAGCCACCACCCTCAGTAGTGTGTCAGTACAGCCATCCCTGGGCCGTGTCATCCATGGGTGCAGTTGTCAACTCTAGGCGTGTAGGGCATGTTCCACGGAATGCGTAGCGGACCCCAAGTGCGCAACTTAGTGCAGGGGGCATCTGTGTCTGTCATGTCCGCTAACTGTACCGGAGATCCATGTAATCAATATCCCTTTATTTCTCTCTCCCCCCCCCTTTTTGTTTGTCTTTCTGTGCTTGTGTGCATCAGCATCATCAGGCGGAGGAGAAGTGGCATCGGGGCAGGAGGGAGCTGCATCTCACATGGCCCAGGAGGGCCATGCCACAGAGTCAGACTGGACCAGTGAGACGGAGGGCGAGGGGAGCTCCACGACGGGGACGACTGGAGCCTGCAGCGACACGGACACGTCCTCGGAAGGGGGCTCCCTTGCGGGGGTGGCACCATCCGTGCCCCCCGCCATTACAGGTACAGCCGCCACCCAGCGCACCATCTCCGCCCTCCCAGCAGCCCCTCCGCATTCGCCCCGTGCCCGCTCTGCCAGGAAGCCGGGCATCTCCTTCGCCCCAGGCACCTCAGGCCCTGCCCCTGTTACCCCCGCTGCCCTCAGTGAGGAGGTCATTGACCTCCTCCGAACGCTCATTGTTGGGCAGACTACCCTTTTGAATGCCATCCAGGGGGTGGAGAGGGAGGTTCATCGCAGCAATGCGTACCTGGAGGGCATTCATTCGGGTCAGGCTGCCCATCAGCGATCGTTCCAGGCTCTGGCCTCAGCACTGACGGCAGCCATTGTCCCTGTCTCCTGCCTGCCTCTACTAACTCCCTCCTCCCAGTCTCCTGTTCCTCTGCCTGTCCCACCCACACCATCAGACCAGCCTGCACACACCTCAACACCCAAGAGAAGCTCATCCAAACATAAGCACCACAGATCACGCAGACATTCACACACGCAACATTCCGATGCAGACATGCCAACAGTCACTACCACCTCTGTGACCCCCACCTCCTCGTCTCCCTCCTCCCTCCCTGTGACGTCTACACTCACACCTCCATTCACCTCACCATCAGCCAGTGTTTCCATCACCAGCACACCCTCCACTCCAGTCCGCACACGTGCAGTCACCACCCCCACTGCCATTTACACGTCCCCTGTGTCCTCTCCCACTGTGTCTGTCACCCCCTCTTCCACACCACACAAACGCAGCCACCCACCCACCCAACAGCCATCCACCTCACGACAGCCTATCCCTCCTGCACCTGCACCCAAAGACAGCAAACGTGACTCACCTACAACCACATCCTCTCCCTCCACTCCCATTCCCACTGTACCTACCACTCTCCATTGTCCCAAGAAGCTCTTCCTCGCCACTACTAACTTCTTTCCTGACCCTGAGCCCCCCCCTCCTTCTCGTCGGGGTAAGAAGAGCACCTCAGCCACCACCAGCCCTGCAGCCCCCTTGACAAGGGTGCAGGGGTATTGGAGCCCGCCAGCCCGCATGTCTGGATCTTCGCCCAGCAGCAAGGGGACAGCCAGCCCACCCCCTGGGAAGAGGAGCAGAAGGCGGAAGGGGCGCCGCAGGAGCCCGCCTTCTACATCCCCCCCGGACACCACCCAGAGACAGTCACCAGCCACAGCTCCAAAGGGAGGAAAGGGCCACAGGCCGACGACTAAGGAGGGCAAGGGCAGCAAGTTGGAGAGGTCAGGCAGCAGGCCTGCTGCCCAGGAGGAGCCCACAACCCCCATAGCCGCTGCCCCGGGAGGAACCGGCACAGCTGCCCCGGGAGAGCCCACCAGCCCCATAGCCGCTGCCCAGGGAGGACCCAGCCCAGCTGGCCAGGAGGGCCCCACCACCCACAGCCCAGGTGGGCAGTGAAGGAGCACCATCCCCGCTGCCCAGGAGGGCACCACCAGGCATTTAGCAGTTGGCCATAGACCGTCCGCCGTCTCAAGAACCGCTGAACTGGGCCCTTCAAGGCAAGAACCGCTGAACTGGGCCCCGCCGTCTCAAGAACCGCTGAACTGGGCCCCGCCGTCTCAAGAACCGCTGAACTGGGCCCTTCAAGGCAAGAACCGCTGAACTGGGCCCTTCAAGGCAAGAACCGCTGAACTGGGCCCCGCCGTCTCAAGAACCGCTGAACTGGGCCCTTCAAAGCAAGAACCGCTGAACTGGGCCCCGCCGTCTCAAGAACCGCTGAACTGGGCCCTTCAAGGCAAGAACCGCTGAACTGGGCCCTTCAAGGCAAGAACCGCTGAACTGGGCCCCGCCGTCTCAAGAACCGCTGAACTGGGCCCTTCAAGGCAAGAACCGCTGAACTGGGCCCCGCCGTCTCAAGAACCGCTGAACTGGGCCCTTCAAGGCAAGAACCGCTGAACTGGGCCCTTCAAGGCAAGAACCGCTGAACTGGGCCCTTCAAGGCAAGAACCGCTGAACTGGGCCCTTCAAGGCAAGAACCGCTGAACTGGGCCCCGCCGTCTCAAGAACCGCTGAACTGGGCCCTTCAAGGCAAGAACCGCTGAACTGGGCCCTTCAAGGCAAGAACCGCTGAACTGGGCCCCGCCGTCTCAAGAACCGCTGAACTGGGCCCTTCAAGGCAAGAACCGCTGAACTGGGCCCTTCAAGGCAAGAACCGCTGAACTGGGCCCCGCCGTCTCAAGAACCGCTGAACTGGGCCCCGCCGTCTCAAGAACCGCTGAACTGGGCCCTTCAGGGCAAGAACCGCTGGCCCTTTGGCAGACGTGGCAGGGCAGGATCTATCTCGGGCAGGGCTGCAGGATGTCCTCTGGCCAACTTGCCTCCTCCAGTGGCAGTGGGGTCTGTTATGGACTGTATGGACTGTGGCTTTGCTCTCCCCAGGATGGCCCAGTGGGCAGGCCACCCACTGTATGGACTGTTTGGACTCTGGCTTTGCTCTCCCCAGGATGGCCCAGTGGGCAGGCCACCCACTGTATGGACTGTATGGACTGTGGCTTTGCTCTCCCCAGGATGGCCCAGTGGGCAGGCCACCCACTGTATGGACTGTTTGGACTGTGGCTTTGCTCTCCCCAGGATGGCCCAGTGGGCAGGCCACCCACTGTATGGACTGTTTGGACTGTGGCTTTGCTCTCCCCAGGATGGCCCAGTGGGCAGGCCACCCACTGTATGGACTGTATGGACTGTGGCTTTGCTCTCCCCAGGATGGCCCAGTGGGCAGGCCACCCACTGTATGGACTGTTTGGACTGTGGCTTTGCTCTCCCCAGGATGGCCCAGTGGGCAGGCCACCCACTGTATGGACTGTATGGACTGTGGCTTTGCTCTCCCCAGGATGGCCCAGTGGGCAGGCCACCCACTGTATGGACTGTTTGGACTGTGGCTTTGCTCTCCCCAGGATGGCCCAGTGGGCAGGCCACCCACTGTATGGACTGTATGGACTGTGGCTTTGCTCTCCCCAGGATGGCCCAGTGGTCATGGAGTCCCCTCGTGGATCTGGCGTCGTGTACTCAAGTGGCTGAGGTGCCCCCCCTTCCCTTCCCCCTGAGGTGCCTGTCCTATTTTCTTTCTGATGCCCCTGCAGTGTTCTCTCCGTGGAGTTCTTGTCGTGGGACTGGGCCTTGCCCCTTTGCACAGGACCCCTGTGATCCACGGACAGTGGTTGGACTACATTTAGTAGCTGTATATATTTTGTACATAGTTTATTTATTTTTTGGGATTAATGGCGTACATATTTAAATATATCTGCCCGTTTATGATCTCTTCTTTTGGTCTTTGCATTATTTCGGAGGGGGGTGGTTTGTGGGTTGTGACAGTGATCTGTGGAAATGCATTGATGTGTGTGTTGTAGTGGGTGTGGGTGGGTGGGTGTGTGCCGGTAATCTTTTCCCTCCCCTGTGTCGTAGGTGCAGTACTCACCGATGTCTTCCGCGCCGCCGGGCGTGCTCCTGGTATATGAGGAGGAATAGGAGTGCGGGGATGACCTGTAACTCTGGCTCCATACTGCCGGAATCTCGCATGGAGTGCGTAGAGGTGAGCGTTTTCCCGTTCGTAGTCTGTTTCCGCCGTGTTCTTATCGGCGGTGCTCCCGCCCCGGAAAAGGTGGCAGATTGGTGGGTCGTAATAGGGTGGGCGGTACTTTGTCTGCCGCCGGGCTGTTGGCGGGAACCGCCGCGCTGTTTGTTTGTACCGCTGTGGCGGTCGGAGTGTTAAGTTGGCGGGCTGTGTTGGCGGTTCCCGCCAGGGTCAGAATGCCATTTTTAATACCGCCGGTCTGTTCGCGGTCCGACCGCCGCCTCTCCGCCGACCGCCAAGGTCAGAATGAGGGCCTTATTCTGGATACTTGATTGTTGTCCCTTGCAAGTGTGCTACTCAGCACAATACTATCAGAACTCTGGACTTGTTAATGTTATACTATGGGGTACCACT
The DNA here is from genome assembly GCF_031143425.1 of Pleurodeles waltl. Classification (NCBI taxonomy): domain Eukaryota; kingdom Metazoa; phylum Chordata; class Amphibia; order Caudata; family Salamandridae; genus Pleurodeles; species Pleurodeles waltl. The sequence goes on along the minus strand of NC_090444.1, from coordinate 343,435,580 downwards.
CCAGATCCAGAGTGACAATGGGGCACACTTCAAAGGCAAATTGGTACAGGACTACTGTTCTGAGCACAATATTGAGTGGATATATCGTATTCCTTGTTATCCACAGGCCTCAAGACTGATTGAGAGAATTAATGGTTTACTGAAAGCTCAATTGTGAAAATTATCTGATGGAACTTTGAAAAACTGGGGAGAGCATTTAAATGAAACCCTCCAGATTCTGAACAATGGACCATTAACAAATGCTGAAAGACCTTTGATGCAAATGCTAACTCCAGCTTTGGAAATACAACCACATGTGCCCACCAATACCATCACATACTGGGAAATAAAACATGGAGCGTTAGCTCCTTATAGAGCCACACCCGAATCTGCAAGTCTTGACTTACATGCTTTACAAGCATACAGACTAAAACCCCTAGACATAGTGTTGTGTGAAACAGGTGTTGGAATACATATTCCCCCAGAGCATGTTGGATTGATTGCTCCCAGATCTGGGTTGGCCCTTAAAGGTATTCAGGTTTTAGGGGGAGTGATTGATGCAGATTACCAAGGAAAAATCAAAGTTATTCTGTTAAATAGTTGAGAAGTTGACTTATTCATACAGAGTGGAGATAGAATTGCCCAACTTGTCATAAGTGCAGTGTATGGAGGTTTGGTAAGGAAGGGGACTTCCCCAGCCCTTCTGACAGTACAAGGAAAAGCAGATAAAAACCTCAGTTCTAATTTGTGGGTTAAATCCCCAAATGGCCCTCCAGAACCTGCAGAAATTATAGCAAAGGGCCCCAATATCATCTTACTGATTATAAAACAAGGAAAGAAAAAAAGAAAACGCACTTCAGATGAAAAATGTTATTTGCAAGAAAAGTCATACTTGTTTCTATTGCAGATCCTACTACAACTTGCCTCTGACCATGAGTGTGCTCTGTGGTCTCCCTTCGGGGGTTTGCATGTGGGGTCGAGGAGGGACGGCACCCCAAACCTGAACCTGATTGATAACCCTTGTGCAACGCTCCTGCTGCTTTTAAGGTATAAAATATATGGAATCTATTTTGTGCAAATTGTGCTTCACCGGTTCACGTTCTACATGGGAACAATGAAGAGTACCATGGATGTTTTGTCAACTTGTTTGATTACATTCTTCCACTGGAGCTAACCCATGGCTTGTTATCATCTGATGACTTCTGCCGGTCTCAGTAAGCAAAATTGCCAGTTGGCTGGCTGTTTTTCATGTGGAAACCTGACTTTCATTTACATTCCAGCAAACCTTTCAGGTGGACCGTGTACCTTTACATGATTAGAACTCATGATGTTTTCATCAAATTCTACACTAACTTGCTATCCTAGAGACACTATCAGTTATTATCCCAATCAGAGTATACAGGCTTCAGTCTTTTCATTGTAGGTGTGTCTGATTTAAAGGTTTATAAGATCATTACGTTAATCCACTTCCATTGAATTACAGTGATTGCTTTTATCATTGCATTATGTTGTTGTACACAATGCAAACCTACTTTGCTTATCATGTTTTCTTTTTTTTTAAATAAGAGAAAAGTACACAAAGTCATTCATCAAAAGGGTGGAGATGTAATGAAAATAGATGTGTTTGACCACTCACTTTGTGTTGCACCAATTTGCATATTAGTTGTTCAGTGTTCACCAGTTGCAGATTACATTTTGTATTCAGTTTAGCTGCCTATTGGCTTTATTGTGGCATTAGACATTGCAGTTGAGACATTGCAGTTGAGTTGTGTTTTTCCACATGGTAAACTAAGCTTGTTTCTTCATATTTCTTCCTCACCGAACACGAACAGTTCCTGATAAGAAAGCACATCTTAGTTCAGTTTTCTTCAGTGCAGGGAACAGGTCGGCCTTGGGTGGAGAGCTTTGAAAGGTTGGCCAGTTTTCAACGTTTTTCTCCCAACTCTGACCTACAGTAGCCAGCATGTTTGAATATTTCTATCTGAGAGGGGGGGCTTCTAGAAGGCTCTTTCCCTGGTTATTTCAGCTATAAAAGAGGTGGCCCTGCTTAGTACCGAGGGAATTTCGAACACCTCAGTCCGGATTGGACATCAAATACCTGACACTTGTCCTGTGAGGGTGGATATCTCTTTCTCGCAGTTGAATGGGGTCCTCTTCTTGCTGGCATGAGGAAGAAGAAGAGCTTGGCAGGCCCTACGGTGATAAATTTTTACATTATTCTTTGCTTTGTAATTATGCTATAATATAATCACATATATCTGCTTTCTGCATTGCAGTTGAGAATCATTTTGATATGTATTTCTTTCATTGCTGTGACTGTTTTTAAAAATGTGCTTTCAACATACTCATCTCTTTTTAGGAACCTCGTGGTGAAATAATAATAAATGTCTTCTTTGAACTAAGAAGTGCATTCGAGTGATTTTTGTCAGCTCGGTCATTAGTGAAAGCAAAACAGCCTGTAAATCAAATGATACTAGATGTTGCTACCCACATGAGTAGCCCTGTAAACATGTCTCAGACCTACCACTGCAGTAGCTGTGTGTGCAGTTTTAAACTACCAATTCGACCTGGCAAGTGTACCCCTTGCCAGGACCAGACCTTTCCTTTTTACACATGTAAGGCATCCCTAAGGTAGGCCTATGTAGCCCCATGGGCAGGGTGCAGTATATGTTAAAGGGGGACATATACTGATATGTTTTACATGTCCTAACAGTAAAATACTGCCAAATTTAGTTTTCACTGTTGCAAGGCCTATCTTTCTCATAGGTTAACACAGGGACTGCCTTTAAATATCTTTTTAGTGAAGTTTCCCTTTGGGAGCAGATAGAGACCTGGAGTTTGGGGTCTCTGTACTCACAATGTAAAAGTTCATATTTGAGTAAAGTTGTTTTTTAGATAGTCAGTTTGAAAATGCCACTTTTAGAAAGTGGGCATTTTCTTGCTTAGACCATTCTGTGACTCTGCCTGCTTGTAAATTCCATATTTAGGTCAGACTGTTCGTTGAGATGTTTTTGAATCGCCACTAGACAGTGACTCAAAGGGAGCTGTAGTGTAGCCTGCATATCCTGATGGGTCTTCTGGGCTAGAGTGGAGGGAGGAGCTGACACTTACACCTGAATGGGCGGTGTCTGCCCTCACACAATGCAGTCTCCAACACCCTGGTGTGTGTCTGGGGCTAGGCCTGAGCAAGGCAGGATCTTATGAACAACAGATACTTTCCTTTGAAGTTTGCCTACTTCAAAGGCAGAAAGGTATATAAGTAACAAACCCAAAACCCCAGATTTTCAGATTATTTCTGGATTCAAGAGGTGGAGGAAGAGGAGTGCCCCTTTGCCTGTGACTGTGCTTTGCTGGGTTGACCTACAGTTGCTGTTTCTGCCTGAAAGAGGAAAAAGACTTGCATTTGTGGTAAGTTCATGCTTGTGAAGTGTCTCCAAGGGTGTGGACTGAGCTTGTCCCCTGTTCTCAAGTCTCAGGGCCATCAAAGACTTCCCCTGCCAGCACCTGGACTCTCTGCTGAGACTCCTACCCTCCCAAGTGGTACTTAATCCAGTCCCTGGGCCCTCGAAAGGAGGACCTGGTGAAAAACCAAGAAGAACCAAGTGCACTGACTTCGGATGATCCCGGACTGACGCTTCTGCCAGATCTTGTGACGTCACCTGCAACTAAAGCCATGGTCCTCGCTGGAGTGCAATGACCCCGCAGGCCTGACGCCGCTGCAGCCTCGCTGAAGTCCATGAGTCTGTGAGTCCCAAAGTGCTGTGTCACTGACGCCTGTGACAACCGACTTCCGCGCACCACGCAATGACCGCCAGATATCCACCTCACCGGAAGTGCTTGGATCCAACGCTTCGCACCGAAGCACCCTCCCTTCCACAGCTCTGCAGCAAGGACCCGATGCCTCGCATTGACGCCTCTGCTCCTTCGCTCCGCAGCACCGGAAGCAACACCACACTGGATCCAGCGACGCCTCAATTCCCGACTCCTGGCTTACACTGGCTTGTTTCCTCATTTTCACAAGGCACTGTAACTGGGGGTCCGTGTGACTCTGTGACTGGCGTCATTAGCATCGGATTGTTGGGATCGAATTTGTCACAACGCTGTGATATCACCAATTCAAAGCATTTGTGTTTCTAAGCGCTATATTGAACATTAAGGCACTCATTACAACCCTGGCGGTTGGTGTTAAAGCGGCGGTAATACCGTCAACAGGCTGGCGGTAAAAAAAAATTGAATCACGACCATGGCGGAAACCGCCAACACAGACAGCCACTTTAACACTCCGACCGCCACGGCAGTAGAAACAAACACTGCGGTGGTAACCGCCAACAGACAGGCGGCACACAATGTACCGTCCACTGTATTACAAGGCACCAATCCGCCAGCTTTTCCGGGGCGGTACTAAAGCCAACAAAAGCACGGCGGAAACAGTACTTGGAAGGGAAACCACTCACCTCTCGACACCCAAGGAGGAACCAGGACGCCATGGAAGCCACAGTCTCACAAGTCTCTCAAGTGGGTAGTTTGCCCACTGATTGGTCCTGGGGAGTGCAAAGCCACAGTCTCACAAGTTTCTCAAGTGTGTGGTTTGCCCACTGATTGGTCCTGGGGAGTGCAAAGCCACAGTCTCACAAGTCTCTCAAGTTGGTGGATTGCCCACTGATTGGTCCTGGGGAGTGCAAAGCCACAGTCTCTCTAGTGGATGGTTTTCTCCACTGGTTCTGGAGGGGGCTTTGTGCCCAGAGTGCTTCATCCTGCCAAGGACTGGGTGAGTGGATGCTTTTCTCCACTGGTTCTGGAGGGGGCTTTGTGCCCAGAGTGCTTCATCCTGCCAAGGTCTGGGGGAGTGGTTGCTTTTCTCCACTGGTTCTGGAGGGGGCTTTGTGCCCAGAGTGCTTCATCCTGCCAAGGACTGGGTGAGTGGTTGCTTTTCTCCACTGGTTCTGGAGGGGGCTTTGTGCCCAGAGTGCCTCATCCTGCCAAGGACTGGGTGAGTGGATGCTTTTCTCCACTGGTTCTGGAGGGGGCTTGGTGCCCAGAGTGCTTCATCCTGCCAAGGACTGGGTGAGTGGATGCGTTTCTCTACTGGTTCTGGAGGGGGCTTTGTGCCCAGAGTGCTTCATCCTGCCAGGGACTGGGTGAGTGGATGCTTTTCTTCACTGGTTCTGGAGGGGGCTTGGTGCCCAGAGTGCTTCATCCTGCCAAGGACTGAGTGAGTGGATGCTTTTCTCCATTGGTTCTGGAGGGGGCTTGGTGCCCAGAGTGCTTCATCCTGCCAAGGACCAGGTGAGTGGATGCTTTTCTCCACTGGTCCTGGATGGGGCTTGGTGCCCACAGTGCTGCACATGGTGTGTGGCAGTTCCCATTCCCTCACCTGTGTGTCAGAGCCATGAGATTTCCTGGGAACAGGTAGCATGATACTCCATGGAGGCAGAGACACACTCCACCCTGTGGCAACTTAGCCTGCCAACTGCTGGTACTGCCAGTGCTGGTTGCGGTGCCTCATGTACTCTGTACAGGGTCCAGGACGTCTCCTGCAGCCTCGGATGACTGCCTACTGGGGATGATGTTCATGTCAGCTGTGGTGGCACTGGCCGAGCATATCGCGGGGCAGGTGGCAGTGGTTGCAGCAGTGTCAGCGGCGGAGATGCTGGCGGTGGTACATGTGTCACCACCTGTGGAGGGAGACACCAGGACGTCTCCTGCATACTCGGATGGCTGCCCACTGGGGATGATGCTGGGGACTTTAGCAGAGGCAGCAGACGTGCAGGAGGGCATGCAGGTGGGCGTGCAGGTGGCAGTGCAGGAGGCGGTGTAGGTGGCGGGGGTTGCGGCGGTGGCCACCGCCATACAGGTTGCTCTTCTGTCTTGCAGAAGGGGTGTCACCAGTCCCTCACCCGGAGGCTCCATGCCCTGAGCTGACTTCCCTTTAGCCTTCTGTCCCTTCCCCAACTTGGAAGTCGCTGCTGGGACCTTGGCACTGTCCTCTTTGTCTTGGAGGAGGCCTTGCTGGGTGGTTGGTGCGGCATTTCCCAACTGCATGTGGGCCCCTTCTTCACCTTGCAGGTGGCGGAATAGGGTGATCCCTGGCCTCACTAGGAGGCACATTGGCAGCCCTGATGGGTGCCGCCCGTGATGTTACTGGACTTGCAGGGACCACAGTGCGAGGATTTCGTGGCTGAGGTGCTGGGCTTGGATCTGAACATCCTGGCCCTAGGCGAAGGACGGGGGAGGTGTAGGGAAGAGGTCAATGTTAGCGAGGAAAGATTTTTAGACACACTGGGATGGGAAGATGGAGGGGGTTTGGGAGTGGAGGAAGAGGTAGTGGTTGTAGGAGGTGTACATCTGGTGAGTTTGGGTGAGGGTGCATGGGCTGGAGGCTGTAGTGAGGTGGATGGCTGTTGAGTGGGTGTGTGCCTGTGTTTGTGTACTTTGGGAGGAGGGCTCACAGACACACTGGGAGAGGACACAGGGGACGTGTGCATGGTAGTGGGGGTGGTGATTGCACATGAGCGGTGTGTGGTGATGGGCGTGCTGGTGATGGAGGTAGTGGCTGAGGATGTAGTGCATGCAGGTGTGAGTGGAGATGAGACTGGGAGGGAGGAGGAGGATGTGGAGGAGGGGGACACAGTGGAGGCAGTGAATGTTGGTGTGTCTGCATGGGTATGGTGCATGTGTGAGTGCCTGTGGGATGTGTGGTGCTTATGTTTGCCAGGTCCACTCTTGTGTGTTGATGAGTGTGCATGCTTGTCTGTTGGTATGCTTGGGATAGACTGAGGTAGAGGGGATTGCGTCTGGCTGTGGAAGTTGGAGGGGGGAGGCTGGACACAGGGACAATGGCTGCCATCAGTGCTGAGACGGGAGCCTGAAATGCTCCCTGTTGGGCTGCCACATCAGAATGAATGCCCTCCAGATATGCATTTGTTTGCTGCAAATGACTTTCTACACCCTGGATGCCATTCAGAATGGTTGATTGCCCAACAGTGAGGGATCTCAGGAGGTCAATAGCCTCCTCACTGAGGGCAGCAGGGCTGACTGGGGTAGGGCTTGAGGTGCCTGGGGCGAAGGAGATGCCCACCCTCCTGGGTGAGCAGGCACGGGAAACATGCTGAGGGGCTGCTGGGAGGGTGGTGCTAGTAGTGGGGGTGGTGGCTGTACCTGTTGATGCAGTGGGTACAGAGGTGCCCGCCACCGCAAGGGAGCTCCCATCAGAGGAGGAGTCGCTGTCACTGGTGTCTCCTCCTGTCCCCGTCGTGGAGATCCCCTAGCCCTCCGTTCCACTGGTGCCTTCAGACTCCGTACATTCACCCACCTGGGCCATGTGGGTTGCAGCTCCCTCCTGCTCCGGTGCTAATGCTCCTCCGCCAGAGTATGCTAATGCACATAAGGACAGGGTGACAAAAAAAAGGGGAGGAAAGACAGAAGAGACACATGGTCAATGCCTGCAACAACAAAGCAAAACACAAACGCTGTGGGATAGCGTAACTGGATGGACGGAATGCGGAACCAATCAAACATTCACCCCCAGTCACAGATCTGGGTTTAATCCATCCATTATTTTGCTCACCATGCCACCCCAGTTTGAACCCAGCCATATGCAAATCAGTCTTGACCCTGTTCCTCATGGGAACAGTCCAGCCCGAACTGCCAGGCCAGGTTCTCCCTGGACCGGAAACAAGCATCCTGGGACCGGTTTCGGGGTTTCACCCCTCATCAGCCAGGCTAGCTTGAATCCAGTGGCACAGTGAGCCCGGGACCCACGTCTGGGCATACCCGGCGCACTTAGGGCGGCAAAAGCAAAGCAAAACACAAACGCTGTGGGATAGCGTAACAACACCACCGTTGGCTGACACAACACACATGGAGCAGCCCTATGCACTAGGCCATGCACTAACAGTTCAGGGTAAAATCACATGCCCATTGGGGACTCTGCCTAGACCCATTTCATGCACACCTGGAACCCACAGGAGCCTGACTAGGTATAGAGGGCCACTACTACTTGTGGAGTTGGCCTAACAATGGATCTACCCTGGCACATTTGCCCTGGCCTAGGGGAACCCACAAGCCACTTCCCCTACCCAGACACCTCATACAGCGCGCAGAGTCAGCTGAATGAGACTGTACCCATCTCCTTGTGGCTGCAGTGATGCCCTCAAGCACCCATCCAACTCTGGATATTCCACCTCCAGGATCCGGTACATCAGGGGGGTCATGGTGCGAAGGGCACCCCTTCCACATTGGGAGGCCATCCCCAGCTGAGCCTCCGTCGTCTTCTTGGTCCAGAGGCACAGGTCCTCCCATATTTTGCAGCAGTGGGTGCTCCGTCTATGGTAGAAACCCCAGGGTCCGCACCTCCTTGGCGATGGCACGCCAAATACCCTTTTTCTGGTGGGCGCTGACCTAGTGGAAAAGTGAAGTAAGAATGGATTTTACTCCCCCGTCCGGTTCATCTTACTCATTGGCCACAACCTCCCACCCTGGCCCAGAAACACATACACTGACCAGCCTCACATGCTGGCCTCTGTCCACCCCCGTATCCTCCATCCACACCACTCCATACATTCATGTCCCATCCATCATGCTCACAGTGTACTCACCTGTTTGTCTGGAGGACGGTAGAGTAGCGGGTACTGGGGGAGGACCACAGCCACCAGTTTGTCCAACTCTTCCCAGTGAAGGCAGGGGCCCTTTCCCCCAGACACTGTAGCCATTGTCGCTTCCAGACTCAGGCCACAGCAGCACTTGCAGTGTAGGTCCTCTCCTGTTGAAGGTCAGGTATCAAGGGAGTGAACAGATAGAAAATGGCGGTCACATCCGCGGCGGTGCATACCTTCACCGCTGGCGTACATTGTCATTGGCTCCTGGAACCCAAAAGGCCCAATGATAACCAATGCTGAATTGTGCCACGGTCTTCATCAGCTTACCGCGACGCTGCACAGCGCCAGCGCAGATACCTCATTTCCCCTTGTCCCTCTTTACAGGTCAGGCAGCCGCTATTTCAGGGGGCCACATGGCAGGGCAACTAACTGCGTCACAGCACTTTTGTGCAGGAATACGGACATACAGCGCAACACACCGATTACATCACAACTGTTTTAAATACCCTTGTTCAAGCTATGTAGTCTATGACCCTCTGCTCACCCTTCTCCTCAATAGGGCACGTCCGCTGGGGCAGGTGATGAGATGGCGTCATCCTCCGGTATACACACCCCTGGTGGACCTGTCGACAATGGAAGACAGACACATCATTATCACCTACAGACTTGATCGTGCCACAATCCATGAACTGTGTGCCCAGTTGGAGCCAGACCTGATGTCAGCTATCCGCCCTCCCACAGGAATCCCCCATCTAGTGCAGGTCCTGTCACTACTCCATTTCCTGGCCAGTGATTCATTTCAAACAACAGTGGCCATGGCATCAGGGATGTCACAGCCAATGTTCTCTAACGTGTTGGCCAGAGTATTGTCTGCCCTTCTGAAATACATGAGCAGCTACATCGTTTTCCCTCAGGTAGAGGATTTGCCCACAGTGAAAGGTGACTTCTATGCCCTGGGACATATTCCCAACATCATTGGTGCCATTGATGGGTCACATGTGGCATTTGTCCCCCCTGCAGGAATGAACAGGTATAGAGAAACCGCAAAAGCTACCATTCCATGAATGTGCAAATGGTGTGTTTGGCAGACCAGTACATCTCCCATGTGAATGTCACGTATCCTGGCTCTGTGCATGTCGCTTACATTTTGAGGAATAGCAGCATCCCTTCTGTGATGGGGGCAACTCCAGAGGCACCGTGTGTAGCTAATAGGTGAGCTCAAGGTCCCAACACAGTTTGAATAGGTGTCTGGGTATGGGAGAGTCCCTAAGGGTTGGTGTGTGTCTAACAGTTGTTCCTCAATATTTACAGGTGACTCTGGTTACCCCAGCCTGTCATGGCTACTGATCCCAGTGAGGAATCTCAGGACAAGGGCAGAGGAACGCTACAATGAGGCACATGGGCGAACTAGGAGGATTATTGAGCGTACTTTCGGCCTCCTGAAGGCCAGGCTCCGGTGGTGCCTCCATCTAACAGGTGGCTCCCTATACTACTCACCGAAGAAGGTGTGCCAGATCATCGTGGCATGCTGCATGTTGCACAACCTGGCTTTGTGACGCCAGGTGCCTTTTCTGCAGGAGGATGGGCCTGATGTTAGTCTTGTGGCTGCTGTGGAGCCAGTGGACAGTGAAGAAGAGGAGGCAGAAGAAGAAGATATAGGCAACCGAATCAACATCATGATGCAATACTTCCAGTGAGACACAGGTAAGAGACTGGCACTACTCCTCGCATATCATACTACTGTAGGACATTGTATGATTCTGCCTTTTTACCTCTGTGTATGGACCCTGACAGTTCACTTTGCCTTTCCATTTCACAGATCCGGGTACCACTTTCTGCCTTCTGCTATGTTTACTGCTGCCCAACAACTGTCAAACATTGGTATGTGAAAATGAACATTGACATTGCTATTTTTCTGAGAGGTTGCAATAACACATTTGTGAAAGTACAGACTGACTCCAGATTGATTTGTGATTCAAGGGTGTTTATTTCTGTGCTAATAAGGCATAGGAAGGGGAGTAATGGCAGTTCAAGGTTGTCAGGGTGACATAGTAGGACAGAAGGGTTCCTGGGAGGGGTCTTGGCAATGTTCTCTGTCTTGTTCCTGGATCTCAGGGACCGTTTGGGGGCTGGTTCTGCTTCTGCAGGGGGTATGGTGCTGGTGGCCTGTTGGTCCTGTGGAGGGACCTCCTGTCCACTAGCGCCGGCAGAGGTGGAGGGCTGTTCATCATTCAGGCCCGTGTCAGGGGCCCGTTGGTGTGCCAATGTGTCCCTCCTGGTGGTGGCCATGTCGGCCAGCACTCCTGCAATGGTGACCAGGGTGGTGTTAATGGACTTCAAGTCCTCTCTGATCCCCAGATACTGTTCCCCTTGCAGCCACTGGATCGCCTGAAACTTGGCCAGTACCATGCCCATGATCTCCTGGTAATGGTGGTATGCTCCCATGATGTTGGAGAGTGCCTCGTGGAGAGTGGGTTACCTGGGCCTGTCCTCCCCCAGGCACACAGCAGTCCTCCCAGTTTCCCTGTTATCTTGTGCCTCTATCCCCTGAACTGTGTGCCCACTGCCACTGACCCCAGGTCCCTGATTGTCTTGGGTTGGTGGGTTTGCCTTGGGTCCCTGTAGTGGTGGACACACTGCTGATTGACGTGTCCTGGGGACAGAGGTATGGGCCTGCTGGATGGGTGCTGTGGTGGTGTTTCCTGAGGGGTGAGGTTCAGTGGTGGTTTGTGACTGCGGCAGGGGAACCGACTGTCCGGAGGTCCCTGATGGGCCGGGCTGGTCATCTTGATCCAGGCGTGCAGAGTTGCTGTCGTCACTGTGGGCCTCTTCTGTGGGGGGACTGGATATGTCTGGCACCTCCTGTCCGGTGACGTTGGGTAGAGGTCCTGTTGGGTGGTAAATGCATAGTTACTGTATCTGTGTGTGCCATCTTTTGCAATGGGTGAGTTACTCTCTACTCCTGTGCTTGGCTTATTGTCTTTGGCCTTGTGTGTTTGGGGATTTTGGGGCCAGGGTGAGCATCTGTACTGGACATGCTTTGGTGATGGGTGTCCATGCATTGGTGTAACTTGCAGGCCTTGGTTTTGGGATTTGTGGATTGTGATAGTGGGGTATCTGTGGGGTGTTGGGGTGATGGGTGTGAGGGTTGGGCTAGGTGTTTGTGATAGCATGCAGGAGGGTGGGGGGATATAGTAGTAAAGATTTGACTTACCAGAGTCCAGTCCTCCTGCTACTCCTGCGAGGCCCTCAGGATGTATGATCGCCAGGACTTGCTCCTCCCATGTTGTTAGTTGTGGGGGAGGAGGTAGGGGTCCACCACCAGTCCTCTGTACTGCCGCCTGGTGTCTGGATACCACAGAACATACCTTCCCCCGTAGGTCGTTCCATTTCTTCCTGATGTCATCCCGTGTTCTTGTATGCTGTCCCACTGCGTTGACCCTGTCGACAATTCTCAACCATAGCTCCATCTTCCTTGGAATGGATGTCTGCTGCACCTGTCATCTGAATAGCTGTGGCTCTACCTAGATGATTTTCTCCACCATGACCTTGAGCTCCTCCTCAGAAAACCTGGGGTGTCTTTGAGGTGCCACAATGTGGTGTGGGTGATGTGTGAGGTGATGTTTGTTATGCTGTGTGATGTATTGTGTTGGTATGTGTTCTTTGAGGTGCGTGGATGATGTATAAGTGATGGTGTTGTGTGCCTGTGGATTCTGGTGTTGTGTTTCCTATTCTCTCTCTCGCTCTGCTTCTTCCAAAAAATCGTTGTAAGGGGTTGTGGGTGATTTGGGTGTGGGTTTTATAGTGGTGTGGGTGTGTGGTGTGTATATGTGTATCAGGGGTGTGTATTTTGAATTGTCCAATGTGATTGTGTTTAGTAAATGTGTGTGTATTTTGAGCGCGGCGGTATGTACCCCCAATGGAAAACCGCGGTTGAATGACCGCTGTGTTGATTCGTGGGTCGTGATAGTCTGGGCGTAGTTCTGTTGGTGTGACGGTATAGGTTTTGCTATTGCCAGTTTATCACTGACCTTTGGTGTGGCGGATTTGTGTGGGTGTCTGTATTGTGGCGGATTACGAGATGTGGGTCGTAATACCAGTAGCGGATTTCTGCAGCGGTCACGGTATCTTGATGGCCGTCAACATGGCGGTAAGCGGAATTTACAGCCAAGGTTGTAATGAGGGACTCATTTTTTTAAATTCATAACTTTGCTTGTGTATTTTGCATTTTTTAGCTTTGATCTTGTTTGACTCAGATAAATACTGGCTATTTCTCTAAGCTGGTGTTGAGTCTTTTTTGTGGTGTTTTCACTGTGTTACTGTGTGTGATTGTACACATACTTTACACATTACCTCTGAGGTAAGCCTGCTGCTTGTGCCAAGCTACGAAGGGTGTGAGCAGGGGTTATCCTAAGTGTGTATATCCCTTACCGTTCCTAGAGTGAGGGTCCCTGCTAGGACAGAGTACATACTGACTGCCAACCAGAGACCCCATTTCTAACAACAGTTATCACCAATATGTGCCAATTTTCACAATAATTATGGGGAAAGCTGCATGGTGCTTACACGTGGAAAAGCTCCTGCAAGGAAGCTGCGTGCCGAGGTGTCAAAGCTGCATTATGCTTGCACACGTAAAACATTTGCTGGGAGGTTGCGTGCCGAGCACGCAGAGAATTGCAATCATGAGCTTGGGTGTGGCCAGCTAACTATTTAAGCCCCGTCGAACTCCGAGGCTTCATTTTGCCCCAGGACTTCCACATAGCGGTTGCTCGCCTGCAGTTTTAGCATCACAAAGACTCAAATAAAAAGCAGCATATCCAGCAGATCTTGCATTGCTTCTTCATGGAAGGCATCAGGAAGAAGTGATGCTCTTTAGCCACTCAAACAACTTAGCCACAATAAGCACCCTGTGGTAGCAGGGCATCACCTACTTCCTTGAGATCTGCAACCGAGAAAAGACAAGGTATAGAAACAAAATTTGTTTTTAGCATAAATACTTTTCCCTTTTTGAAACACATTTGAGCATTTAGGAATTACAGTGTGCGGTTTAAAGTACTGAAAAAAAACAGCAGAAAATTACAAAAGACAATGCAACTAATGTGTAGGAACATCAAGCTACTAAAGTACAGCAACTTAAAGAACCCTGTCAGGTATTTAAATTAGTGCATCACATAACGTATAGAAGTGTGTAACTATATGATCATCACAGTGACAGTACTCATAATTTAGTGATTTCCTGTGTGTAAAATGTTATTTTTTTACACTAGGTTAGGATTCATGTGCTGGAACGTAATAGTGCTGCAGAATCTTGTGTAATATACGCATCTACCAGGTGAGTCTTGCAGTCAGCCCATGTATCTCAACATCTCAAAATGGTGCATGACTTCTTCAAGCTGACTTGCAGGTACTTGAGTAATACAGAAGTTGGATTGGTTATAGTAGGGGATGGCACCAGAGAAGGACATAGGATTCACAGTAGTCTCCATGTTATGTCATCTTGGGTCAACAACTGGGCAGTGGGCCAGAGCACCAAACCTACAGGGTTAATTTCCCCTTTTTCTGATCAGGCCTCTAGTTGTGTGCTACGCTATACACTGGTAGGTAAGGTCAGAAGGAGAGATTTGCATCCATATCGTCTCTGCAAGGCCATTGCTTCTTTGAAGGTAAGAGACATTGGCCTTACCCTTGTCTTAACCAGGCACCCCCATGTCACCCAAGTATTGGGGAGAGAGCAGGGAGCCTAACCCTTGCTGCCTTGCTGGCTCCCCCTCGGTGTTCACCTCTGAGAGCAGCTGCGGGATATGGCAGTTTCCTCCTCCCTGTTTGCTCCGAGCAGAGTGTGCCTTTCCGTAGAGGCAGCCCTGCTCTCCCCAGGACATGAGCGCTGGAGCAATACCACTGCTGTTGTGGGGCCCAATAGTGTAACCCCTGACAGCCTCCTCCATTTTCAAGGCATGTTGGGGTTAGGGATGGGGTCCTGGCCCCTAGGAGAGGGGTACACCTGGGGATGGGGTCCCAAGGTGAATAGGACCATGAAGGGAGGGTGCCCCACACATGATCCCTCCTTGGGGCCACTATTCATTCATCTGTGTGCTGACCCCTGGCCCAGGCCTTTCCCTGGTTAATTTACCAGTCTTGCTGCAGAGCCCCATTCCGCTCAGTGGCAGAAAAGGTCAACATTTCAAATGTCATAACGTTGGCCCTTTTGAGCCAATTTGTAAGATCCTGGGCTCATTTTTGTCCTGGTGGTGAGCTCTAGCCACCAGGTGCAGTTGCAGCAATGCTTCTCACTTCCAAAGTGGTGCAGTCCTCAAAAGGGCTGATCCTCATGATTCCCGGCATCAACATGTCTCTTGATCTTTGTTGCTAGCTGCAGAAAAGTTCAGTACTTTCCCCCAACTGGTCTGCAGGGTTTAAGAGGACCAGCACCACTAGTCCTTGGGAGACCCTCTGGTCCTGGGATCAACTGGGTAGAGTTCTTGGTCCTGAGTTGGGGTCAGGAGTTTAATTCTTCCATTTTTCCAGGCCCAGGATCTTGCATTGATGTGTAGGAAAGTCCACAGACAATAGAGAGTCTCCCCCTTGTGCAGGAGTTTGTAAAGGGGGGAGGGAGGTTCTAAAAGTCAGGCACCCTTGGCCAATCCAAGGGTTTCTCATTACCTCTCAGTCCAAACCCTCCTGCACTGCATGCTGGGACAATCCATAATGGTGTTATCCATGGTCCTATCAGCTCCTGGGGTCTCAACTCCAACCCTTGCTGACATCACTGCCAGAGCCTTATACACCAAATGTTCAAAGTGAGCTCCGCTCCTGGGTTGGCTCCAGTATATTATTAACTGGGCACACCAGACTGACAAAAGGCCTGGACTCTGATCCTGAGCTGAGCCAGGAATTTATGAAAACTCTGAATGACCCATAAATTGATTTTCCAGTGCAGGTTACACTCCTATTCAAGATATCTCTGTAGGCCAAAGAGGAGGGAAACTGCACTCTAAATCAATTCTCTCCTTATGTGTCTAATAGAGTGTCACCACAGACAAAACAGTAAATAACACTGACTTTCTCTATTAGTGTACACTAACCTTGTGAGGCCTATCCCAGGTGAATAGCTAAACCTGAAAAGTCCCCATTGAACCAGGTTGTCTGTGTGCAGTTATCAGGCTGTGCACAATAGTAGTCTCCCACTCACAACCCACAAATGGATGCACATACTTGTTTACGTGTAACCAGTCAAGTGCCCATTACCCTTGATGTGTCACAGCAGCCTTTTTTTAAATGCAGACACTGTTGGTAAACATGCAATCTGCCTCTGCCCGGATCCAAAAAAGTCAGGTTGTAAAAAGAAGGTGAAAGGGGTTGAAATTGTGGCACGGGATAAACCCTAGGCGTTGGAGGCCACCACTGTTGGATCGGGAGTCCTGAGAAGTGTCCTTGTTTCCTACCTCTGCCTCTCATTTGTAGACCTGGATGCCTGGAACCACTGGATCCAGTGCCTGAGTCATCTGACCTCTCAACATCTTCCTTTTGTTTTACTGCATGCAGGGGTAGGGACCACTACTGCAGACATGAACATGACTTGAGGCTCACAAATCTGCATAGATGGGATCCAACTACAATTCCCATAAGGTGGAAAGAAAGCACTACTCAATGATGGGTAACACAGGGCCCTTTGGCTTGTGACAGGTACATCTACGTACACATTTATATTCAGTAGTTCTTCCATTATTATAGGCTTTTTCATTATGCTTGCATTCAAGGTTAGAGGATCACACCTGTTATTTTGTACTTCACTATGGGCACTTACGTTAATAATGATGCATGATATTCTCTAGCATTTGGAGCGTCCTTTTCCTAGGACCACACTTTTGATCAGCAGTCTCAACCATGCGCCCACTGATGGTTGCCGCCTCACTTGTAGATGAACCTAAGGACATATTAGTCCCGAACTACGTTTCTCAGCATCCCTAAGAGGTGTCACCTGGATGCCCCTTTTGACACGTTGATCATATCTACTTCAGGCATCTCCTTTACATCCGTCGTCTCTTGCACTACATTTACCAGCATTCTCTGGGAGATATCACCCATATGCGTCATTTGGCTTGCTTGTCAATCACTTTAAAGAGGGATTTGGTTTTGCTGCTAGCTCCCTCGTACCTGGCATAGGATGTACATTCATACAGGGCATCAATAGGCAAACACCTTGAGGGGAGTCACTCACACACGCTTTGGTTAAGATAGCATTTCCTGTGTGGGTAATCCTCTCCCGCTTTTCCTCATTGGGTTTCATCTTGTTAGCTGTTGGTCTTGAGGTGGCACATCTTTTCTGTCATTGCCCTCAAGACATTGGTTCCCAGTGGGTTGCTCCTGAAGAGTCACTCAATGCCCTTATAATTTTAAAGACAGGACAGGATTGCTGTCAGCCCCTTGCATCATGAGCTACCTTAATGGCGCAATACTCTGTGACAATCTTTGTTACACTTAGGATGAGTCCTGTAGAATTAGATTTCACAGACAGAATGGGGGCTTTAAAGATTAAATCAATTTTTATTTTTTAATGATTTAGATGTGTGTGTCATATTTTCTTTAAACCAGGAGTTACTGTCCATGTTATTATTATGTCTTTTCTTTGACTGTCCTTATACCTTTGAGCATTATGTATGTATCTACTCGCTCCTGCATTTTTGCGTAGGACAGAGAGTGCTCTAAGCCCCATGCAAGGGTCACTGAGTTGAGGCATTACACCTGATGATTGCGGGTCAGCCTGGTTCATTCTGTTCTGCAAGTGCACTATTTTGTGACACATCAAGTTTATCCTGCAACAGGTGTGTCTACGGTTTCATGCCTCTGCTGAGTTATATATTCAAAATATTTTATTGGTACAACTCATTTGATAAGGTGTTTGGTGACACTACTTGACAGCCACATTTGCGTTGAAAAGGTGAACTAGCTGGTTGTATTGATTTACAGGTTGTCTGTCAATGGCCCTCTCACTCCAAACATGCCAGTAGACCACTGTACGGTTTTGTATGATTATATTTCTTCTTTTTGATCAGCATAAGTAATTTCTTCTGGGTTCTGATGAATGCCAACACACCTTTGAAGGTAATAGGGCAGACACATGTTGACCTTGTTTGATGGCAAACTCTAGCAAGCTGAAAGGCATACCCGTACCCTGCAGCCAGTTGTAATTCTTTTACTCCATCACTTCTCACACACTCTGCTCACCTCATCATACTAGCTCATCATAAGTTACCAACTCCATCTCTGAAAACATCAGCTGTACTCCTCCTTGTGAGTAGAGGAGTTGTAGCCTGCACCATGACTAGTTGTCAAGTTCTGAGGAGATTCCCAATAATGAAGCCTGCCACCTATGGTGGGTGAGGAAAATCATTCTTATAAAAGGAATTCCCCTTTCAGTTAGGTTTCTCTGATGGGGCACAGCCATATTTGCTTTAGACCCCAGTGTTTGTTGGTGTACTTTATTATTGCAGTTGGAAGCTAACAGTTGCTGGTCTCTAAATCTCCGTAGGCCTTCCTCTGTTATGTTGTTGTTTATTCTGGCCAGATACATAATTCACCAGTTGTACGCTATCACTGAGAACTTCTACTGGCCCTCCTATGCTAAGAACACCCACCTAACTCAACCATGTGGTTGTGGATCCCTACGAGAACCTAGACTACACTAACAACACTTCTGGTTCAGGATCAGAGGTATCCATGACACAAACCACCTATATGGACTTAGCAGGTCTAGGCCCACCTTGCCCGGGGTCCTGCAAAGTGGCCACTACACCAACCCTTGCAAGGGTTCAGTGCCTCTGCACTAATGCCAACACAACTGACAGGTCTAGAACCTGTCAAATGGGTCACTGGTTGTACCCTCTCTGGAGAATACACAACCTAGTACCCTCATTCAACTGAGTCAAACAAGTCCCTTGAACAAGCTGCTGTCCCTCATGCACAGTAGTTACTCTGGGATCTATGCTGCCACCACACACTCTCATGTTGACTGTGTCTCTTAAGGGGACACCAGCACAATCACAGAGTTCTTCCAGATAAGAGTCACCACCAGGCCGTCCCCACCAGAGGAACCCCTCACCTGTGGACTACTTTCAGGCCTACTGGGTCAACAGAAGTGCTGCAGGACACTGTTTAGTACATGCCTGGCTAAGGGCCCCTGCTGAAGCCACTTCCCAGCCTCCATGCCACAACCATGAAGCCCAACCAGGGACCACATAGATCCCCCATTGAAAGCTTTGACAGGAGGCCTACGTTGACAACTTTCACCACACTAAGCAGAGGGCTTGTCCCCTCCTACTGAGTCCTTGCCTGGTATACCAAGACTTCAAGGTGCCTCAGGGCAACCACCTAAAGGCTGGTACACCAATAATACAACAGGTAGGGTCCTGCTTAGGGCAGCTCTTCTTGCACAGCCTCACCAGGGGCATCCACCCCTCCGGCACACCTAAAGTTCACCCACCAAATGTCTGCCAGATACAGTCCTCCACAGCGTGCCTCACTGGCAGCTCAGAGTAACATTTCTAGACAGAAGTAACTACATGAATCCGGTCTGACCCATAGGGTCTCTTCACTTAAGATAGGTCCCACCTGACCTCCTGATTGGACCACTGTGGGCAAAACCACCTTCTGCACCAAGCTGGGGGGGGGTGTACCCACCAGGTGAGTCAATGTCTGCTATCCTAGGATGTTGCGGTTCCGTAGGTCATCCATTCAAGGCTGTTACACTAACAATGCACCGGTAGGTAGGGGCCTGCTTAGGGCAGAGCCTACTGCATATCCTTACCAGGTTTAAGGGGCTGCACCCTCCAGTCAAACCAATCCATGTGAGCCAGGACTTCGAGGGGCACTAGGGCATCTACCCCATGGCTGATATACCAGAAATGCACCAGGCAGGGGCCTGTTTAAAGCAAGAACCCCCTGTGCACCCTCACATGAAGCTGGGGGACATACACACCTGCTACAGGACTGCTAACCTCAGTCTAGGGACCTGACCCCAATGGGCCTACCTGACTGGCCATCTAGCTGGACATCACACCAGTCTCCACCTCAGGTACAGGAAAACAGTACTTGGATGCCATCCTATACTGCTCTTGGCAGTTGCCTACCCTACTGTGACATTTCAGGTCCCCTACTAAGCCATCCTGGAAATCTAAGGAGTCCTATCCCCCTCTCTGGTCTCCTCAGGGCCACTGTGCAACCCTCCCTCCACAGGGCAACACACCTCTGTGGACCACCCTGGGCTAGCTCCCCACCCCCACCAGATAACTATTGCAGACCATGGAAACCACAACTTTCTCGCACCCCCACCGTTTGAAAATGTCTCTGGAATCTTCCACTCCCTGGACAAGAAACCCTAGGGGGGGCACTACTCCTGGGTACCCTCCAGCTATTTTATTTACATTTTCTGTCCCAGGGGATATAGGATTTTTTTGTACCATATACTTCTTTTCAATAATCATATATTAGGTGTTTAATAAAATAAGTTATCTTGGTTACATAGTTTTTGTATTTTACAGATTTGATTTTGTTTCTTATACTATTGGCTTGTTGTTATTATTTGTTTACTTCTTGGGATTCTGTTATATTTAGAACCCTGGAGTGTGGATTTGCTGTAGTCTACCCTCCTGCCCCATCCTTCTAGTGGTTTCTGGTCTACGCCAATAGCAGAAAAAATAATGCAAAAACAATGACCCACAGGTGGCTCCCTTGCGGGAAATCTGTTCTACCCAGGCTGAGCATGAGAATTTCATGGAGCCCCAAGCACCTCCTACACCTACAGAGGACGGGCCACTCTGACACCCAGATCTAAGGTGTGGGTACCGGTTGTAGCTCCTAAGCCTATACAGAAGAAGTTTCCTCATATAGGCCCAGTATGTAACGCAGAGGTTCAAAGGACACTGTAGTCTGAAATACTCCAATGTCTACAGTGTATGAAAGCCCACCCTGTCATCACATAATTTCAAAAAAATGCAAACTGGTCTTAACAAACACAGTTAATACATTTACCAACAATTCATGCTTTCACTTGACATATGTGTGTGTAGGGCTTTCCCTCCCACATCTCGAGTTTACCCAACCAAAGATTTGAACCTGTGCTCTGATATTTGCACATTGATGCAGAGGTCAGATGTGGCCACATCTTGACATATCAAATGTTATCAATGGAAATGGCTATACTACTATTCCAGTGCTGAGCACCGAAGTAGGAAATCAGGCTATTACTTGTGTGGCCCTCAGAAGTAATAGGTCCAGAATTTCCTTACTGGGAGCCAAGCACCCTCTTGTAGTGCTTGACTCTCTCAGGATAGCAAGGCAGAGGAGTACAAGGGCTTCTCAGGGGAGGTGGTATGGGATAATAGTTCCCAGTTACTGACACACAAGAAACAACACCCAATAAATAATAGCCCAGTCTCCCACCAAGATCACATCATTCATGAAATTAGACCACTGATGCCATCAAATGCCTTGTTGGTGGCCCACTCACAAAGGCCACACAACCTCTCACAGACACCAACCACAGTTTTTATTTTTTTCTCAAATATATTTTTGTTCATGGAAACGTTGCACAAGCATCGCTCCAAGGTTCACTTTTGAATGCTACCATTGTATTCTGCCAAAGTCCTGTGGGACTATGGCCCTCATTCTGACCTTGGCAGTCGGCGGAGAGGCGGCGGTCGGACCGCGAACAGACCGGCGGTATTAAAAATGGCATTCTGACCGCGGCGGTCACCGCCGCGACCGACCGCCACTTCCCCACTCCGACAGCCACGGCGGTCATGACCGACGGGCTGGAGTCTGCGCACTCCGGTCCGGCGGTCGACCCAAAACCGCCAACGGTATCATGACCCTGCTTACCGCCGCGGTTTCTGAGGTTCGGGAACCGCCATGCGAACCATGGCGGTAGGCACTATCGGGGCCAGGGAATTCCTTCCCTGGCACTGATAGGGGTCTCCCCCACCCCCCACTGCCCCCCCGAGTCCTCCCCCCACACCCTCCACCCCCCTGCCACCCCCCAGAGGTGGTCCGAACCCCCTCCCCACCCCCACCCCGACATGCACATACACGCACCCTGACATGCACACACCCCCAACATGCACATATACACACCCCCTACACACACACATACACAACGGGGACACATACCCGCACACATAAATGCCGACATGCGCACCCGCCGAACTACACACATTGCCCATAGGCACAGCAGCACTCCCCGCCCGCATGCACGCACTCACACACCCCCTCTACACACTCACACGCACACCCCCATGCATGCACACATCACACAACACCCCCCCACCCCCTCCCCTCACGGACGATCAACTTACCTTGTGCGTTGGTCCTCCGGGAGGTGACAGGAGCCATGGGGAGGTGACCGCCAACAGAAGACCGCCAACAGAAGACCGCCACACAGAAATGTGGGTCGTAATTCTGTGGGCGGTGTTCTGCTGGCGTGGCGGTGGAGGTTGACCAGTCTCCACTTTCCCGCCGACCGCCAGTGTGGCTGCTGGCGGTTTTCCGGCGGAACGCTCCCAGCGGTCAGAATGCGCACAGCGGCATACCGCCGCGGTCGGCGGTCTTCACCGCGGCGGTAACTCGGCGGTCTTGCGAAAAGACCGCCAAGGTCAGAATGAGGGCCTATATGTGATCCACACTGAGTCTCACTGGAGTACAGCATGACTGTGGCATAATATTTTTAGTTTGGCCCTACTGCTCAGCAAGAGCCAAGGGTACAGTGTATCCCTACATTGCCTCCTGTATATTATTTTTTCTCAAACTCAGTATAAGGAAACGGAGTTCCTGAATTCTGAACTGACAGGCACACATTTTTATTGACATTGCAGCCAGCAAATCAGATTGCACATGTGTGTGTCTGTAATAGGAAGGGAAGACTTTATAGTTCCGAATTTGAAAGTGGAAAGCAGCTCATTTTTTAGGGAGCACTCTGCAACACCACCAGCCCTCTAAAACTGCTCTGCTTAAAACATATTTTATAGCAGAGTTTTAAGCATAGGCTTAGCATAGTGCCATCCGTGCTGAGCTAGAAAAGTGATGTTTTTTGCCATTGTTGCAGCAAAGTCTTGAATTACAGCGTTAGCTAGTGCCATCCACGCTGGGATATAAAATGACAAAAGCCTTTTACTACTACAGGCACAGTATTACAGCTTTGTATTGATATTTGTATTGGTAAAATACAGCCCAAGCCAAACTGAAATGAATAAAATAAGTCCCTGGCATGTGTTTGCCTGGAGTGATAAAATTATTTTTTACTAGGTATTACTGTTTAGTGTAGCATCACCATAATTTAAACAGGAAGCCCCACCAACTTAAACTGTGGCCTGCACCTGGCCTATCAAAAAGTAACTGTCCAATGGTGTCCATCCCCTTTCACCTCTCTGTCGACATTTCCTACCTGAGAACCCCAGCCTTATTTGGTACTTACCTTGCCTTTTTCAGTCTACCGCTCCTGATGGGAGGATAAGTGCTGGTCACCCTGATAAAGATAATAAAGTGGGGGTGGATATGGTCAAGGTCAGTTTTACAACATTCACCTTGACCATATCCACCCCCACTTTAATATCTTTATCAGGTTGACCAGCACTTATACTCCTATCAGTAATGGTTGTATACCTACTGCCCTTAACCTACCCTCTGTAATTATTGACCACTCATGGCATCTACCAATACAGAGCAGGAAAAAAAACAATCCCTCCTTCTCATCCTTACAAATTATTTTCTATTCTGGGTAGAAAATGTTATGCCTGCTTCAACCCTCAATCAGCTGAATACCTTACAGCAGGGGTTTCTGAAGGCCATAGTAATGCTAGTGGTCAGTACCCCTTAAGCTAACAGGGAAGACATCACAGAAAAAATAAAGTTCTTCTTATGCTGAATGATGCTGGGGATGCCACTAGAGGGTTCACATTCTGCATCACAAGCAACTACACAAAAAGAAAACACAGAGTGAGTGGAAAATCCAAGACAGAGACCATAGTGATAAAAAACATCTAGCAATATAGAGTAGATCTATTTATAAAAGTAAGTATAATGAAGACCTTAATTCTCAGGACTCAAAAGATGGTTTCTTCAGTAGAATCCATTGGGCATAGACTGTGGCAAACAAACATAAGCGCACACTACCTATCCTTGGACATCCATTATAGTTTGTTCTCTGCACAAGTTGTGTAGATTTAACCACATTTGCCCTACCAAGTATGGGATCTGGTTATAGTGGAAATAAACAGCACAAGAGATTGCTCAACCTGGGAGAAGAAAGCTAGAGTGTTCCATACACAGATAGGTAGGGGCAAGTACGGAAAGATGAGAAAGAGAAAAATACAGCCTACATGTGCAGTATGTCACATCACATCTGTTTTGGAAAGAAGAGGACATTGGAGTTACCAAATTCAAACAGTCTTTTTTAGAAGCCCCCAGACTCACATTTAGCTATTTATTACCAAGGCTGTAAAAATGCAAAACAGGGAGGACCTGCACAGTTCACAAATATTTATAATGAAAGAAAAATTACACTATATACAAATGGATGGTGTATCTGTATTCTCCTGGCATTGTTCATCTTGGATGCAGGCCAGGCTGAATAGCTGAACAGGAGTACCAAAGAGGTTCCACGCATAGGAGAATTCTGTGCAATGCAAAAAGAGAATGACAAGATTAGTGAGTAAAGGCAAACATTGCTCACAAGGAGTCACTGTTACAGAGCAGTGTATAGGCTGGAATAGTTGTGTACCATTAACTAAAAGCCAATATACTATTGATCACAGAGCCCCGACAACCAGACTAACAACTAGCTGCAAGTACCCAACTGATTAGTGATTACCCAAACAATGAAAAATGTAGCTGTGCACATCATGTGACATATCCAACCCACTCATTAAGAGTTTGCCACTTGAGCCACTAGTCTGCATTTTCCTCATCCACATCTCTCACCAGTCGATATACATAGGCCTTTTTGATTCTTCTTGTTTTCCATAGAACTAGATAGGCATTGGTCTCTCATTTGGCTGTTGTCAGTGGTGTTTAAAGATTTTATTGAAAAATAAATTGACATGCTGAATGAAAAAATGAAAAGAAATTGAATATTAGTTTAGTGCATGTAAACTTAGTGGTTTCAGAAGAACATAGCAATGATAGATTAATGAAAGGACAATCAAGTAATGTAGCTATCCCAGTCCCATGTTGAATGCAAGCCTCAATCCAGAGTGATCACACAAACATTACATATCAAGTTTACTTTACCTGTAAAGACCTTACCTGACACCAAACAAATAACCATCATTTGGTATTCATTGGTGCAAGTTACCTGTTCCGAGTGTGGTCTCTTTTTACCTATTTGTCTCTCTTTCCCATGGAAGAAATATACATTACAAGACAGTCTTTTAAATCTTTACTCGCAACCTAGCATAGAAATAAAACAAAGGATCAAAATGGGAGATATCTTCCTATTGTTTTTTATGAAATGGAGGCTTCCACTGTAGAATGATACCGTTGCTCATTTCAAAGTTGAAGGTTGAACCGAAAGTTTAATTAGTCTTTCTTACAGCCCAGATAGCTCCAGAAAAAACACTTGATGTGACCTTTGTTGTCCATGCCATTCAAACGGGTCCATTTATATTTATTTACAATAACTAGCGTACATCAAATATATATTATTTTTTAAAGCAATCATATCTTTTGTTGTGTTATGTATTTAATTAATGAGGAATTTTGCCTTTATCCCCGGAAGTCCTGGGGGTTGCCTGGAGGATCTGTCAGACCAATTGAAGTAATCTGCGACTGTATCTTAAGGAGCATTATTTTTTTTTGGTACGAAGTGTTTGTTCATTTTAATCATCGTCAATAGCTCTATGTTTTGAGGAGAAAGACTTTTTCTTCTGACTGTGACAACCGACCCAACCGCACTGACCATACGCTTTAAAGACAATCTGGCTACTGGACATGCTAGATACTTTATTGCCAGCCTGCTGAGTTCTGGCCACTGTTTCTTCTTCCCATGCCAATAGGTCAATGGATCTTGATCAATGTATGCCTCTTTTGGGTCATCCACATCCATATGTGACCCAATTGGAGTAGGGAAACAATAAATGAATTAAATAATTACTGGTGTCCCTCTAAAGTCCATAGGAACCCTATTGGAAGCTGGGAAGAGAGGACTAGGGAAAAATGTAAAACATGAATTCCCTGATTGCTGGTGATCTCTGGAGTCAATTGGGACACTATGGGAGGAAAAAGTTGAATAAATGAACTAAATAATTGTAAGTGCCCCAACAGTGTCCATAGGAGCCCTGTGTGAGGCCGGGCAGGGCAGGCTAAAGGCAAATACATGAATACAAAATAGCAACTATGTTCTACACCCAGCCACAACCAGAAACAAATTTGAAATCTGAAGAAAATATGTTCAGGACAAACTAGGCGCAAACCCCAGCCTACCCTAAAGTTAAGTAATCTGGTAGTCAAGGAGGATGAGAGGTCCAACCTCACCCTCGAAATGAAAGCAGTGCTTCTAATACAGAACAAAACAATCCTCCAGGCAACCAAAATGCACTTTACCATCCACAAGTCCATACATTTTCAGGAAGTCCTTTATTCATGATGTAGGTTTTGAGAGCCACAGTGTGACTCTGCTTCTTGCTTTGGGAAGATGCTGTGTTTGTGTCCATTGCATTGTTTCTGTGTGTCTTGCATTTTGATTTTTCACCAAATTATTTTTGTGACGCAAAATGACCAAAATGACCCCAATTATGATGCCTGAAAATAAAATTTCACCCATGTCTAAAGTTGAGCACATTTGATTCCTATTACAATTCTCAATTTTCAGAACATTTCACACTACACATTTTGCCAGCTAGAGCTGGTGAAATGATCAGTGAGGGGAGGGGGGCAAATTATGCTTTCTCATGTCTTGTAACTTTCCATTCATTCAGAAACCCTGGTGAATCGGGAATTACATAACCATTGGCATGAGCATCTTGAGGTTTGATTTGGGGTGCGGCTGAATTTAGATTGCTTAAACCAAATTCAATACATAATGCACAAAACCTGTTACCTCATGATCTTCAGGGTTTGAGACCTGGCAACTTGAGGGTCCAAACTAATGTCAATGGTGGAAGAGGCATTCTTACAAGTGCTGGCATGTCTTCCTAATTCCCTGAACTATTTTTCGCAGGGAGTTTTAGCTTGTCTACTATTTTAACTACATATTAGAAATGTGAGTGTAAATACTTATATTAATCATTGCCTGTATATATATATATATATATATATAAATATACATAAGTAAGCATTGTGGGCTTTTAACTACACCCACCTCACACTCATCACTTTCATTCGCTCATGGGCTTGGCTTTCAAAAATCGCTTGTTGTCATTGGTAAATGCTTTATGTTTGCCCTGCCTTAGGGCGGTTTTAGTTACCCCCTTAAACACCGACCCTGTTACAGGAATAATTGCACGATTGCGGATATACTTCAGGGTGAGCAAACTACTTTTTTCTTTTGTCTGTCCTTCATGGCCGCCATGGAGCTCACGGTGCGAACTCGAACGGCGATATTATTTTTACAATATATACACTCTCATCTGCATAGTACACGTTCTTTGCAGAAGGCACATTAACCCTGTATGCTACCTTATAATGACTTCAAGCATCCATTAGAAAAAAGTACGTTCTTTTGGCTGCCAGGTGCTCACAGCTCTCACAGCGCGATATTCATCAGCAGTATTGTTTTTACATTATATACACTCTGACCTGTTTAGTACAAGTTCTTTGCAGCAGGCATATTAACCCTGTGTGTTACCTTATAATGACTCCAAGCTTCCACTAGACAAAAGTATTTTCTTTCTCCAGAAAGAACATAAATCGGCAGAGTTATTTTGACATTTTTTCATTACATGCACTCTGTGATCTGCTTAGTACACATTCTTTGCAACAGGGACATTAACCCTGTGCACTACCTTATGGTGACACCAAGATTCCACTAGACAAAAGTACCTTCTCTTGGCTGCCATGACACTCACAACACTTAGAGCACAAACTTGATCAGCAGTATCCTTTTTACATTATATGCACTCTGAACTGCTTAGTACAAGTCCTCTCAGCAGGCATATTAACCCTTTATGCTACATTATGATGACTCCAAGCTTCCACTATACAAAAGAACATTCTCTCTCCAGAAAGAACATAAATTGGCCGAGTTATTTGACATGTCTACATTATATCCACTGTAGTGTAGCCATTTTTAATGTAGCTTTCTGCGCGTTTGCTTAATGTATTAGGCCTCTGTGCACTTTGCCCTAGATGCATTTTATTTAGCCTCGCACTGTTATTTCACAATAACCAGTTTCACGGTCTTGTTTTATTTTCTTCTATCACACTGTTTAGCTTACTTCAGCACTGAAGTTCTCAAACAATACATTCTTGCTCGCTCTGTGTTTCAGTCAAGGATACAGTCTGGTACATTGCCAATAGACGTGGTAGAAGTTTAGTCTTTAGGGTTCGTAGAAAGTACACATTCTTACGTAGGGACATTTCTTAGAACACCGGCGTGTTAGTTATAAAAACACTTCCTAGCCCTGGTACACGTAAGAGGGAGATTCCGACCAGGAACCCACAACTAGATGCTGACTGCCCTGTGGCAGATGCTGATCCCGATCACAGGCCTTTGCTCAGGTATGAGGGTCGTTGTCCTCCCGGGGGAACCTGAAATGCAGGCTTAGAGCTTAACATGCTGTGCTCAAAATAGAACTTAGAAGAAAGAACGTAATCTAGTTGCACTATGATAGCATTATTCTTATGTTTCACTCTCCTCGTTACTATTTCAATCCTACTGTGTTGTATGGTTCTGGTTATTGCGTCTCACGCCTTGTTATCTAAAATGCAGTTGTTTTATTAAACCAATCTTTAAAACTTAAACTGCCTTTGTCATTTATATATGAGACCACACTGTGTCTGAGAGAACTGGTTGGAACCTGAGTGACCACGACTTCCCTGGGAAGCACTAAGATGTCATGCGCTCGGCTGCCCAATTGCCTCTTCCCTTTGGGAGAGATAAGGCACTGCTAGTTAGCCGGAGCTCAACCCGGATTCGGGGTGACAAGGGTCCTTCGCCGTGGGTTAGACTTAGTCCCCCACACTGT
Source organism: Pleurodeles waltl (assembly GCF_031143425.1). NCBI lineage: Eukaryota > Metazoa > Chordata > Amphibia > Caudata > Salamandridae > Pleurodeles > Pleurodeles waltl. The sequence continues at coordinate 343,406,833 of NC_090444.1, read as the reverse complement.
GAACGATCTTGCTGCCCAAAAATCCAGTAGTCTCATTAGGATAATGAGAGCCTACGCGAAATGGCGCAGCCAACGATAGGTCTGGCTCTAATTTTCAGGTCCACCAGTTTCTCTCGGTCTCATATACTATGACGATCCCTCAGTTCCTTTAACGGAGACGTCCGTGGCACTGAGGATTTCCACCACCGCGGTATAGGTAACCCTAATTATAGCGGATGGTTGTTCAAGCTTGAACCTTAAAAGGAAAAAAAAACGTTTTGGTGTGCCTTCTCTGACCCATCGCTGTTTTTCTAATGGCAAATCCCCAGGTAATACAAATAGCTCTTAATATGAGACAGGCGCTCACAGCACATTTGCTTGCACATGGTCTTACGATCCAGGGTGGTCCAGTCATGTTTGTGGTGGCCGCCCATGCAGCCTATAGATCAGAACTTTTCTATTCAGTAAGGTTAGGTCCACTGAGTAATGATGGTCCGACCTGGCCTTTATTGGCCACATACACACCACATCCTGCGGTTGCAAATATGCCGGTGGCTGAAGTTCGTTGTTTATATAGAGACTTAACGGTTACATACAGACGCTTAGTACAATTTGTGATGCAGACACTAAATACAAACCCAGCGCATGCTGCTCCAGCACAACAACATGCAGTAACAGCAGGTATAAACCCGGTGACTGTACACTCTATCATGGGTAAAGTTCCAGCAAAACGGGAGGAGACTCCATTTTGGCTGGCACAGAAAATTAATACGCTGGAGGCGGTATTTCCCCATACGGGACCTCAGGACAAACATAGAGTATTAACTATGTGTTTACCATTTGGCATGGTTCACACAGTGGAATATTGTAATACATGGGGCACGGTGTTTGCCGCGCTCTATACAACAGCACACGGTACACCTTGGCCAACCTACTGGAAGTGCTTAAACAAATTCAGGATGAATACGGGGCTGCCCCAGCCTTAGATTTAGGAATGCAACTGATGGGCAACTTTGCCACGGTTTCTTCAATAATACAAAGTAATCTTAAAGGGGACATAGAGATAGCCAGTGGCTGTGTACTAAGATGGTGCACACTTCCAAAAAATTTCTTCTTTGCTGGTATTAAAGTCCAAAAAAGTACATATTATTGACAGTTAGACATATATAATATACGGAGTGCCAGAGTGGCTCCACACCCAGCCACAAGGTGTGTAGATTGTGATCCCGAAGGTCCACAATGAGTGAATTAAGTTGAAAGAACCACAGCACATCCAAGCATTCCAAATGTAAGTCCTTTATTCTTCTTGGGTATTCAATGAAAACAGCAAACGTTGTACCAATCCATGTTTATACAGCCGACACGTGTTTCGCCGTGAAAACGACTTTTTCAAGGCTCATTAAAGACTGCAAGTTATTTGATCTGTGTCACAATATGGTTGTCTTGTAATATTCGGTGTAGAAGTTGCTTCTCACATGTGTGGATATATCAATATATATTTGACGGTACACCTTGGTAATGAATCAAGGTTTGTACCAGGACCATGATAAGTCCAACAGACATGTGTACGATCCCGTTTCTTGTTTGTAGTGATCAGGGGAGGCAGTTGCTCTTGCGGTACGTATGCATCTTCGTGACGTCCCGCAACTAGATCAAGAGCGGGAATTGCCAAAAATAATAGCGGAAACATATTCCAGCATCGGTCGAGATAGCTTAGGGGCTAGACAGCAAAAACCACAGTTTCAAGGAAAAATTTGTAAAGAAAATGCTAAACAGCAACCTGAGGGTAATAAGAAGCGCTGGGGGAAAAAACAACAGACACCTAAAAAAGAAAGGGGAGAATCTCCGCGTACGGAGACCCCGCAGAATAGATATAATCTCAGAAATAGTGATAATCTGAAAACGCCTGATAGATATCAGTACACTGATACACGGCAATCTCGTTCCTTTCAGGACTCATCCGCAAAGAGAAATGAGAGAGGTGGGTGGGCAGAGCGGAGAACAGAGTACGTGAAACCAAGACAGGAATCACAACGCTCTTCGGAGGTTTCTGTCAAGAAGGAAGAGAAACAAAGACAACAAAAACAACAGTATAAAAAGAAAAAGGTGGTGGCAGTCTCAGTTAGACATGCCACACATGAAGAGAGTTCTCTTGAAGAACAAGACATGGGCACTAGCACTGCTAGACAGCGCGGCAGAAGTCACAATAGTTCGCTGGAATCTTCTAGAGCATCTGGAGGTGAAAGAAACTGATGACTTCATACAAGTTGAAACAGCAGATATGCGTGTCTCTGAACCCGATAGGGTGTATACAGTGACTTTACAATTGGAAGAAGACATTGAACGCACTATGCACGCAATCTTTTGGGATCGTGTAGTCAAGATATATGACATTTTGCTGGCTGAACAGGAGTGGTCGCCTGATTTTGTCCGCACCTGCCCAGTGGGGAGGAGGTTATTAAACCTTTGTTCTCACCACTTGTTCCAGGGGAACTCGGAGGGTCCTATTGCATCAAATGGGCTCTAGCACAAGCACCTGCCTTATATAGAAATCACGTTGGGTGGGATAGGGATTCTCCATATCATGTAATTCCGATTAAAGGTGAACCTCAGCCACAACCGCAGTATCCCATAAAACATGAAGCAAGGGCACCGGTGAGAGAAATACTTACACAATTAGAATACCAGGGATTGATTGAACCCTGTGTCTCACCGATGAATAATCCCTTATTCCCTGTAGCTAAACCGGACCATTCATATAGAATAGTGTTAGACTACAGACATTTGAACAGACATACACGTACGTACGCTATACAAAATTCACATAGCGCCGCGCTGATGAAAAACATTGTGCGGAAAAAATATAAAACGACTTTAGATGTCTCGAATGGATTCTTCTTCCAGAATATAGCACCCGAAAGCAGGGATCTCACAAGCTTTAGTGCGTTAGGCTCCCAGAAAAAATTCTGTTGTTTGTCTCAGGGGTATAAGAATAGCCCGGGACTGTTTGTGGCTCGTGTGACTGCAATTTTACATAAGTTGGACCCTGAAGCATTGTCATATGTAGATGGTATATATCTCACGGATGACGAGTTACTACAACTTTTAAGACGGGTAGCCCACATTGTTGTAGGGTTTGCCAAAATTGGCTACAAATTTAACTTCAAAAAATCTAAAATTGCCTTCCTCAGCGTCATATTCCTGGGATATGAGCTGTCGAATGAAGGCAAGAGCCTAGTGCCAAATTTTTTAGAAAAGTGTGCACAATTGCAACCACCTAATACGATTAAGAAACTCCAATCATTGTTGGGCTTTCTAAATTTTGGCAGAACATACATTCCTGATTATCCTACACGCATAAAACCTTTATACGAATTAATACGTCCTGATTTTTCAAGCAAATTCTGGACAATTGAACATACACATAATCTTCGAGAGTTACAAGCAGATCTTCTTGCTGCAAAACATTTACATACATGGGACAATAAGACGCATTTGGTCATCAGGGTGATAGCTGGGGCCATTGGGTTTACGTATGTCACATTTAATGAAGGTGAGACAGTCCAGATTGGATATAAGTCCCACTTGTATTCGGCTGCTGAACAACGATTTGCACCAACAGAGAAAATTCTCACTGCTTTACAGATCTCTTGCCCAGGGTAAATGCATTATTGTCGTTTCCCCTATTCCGGCCCTGGAGGCTGTTACAAAAGCTAGCGTTCCTAACGCAAAAGCACTGCACCCGCTATGGATACAATGGGCTATGTCTTTAACAGCCACTGATGTAGATTACATTTTTTACCCAAAATTACAAACTCAAGAATTTCTGCAATATGAAGTTGAATATCCTGTTCCCTCTGACACGTTGCCTATTGATCAATATCAAGTAGTCATGTACACCGATGGCTCTGCGCAACCGACGGTAGGAACAAAACACCAATATTCTGCTGCATGTGCGGTGGTGAGCGGCCATATGGAGGGGGAGAAATTCTGCCCCCAACATACTTATACACAAACCTTAGGGGATTGTACAGCACAATTGGCTGAGCTGAAAGCTCTCTTGATGGCATTAGAACATACAGATCCGACACAGTTCACACTGATTGTTTGTGATTCGTATTATTGTGTCCAGTCTTTTAATGAATACCTACATTACTGGCGCTTGAATGGGTTCAAAGATTCAAAAGGCAACACCATAAAACACAGACTGCTGTGGGGGAAGGTAGCAGGACTGAAGGAGATGCTACCCAAAGTCCATCTTGTACATACTGTTGGACACCAGCTCGTTGGAATACACGTTGCTGGGAATACTTTGGCTGATGAAGTAGCAAAGTCGGCAGTGGCAGTTGCCACTGTGGCCGCAGTGACTCGTTCGAGTTCCAAACCAGACACAGAGATTCTGGCTGCCATAAAAGCTACGGTTGATGGCACGCCCTATCTTAAAGGATTTCCTAATAAATATCAATACTTCATGGGAAGTATGCTCAACGCTGAGGTTTAAATACCTAGTGTAGGCATACGCGAGATCCCCAATAAAGTTGTAAGACGACAATTGATTAATGCAGCGCATGAGGGAGTGGCATCTGCACATGCTTGCGTGGCCGCCACAATTTCGCTATTACAGGCCCGTTACTGGTGGCCTGGTCTCTATAAAGAGACTAAGCAAAATGTCCTTTGTTGTGACATCTGTCAACAAATTAAAGTTTCAACAGCTAAGCGCCCACCGTAGACACCAATCTTAATATCCAACAGACCATTACAATGCGTATACTTGGATCATTGCGGTCCACTCACACCGGATAGTGCATACAAATATTGTGAGAAAACAGGGCTGATTGCAGAGGCCCCATAACTTTTTGCCCCCATTTTCCTCTTTTTGCTGGTGTTTTCCTGACTTTGATGGTGCCCTGGGTACTGCTAACCAGTCCCAGGGCCTGTGCTCTGTGTAAAATGGATATGCAAATTAGGCTAATTATAATTGGCTAAGTTAACCTACCTATAAGTCCCTAGTATATGGTAGGGCATGTAGGTTTAGGGACCACAGCATAGGTGGTGCACACCTAGGTGCACTGCTGAGGTGCCCAGTGTCATTTTAAAAGCAAGCCTGCCTTGCTGGCTGCTTTTAAATTAAAGTTATATGCAAATTCGACTTTGGAATTAAATTTATAAAAATAGATTTATAAGCCCTGGTGAGGTAAAAACAGCCAAATTCGTTTTTCCCTCATTGAAGTAAATGGCCTGCATAGGCTAGAATGGGCAGACTTTATTTTAAATTTTAAAGTCTCCTTAAATGTTACATACCAAGAATATGGTATCAAATTGATTGTTGTAATAAATCCCACAACTTCCAGTTGTTGGATTTAATATAACTTGTCCAGGTAAAAAGTTTAGACTTTACCTAAAAAGTTGCCAATTTCAGCTCTGCATTGTTTTTGCTGCTGTGCTCTGATTGGCCAGCCTGCAGCAGCTTCTGCCAGGCTACCTTGATTACGTGTGAAGTGGCCTGGCTTCACACAAAGGAATGTGCTTGGGGGAGAGAATCTCCCCTCAGCAGATGGTGAGGCAGGAAGGGGGAGGGCTGCCAAACTGGTCTTCAAAGGCAGAGAAGGACATTTGGAGCACCCAGCAACACCCCCACATCCTGCAACCCCAGACAATTAGGTGCCCCCTTGATTAGATTAGGAGAGGGCAGGAGAGGGGTGTGTTTATGATTTTTAGTCACACCAGTGGGTGGGCTCAGCCAGATGTAACCTCCAAAAATCAGATTCATCCATGTTGGATTTTTAGAGACTGTTGCCTTCTGGGATGGATTTTTGCCACACTTCCCAGGAAGTGGTCATCACAGGGGGACGACCCTGTCCCTGATTGGAGAACCAGGGCCCCCCTGCTTTTCACCCAGGAGCAAGGATAAAACTGGCAGACCTGCACCCACGCCTCAGATCCCCTCCAGAATTCAACAAGAAAGGAACTAAAGAAGAAGAAGGACTGCCCTGCTGGACCCCTGGCCTGCACCTGGACCCTGCACTCAGAAGGACTGCACCAGCTGCACACTTGGGCTTCACCACAAGAAGGACTTTGCCTGGCTTCAACTGGTTCAAGGAGGGACTCCCTGTTTGCTACAGGTGAAAAATTGCTATCCAGAGTCCCCTGCACCAACTCCTAAAAAAGAGACCAGTTGACCACTGCCCAGTGGCCCAAAAGGAGTTTGCGCCAGGTGCATTCTGGGAGTTGAAGTCCGCACCCCTCAAGGACCATCACAGAATTTCTGGACCCTTGGGGTGAGCTGTGGACCCAAAAAGAACCTTAAAAGAACATCTGGGTGAAGCCCCAGAAGTTTGGAGAAGATTTGACAAATTTTGTAAAAGTCTCCACCGAGGAAACCCACATCGCGTATCCGGACAAGGGCTCCAGGAGGTCGGATTCAACTGGCAGGTTCGTCCCGGTGAAGAAAAACTTCAAAATAAAGACTAAGTCAGAAGGTAACTTTTTAACCGAGGCCTCCCGCGACCTGTAGCCGAGCAGGGCTCCATCGCGGTCGGCCTGAAAGTTTGACTTTGCCCCGGTCGAGGTGCAACCAGATGACCCGATTGGCGCTTTTTGTTTCTAAGCGCTAGAAAAGTAATAATTCTTTAAAAATTCATATCTCCGGTTCCCCTGAACCGATTTTAATCGTTTTTGTGTCATTTTAAAGATAAAAATATAAACTATTGTTATAAATTGGTTTTGGATTTTTAAACTGTTTCCTGTGTTTTATTTAATTACTGTTTTGTGATATTTGAATGCTTTACACTTTGTCTCCTAAGTTAAGCTTTGACGCTCGTTGCCAAGCTACCAAGGGTTGAGCTGGGATTAATTTACTGAGACCTAACTGTACCTATGTGGAGGTTAGTGGCTTGTTGCTAGGTGTAGGTACCTACCTGCCCTACCAATAACCCATTTTCCAACAAATATATACTAGTTGCTGTTGATTCTTGCTCCAGATTTGTGTGGGTGTGGCCACAGCGCTCGGCTGACGCTCGAACTGTTATTAAAGATTTGCGTGTCTTTGTCGGTACATATGCAGTTGCGGCATTCCATTCGGACCAGGGCCCTGCTTTTGCCTCAAGGGCATTCAGGGACACCATAGCTTCTTTGGGGGTCCAGCTCCAGTTCTCGTCTCCATTTCATCCCGAGGGAAATTCTGTCGTGGAGCGATTAAACCGTGATTTAAAGCAATCCTTAACAGCCAGAGTATTAGGTACGGCTCGTAGTTGGCTAACCCACTTGTATGGAGTTCAGAGAGCACTGAATAACCTGCCTAGAAGGTCCCTGGGGGGTTGTACTTCATATGGGTGCCTGTTCGGAACACAAATGTTTGTTCCGGATCTTGATGGTCCTGGTGTGCAGGCGGCGGAAGCGCCTTTTGACATAAATGATCGTGTCACTGTTTTGCAGGAATTACAACAGTTCCATGATGGTAACTCTTCTAAGAGTGCTGCCTCCACAGGAATTATGGATGTGCCAGTAACACCTACTGGTTGGATTCCCAGAGTTGGGGATCTTGTGCGTGAAAAGGTCGCAGTGAAAAAATAATTTGGCCCTTCTTATCGAGCACCTGTCCCTGTGTTGGGGATACACGGAACGAGAACTGTTATTTTACCACCGTTGCCAGGTGCCAAAGAAAATCGCTTTGTCTCTATTGACAATCTCAAGTTACAACATGTGGCCGATTCTGCACAGCAGACCAAGAGGAATGCCCAGTAGTTCCTGAATCCCTCTCACTACTGGGGAAGATGTTCAGCTTCAAGTTATCTATACCAACACTGTTGCCTCTCTGAGCTTGGGGAGGATGGTTGATGATCTTGCATTAGTTCCACTGACAACAAATAACTTAGAAACATTTGATCGAGTCACCATGACTACTGACGTTGTGGATGGTGCTATCTACAGTGTACCACCGCGAGAAACACTAACTCCTCCATTGAATACGGCGACACCTTTTGCACGAACTGCCTCGGGGTACTTTGCCAACAACAACGATGATCTATCGGACTCGTTTTCCTCTTCAACTACTGACCCAGGTCCATGTAAGCTGATGTGTTGGCTTAAAGATACGTATTTTGTTTTTCCTTGGAACTATCTGTGGCTCTTGTTGACTATGTCAGCATTTTTTCTCTGGATAGGGTTTGTCATTACTTTTTTTCTGTTGATACATGGTCATTTTCTTCCTGAGAGATCAGCGGTTGAACAGGTGGAGGAGGTGTTGAAGCCACATTTTTCATCACATAAGGTTTGAAGAGACATGTCCTTTGTGAACATTTCTGCAGTGCCAATTCCGGATGGGATTGTGTGGGATAAAGTAATGTTTGATATATACGGTCCCACTAAGATAATTCAAATACCGTGTGCCCTAAAGTTATCTATGAATGATATAGTAATACCAGGCATTGTATCTGATGATTGCGATGTGAAGACAGTTGACTCCATGATGACTGAATTACAATATTATACTGTCTATGAAAATGAAGATGTTTACCAGTTTAAAGACAATTATGGTGACATGTTCTGCTATAATTATTATGGGCACCATTTTATACATAAAGCAAGTAGTCCAAAAACGATATTTGACTATACGCAATGGGAGCATTGCCCAACTCCCCCGCAAGGGAGTTCCAAAACTTATTCTGACAAATTTACGTATTTTTCTGGGCATCATCAAATGAATGCTAAGTCATATTATTTTAAGTTAACTCCGTCTAGAGATAAGCAAATGTTGTTGACTAATACGAAATTCATATACTCATATTCTTTTGTTTCCCAACTGTCGATTGAAGGTTATGAATATTGGTCAAATAATGTTGATTTGAAAGGTGTTTGGGGAACAAAAGATTGGCAGACAAAGGGTCGAGAAACAGTGTTTAGAGCATGTCTCATTCCCGTCCAAATGATTTTTTTAAATGAAACAGTACAACAGACTAGCTGTTTGGGCTTAGCAACGATTAGAGAATTGAACATGCCTAGTATTCCTGTCCCTGCAAAAATTAATAAATGGCAGAAATACATAAATGCCACCTTTAGTGAGCTTACAGACTGGGTCCAGAATGGTACATTTAATATTTCATTGTCCACCGTCCGGGTGGGTGGTTATTGTGGCCTATAGACACCAACGGGTGTCATCGATGTTTTGTCACCTCCTCGGGGGTTTCAGGATGAGTCGGGCAGACCCTCGCTATATCTCACCAGAACATGCTGAAATCATTACTACATATAGTGTGGGAAAATTGTGCCAACAATGGTTAAAATCATCCTCACTAGATGCAGTCAAGACACATCTCACTCTCCTGTCTAATAACACTGACTTGCAAGATTTTTTGTCAGGCCCGAAGACACCACGTAGAAAGCGTTTCTTGTACGAAGTGTTCAATGAAATATGGAAACTTTCCCAGCAGGAGGCTGCAGCCGCGTTAAGGCAGATAGATCAGGAAAATTTGAAAAAGGCATTAGCTGTTGTGGATAATAGAATTCACACCTTGTCCGACCGAATATATACAATTAACAACATTGTTTCTTCTGCTATAGACATTATACGATCTGATATGTCTTCTTTATATCATGGACAAAGTCAGACCCGGTCTATTATGCAGATGGGTTGGACACTTCAGACATTGAAGGCGGGTCGCGTTCCTTGGCAGCACATCAGTGCCAGGGAGATGTTTTTTTCCTTTAATTTAACGCGATAACACCAACTAATGGCTAAGAAGGAGGCGACTTATGTCATGCTCAACATTGAAAAATTTGAAAGATTGCCTTTTACCGTGGCCGAAATCCTGTCTGCAGAGTGGTTGATACACGGGGTTATTAATCTGCCTATTTCTACGTTACAATTCACTTCTTGCTTGAAACAAGTTCCGGCAGGCAGATATGAGAAGTTGGGGGATAGTTATATCCATGAGGTGTGGGAGCTTCCCTTCTTGTACAAATGTCTCAGTGGCATGAAAGAGGTCTTTCTTAGCGGTAGTGAATGCGAGACTTCAGTCAGCCATTCGATGATTTGTAAGCAGCTGTCCTTGCATGGGGCATGCAGTTCCGGCAGGCAGATATGAGAAGTTGGGGGATAGTTATATCCATGAGGTGTGGGAGCTTCCCTTCTTGTACAAATGTCTCAGTGGCATGAAAGAGGTCTTTCTTAGCGGTAGTGAATGCGAGACTTCAGTCAGCCATTCGATGATTTGTAAGCAGCTGTCCTTGCATGGGGCATGCAATGCCTCGGTTGCGAACTTGGCTTGCTATCTGAAGTTCCCGTCCCCTTGATTAAATGCACATTCCAGGTGCTTATAAACGGCAGCTACATCCTCCTCAATAGTGAAGACTATTGTGGCATGCAGGCCGGAATAGTTTACGTTGTTTCGGTCACTAAGGTCGTTACTTGCTGCGGTAGTGTGTTGTTTCCCCCCACTAAATTAAGGGAGGTAGTAGATATCTGGCCTCACATTGCTACTTCCAAGGTGAATTTCGACAAGTTAAGTAGACTAAAGGCTTTATTGTTTCAGAAGCATGTGGCCCTTACATCTGCACACGAGACCTATTCACTTCAGGTGCCAAGGTCATCAGCAGAAATACAGTCCCTGTTAAATACCAACTTTCTGAGCCACTTTGGTGAACTCGTGGGACGTATATTTAATGCATCCAGCACGGCTGGATTAGCAAATATTTTCAAAGCCGTTGGTGTTGGTTTCGTTCACACCTTCTCTTCCATATTCGGTTTAATACCTTCGGCTATTCCTTCAATTTTCGGAAGCATTTTTGGGGGATTTCCGATAACTTTGGCTTTATTAGCGGGCATTTTGCTGTTGTTGTTGTTTTTTTGCAATGGCTGTCCCGCCGCAACAAGGACGAATGTGGGCGCTCCCATCAGCGCAGCTGTGTCGTGAACGCATGATGCAGCACTTTGGATCAACACTCCTGGAACATTTGGGGTGTGACTGGTCTCTGTCATTCAGACCGGTTTTGGATTGTGTGCAGCCGGTGTTTCGGTACCGTTGGTGCTCTTTTGAACATGCACTTGATGTCTGTCTCTCACAGCAACGCCCCCCAGTGGTTGAATCTGATCTGTTGATGTTCCCGATGAGGGCTCATTCCAGACATGCGCGCTGTGGCTGCGTTTGCTTCGTGAGGCTGATTACGAGATACCCTTCCTGGAGGAAGTCACGATCTTTGCAGCAGGCACATTAACCCTGTGTGCTACCTTATGATGACTTCAAGATTCCACTAGACAAAAGTACATTCTCTTGGCTGCCACTGCGCTCCCAGTACTCAGAGGGCAAACTCGATCAACGCTATAGTTTATACACTACATGCATTCTGATCTGCTTAGTACACATTCTTTGCAGCAGGCATGTTAACCCCTTGCATTACCTTATGATGAGTCCAAACTGCAACTAGACATAAGTACATTCTCTCTCCAGAGAAAATCATAAATTGCCGGAGTTTTGTGACATTTATATATTGCATGCACTTTGTGATTTGCGTAGTACATCTTATTTACAGCAGGCACATTAACCCTATGCACTACCTTATGGTGACTCCAAACTTCCACTAGACAAAATTATGTCCTCCGTTCGGAAAGAACATAAATCAGCAGAGTTATTTTGACATTTTTTCATTACATGCACTCTGTGATCTGCTTAGTATACATTCTTTGGAGCAGGGGTATTAACTCTATGCTCTACCTTATAGTGACTACAAGATTCCACTAGACAAAAGTACCTTCTCTTGGTTGGCATGGCACTCACAACCTTTAGAGCACGAACTTGATCAGCTGTGTCCTTTTTTACATTATATGCACTCTCATCTGCTTAGTACACATTCTTTGTAGCAAGCAAATTAACCCAGTGCACTACCTTATGATGACTTCAAGCTTCCACTAGACAAAAGTACGATCTCTGACCTGCCATGGTGCTCACATCTCTCAAAGCGCCATATTGATCAGTAGTATTGTTTTTACATTATATATACTCTGACCTGCTTAGTACAAGTTCTTTGCAGCAGGCCTATTAACCCTGTGTGTTACCTTATAATGACTCCAAGCTTTCACTAGACAAAAGTATTTTGTTTCTCCAGAAAGAAAAGAAATCAGCAGAGTTATTTTGACATTTATACATTACATGCACTTTATGATTTGTCTAGTACACGTGCTTTCCAGCATGCAAATTATACTATGCGTTACCTTAGGATGACTCCAAGTTTCCACTACACAAATTATGGCCTCCCTTCAGAAAGAACATAAATCAGAAGAGTTATTTTGAAATTTTTTCATTACATGCACTTTATGATCTGCTTAGTACACATTCTTTGCAGCAGGAATGTTAACCATATGCACTACCTTTTCCGGGGCAGATTCACCGCTGATAAAAACACGGCAGAAACAGGAATCCTGAAGGAAAAACGCTCACCTCTACACACCCCACGAGGAACAAGGACGCCATGGATCCAGAACTCCAAATTGTACCTGCAATAGTCTTCCTGCTCCTCTACCAGGAGCACGAATGCCGGCGGCGAAGACCACAGTGAGTACTGGACCTACGACAAAGGGGAGGGTGGAGGAAAAAGAGAGTGACACTCACACGCAACACCCCCACCCTCACCCACTACAACACACACACTAATGCATATCAATACATCACAGTTACATGCCCCAAACCCCCCGGAAGAATGCAAAGACAATAGAAAATGAGTGTAACCATTGTAATATATTAAAAGCAAGTAGGCAGACATATATATATATATACACCACGTACAAAATATATACCAAGCATAGTAGTCCAGGTAGTGCTCTAAGAAAGTCTGTGGAACACTGGGACCACACGGTATGGGCGAGGTCCACACAAGATCCCCGACCATGACGGAGAGAACACTGCAGGGGCATCAGAGAGCAACTAAACAGGCACCTCAGGGGGAGGGAAAGGGGGGGCACCTCAGCCGCTTGAGTGCACGACGCAAAATCCACGAGGGGGCCACATGCCCACTGTTCCATCCTGGGGAGTGCAAAGCCACAGTCGCTCAAGTCTCTACAGTGGGTGGTTTGCCCACTGTTCAATCCTGGGGAGTGTAAAGCCACAGTCTCTCAAGTCTCTACAGTGGGTGGGTTGGCCACCTTTCAATCCTGGGGAGTGCAAAGCCACAGTCTCACAAGTTTCTACAGTGGGTGGCTTGCGCACTGTTCCATCCTGGGGAGTGCAAAGCCACAGTCTCACAAGTCTCTTCAGTGGGTGGTTTGCCCACTGTTCAATCCTGGGGAGTGCAAAGCCACAGTCTCTCAAGTCTCTACAGTGGGTGGGTTGCCCACTGTTCAATCCTGGGGAGTGCAAAGCCACAGTCTCACAAGTCTCCACAGTGGGTGGCTTGCCCACTGTTCCATCCTGGGGAGAGCAAAGCCACAGTCTCACAAGTCTCTACAGTGGTTGGTTTGCCTACTGTTCAATCCTGGGGAGTGCAAAGCCACAGTCTCTCAAGCCTCTACAGTGGGTAGGTTACCCACTGCCATATCCTGGGGAGTGTAAAGCTACAGTCTCTCAAGTGGATAACAGTCTCCACTGGTTCTGGAGGGGGTATGGTGCCCAGAGTGCTTCATCCTGCTAAGGACAGAGGTAGTGGATGACAGTCTCCACTGGTTCTGGAGGGGGCATGGTGCCCAGAGTGCATCATTCACCCCGTGACGGACTCAGTTGCGTCATTGTCCTTGCCGCTCATAGGCCAGTGGTGCTTGAGACAGCGGTGCCCTGTTCAGCGGTGCTTGAGATGGCGGTGCCCTGTGCAGCGGTGCTTGAGATGGCGGTGCCCTGTGCAGCGGTGCTTGAGACGGCGGTGCCCTGTTCAGCAGTGCTTGAGATGGCGGTGCCCTGTGCAGCGGTGCCTGAGACGGCGGTGCCCTGTTCAGCGGTGCTTGAGATGGCGGTGCCCTGTTCAGCGGTGCTTGTGATGGTGGTGCCCTGTGCAGCGGTGCTTGAGATGGCGGTGCCCTGTCCAGCGATGCTTGAGGCGGCGGTCTCCATTGCAGGGACTCAGCTGCTGGCGGCCCTTCAGGGCCCAGCAGGGCTTTTGCTGGCGGTCCTTCATGGCCCAGCTGGGCTTTTGTTGGCGGTCCTTCATGGCCCAGCGGGGCTTTTGCTGGCGGTCCTTCATGGCCCAGCGGGGCTTTTGCTGGCAGTCCTTCATGGCCCAGCGGGGCTTGTGCTGGCGGTGGCCTCCTGGGCAGGTGGGATGGTGCTGGTGGGCCCCTCCTGGGCAGGTGGGCTTGTGCTGGCAGTCCTGTCCTGGACAGCTGGGCTTGTGCTGGTGAGCATGTCCTGGGCAGCTGGACTTGTGCTGGAGGTGGCCTCCTGGGCAGCGGGGATGATGGCGGTCTTCTCCGCCGTGCTGTTCTTCCCAGACTTGCCGGGTTTCTTGTGGCCCTTCCCCACCTTGGAAGGTGTCACAGCTGACTCCACACTCCCACCGGGACCCCTGGGAGCGGCTTTGGTGGCTGGAGTCTTCCCCCTCTCCTGCCGGGCACTGGCCAACTTCTGATGCTTCACAGGTGGGGGACTGTCTGTGCTGTGGCTCCGTGCCACACTGGCTGCCCTGGTGGCCAGTGCACTCCAGATTCCGGTGACTGCAGGCACCACTGGTCCCAGAGATGTTGTGGCTGAGGTGCTAGTTCGGGACCTAGGAGACGGACGGGGTGGGGAAGGTGTGGGAAAGAGGTCAAGGTTGGACAGGAAACGTTTTTTGGACACACTGGGACGGGTAGCTGGAGGGGGTTTGGGAGTGGAGGAAGAGGTGGTGGTTGTAGGAGGTGTACGTTTGGTGACTTTGGGTGAAGGTGCATGCGCTGGAGGCTGTCGTGAGGTGGATGGCTGTTGGGTGGGTGTGTGCCTGCGTTTGTGTACATTGGGAGGGGGCGTCACAGACACACTGGGAGAGGACACAGGGGACATGTGAATGGTAGTGGGGGTGGTGACTGCACGCGAGCAGGGTGTGGTGGTGGGTGTGCTGGAGAGGGACATGGTGGCTGTAGAGGTGATGCATGCAGGTGTGAGTGTAGACGAGACTGGAAGGGAGGAGGGAGATGAGGAGGAGGGGGACACAGTGGAGGCAGTGGATGTTGGTGTGTCTGCATGTGTGTGATACTTGCGTGAGTGCCTGTGGGATGTGTGGTGCTTATGTTTGCCTGAGCTTCCCTTGTGTGTTGACGTGTGTGCATGCTGGTCTGTAGGTGTGCTTGGGATAGGCTGAGGTACAGGGGATTGGGTCAGGGTGGAGGAAGTTGGAGGGGGGAGGATAGACACAGGGACAATGGCTGCCATCAGTGCTGAGGCCAGAGTCTGAAAAGCTAGCTGAAGGGCCGCCTGACCAGAATGAATGCCCTCCAGGAATGCATTTGTTTGTTGCAACTGCCTTTCTACACCCTGGATGGCATTCAAAATGGTAGACTGCCCAACAGTGAGGGACCTGAGGAGGTCAATGGCCTCCTCACTGAGGGCAGCAAGGGAAGTAGAAAATGTCCCCCAACCATTGTTTTTTAAGCTTAATTGCCTCAGAGTCGTTGAGGTGAGTCTCTTGCAACAAAGCAATGTGAAATTTCAAACGCGCTAGGTGAGATAAGACACGCTGACGTTTAATGGGGAGTATAAGCCCCTTAACATTCCAAGTAACAGTTCTAAGTGGCATAACAAGAAGTATTAATAAACAACTGCTGTAACAAGGTATAAACTAGGCATATCAATTTTGCAAAAGCAAAGAAATGGGAAAGAAACAAGATAGTAAAGAAAAAGAAAAGGAGGAAGATGACCTCCAGAAGTTGTATATACATGGATGTGGCAATACAGGGACAAAAGTCCACGAAAGCTAAAGAAAACAAGATAGAAAGTGAATACCCCGAAAGGTAGAGGGACAGAGGAGAACCTGAAAAGACAGGCAAGAGTGGCTTCAGCACAAGAATAGTGATATTAGATATTAAAACATATGAAGGCGAGTTTCATGGAAGAAAAAAAAAACATACAAATGAAAAATGTACCATTCAGGAGACCAAATAACATAATATCTACAGTAAAGGAGTGTGACATGAAAAACAATAAAAATCAAAGCTTACCAGTGGAACGTGTAAGAGAACAGTTTGGATGGTGAGAAAGGGATACGGTTGGGAAAGGAACATGAGGATTGCACAAAGAACACTATCTAAAAAAATATATATATATATATATAAGAAAATGCAGAGAAGGAAAACCATGGATATAAATATTAAACATAACCATTACTATTAAACTGTCCAGAAAAAAAAAAGAAAGGACATTAAAGACAAATTAAATTATATCTTCAAGTAATTGCAGATGCTCCTAGTTCCATTGCTTCTGTTTTGTGTTGGTTAATAAACGTTTGTTGTGCTGAAGGTTCCTCAAACGAGTAAGATTTGTCCTTGAATGTAATTTTGAAAAGGCATGGGTGAAGAAGACCATATCGAATATTCAAGGATTTGAGTTGTGGACGTAAGTCCAAAAACTGTTTGTGACGTGCAGCTGTAGCCGGAGATAAGTCTTGTGTGAAAAACACTTTATGACCTGACCATAGCAAAGAGCCCATCTTTTTAGCTTCCGATAGTATTTGTATGAAGTCAGTAAATTGGAGAAAGAGAATAATAATTCCTCTAGGATGTGCACGAGGGCCAGTTGAAGTCTGTGGACCTAAACGATGTGCCCATTGGAATGAGAGGGGAGAGGTAGGAGGCAAGCGAAGAATTGAAGGTATTGCTGTTTGAAGGAATGCAATCATGTTAGAGCCTTCCGAACCTTCTGGAATCCCAAAAAGGTGAAGATTATTTCTCCTTTTTCTGTTTTCTAAGTTTTCGGTAAGCCTTATAAGTTGAGCTATGTCCTTAGAGATCTGAGGATTGACAGTGTTACAATCTTCAAGGTTACTGACTCTCTGTTCCAGAGTACAAATTTGTTGTTCGTTTTGGGACCATTGCTCCTCAATACGTTGCAAAAAGGCATTAGTGTCCATCATAAAGGGCTTTAGTGCACGCAATGCCTCCATGACATCATCTAGAGTAAGATGTGTAGGTGATTTTGAGGGAGAATCAAGGTCTTTTTTTGGGCGCTTGACGGAGGAGGTGTTAGATGTTTTTTTCCAAATGTGCCAGCACCATGAGATGAAGAGGCGCTATCCTTTAAAAAGACTGCAGCACTATCCATTGTTAAAGCTGATGGTACAGAAGATTCAGTTATATGTGTGCGCACCACTCGAAGAGGATTATTAGACTTGGAGAAAGATGATGACTGGCAACTCTGAGAATTATGTGGTCTTTCCATTAAAGCCAGGAGCAATTTGGTAATAGGAAGCCAGCAATGTGAGGTGTTGTTGAAATGATATTACGATGAGAAGCTGCTGCCAGAAGTTTCCAACAACAGAGCAAAATATAATAAAAAATATATAAATAGAAAATCCTAAATTATTCTCTCATATCAGGCATGACAGAATACAACAAGAGCAAAGCACTTTACTGCACATAGTCAAACAATTGGTGACTAGTTTTAAGGGAACCTTCTGAAACAGAAAAAATCCCCTCCGTCAAAGGAAAGCATTTACCAGGATATGAAGAGCAATTTGAAAGAGCTCCTTGACAAGAGCCACCAGTGAATACTGAAAGTTGAAAACCTCAGCTAAATGTGTTTGAAGAGAGAGGTCAAAAGTTCAGCTGCCTGTCAGAAGGTAATAAATATTCCATTGCAGAGGAAACTAGATTTGTAGAATCACATCCAGGCAAGTAGTTAAAAGTCAAATAGAAACATCTATGTGAAAGTTTAGGTTTGTGCAGAGGCTTATGGAGTGAAATGCAAATGACACAGATAAATAATTACCTCAGGCCCTCACATGAAGTCTCTGAAATGACTTCAAAACTCAATGTCTCTGTAAGATAAAGGCATAGTTATGCAGTGGCAGAGCTCCGGTGCTCAAAAATGCTGAAGAAATGAATCATTTTGATGTGAAAACATCTCCTTCTTTCCAGGAAGTGCTGAAGCCTCACGGAGCTCTATAGAGCAGCGGCCATCTTGCGTGACCTCCAGCCATGTCCCCTACTTGTATTTCTTTACTAGTACGAATCTTGATGCACTGATGAGCCAAGACGTGATGCTGCTCTATGCTTCTTTTTAACTCCTCTACCCCTTAGCTATCTTCTGAAGAATAAAGTCATACTTGCTTATGCAGTTCAGTACTAATATGCCCAACCAATTCTGAACTGCTGACCTGTGATTGACTTGTGATTGAGTGAAACCAACTACTGCACTCTTCACATAGTCCAAAAATCTAGTAGACTTCTAGTGGTGGGATAAGATATTGTGGTTATAGGTGGTCATCACAACCCTGGCAGTCGGTGTTAAAGCGGCGGTAAGACCGCCAACAGGCCAGTGGTAAAAAAATTGCAATTACCACCGTGGCGGAACCGCCAACAAAGACAGCCAGTTTAACACTCCGACCGCCACGCCGGTACAAACAAACAGGGCGGCGGTCACCGCCAACAGACAGGCGGGAGACAATGTACCGCCCACACTATTATGACAGACCAATCCTCCACCTTTTCCGGGGTGGATTCACCGCGGATAAAAACACGGCAGAAACAGGAATCCTGAAGGAAAAACGCTCACCTCTACACACCCCACGAGGAACGAGGACGCCATGGATCCAGCACTCCAAATTCTACCTGCAATAGTCTTCCTGCTCCTCTACCAGGAGCACGAACGCCAGCGGCGAAGACCACAGTGAGTACTGGACCTATGACACAGGGGAGGGGGGAGGGAAAAGAGAGTGACACTCACACGCAACACCCCCACCCTCACCCACTACAACACACACACTAATGCATATCAATACATCACAGTTACACCCCCAAGCCCCCCGGAAGAATGCAAAGACAATAGAAAATGAGTGTAACCATTGTAATATATTAAAAGCAAGTAGGCAGACATATATATATACACCATGTACAAAATATATACCAAGCATAGTAGTCCAGGTAGTGCTATAAGAAAGTCCGTGGAACACTGGGACCACACGGTATGGGCGAGGTCCACACAAGATCCCGGACCATGACGGAGAGAACACTGCAGGGGCATCAGAGAGCAACTAAACAGGCACCTCAGGGGGAGGGAAAGGGGGGCACCTCAGCCGCTTGAGTACACAAGGCCAAATCCACGAGGGGGCCACATGCCCACTGTTCCATCCTGGGGAGTGTAAAGCAACAGTCTCTCAAGTCTCTACAGTGGGTGGTTTGCACACTGTTCAATCCTGGGGAGTGCAAAGCCACAGTCTCTCAAGTCTCTACAGTGGGTGGGTTGCCCACTGTTAAATCCTGGGGAGTGCAAAGCCACAGTCTCAAAAGTATCTACAGTGGGTGGCTTGCGCACTGTTCCATCCTGGGGAGTGCAAAGCCACAGTCTCACAAGTCTCTACAGTGGGTGGTTTGCCCACTGTTCAATCCTGGGGAGTGCAAAGCCACAGTCTCTCAAGTCTCTACAGTGGTTGGTTTGCCTACTGTTCAATCCTGGGGAGTGCAAAGCCACAGTCTCTCAAGTCTCTACAGTGGGTAGGTTACCCACTGTTCCATCCTGGGGAATGCAAAGCCACAGTCTCACAAGTCTCTACAGTGGTTGGTTTGCCTACTGTTCAATCCTGGGGAGTGCAAAGCCACAGTCTCTCAAGTCTCTACAGTGGGTAGGTTACCCACTGCCATATCCTGGGGAGTGCAAAGCCACAGTCTCTCAAGTGGATAACAGTGGGTAGGTTACCCACTGCCATATCCTGGGGAGTGCAAAGCTACAGTCTCTCAAGTGGATAACAGTCTCCACTGGTTCTGGAGGGGGCATGGTGCCCAGAGTGCTTCATCCTGCTAAGGACAGAGGTAGTGGATGACAGTCTCCACTGGTTCTGGAGGGGGCATGGTGCCCAGAGTGCATCATTCACGCAGTGACGGACTCAGTTGCGTCAGTGCCCTTGGCGCTCATGGGCCAGTGGTGCTTGAGACAGCGGTGCCCTGTTCAGCGGTGCTTAAGATGGCGGTGCCCTGTGCAGCGGTGCTTGAGATGGCGGTGCCCTGTGCAGCGGTGCTTGAGACGGCGGTGCCCTGTTCAGCGGTGCTTGAGATGGCGGTGCCCTGTTCAGCAGTACTTGTGATGGTGGTGCCCTGTGCAGCGGTGCTTGAGATGGCGGTGCCCTGTCCAGGGGTGCTTGAGGCGGAGGTCTCCATTGCAGGGATTCAGCGGCTGGCGGTCCTTCAGGGCCCATCGGGGCTTTTGCTGGCGGTCCTTCATGGCCCAGCGGGGCTTTTGCTGGCGGTCCTTTATGGCCCAGCAGGGCTTCTGCTGGTGGTCCTTCATGGCCCAGAGGGGCTTGTGCTGGCGGTGGCCTCCTGGGCAGGTGGGCTGGTGCTGGTGGGCCCCTCCTGGGCAGGTGGGCTTGTGCTGGCGGTCCTGTCCTGGGCAGCTGGGCTTGTGCTGGCGAGCCTGTCCTGGCAGCTGGACTTGTGCTGGAGGTGGCCTCCTCGGCAGCGGGGATGATGGCGGTCTTCTCCGCCGTGCTGATCTTCCCAGACTTGCCGGGTTTCTTGTGGCCCTTCCCCACCTTGGAAGGTGTCACAGCTGACTCCACACTCCCACCGGGACCCCTGGGAGCGGCTTTGGTGGCTGGAGTCTTCCCCCTCTCCTGCCGGGTACTGGCCAACTTCTGATGCTTCACAGGTGGGGGACTGTCTGTGCTGTGGCTCCGTGCCACACTGGCTGCCCTGGTGGCCGGTGCACTCTAGATTCCGGTGACTGCAGGCACCACTGGTCCCGGAGATGTTGTGGCTGAGGTGCTAGTTCGGGACCTAGGAGACAGACGGGGGAGGTGTGGGAAAGAGGTCAAGGTTGGACAGGAAAAGTTTTTGGGACACACTGGGACGGGTAGCTGGAGGGGGTTTGGGAGTGGAGGAAGAGGTGGTGGTTGTAGGAGGTGTACGTTTGGTGACTTTGGGTTAAGGTGCATGCGCTGGAGGCTGTCGTGAGGTGGATGGCTGTTGGGTGGGTGTGTGCCTGCGTTTGTGTATCTTGGGAGGGGGCGTCACAGACACACTGGGAGAGGACACAGGGGACATGTGAATGGTAGTTGGGGTGGTGACTGCACGCGAGCGGGGTGTGGTGGTGGGTGTGCTGGAGAGGGACATGGTGGCTGTAGAGGTGATGCATGCAGGTGTGAGTGTAGACAAGACTGGGAGGGAGGAGGGAGACGAGGAGGAGGGGGACACAGTGGAGGCAGTGGATATTGGTGTGTCTGCATGTGTGTGATGCTTGCGTGAGTGCCTGTGGGATGCGTGGTGCTTATGTTTGCCTGAGCTTCCCTTGTGTGTTGACGTGTGTGCATGCTGGTCTGTAGGTGTGCTTGGGATAGGCTGAGGTACAGGGGATTGGGTCGGGGTGGAGGAAGTTGGAGGGGGGAGGATAGACACAGGGACAATGGCTGCCATCAGTGCTGAGGCCAGAGTCTGAAAAGCTAGCTGAAGGGCCGCCTGACCAGAATGAATGCCCTCCAGGAATGCATTTGTTTGTTGCAACTGCCTTTCTACACCCTGGATGGCATTCAAATGGTAGACTGCCCAACAGTGAGGGACCTGAGGAGGTCAATGGCCTCCTCACTGAGGGCAGCAAGGGAAGTAGAAAATGTCCCCCACCCATTGTTTTTTAAGCTTAATTGCCTCAGAGTCGTTGAGGTGAGTCTCTTGCAACAAAGCAATGTGGCATTTCAAACACGCTAGGTGAGATAAGACATGCTGACGTTTAATGGGGTGTTTAAGCCCCTTAACATTCCAAGTAACAGTTCTAAGTGGCATAACAAGAAGTATTTATAAACATCTGCTGTAATAAGGAAAAAAACTAGGCATATCAATTTTGCAAAAGCAAAGAAATGGGAAAGAAACACGATAGTAAAGAAAAAGAAAAGGAGGAAGATGACCTCCAGAAGTTGTATATACATGGATGTGGCAATAAAGGGACTAAAGTCCACGAAAGCTAAAGAAAACAAGATAGAAAGTGAATACCCCGAAAGTTAGAGGGACAGCCGAAAACATGAAAAGACAGGCAAGAGTGGCTTCAGCACAAGAAAAGTGATATTAGATATTAAAACATATGAAGGCGAGTTTCATGGAAGAAAAAAAAAACATACTAATGAAAAATGTACCATTCAGGGGACCAAATAACATAATATCTACAGTAAAGGAGTGTGACATGAAAAACAATAAAAATCAAAGCTTACCAGCGGAATGTGTAGGAGAACAGTTTGGATGGTGAGAAAGGGATACGGTTGGGAAAGGAACATGAGGAGTGCACAATGAACACTATCTAAAAAAAAAAATATATATAAGAAAATAAGAAAATGCAGAGAAGGAAAACCATGGATATAAATATTAAACATAACCATTACTATTAAACTGTCCAGAAAAAAAAAAGAAAGGACATTAAAGACAAATTAAATTATATCTTCAAGTAATTGCAGATGCTCCTAGTTCCATTGCTTCTGTTTTGTGTTGGTTAATAAACGTTTGTTGTGCTGAAGGTTCCTCAAACGAGTAAGATTTGTCCTTGAATGTAATTTTGAAAAGGCATGGGTGAAGAAGACCATATCGAATATTCAAGGATTTGAGTTGTGGACGTAAGTCCAAAAACTGTTTTTGCGACGTGCAGCTGTAGCAGGAGAGAAGTCTTGTGTGAAAAACACTTTATGACCTGACCATAGCTAAGAGCCCATCTTTTTAGCTTCCGATAGTATTTGTATCAAGTCAGTAAATTGGAGAAAGAGAATAATAATTCCTCTAGGATGTGCACAAGGGCCAGTTGAAGTCTGTGGACCTAAACGATGTGCCCGTTGGAATGAGAGGGTAGAGGTAGGAGGCAAGCGAAGAATTGAAGGTATTGCTGTTTGAAAGAATGCAATCATGTTATAGCCTTCCAAACCTTCTGGAATCCCAAAAAGGCGAAGATTATTTCTCCTATTTCTGTTTTCTAAGTTTACGGTAAGCCTTATAAGTTGAGCTATGTCCTTAGAGATCTGAGGATTGACAGTGTTACAATCTTCAAGGTTACTGACTCTCTGTTCCAGAGTACAAATTCGTTGTTCGTGTTGGGACCATTGCTCCTCAATGTGTTGCAAAGAGGCCTTAGTGTCCATCTTAAAGGGCTTTAGTGCACACAATGCCTCCATGACATCATCTAGAGTAAGATGTGTAGGTGATTTTGAGGGAGAATCAAGGTCTTTTTTTGGGTGCTTGACGGAGGAGGTGTTAGATGTTTTTTTTGCAAATGTGCCAGCACCATGAGATGAAGAGGCGCTATCCTTTAAAAAGACTGCAGCACCACTCGAAGAGGATTATTAGACTTGGAGAAAGATGATGACTGGCAACTCTGAGAATTATGTTGTCTCCCCATAAAAGCCAGGAGCAATTTGGTAATAGGAAGCCAGCAATGTGAAGTGTTGATGAAATTATATTACGATGAGAAGCCGCTGCCAGAAGTTTCCAACAACAGAGCAAAATATAATAAAAAATATACAAATAGAAAATCCTAAATTATTCTCTCATAACAGGCATGACAGAATACCACAAGAGCAAAGCACTTTACTGCACATAGTCAAACAATTGGTGACTAGTTTTAAGGGAACCTTCTCAAACTGAAAAAATTCCCTCAAAGGAAAGCATTTACCAGGTTATGAAGAGCAATTTGAAAGAGCTCCTTGACAAGAGCTGCCAGTGAATACTGAAAGTTGAAAACCTCAGCTAAATGTGTTTGAAGAGAGAGGTCAAAAGTTCAGCTGCCTGTCAGAAGGTAATAAATATTCCATTGCAGAGGAAACTAGATTTGTAGAATCACATCCAGGCAAGCAGTTAAAAGTCAAATAGAAACATCTCTGTGACAGTTTAGGTTTGTGCAGAGGCTTATGGAGTGAAATGCAAATGACGCAGATAAATAATTACCTCAGGCCCTCACATGAAGTCTCTGAAATGACTTCAAAACTCAATGTCTCTGTAAGATAAAGGCATAGTTATGCAGCCACAGAGCTCCGGTGCTCAAAAATGCTGAAGAGATTAATCATTTTGATGTGAAAACATCTCCTTCTTTCCAGGAAGTGCTGAAGCCTCACGGAGCTCTAAAGAGCAGCGGCCATCTTGCGTGACCTCCAGCCACGCCCCCTACTTGTATTTCTTTACTAGTACGAATCTTGATGCACTGATGAGCCAAGAGGTAATGCTGCTCTATGCTTCTTTTGAACTCCTCTACCCCTTAGCTATCTTCTGAAGAATAAAGTCATACTTGCTTATGCTGTTCAGTACTAATATGCCCAACCAATTCTGAACTGCTGACCTGTGATTGACTTGTGATTGAGTGAAACCAACTACTGCACTCTTCACATAGTCCAAAAATCCAGTAGACTTCTAGTGGTGGGATAAGATATTGTGGTTATAGGTGGTCATCACAACCCTGGCAGTCGGTGTTAAAGCGGCGGTAAGACCGCCAACAGGCCGGCGGTAAAAAAATTGCAAATACGACCGTGGCGGAACCGCCAACAAAGACAGACACTTTAGCACTCTGACCGCCACGGCGGTACAAACAAACAGCGCGGCGGTCACCGCCAACAGACAGACGGGAGACAATGTACCGCCCACACTATTATGACAGGCCAACCCGCCACCTTTTCCGGGGTGGATTCACCACAGATAAAAACATGGCGGAAACAGGAATCCTGAAGGAAAAACGCTCAACTCTACACACCCCACGAGGAACGAGGACGCCATGGATCCAGAACTCCAAATTCTACCTGCAATAGTCTTTCTGCTCCTCTACCAGGAGCACGAACGCCGGCGGCGAAGACCACAGTGAGTACTGGACCTACGACACAGGGGAGGGGGGAGGGAAAAGAGAGTGACACTCACACGCAACACCCCCACCCTCACCCACTACAACACACACACTAATGCATATCAATACATCACAGTTACACCCCCCAAGCCACCCGAAAGAATGCAAAGACAATAGAAAATGAGTGTAACCATTGTAATATATTAAAAGCAAGTAGGCAGACATATATATATACACCATGTACAAAATATATACCAAGCATAGTAGTCCAGGTAGTGCTCTAAGAAAGTCCGTGGAACACTGGGACCACACGGTATGGGCGAGGTCCACACAAGATCCCCGACCATGACGGAGAGAACACTGCAGGGACATCAGAGAGCAACTAAACAGGCACCTCAGGGGGAGGGAAAGGGGGGGCACCTCAGTCGCTTGAGTGCACAACGCCAAATCCACGAGGGGACCACATGCCCACTGTTCCATCCTGGGGAGTGCAAAGCCACAGTCTCTCAAGTCTCTACAGTGGGAGGTTTGCCCACTGTTCAATCCTGGGGAGTGCAAAGCCACAGTCTCTCAAGTCTCTACAGTGGGTGGCTTGCGCACTGTTCCATCCTGGGGGGTGCAAAGCAACCGTCTCACAAGTCTCTACAGTGGGTGGTTTGCCCACTGTTCAATCCTGGGGAGTGCAAAGCCACAGTCTCTCAAGTCTCTACAGTGGGTGGGTTGCCCACTGTTCAATCCTGGGGAGTGCAAAGCCACAGTCTCACAAGTCTCTACAGTGGGTGGCTTGCCCACTGTTCCATCCTGGGGTATGCAAAGCCACAGTCTCACAAGTCTCTACAGTGGTTGGTTTGCCTACTGTTCAATCCTGGGGAGTGCAAAGCCACAGTCTCTCAAGTCCCTACAGTGGGTGGGTTACCCACTGCCATACCTTGGGGAGTGCAAAGCTACAGTCTCTCAAGTGGATAACAGTCTCCACTGGTTCTGGAGGGGGCATGGGGCCTAGAGTGCTTCATCCTGCTAAGGACAGAGGTAGTGGATGACAGTCTCCACTGGTTCTCGAGGGGGCATGGTGCCCAGAGTGCTTCATCCTGCTAAGGACAGAGGTAGTACATGACAGTCTCCAGTGGTTCTGGGGGGGGGGCATGGTGCCCAGAGTGCTTCATCCTGCTAAGGACAGAGGTAGTGCATGACAGTCTCCAGTGGTTCTGGGGGGGGGCATGGTGCCCAGAGTGCTTCATCCTGCTAAGGACAGAGGTAGTGGATGACAGTCTCCACAGGTTCAGGAGGGGGCATGGTGCCCAGAGTGCATCATTCACCCCGTGATGGACTCAGTTGCGTCAGTGCCCTTGCCGCTCATGGGCCAGTGGTGCTTGAGACAGCGGTGCCCTGTTCAGCGGTGCTTGAGATGGCGGTGCCCTGTGCAGCGGTGCTTGAGATGGCGGTGCCCTGTGCAGTGGTGCTTGAGACGGCGGTGCCCTGTTCAGCACTGCTTGAGATGGCGGTGCCCTGTGCAGCGGTGCCTGAGACGGCGGTGCCCTGTTCAGCGGTGCTTGAGATGGCGGTGCCCTGTTCAGCAGTGCTTGTGATGGTGGTGCCCTGTGCAGAGGTGCTTGAGATGGTGGTGCCCTGTCCAGGGGTGCTTGAGGCGGCGGTCTCCATTGCAGGGACTCAGCTGCTGGTGGTCCTTCAGGGCCCAGCGGGGCTTTTGCTGGCGGTCCTTCATGGCCCAGCAGGGCTTTTGCTGGCGGTCCTTCATGGCCCAGCGGGGCTTGTGCTGGCGGTGGCCTCCTGGGCAGGTGGGCTGGTGCTGGTGGGCCCCTCCTGGGCAGGTGGGCTTGTGCTGGCGGTCCTGTC
The DNA here is from genome assembly GCF_031143425.1 of Pleurodeles waltl. Taxonomy (NCBI): domain Eukaryota; kingdom Metazoa; phylum Chordata; class Amphibia; order Caudata; family Salamandridae; genus Pleurodeles; species Pleurodeles waltl. The sequence goes on along the minus strand of NC_090444.1, from coordinate 343,380,107 downwards.
CTGGGCAGCTGGGCTTGTGCTGGCGAGCCTGTCCTGGGCAGCTGGACTTGTGCTGGAGGTGGCCTCCTGGGCAGCGGGGATGATGGCGGTCTTCTCCGCCGTGCTGCTCTTCCCAGACTTGCCGGGTTTCTTGTGGCCCTTCCCCACCTTGGAAGGTGTCACAGCTGACTCCACACTCCCACCGGGACCCCTGGGAGCGGCTCTGGCCAACTTCTGATGCTTCACAGGTGGGGGACTGTCTGTGCTGTGGCTCCGTGCCACACTGGCTGCCCTGGTGGCCGGTGCACTCCAGATTCCGGTGACTGCAGGCACCACTGGTCCCAGAGATGTTGTGGCTGAGGTGCTAGTTCGGGACCTAGGAGACGGACGGGGTGGGGGAGGTGTGGGAAAGAGGTCAAGGTTGGACAGGCAAAGTTTTTTGGACACACTGGGACGGGTAGCTGGAGGGTGTTTGGGAGTGGAGGAAGAGGTGGTGGTTGTAGGAGGTGTACGTTTGGTGACTTTGGGTGAAGGTGCATGCGCTGGAAGCTGTCGTGAGGTGGATGGCTGTTGGGTGGGTGTGTGCCTGTGTTTGTGTATCTTGGGAGGGGGCGTCACAGACACACTGGGAGAGGACACAGGGGACATGTCAATGGTAGTAGGGGTGGTGACTGCACGCGAGCGGGGTGTGGTGGTGGGTGTGCTGGAGAGGGACATGGTGGCTGTAGAGGTGATGCATGCAGGTGTGAGTGTAGATGAGACTGGTAGGGAGGAGGGAGACGAGGAGGAGGGGGACACAGTGGAGGCAGTGGATGTTGGTGTGTCTGCATGTGTGTGATGCTTGCGTGAGTGCCTGTGGGATGTGTGGTGCTTATGTTTGCCTGAGCTTCCCTTGTGTGTTGACGTGTGTGCATGCTGGTCTGTAGGTGTTCTTGGGATAGGCTGAGGTACAGGGGATTGGGTCGGGGTGGAGGAAGTTGGAGGGGGGAGGATAGACACAGGGACAATGGCTGCCATCAGTGCTGAGGCCAGAGTCTGAAAAGCTAGCTGAAGGGCCGCCTGACCAGAATGAATGCCCTCCAGGAATGCATTTGTTTGTTGCAACTGCCTTTCTACACCCTGGATGGCATTCAAAATGGTAGACTGCCCAACAGTGAGGGACCTGAGGAGGTCAATGGCCTCCTCACTGAGGGCAGCAGGGGTGACTGGGGCAGGGCCTGAGGTGCCTGGGGCGAAGGTAATGCCCACCCTCCTGGATGAGCGGGCAGGGGCGAAGGCTGAGGGGCTGCTGGGAGGGCGGTGCTGGAAGGGGGGGGTGGCGGCTGTATCTGTAGGTGGGGGTGGCACAGATGTTGCCGCCACCACAAGGGAGCTCCCATCAGAGGATGAGTCCGTGTCACTGGTCTCAGCTCCTGTCCCCGCCGTGGAGCTCCCCCGCCCTCCGTCCCACTGGTGAAGTCCGAGTCCGTAGTGTGGCCCTCCATGGCCATGTGGGATGCAGCCCCCTGGTGCTCCAGTGCCACTGCTCTTCCGCCTGATGATGCTAATGCACTCAAGAACAGGGAGACCACAAAAAGGGGGGGATGACAGAAGAAAGACATGTTGAGTGCATGCATTACCGATACTGTTGGCGGACACAACAGACACAGAAGCCCCCTGCACTATGCCGCACTGTTGGGCTCCACTGTTCAATTCCTGGGAAATGGCCTACAAGGCTATGGGCGACATCTGCACACATAGATGACACTTGGGCATAACTAGGTGTTCTTGGCACTCTACAGAGGTGGGGTGGGGTGCCGCATGGCCTGCCTTACGGAGGGGCCTTGCCTACGGAACTTGCCCTGGCCTAGGGAAACCCACAGCTTACCTCCCCCACCAAGACACCTCCACTGCGCGCAAAGTCAGCAGAATGAGAGTGTACTTTGCCCCTTGTGGCTGCTGTGATACCCTCAAGCGCCCATCCAACTCTGGGAAGGCCACCGCCAGGATCCTGAACATCAGTGGGGTCATGGTGTGACGGGCACCCCACCCACGTTGTGAGGCGATCCCCAGCTGAGCCTCCGCCATCTTCTTGCTCCAGTGGTGAATGTCCTCCCATCTTTTCCGGCAGTGGATGTTCCGTCTGTGGTTGACCCCAGGGTCCGGACGTCCTTGGCGATGGCACGCCAAATATGCTTTTTCTGGTGGGCGCTGACCTACATGAAATGTACAGGGGAAAAAGAGAAGTTATTACCAACTGCACCATCAAACTGATTTGCCCCCATCCCTACCCTTGCCATGTGGCACATGCATTCACCGTCTTTCATGCAGGCAGCACTAACCCCCCTTCCTTCTTACATCCAGCCCTCTCCACACAGGCATAGCCCATACAACATGCTCCCTGTGTACTTACCTGTTTGTCTGGAAGACCGTAGAGTAGCGTGTACTGGGGGATGACCCCATCCACGAGTTTCTCCAACTCCTCCGATGTGAAGGCAGGGGTCCATTCCCCAGACACTCGAGCCATTGTCTCTTCCAGACCGAGGTCACAGCAGCACTTGCAGTGTAGGTCCTCTCCCGTCGAAGATCAGGTATTGAGTGACTGAACAGATAGAAAATGGCAGTCACGTCTGCGGCGGTGCGTACCATCACCGCCGGTGTACATCGTCATTGGCTCCTGGGACCCATAGGGTCCAATGTTAACCAAGGCAGCATTGCGCCGCGGTCTTCGATCGCCTACCGCGACGGTGTACAACGCCAGCGCAGTTACCTCACATCCCATTGTCCCACTTTAGAGGTCAGGCAGCCGCCATTTCAGGGACCCACATGGCTTCATTTTCAACTGCGTCACACATACCTAGGCCTAGACTCAACACACATGCAGGCCATCTTTTGTGTATGAATGGTGTTCTGTGTAAACTCTGGGTACGTACCTCTGAGTTGTTTGACTCTGTGCTCGCTGTTGTCCTTCATAGGCACCGTCCACTGGGACATGTGAGAAGATGGCGGCATCCTCCGGTGTACCGACCGTTGGTGGACCTGTCGACAATGGAGGAGCGACATGTGATTATCACATGGAAGGCTTGCCCGTGCCACAATCCTGGAACTGTGTACCCAGTTGGAGCCAGACCTGATGTCAGCAATCCGCCATCCCACAGGAATCACCCCTCAAGTGCAGGTGCTGTCAGTGCTCCATTTCCTTGCAAGTGGGACTTTTCAAACAACAGTGGCCATAGCATCAGGGATGTCCCAGCCTATGTTTTCCACCGTATTGTCCAGAGTGTTGTCTGCCCTTCTGAAACACATGCGGAGCTACATCGTTTTTCCTCAGGTGGAGGATTTGCCTACAGTGAAAGGTGATTTCTATGCCCTGGGACACATCCCCAATATCATAGGTGCCATTGATGGAACCCTTGTGGCTTTGGTCCCCGCCCACAGGAGTGAACAGGTGTACAGAAACCGGAAGAGTTATCATTCGATGAATGTTCAGATGGTATGTTTGGCAGACCAGTACATCTCCCATGTGAATGCCATGTTCCCTGGCTCAGTGCTTGACGCTTACATCCTGCGGAATAGCAGCATCCCTTATGTGATGGGTCAACTCCACAAGCACCGTGTGTGGCTATTAGGTGAGCACCTGAAAGCAAGACAGTGGGAATGGATGTCTGGGTCTGGGGATATCCCTCCAGGTTTGTGCGTGTCTAACAGTTGTCCCTCGCCATTTGCAGGTGACTCTGGTTACCCCAACCTGTCATGGCTACTGACCCCAGTGAGGAATCCCAGGACAAGGGCTGAGGAACGCTACAATAACGCCCATGGGCGAACTAGGAGGGTGATCGAGCGGACCTTCGGCCTCCTGAAGGCCAGGTTCCGGTGCCTCCATATGACAGGTGGATCCCTATTCTACTCACCAAAGGTGTGCCAGATCATCGTGGCCTGCTGTATGCTTCACAACCAGCAATATTTCCAGTGAGACACAGGTAAGAGTACATACCTGCCTACTACATGTACTTTAACACTACTACCTCTCTACTGTCTGTCGTTTTCACCCAGTGTATGGTCACTGAGTTGTCACTTTCCCTTATGATTTCACAGATGTGGGTCCCACTGTGTGACATATGCTTAGATTCCTCATGGACTAGAGCTGTGTGACATAGGTATGTTGACATTACAATTGAAAGAGCATTTTGCCACTGTAATTGCTAATACACTATTTCGAAATCACAGACAGACTCCAGATTGTTTTGTGCTTTAAGTGTGTTTATTTAAGTGCTCAATATTGGAGGGGGTAGTGACATGGTGAGGGGTGATGGCGGAGGAATGTCCATGGCAGAGTCCAATCTATTAGTCTCACAGGTGCATTGCCCATATGGGCATAGGAAGTGGAGCTGGGGCAGTTTGAGTATGGACAGTGTGACAAAGTGGGACAGTAGGATGACGATCAGGGTGGTCTCATTTCTTGGCGGGGGTCTTGGCATCGTGCTCTGTCTTTTTCCTGGATCTCAGGGACCGTTTGCGGGGTGGTTCTCCTCTGCAGGGGGTGGGGTGCTGGTGTGGTGGTCCTGTGGCGGGGCATCCTGTCCACTACCGCCGCCTGAGGTGGTTGGCAGTTCATCGTCCATGCTAGTGTCAGGGGCCCCTTGTAGTGCCACAATGTCCCTTCTGGTGTTCACAAGTTCCTTCAGCACCCCTACGATGGTGCCCAGGGTGGAGCTGATGGTTCTGAGTTCCTCCCTGAAGCCCATATACTGTTCTTCCTCAGGCGATGGGTCTCTTGAAACTTGGCCAGTACCGTTGCCATTGTCTCCTGGGAGTGCTGGTAGGCTCCCATGATGGAGGAGAGGGCCTCGTGGAGAGTGGGTTCCCTTGGCCTGTCCTGCCCCTGTCGCGCAGCAGCCCTCCCAGTTCCCCTGTGTTCTTGGGCCTCCGTCCCCTGGACTGTGTGCCCACTGACACTTCCCCCAGGTCCCTGCTTTTGTTGGGGTGGTGGGTTAGCCTGGGTTCCCTGTAGTGGTGGACACACAGCTGATTGACGTGTCCTGAGGACGGAGGTATGGGCCCGCTGGGTGGGTGCTGTGCTGGTGTTTCCAGAGGGGGGAAGGTCTGTGGTGGCCTGTGACTGGGTGAGGGGAACCGACTGTCCCGAGGTCCCCGATGGGCCGGGCTGGTCATCTAGATCCAGTTGGACAGAGCTGCTGTCATCACTTTGGCCTCTTCTGTTGGTGGTGTGGACATGTGTGGACCCTCCTGTCCGGTGACGTTGGGTAGGGGTCCTGCAGGGGTATAAAAGGATGGTTATTAAATCTGTGTGTGTCATGGTGTGCAATGGGTGGGTGACTGTGTACCCCAGTGCTTGCATTCCTGTGTGGGACCTTGTGTGATGGTGGTTTAGGGGGTTGTATGGGTATGTGCAGTGGGCATGCTTTAGTGATGGGTGTCCACGCTTTGTTGTTGCATGCAGGGCTTGGTGTTGGGATGGGTGGTTTGTGATGTTGGGACATATGTGAGGAGTTGGAGTGCTGGGGGTGAGGGTGAGGGTGGGGGTATGTGATGGAATGCAGGTAGGGTGGGGGATGTAATAGTTAAGATTTGTCTTACTAGAGTCCATTCCTCCACCTACTCCTGCGAGGCCCTCAGGATGAAGAATCGCCAAGACCTGCTCCTCCCATGTTGTTAGCTGTGGGGGAGGAGGTGGGCGCCCGCCGCCAGGTGGTGTCTTGAGACCACGGAACGCACCTTCCCCCGTAGGTCGTTCCACCTCTTCCTGATGTCCTGCCGATTTCTTGGGTGCTGTCCCACTGCGTTGACCCTGTCCACTATTCTTCGCCATAGCTCCATCTTCCTTGCAATTGAGGTGTGCTGCACCTGTGATCCGAATGGCTGTGGCTCTACCCGGACGATTTCCTCCACCATGACCCTGAGCTCCTCCTCTGAGAAACTGGGGTGTCTTTGCCGTGCCATGGGGTGGTGTAGGTGATGTGTGGGGTGGAGTGTGTGGTGATAAGTGTGCTGATATGTAGTGGGGTGTTGTGTGACATGCGTGGAAGTTCTGTGGGTGATGGTGTTGTGTGCCTGTGGATGCTGTTGTTCTTGCTGGTGCTGTCTCTCTCTGGCCTTCTTTCTGAATTTTTGGTAGTAGGGGTTTGTGGGTGATGTGGGTGTGTGTTTTATATTGTAATGGGTGTGTGGGAGTGGTGTGTGTATGTGTATCAGGTGTGTGTATTTCGTATTGTCCAATGTGGCTGTGTTTTGTATGTGTGTGTGTATTTTGAGCGCGGCGGTGTGTACCACCAATGGAATACCGCGGTTAAAAAAAACGCCGTGTGAATTCGTGTGTCGTGATAGTGTGGGCGTTTTTCTGTTGGCGTGACATTGGAGGTTTCGTTTTCGCCAGTTTATCACTGACCTTTGGTGTGGCCGACTTTTGTGGGTGTCTGAATTTTGGCGAATTCCGAAATGTGGGTCATAATATCTGTGGCAGAATTCCGCGGCGGTGTGTTGGTGGTCTTCTGCACGGCGGTAGGTGGCTTTTACCGCCAATGTTGTAATGAGGTCCATAATGTCTTACCAGCACACAAGATTCCTTGTGAAGGAACTCCGGAAGGAGCTGAGTTTGTCTCAAGGTGTTACTCAAGAAAAGGACTTTTATGTTGAAAGACTGGTTTATAATCTTGCATCACAAAAGGATGTTTAAAAAAAAAAACAACAGGAAAGAATGCTACACGCCAAAGATTTGTAGAAAAAATGAAAATATTACATTTTTAATTCACTTTGGTCCCAGTTATTTCAAGTATAGCACATTTTGGGCTAGAATTTTCTAAAATTTGAGTTTACGGTTCTACTCAAAAAAATGGAGTGGAGTTAAAATGTCAGTTAAATTTCTGAGCATCTATAATCCAGCTAACAGCAATAGAGTCCATACATAAAACAAGACATGTTAGAACAAAACATGTGCCTCTTACAAGTCCAATACAGCACAGTTATGATAAACAGATAAATATCTTGGCTGTGCTCTCTACCATGATACATCACAGAAAACCATACAACATAATACAATAAACAGAACAATTCACGTACATCAAATCCAGCCCACACAAGCCATATAGTTGTCATTCAAGTTGCTTCCAAAATACCAACCACATCGATATACCACACAAAAACATGCAACACAGACAAACTCAATCAGCACAAATATAGAACATCAGCAGCAGCTACATGGACCTCTTACAAATAAGCAAACACCAAGCAGAAACACAATCACACGTTATGTTCTTGCTGGAGAGCATATTAGCTGGAAACAGCAGACTCTCAAAATGCGCAGCAGAACACAATAAAGAAAACACCCTGCATTTATACAAAATGGCACAATGTATAGTTGGCTCTCAGAATACCATTTATGACAGGAACATCTTTGAGAGCCCAGTTTTCTCATCAATATTTTAACTGCTAATATTACAGTGATATTATCAATGATGTAATAGAAGATGTAATGAGTGATGTATTTTCTGAGGTAATTAGCAGTGCATGGCGAGGAAGCGAGTTACGGTTACCTTAGGGTGCGAGTTATAGTTAATTGAAATAATTATAACTATAACAGCTGAATTTCTTAAGTTTTGTGTGTGTAAAATTTGAACCTAATCATATCGTCCCTGTAATCTATGGTTTTTCAATGAATTTCCAAGGTTTTTTAAAATTCTCTTTCCTACCTATAACGTCCCTGTAACCTTTGATTTTTTCAGTTAATTTCTTGGGGTTTCTATTGTTAAGTAAGATACCCATCACAATGCACGGTGCGGAGGGTTGAATGCAGGTCCTGGCCTGGCATTGTGCAGCCCCCACCCAAGCTTGTTGCTCATGCCCCCCCTCCTCCTTGCCATCCATTGTCCAAGTCCAGGCCCTGGCTCCCTCATTATAGCCCTGTGGGCTGCTGTTCTGCCACTGCCCTTCCTGTCTTCCCTGAACAGTTAGCTTGCTGGCACATCCACCTCCTCCCTACCCTCTGTTGTACGAGTCCATGCACCAGCCCCCTCCCTCCTGCCCTACATGGACTTATGTGCGCCCACTGCCCCCTCCCTCCTGTCTTTCATGGACTATTTTATTGCAACTTTCCCTTTTGTCTGTCCAGTATGGTCAGCTTGCTGCCCTTGTCTATGTGCATGGCCCTGTCCCCTTCCTATTGGTTTCCAAGGTCCCTTGTGCTGCACTGCCATTCTGCTTGCCCCGTGCGTTGCACTGTGCTGCTGCAACCCCTGACGCTTGCCCTGTAAGGTCAGTTTAGTGCCCCTGACCATCCCCCTCCTGTCCTCTGTAATCTGAGTCCATGCCCCTACCCCATTCCTCCTGCCCTCTGTGATCAAATATACAATACTGGCCATGACTTTGAACTTGGTAAGTTTGGGAAAAAACCTGGGGAATTAATTTTGCCCATAATTTACATGGAAAAAGATGGTATTTTAGGCAGAAGACAGATAAAATAAAGCCCCTTGAGGCTTACAAACAGAAGGATTTTCCTGCCTGAATTGGGTCCATTTGCATGTATGGTTGTACTACCACTGCCTCTTCCTTCTGCCTCCAATGGTCTGTTATAATGCTACAGCCTCTATTACCTGTTCTGCATGGTTGATTTTTTGCCCCTGCTGCCTTTTCCCCTGCCCTCCATGGTCCATTGTGCTGCCACTAGCCCGCCCACCTTCCCAGTGTGGTCAACATGTTGCCTCTGCACACTCCTACCTGCCCTCAATTATCCAAGACTGTGCCCCTGACCTTTGCATCCCCACAGGAATCTAATGAACAACTAGATTGCTAACATTTTATATTTATTACAAAAGTGTGGCACACCTGATGTCTTCTTGATGTAACCAAAACTGTAATACCTAAAGCATTTCCTTCAGAAATTATCAAAATGAAAGGGTCTTATCCGATGATTATCAGATGATTAGAAACAGTACAGATACCAAGCCATCTGCAACACACTTAGGGCCAGATATACGAAGCAGTATTCAAGTCGCAAATGGCGAATTGGCCCATTTGCGACTTGAAAAATGCTTTTTGGGATGTACAAAGCCCAATGTGCGATTCGGTAGCTTGTTACCCAATCGCAGTTCGGGTTTAGCGATTCGGTATTAGGAAGGGGTGTGACAAGGGCGTCCCTTCCTAATACCGAATCCAGATGGTATGTATGATTGTTTTGTGACCACGAATGCATTCGCAAAACAATCGCAGTTAGCACCAGTTTCAAACTGGTGCTAACCCAATAGCAAATGGGAAGGGGTCCCAACGGGACCCCTTCCCCTTTGTGAATGGTAGCGAAAGTATTTTTTCAGAGCAGGCAGTGGTCCTACAGACCACTGCCTGCTCTGAAAAATTGAAAAGAAAACTTTTCATTTTTGATTTTGAAATGCATCTTGTTTTCCTTTAAGGAAAAAAGGCTGCATTAAAAAAAATCTGCTTTATTTAAAAGCAGTCACAGACATGGTGGTCTGCTGTTTCCAGCAGGCCACTATCCCTGTGAGGGTGGCCATTCCCAATGGGGTCGCAAATAGTGACCTACCCCATGAATATTCATGAGGTAGGTCATTTGCGACCCCGATTGGAATCGCAAACAGTGTCATTGACACTGTTGTACATCATGTTTTGCAACTTGAAGATTTCAGACTAAGGGTGTGACATGTCTTCTGTGTCTGAGTCTCCTATATCCGAGTCCGCATCAGTGTCCTCATGTGTGTTAAAAGTGGCCAACTTTGCTGCCCAGGCCATCACGTCTCCCTCAACTTTATCATCCATGTGGAAGAGTTGCATGTGTTGCTCCCAGGACATCCTTTACCCATAAGGCCTTGCTAGGGGTCAGTGTCCCCATCCATCCCATCGCCACTCTGCGTTTCACAAGGAGAAGTACTAGTTTTAGAAATCTATATGCAATCTTGCATCCCTTAGGTCGTCAAACTCCTCCTTCCAAGCATGTGTCAGGTGTTAGCAGAATGGAGATCTCCACTGTTTCGGTAAGGCAGGGTATGATTATTGCCCAGAACTTAGAAACTCCCTCACATGACCACAATAAATGGATTATAATGGCCCCCTCCACCCCTCAATAGGCACATCTCACTGGTTAATCTTAGCCAATGTTATTTATTTACAATGTAGGAAATTGAAGTGAATTAGTTTGAATCTGCTGTTGAAGGAGACTGATTTCACTTAACCACAGGCGTGTTACCAGTCCAGTCCGTGTCACTAAAGGTTCACCAGCATCTACATTCCAGGCTGCTTTTGTTTAATATTCCTGCTTTGTCTGATCCTCTCTCAGAGCCCTATAAAATAGGGATATTAGGTGTCTACCCCCCCTCCTCAGTGCAGCAATCCCGCCAGTGTCTGTGAGGATGGAGTGCCTGCTGGGTTCATGTACTATAGCTTTTTGGCAGTGTTTCCCAATTTAGCATACTGTAAAAATTGTCCCTATCTCACCCTAAAAGTGTCTTGTGCTTCTTGGAATGTAATGAAGTTGTATCCTGAGTATAAGTCCCCCACAAGAAGACAGTCACCCCTCTCCATTGCTCTATGGACATGTTCTGTTCAATGGAGCAAAATACCTCCAACTCCCAGAGTGGCAGTTCCCTGAAAAATGGGGCCCTATGCAACATGGTCTTCACCACCATGTCCCTTATCTGAACGGTGTGTGTAATCAGATATGGCATTGGTGTGGCTGCTCAACTTCCTTGCAATAGAAGGCATGACAATGTGTCTCCATCCATGGACCCCTGTAGAAGTCTTTTATCCCAACTAGCTTTATTTGTATGCCACCTCGGTGCATGCTATAAATGTGCTGCAAAATAGTGTAAACCCATATCTGGGAGAGCTAAGCCTCCCTCCTTCATGTCCGTTTTTAGGACGTGTAGGTCTACCCTACTGCCCTTCCTCACCCATATCAGACCTGTGAGCAGGTTATCCAGAGTATGCAACAATTGCTCTCTTAATGGAAACAGTGTTTTGAATGCGGTAAAAGCACTTAGGGAGAAAAACCATCTTGGCCACCGCTTCCTGGCCCATGATTGATAAGGGGAGAGTATTCCAGAAGGCAACTGAGTTAGTAAATTCCAATAATAATAGGTCAATATTAAGCCCCTGCTGGTCTATCTGTGTCCCAGTGACCAAAATACCTAGGTAGCGAACGCTCTTCTGCTCCCATTTGATCCCCAGTGCTGGTAAGCGATCACACAGCACTCATGCCAGCCCCCACATAGGAAAAAGCAATATTTTCTTCAGATTGATCCATAACCCTGATACACAGCCAAAGGCCTCAAGTTGCTCCATCAACACAGGCACTGCCTCTGCTGGGGAGCAAACATAGACCAGGGCATCCTCAGCATATAGTGAGATTACATGAGTGGTTCTGTGCACTTGTATCCATTTCCTTGTGTAACAGAATGGCCATAGGTTCTATTGTCAAGGCAAACAACAGAGATGAGGGCGGACAGCCCTGTCAAAGGCCCACTCCACCGACCATGCTTCGGATCCACTACCTCCTACCCTTACTCAGCCACAGGTTCTGTGTACAAGAGGTGCACTCAGTTCTGAAAAGCTTGTCCAAACCTCATCGCCAGAAGGACTCTCATGAGGTAACCCCCACCTCACCATATCAAATGCTTTTTCGATGTCTAATGACACCAATGCCAGATCTTGGTTTGAATGTTCGGCATTGTGCAAAATATATGTTAGGTGCCTCAGATTAAAAGCTGTGCCGCGGACGGGCAGAAATCCACACTGGTTCTCATGGACCAATCTACTGATTACTCCTCTTCACTATGTCACCAGCACTTTGCAAAGGATTTTTACATTAGTGTTGATCATGGTAATAGGACTGTATAAGGAGGGATCCTCCGGGCCCGCCCCCGGTTTCAATAGATGGTTAATATTGCAGAATTGCAGCAGTTTTTCTACCAGAACCCCATAGTACATTTGATCAGATTTGGCAGGGAATCCATCCCCTCCCGGTGCCTTTCCCCTATTGAGGTCCCGGATTGCTGTCCGCAGCTCCTCCACTGTGAGATCCACATCAAGAATCTGAGTGTCTATAGGCATAAGACCAGGTAATGACACTCGTACAAAGAACCTATCTATCTCCTCAAGATCAGTCTCCCCACTCTCTCTATACACTGTGCGGTAATGGGTTGTCAGGGAAGTCAATATATCTGTGTGTCTTGTAAGGACAGTAACGCTCAAATAGTACATCCACAAAATAGGTGTAATTTCTTGCTCTTGTTTCAAAATTCATGCCAGTAACCAGCTTGACTTATCCCCCGTGCAGTCTTTGTCTGTAGGAGGTAAGCGTGTGTTTATCCAGCTTGGACTAGAGCCCTTGAAAAGCTCCTTGAATTTGCCTTATCTCAGCTCTAGCCATGAGCTTGTTTCCCTCATATTTGTGTAGTATGGCCAGTTTTAGTTCTTGTCTGTCATTGTCAGGAATAAGCTGTCTCTTCACACCACATGTCCTCCCAATACTGGTGCCTCTCAACAGCCTCCCATTCGGTTGCTCTCGAGCCAGTCAATCCCCAGTTGCCCTAAATATGTGTCTGGAGTTTTACTCCCAGCATGTCCTGACAAGCTGTGTCTGTTAACGTGTCCGATGGCATACACCAGCATCTGGAGGCATGTGAATTCTCTCCCCAGTTCAATGAAAGTAAAATATGAGCATTATCAGACACGGACCTGCTCAGATGCTCTGCCCCCGCAACGCCCCCACATCGAGTCCTGTGATAAAGATCCTATCAAGGCAGCTATAGGTAAGGTGTGTCTGAGTGGCATGCATACTCATGCGTTTGTGGGTGTGATATCCGCCAACTATCCACAAGCCCTAGGCTTTCCATAACTTGGGTTAGAGATCCTGTCATTTTAGATTTAGTGCCCTTTTTCTGCAGGTGCCTGTCCCAATCCCCATCCAGCACACAATTAAAGTCACCAGTTCAGACATTGGGAGACCCTATGCTACCCTCCATCAATCCATGTACAGTGGGGTAAAACTTCCTGCAGTCAACATTGGGGCCATATGTGCTCAGGATAGTTATGGCTTTACCATCCAACTCACCGTGCAGGAAGAGATAGCGGCCTTCAACATCAGCTTCACTTCAAGTATGACAAAATGGTACCACAGGGGCCACCCAGATCACCACCCCCTAGTATACTTGAAGTGGGTCACAGACTATAGCTGTCCTCTCCATTTCTTGGCTAACTTTTGCACTTCTGTGCCCACAAGGAGGGTCTCCAGGAGACATGCTATTTGAATTTTATGGCATCCAAGTATGAGTGGACCTTACAGCGTTTTGTGTAATCAGAGAAGCCTTGGACATTCCAGGTAAGTATACAGATTTCTTCTCTCATGACAGCATGTCACTCCTTTTCTGAGCTGAACCTGCTCCTGCGGCAGTTAGTATATGAGTAGAATTGCTATAATAAAGGAGATGTCTGAGTTTCTACCTCTCCATGCACAACAACAAAAAACATCATGATTCATAAGAAAGCTTATTAACAGTAAACCTAACAGTACTGTCCATCCATAAAACTCAGTGCTGCCAGGACTTGCAGCCTAGACCTATCCATCCCCAACATTTTCTATCACAAATGTGGGAATATCCCCCATCACCACAATCTATCTTGGAACTGGCTGCATTATATATAACTTGGTGTTGCAACATCATGCATAAACAGTAGAAGCAAACATGCATAGCATCACTGCTGAGCGACAATGATCACCCCCGTAAAAGGAAGTGACAGAAATAGCAGTGAAGTAGAAAGAGACAAAGGCACACCCAAATGTGTACTAGTCATAGTCAAGAATCCTCTCTCTCCTTCCGTCACATAGCAGAGGGTTCAGGTATTGTTGGCCTCTCAGAATTGTGTTCATTATCTTCTGGTCCGGACATAGGCTCTGGGAGGCCAGTTTCAAGGTACTATTATCTTGCACCACAATGCACCCACTGTTCTGGGCTTCCTGGTCTTGGGTACCACCTTTCCCCAACCTTTCACAGGACCTTCAGTTTGAGGCATGTGCTCCCCAACTGGGATGTGTCGCCACTTTTCAAACCTACCAACTTGCCCCGGAGGAGTTTTTCCCACACCTCCAGCCACTGCCACACATCCTCCAGGGAGTCAAAGAAGTGAGACTTGCCCTCCGATACTACACAAAGATGAGCAGAGTAGAGCAACATATATCTAAGCCCAATTCATAAAATCTTTTGTTTAGCTTCTCTGAAGCTTTTCCGGTTATCTTGAACTTTGCAGGAATAATTAGGATGCACGGAGATTCTGTGGTTTTCGAAATATAGTTCCTCTGCCTATCAGGCATACTTTCTTGCTTGCAGGATACTTTCTCTATCCTTGTAGTTAAGAGCACGTGCTATGATGGCTTTCGGAAGGGCCCCTCATCTGGGAGGGGGCACCAATGCATGATGGGCCCTCTCTATGTGGAAAAAAGGTGAGATGTCAAATGGGCTCAGGGTCTCTCAGATCTAATGCTCCACAAATGTTTCTGTCCATGCTCCCCCCACCCATTCAGGAAACCCCAACAGGTGGAGATTATTTGTCTAGGCCGCCCTCTGTCTCTTCTGCACTGGCTTTCAGGGTTTTTGTTGTTGTTGACCCAGTGGAACATTGTTGTTTTAAGGCTGTAACTTCAGCCTGCCGGACCGATATGGTCCCCTCCGCCACCTACACCTTTTCTGACACTTTCCAGAAGTCGCATCGGGTAAACCCACCTCCAGGGCCACCATCTCAATTTTCTCCTCTAATGATGCACAGGACACCTGAATCGCCTCCATGCGTGGAACATCTGCCCTGGTACGCGTCGGACATTTTGGATGCCTTGCTGGGGCAGTCTCTGTGGCATATTGGCCCAATGTGCTCCCATGGGGTGCCCCGGCTTGTTTACATTAGCCCATGGGGGACCCAGGCACCGCGCTACACCTATATCCAATTGAGGCAATCTGTTTGTACAGCCACTGAAGATGGGAATGTCCTTGTCCCCAAAACCACTGCTGCCATTGTGTCCTATGCCCTGTTCTCCTCAGAACCAACACCCGAAGACCAGGAGCTCAACACTTGCCATAGGGGTTACCATCAATGCCCAGATGTGCAACGCCTATCCTCTCACTCCCAGATGAATACTGTTCATGTTGTTTTGAGAGCGACTAAAGGGGGTGCCATGGGGTCCCAGCCAGCACCAGAGGAGCAGCACCTGCCCTCTCGGGCCACCCTCTACACTGCCATATGCCGCCCAGTCAAGAGAGTATTTTGATAGGGCACTCCTGTGTCAGAGCCCTGTCCTCAAGCCCCTAGGTGCCACACCTGCAGGGGACCCGCTGGTCCACCACCACAGTCCTCCAATGTGAGCCCCACTGTCCTCTTGCACCCTCCCAGGGGGCCCTCCACACCACCCCACCTGTCTGTTTATCTTTCGGAGGGGTGCTCTCTGCAGTGTGCTGGGTTCTGTCAGGATAGGTCCCACCTGGTAGGCCCAGATGCTGGGTCCCGTGTCCTCAGGCCGTGTCAAAGGTCCATCACCTTGTAGCCTCCATGGGCCCGCACCCTGCACAGAGCACAAAATGGAAGGAGGGCCCAGGTTAGGCTCACCGCCTGGATCCCCCTCCAGGAGCACAGCATCCACAATTCACAGCCTCACCTGTCTCATTCTTAGGAGGGGCACTGCTCGCAATCAATAGGCCCAGGATGTCTCTTGGCTCCTGCCGGCAGCTCCACACAAGCCGGGCCACCTCCACTCATGTGGATGGGCCTGGCCCCATATGGAAGTCTGCAGCCTGGGCTCCACCCATGGATGTTCACCCACTGCGTCCTCAGTTACCGATATAAGAAGTAATATATAAATACTGTATGTTAATACAATCATTGCTGGATATAGTCTTTGGGCAGGCCCTGTGGCCACCCCCCTGCATCCACCCAAACCCACGCTATACACGGTCTTCAGCGGGGTATGGGGTGTTCTTTTTTCTTTTCCATTGGGCTTCAGATCCTGCCGATTCCACCTGTGTTGCGTAACTCTGAGGGGGCAGCAGGAGCCGGCAGTTTCCTTCTCCCTGTACACTTTGGGTAGGGTGCGTCTTACCTCAATGGCTGCTCCACTCCCCCCCAGAGATGGGCGCAGTGGAAGGCTACCGCCATTTGGGGTGGCATGATGGCACTCCCCCTACTAGCATTCTTCAGTTTCATGGTATGTGGGTATCTGGGATGGGGCCCAGAAGAGAAGTATTCCAGAGGGATGGGGGAATGGGGGCCCTAGGCAAATCAAAAGGTCATTTTTTTAAAAATAGCATTAAATTGATATATTGCTGCTAGGTAGTTATAGTTAGGACCATGCATCAATAGAAAAAGTGTTTTTTGACTTGCCCATATGTTTGGCATCATTTGACAAATCTTCACAAACATTTCCAAAAAAAAGTGCCCCGCTGATTCTGGTTGTGCAGGGAAAGTGTCAGAGTGACCCGTCAGGCAGTGGTCCAAGAAAAAGGGGGGTCAAAAAAGTTGTGTTTCCCATGTTAATTCCGATAGGACTTTAAGACACGACTACAGCCCAAGCTACTGAATGAAATTTGGCAGAAAGCTAGGTTTTGGTATGAAGGTTAAGCTTTCTTTTATTTGGAAAAATTAATCCAGTACTTTAGGAAATATTAAAGGGAAAACAAATTTGTATATCTGGGCTTGTGACAATTTTGCGACTTTTGTGACATTTTTGTGAATGCACGCGACAACAGAGATGCTGTGATTGGCTGGCGGTAAACTGACTAAAAAGTTGCAGCTGCCATCTAAGGTTCTCAGTGGTGAAATCTGAGATGCAAAGTGGTGTAAGGGGTCATGCAGAGTTACCCTGACCCGGGGGCTGTTATATAGGACACTATGGTGGTTCAATTTTGACCTTAAGATAATTTTTTGTTGAATCTCACAATATTTTCCAATAAATCATGATGCTCAGCACAGGCCCCCTGTGTAACCGCAACGTCTTCGTGAAAATCATCGACAAAAAAATGTAGAAATTCAAATGATTCCCTTATGCACTCAGTCACAGACCCACTGAGACCCTCATGCCCCCACTCTCTGACCCACTCAGACCCTCATGCACCCACTCACAGAACCACGCAGACAATGATGCACCCACTCACAGACCTATTCAGACCCTGACGCACTCACTCACAGACCCACTCAGACCCTTATGCATCCACTCACAGACCCACTCAGACACTCATGCATCCACTCACAGATACACTCAGACCCCATGCACCCACTCTCAGACCCACTCAGACATTGATGCACCCTCTCACAGACCCATTTAGACACTGATGCACCCACTTATAGACCCACTCAGACCCCCATGCACCCACTCACAGACCCACTGAGACACTCATGCACCCACTCACAAGCCCACTCAGATTGTCAAGTCTTGCGATATTCATGAATAAATCGCAATGTTCAGTGCAGCCCCCTGTCTAACGTTGCAATGCCTTTGCGGATATCGGCGAGAACCAAAAAATACAGCCATTCAAATGCTATTTCATTCCCTTATGCAGTGACTCACAGGCTTTTTCACCCATTCACAGACCCACTGAGACCCTCATGCACCTACTTACAGATCCACTCAGACCCTCATGCACACCCTCACAGACCCACCCAGACACTGATGCACCCACTAACAGACCTACTCAGACAATGATGAACCCACTCACAGACCCACTCAGACGCCACTCTTATGCACCCCCTTACAGACCCACTCAAACACTGATGCATCTATGAACAGACCCACTCAGATATTTAAACACCCACTCAGACACTGATGTACCCACTTATAGATCCACTCAGACCCTCATGCACCCATTCACAGACCCACTCAGATACTGATGCATCCACTCACAGATCCACAAAGACCCTCATGCACCCACTCACAAACCCAGAGACACTGATGCACCCACTCATAGACCCACTCAGACCCTCATGCACCCACTCACAGACCCACTCAGACACCATTGAACCTACTCATAGACCCACTCACACCCCATGTGTCCACTCACATACCCACTCAAACACTGATGCTCTCACTCACAGATCCAGCTAGACCATCTTCCACCCACTCAAAAACCCAGTGAGACACTGATGCTCCATTCACAGACCCAATCAGACACTGATGCACCTAGTCATAGACCCACACAGACCCTCATGAACCCACACACACACCCAATTAGACACTGACACAGCTACTGACAGACCCACTCAGACAATGATGCACCCATTCACAGATCAGTTCATACTCTGGTGCACCCATTCTCAGACCCAGGTCAAGCCTGATGCACTCATATACAGAACTACTGATGCTGTTATACACCCATACACAGATCCACTCAGATGGTCAGCACTCATTCACAAATGCACTCACACCCTGTGGCACCCATTTACATAGCTAAGCTCAGCCCGATGCAAGTATATATAGATCTGCTGATGCTGTCCTACACCCATTCACATACCCAGCAACAGCTGAGGCACACATTCACAGATCCATTCACAATCTGAAGCAGCCATTCACAGACCTAGGACATGTATGGAGTTAGAGACATAGGGGGTCTGGATCAACATATATTGTTCACTCAAAGGAGGAATTCCACGATGGCGGAGTTCCTTATCCGACAGGGCAGCGCTGGAAGTAGAGCTGCCCGCCAGATGAAGAACCTGTGTTCCCCCAGCCTTTCCCTGGTGGCTCCCCGGCCGAGGAAAGGCTGGCGGAAGGGGTGCTCTGGGGCCCCACTGGAGACCCTTGCACTGCCCATGCACTTGGCATGAGCAGTGCAGGGCCCCCATGCACAGCCCAGTCACGCATGTCACTGCCCGATTTACAGGCAGTGCTTTGCGTGACAGGTGCTGCTGCACCCGCTGTACTGCGACAGAGCCATCAGCAATGCTGGCAGAAACACTGTTTCTGCCTGCCGGCCCAGCAGAATGTTCATTATTGGGTTGGCAGAGTCTTCAATGGGCTGGCGGTCTGTGTTTAGACCGCCAGCATGAACACAGCAAGAAATCCCGCCTTGTTCATAATGACCCCCATAGTCATACATATGTTTGTCGAGTTTAAATGAAAGTAATTTTGCTTCTGTTTTTCTTTTTTGGGACTTATGTCTCAATCATCTCGATGTTGTTGCAAATATGCTGGAACTTTTTTTAAAACAATATATACAAAAAAATGAACAATAATTTTGACAAATAAGGTGGCCTCAAGAAGGGCCTTTCTGTTGATTGTTAGTATGGAATAGTTACATGTAGGACTGAATGCAGGTTTAAAAAAAACTCTTTTGCTTTCATCTATAAAGTGTACACTATCACATCAATATGCCAGTCATATTAAAGTGTATGTTGTTGTTGTTTACACAGCCCATTTTAAGTCCCCGAGAAATGAAGAAACAGCTTTATTAACATGTTTCCTGGCTTTGTCAATCTGTGGGCAGAATTCGCTAGACCAGTTCCAATTCTGTCCTTGACATATGTTGGAGTATATCAAGACAGTGTGAGGGAAAAGTCTCATTAACTGTGCAAAGGTATGTTTCATTAAGATTTCAATTCCTTCACCAGTAGTGGTGGCAGTGGTGCTGCTAATGGTGGAACTGGCAGTGGTGGGGGGAGGCTCCAGCCCATCCCCTGCTGCCTCGGATGGCTGCCCACTGGGGCTGCTGCTGCTGGTGGCGGAGCTGGTGGCGGTGTTGCCAGTGGTGGGGGAGGCTCCAGCCCATCCCCTGCTGCCTCGGATGGCTGCCCACTGGGACTGCTGCTGGTAGCTGTGCTGCAAGTGGTGGGGGGAGGCTCCAGACCATCCCCTGCTGCCTCGGATGGCTGCCCACTGGGGCTGCTGCTGCTGGTGGCGGAGCTGGTGGCGGTGTTGCCAGTGGTGGGGGAGGCTCCAGCCCATCCCCTGCTGCCTCGGATGGCTGCCCACTGGGACTGCTGCTGGTAGCTGTGCTGGCAGTGGTGGGGGGAGGATCCAGACCATCCCCTGCAACCTCGGATGGATGCCACTGGGGCTACTGCTGCTGGTGGTGGTGCTGGTGGCAGTGCTGGCAGTGGTGGGGGGAGGCTCCAGCCCATCCCCTGCAGCCTGGGACGGCTGCACCACCTTGGTTGGCGATGTGGGCTCCGACTGAGTCCCTGCACCAGCCCCCTTGTATCTACTGCCTGCTGTTGCAGGCCCCTTACCCGTCCTTCCTGCAGCTGGGGCTGCCTCCTTGCCCTTCTTTCCTGCACTGGGGCTGACTCCTTGCCCTTCCTTGACTCACTTGGGGCTGGCACTCTGTCCATCTGGCTGGCTGGTGGACAGGATCCTTTCCCACCTGGTGTAGTTGGGGACACTACTGTGCCCGTGGACTGGTTGGCTAAGGTGCTTGCCTGGGTTTTGACCACCGTGGCTTTACGTGAGGGACGGGGGAGGGCTAGGGAAGAGGTCAATGTTGGCAAGGAAGAGCTTCTTAGGGACATTGGTGCGGGAAGAGGGAGATGGTTTGGGAGTGCAGGAAGAGGGAGTGGTGGTAGGAGGTGTCAGTCTGCTGTGTGCAGGTGCAGGTGCATGGGCTGTATGCTATTGCGAGGTGGATGGCTGTTGGGTGTCTGAGTGCTTGCGTTTGTGTACTTTGGGAGGAGGGGACACAGACACAGTGCAAGAGGACACAGGGGATGTGTGCATGGATGTGGGGGTGGTGACTGCCAATGAGGGGTGTGTACTGATGGGTGTGCTGGTGATGGAGGTAATGGATGAGGATGTAGTGCATTCAGGTGTGATTGTAGCTGCAACAGGGAGGAAGGTGGACGATGAGGAGGAGGGGTGACAGTGGAGGCAGTGAATGTTGGTGTGTCTGATTCTGGATGGTGTTTGTGTGAGTGCCTGTGGGATGAAGTGTGGTGCTTGTGTTTGCCATGTCCACTCTTGTGTGTTGTCCTGGATGCCTGCTCGTCTGACTGTGTGCTTGGGATAGGTTGGGGTTGGCAGGAATGGGACTGGGAAGAGGAAGTTGGAGGGGGGAGGGTGGAAACAGGGACAATGGCTGCCATCAGAGAGGAGGCCAGAGCCTAAATTGATCTCTGTTTGGCCGGCAAGCCAGTGTGAATGCCCTCCAGGAATCCATATGTCTGTTGGTCTATAGCGCCAACAACACCACAGTTGGCGTACACACACAGTCACACACAGGGAAGAGCCCTACGCACTAGGCAATGCACTACCAGTCACAATGCTAGTCACCAGCCCATGGATAGGGACACCTAATCCAATTGCAGCATACCTGAGACCCACAGACCCCTGCCCATTAGTGGATGCCTACTAGCTTGGTTGGAGTACTTTCACATCAGAACCCTGCCCAACATGGGACCTACTCTGCAATGGCAGGCCTGGGCTAGGGGCACCCAGAGGGCCCACACCTCCCACTCGGATACCATCCCACCAGGTGTAAATTGTATATTAGGGCACTGTACTCACCCCCTTGTGGCTGCTGTGATGCCCCCAAGCACCCATCTAGCTCTTGATAGGCCACTGCCAGTTTGTGGGCCATCAGGGGGGTCAGGGTTTGACGGACACCCCTTCCTCGTTGGGAGGCCATCACCAGTTGGGCCTCCGCCGTCTTCCGTACCCAGCGTCTCAGGTCCTCCCACTGTTTGCAACAGTGGGTGCTCTGCCTGCAGTAGACTCCCAGGGTCTGCAAGTCGTTGGCAATGGCACGCCATGTACCCTTCTTTTGATGGGCGCTGACCTGCAGGGGAACGGACACAGGGAAAGGTGTAATTTTGACAGTCCGGCTTGTTACACCCATGGCCCACCATGCCCCTTCCCATCCCCATTAGCACACACATGGCCCACCATACATGCTGTACGCTGCCCAGGGCCCATCCACCAACCTCCCCCCACATGAGGCCTTCACACACAGCACTCCATCCATTCACACCCGATGCATCGTTCTCACAGTGTGCTCACCTGTTGGTCTGGAGGCCCATACAGCAGTTGGTACTGGGGTAGGACCCATCCACCAGTCACTCCAACTCCACCGAGGTGAAGGCAGGAACCCTTTCCCCAGTTACTCCAGCCATGGTCGGTTCCAGACACAGGCCACAACAGCACATTCAGTGTAGGTCCTCTCCTGTTGAAGGCCAGGTAGCAAGTGAGGAATCAGATAGAAAATGGCGTTCACGTCTGTGGCGGTGCGTACCGTCACCGCCGGCGTACATCACCATTGGCCACTGTACCCCGTAGGGCCCAATGTTAACCAATGAGGAGTTGTACGGCGGTTCTCGACTGCCTCCCGCAACAGCGCACAACATCAGCGGAATTACCTCATTTCCACCTGTCCCTCCATACAGGACAGGCGGACACCATTCCGGGGGGGGGGGGGATGCAGTCCATGGCTCCTAACTGCATCACAGTACACAAATGCACCATTTGGACATCTCCAACAAAATACTGTTACAATCACAACATGCATTGAACTGTAGTGG
Source organism: Pleurodeles waltl (assembly GCF_031143425.1). Taxonomy (NCBI): domain Eukaryota; kingdom Metazoa; phylum Chordata; class Amphibia; order Caudata; family Salamandridae; genus Pleurodeles; species Pleurodeles waltl. The sequence goes on along the minus strand of NC_090444.1, from coordinate 343,357,646 downwards.
TTGAAATGTTTAGATAATGACCAGCTGCTTACTATTTTGGCCCATAGATTGCAACCACTGCGGATGAATAGGAGATGGAGACATCCCCCGTGTACAGACCCCTTGTGGACTTGGCAACAATGGAGGACAGGCACAGTATCTCAACCTATAGACTTGACAGGGCCACAATCACTGAGATGTGTGCCCAATTGGAGCCTGACCTAATCTCTGCTATCCGTCACCCACCGGGGATACCCCCTCTTGTGGAAGTGCTATCAGTGTTCCATTTCCTGGAACTGGCTCTTTCCAAGTGACAGTGGGCATGGCAGCAGGAACGTCACAGCCAATGTTCTCAATAGTGCTGACCAGAGTGTTGTCTGCCCTGATTAAACACATGTGCAGCTACATTGTTTTTTCCCCAGGTGGAGGATTTGGCCACAGTGAAAGCTGACGTCTATGCAATGGGACACATCCCCAACATTATTGGGGCTATTGATGGAACACATATTGCATTTGTCCCCCCCCGGCGAAATGAACAGGTGTTCAGAAATTGAAGGAGTTTTCACTCCATTAATTTGGTGGACCAGTAGATCTCCAACGTCAATGCAAAGTATCCTGGGCCTGTGCATGATGCCTTTATCCTGAGGAATTGCAGCATCCCAAATGTGATGGGCCAGCTCCAGAGGCACAGTTGTCTCTGGGTACTTACACCATATACCAGGTCCAGTTATCCCTTATTAGTGAAGTAGTAGTGTTCAAACAGCTTAGGCTGATAGAGGTAGCTATAGCAGAGCAGCTTAGGCTGAACTAGGAGACATGCAAAGCTCATGCAATACCACTTATAGTTACACTGTACTTATACACAAGTAAAGACAATACTCAGTGTTATCAAAAATAAAGGTAGTTTATTTGGGTGACACAGTACCAAAAATATCTTAGAGTCAATACTCCTTCTGGAGGTAAGTATTGTATACAATATATACACTAGACACCACAATAAGGTAAGTAAGTAGACATAGGATAGTGCAAACAATAGGAAATGCTATAGAGTGCAATGGGAGAAAATGGGTCTAGGGGCAACACAAACCATATACTAGGAAAGTGGAATGAGAACCACAAATCCACCCCTAGACAAGTGTAGTGTGTACAGAATCGCTGGGAGAGTAAGAATACAGTAAAGGTAAGTAAATTACCCCACCCCAGAGCCCAGAAAAGCAAGATTAAAGTACTACAAGTTTCCTAGGACACAATACACCTTGTGATATGGATTATTGCAATAACCAACCAAGTCTGCAAACAACATCTGCTATATTCATGTACCTGAAGACCTGCAAAAGAAGGGGACCAAGTCCAGAAGTCGAAAGAAGTTCCAGGAAGGACAGGAGCCCCTGCCAGCCCAGAAGAAAGTGCATTAGAAGAGTCCCCAATTGGATGAAGACTGCAGCAATGCACCCTAAGAAAATGCCAGCGGGTTCCTGCATGATGCCAACAAAGTCCCACGACGTGAAGATGGATGCAGATGTGATTTCGTGTTAGAAGTCACCAGCAGGCCTTGGTTACGAAAAATGTGTGTTTTGCATCAAAATGGCGCTGGCTGGACCCAGGAGGGACCTGGGGGCCTCAACTATATGGGAGGAGGAAGAGGGGGCTCTCAGAACTTTAGAGAGCCCTCAGGATGCCAGGCAGCACCCACGGGACTCCCAGGACACGGGGACAAAGAGGTGCAAAACGAGGTTGGTGCAGCACTACAAAGAAGGGTCCCACGCTGCCGGAGGTCAACTCAGCGAGTTGAGCATTGCAGGATAGAGTGCTGGGGACCTGGGCCAGGCTGTGCACAAAGGAATTTAGCAAATAGTGCACAGAGGTCTCAGGAAGTGATGAAGACACAGTGCACAGGGGTACTGTCACTTTCACAGACGGCAAGGTCTTACTTCCTCCAAATTGCGTCAGCAGGACCTCAGGACAGTCTATGTTGATAGAGTCCACCCTCTCTGTTTCTAGGAGCAAGATTGTCGCTGTGAGAGGAGTTCAGGAGTACCAGTCGTCGACTTGGGAGATTTCTACGGTCCTTCTGGTGCAGGATGAAGACAGGGAGTCCTCAGAGCGTGCACACCATGGAAACTGTTGAAGTTGCTGGCTGGAGCTGAAGTTGCAGAAGAAATGTATCCCTTGTGGATACTTTGTTGCTGTTACAGCGGTTCCTGGAGCAGGCTGCGGTTGATCCGAGGTCAGAGGATGAAGTAATAGTTGCAGAGGATTCCTGCTGAAAACCTGCAAGTAGAATCTGAATAGAACCCACAGGAGAAACCCTAAATAGCCCTGTGAGGGGGATTGGCTCCCTTATCGGGTAAGGACCTATCAGGAGGGGTCACCTGCTGGCACTGGCCACTCAGAGCCCTTCAGAGTGTCCCCACACCTTGCAAAGCAAGATGGCTGAAGTCTAGGAGACACTGGTGAAGCTCTGGGCACCACCCCCTAGGATGGTGATGGACAGGGGAGTGGTCACTCCCCTTTCCTTTGTCCAGTTTTGTGCCAGAGAAGGGGGCCAGGGATCTCTGAACAGGTGTAGACTGGCTTATGCAAGGAGGGCACCATCTGTGCCCTTCAAAGCATTTCCAGTGGCTGGGGGAGGCTACTCCTCCCCAGCCTGTAATACCTATTTCCAAAGGGAGAGGGTGTAACACCCCGCTCTCAGAGGAAATGCTTTGTTCTGCCTTCCAGGGACTGAGTTGCTCAGACCCCAGGAGGGCAGAACCCTGTCTGTGAGGGGCCAGGCTGTGCACAAAGGAATTTAGCAAATAGTGCACAGAGGTCTCAGGAAGTGATGAAGACACAGTGCACAGGGGTACTGTCACTTTCACAGACGGCAAGGTCTTACTTCCTCCAAATTGCGTCAGCAGGACCTCAGGACAGTCTATGTTGATAGAGTCCACCCTCTCTGTTTCTAGGAGCACGATTGTCGCTGTGAGAGGAGTTCAGGAGTACCAGTCGTCGACTTGGGAGATTTCTACGGTCCTTCTGGTGCAGGATGAAGACAGGGAGTCCTCAGAGCGTGCACACCATGGAAACTGTTGAAGTTGCTGGCTGGAGCTGAAGTTGCAGAAGAAATGTATCCCTTGTGGATACTTTGTTGCTGTTACAGCGGTTCCTGGAGCAGGCTGCGGTTGATCCGAGGTCAGAGGATGAAGTAATAGTTGCAGAGGATTCCTGCTGAAAACCTGCAAGTAGAATCTGAATAGAACCCACAGGAGAAACCCTAAATAGCCCTGTTAGTGGGATTGGCTCCCTTATCGGGTAAGGACCTATCAGGAGGGGTCACCTGCTGGCACTGGCCACTCAGAGCCCTTCAGAGTGTCCCCACACCTTGCAAAGCAAGATGGCTGAAGTCTAGGAGACACTGGTGAAGCTCTGGGCACCACCCCCTAGGATGGTGATGGACAGGGGAGTGGTCACTCCCCTTTCCTTTGTCCAGTTTTGTGCCAGAGAAGGGGGCCAGGGATCTCTGAACAGGTGTAGACTGGCTTATGCAAGGAGGGCACCATCTGTGCCCTTCAAAGCATTTCCAGTGGCTGGGGGAGGCTACTCCTCCCCAGCCTGTAATACCTATTTCCAAAGGGAGAGGGTGTAACACCCCGCTCTCAGAGGAAATGCTTTGTTCTGCCTTCCAGGGACTGAGTTGCTCAGACCCCAGGAGGGCAGAACCCTGTCTGTGAGGTGGCAGCAGCTGTAGCTGCAGTGCAAGCCTCAGAGAGCTGGTTTGGCAGTACTGGGGGTCCATAGTGGAGGTCCTTATGGGTGGCAAAATAAATGTTGCATCCAATAGGATCTCCTGGAACCCCCAATGCCCTGGGTACCTAGGTACCATATACTAGGGACGTATAAGGGGGGTCCAGTGTGCCAATTGAAATTGGTAAATGAAGTCACTAGCCTACAGTGACAAATTTAAAAGCAAAGAGAGCATAGGCACTGAGGTTCTGATTAGTAGAGCCTCAGTGGCACAGTTAAGCACTACACAGACACACACATTAGGCCATAAACTATGAGCACTGGGGTCCTGACCAGCAGGATCCCAGTGAGACAGGCAAAAACATACTGACATATATGTGAAAATGGGAGTAACATGCCAAGGAAGATGGTACCTTCCTACACCCCAACCTCTCATGGCTACTGACCCCTGTGAGGAATGCCAGGACAAAGGCAGAAGAACGTTACAATGAGGCACATGGTCGAACAAGAAGGATTATAGCGAGGACCTTTGGCCTCCTGAAGGCCAGGTTTTGTTGCCTCAATCTAACAGGTGGAGCCCTGTGCTACTCACTCAAAAAGGTCTGCCATATCATTGTGGCATGCTGTATGTTGCACAACCTTGCCTTGCATTGCCAGGTGCCTTTTCTGCAGGAGGAGGAGGCTGGAGATGGCCGTGTGGCAGCAGTGTACCCTGTGGACTGTGAAGATGAGGAGGCAGAGGATCAGGATGACGACAACAGAAGTGCAATTATTTCATGAATACTTCCATTGAGACACAGGTAAGACAGTGTTGATACACATATAAGTCACAGTTTGATGTGTGACATTGTCACTGGCAGGCTGTGTATTCCTACTTCTATACCCACTCACTGTATCCTTTGGCATCTCTTTTTGCAGATGTTGGTGTCCCACTATTGCTCCTGGTGTGTTCAGCGCAGCCATCTACAGATCTTTCCAATGTAAACATCACTGTACAGTTGAATTGCAATGTTTGAACCTTTGTTAAACGAATACCTTTTGAAAACATCTGACATACGCCATACATGTATTTTATCAAAGTGTGTTTCTTGTAGTGCTCTGAGGAAGAGGGGGTAGTGCAATGGGCTGGGGTGATGATGGAGGAACGTCCAGGGTAGAGTCCAGTCTATTTGTATCACAGGTGCATTGTCCAAGGGGACATAGAAAGTGGAGCAATGGCAGTTCAAGGTGGACAGGGTTACAGGGTGGGACACAAGGGTGACAATCAGGAGAGTCTTATTTCCTGGAGGGGTCTTGGCAATAGTCTCTGGCTTCTGCCTGGATCGCAGGAAACATTTGTAGGGTGGTTTCCATCTGCGTGGAGGGGTTCTGGTGGCCTGTTGTTCCTGTGGCAAGGCAGGGCCTCCTGTCCACTAGCGGCAGCGGAGGTGGAGAGCTGTTCAGTGGTTTGGCCAGTGTCAGGGGCCCAGTGGTGTGCCACTGCCTCCCTCATACTGTTGGAAATGTCTGCCAGCATGCCTGCAATGGAGACCAGGGTGGTGTTGATGGCCTTCAAGTCCTCCCTGATCCCCAGGTACTGTCCCTCCTGCAGCCACATGTTCTCCTGCAACTTGTCCAGTATCTGGCTCAGCGTATCCTGGGAATGTTGGTATGCTCCCAGGATCACGGTGAGTGCTTTCTGGAGAATCGGTTCCCTGGGCCTGTCCTCCCCCTGCCGCACAGCAGTCCTCCCTGTTGTCCTGTGCCTCTGTCCCCTGAACCGTGTGCCCACTGCCACTGACCCCAGGTCCATGATTGTCTTGGGTTTGTGGGATGGCCTGTGGTCCCTGTAGTGGTGGACACACTGCTGATTGACGTGTCCTGGGGACAGAGGTATGGGCCCGCTGGGTGGGTGCTATAGTGGTGTTTCCTGAGGGAGGAGGCTCTGTGGTGGTGTGAGACTGTGCCTGGATAAGTGACTGTCCGGAGATCCCTGATGGGCCAGATTGGTCATCCAGATCCAGACGACCAGAGCTGCTGTCATCACTGTGGGCCTCTTCTGTGGGGGATTGGAGTTGCTGGCACCTCTTTGCCGGTGACATTGGGTGGGTTACCTGCGGGGATGTAAATGCTGTGTTATTGTTTCTGCGTGTGACATATTGTAAATGGGTGCTTTGCCTTGTGTAAGTTGTTATTTGGTGGGCTAGGTGATTCTCTCTAGTGTGCATGCTGTGGTGATAGGTATTCATGCAGGTCTATGAGGGGTGTCCATGCATTGGTGTTGCATGCAGGCTTGGTATTGAGATGAGTGGGTTGTGATGGTGGGGTATGTGGGAGGTGGTGGAGTGATGGGAGTGAGGGTAAGGGTGGGGGTATGGGATGGCATGCAGGTCGGGGTGATAGTAATAGAGACTTTACTTACCAGAGTCCAGTCCTCCTCCTACTCTGCCAGGCCCTCAGGATGCATGATTGCCAAGACTTGGTCCTCCCATGTTGTAAGTTGTGGGGGAGGAGGTGGGGGTCCGCCGCAAGTCCTCTGTATTGCAAGCTGGTTTCTTGCTGCCATTGAACGTACCTTCCCCCGTAGGTCGTTCCACCTCTTCCTGATGTCATCCCTTGTTCTTGAGTGCTATCCCACGGCGTTGACCCTGTCCACGATTCTCTGCCATAGCTCCATCTTCCTTGCAATGGATATCTGCTGCACCTGTGATCCAAATAGCTGTGGCTGTACCCAGATGATTTCCTCCACCATGACCCTTAGCTCCTCCTCAGAGAACCTGGGGTGTCGTTGTGGTGCCATGAGTGTGGTGTGGGTGGCATGGGTGAGGGTGTGTAGGGTGATGTATTAGGGTTTGTGTTGTGAGGTGCGTGTGTGGTGTAAAGGTGATGGTGGTATGTGGCTCTGGTTGTGTGGGTGTTCTTGCTGTCTCTCTCTGTGTTGGCAATGGTTTGTATTCATAGAGGGTTGTGGGTAGTGTGGGTGTGTTTTTTATAGTGGGGTGGGTGTGTGGGTGTGGTTTGTGTATATATATCAGGTGCATATAGTTTGAATTGTCCAATGTGGTGTTGTTTTGTTTGAGTGTGTGTATTTTGAGGTCAGCGGTATGTACCGCCAATGGTTTACTGCCACTGAATGTCCGCCGCGGTGATTCGTGGGTCATAATGATGTGGGCGTAGTTCTGCTGGCGTAACGGTGTGGGTTTTGCTACCACCAGTTTATGAATGACCTTTGGGCTGGCAGACTTCTCTGTGGCTGTATAGTGACAGATTGCTATGTGTGTGTCATAATAAGGTTGGCAGTTGTCCGCCACGGCGGCGTTATGTTGGTGGCAGTCGGCATGGTGGTGTGTGGAATTTACCAACAATTTCATAATGAGGGCCATAATGTCCTCATTAGACAACCCACGTCCCTGTCAATTCCAATCTTTCTAACATACTCACTAGCCCAAAAAACATAGCTGTGACCAACAATTCACACTCCAAGCATTCCGAAGTGAAGCAGCAGAAGCAGACAGGTGAAGGTTGGAGCTAAATGAGGCACTGTTGAAAATGACATGATGTTAAAACGGAGGTGTGCTTCTAAGTAAAAATAGCACATAGTTTCAATTGGGTATTGTCAGTGTGTAGGTGACTGAAGTTAGGTAATACTTTCAAAGGATTAGTAAGTCAATTTGTTATTGGCTCTGGAAAAAATTGAATTTCTAATGGAGACTTAGATGTGGTTTTGCTTCTTTACAGTAAACCAAACCTGCTGCAGGTCAGCTTGGAACAAATATGCCCCATGTAAAATGTGCTGCAAACTTGTGACCTATTGATTCTAGTGGGTTTCTAAGAAGGCTATGCTAAGAGTGTTTTGTGGGAAGGGTGTTAAAGAGAGACTTCTGTGTTTTCAAATTTTAAAAGTTTGTACTCATTATTCAGTGAAAAGTGTTTGGTTTCCTAGAGAGGAAATGCTAATAATGTGTAGTATGCTGTTGAACTCACAAAACTGTGAGGTAAATGTGGTTCTGAACACCTGTTTTCTTGCAATTTCATCACGATGATCCCAATTATGTTGCAATCAGAAGAAAAAAAACATCTACCATAGTGGGTTCCTCAGAAGAGTTCATGAGAGTATTAACATGCAGAAATCACTCAGAAGTGTTGTTGCATAGCAAAACATGAAAGGTATGCTTTTATTTGCTCTTTTCTGCATTATCACAAAGGTTGACATTTATGGTTGTTATGTGTAAGAGTGCTCATCCATTCTTATGCATCATTTTGACAATTCCTGAGGGTATTAAATATATCTGATATATAATAGAGCAAAAGAGAATATTTTACCCACATACTCAATGTCAGTAAGTTTTAATTTTGTGAAAAGAAAATAGATAATGAATGTGTATCTCTATATGAGGTTGATAAAAGAGAGTATTGAAAGTAGTTGAGACCATCAATGTGTGTAGTGTGAGTGCTTCTATATATTTATCAATAGGTGACTAAGATACAGTTTCTCTGAGGAGCACAGTAATGCCCGTATTTATACTTTTTTAGCGCCGCATTTGCGCCGCTTTTTGACGCCAAAACGGCGCAAACATACAAAATACAATTGTATTTTGTAAGTTTGCACCGATTGTGCGTCAAAAAACGACGCAAATGCGGCGCTAAAAAAGTATAAATATGGGCCTAAGTGTCTGAGAAGTTAGCTCATAATCTGTTCCACAGAACTGCATATAATGCATGTGCTGCTTTTCTGCATGGTCTAATTGCAAGAAAAAAAATCTTCACAGTAGGGGTTAAACTTATACTTAACATTGTATTAGAAGATGTGAACGTTTTACATGTCTATACTTCATGTACTGCTCACAAACAAGGTGTTTGTTAGAATTCTGGGACTTGTAGTCTTATTTACTGTTTTTTTAGAGGACAAGTATGAGAGTCAGTATTGAAAGTGAAGAACATGCACTGTAGAGGTATATGAAGTGTACTATTATATTCTCTCATACAAGCACTCAGATTTATTCAGCTACTTATGTACACATTTACGGAGCCATACATCTACTAAAACAGACACTCACATAGCAGCAGATGTACTAAAATATGTCAAGGCACTACTATAGGCAGACACGTACACTCACTCATATATATATATATATATATATATATATATAGGGAAGTACTGACAAAATCTTCTCATGTATCCAGAGGAATACTGCTTTAATGTGTGCGGTCTAGTAGTGCAGAGCATGTGCATGCTCTCTTAGTCCCTAACTAAAGGTGGCCTGTAAAACCCCTTTATCAGGTCTCAAGCTAATGCTTTAGTACAAATACCTCATCAGTGTGATTTGCTCTAGGTATGCCAACAAGCATGGTCCATTATACTCTAGTGATAAACAAATGTACTTTTCAGTTTCACAAACTTCTAGACGTCTAAGCCAAGCACCACATAAAGTATATCACTCAACAATGGACGGACATTCATCTTTGAAAAGCATATATTCTGTGTTTGAGCCAGTGACAGACTGACAGAGAGATTTTTACATTCACTTAGAAACTCAGGCACAACTTATATAGGCACCCCATTCTAATGCAATTGTAGACACACTGACATAGCTCTGAATTCACAAATAAATAATGCTTTAATCATGCATGAGGCCTAGAAGTGCAGAGCCTGTGTGTGCTCCCTCAGTGCCTAACTAAAATTTGCCTGTAAGACCCCTTTAGCAGGTCTTAAACTCACATTTTAGTACAAATAACATACCTTTAAGAATAAGTAATAGACAGATGTCCTTTTCAGTTGAAAAATCTTACACAGTCACTTGCACACTCCTCAACCAAGCACTATATAGAGCATACCACTCACTGTGTGATATGCTACATATAGCTTCTGAACTATAATAATGCATTTTTTATATTGTTCTACACTGTTTAAAATATCTAATATACAACTACATAGAAGTTAAATGTGCCTTTTTTATTAGTTTTTAGGTGGAAGATTCTATTTAGCTACACAGAGTTGCAATGGCGTCAAAAAGTAAACAAAAGCAGAAATATTACGACCTTAGAAGTGAGAAACAAAAGGGGCAAAATGTTGTGAAAGAAAAACGAGATGCTGGTAAGAGAACAAAAACATTTCTTAAAATAATACATGAGAAGCTTGAAAGACAGCAAAATGAAGATCATAAAAGACAACATTTAAGATCTACTAAGAAAGGAGTGAAGGTTCATGATATTGGAAGTAAAAAAGCATGCAAAGAAGTAAAGACTTTAACCAGAAGGGAACACCAGTTCAAGGAAACAATAGTTAGGATGTTCTGTAGCAGAGTGATAAAGAATCTGATGAAAGGCATGAAGAAGTACGAAAGAAGGACAGAAGTTGTCAGACAAAAGGCTAAATGAATGTGTTGAGAATATAGTTGGTAAGGCATTCTTTGAAGAGGAAACTATTTATTTTGATTTTGAACAGAATGAAAACAATAGATAACATAGTGTTTAGTATGAGCAGAAGAAGCCAAAAGAAAAGACTTATAAACAGAACTAACTTTTGCAAAGATTTTAGTGGGGTATGGATACATACTTCTAGTACTGACTATTTCTTTAATGAAGAAAGCTACTTGCAAGAGAACAGACTAGTACATGCAGATGATAAATGTGGACGTTGTTATGAGAGGAAAGACGGTTCTCCTATTTAGAAAGAGGTAATGATACCTAGAAATGTTGAAAAAGTTCTACATGCAGAAGTGCAAGAAAGGTGTACACAGGCTCTGGTATATAAGTAGAAGTGTAGCTGTATTTGTACTGTTTGGCAGGAATCGATCGACAAATTAAGAGACTTTTTACAGAATTTCCCATGTAAAAGTCTTAAGCAGAAAATTACGGTTTTACAAAGACTAAACTCATGCAAAGTAAGAAAGTACACAAAGCTACAAGGACATTCACTTGCATGTTTATCGAGGAAAGTGTGCCAAAGCACCTTTCATCATTTTAGAATGTTGGCTGTACACAACTCACAAATGCATACTCTAGTCAGAAGGCTTTAACACATAGAGTCCAGCACTATGTATAGGGGAAATGAATGGAGTTCTTTTGTATGGAACAGTAGCGGGATTTGAAAAGATTAATGATGATGTGCAGTTCCATTTCTTTGGAACAGAAGAGGAGGTCATAGAAAATGAGCCCATGTATTCTACGGGTGTAGCAGAACAGGTGATATCTATTAGACTTTGTTAGACCTGACAGCCTTATGGTGGTCACCCCTAACTTTTTGCCTCCCTCCCTCCACTTTTTGGACACTGTTTTTGCTGGTTTTTAGACTCTGCATACTTTACCACTGCTAACCAGTGCTAAAGTGCATATGCTCTCTCCCTTTAAACATGGTAACATTGGATCATACCCAATTGGACTATTTAATTTACTCATAAGTCCCTAATACTGTGCACTATATGTGCCCAGGGCCTGTAGATTAAATGCTACTAGTGGGCCTGCAGCACTGATTGTGCCACCCACTTAAGTAGCCCCTTAACCTTGTCTCAAGCATGCCATTGCAAGGCCTATGTGTGCAGTTTCACTGCCAATTCGACTTGGCATTTAAAAGTACTTGCCAAGCCTAAAACTCCCCTTTTTCTACATATAAGTCACCCCTAAGGTGTACCCTAGGTAACCGATAGGGCAGGGTGCTGTGTGGGTAAAAGGCAGGACATGTACCTGTGTAGTCTACATGTCCTGGTAGTGTAAAACTCCTAAATTTGTTTTTACACTACTGTGAGGCCTGCTCCCTTCATAGGCTAACATTGGGGCTGCCCTCATACATTGTTGAAGTGGTAGCTGCTGATCTGAAAGGAGTAGGAAGGTCATATTTAGTATGGCCACAATGATAATACAAAATACTGCTGACTGGTGAAGTTGGATTTAATATTACTATTTTAGAAATGCCACTTTTAGTAGGTGAGCCTTTCTCTGCACTTAAATCTTTCTGTGCATTCACTCAGACACACCCCAAACACAGGATACTCAGCCTCACTTGCATTCATCTGCATTTTGAATGGGTCTTCCTGGGCTGGGAGGGTGGAGGGCCTGCTCTCACACAAAGGACTGCCACACCCCCTACTGGGACCCTGGCAGAAAGGATTCAACTGAAAGGAGACCTGGTGCACTTCTAAGCCACTCTTTGAAGTCTCCCCCACTTCAAAAGCACATTTGGGTATTAAAACAGGGCCTTTGCCCTACCACCTCAGACACTTCCTGGAGAAGAAACTTGTAACCAGAACCTGCATCCTGCCAAGAAGAACTGCCTGGCTGCCCAAAGGACTCACCTGACTGCTTTCTGTGAAGGACTGCTGCCTTGCTGTTGCCCTGCTGCCTTGCTGCTCCCTGGCTGTGGTGAAGAAGTGCTCTCCAAGGGCTTGGATAGAGCTTGCCTCCAGTTCCCTGAAGTCTCAGGACCAAAAAGACTTCTCTCTTGCAACTGGACTCCTTGTGCGGCGAAAATTAGTCACACAGCTTGATAAAAACGACGCACAACCTGTCCCGTGTTGAGAAATTCACTGCACGCCGAATCGGATCGACGCGGCGCCTGCGGTGTGACCGGAACTTCGATGCACGGTCCACCAGATCGACACACAGCCGACCTGGGACAACGCAGCTCAACTTCCAGAGGGCAAATTGACTCAGTGCCTGCCGTGCAGGAGAAATTTCACCGCAACGCCCACCAGAACGACGCAGAGTTTGTCACAAGCCCAGGATTTCACGCACAGACCCCGGGGCATCGGAAAACCCCGCAACCCGAAGATGATCCACGACTGAGTGCCGGAAATTGACGCACAGCTGTCTCTGCGTGGAAACTAAACGACGCATCGACCGTGTGCGGCCCGAGAAATTGACGCACACCCCTTTGTTTCCATGCTTCTCCGCCTCTGCGGCCCTTTGCAGAGATTTTTCATGCGAACCCGGTACTTTATGCTTGAAAGAGACTTTGTTTGCTTTTAAAAGACTTAAGACACTTGATATCACTTTTCAGTGATATCTCTACATTTACTTATTGCATCTTTGATTGTTCTGACCTGCAAATATCAAGATAAATAATATTTATTTTTCTAAACACTGTGTGGTGTATGTCTGTGGTGCTATATGGTGTTATTGTATGATTTATTGCACAAATACTTTACACATTGCCTTCTAAGTTAAGCTTGACTGCTCAGTGCCAAGCTACCAGAGGGTGGGCACAAGATAATTTGGATTGTGCGTGACTTACCCTGACTAGAGTGAGGGTCCTTGCTTGGACAGGGGGTAACCTGACTGCCAACCAAAGACCCATTTCTAACAGACTCTATAACTTTCGTGAAGACATTAGAGAGATTAAAACAATCTGTTCTGAGCAACCAAACTGTATTTACATATGCTGTAGACAGACTCACTACAAAACTCAAAGTCATTATGTTAATGTGGTTTCAAAAATTGAAGAAGACAATAGTTTTAAATTGTGACAATGTGTAGCTTATTTATTTGTAGAGGAACACTTTGATTGTTACAAAAAACAAGTTAAGTGGAAGTACTGTGATAATAAATGAGAAGAGAATAAAGTGCCAGCTAGAGCAGTGCATATTAATTTAGAAGTAGTTTCTATTCCACAAAAACTGCAAGACTTGAATGTTTATGAGTCTATACTTACACATGTGTACATCCATTCCAACCAATAGTGCAGATGGAGCCAAACACAGGAAAGTTACATCCAATCAAGCTCCAGAAGGGTCTAAAAGGTAGCGTTGTTTATTTCCCATTAGCTTTTAAGGAGAATGTTGAAACTGTAGGTGTGAAAAGAGATGTTAAAGAAGGACTAGTCAATGGTGTGCCTACAAAGAGTAAACAGATATGGCAAGACTTAGTAGATGTTAGTAAAATACAAAAAGCAACATTATGGCTCTCATTACAACCCTGGCGGTAAATGCCACCGTGCTGATGGCAGCCAACATACCATGACCGCGCTGGTATACTGCTACGGGTATTATGACCCACACAGAGAAACCCGCCACTATAAAGACACCCTCACAAGTCCGCCAGACCAAAGGTCAGTGATAAATTGGCGGTACCAAAACCCACACCGTTACGCCAACAGGAATACGCCCACAGTATCAGGACCCACGAATCACCGCAGTGGTCTTTCAACCACGGTAAACCGTTGGCGGTACACACAGCAGCGCTCAAAATACACCCACACTAACGAAACTACAGCACATTGGACAATTCAAAATACACATACCTGACACACATACACACACCACACCCACACACTCAGACCACTATAAAACACACATCCACATTACCCACAACCCTTTCAACGAAAAAAAAGATTGCCAACAGAGAGAGAGTCAAGCCAGGATCACCCACCCAATCTGAGCCACAGAACACCATCTCCCATACACCATCAACGCACCTCACACAAGTTGGGATCTGAAAGTCAACACCCCACACATCCTCATACATATCACTCACATCACATCCACGGCACCCCAAAGACACCCCAGGTTTTCAGAGGAGGAGCTAAGGGTCATGGTGGAGGAAATCATCTGGGTAGAGCCACAGCTATTTGGATCACAGGTGCATCAGAGGTCCATTGCAAGGAAGATAGAGCTATGGCGGAGAATTGTTGTAGGAAGTTGGCTCTATATGTACTATTTCAAAGTAAGAAATAGCATGCACAGAGTCCAAGGGTTCCCCTTAGAGGTAAGATAGTGGCAAAAAGAGATAAGTCTAATGCTCTTATTTTGTGGTAGTGTGGTCGAGCAGTAGGCTTATCAGAGGGTAGTGTTAAGCATTTGTTGTACACACACAGGCAATAAATGAGGAACACACACACTCAAAGACAATTCCAGGCCGATAGGTTTTTATATAGACAAATATCTTTTCTTCGTTTCTTTTAAGAACCACAGGTTCAAGATTTACAAACAATACTTTAAATGAAAGGTATTCAATCAATCAATAGTTTATTCGGTCCAAATTTAGACCATTTGAGAAATTAAAAATAATCATACATACAGAAAGATAAAAACCATAAACCATCGCATAAAAAAGAGACATTGGCAGTTAATACACTGCTTATCTAAAAAAGGTTCATATAACTACATAAAAAAAGTTTCACAAATAATTAAGACAAGACTTTTAAAATAGTGTCTAAATCCTACCCTATGCAAGACGCTAAATGCTAAGATAATGCGAATCAATTGTTAAAAACCTATAAACTATTCTAAAACAGATTTATACATAAAATAAGACATAAAAACTACATACAATAGCTCCTATTTACAAAAGTTAGGAGTTAACCAGTGGAAAAGGGTGCCCTAAGTTGGTCAGTTCTCTTAAGTAAATTGATCAAATAAATTGCATCTTGCCATTTATAAAATAATATATGCTAGGGAACTGTAAATCACTTCAATTGGGGTAACCCACTAGACAACATGCTCGGAGATACAGTCTTATATCCTCAATAGATCGCACTAATAATTATATTTAAAATCCCAAACTATTATAACAAGGTGCTAGTTCGCTAACTTCTAGACCGTTCTTCAACCAGTGGATTAAGATCTGTAATGATCCTACTGCGGATTTTCCATGCTGCTGCCAAATATTTAGAAACAGAGCTCACAATCAGCATGGAAGTGTCATATTTACATATTCTATATACACTGTTTCGGTTTTGTGTTAGCAGTGTTTTGCACAGAGGGATAATCCACTTCCCTCGAGGGCATTTGTACAAAGGACATGCTCAGAAGTTTCCTTGCATAGATGGCAGTTTATACATTTGTCAGACAAAGGACTATTGGTCGACCAGCGAGCCGTGAAGGTGTTGACTGCCAATGTTCCATATCTGAACTGAAGTAGTAAAGAGCGGGCACGGGCTGGTATAGGGAGATCCAGGAAGCTTTCAGGCAAAGGTTCGTGCTTGACCAGCAGAAACTCTGCTGTCAAGCCGACCTAACCCATTTGAGCCGAGAGATTCCTCATGGATTTTTTCTCAATATCGGTCTTTGATCAGGAGTCTAGCGTTACCAGGAATCATCTTGGGATTCTCCCAATAATGGGATAAATCCAGTTTGACCCAAGCCGCTTTCATCTCCCTTAACCAACGTACTTTTTCCCATCCATAGCAAGGTGGCAATAGTTCTTTAACTGCTGTCCTGAAGGGTTCGAGTTCTTCCGTTTTCCATAGTCTAACCCAGTACAGAAGTGGTCTTAAGTATGCTGTATCTTTAATACTATTTAAACCCAGGTCCAGTCTTAGGGGGAGCATCGGCGTGCCCTTCCCTAGTCTGGATATGTGTCTAAGGAAATTATTTTCTTTGATTTGAAGAGTGTCCAGTTGTCTATGAGATCCCCAAAGTTCCGCTCCATATAGGGCAGTCGCACAAATTTGGGCTATGTAAATTTCAGAGATAAGAGTCAGAGGGGGTTTGTTGCAGTGCTAGCCTTACGTCCTATCACTCCACATCTTTGCCTGATGGTTAGTGCCCCTTTCCTTATAGCTGCATCCCAGCTGCCCTTATCAGATAGTCTAATGCCCAGGTAATCGTATTCCTTTACCCTCTCCAGATAAATTGAATCCATCTTTATATTTGCTCTGAGTTTCTTGTTCGGGGCACTGTATATCATGAGTTTGGTTTTCTTAACATTTATATCTAACCCGTAATCTCTGCAGAATGCACAGAACTGGTTGACCAGATTCTTGATTCCCATGGATGATTTAGACAGGAGGATAGTGTCATCTGCATAGAGTAGACATGGAACTTTGATCCCGGCCAGCTTTGGGGAATCGTTAGTGCAATTTGCTAAATACTTGATACAATTATTTATGTATAGAAGAAAGAAGGTAGGGGCCAAGACACACCCCTGTCTGACTCCCCTCTCAATACCCACTGGTTCTGTTAGGTCGCAATCCTTACCGCTCCTGATTTGTGCGTAAGTATTCTCATGTAATCGGGCGATAAGTTTCAAGAGACCATGTGGGATACCCATGTTGGCTAATGTCAGCCATAGCTGGTTTCTGGGGACCAGATCAAACGCGGCTCTAAGATCAATAAAAACTACAAAGAGGTTACCCCCTCCTACTTCCACAGTCTTCCATTTAATTGTTAAAAATCTTAGCACCTGATCTATGGTACTAACTGCTGGCCTAAAACCTGCTTGCAGATCGGAAATGGCATTGGTTTCCAGAATCCATTCTTCTAGACGGGACAAAATTTGCTTCGCAAAAAGTTTTTGGAAGTTATCGAGTAAGGAGATTGGGCGGTAATTGGCAGGGTTAGAGGGGCTGCCTTTCTTAAAGATGGGAACTATCTCTGCTCCCATCCAGGAGCTCGGGACAGGTGCTCCTGCAGTTACCGCATTGGAAATGAGGTTCAAATATGGGGCCCACATATCTGGGCTTGTCTTGTTATTTCACTCAGGTATCTTAGGAACTTTGAATCATCACAATAGCATGTACAGTTTTGGCAAAAATGGCAATAAGCTATTTTAAAATTGGACACAGTGCAAAATTCAACAGTTCCTGGGGGAGGTAAGTATTGGTTAGTTTTGCAGGTAAGTAAAGCACTTACAGGGTTCAAAGTTGGGTCCAAAGTAGCCCACCATTGGGGGTTCAGGGCAACCCCAAAGTTACCACACCAGCAGCTCAGGGCCGATCAGGTGCAGAGGTCAAAGTGGTGCTCATAACGCATAGGCTCCAATGGAGATAGGGGTGCCCTGGTTCTAGTCTGCCAGCAGGTAGGTACCAGCGACTTCGGAGGGCAGACCAGGGGGGTTTTGTAGGGCACCGGGGGGGACACAAGTCAGCCCAGAAAGTACACCCTCAGTGGCACAGGGGCGGCCGGGTGCAGAGTGCAAACAGGCATCGGGTTCGCAATAGGTTTCAATGGGAGACCCAGGGGTCTCAGCGATGCAGGCAGGCAAGGGGGGGCTCCTCGTGGTAGCCACCACCTGGGCTAGGAAGAGGGCCGCCTGTGGGTCGCTCCTGCAATGGAGGTTGGACACTTCAGGTCCTGGGGGCTGCGGGTGCAGTGGGTTTCCCAGGCGTCGGGTTCTTTGAAGCAGGTAGTCGCGGTCAAGGGGAGCCTCTGGATTCCCTCTGCAGGCGTCGCTGTAGGGGGTCAGGGGGGGTCAACT
This sequence comes from Pleurodeles waltl, assembly GCF_031143425.1. NCBI lineage: Eukaryota > Metazoa > Chordata > Amphibia > Caudata > Salamandridae > Pleurodeles > Pleurodeles waltl. The sequence continues at coordinate 343,339,832 of NC_090444.1, read as the reverse complement.
CTGGCTACTCACGGGCTCGCAGTCGCCGGGGAGTCCTCCCTGTAGAGTTAGTTTTCCGCAGGTCGAGCCGGGGGGCGTCGGGTGCAGAGTGGAAAAGTCTCACACCTCCGGCGGGAAACGTGTGGTCTTTAAAAGTTGCTTCTTTGTTGCAAAGTTGCAGTTTCTTTGGAACAGGGCCGCTGTCCTCGGGAGTTCTTGGTCCTTTTAGATGCAGGGTAGTCTTCTGAGGCATCAGAGGTCGCTGGACCCTGGGGGACGTGTCGCTTTTGCAGTTTTTCTTGAAGTGGGGAGACAGGCCGGTAGGGCTGGGGCCAAAGCAGTTGGTGTCTCCGTCTTCTCTGCAGGGCTTCAGGTCAGCAGTCCTTCTTCATCTTCAGGTTGCAGGAATCTATCTTCCTAGGTTCTGGGGGGCCCTAAATACTCAATTTAGGGGTGTGTTTAAGTCTGGGAGGTTAGTAGCCAATGGCTACACCCTCTTTGTGCCTCCTCCCAGTGGGGAGGGGGTCACATCCCTAATCCTATTGGAGGAATCCTCCATCTGCAAGATGGAGCATTTCTAAAAGTCAGAGTCACCTCAGCTCAGGACACATTAGGGGTTGTCCTGACTGGCCAGTGACTCCTCCTTGTTTTTCTCATTATCTCCTCCGGCCTTGCCGCCAAAAGTGGGGCCGTGGCCGGAGGGGGCGGGCATCTCCACTAGCTGGGATGCCCTGTGGCGCTGTAACAAAGGGGGTGAGCCTTTGAGGCTCACCGCCAGGTGTTACAGTTCCTGCAGGGGGAGGTGAGAAGCACCTCCACCCAGTACAGGCTTTGTTCCTGGCCACAGAGTGACAAAGGCACTCTCCCCATGTGGCCAGCAACATGTCTGGTGTGTGGCAGGCTGGTAAAACTAGTCAGCCCACACTGGAAGTCGGGTATGTTCTCAGGGGGCATCTCTAAGATGCCCTCTGGGTGTATTTCACAATAAAATGTACACTGGCATCAGTGTGCATTTATTGTGCTGAGAAGTTTGATACCAAACTTCCCAGTTTTCAGTGCAGCCATTATGGTGCTGTGGAGTTCGTGTTTGACAGACTCCCAGACCATATACTCTTATGGCTACCCTGCACTTACAATGTCTATGGTTTGGCTTAGACACTGTAGGGCCACAGTGTTCATGCACTGGTGCCCTCACCTATGGTATAGTGCACCCTGCCTTAGGGCTGTAAGGCCTGCTAGAGGGGTGACTTATCTATATTGCATAGGCAGTGTGAGGTTGGCATGGCACCCTGAGGGGAGTGCCATGTCGACTTTACTTGTTTTGTCCTTACCAGCACACACAAGCTGGCAAGCAGTGTGTCTGTGCTGAGTGAGGGGTCCCCAGGGTGGCATAAGATATGCTGCAGCCCTTAGAGACCTTCCCTGGCATCAGGGCCCTTGGCACCAGGGGTACCAGTTATAAGGGACTTACCTGGATGCCAGGGTGTGCCAATTGTGGAGACAAAGGTACAGGTTAGGGAAAGAACACTGGTGCTGGGGATGCTGGTTAGCAGGCCTCAGCACACTTTCAAATCATAACTTAGCATCGGCAAAGGCAAAAAGTCAGGGGGTAACCATGCCAAGGAGGCATTTCCTTACAATTGTTGATAGGGTCAACTCCGTCGGACAGCACTCCAGAACAAGGGATGACATCAGGAATAGGTGGAACGACCTAAGGGTGTAGGTGCGTTCCGTGGTTGCAAGACACCAGGTAGCTGTACAGAGGTCTGGTGGTGGACCCCCACCTCCTCCCCCACAACTAACAACATGGGAGGAGCAAGTCTTGGCAATCATGCATCCTGAGGGACTCGCAGGAGTAGCAGGAGGACTGGACTCTGGTAACTCAAATCTTTACTATTATATCCCCCACCCTACCTGCATACCATCACAAACTCCTACCCCTACCCTCACGCCCATCACTCCACCATCTCAAATATACCCCCTTATCACAACCCACCCATCCCAATACCAAGCCCTCCATGCCAAACCAATCCATGGACCCCCATCACAGACCTGCATGGACACCCATCACCACAGGATGCCCATTAGAGAGAATCACCTAACCCACAAAATCACCACTCACACAAGGCAACGCTGACAGGGCAATCACAACCATACAGGGAAACACACCCATGCGCAAGATGGCAAACGCAGATGCAATAACACTGCATTTGCATCCCCACAGGACCCCTACTCAACGTCACCAGAGAGGAGTTGCCAGCTACATCCAGTCCCCCCCAGAAGAGTCCCACAGTGATGACAGCAGCTCTGCACGCCTGGATCATGATGACCAACCTGGCCCATCAGGGACCTCTGGACAGTCAGTTACTCTGCCACAGTCACATACCACCACAGAGCCTCCCGCCTCAGGAAACATCAGCACAGCACCCACCCAGCGGGCCCATGCCACTGTCCCCAGGCCACGTCAATCAGCAGTGTATCTACCACTACAGGGACCCCAGGCAACCCCACAAACCCAAGAAAATCAGGGACCTGGGGTCAGTGGCAGTGGGCACACGGTTCAGGGGACAGAGGCACAGGACAACAGGGAAGCTGGGTGGACTGCTGTGCGACAGGGGGAGGACAGGCCAAGGGAACCCACTCTCCAGGAGGCACTCACAAACATCCTGGGAGCATACCACCATTCCCAGGAGACTATGGGCCAGATACTGGCCAAGTTGCAGGAGACCCAGCGGCTGCAGGAGGGACAGTACCTGTGGATCACGGAGGACCTCAAACATATCTACACTATCCTAGTCAATATTGCAGGGGTGCTGGCTGAAATGGCCAATACCATGAGGGAGGCAGTGGCACACCAAAGGGCCCCTGACACTAGCCACACCGATGAAAAGACCACCACCTCTGCCGGTGCTTGTGGACAGGAGGTCCCACCACAGGACCAACAGGCCACCAGCACCCCAACCCCGCAAATGGTCTGTGCGATCCAGGCAGAAGCCAGAGAACATTGCCAAGACCCCCACCAGGAAATAAGACTCTTCTGATTGTCACCCTTGGACAATGCACCTGTGATACCAAGAGACTGGACTCTAACTGGACATTCCTCCACCATCACCCCAACCCATTGCACATCCCCCTCTACTTAAATAAACAGTTAATACTTGGCATTCACATGGGAGATGTACTGGTCAGCCAAACACACCATCTGCACATTCATAGAGTGATAGCTTTTTCTATTCCTGAACACCTGTTCATTTCTCTAGGGGGGACAAATGCTACATGTGTACCATCAATGGCACCAATGATGTTGGGGATATGTCCCAGGACATAAAAGTCAGCAAGCGTTCACTGTGGCCAATTCCTCCACCTGTGGGAATACGATGTAGGTGCGCATGTGTTTCAGGAGGGCAGACAACACTCTGGTCAACATGTTTGAGAACATTGGCTGAGACATCCCTGATGGCACGGCCACTGTTTTTTGGAAGGAACCACTTGCCAGGAAATGGAACACTGACAGGACCTGCACTAGAGGGGTATACCTGTGAGCTGGAGAATAGCTGACATCAGGTCTAGCTCCAGTTGGGCACACAGTTCTTGGATTGTGGCCCGATCAAGTCTGTAGGTTAGGATAATGTGTCTGTCCTCCATTGTGCAAAGGTCCACCAGGGGTCTGTACACTGTAGGATGTCTCCATCTCATATTCATCCTGAGCGGTCAAAGCCTAGGGAGGAAAACGGTGAGCAGAGGGTCATATTCACACATCTACTGCAATAATGATGCATCTCTTCATTTACAGAACCAGTATGTGAATCCGAGAGTCAGTTGATGTGCCAATGTCTGCTGTGACGCAGTTAGGTGCCATCGCCTGTGCCCCCCTCAAATGGCAGCTGTCTGACCTGTGTGGAGGGACAAGAGAAAAAGAGGTAAGTCCGCTGGCGTTGTGCACCGTTGCGGTAGGCTGTCGACGACCGCCGCGCAACTTCGTATTGGTTATCATTGGGCCCTATGGGTTCCAGGAGCCAATGGTGATGTACGCCAGTGGTGACGGTACGCACTGCCGCGGACGTGATCCCCATTTTCTGTCTGTTCACTCACTTGCTACCTGACCTTCAAAAGGAGAGGACCCTACACTGCAAGTGCTGCTGTGACCTGTGTCTGGAAGCAACAATGGCTCATGTGTCTAGGGAAAGGGCCCCTGCCTTCACTGTGGAGGAGCTGGAGAGACTTGTGGATTAGGTCCTACCCCATTACACTTTACTCTATGGTCCTCCAGACAAACAGGTGAGTACACTGTGAGCATGATGCGTGGGCCCTCAATGTATGAATTGCTGTGTGTGTAAGACCTGTGTAGGGGTGGGTTTGAGGGGTCCTGGCCAGAGTGCTGCATGTATGGTGGTCAATGTATGTGCGATAGTGGATGGGAGGGATATGGTGGGCCATGAGTGTGACAGTCTTGACGGTATTACTAATCCCTTCCCTGCTTTATTGTTCCTGCAGGTCAGCGATCATCAGAAAAAGGGTATTTGGTGTGCCATCGCCAAGGCGGTGCAGACCCTGGAGGTCAGTGACAGGCGGAGCACCCACTGCCGCAAACAGTGGGAGGAACTGCGCCGCTGGGCAAGGAAGATGGCAGAGGCCCAGCTGGGGCTGGCCTCCTGACAAGGAAGGGGTGCCTGTCGTACCCTGATCCGCCCTGATGTTCCGCATCCTGGTGGTGGCCTATATGGATTAGGATGGGCGTTTGAGGGCATCACAGCAGCCACAAGGGGGTGAGTAAAAATTCAGATTCATGATTTGGCACGCGTTAAGGGATGTGGACTGTGGGTGCCCCTAAGCCAGGGCAAACATGGCAGGATAGGTCCCTTGTTGGGCAGGCTCTGAAGTACTCCAAACCCAATAGTGTTAGTGGGCATCTACTACTGGGCAGGGTCATGTGGGTTCCAGATGTGTAGCTGATGGAGTTATGACATGTCCCCCATGGGCTGGTGACTAGCATTGTAACTGGTAGTGCATGGCCTAGTGCATAGGGCAGCTCCCTGTGTGTTGAGTACACCAACGGTAGCGGTGTTGCTCTCATTGACCAAGTGTATCCTCTGTCTCTCTCCCCCTCTTTTTGTTTTGTCACCCTGTCATTATGTGCATTAGCATCCTCTGGCGGAGGAGCAGAGGCACTGGCGATGGAGGGAGCTGCATCCCACATGGGCCTGGAGGCCGAATCCACTGATGGTAAGGGGCACCAGTGGGACGGAGGGCGAGGGGAGCACCACAACGGAGACAGGAGGGGACACTACAGACAGCGACTCCTCCTCCGATGGAAGCTCCCTAGCAGTGGTGGACACCTCTGTGCCCACCCCAACAATAGGTACAGCCGCCACCCCCCCTACCAGCACTACCCTCACAATCCCAGCAGCCCCTCTGTGTGTTTCCCATGCCCGCTCATCCAGGAAGGTGGGCATCTCCTTCGCCCCATGCACCTCAGGCCCTGCCCCAGTCAGCCCTGCTGCCCTCAGTGAGGATGCTATTGACCTCCTGAGATCCCTCACTGTTGGGCAGTCAACCATACTGAATGCCATCCAGGGTCTTGAGAGGCATTTGCAACCAACAAATGCATACCTGGAGGGCATTCACTCTGGCGTGGCGCCCCAACAGAGAGCATTTCAGGCTCTGGCCTTTGCACTGATGGCAGCCATTGTCCCTGTCTCAAGCCCCCTCCTCCAACTTCCTCTACCCAGTCCCAATCCCCTCAACCCCAAGCTATCCCAAGCACACCTTCAGACCAGCATTCAACACACAAAAGTGGCTCAGGCAAACACAAGCACCACACTTCATCTCACAGGCACTCACACACGCACCATCCCTATGCAGACACACCAACATCTACTGCCTCCACTGTGTACCCCTCCTCCTCCTCGTCAACCTCCCTCCAGTAGCATCTCCACTCACACCTGCATGCACTACATCCTCATCCACTACCTCCAACACCAGCATGCCCATCACTACACACCCCTCACTGGCAGTCACCACCCCCATATCCATGCACATGTCCCCTGTGTCCTCTCCCACTGTGTCTGTGACCCCTCCTCCCAAAGTACACAAACGCAAGATCACTCCCACCCAACAGCATCCAGCTCATGCACCTGCACCCAAACACAACAGATAGACACCTCCAACAACCATTCCCTCTCCCTCCACTCCCAAACTTTCACCCCCTTCCCACCCCAATGTCCCTAAGATGCTTTTCTAAGACAACATTGACCTGTTCCCTCCCCACCCCCCCATCCTTCCCCTCGGGCCAGGGTGGCCAGAACCCAGCCCAGTACCTCAGCCACCAAGTCCACGTCCGCTGTGGTTCCTGCAGCTGTCATAGGTTCAAAGGGGGCACCTGTCAGGCCAGCCAGTGTGCCACCAACACCTGCCAAGCCAAAGAACAGTCCGCCACCTGGCAAGGTGAAGAAGGGGACAGCATCTAGTAAGGGGAAGGAGCCACAACCACCCAGCAAGGTCACGTCAAAGACTCCAGCTGCCAGACCCAAGGTGACACCACCATCTGCCAAGGGCAGGAAGGGGCAGAAAACACCAGCCAAGGCACTTCAGCTGTCTGAGCCTGCAGGTGAAGCCTGGTGGCTACCAGCACAACAGCCAGCACAGCCACCTGCACCAGCACAACAGCCAGCACAGCCACCTGCACTTCGTCAGCACTGACACCTGCACCACTGCAAGCACTGCCGCAAGCACTGCCACCTGCACCAGGACCGCTGCAAGCACCACTACTGTCAGCAGCAGCAGCCCCAGTGGGCAACCGTCCGAGGCTGCAGGGAAGGGCTGGAGCATCCCCCCACCACTGGCAGCACCTCCACCACAGCCAGCACCACCATCTGCACTGCCGCAAGCACCGCCGCAAGCACCGCTACCTGCACCACTGACAGTAGCACCACTGGCAGCAGCCCCAGTCGGCAGCCGTCCGAGGCTGCAGGAGAAGGGCTGGAGCCTCCCCCCACCACTGGTAGCACTGCCACTACCACCGACACTACCACCAATGTGCAGCCGTAGCTGCCGATGGATGGACTGTAGCCCTGCCTCCGTGGACTATCATGCATCCTGACCACTGCAAATCTCCTGGCTCTGACACCCAGGTGAGGGACTGTGACCTGGCACCCCCCAATTGCTACATCACTGGGCACAGAGGAGAAAGGCATCCACTCACCCTCTCCTTGGCAGGATGAAGCACACTGGTCACAAAGCCCCCTCCATAACAAGTGGAGAAAGGCATCCAGTCACCCTATCCTAGGCAGGATGAAGCACACTGGGCACAAAGCCCCCTCCAGAACTAGTGGAGAAAGACATCCACTCACCCTATCCTTGGCAGGATGAAGCACACTGGCACAAAGCCCCCTCCAGGACCAGTAGAAGAAGCCATCCACTTGAGAGACTGTGGCCTTGCACTCCCTAGGACCAAGCAGTGGGCAAACCACCCACTTGAGAGACTGTGGCCTTGCACTCCCCAGGACCAGGCAGTGTGCAAACCACCCACTTGAGAGACTGTGGCTTTGCACTCCCCAGGACCAAGCAGTGGGCAAACCACCCACTTGAGAGACTGTGGCCTTGCACTCACCAGGACCAAGCAGTGGGTAAACCACCCACTTGAGAGACTGTGGCCTTGCACTCCCCAGGACCAAGCAGTGGGTGAACCACCAACTTAAGAGACTGTGGCCTTGCACTCCCCAGGACCAAGCAGTGAGCGAACCACCCACTTGAGAGACTGTGGCCTTGCACTCCCCAGGACCAAGCAGTGGACAACCCACCCACTTGAGAGACTGTGGCCTTGCACTCCCCAGGACCAGGCAGTGGGCAAACCACCCACTTGAGATACTGTGGCCTTGCACTCCCCAGGACCAGGCAGTGGGAAAACCACCCACTTGAGAGACTGTGGATTTGTACTCCCCAGGACCAAGCAGAGGGCAACCCACCCACTGGTGAGACTTGAGAGACTGTGGCTTTGCCCTCCCCAGTGCATCGCTGTGGGCATGGAGCCCCCTCCAGGAGCAGTGGCGTAGTAACATCTTCTGGCTGAGGTGCTCCCCGCCCCATCCCCCTGAGGGGCCTGTGTGTTTCCGATCTGATGCCCCTGCAGTGTGCTCTCCATTTTGAGGCAGGAGTCAAGTGTGGACTTGGCCTATGTGTTTTGGCCCAGTGGGCCACGGACTATTTTTGTGTGGACATTGTCCCTCATTTTGTATATATTGTATATATTGTACATACTGTTTATTTATTTATGAACGTTTTTCTCTAGAATTTTAATATTATACCAATTTGACTCAATTCCTTTTGTCCTTGTGCTATTCCAGAGGGTTAAGGGGTGTATATGTAATGTTGTTGCATGTGTTTGTGTGTATGGTGTTGGGGGGGATGTTGCGTGTTGCATGTGTATGTCACTCTCTTTTTCTTCCTCCCCTCCTCTATCTGCTAGGTGCTGTACTCACCGTGGTCGTCGCCGCCGCCGTTGGTACTCCTGATGAATGAGAAGGTAGACCAGCATGGGCAGGACCTGAAGCTTGGGCTCCATGGCGTCTTGGTTCTTTATTGAGTGTCAAGAGATAAGTGGTTTCCCTTTCAAGTACTTTTTCCGCCTTGCTTTTGATGGCGTTGGTACCGCCCCGGAAAAGCTGGCGGATGGGCGTGCTGTTATGGGGTGGATGGTACATTGTCTTCTGCCTGTCATTTGGCAGTCACTGCCACGGTGTTTGTTGCTACCGCCGTGGCGGTCGGACTGTTAAAGTGGCTGTTTGTATTGGCGGTTTCCACCATGGTCCTGATTCCATTTTTATTACTGCCGGCCTGTTGACGGTAATACCGCCACTTTAAAGCCGACCGACAGGGTTGTAATGAGGGCCTATTTCTGGTACAAAATAATATTTAATATAAAAATGTAAATTCTCTTCAAGATATTTCACATATAGATGATGATACAGAATTGTCTAGAGGCCAAATTGAAAAGATTGATTGAACAAGAATCTAAGAAATTGATGAACACTGCAGAATACATTCTCTACATTCTAAAGAGATTAATGGAGATGGTATTGAGCAATTTTAAATGAAAAAAGCAAAAGATGCTCCTTTAGTTGTCTGGGAGTAAAGCTTAGAAGCTCATTGTTTTCCACATCTGTTACCAACTTGAGTTGGGGTAAGGTGTGATGAATGGCCTATACAAATGTCAGCAGCTGAACACAGGTCTACCAGACTTTATTCAGAGGACCCAAAGATTCGCCAGAGTATTCCTTCTATATTTCACCTACTATTTGAGAGTAACTTGTCTGGGTTATCCTATGCAGTATATCACATTCTAAAAACAGGAATAAACCTGCAAAATCTTACAGAAAGGGAATTTGTTGATAAAGTTCAAGGAAACATGAATACCTAGAATACAACTTAATCAATTTGATGATATTTCAGTATGGTACAAATGAATATTGGTATCAATGTTATGGTGAATTAAAATGCATGTTAAGGAATCTAGGACCACCTACTTAACTTGTAGCACTGATTTGTGCTGAATATGCATGGGATGACCTTCTGAAGTTTTACATGATGTAACTCAAACATAAGATATATCCATTTGAAAAAAACAGCAGGCAAACTCTGTTCATCGAATCCTTCAAATGTTTGCAGATATTTTAACCACAGATTTCAGGCATTGATGGCTTTCAACTGTAACAAAAGTAATCCACCTCTTGGTGAAATAACTGATTTTGTCTGGCGCAAAGAGTACTAAGCTAGAGATGCTCCATATATTCATATGTTGCTATGGTGCCCCAAAGTTTTGAAAAGACCCTGATGAATCCATCTTGTCTTTCATAGAATAATATGTGACATGCTTCATCCCAAATTAAAATGCTGAGAATGTATTCAGAAAACAAGTTCTTAGTTTTCAAAATCACAGGTGTGGCAAATATTGTCATCGGAAGTACAAATGAAAAGGCAAATTTTATACACTATGGGGGTCATTCTGACCCTGGCGGTCTTTGACCGCCAGGGCGGAGGACCGCGGGAGCACCGCCGACAGGCCGGCGGTGCTCCAATGGGGATTCCGACCGCGGCGGTAAAGCCGCGGTCGGACCGGCACCACTGGCGGGGTCCCGCCAGTGTACCGCGGCCCCATTGAATCCTCCGCGGCGGCGCAGCTTGCTGCACCGCCGCGGGGATTCCGACCCCCCCTACCGCCATCCAGATCCCGGCGGTCGGACCGCCGAGATCCGGATGGCGGTAGGGGGGGTCGCGGGGCCCCTGGGGGCCCCTGCAGTGCCCATGCCACTGGCATGGGCATTGCAGGGGCCCCCGTAAGAGGGCCCCTACATGTATTTCACTGTCTGCTGCGCAGACAGTGAAATACGCGACGGGTGCAACTGCACCCGTCGCACGGCTTCCACTCCGCCGGCTCGATTCCGAGCCGGCTTCATCGTGGAAGCCTCTTTCCCGCTGGGCTGGCTGGCGGTCTGAAGGCGACCGCCCGCCAGCCCAGCGGGAAAGTCAGAATTACCGCCGCGGTCTTTCGACCGCGGAACGGTAACCTGACGGCGGGACTTTGGCGGGCGGCCTCCGCCGCCCGCCAAGGTCAGAATGAGGGCCTATGTCACTTTGGATTTCCATATCCTGTAATCTCAGAAGGAAGAGTAAATAGGTTTTTGTCTGTAGTGAGACACACCTTTTACAAGAAAATCACCAAAAAATACCTACAACACAGAACAGAAGAGTACAATCCTGTTATTCTAAATATGTGGAATGCAAGTATGGATATTTAATTTGTTACTTATAACTCTATTGCTGTTGCTCGCTACATCACTTCGTACATAACAAAGTCAGTAAATACAAATTTGAAAAAGATGTGAAAAGAGATTTTAGCAGTAAAGAGTCAAATAAAAAAGTTGTATAGTTTTAGCTTGAAAATGATTTTGCACAGGGAAATTGATTCTTATGAATGTGCAGATAGGTTGAGCTTGGCAAGTTTGTTCACCAAAACAGGAGGAATTGTTTGGATAAGCCTGGGCCTTGCAAGTAGTTGTAACAGAGTATTAAAGTATTTCCCAGGAATAGAGTATCTTGCAGAAGTTGATCCAGAGAGTAGAAGCATTTTGAAAACTAATATGCTGGATAAATACTACCCAAATGAAGTCCCCATCTTGAAAATATATCTCTCTATGAAGTACTGCGGCATTACACATATACAACTAATGTCAGAGAAAACACAGAAGAAGAAAGATTTGCAATTAACGGATGTGATGGTTGTCTGGTAGGACACAATAAACAAAACCTAATCACAGAAAGCTGGGTTGCCAAATTCCAGACAAAAAAGAATTGGGAAAACTGCAGAATGATAGTGAAATGGTTGGATACCAGTTAGAAAACAGTTCAAGATTCAACGCTATGCCAATGTTGTTCTCCATGTACTATTTAAATTAGCCCTCAGTAAATCAAAATGAACAAAAGTTAGATGTTTTAGAATTCCATAAAGAACTCAGTATAAAAACTCAATGTAACAGAGACAAATTATATTCTGAAACCGGAATGATGTTCCAATTACACCAGCCTCAAATTGAAACAATACAATTACTTCTAAACAAAGGAAAGAGGCCCCTTTTGTTTATCCGAGCAAACTTCTGCATGTTATCTAATGAAAAACTATACTGTATATGTTTATATGATCATGGATTGTCAACACTATAGGCATCATTTGCCCTAGCATGGATGATGTTTTCAGTTGGATCTGTAAAATTCAAGAGTATTTCTTATTATTTTGAGATATTTTACCAGATATAATAAACGAAGAAAAGTGTTGCAAACAGCTTCTTTAGATTACTGTAATACCTAGACCCAAAGCTAGTAATTAATGAAATGTAGTGAGTGTGAAGCATAGTATTAATTATTTGCAGTGATCGACTGTGCAGCTTTGGGTTTTTTTCATGATCAGTTGATTGTTTTTCCCCACTGTTTGAAGACAATGGTTTATACTTTGTTTATATAAGAACTCCCTCCGGTTCTGAATCCATCAGGAAGTTGAGTCTCCCTGGTGGCACTGTCATACAAGGGTGGGGAGAGGAAGCCGATGATGAAGCATGACACTATTAGGTGTGTGAGGCTTCCTCTTCCAAAAAGGAAAGATCCCCGAGTGGCTAAGACCTAGTACTTAAACCTAAGTGGAGCCATTCTTAGAAGGAGAACCAGAAATTTATTTCTGTATTCGTAGCAGTTATATTTGCTTGTGTTTTCTTGGATGCTTTATGCAAACCATCATTTAGGTTAAAGAGTATGTATCCTTTGAAGAGTAAAACAATCAAAATTATATATTTACTACAGTGCAATTTATTTTTACAATCTATCCCATCAATATTGTAATATTTCTCTATGTTTGAAGATTGAATACTAATATGTTTGTATCTTCTTTTTCTTTTTTAATAGTGGAAGCAGTTGAACATTGTTTTATGAACACACTTCTAACATACACATATTGGTAACAGATATGTAAGGACAGTATTTTTAAATGTATAGTACTCATGTCATATATTAAAATTAGCTTCCTATGTTTATATCCTATTTTAATGTTAATACCCATACACCACTCATACACTCAGTCACTTACTCATGCACTCCTCAACTCAGTCACTCACCCATGTATTAAATAGTGCATTCACACACAAACACCTACATTGTTCCACTCATACACTGATCCATACATGCTGTTATACACTCAGATTTCCACCCATACATATACCAAACCAGTCATTCACTCACTTCTACACCACTAACATAATCATTCACTCACTCATACATACATTTATGCACTCACTCAGTCACTCATATACTCAGTATCATATCCACTCACTCACTGAATATACACATTAGTGCACCCACTCACTTTTTCATACATGCACTTATACATTTACTTAGTCACCCATTTGTGCACTCATACACTCAATCAGCCACACATAGTCATGTAGTCACTTTCTCATCAATATATGCTCACATACACTTACTCACTGTCTCATACAAGCACTCGTCCACTCAATCAGTCATACACACCCATACAATCAGTCACTCAGTAATGCATGCACTCATGCACTCGCTGAACCATTCATAGATACACTCATGCAGTCAATCACCCATACACACTCTCATACACTCAATCACTCACTCATGCATACACTCAAACTGTTACTCATTCAGTTATACATGCACTCATGCAATTAGGCACTCACTCATAGAGGCACTCATGCAGTTATACAGTCATCCATACATACACTCATACACTCAGACTAACACTCATGCACACACTCATGAACTCACATACTCAACAATACAGGTACTAATGCACTCGGTCAATCCTCCCTACACAAAGTCATACATTCAGTCACTCACTGATGCAGGCACTCAGCGACTCACCCATTTGTGCACTCATACACTCAATCAGCCACACATAGTCATGTTGTCACTTTCTCATCCATATGTGCTCTCATACACTTACTCACTGTCTCATACAAGCACTCGTCCACTCAATCAGTCATACACACACATACAATCAGTCACTCTGTAATGCATGCACTCATGCACTCGCTGAGTCATTCATAGATACACTCATGCAGTCAATTAATCACCCATACACACTCTCAGACACTCAATCACTCACTCATGCATACACTCAAACTATTACTCATTCAGTTATACATGCACTCATGCAATTAGGCACTTACTCATAGAGGCACTCATGCAGTCATACAGTCATCCATACATACACTCATATACTCATACTCTCAGACTAACACTCATGCACACACTCATGAACTCATATACCCAACATCACAGGCACTAATGCACTCAGTTAATCCTCCCTACACAAAGTCATACATTCAGTCACTCACTGATGCATGCACTCAGTGACTCACCCATACAGGCACTCATACACTCAGTCAACTACCCATATACACATTCATACACTCCGGGACTCACACATGCACACACTCATAGACTCACATAATCACTCATACACACAATCATAGACTCAGTCAGACATGCACTCATGCAGTCACACACACACCACTCAGATGCTCACTCATTCAATTATTTATACACTCATGCACTAAGTCAAATATATATGCACTGATGCAATCAGTGAATCATGCATACAAACACTCCTACATTTAGTGACTCACTCATGCATGCACTCAAACAGTCACTCATACATGCATTCATGCACTGATTGACTCACCCATACAGGCACTCACACATTCACCTACCCACCCATAGACACATTCATACCCTTAGTCACTCACTCACTCATGCATGCACTCATGCCATGAACTCACTTACTCACTCATACATGCATTCATACACTCACTCACCCATACATGCACTCACTCACACACTCATATATGCATTTATACACTCAGGGGGTCATTCCAACCCTGGAGGTTGGTGTTAAAGCGGCGGCTAACCCGCGAACAGGCTGGCGGTTTAAAAAATGGAATTCTGACCCTGGCGGAAACCGCCAACAGAGACCGCCACATTAACACTCCGACCGCCACGGCGGGACAAACAAACAGGCGGGAGTCAATGTACCGCCCACCCTATCACAACCCACCAATCCGCCACATTTTTCGGGGCGGTAGCCCTGCCGATAAAAACACGGCGGAAAAAAACATTTCAAACGGAAAATGCTCACCTGCATACACCCCACAAGGAATCTGGACAGCATGGAACCCGAACTACACATCCTACCAGCTATTGTATTCCTGCTCCTCTACCATGAGCATGAACGCCGGCGCAGAAGACTACGGTGAGTACTGCACCTACGACACAGGGGAGGGGGGAGGAGAAAATATTACGGGCACAAATGCGCTACACACCCACCACCACCCTCACCCACTACAACACACACATCAATGCATAGCAATACATCACTATTACAACCCCCAAACCCCCCGGAAGAATGCAAAGACAAAATTAAATGATCATAAACAGTCGAATATATTGTATTATCGGCATATAAAAATATCACACCTCCATGGCCACTGTCCCATCCTGGGGAGTGCAAAGCCACAGTCTCTCAAGTCCATACAGTAAGTGGTTTGCCCACTGTTCCATCCTGGGGAGTGCAAAGCCACAGTCTCTCAAGTCCATACAGTGGGTGGCTTGCCCACTGTACCATCCTGGGGAGTCCAAAGCCACAGTCTCTCAAGTCCATACAGTGGGTGGCTTGCCCACTGTACCATCCTGTGGAGTGCAAAGCCACAGTCTCTCAAGTGGATGACAGTGTCCACTGGTTCTGGAGGGGGACTGGTGCCCAGAGTGCTTCGTGCAGCCCTGCCCGACACAGATGCGGCACTGCCCCTTCCGCCAATGGGCCAGCGGTGCTTGAGATGAAGGGCCCAGTTCAGCGGTGCTTGAGACGGCGGTGCCCTGTTCAGCGGTGCTTGAGATGAAGGGCCCAGTTCAGCAGTGCTTGAGACGGCGGTGCCCTGTTCAGCGGTGCTTGAGACGGCGGTGCCCAGCGGAGCGGTGCTTGAGATGAAGGGCCCAGTGAAGCGGTGCTTGAGATGGTGGTGCCCTGTTCAGCGGTGCTTGAGACGGCGGTGCGCAGCGGAGCGGTGCTTGAGATGAAGGGCCTAGTGCAGCAGTGCTTGAGATGAAGGGCCCAGTGCTGCGGTGCTTGAGATGAAGGGCCCAGTTCAGCGGTGCTTGAGACGGCGGTGCCCAGCGGAGCGGTGCTTGAGATGAAGGGCCCAGTGCAGCGGTGCTTGAGATGAAGGGCCCAGTTCAGCGGTGCTTGAGACGGCGGTGCCCTGTTCAGCGGTGCATGAGACGGCGGTGCCCAGCGGAGCGGTACTTGAGATGAAGGGCCCAGTTCAGCGGTGCTTGAGACGGCGGTGCCCAGCGGAGCGGTGCTTGAGATGAAGGGCCCAGCCGAGCGGTGCTTGAGATGAAGGGCCCAGTGCAGCGGTGCTTGAGATGAAGGGCCCAGTGCAGCGGTGCTTGAGATGAAGGGCCCTGTTCAGCGGTGCTTGAGATGGCGGTGCCCAGCGGAGCGGTGCTTGAGATGAAGGGCTCAGTGCAGCAGTGCTTGAGATGAAGGGCCCAGTTCAGCGGAGCTTGAGAGGGCGGTGCCCTGTTCAGCGGTTCATGAGACGGCGGTGCCCAGCGGAGCGTTGCTTGAGATGAAGGGCCCTGTTCAGCGGTGCATGAGACGGCGGTGCCCAGCGGAGCGGTGCTTGAGATGAAGGGCCCAGTTCAGCGGTGCTTGCCCTGTTCAGTGGTGCTTGCCTTGGCGGTCCTTGCCCTGTTCAGCGGTGCTTGCCCTGTTCAGCGGTGCTTGCCTTGGCGGTCCTTGCCCTGTTCAGCGGTGCTTGCCTTGGCAGTCCTTGCCCTGTTCAGTGGTCCTTGCCCTGTTCAGCGGTGCTTGAGTTGGCGCTCCTTCATTGCGCAGCTGGGCTGTGGCTGGCGCTCCTTCATTGCCCAGCTGGGCTGGCGGGGCCCTCCTGGGCAGCTGGGCTGTGGCTGGCGGGGCCCTCCTGGGCAGCTGGGCTGTGGCTGGCGGGGCCCTCCTGGGCTGCCGTACCGGGCCTCTGGGTGTCCTCCTGCACACCTGGGATGGGGCTGGTGGGGCCCTCCTGGGCAGCTGGCCTACTGCCGGACTTGTCGGGCGTGCTGCCCTTCCCACCCTTCCCTGGTCGTCTGTGGCCCTTTCCCACCTTTGGCGGTGTGCCAGGTGGCACCCCACTTCCAGCCGGAGCCAGGGTAGGGATTTTGGTCCCTGGTGTCCTTGGCCTCTCGCGCCGGGCACTGGTAATCTTTGGGTGTTTTTCCGGGGGTGGTCTGGCCGTGCCTTGGCTCCTAGCAGAACTAGTTGCCCTTGAGGGTGGGGGACTCCACAGTCCTTGGACAACAGTCTTGGTAGGTCCTGGTTTGGTGGTGGCTGAGGTGCTGATTGCAGTCTTATGAGATGGACGGGGTGGAGGAGTTGTTGGAAAGAGGTCAAGTTTGGAAAGGAAAATCAATTTGGAAAGAGAGGGACGCCTAGGTGTAGTGGGTATGGGAGTGGAGGAAGAGGATGTGGTTGTAGGAGTGTGAAGTCTGGTGTCTTTGGGTGCAGGTGCTTGGGCTGGAGGCTGTTGTGAGGTGGATGGCTGATGGGTGGGTGGCTGCCTGCGTTTGTGTGGTTTGGATGAGGGGGAGACAGACACACTGGGAGAGGACACAGGGGACGTGTAAATGGTAGTGGGGTGGTAACTGCACGTGTGCGGAGTGTTCTGGTGGGTGTGCTGGTGATGGACGTAGTGGCTGAAGATGTTGTGCATGCAAGTGTGAGTGGAGACGTCACAGAGAGGGAGGAGGGAGACGAGGAGGAGGGGGACACAGTGGAGGCAGTGGGTGTTGGTATGTCTGCATGTGAATGTTGCTTGTGTGAATGCTTATGTGATGTGTGGTGCTTATGTCTGGATGAGCTTCCCTTGGGTGTTGAGGTGTGTGCAGGCTGGTCTGTAGGTGTGTCTGGGATAGGCAGAGGTACAGGGGATTGGGTCTGGGTGGAGGAAGTTGGAGGGGGGAGGCTAGAGACAGGGACAATTGCTGCCGTCAGTGCTGAGGCCAGAGCGTTGAACGTTCGCTGATGGGCAGCCTGACACGAATGAATGCCCTCCAGGTATGCATTACTCCAGTGCACCTCCCTTTCTACACCCTGGATGGCATTCAAAAGGGTAGACTGCCCAACAATGATGGTCCTCAGGAGGTCAATGACCTCCTCACTGAGGGCAGCAGGGGTGACAGGGGCAGGGCCTGAGGTGTATGGGGCGAAGGAGATGCCCCCCTTCCTGGGTGAGCGGGCACGGGGCAAATGCTGAAGGGCTGCTGGGAGGTCGGTGCTGGTGCGCTGGGTGGCGGCTGTACCTGTTGTTGCGGGGGGCACGGATGTTGTCGCCACCACAAGGGAGCTCCCTTCAGAGGACGAGTCGCTGCCACTGACATCAGCACGAGTCCCCGCTGTGGAGCTCCCCTCGCCCTCCGTCCCACTGGTGTACTCAGAGTCCGTTGCATGGCCCTCCAGGGCCATGTGGGATGCAGCTCTCTCGTGCTACGATGCCACTTCTCCTCCGCCTGTTGATGCTAATGCACACATGAACAGGAAGACCACAAAAAAGGGGGGGGAGAAAGAAAGACATGTTGAGTGCATGGATTACCGCTACCGTTGGCGGAGAGGACAGACACAGAAGCCCCCTGCACTACGTTGCGCACTTGGGGTCCACTACTCAATCAGTGGGACATGGCCTACAAACCTATGGACGACAACTGCACACATAGATGACACAGGACCATGAATAGCTGTACTTGGCACCCTACAGAGGTGGGGGCGGGGGCACAGGGCCATGCCTTACGGAGGGGCCTAGCCTACAGAAATCGACCTGGCCTAGAGATACCCACAGCACACCTCCCCCGCCCAGACACCTCCACTGCACGCAAAGTCACCAGAATGAGAGTGTACTCACCCCCTTGTGTCTGCTGTGATGTCCTCACGCGCCCATCCAAATCGGGGTAGGCCACCGCCAGGATCCGGGACATCAGGGGGGTCAATTGACGACTGGCACCGTCTGTTGTGGACCCCCAGGGTCCGGACGTCCTTGGCGATGGCACGCCAAATACCGATTTTCTGGTGGGCGCTGACCCATGTGACATGTACAGGGGGAGAAAAAAAATCATCACCTTCTGCATGCTTGATGTGAGTGGCCCCCCATCCCCACCCTTGCCATGTGGCCAATGCTCTCATCTGTCATCTGATGCATGCCTCAATCGCTCCCCTCCCCACCATCTTTCATCCACCCGACTTAACCCAGGCATTGCCCACAAAGCATGGTCCCAGTGTACTTACCTGTTGGTCTGGAGGACCGTAGAGTAGCGCATACTGGGGGAGGACCCCATCCACGAGATTCTCCAATTCTTCAGAAGTGAAGGCAGGGGCCCTTTCCCCAGTCGCAGCAGCCATTGTCTCTTCCAGACCGAGGTCACAGCAGCACTTGCAGTGTAGGTCCTCTCCTGTGGAAGATCAGGTATCGAGTGATTAAGTAGATAGAAAATGGCGGTCACGCCCGCGGCGGTGCGTACCGCGGCTGTGCGTACCGTGACCGCCAGCGCACATCGTCATTGGCTCGTGAAACCCATAGGGTTCTATGTTAACCAATGCGGCTTTGCGCCACGGTCTTCGACCGCCTACCGCCACGGTGTGCCACGCCAGCGCTTTGACCTCACATCCCATTGTCACACTTCACAGGTCAGGCAGCGCCATTTCAAGGGCCCACATGGCCTAAATACCAACTGTGTCACACATACCTAGGCCTTGCACCAACACTCATACAAGCCATTCAATGCATAGTGAATCGTGTTGTGTGCAAGCTGTGGGAACGTACCTGTGGGTTGATTGACTCTGTGCTCGCTGTTGTCCTTCCTAGGCACCGTCCGCTGGGCAATGCGAGGAGATGGAGGAATCTTCCCGTGTACAGACCGCTGGTGGACCTGTCGACAATGGAGGAACGACATGTCATTCTGACATACAGGCTTGACCGAGCCACTATACAAGAACTGTGTGCCCAGCTGGAGGCAGACCTGATGTCACCCATCCGCCAACCCACAGGGATCCCCCCTCTAGTGCAGGTGCTGTCAGTACTCCATTTCTTAGCAAGTGGGTCATTTCAAACAACAGTGGCAATATCATCAGGGATGTCTCAACCTATGTTTTCCAAGGTGTTGTCCAGAGTGTTGTCTGCCCTGCTGAAACACATGCGGAGCTACATCATTTTCCCTGAGGTGGGGGATTTGCCTACAGTGAAGGGCGATTTCTATGCCCTTGGACATATCCCCAACATCATTGGTGCCATTGATGGGACACATGTTGCTTTGTTCCCCCCCAGCAGGAGTGAACAGGTGTACAGGAACAGGAAAAGTTATCATTCGATGAATGTACAGATGGTCTGTTTGGCAGACCAGTACATCTTCCATGTTAATGCCAAGTTCCCTGGGTCAGTGCATGACGCGTACATGATGCGGAATAGCAGCATCCCTTACGTGATGGGTCAACTCCAGAGGCACCGGGTGTGGCTATTAGGGGACTCTGGTTACCCCAACCTGTCCTGGCTACTGACCCCAGTGAGGAATCCCAGGACCAGGGCAGAGGAACGCTACAATGAGGCCCATGGGCGGACTAGGAGGGTGATCGAACGCACCTTTGGCCTCCTGAAGGCCAGGTTCAGGTGCCTCCATATGACAGGTGGATCCCTAATGTACTCACCAAAGAAGGTGTGCCAGATCATCGTGGCCTGCTGTATGCTTCACTACCTGGCTTTGCGCCGCCTGGTGCCTTTTCTGCAGGAGGATGGTCCAGATGGTGGTGTTGTAGCAGCTGTGGAGCCTGTGGAGAGTGAAGAAGAGGAAGCCGAAGAGGACGACATAGACAACAGGAACACAGTAATAGAGCAATATTTTCAGTGACACACAGGTAAGAGTACACACCGGCATATAACATTTACTTAAAGACTCCTACCTCTCTACTGTCTGACTTTTTCCCCCAGTGTATGGTAACTGTGTTGTGACTTTCCCTTCAGTTTTCAGAGCTGTGGGCCCCACTGCGTGACATCTGCTTTGTTTCCCCATGGACTACAGCTGTGTGACAGCGGTTTGTTGGCATCACAATGTGAATAACAATTTTGGCACTGTCATGTCTAATACATTTGTTAAAATCACAGACAGACTCCAGATTGTTTATGTGCAATAAGTGTGTTTATTCAAGTGCTCTAATTTGGATGGGTGGTTGCAAATCGGTGACGGGTCATGGTGGAGGATTGTCCATGGCAGAGTCCAGACTATCAGGTTCACAGGTGCATTGTCCAAATGCCTGTGGGAAGTGGAGCAGGGGCAGTTTAAGGTTGGACAGGGTGACAATGTGGGACAGTGGGATGACAATCAGGGCGGTATCCTTTGCTGGCGGGGGTCTTGACATGTTACTCTGTCTTCTTCCTGGATCTCAGGGCCCGCTTGCGGGGTGGTTCTCCTTCTGCAGGGGGTGGTGTTCTGGTGGCCTGTTGGTCTTGTGTCGGGGCCTCCTGTCCACTAGCGCCGGCGGAGGTGGTAGCCAGTTCTTGGTCCATGCTAGTGTCAGGGGCCCTTTGAGGTGCCACAGTGGTCCGCAATGTGGTGATTAACTCATTCAGGGCCACTACGATGGTACCCACGGCGGAACTGATGTTTCTTAGTTCCTCCCTGAAACCCATATACTGTTGCTCCTGCAGAAGCTGGATTTCCTGAAACCTGGCCAGGACCGTCGCCATTGTCTCCTGGGAGCGGTGGAATGCTCCCATGATGGAGGAGAGGGCCTCGTGGAGAGTGGGTTCCCTTGGCCTGTCCCCCCCCTGTCGCACAGCAGCCCTCCCAGTTCCCCTGTTTCCCTGGGCCTCCGTCCCCTGGACCGGGTGCCCACTACCACTGCCCCCAGGTCCCTGTTGTTGTTGGGGTGGTGGGTTAGCCTGGGTTCCCTGTAGTGGTGGACACACCGCTGATTGACGTGTCCTGGGGACAGAGGTGTGGGCCCGCTGGGTTGGTGCTGTGCTGGTGTTCCCAGAGGGGGGAAGGTCTGCTGTGGCCTGTGCCTGTCTGAGGGGAACCGACTGTCCCGAGGTCCCCGATGGACCGGGCTGGTAATCTAGATCCAGGGAGACAGAGCTGCTGTCATCACTGTGGGCCTCTTCTGGGGGTGGAGTGGACATTTGTGGACCCTCCTGCGTGGTGACCTGGCGTTCGGGTCCTGCAGGAGTATAAAAGTATGGTTATTGCTTCTGTGTGTGCGAAAGGTGTGCAATGGGTGGGTGCCCGTGTACCCCAGAGCTGGCATTCCTTTGTGGGGGCTGTTGTGACGGTGTTTTGGGGGGGAGGGTGATGGGTATGTGCATTGGGCATGCTTTGGTGATCGGTGTCCATGCTTTGGGGCCGCATGCAGGGCTAAGTTTTGGGATGGGTGGGTTGTAATGGTGAGACATTTTCAAGGGGTAGTTGTGATGGGGGTGAGGGTGAGGGTGGGGGTATGAGTTGGCATGCAGGTGGGGTACGGGGGATGAAGTAGTGAAGATGAGACTTACCAGAGTCCATTCCTCCACCGACTCCTGCGAGGCCCTCAGGATGCAGGATGTTCAAGACTTGCTCCTCCCATGTTGTAAATTCTGGGGGAGGAGGTGGGGGTCCGCCGCCAGTCCGCTGTACCGCGATGTTGTGCCTTGATACCATGGAACGCACCTTCCCCCGTAGGTCGTTCCACCGCTTCCTGATGTCGTCCCTATTTCTTGGGTGCTGTCCCACAGCGTTGACCCTGTCGACTCCTGGGGAGTGCAAAGCCACAGTCTCTCAAATCTTTCCAGTGGGTGGTTTGCCCACTGCTTTATCCTGGGGAGTGGAAAGCCACAGTCTCTCAAATCTTTCCAAAGGGTGGTTTGCCCACTGCTTTATCCTGGGGAGTGCAAAGCCACAGTCTCTCAAGTCTTTCCAGTGGGTGGGTTGCCCACTGCTTTATCCTGGGGAATGCAAAGCCACAGTCTCTCAAGTGGATAACAGTCTCCACTGGTTCTGGAGGTGGCTTTGTGCCCAGAGTGCTTCATCCTGCCAAGGACTGAGGTAGTGGGTGTGATACTCCACTGGTTCTGGAGGGGGCTTTGTGCCCAGAGTGCTTCATCCTACCAAGGACAGATGTAGTGGATGTGATACTCCACTGGTTCTGGAGGGGGCTTTGTGCCCAGAGTGCTTCATCCTGCCAAGGACAGATGTAGTGGATGCCTTTCTCCACTGGTGCTGGAGGGGGCTTTGTGCCCAGAGTGCTTCATCCTGCCAAGGACAGAGGTAGTGGATGCGACACTCCACTGACGGTGGTGCAACATGCAAGCTGGCCATGCCCCTGGAACTGACCACCAGCCTCGTACGAATGACCACTGGGTATGGCAGCCCTGTCTGCGGTGGTGCCACTGACTCAGGATGTGGCATGGCTGCTGGCGGTGCTGGCTGCAGGCTCAGTAGCGGCTATGCTTGCGGCGCTCATTGAGCGGCAGTGCTGGTGAGGGGCTCACTGACCTTGGTGCTGGCGGCGGTGTCCTGTGCGGCGGTGCTGGTGGCGGGCTCACTGACCTTGGTGCTGGCGGCGGTGTCCTGAGCCGCGATGCTGGTGGAGGGCTCACTGACCTTGGTGCTGCTGAAGGGCACAGTGTCTGCGGTGCAGGTGAAGGGCTCAGTATCTTGGGTGCTGGCAGGGGTGCCCGTGGCAACAGTGCATGTGGCAGTGCCGGTGGCGGTCTTGTCCACCATGCAGGTTGGCGGCGACGTTGACTTGCCTTTCTTTTTCAGGCCCTCCCCCTCCTTTGATGGTGGTGCAGCTGTCTTGCCACTCCCAACTGTTGTCCTGGCTGAGCCCTTGGTGGCAAGTGTTTTGGCTGTCTCCCTCCAGGATATGGGCAACTTCTTCTGTTTTGGAGGTGGGGAATGTCCTTGGCCTCGCTCCTTGGAACACTGGCAGCCCTGCTGCTTGGCGCACTCCAGAATCCGGTTACTGCTGGCACCACTGTGCCCGGTGATGTGGTGGCTGAGGTGCTGGGTTGGGACCTGGAAAGGTGGGCCCTAGGGGACGGAAGGGGTGGGGGAGGTGAAGGGAAGAGGTCAAGGTTTGACAGGAAAAGTTTTTAGACACACTGAAACAGGTAGACGGAGGGGGTTTGGGAGTGGAGGAAGAGGTAGTGGTTGTAGGAGGTGTTCGTTTGCTGACTTTGGGTGAAGGCACATGGGCTGGAGGCTGTCGTGAGGTGGATGGCTGTTGGGTGGGTGTGTGACTGAGTTTGTGTGCTTTGGGAGGAGGGCTCACAGACACACTGGTAGAGGACACTGGGGATGTGTGAATGGTAGTGGGGGTGGTGATTGCATGTGAGCGGTGTGTGGTGATGGGCGTGCTGGTGATGGAGGTAGTGGCTGAGGATGTAGTGCATGCGGGTGTGAGTGGAGATGTGACAGGGAGGGAGGAGGGATACGTGGAGGAGGGAGACACAGTGGAGGCAGTGGATGTTGGTATGTGTGCATTGGTATGATGCTTGTGTGAGTGCCTGTGGGATGTGTGGTGCTTATGTTTGCCAGAGCTAACCTTGTGTGTTGAGGTGTGTGCATGCTGGTCTGATGGTGTGCTTAGGATAGGCTAAGGTACTGGGGATTGGGTCTGGGTGGAGGAAGTTGGAGAGGTTGGACACAGGGACAATGGCTGCCATCATTGCTGAGGCCAGAGTCTGAAAAGCTCGCTGTTGGTCTGCCTGGCCAGAATGAATGCCCTCCAGGTATGAATTTGTCTGTTGCAACTGCCTCTCTACACCCTGGATGGCATTCAGAATGGTAGATTGCCCAGCAGTGAGGGATCTCAGGAGGTCAATGGCCTCCTCACTGAGGCAGCAGGGCTGACTGGGGCAGGGGCTGAGGTGCCTGGGGCGAAGGAGATGCCCACCTTCCTGGGTGAGCGGCCATGGGGGCACACTCTGAGGGGCTGCTGGGAGGGCTGTGCTGGTAGGGGGGGTGGCGGATGTACCTGTAGATGCGGAGGGCACAGAGGGGCCCGCCACAGCAAGGGAGCTCCCATCAGAGGAGGAGTTGGTGTCACTGTTCTCTGCTCCAGTCCCCGCCGTGGAGCTCCCCTCGCCCTCCATCCCACTGGTGAATTCTGTCCCCTGAACTGTTTTGGCCAGGTGAAACAGTCCCCGTGCGCACAACCTCCTGGACTCGATCCGCCCTGGTGCCTGGTGAGTGCTAGAGCGCTTTTCAGCTTCTTTGTCTCTCTGTCCATTCCTTCTCGCATTCCTTGTTTGGGTTGCTTTTTCACTTTTCTGCTTTTCACTTTTCTGCTTTTTTAACTTTTTCTCTCTTTCTGCTTTTTTCATTTTTTCTCTTTTTGTGCTTTTTCTCTTTTTCTGCCCCCCTGTTTTGCGCCTTTTCCTGCTCTCTCTCCCCTCCCCCTGTCCCCCCTGCACCCTCATTCGCCCGCGCCTCCCAGCTGCTCCTCCCTCCTCCCTCCCTTCTTAACGGCGGTCGCTGCGCGCTATTGCGAGTGTCCCCTGACCTGTATTGGCCAGGTGAAACACTCCCCGCGTGCACAGCACCACCGAGCCGTGCCTGTGTCTCCCCCTCCCTGCCCTCCCTGCTCCAAGGAGTCGAGGCCCTCCTGGACCCGATCCACCCTGGTGCCTGGTGAGCGCCAGAGCACTTTTCAGCTTCTTTGTCTCTCTGTCCATTCCTTCTCGCATTCCTTGTTCGGGTTCTTTTTCACTTTTCGGATTTTCACTTTTCTGCTTTTTTCACTTTTTTACTCTTTCAGCTTTTTCACTTTTTCTCTATTTGGGCCTTTTCTCTTTTCCCACCCCCCGTTTTGCGCCTTTTTTCCACTGTCTCTCCGCTCCCCGTTGCCCCCTTGCCTCCTGTCCCCCCACCCCCTATTCGCCCGCGCATCCTGCCTCCCAGAAGCTCCTCCCTCCCCCTCCTCCTCCTTTCTTAATGGCGGTCGCTGAGCAACCGTGCAGCGGACATGCTGCTGGCATGCCGGACGCGCACCAGAGGCAAGCCCTTCTGCGCCCGTCCGCACCTGGACCGCGCCCAGCGCCAGAACCCCTGGACCCCGCAACAGCCACACCGCCAGCCTCCACACGACGCCAGATCACTCCTCGCACTCAACACCGGTCGAGAGACCACCTGCTTCCAGGCCACTTCGAAATACACACACGGACCCTTCTCCTACCGCAACTGCAGCTTCACCTGCGTCAGAACCTATAAACTTCCCAAGACCAAGACCAACCACCTCCACTGCATAGTCCTCAACACTGGCTCCGCACGTAAGCCCGCCATCGAGCTCAGGGACCTGGTCGACACCACCGCCCTCAACGTAGCCTTCCTGACCGAAACCTGGTGTAACGACTCCTCAGCGCTTGACATTGCCATAGCCATTCCGGGCGGGTACAAGATCTCCCGCAGAGACCACATCAACAGAACCGGATGAGGTATAGCCATCGTCCACAAGTCCACCCTCGAAGTCCACACCCAGCTGGACGACTCCCTCAACTCCGCCGAACTCCTACACTTTGAAATCCACACCGACCTTAACACCACCCTCAGAGGAACGCTCGTCTATAGACCCCCTGGACCTAGGGCACTGATCAGCAACGCCATCGCCAACCTTGCCAGCACCCACGCACTCGCCTCCACGGACTAAATCCTCCTCGGGGACCTGAACTTCCACCTCGAAAACAATAACAACGTCAGCTCAACCACCCTGATTGACAACCTCACCAACCTCTGCCTCAGACAATTTGTCAACACACCCACCCACGCCTCTGGCCACACCCTAGACCCCATCTTCTCCACAAGCGACCACATCACCTTCAACCGCACCACCAAACTCTACTGGACCGACCACCACTGCATCCACTTCACCTTCAAGAAACAAACCAAACACCACCACACCGAGCGACCACCCCGTCAATGCTGGCGCCAAGTCACCGAAGATCAGTTGACCAACGCCCTAGCCCAGAAACCGCCCACCGACCCCACCGACCCTGACATCGCCGCCCACAAGCTCAGGCTATGGATCGACGACTGCGCCAACCACCTTGCACCTCTCAAAAAACCCTCCAACAATCAAACCAACAAGAAAGCCACCTGGTTCACCAACGACCTCCAAACGCAACTGCTGTAAACTCAAGAAGAAATGGCTCCATGAACGCACACCCGACAGCCACACAGCACTCAAGAATGCCACACGCAGTCATCACCAACTCCTCAGGCTAGCAAAGTGATCCTCCTTCAAAACCCGCCTGGAAAACAACGCTCATGACTGCAAAGAACTCTTCAACATCGTGAAGGAGCTCTCCAACCCCAGCACCACCATCAATGACATACCTCCCTCCCAAGAACTGTGCGACGCCCTAGCCACCGCTTTCCACCGAAAGATCGCTGACATCCATGACAACTTCAACACCCCTGCTACCTCAAACACGCCAGTCTCCCCCTCCACGAACTCCATCTGCACCAGCCGCCTGACCTCCTGGACCAGCATCAACGACGAAGAGACTTGCAAGACCATGAATTCCATCCACTCTGGATCACCGTCAGACCCGTGCCCACACCACATATACAACAAAGCAGACACAGCCATCGCACCACACCTACGGAAGATCATCAACATCTCCTTCGAAACAGCAAGATTCCCGGAGAGCTGTAAACAGGCCGAAATCAACGCTCTACTCAAAAAAACAAAGGCGGACCCCAAAGACCTTAAGAACTTCCGGCCCATCTCCCTGCTTCAATTCCCGGTAAAGGTCATTGATAAAATCGTCAACACACAACTCACCCGATACCTAGAAGGCAACAACATCCTCTACCCCTCCCATTCCGGATTCAGACGGAACCACAGCACTGAGACCACTCTCCTCGCCGCCACTGACGACATCAGAAGCCAACTCGACAATGGAGAAACATCAACCCTCATCCTCCTAGACCTGCCAGCCACCTTCGACACAGTCTGCCACCACACTCTGAAAATCTGCCTCCACACAGCAGGGATCCAAGAGAAAGCCCTCGAGTGGACCACATCCTTCCTCTCAAGCAGAACCCAGAGAGTCCGCCTCCCCCCTTTCCAGTCCGAAGCCACCAACATCATCTGCGGCGTACCCCAGGGCTCAACCCTCAGCCCGACGCTGTTCAACATCTACATGGCCCCCCTCGCACGAGTGGCCCGCCAACATGACCTCAGCATCCTCTCCTATGCCGACGACACCCAACTCATCCTCTCCCTCACCAAGGACCCACACACCGCCAAAACCAACCTCCACGAGGGCATGAAGGCCGACGCCGACTGGATGAGAGGCAGCCGGACTCGGACAAAACGGAGGTCCTCATCCTTGGGCCCACCCCCTCCGCCTGGGTCGACTCATGGTGGCCAGCCTCGCTGGGAACCTCACCAACACCAACTGACCACGCACGCAACCTTTGCTTCATCCTCAACTCATCCCTCTCCATGTCAAAGCAGGTCAACGCCATCTCCTCCTCCTGCTCCAACACCCTCCGCATGCTTCGCAGGATCTACAAATGGATCCCAAACGAAACCAGAAAAACTGTAACACAGGCCCTCGTCAGCAGCAGGCTCGACTACGGCAACGTACTCTATGTAGGCAACCCGTCCAAACACCTGCAACGCCTCTATCGCATCCAAAACGCCTCCGCCCGACTCATCCTCAACATTCCCCGCCGCATCCACATCACCTCCCCCCCTGAGAGACCTGCACTGGCTCCCCGTCGACAAGAGGATCACCTTCAAACTCCTCACCCACGCACACAAAGCACTCCACAACACCGGACCAGCCTACCTTAACAACAGACTCAGCTTCTACACCCCCACCCAACAACTCCGCTCTTCCAACCTCGCCCTCGCCTCCATACTCCACATCCAACGCAAGTCCACCGGCAGGAAGATCTTTTTCCTACCTCGCCGCCAAGACCTGGAATACCCTCCCGTCCGACCTAAGACAGATCCAGGACCTGCTCACCTTCAGAAGACACCTCAAGACCTGGCTCTTCGAGCAGTTGCAGCACCCCCCTCTTCTCCCCAGCACCTTGAGACCCTCACAGGTATGTAGTGCGCTTGTACTGATTGATTGATTGATTGATTGTAGTGTCGCCCTCCAGGGCTATGTGGGATGCAGCTCCCTCCTGCTCCGGTGGCACAGCTCCTCCGCCTGATGATGCTAATGCACACAAAAACCGGGAGACCACAAAAAGGGAGGGAAAGAAAGTGGAAAGACATGTTCAGTACAAGCAATACCGCTACCGTTGGCGGACACTACAGACACAGCAGCCCTCTGCACAACGCCATGCACTTAGAGTTCCCTAATTTCTCACAGGGACATGTGGTACATGGCCTATGCCCGATTGCTGCACACATGGAAGTCACAGGAGCCTGACTATGTGTAGATGGCTCTTACTACTGGTAGGGTTGGGGTGCCACTTAGCCTGCCTCACAAAGGGTCTTTGCCTAAAAGGCTCAAACTACCCTAGGGGAACCCACAGCCCACCTACCACACCAAGACACCTCCAATGGGCGCAGAGTCAGATGGATGTCACTGTACTCACCCCCTTGTGGCTGCTGTGATGCCCTCAAGCGCCCATCCAACTCCGGATACGCCACTGCCAGGATCCGGAACATTAGAGGGGTCATGGTGTGCGACAGGCACCCCTCCCACGTTGGGAGGCCATCCCCAGCTAGGCCTCCGCTGTCTTCTTGCTCCAGCGGCGAATGTCCTCCCATCTTTTACAGCAGTGGGTGCTCCGTCTGTGGTGGACCCCCAGGGCCCCTACGTCCTTGGCGATAGCACGCCAAATATCCTTCTTCTGGTGGGCGCTGACCTACAGGAATAGTACAGGGGAAAAGGTACAACATTAATTGTCTGGACCGTCACAGTCATTGGTCCACATTCCCACCCTTGCCCAGACGCACATACACTCACCGTCGGATCATGCAGGCCTCACCCCCCCCATCTCCCATCCACACCACTCCAAACAGGCTTTGCCCATACAGCATGCTCACAGTGTACTCACCTGTTTGTCTGGAGGACCGTAGAGTAGCGTGTACAGTGGAAGGACCCCATCCACTAGTTTATCCAACTCCTCTGATGTGAAGGCAGGGGCCCTTTCCCCAGACACATGAGTCATCATTGCTTCCACACTGAGGTCACAGCAGCACTTGCAGTGTAGGCCCTCTCCTGTCGAAGATCAGGTATCAAGTGAGTGAACAGACAGAAAATGGCAGTGACATCCGCGGCGGTGCGTACTGTCACCGCTGGCGTACATCATCATTGGCTCCTGGGACCCATAGGGTCCAATGTTAACCAATGCAGGATTGCGCCACGGTCTTCGACCGGCTATCGCGACGGTGTACAACACCAGCGCAGTTACCTCATATCCCCCTGTCCCACATGACAGGTCAGACAGCCGCCATTTCAGGGGGCCACATGGCATTATTTTTAAATGCGTCACACATATCTAGGCCTTGCATACACACTCAGACAGGCACATAGCGGATTGACAAATGGGTGCAATAAAGTTGTTGTTTTAGTACCTCAGTGTTGGCTGACCCTCTGCTCGCTGTTCTCATCCATAGAGCATGTCCGCTGGGGCAAGTGATGAGATGGCGGCATCCTCCGGTGTACAGACCGCTGGTGGACCTCTCGACAATGGAAGAGCGGCATGTAATTGTCACCTACAGACTTTATCGTGCCACAATCCAGGAACTGTGTGCCCAGTTGGAGCCAGACCTGATGTCAGCTATCCGCAATCCCACAGGAATCCCCCCTCTAGTGCAGGTCCTGTCAGTACTCCATTTCCTGGCAAGTGGGTCTTTTCAAACAACAGTAGCCATAGCATCAGGGATGTCCCAGCCTATGTTCTCAAACGTGTTGTCCAGAGTGTTATCTGCCCTGCTGAAACACATGCGCAGCTACATTGTTTTCCCTCAGGTGGAGGATTTGCCTACGGTGAAAGGTGACTTCTATGCCCTGGGACATATCCCCAACATCATAGGTGCCATTGATTGGACACATGTGGCCTTGGTACACCCCCCCCCGCAGGAGTGAACAGGTGTACAGAAACCGGAAGAGCTACCATTCGATGAATGTGCAGATAGTGTGTTTGGCCGACCAGTACATCTCCCATGTGAAAGCCAAATTTCCTGGCTCAGTTCATGACGCTTACATTCTGAGGAATAGCAGCATCCCTTATGTGATGGGGCAACTACAGAGGCACTGTGTGTGGTGATTTGTTGAGGACAAGGACCCTATACAGTGTGAATAGTTGTCTGGGGTTGTCCCTAATGGTTAGTGTGTGTCTAGCAGTTGTCCCTCGACATTTGCAGGTGACTCTGGCTACCCCAACCTGTCATAGCTACTGACCCCAGTGAGGAATCCCAGGACAAGGGCAGAGGGACACTACAATGAGGCACATGGGTGAACTAGGAGGGTTATAGAGAGGACCTTCGGCCTCCTGAAGGCCAGGTTCCGGTGCCTCCATATGACAGGTGGTTCCCTATACTACTCACCAAAGAAGGTGTGCCAGATCATCGTGTCCTGCTGTATGCTGCACAACTTGGCTTTGCGACGACAGGTGCCTTTTCTGCAGGAGGATGGTCCAGAAGGATGTCTTGTGGCAGCTGTGGAGCCTGGGGACAGTGAAGAAGAGGGGGCGGAAGAAGAGGACAAAGACAACAGAAACACCGTGATCCAGCAATACTTCCAGTGAGACACAGGTAAGAAGACATCACTGCCTCCTACATCTGATAAAATTGTTCAACCTATCATCTGTCTGTCACATTCACCCAGTGTATGGACCCTAATTTGTCACTTTCCCTTTCGATTTCACAGATGTGGATCCCACTATGTGACCTCTGCTATGTTACCTCATGGACTAGAGCTATGTGACATAGGTATGTTGACAATAAAATGGACATTGCTATTTCCCTCAGTTATTGTAAATACACATTTGTGAAAGCACAGACTGACTCCAGATTGTTTTGTGATTCAAGGTGTTTATTTAAGTGCTAAATAGTGGAGGGGGTTGTAAAATGGGCAGGGGTGATGGTGGAAAAATGTCCATGGCAGAGTCCAGTTATTTGTCTCACAGGTGCATTGTCCAAAGGGGCATAGGAAGTTGAGCTAGGGCAGTTTAAGGATGGACAGGGTGACAAAGTGGGACAGAAGGATAACATTCAGGTTGGTCTCATTTCTTGGCGGGGGTCTTGGCATTGTTCTCTGTCTTTGTCCTGGATCTCAGGGACCGCTTGCGGGGTGGTTCTCCATCTGCAGGGGGTGGGGTGCTGGTGTCGTGGTCCTGTGGCGGTGCCTCCTGTCCACTAGTACCGGCGGAGGTGGTGGGCAGTTCATCGTCCAAGCTAGTGTCAGGGGACCCTTGTTGTGCCACAGTGTCCCTCCTGGTGTTCACGAGGTCCTTAAGCACCCCTACAATGGTGCCCAGGGTGGTGTTGATGGGTTTGAGTTCCTCCCTGAACCCCAAATACTGTTCCTCCTGCAGCCGCTGGGTCTCCTGAAACTTGGCCAGTACCATTGCCATCGTCCCCTGGGAATGATGGTACGCTCCCATGATGTTGGAGAGGGCCTCGTGGAGAGTGGATTCCCTGGGCCTGTCCTCCCCCTGTTGCACAGCACACCTCCCAGTTCCCCGGTTTTCCTGGGCCTCTGTCCCCCGAACAGTGTGCCCACTGCCACTGCATCCCAGGTCCCTGCTGTTCTTGGGGTGGTGGGTTTGCCTGGGATCCCTGTAGTGGTGGACACACTGCTGCTTGACGTTTCCTGGGGACAGAGGGATGGGCCCGCTGGGTGGGTGCTGTGCTGGTGTTTCCTGAGGGGGAGGCTCTGTAGTGGCCTGTGACTATGTGAGGGGAACCGACTGTCCCGAGGTCCCAGATGGGTTGGGCTGGTCATCTAGATCCAGTTGGACAGAGCTGCTGTCGTCACTGTGGGCCTTTTCTGTGGGTGGAGTGGACATGTCTAGAACCTCCTGTCCGGTGATGTTGGGTAGGGGTCCTGCAGGGGTGTAAAGGCATGATTATTGCATTTGTGTGTGCCATGGTGTGCAATGGGTGGGTGACCCTGTACCTCTGTGCTTACATTCTTGTCTAGGACCTTGTGTGATAATTGTTTAGGGGTCTGTGTGGGTATCTGTAGTGGACATGCATTGGTGATGGGTGTCCATGCTTTGTTGTTGCATGCAGGGCTTGCTGTTGGGATGTGTGGTTTGTGATAGTGGGACATATGTGAGGAGTTGGAGTGATGGGGTGAGTGCGAGGGTGGGGGTATGTGATAGTATGCAGGTAGGGTGGGGGATGAAGTAGTGAAAGATTTGACTTACCAGAGTCCATTCCTCCAGCTACTCCTGCGACGCCCTCAGGATGCAGTATAGCCAAGACCTGCTCCTCCCATGTTGTTAGTTGTGGGGGAGGAAGTGAGGGTCCGCCGCCAGTCCTCTGAACCGCAATGTGGTGTCTTGAGACCACGGAACGCACCTTCCCCCGCAGGTCGTTCCACCTCTTCCTGATGTCATCCCGTGTGTTTTTTGGTGCTGTCTCACTGCGTTGACCCTGTCCACGATTCTGCGCCATAGCTCCATCTTCCTAGCTATGGTGGTGTGCTGCACCTGTGATCCGAATAGCTGTGGCTCTACCTGGATGATTTCCTCCACCATGACCCTGAGCTCTTCCTCAGAAAACCTGGGGTGTCTTTGCGGTGCCATAGGGTGGTGTGAGTGATGTGTGAGGTGGTGTGTGTTGGGATGTGTGGGGTGATGTTTAGGGGTGTGTATGAGTGATGGTGTTGTGTGCCTCTGTATGCTGGTGTGGTCTTTGCTTTGCTGTCTCTCTGCTTCTTCCAAAGTGTTCGTTGTAAGGGTTTGTGGGTGTTGTGGGTGTGTGTTTTATATTGTATTGTGTGTGTGGGAGTGGTGTGTGTATCTGTATCAGGTGTGTGTATTTGGAATTGTCCAATGTGGTAGTGTTTTGTAAATGTGTGTATATTTTGAGCGCAGCTGTGTGTACCGCCAATGGAATACCGCGGTTGAAAGACTGCTGCGTGGATTCATGGGTCGTGATAGTGTGGGTGTATTCCTGTTGGCGTGACGGTGGAGGTTTTGTTAGCGCCAGTTTATCACTGACCTTTGGTGTGGCGGACTTGTGTGGGTGTCTAGATTTTGGTGGATTCTGAGCTGTGGGTGGTAATAGCTGTGGCAGGATTCCGCTGCGGCGGCTGTGTATTGGCGGTCTTATGCACGGCGGTAAGCGGGATTTACCGCCAATGCTGTAATGAGGGCCTCACTCCTCCATATATGAACTTATGCACTCAGTCAATCATCCATCCACACAGTCATATACTAAATCACTCACTTTGGCATATACTCAAGCACTCACTCACTAATCCATACACACACTTACAATGTGAGTTATAGTTACCTTAGGGACGAGTTATAGTTACTTGAAAGATCCCCAACTATATCTACTGAATGTTTATGGTGTTGTACGAATACATTCAGAACCTAACTACAACGCCCCTATAATATTTGTTTTTATTCAGTGAATTTCTATGTTTTTTTAACATAAAGTATTTTTCATTACTTTACGTTAATCCAACCATCACTGTGAACAGTCTTCGACCGTGCCCTGTTGGCAACCTGTATAACAATCCAACCTTGTGCTGCACACAGCCTTTGACTGTGAGCAGCAGGGATTGGCCCAGGGTCTGGCCGTGGCCAGTCCCTCCGGCCAACCCCTATAATCACCCAACTCTGTGCAGTATGGATTGGCTGCAGAGCCAGTCCCTGCGACCAACTTATATAACAACCAAACCCAACCCTGTATGCCCCCCGGGCTGATCTCGGCCCAAGGGACCCCATCCCCCAGCCTAAATATTTCTTTCTTTTTTGGGGAGGGGTGACACGGTCCCCTCGTCCCTGGCCAATCATGGCCCCAGGGACACCATTCACCGAGGCCTCAGCCCCCATCTGACGAAAAGAGCCCCATGGAGGTGGTGGTCCCCAGGGCTGTGGGGGTCTGAAACAGACACCCTCTCGAATTTATAGTGTTTGCCCTGGGGAAGTGGTGGTTCCTGGGGCAGCAGTGGGGCCATGCAGCCCTCATGTATAGAATTTGAAGAAGCCCCAGGACGGTGGTGGTCCCTGGGCTGCAGAGGGGCTGTGCAGCCCCTGCATAGAATTAGATTGAAGCCCGGGGTTTTGGTGGTACCTGGGGCTGTGGGGTGGCTGCATTAAAATTAACAATGACCCTGGGACTTGGCCCACCTGGGGGCTTCCGAATAACGAGGCGTGGGAGCCTGGACGTAATTTTTTTTCCACCAGATCTGTGGATCTGCCACAACTGATGCAGAATTTTTTTTTAAAAGCATTTCAGCCTGGGGGTTTACTCTGGGACCCCAGCACCAGAGGTAAGTGGTAAGGGTGTCCGTACCCTGGCCCCTTTTCTTATTTTTTAAATGGCTGCAAACACTTCCTTGTTGAAGTGTTGGCAGCCAATCAGATCTCAGCACAAGATCGGAAGGGGTTGCAAATCCTTTGCATCACTATATATACAAATTGGGATTTTCTTTAATTTCTCAGAAACTACTGAATGGATTTACACAAAATATAAATATATATATATTGATTTTTCCTCTGGATAACCCTTATAGCATTCCTGGCACCTTTATTGCAATGGTTGGGGGTCTTTTCTCGGCAGGGCTCTGCCATTTCGTATAATATTTCCCCCTTTCCCATCCAAAGTGGAAAGCAGCATGAAGAGATGCACTCTCAAATGGCTTAGTTGTTTTTACTAAAGTGAGTTCGTAGACAAAAATGCCTGATGCATTTCAGTCGCCAAGACCTTGATCAGGGGATGTTTCCAAATGCCCAAAAATACCTTTTATTACAAATTGTATGTTTTCCCTTTCTATGCAACCTTGGCTGGAAAAAAGATGCTATTATCCCCTTGTGTGCAACTATCATTATTCCTAATCAACGTGTCCACCCACCAACTGTTTTCATGACCACAAAATCATACAATTAATAAAAAATGGTAATTGAAGAATTGTCGATTAACATGATTACATTTTGTCGCACTTTGCTTATAAATTGTTCATTGAGTAGTTTGTTTTTGGGAAAAGATCTGCAGAGGCTACCCAGTTCATCAATAAAACTCCAGTGTGTTCTATTGTTACTCAACATTAATCCCACTTTCAGGTGACAAACATCCGTGCCTATATTCTACCAAATTCACTAAAAAAAGCAGGAACATCATACAGTGAATCTCAATCAAAGTACATTTTGGTTGACGTAGTTTCAATTTTCAAATGATTTCTAATATTAATTCACCACTATTATAACCATATGCGGTTGTGTGTTATTTGTACTTACCCTCACGCTCGCAGATGCAGTCGTACTTCACTTATAAAGCTCAATCCTGCTCTTTATTACACAGTGTCAATGCAGTTTGCAGGTAACCAAGGTCTATGCCTCAATACTCAGAGGCACCAGGAAGAACATTATACATTAGTTCTAAAACAAAGTGCCTTGTGTTTAACATTGTCCCATCCATTTTTGTTTGTTAATTAGCATTATTTCATCTTATGATTTTGTTAATTATGTTGTTGGCTTGGCCTCTTTTAACGTGATTTAACCTGATTTCCAAATAGGCAAAGCCAGGAATCATCACTTACTCCTCCCTCCACCACTCACCATGGGATAATTAACGGCATCAGTTGTGTAGTCTATTACCTAGTTTTGATTATGGAGACAGCTCAGCTCAAGTTGTAATGAATGACTTCTTTATCCGTTGCCCAGTCTTTTTATTTCTTTGTATTCCCAGTCCTCCAGCAAATGGGTGCTTGTCCCTCACAGACCTCATTAATTTTGTTAATTAGAGTTATTTTTATCTCATGCTTTTATTTCTTGTACTGATGCTAAAAGTTGCCTGGCCTTTTTTTTTAATTCACAGTTTTATCTGTTTCTGTTGGCAGTTTTGTTCTTTTGGCCACTTTTAGCCTGATGTCTGCCTGGATGTGGGTGGAGCCAGGACTCATCACTCTATGCCCTCCTACCATTACCTTGGGCTACTTAATATCATTTGCCCTGCAGATGCTTAGCAGGCTTGCACAGTGGGTTTGAGACTGGCCAAAGGCATGCCTAAGACAAGGCCACCTGCATCTGTGTGTGCCTAGCCATGTCCTGTAGCTCACTACCCTACATCTCCAATGCCTCCACTCCATTTCAGGGCTTAATGGATGCTCGCTTACTCACCATGGCTCTTATGATGGCATGTTATTTGGTCTATAAATCCTTAGATAGCGGATATTCTTATGCGTCTAAAATCCCTTGTATTAAACAATTATGTTTGGCTCAAGCTGAGCTCTTCCATAAAAGATCTCTTTCCATTCAGACCTCATTCACCAGTGCACCATTGACAGCTTCTCCCTCTGGATGTAGCTATAAAACCTTTATTGTCGTGGTCAAACTTCACTCCTTTAATGAGGATATCACCCTAGTTAAAATAAAGGCCATCAATTCTGGCTTCCTGCTGGATGCTTGACCATCAAAGATTTTTAAATTAATAGCCTGGCAGTTAACCCCGTGACTACAGTCATCTGTAACAATTCACTCTTAAATGGATTAGACCCGTCTTTCCGCAAATTGGCTCCGTTAAAGAAAGCATCTTTGTGTCCCACCATCCCAGCAAATTATCTCCCCATCTTCCTCCTTCCTTTTGTCACTAACATCCTGGAAAGTTGGGTCGGACCCTAACAATCCAAATACTGTACAATGTAAAGAAACATGCTCTTAATGAATTTCAGTCTGGCTTCAGACCTACTGTGAGCCTTGAGACCTTGCTTATAGCTGCTGCTAATGATATTCAGATTGTTAGAAACTGGAGTATTGTTTAAGCGGGTGAGAGCCCACCTGAAATAATAATCACAATTCTTGTCAGGTTAATGTTCTGCTTAGTTTCAAACTAAGAGGGAACGAAGCTAAAGAATACAAAGAATGCAGCACTCTTAGTCTGAGTAATGATTTTATTAAGGCACTTTCCAGATCTCAAACGAGGACATACAAAAATATTAATGTGAGCATTGAACAGGCAGATATTAAAATAAATACACCAGTTGAATAATGATAGGCAGTAAAAGTGCCATACATCAACAATGAATATGTATGCAGTGAATAGATATATTTATGCATGCACACAGCAAAGCTTGATAATTAAGAATTAAAAATGCATCACCATGGGGATCGAATCAAATATATTCCGTGTCCTTGCCAACATCAAGCTATGGAACCCTGGACAGCTGAGACAGGAGAAACTTTTCCCAGTGGGACTTGTTTTTTTAGCAGTGCGTCCACCATCAAAAGTGAGTTCTTTCCACCTCAGCGCCAAGCTTCCCCATCCTATGCACCTTAAAGAAACCCTAGAAGAAGATTCTGGTAACCTTCCACCACCCTTCGAGCAAGTTGTGAAATTCAAGCACTATCTGTACTTGGTCTGTGTCGAAAACACACAAAAGAACTGGCCAGGCCCCAATGCGCATTACTGAGACAGCGATGCCCCTTTCTCTCCTATAAACATTCCCATCCTGGTACACTCTTATCACCTCTGCATCCCCCACGATATGTTCTGTTCACTGGTGAGAAGAACTAAAACATGTTCAATGTTGAAAACAAGCTGTGCATGGAAAAATACTTGCACTGCTGATGTGATGCCATCTGGAGCTAAGCTAAGCACAAAATGGAGTCAATTGTCGAAATGGAGTCAGTGGTCAAAATTGAGTAAGTTGTTAAACAGAGGTAGCATTACAAGTGAACAACACAAGTCACTAAATAAACCTATGTTGAACTCTCTTTTAGCTTGGCACAAAGCAGAGTAGCTTAACTCTTGAGGCAAGGTGTAAAGTATTTATGCAGTATTCACACAGTAATAAAGTGAAAAAACAACCTAAGAAAACTCCCAAATTAATTCCAAACAATGAGAAATATTTTAATCAATAACATTACACCAAAACGACCAGGTGTCAATAAGTAGATTTGGAGATACAAATTATTAAAGTTTGAACTAAAAATAGTGCCAAAAAGCACAACGCATCAATTGCAGTTATCTGGTCATGCTAGGCAGGGTCCAAATCCAAAGTTAAGGCTGACTGTGATGGAAACAAAGACCACATTTGTCCTGATGAAATGTTTACCCAATCATGTGGAAACTTTTTATGGTGAGCAATTGGTCATCAACAAGTTGTTGGTGGGGCTAGGTGGATTCAAAGCAGGGATCTTCGATGATAGGTTGCTCAAGAGTGCGCACCTAGTGCAGTCATTGATGAAGAGGCGAATGCTCTGAGAGGGTTAAGTCCGAAGTCTGTTCCCTGGAAGACTGCGGTGTCAATAGTCTGCTGCTCAGCATCAGTCTTGATGAAGTCTTCTACGTTCAAACTTAGAAATGTTTCTGGAAGTCAGATCTTCTTCAGCTGGGCAAACCAGCAAGCTGAAGCTGACCAGCAATTCAACAGACAGCTGCAGCTTCAATAGTGACCCCGGCATTTGTCAGTTTTCCTCTGACCAATACAAGAAAAATTCTCTAAGTAGAAAGAATAAACTGTAAAATAGTGCTCAGAAACAAGAAGAGCAAACCGGGGACATTTGGTCATACCATACCGGGACAAAGTGAAAAGTTCATGCCGACTGCGATTGAGCAAGGGCTTGCTACAGGAACCCAATTAGGTCTGCTGAACAAAACTAACTTAATCTGGGCTGCGTCAACATCGGGGATACGAGGAGCAGACCGAAGCAATGCGTTGGTTTCGATCTCCGCAGAGGAAGCGATGTGTCAATCTTTTCCACGCAGTAGTGAAGATGCATTGATTTTCTCCATGCAACCAGGGCAATGCGTTTGGTTGAAGATGTGGCCATTCCAAAGTCAATCCACGCTTGAAAGGTGATCCGTCGACTCTGATCCATGCAATGGGGCCAATGCACTGTTCCAAACCACCCAAGAGTGTTGATGCACCAGTTCTGTTCCACACAGCGTGGTGATGTGTTCATTTTGACTGGAGTAGCACTTTTTACCCACCTTCAAGGGCCCAAGACTAGATTGGCACCACATGGAAGGCAAGATGCACAATTGGTATATTCCAGGTGTTGTAGCAGGTGTGCTGGAAGTCCTTTATGTCCCTGAGACTTCAGAAAACAGGAGGCAGGCCAGCAAGCCCTTAAAGTCACTTTGGTTCTGGGTTGGGGAGATGCAAGTCCAACCCTCTTCTCTTCTAGGCAAGGGGGGCAGCTGGTCAGCACAGCAAAGCAGGAGTCAAGGAAAGTAGCATTCCAGCAGAGTGTGCAGTCCCTGTAGCAGCACATTAGTCCTTCTTCCTGGCAGAGTATCTACAGGGCCAGAAGTATACTGAATTGCTGGTGTCTGAGGTCATGTACGTATGCCTATTTGTGTCTTTAAAGTAAAGGAGACTTCAAAGAGATGCCTTTGAAGTACAGAGAGTCCTTGCCCTTCCTGCCATGGCTCCAGAGTCACTATAGAGGGTATGAAGCCCTTTGTGTGGGGAACGGGCACAGCGTATTCAGGTGTAAGTGTCAGCTCCTCTCTCCCATCCTGCCCATGGTGGCTTAACAAGATGTGGATGGCCCATCAGACACCTAAGCTCCCTTTGTGTGCAGCTGTCTAGGGGCAATGCACAATGCCCATCTGTTGCCACCCTAGGTGTGTATTCAGAGACAGGCAGGATACATCAAACTGCTAAATGCCATGTTTCTAAAAGTGGTGCTTTCGGACTTACAGTTTAAATTCAACTTCACCATAAGTTGTGCGTTTAAATTGTGATTCCAGACACATCACACTTGAGGGTCCTATCTCTTCCGAATTGGAAATGACACTTAAAATGTAATAAGGTAATCCCAATGTTATCATATGGGAGAGATAGGCCTTGCAGCAGAGAAAAATGATTTAAAGTATTTTGTTCACTAGTAGAACATGTAAAACTTAAGAGTACATGTCTTACAATTTAGATACACTGCACCCTGCCCTTAGGCTGCCCAGAGCCTACCTTAGGGGTGACTTATATGCATTAAAAAGAAAGGTTTGGTCCTGACAAGAGGGTTAGTTTGCAGATCGACATGGCAGCTTAAAACTGCACATACAGGCCCATATTTATGGGCTTTGTGGTGCACAGCGCCACAGCAAGTCACCTTGCTGCACTGCCCTGCATCACAGCGAAAGGGCAGGAATGGCGGGTTTTTAAAGAATTTCGTACAATCCTGTCCTTTACCCTGTGCTGGTGACCTTTAGGCAGCCTGGCATTAATGCAAGCATCGCATTGCATGCACAATTTTTTAGATACAGGAGGGGACACCTAGAGGCTAGGCAGAACAAGGAGAAATAAACATATTTCTTCTCATTACACCTGTCCTGGAGGGGCCTGTCTTTTTGGCTCGTTCCCAGGTTTACAAATTCTTTTAAACCTAGGAATGTGCCACAATCCATAAATGTTGCAGGGGAACACCCATACAACACCCATGGAAATGCCTCCCTGGCACAGAGTAATGTAACACAGTGACTTGCACTGTGTTACATTACTTGAGATTTATGAAGTCACGCAGGGCCATGCATGGAGGCCTTGTGGGGCTTCATAAATCACTTACGGTTTGCCTTGTTCTTGTACCATGTTGCGAGGTTCTAGAATGACTCAAACCAGGCCATAAATATGTTCCACAGGCTCTGCAAGAGCAGGCCTGAGGCATGTTTGAAGTGCTACTAAAGTGGGTGGCACAATCTGTGCTGCAGGCCCACTAGTAGCAATTAATTTATAAGCCTTGGGCACAGGTAGTGAACTTTACTAGGGACTTATAGGTACATTAAATGTACCAATTGTGGATAAGCCATTATTACCAAACTTTAAGCAGAGAACACATGCACTTTAGCACTGTCAGTGGTAAAGTGCCCACAGCCCTGAAGACGTTTAAAAACACACAAGGGACTACTTATGTGCATCTCAGGCATATTTTTATGTCCCGAGGGTGATACCAACAATCAAATAAGGGATCGAAACATGTCAACATTTAGCACTTGGACTCTGTACAATAATATATGTTTTGACATGAGCAAGAGTACTGTAAAATTGTCACTTTAACTGTGCTTTCTTTTCGAGCATTTATGATTTATGGTTTCCAAGATGTTTTTGTTTTCCCACTGCACTGTTTTCTTACTTTCGTTTGGAATAAATATATTGGTTTATTGCATGTTTTCCATAGACTTCATTGTGATTCTATGTGGTATTTAAATCTATAGTCCTTTTTATCTAAGGGTCCCTTGTTCCTTTATAAAAACACAGTCCTTAAGCCAGCAAAAATGAGGTCAGCAAAACAGCAGACCTGAAGGCAAAAAGTCAGAGGGGACCACGCTAAGGATGCCAGGTCTAACAATCACCTACCCACAATCTGGCTTAATTACATATCCATAATGCTCAAAAGTTATATCTATAGAATGTTTTGTTCTTTTTTTAAAATTCTGTTCATTAGTTTCACAACAGATCCCAACATACATAAACAAAACTGTTGCCAGATGTAATCCCATGGTCCGCAAAATACATTACAATAATAGATATTGTACCCCATGCACTTGTCCCCTTCCAGCCACCCCCCAATATTCCACCAGGAGTCTGGTCACTATCTGTTGATTAATGCTGCAGCCCTGCCTGAAAGAAATTGTTATTTCCCTACTCCTGATCCCTATCCTCCTGCATACTGGCACACCTACTTCCATGACACCCCATACCCTTTTAAATTTATGAGGGCAACCATGGGATTAATACATCAGTTCTTCAGACTTCATGCACCAGTTAAGTTTCAACACCGAATCAGCTGTAGTTGAAGGCATCTCAGCTCCCCAATAGCGTACAATGTCTCTCCTAGCCAACATTAATATGACATTGCAGAACAGTTGCTTGTGTATCTGTCCAATGTTTGTTCCTCAAAAATGCCCAGCAATCTTGCTC
The DNA here is from genome assembly GCF_031143425.1 of Pleurodeles waltl. NCBI lineage: Eukaryota > Metazoa > Chordata > Amphibia > Caudata > Salamandridae > Pleurodeles > Pleurodeles waltl. Next base: position 343,297,194 of record NC_090444.1, on the reverse strand, counting down.
TATACATTCACTTGCCTGTATCTGAAGAGAAATACATACTTAAAGATAGATTTGTCCTGGTTGACCTTGCACCCATAAAACAAAGAAAAGATCTTTATCACATTTATCATTTCCTATGTGAACTCATTTAGTTGCTCTAATATTATGAGATGTTTCATGGCATGGGCAAAGTGGGCTATTTCCCAGGAGCCCCACCTTCCAATAGCCCTCTTGGTAAATAAAATTCCTGACACGGTAAACTTCCTTATAAAAATCAACTTATTTTTCTAAATTGACAACTGAGCATGCTTAACAAAAACCTAGGGCCCGACATACTAAGGGTTTCCACTGGGTAAAAGCACACAAAGTGCTGCAAACAGAGCAAACTCTTGCAGGGGTATTTACTTTCAAGCGCAAAATGTGTTTTACACTGAAAAGGTGTTTTCAGCACAGACAGTGCTTTGAACTGTGTTGTACCACCTTCCATCAATGAGGTGGTACTGAGGGTTAACTTGAGCGGATTAGTTTAAGCACTCATAGTTTTTGATGCAAACCCTGACATACTAGAATAGCCACATCTGGCTTTGATTAAACAAATAATGCCTCCTTGAAGCAGGCAATAACATAGAGAAATGTTTTAATTTCCCCAAACCTTCCACATATTGCATGGGTGCTGCAAAACCCATCACAAATACAATGTGTGAAATGTTTAAGAATGTTTTCTAGGCACAGGAGTTTGTATTGGAAGAGTATGTTTCCAGTACGAATCCTATGCTTTTCAGTATGCACAATACTCTCCAACATGGTGCAAAAGTTGTGTGTGGTGCTAGGCATCCGCTTTTTCTTCCATTCTAGGGATAGTGAGCAGTGGTAGGCCATTTTTAAAAACTTTACATTTGTACTGGAAAAACACCATATTTTGTAGTAAGTTCAGCACTACACATGGCCAACTATGGCACTGCACCATCCTCCCACAGAAAAACATTGAGTTAGCGACTTCCTACAAAAGTGACAGTTACTGCAAAAGTGTAAATTACTACAAGCATTTAGTTTATGAATATTTAAAAGCATTAAACTTATTCAGAAATGTAAGCCTTAGACCTTTCAGCTTTTGACATTGTTTCTCCTGTACTATTTGCTTCTGACCTCATTTTTTGATCCTGCGCTGAATTTTGTTTTTGCTAGCTTTAGGACTCTGGGCACTTTACCACTGCTTACCAATGCTAAAGTGCAAGTGCTCTCTGTCTAAATGGGATTGGTGATTGGTTTCTCCATGATTGGCATTTTCATTTACTACTAAGCCCCTAGTAAAGTGCACTGTGTGTGCCCAGGATCTGTGAATCAAATGCTACTAGTAGGCCTGCAGCACTGATTGTACCACCCACACGAGTAGCCCTGTAAACATGTCTCAGACCTGCCACTGCAGTGTCTTTGTGTGCAGTTTCGTACTGCCAGTTTGAAGTGTACCCACTTGCCAGGCCCAAGCCTTCCCTTTTACTACATGTAAGTCACCCCTAAGGTAGGCCCAAGATAGCCATAGGCAGGTTTCAGTGTACTTGAAATGTAGGACATAGACTGGTGTGTTTTACATGTCCCAATAGTGAAATGTTGCTAAATTCGTTTTTTTCTACTATAGTAAGGCCTATCTCTCCCATAGGATAACATGGGGATTGCAGTAAAACACGCTTTAGGTGCAATTTTCCATTGGGAGCAGATAGAGATATGGAGTCTGCGTTCTCTGGACTCACAATATAAAAAAATACATCTTTTGATAAAGTTGGGTTTTAGAATGTAAGGTTGAAAATGGCACTTTTAGAAAGTGGGTGTTTTCTTGCTTAACCATTCTGTGCCTCTGCCTGGCTTCTGAATACATGTCTGGGTCAGACTGACAGTTGGACTGTTTGCTAATTTCCTCTAGACAATCACACAAAGGGACCTGAGGTGTGTCCTGCATATCCTAATGGGTCTTCCTGGGGTAGAGTGGTGGGAGGAGCTGGCACCTGCACTAGAATAGGGCTGTGAGTGTCTTCACACAATGCAGTGTCCAACCCCCTAGAGCAGGGATACTCAAAGTACGGCCCGTGGGCCTCATGCGGCCCCTCTGACCTTTACATGCGGCCCCTGGGGCAACAGGAGCACTGAGCAGCTGTTTGCTCAACTCCGCACTAACAAAAATATGAAATACACACACAATCATTTATTTCAAACTTAATTGGTGTTAAAGAAAGGAAGTAACTAGGGACTCCTGCACTCAACTTTAGAAGCGCCTTCATTTTTAAAGACATCTTGCAGCATAAGTGTAAAACTAAGACAGTCTCTTCAAAATTAATTAAGTGTATTTAGTTAACATGCAGAACCTTTTCGCCTTAGTACAATTTATTTTATCAGTGCATTGAGATGTATTCATTTTAAAGTGATAGTTTTCAAATATAAATTTGGAAACACTAATTATTTCCCTTACCCTGAGAACACCACCAATAGTAAATTAAAGAGGCAAGTCACTTGGTATGTGCACTTTATGGGTTGCCTGGGTTCCTATCAAACAGAAACAACATTATAGTTTATTAAATCAAACATAGAAGCAGGTTTTGTGCAGCGCACACCATGAATCATGCATTTCGAGGTCATCTTAAATGTGATAATGCAGAAAAAGGAGGGAAAGCAACACTAAACAATTGCCTAGCATCACAAAATTTGGAAAAGTGGGTAAGCCGGGATTAATTCCAGGTTTTCTGGTTTCCCATTGTTTATTTCACCCACTAGATGTATATCCTTTGCTTCCCCTACACCTACCTTGCCACCAATCCCCCTAGTCACCCCACCTGACTGCCACCGCCCTGGCATCAATGCACGTCACAGACCAAACTGTTTGGCCCCTGGGAAAATGTTTGTGAGTACCCATGCTCTAGAGCGTGTCTGGGGCCAGGACAGGGGGAGGCAGGGTCTTGTGTACTACAAAGACTTCCCTTTGAAGTTTGCCTGCTTCACGGGCAGAAATGAGTATAAGTATTGAACTGCTGACCCCAAAAATTCAGAACACTTCTGGACTGAGGACATTCTGCCAGGGAGAAGAGCTGGATGCTAGAGGAGCACCTGCCACTCTGCCTGTTGCTTTGCTCTGCTCGCTTGCTGCTGTTTCTTCTGCCTTTCGAGTGAAAGGCCTGGACTTTGCTTCCTACATCCTTCTTTCCAAGGTTGTTCAAGAACTTCAACTGAGCTTGCCTCCTGTTGTGAAGTCTCAGGAACATCAACAACTCCATCTGCTAGTGCCTAGGCTCTTCTACTGAGAGTCCTAACCTGCCAAGTGGTGCCAAAGGTAGTCCTTGGGCTCTTAGAAGTGGAAGCTGGTGACCTAAAGAAAATGTATGCACCACAGGCAGAAAAATTCATGCAGCCCCTGCACCGTGGCAGAAAAATCAACACAGCGCCGACAAAATTGATGCATTGCCTGCTTCAGCATGGATCCATCATTGCTGTGCATCTGGATTTTCCAAGCGTTGTCCCAAAGCGTAGAATCTTCAACACCAGCGAAAGAAACCGAGGCTGAGTGTCTGAAAATCAACACATCATTTTCCTGCGGGGAAAGAATCAACATATTGGCCTATCTGGTGGGGAAAGAATAGATGCACAGCCTCACTTGCGAGGTAGGCATCGATGCATCACTTGATCTTCTGAAGCATCAACGCTTCTGCAGCTTTATTTTTTATGTATACCGGGTACTTTGTGCTAAAACAATGCATCCATTGATTCCTATTGATTAAGACTCTTTTAACTTTATACATTGATATCTTTTCTTCTGTATGTTGGAATTGTTTCCTTTCGGTCTTGTTTTACTCAGATAAATATTGGCTATCCTCCTAAACAATTGTTGAGTACTTTTGTGGTGTTTTCACTGTCTTACTGGGTGTGAGGGTACAAATACTTTACACATTGCCTCTGAGATAAGTCTGACTGCTGGAGCCAACTATCAAGGGGGTGAACAGGCGTTATCGTAGGTGTGTGACTCCCTTACCCTGACTAGAGTGAGTGTCCCTACTTGGACAGGGTGTAAACCGGCTGCCATTTCTAGCTGTAAGTTACTAGCAAAAGTGCAGTTTGTGAATCAGCCCTATGTCTAGGCCACCTTCTGTATCCTGCCACATCCCATTTCTCTTACTGAGCAGGGCCACAGGTAACTGCTTAGCCAGGGTGGTGCACATACACCGTGGAGAAGAGGGACAAGGCAGGAGACATATATTCAATTTTCACCAATGGAATCGTGAAAATACTCAGAGGAACGCTTTGAACTTCACTGTTGCAAGTTTATGCCAGCAGTGACAGGAGATACATTTGTGATTACAAATGTATGGGAAATAAATTAAAGCTACAATTTCAAGCGCTATGTGCATATTTAGTATCTTATTATTATCTATTAGTCCTCTAAACATTTAACGAGGCACCCCTAGATTGTTTATCTAGCAATGAGAGTAACAAGCAGGTTGTACACTGAATTCCACATGAAATGTTGTTGCAATGAAAAAAATATAGATCGACACTCAAAATCAAGGCCATTATCAATGCTTGTTTAAGATTTCTTTAGTGGCTGTTTGCTGGTAGGCACCAGGCAGCATCATCTTTCAGATGTGTTGTTTGCATGCCCTTGTTTCTGAAGGTTTAACGTACAATACAATATTGTTTGGCAACTTGTGAGCTTTAATGAGCTGGAAAGGAGTAATACATTCAAAGATGTTCTAAACATACTGTAGAGTTCCAAAATGCAATTTACCGGGTGGGCTCAGAATTCCTTAAGATGTCACTGCTAATATTAACATACTCTCATTGGTACGAGCCAGTTTCTAGACCCAGACGTTTTCTGACTGTTTCTGAACTAGCTTTTTACATAAATGCCAAAAAGTGTTTCCTTTTGTCACTCATCAAGTACATTCTACGGGAATTTAATATTCTTATTAACTAATTCCGTTACAATTACCCATCTATATTAATGCATTTACATTCCCCAACTCCAGTGGTTAGTAATACAATTTCTACATTAGTGTAACAATTTTTTAATTTTTCACTTTTTGTTTGAATTTTGCTCTCTGTCATAGGGTATTTGTTATATGCTCTCAAATGCCCTCCTTCTGAATTGCAGAGCTAGTTGTATATCACTATAATATGAGTAGAAATGTACATCGTTGCAACCTGCAAGACACATCCGACCCTTCCTACATTGCTGTCAACTGCAGCCATTGCCTTAAATTCATGCTTTGATTTTTAGTTTTTCTAACCATATTAATGTGTAAATTCATATTTCTGGTTGCTTTAATGTGATTTTGCTTATTGATTTTATACATGATTTTTCCAAATTGGCTTGGCAGTTTTATTCTGTTGTTTCTTGACGATTGTTTATTTCTGCTTTACCTTATTATGCCTTTCTCTGGAGAAACGCCTGCTGCTTGTGCTAAAGACGTTGTGCAAGGGGTTGACTTTGCTGGCAAGATATTGGTCCTCATTACAACCCGGGCGGTCAGTGTTAAAGCAGCTAAGACGCCCTGGAGCCCGAGTTACAGGTCCTGCCCATGTTGGTCTACCTCCTCTTCTACCAGGAGCAGCAAAGACGCCGGCAACAACCACGGTCAGTACTGCACCTAGCACACAGGGGAAGGGGGGAGGAAAGAGAGAGTGACACACACACGCAACATGCATCACCCCCACCCTCAACCACAACACCATACACACAAATACATGCAGCAACATTACATTTACACTCCTTCACCCCTCGAAGAACGCAAGGACAAAATGAAATGATTGTAACAAGTGGAATCATTGAAACTTCAGATAGGCCAAGATAACTTTAAATCATCAGTATATACAAATATGTACAGCATTTACATAAGTCTGGATAGTGTACCAATCATTGTCTGTGGACCAGTGGTCCCAAAATGCATGGGCGAAGCCCACACATGATACCTGACTCGAAACAGAGAGAACACTGCTGGGGCATCAGATCGAAAATAAACAGGCACCTCAGGGGGAGCCGGGCACCTCAGCCGGATGAACAGACAATGCCACGGCTCCACGAGGGGGCCCCATGGCCACTGCTTTATCCTGGGGAGTGCAAATCCACAGTCTCTCAAGTATTTCACATGGGTGGTTTGCCCACTGCTTTATCCTGGGGAGTGCAAAGCCACAGTCTCTCAAGTCTCTCAAGTGGGTGGTTTGCCCACTGCATTATCCTGGGGAGTGCAAAGCCACAGTCTCTCAAGTCTCTCAAGTGGGTGGTTTGCCCAATGCATTATCCTGGGGAGTGCAAAGCCACAGTCTCTCAAGTTGTTGACATGTTTCACTGGTTCTGGAAGGGGCTTGGTGACCAGAGTGCTTCTTCCCGCCAAGGTCTGGGTGAGTGGATGCTTTTCTCCACTGGTTCTGGAGGGGGCTTTGTGCCCAGAGCGCTTCATCCTGCCAAGGACTGGGGTAGTGGATGCTTTTCTCCACTGGTTCTGGAGGAGGCTTGGTGTCCAGAGTGCTTCATCCTGCCAAGGACTGGGGTAGTGGATGCTTTTCTCCACTGGTTCTGGAGGGGGCTTGGTGACCAGAGTGCTTCATCCTGCCAAGGACTGGGGTAGTGGATGCTTTTCTCCACTGGTTGAGGAGGGGGCTTTGTGTTCAGAGTGCTTCATCCTGCCAAGGACTGGGGTAGTGGATGCTTTTCTCCACTGGTTCTGGAGGGGGCTTGGTGCCCAGAGTGCTTCACAAGCAGTGTGGCAGGTCCCATCCCCTCACCTGGGTGTGTGTGCCACAAGATTGCCTGGGAACAGGTAGCATGATACTCCATGGAGGAAGAGACACACTCCACCCTGCTGCGACTTTGCCTGCCACCTGCTGGTACAAACAGTGCTGGGTGTCGTGCCTCAAGTAGTCTGTGCAGGGTCTAGGACATCTCCTGCAGACTCGGACAGCTGTCCACTGGGAATGTTTGCCATGTCAGCTGTGGTGGCACTGTCTGAGCACGTCGCAGGGCTGGTGGCGGTGGTTGCGGCGGTGTCTGTGGCGGAGATGCTGGTGGTGGTGAATGTGTCAGCACATGTGGCGGGAGACAGCAGGACGTCTCCTGCAGCCTCGGATGGCTGTCCACTGGGAATGTTTGCCATGTCAGCTGTGGTGGCACTGTCTGAGCACGTCGCAGGGCTGGTGGCGGTGGTTGCGGCGGTGTCTGTGGCGGAGATGCTGCTGGTGGTGAATGTGTCAGCACATGTGGCGGGAGACAGCAGGACGTCTCCTGCAGCCTCGGATGGCTGCCCACTGGGGATGATGCTGGGGACTGTTGCTGAAGCAGCAGACATGCAGGTGGCGGTGCAGGAGGTGGTGCAGGTGGTGGTGCAGGTGGCGGTATCCACCACCGTACAGGTTGCTGTTCTGGTTGCCGGAAGGGGTGGCTCTAGTCCCTCAGCCGGAGGCGCCGTGCCCTGTCCTGACTTCCCTTTGCCCTTGTGTCCCTTCCCCACCTTGGATGTAGCTGCTGGTCCCTTGGCACTGTCCCCTTTTGGCTTGGAGGAGGCCTTGCTGGGTGGTTGGTAAGGTTTCTCCCTACTGCATGTGGGCACCTTCTTCACCTTGGCAGGTGACGGAATGGGATGATCCTTGGCCTCGCTAGGTGGCACACTGGCAGCCCTGATGGGTGCTGTCCGCGATGTGACTGGACTTGCTGAGACCACAGTGCTGGAGGATTTGGTGGCTGAGGTGCTGAGCTGGGACCTGGACATCCTGGCCCTAGGGGAAGGACAGGGGGGAGATGTACGGAAGAGGTCAATGTTAGCAAGGAAACATTTTATAGACACACTGGGATGGGAAGATGGAGGGGGTTTGGGAGTGGAGGAAGAGGGAGTGGTTGTAGGAGGTGTACTTCTGCTGAATTTGGGTGAAGGTGCATGGGCCGGAGGCTGTTGTGAGGTGGATGGCTGTTGGGTGGGTGTGTGCCTGCGTTTGTGTAGTTTGGGAGGAGGGCTCACAGACACACTGCGAGAGGATACAGGGGACGTGTGCATGGTAGTGGGTGTGGTGACTGCACGTGAGCGGTGTTTGGTGATGGGCGTGTTGGTGATGGAGGTAGTGGCTGAGGATGTAGTGCATGTAGGTGTGAGTGGAGACGAGATTGGGAGGGAGGAGGAGGTCGTGGAGGAGGGAGACACGGTGGAGGCAGTGGAGGTTGGTGTGTCTACATGGGTATGGTGCTGGTGTGAGTGCCTGTGGGATGTGTGGTGCTTATGTTTGCCTGAGATACTTTTGTGTGTTGATTTGGGTGAATGCTGGTCTGATGGTGTGCTTGGGATAGGCTGAGGTAGAGGGGATTGGGGCTGGGTAGTGGAAGTTGGAGGGGAGGCTGGACACAAGGACAATGGCTGCCATCAGTGCTGAGGCCAGAGCCTGAAATGCTCTCTGTTGGGCCGCCACGCCAGACTGAATGCCCTCCAGGTATGTATTTGTTTGCTGCAAATGCCTCTCGACACTCTGGATGGCATTCAAAATGGTTGATTGCCCAACAGTGAGGGATCTCAGGAGGTCAATAGCCTCCTCACTGAGGGCAGCAGGGCTGAGTGGGGCAGGGCCTGAGGTGCCTGGGGTGAAGGAGATGCCCACCCTCCTGGGTGAGCGGGCACGGGAAACACGATGAGGGGCTGCTGGGAGGGCAGTGCTGGTAGGGGGGGTGGCGGCTGTACCTGTTGTTGCGGTGGGCACAGAGGTGCCCACCACCGGAAGGGAGCTCCAATCAGAGGAGGAGTCGCTGTCGCTAGTGTCTGCTCCTGTCTCCATAGTGGAGCTCCCTTCCGTCCCACTGGTGCCTTCAGACTCTGTAAATTCACCCTCCAGGGCCATGTGGGTTGCAGCTCCCTCCTGCTCCGGTGCCAATGCTCCTCTGGCAGATGATGCTAATGCACACAGGGACAGGGTGACAAAAAAAGAAGGGGGGGAAGACAGTCAATGCCTGCAACACCATTACCGTTGGCGGACACAACACACAGGGAGCAGCCCTATGCACTAACGCATGCACTAACAGTGCAGGGGAAAAACACATGCCCATGGGGGACTCTACCTGGACCCATTTAATGCACAGCTGGAACCCATAGGAGCCTGACTAGGTGTAGAGGGCAACTACCACCTTTGGAGTTGGAGTGGCACTGAGCCTGCAAAACAATGGATGTACCTTGGCGCGTCTGCCCTGCCCTAGGGGAAACCACAGCCCACCGCCCCCACCCAGACACGTCTTCAAGCGTGCTGAGTCAGCTGAATAAGACTATACTCACCCCCTTGTGGCTGCTCTGATGCCCTCAAGCGCCCATCCAACTCAGGATATGCCACCACCACGATCCGGTACATCAGGGGCGGTCATGGTGCGAGGAGCACCCCTTCCACGTTGGAAGGCCATCCCCAGCTGGGCCTCTGCCATCTTCTTGCTCCAGCGGCACAGGTCCTCCCATCTTTTCTGACAGTGGGTGCTCCGTCTATGGTAGACCCCCAGGGTCCGCACTTCCTTGGCGATGGCACAACAAATACCTTTCTTCTGGTGGGTGCTGACCTAGAGGAATAGTGAAATAAAAATGGATGTTACTCCCCCGTCCAGTTCTACTCACTCATTGGCCACAAACCTCCTACCCTGGCCCAGAAAAACATACACTCACCATCCTCACATGCTGGCCTGTGCCCCCCCGTCTCTTCCATCCACGACACTCCATACAATCATGTGCCATCCACCATGCACACAGTGTACTCACCTGTTTGTCTGGTGGACCGTAGAGTTGCGTGTACTGGGGGAGGACCCCATCCACCAGTTTCTCCAACTCCTCCGCAGTGAAGGCAGGGGCCCTTTCCCCAGACACTGTAGCCATTGTCACTTCCAGACTCAGGTCACAGCAGCACTTGCAGTGTAGGTCCTCTCTTGTTGACCGTCATGTATTCAGTGAGTGAACAGATAGAAAATGGCGGTTACATCCGCGGCGGTGCGTGCCGTCACCGCCGGTGTACATCGTCATTGGCTCCTGGAACCCATAGGGCCCAATGATAACCAATGCTGATTAGCGCAGCGGTCTTCAACCGCCTACTGTGACGCAGCACAACACTAGCGCAGTTACCTCATTTACCCTTGTCCCTTCTTACAGGTCAGGCAACCGCCATTTCAGGTGGCCACATGGCAGACCAACTATCTGCGTCACAGCACTTTTGGCCATAAATACAGACAGACAAAGGCACACAAAGAATAGTTCACGATTGTGCAAAACAGCCTTGTGAAACCTATGCGGTGTAAGACCCTCTGCCTCTGCTCACCCTTCTCCTCCATAGGGCATGTCCGCTGGGGTGGCATCCTCCGGTGTACAGACCCCGGTGGACCTGTCGACAATGGAAGACAGACACATCATTATCACTTACAGACTTGATCATGCCCCAATCCAGGAACTGTGTGCCTAGTTGGAGCCAGACCTGATGTCAGCCATCTGCCATCCCACAGGAATACCCCCTCTAGTGCAAGTCCTGTCAGTACTCCATTTCGTGGCCAGTGGCTCCTTTCAAACAACAGTGGCCATGGCATCAGGGATGTTACAGCCAATGTTCTCTAACGTGTTGTCCAGAGTGTTATCTGCCCTGCTGAAACACATGCGTAGCTACATCGTGTTCCCTCAGGTGGAGGATTTGCCCACATTGAAAGGTGACTTCTATGCAAAGGGACATATCCCCAACATCATTGGTGCCATTGATGGGTCACATGTGGCATTTGTACCCCCTGCAGGAATGAACAGGTGTAGAGAAACCGCAAAAACTACCATTCCATGAATGTGCAGATGGTGTGTTTGGCAGACCAGTACATCTCCCATGTGAATGTCACGTATCCTGGCTCTGTGCATGTCGCTTACATTTTGAGGAATAGCAGTATCCCTTCTGTGATGGGGGCAACTCCAGAGGCACCGTGTGTAGCTAATAGGTGAGCTCAAGGTCCCAACACAGTTTGAGTAGGTGTCTGGGTATGGGAGAGTCCCTAAGGGTTGGTGTGTATCTAACAGTTGTCCCTCAATATTTACAGGTGACTCTGGTTACCCCAGCCTGTCATGGCTACTGACCCCAGTGAGGAATCGCAGGACAAGGGCAGAGGAACGCTACAATGAGGCACATGGGCGAACTAGGAGGATTATTGAGCGTACTTTTGGCCTCCTGAAGGCCAGGCTCCGGTGGTGCCTCCATCTAACAGGTGGCTCCCTATACTACTCACCAAAGAAGGTGTGCCAGATCATTGTGGCATGCTGCATGTTGCACAACCTGGCTTTATGATGCCAGGTGCCTTTTCTGCAGGAGGATGGGCCAGATGTTAGTCTTGTGGCAGCTGTGGAGCCTGTGGACAGTGAAGAAGAGGAGGCAGAAGAAGAAGATATACACAACCGAAACAACATCATCATGCAATATTTCCAGTGAGACACAGGTAAGAGGATGGCACTTCTTCTCACATCTCATACCACTGTAGGAGATAGCATAAATCTGCATTTTTACCTCTGTGTATGGACCCTGACATGTCACTTTGGCTTTCCATTTCACAGATCTGGGTCCCACTTTGTGCCCTCTGCTATATTTACTGCTGCCCAACAACTGTGTTACATTGGTATGTGAACATGAACATTGACATTGCTATATTTCCGAAAGGTTGTAATTACACATTTGTAAAATTACAGACTGACTCCAGATTGATTTGTGATTCAAGGGTGTTTATTTCTGTGCTAATAAGTGGAGGGGGGGTGCAATGGGCTGGGGTGATGGTGGAGGAATGTCCATGGTAGAGTTCAGTCTCTTGGTCTCACAGGTGCATTGTCCAAGGGGGCATAGGAAGGGGAGCAATGGCAGTTTAAGGTGGACAGGGTCACAAAGTGGGACAGAAGGGTGACAATCATGAGAGTCTTTTTTCCTGGCGGGGGTCTTGACAATGTTCCCTGTCTTATTCCTGGATCTCAGGTACCGTCTGCGGGCTGCTTCTCCTACTGCAGGGGGCGTGGTGCTGGTGGCCCATTGGTCCTGTGGCTGGGCCTCCTGTCCACTAGCACTGGCGGAGGTGGAGGGCTGTTCATCGTTCAGGATAGTGTCAGGGGCCCATTTGTGTGCCACTGTGTCCCTCATGGTGTTGGCCAGGTCTGCCAGCACCCCTGCAATGGTGACCAGGGTGGTGTTGATGGACTTCAAGTCCTCCCTGATTCCCAGGTAGCGTTCATCCTGCAGCCGCTGGGTCTCCTGAAACTTGGCCAGTACTGTGCCCATGGTCTCCTTAGAATGATGGTATGCTCACATGATGTTGGAGAGTGCCTCGTGGAGAGTGGGTTCCCTGGGCCTGTCCTCCCCCTGTCGCACAGCAGTCCACCCAGTTTCCCTGTTATCCTGTTCCTCTGTCCCCTGAACCATGTGCATACTGCTACTGACCCCTGGTCCCTGCTTGTCTTGGGTTGGTGGGTTTGCCTGGGGTCCTTGTAGTGGTGGACATACTGCTGATTGACGTGTCCTGGGGACAGAGGGATGGGCCCGCTGGGTGGGTGCTGTGGTGGTGTCTCCTGAGGGGGGAGGCTCTGTGGTGGCTTGTGACTGTGGCAGGGGAACCGACTGTCCAGAGGTCCCTGATGGGCCGGGCTGATCATTTTGATCCTGTCGTGCAGAGCTGCTGTCGTCACTGTGGGCCTCTTCTGTTGGGGGACTGGATATGTCTGGCACCTCCTGTCCGGTGACGTTGGGTATGGGTCCTGTTGGGGCGCAAATGCATGGTTTTAGTATCTGTGTTTGCCATCTTGTGCACTGGGTGAGTTACACTCTACTCCTGTGCTTGCCTTGTTGTGTTTGCCATTGTGTGATTTGTGTTTTTGGGTCTGTGTGGGTGTCTGTACTGGACATGCTTTGGCTATGGATGTCCATGATTTGGTGTTGCGTGCAGGGCTTGGTATTGGGATGGCTGGGTTGTGATAGTGGGGCATATGTGAGGTGTTAGAGTGATGGGGGTGAGGGTGGGGGTATTTGATAGCATGCAGGTGGGGTGGGGGGATATGGTCATAAAGATATGACTTACCAGAGTCCAGTCCTACTGCTACTCCTGCGAGGCCCTCAGGATGCATGATCGCCAAGACTTGCTCCTCCCATGTTGTTAGTTGTTGGGGAGGATGTGGGGCCCACCGCCAGTCCTCTGTACAGCAATCTGGTGTCTAGATACCACAGAACGTACTTTCCCCCGTAGGTCGTTGCACCTTTTCCTGATGTCATCATGTGTTCTTGGATGTTGTCCCACTGCGTTGGCCCTGTCGACGATTCTCCCCCATAGCTCCATCTTCCTAGCAATGGAGGTGTGCTGCACCTGTGATCTGAAAAGCTGTGGCTCTACCCGGATGATTTCCTCCACCATGACTGTGAGCTCCTCCTCAGAAAACCTGGGGTGTCTTTAAGGTGCCATGATGTGGTGTGGGTGATGTGTGAAGTGATGTTTGTTGTGCTGTGTGAAATGTTGTGTTGGTTTGTGTTGTTTGAGGTGCGTGGATGTTGTATGCGTGATGGTGTGTTGTACTAGTGGATGCTGGTGTAGTGTTGGCTATTCATGTTAGCTATTCTCTTTCTAAGCTTCCTCACAAAACTTTAGTTGTAAGGGGTTGTGGGTAATGTGGGTGTGTGTTTTATAGTGTTGTGAGTGTGTGGGTGTGGTGTGTGTATGTGTATCAGGTGTGTGTATTTTGATTTGTCCAATGTGGTTGTGTTTTGTAAGTGTGTGTGTATTTTGAGCGTGGCGGTGTATACCGCCAATGGATTACCGCGATTGAAAGACCGCCGCATTGATTCGTGGGCCGTGATAGAGTGGGTGTATTCTTGTTGGTATGACGGTGTGGGTTTTGGTATCGCCAGTTTATCACTGACGTTTGGTGTGGCGGACTTGTGTGGGTGTCTGTATAGTGGCGGATTACAAGATGTGGGTCTTAATACCTGTAGCAGATTTCCGCCACTGCCACGGTATGTTGGCAGCCTTCAGCACGGCGGTAAGCGGGATTTACCGCCAAGTTTGTAATAAGGGCCATTGTCTTATTAAGTTGGTCCAGTATGCTCTACTCCTGTAAACATTCAAAATCTCACCAAGAAGCAAGTGCTCACCACATTACCCAACCGTAATGGTTACTGGCTGCTGTACTCGTCAGATGGGCTTGACACTGTCATTCATAACGTATGTTGACTGCCACTGAGAAGACAACCTTGTTGGTACTGGCTTTTCCTCGCTTTGTCCTCCTTCGTAGTCATTTCAACATCAGCCTGTAGTTCTGTACCTGTGATTTAATTGTTGTAGTAAATCCAATGTGTAGTATCCCACATTCGCCTCTCTCGTGAAACGTATTCACTATCTAGATTGAACGTTTGCTAAACTGATCCTGATCAATGATTACCAATTCGGCAGTGTGCAACTGGATTGTAGCCCCTCCCTACTCTAAGAGATGATTAGTTTATCCAGTTGCACTCTTAAAAAAATATATGGTGGCTTGGGCTGGATTGGGATAAAAATTGCTGAAGCAAATACCAGGCTTTTGTGGAGTTGATGCGTTAGGACTTTAGGTTCCACATTCTGGTCCCCTAAATACTCCAGTGAAGTAGGTGACTCACCTCTGTACCTCCAGGTCAACTCACAGCTGCATAAATATTCAACGATGTCTCACCCTATCAAACTGAGAGAACTGCCATTATAGGTTCCTATGAGAAATCCAGTTCTGAGCTTCCCAGAGGAGGCAGAAGTTAGAGACTTAACTGTGACAATAGTGGCTGTTTGATTGTGGTGTTCAGGAGCTCCATACAATGGACCCTCACACAAGGAACCAAGTACTCCTTTTAGCACTTGCATTTCATGGTCATGATGAAAGCAGTCCAAAGAATACTCAGGGAGGTAGGTGCTTTAAACACTCAATAAATTAATGTCCAACCAGTGATTTTTCTTGAAGAGGGAAAAGTTCTTTAGTATATGTAAAACTAAATACTGCACACAAAAATATAAATATTGACTAAATGGTAGGTAGAAAAACAATGGGGACACCATTAAAAAGACCTCTCAAACTGCAGGTTTTTTTGCACTAACAAAAGTTCAAAAAAACTCAACTAAACTCTAAATTGCAGACTCTACCCTGTGGACATGAGGAACCTTTAGTGGTTTGTGCACCAACTGACACTAACTCGTAAAACCAAAAAAGCTCCACCTATGCTCATAGCATATCACTTAGTATGCAAAAATGTAAGCTTGTGTCTACAGTATTTGGAAAATTGATATTCGACCGTGCCTAAGCATTTCAAAGCTGTTTCATATATATGAGAATATTTAATCCATCACCATTAAAGGCATACTTTTTAGCTATGACACTCTTTCAGAAGGATGCATTGCAAACAATGAACATATCAATATATCTATGGCCCTGGTTTATGAGGACCTAGCACCATTCCAACGCCACACTAGTGTCATTTTGTTTGACGCCACTGTGGCACTGGAAGGCCAAAAATGCTGCACCATATTTACAAAGTGGCGCAATGTTTGCATTGTGCCACTTTGTAACTCCATGTGCCACAATATGCCTGTTCTAGGCATAATGTATGCAAGGGGGGTTTTCTGGCACTAGGGGGGATGACAAAATGGCACAAAGAAATCTAAGAGATTTCTTTGTGGCATTTTTATCAGCATTTTTAATGCCTGTTAAGAGCAGGTGTTAAAAGGAGTCGCCCATTGTTTTCAATGGGCCTCTGGGTGCTTTGCAGGATTAGCGTCAACCTTTTTTAAATGAATCCTGCAAAGCACTGTATAAGCATAAAAAATTATGACACTAGTCCCCCTGATTACCCGCATTGTGCAAGAAAAGTGGCGCTGCACTCGCTGCAGCACCACTTTTCATTAATCTGCCCCAATATTTCTGCCATTTAACTAAGTTGCCTGGCAACTTCTTAGGACCCATAATTTAATTGGTCACAGCACTCCCAGGTCTCACCTAAAGGTCAGCACAAGGAGTACTTAAGCTAAAACTTCAGCTCACCCATGGTCACTGATTCAATACCTCGTGAAACGTAGGTTGCCACTTTTAATAATATGTGGTGGGGCTTCGGAGAGGATTGTACAGCTCCAGGCAGTTTACGTTTCAATTTCTCCTTCACCTTCATCCTGCTCAGGTGCCCCTGCTCTTTTGATCACTGTCATCAGCTCTCCTGGAGCAGCACAGTGGGCTCCAGGAATCTTGTGGCCATCTGCTTCACCAGCTGGACTGGCGCTCAGTTGCAAGCAGCCTGTAGTCTCTTCCTCTGGATATTGTGATGAGGGAAAAGACCTGACAGTGCTCTTTATGCCTCAGGGCACTACCTTGAAAAGGCCACACAGGTCAGGTACAGAGGCTTCCTAGAGGCTTGGATATTTTGTTTTAGGTTCCCATCCTATAGTAGGGGTATTTTAAACAACTGTGTGGCAAAACCTCTCATCTCCAAGAGGGTCCTCGCTGGCCTCAAGCTGTCCCAATATGATAGATGATCCCACTTGTGATATTTGTGCTGTTGGTGCCCCTAGTCACAGGACACCAAGATCGGTCTTCAGCAGTGCTACACATGAGTAGCTAACACTTTTTTGATAAGTCTGGCCCATTGAGCCAATTGACATTGGGTTTACATCATTCTGCTACTGCAGGCACACTCCAGCCTTCTGAGGGGGTTGTGAGGAGCTTCCTACTATTTAGGATGTTATTTCTGAGTGTCTTTGCTCAGCCCTTGGCACTGCTAATTCCTCTTCAGCAGTATAAGCTGCCAATAAGATTCAGGGCCAGCCCTCCTATTCAGTCCTGTACAGTCTTCTGAACGTGGCTCTTCCTGCAGCAGCAGACTTTAATCTTCAAGTCAAACTAGTTTCCCTGTCTGCACTCCTGGTGCACCAGAGACTTGCAGCCACTTGCAGGGTACCTGTTTGTTTTGCACAAGCCTGTGGTACCCACGTTTTTGACACTGACAGTAAGGAGCAGCCCACAGAACTCAGGGTTCCCAGCAAGTTATTACTTGGGCCCCAGGGCTGTTAGTGAAACTAACTAAATCCACAGTACCCTTACACTGCAGCAATAATTTCTTCTACAGTGTGGGTCATCCTTCTTTCCCTGCTCCTCCTCTTCTCAAAGTTATTCTGTGTGTAAGGGTTTAAAATGCAGGATAGTTGTAAAAGGTGGCTATTCATACTCTGAGATGGCATATCACCACTGCACCCTGACCTGGAAGACAAGTCCACAGTCCAGCATGTAGGCTTTTTTAATTGTAAGGTCTTTATAGATAAAAAATGTATTAAATCATGGTTCATCTGGCACAAGACTACTTGTAAGCTGATGTCTTGCTGAGCCATATAAGCATTTGGTCTTCAAGCCTTTAACCTGTGCTTCCACATGTGGACATGTTCAGCTGGTATTATTGGACTAGGAGTATTGACCTGCCAGCAGCCAAAAGGGAGGAGCGGAAAGAGGGGACAAAACATGCACAGCAGTAGCATTTCAACATGGGGATGAGTGCTTGTGTGATCTGGGTCATCACTGTTTTTTTTGTCATGGGTTTGGATGAGGTCTTGCTCACCATTGAGGTGAAAGCAGCCATATGACTTCAGGGGGGCCGGCAAAGCTTCAAGTTTCAATGGAAAGATTTTTCATGGTGCACTTAATGCAATGGCCCTGAATGGAGTCAAAGCATCAGCAGCTTCAAATGATAATGGGCAGGATAGGTTAATGCAGACGGAATTGCAGTAGGTGGCTAGGTTTAATCCATCCTTCACCCACCTTCTAATTTAGATGCTGAAAGTACAGGTCAGGGGTTGGGGTAGCCGGAAGCCACTTCTGGAAAGCCTCAACTAGAGGAGTACAATGCACATTGACATGCTGACCTGCAGAGAGCTGTTCATCCTTGACTCACTTGTCAGTGCTGGAATGCTCCAGCCTGTCTAGCGGGAATGTGTTCGTTTTGTCTGTGATGGACTTAGGGGATTTGGACTCAGGACTGATGCACATGAGTGACAGACAACTTTCAACAACCAGACTGTACAAGTCATTGGGCTCCTTAATCTCCTTCCTTACCACTGATTACTAGAAATTCAGAGACTGCCGACTGGCCCAAGATCATCTAAAGCACCATGGCCAGATCTTTCTCTTTCCACTATGCCAACTTATAAACTTGACCAGCCTGACCCAGACACTCAGTGAACACTGGAGAATGGAATGTGTCAAAGAGATTGCCTGCCATTATCACTAACATGATGCACTATAAGGGACTGTCACTTAGAGTCTGGGAGTTCCAGAGGCAGTTCTGAGGTTGGAGAAGCATGGACATGGAGAGGTGAGTCCTCCATACTGGTCAGTGGAAGTTTCAGGATCATATGACCATATAAAGTCTAAGAGTGGGCACCTCAGCCCAAGGCAAACAGGGGCAACCATAAACTACTGAGAGCAGCTCACAGAATAATTCAGTGCAAACCATGAATACCCTAGACACACCAGATAACAACTTCCTCACATTGAGCTCACTGAATTGCAGGCACCAGCTAAACATACTGCATTCGCTCATGCTCACAATTTTCTCTACCATGAGTAAAGTACTGCTCCTAACTCTCAGTAGCCTGCACCTTTTGTCCTTGAGTCTTTCTCATGAGAACTGCTTGCTAGAAGATGCTGTACTTGCTAATCCAATATTGTTTGATGTAATGCGTGTAAAACTGTATTTCTCCGGAGAACACATTGAAGGGACTGACTGGAGTATAAGCTGCAACAATTTTGTTACCTGACAAGCCAGATGGATGAGAACAGTACGAAAGGAGCCAATCATCGACATATGAACCATGTACTAGTAGAAATGTAGATTTGAAGTTTTCGTTTTATTGGAAAAAGTGTGAACATGCGATCCCTTCACCAATAGGGACTTGAGAAATAGTTTTAGGAAATCTAACTTAGCCGGACTGCACAGAAGGAAGACAACACATTATGCCCATTTTCTGTCTTGAGAAGAGACTTGTTTAACTTTACTGCTTACAGACTTTGCTTTTCTGAACTTTGATGTTGAATCCTGATGCCTTGCTGACCAGACTGATGTCCTGAGAACAAACACTGTCACAGCTTGTTGATCCAAACTTAGGTTAGGTATACTGACTTTGATGTTGTTTGCTATGTCTATTTGCTTTTGTTTTTAGGTATCAACCGCTATTTTGATAGAGCCATAATTGAATGTTTTTCCAAATTTGTTTTGACTAAATTGTTTTGCATGAAGCCCAAACATGCTATTCTAATCTGGTTTTACTTAGGGTCCTCACTACTGAAGTGCGATACATGGAGTACCACAATGTCTTTTCTTTGCTGAATCTCAATGTATGGAATATCGCTTGCGCAGTTGTTCTTGCTTTTAATTTGCACTGTAATTTTAGAATGTGTAGCACAAGCATTGATTAGATTGCGATTATTTCACTGTTTTGGACAGCCAGTGTTGTTTCTGTATGTTTATCAATTGATTTTGAGATTAACTTACGTGACATTAGAATTGTTAATATAGGGAAATAAATATTCTAACTTTTACATAAAGGCGTGGTTATTTATGACTGCGAGGTCATGTTGTGTGACAGTTACTGACGCCTATTGATTACTAATGCTATTGATTGTCATTGATTAGTGATGTAGATGATTAATTATTGATTATTTATTTGCATGTACAGTATATATGGTGGGAACATCGTAAGCGTAGTCAAGAGGCTCATCAGCCTATTTGCGTCCCCTTATTAAGGTCAGACGCGCCACACTCTGCACTGCTCAGGCTGACAGTGGCTAACTTTTGCTGTGTGTGCAGTTGAAGTGGATGAAAAGTAGACCATGCCAGGCCTGTCTCCCAGGAGCTCTATACAGCTTTCTTTATAGTCATCTGATAAACTATTCAACTGAAGGAGCCAGGGGCTTAGTTAGCAAAAGTGCAGTTGGTGCAGATATATACTGCAAATCTGGTGAGACATAATGTTTAAAATACTGATAAAATGCTCTGTGCACAAGAAGGCAGAGTCATAATCTTATGGGAGGAGTGGACTGCCCACAGGCAGGCAGAGGAACCCCATGATGTTCAGGTGCACACCAGCCCTGACCTTAGTCTGAGAGCAATGATTTCAGTCACAAGGAGCACATGCTAAGACAGATCAGTAAAGTCTCACTCACTCTGTCACTAATCACCAAAAGATATGTGTTTGTGTTTGTGTGAGTGAAAGTACCTGTAAGTGACCATCTGTTTATGTCAAGGCACTGGGGTTCCACTAAGGGGGGGCTTTTTTTTAGCACCATGTGACATTCTTGGGAACATGAATCCTAAGCCTCTTGTGATGGCCCATCCATGACATTTTTCTGGGCATTCCTTTTCATGAATTCTTCTTAAGCATTGCATGATGGTCCATCAATTACAAATTTGACAAATTGTATACATTGTTGGGCAATGCTGCATAACAATACATTGTTATGGACTATCTTGGAGACATACTAGCACACCTTGCTGTATGACGATCCATTGTTATCCTACATTAATCCCCCCACTCCCATAACCATTGATGTAAATCAAGCTTTTTCAATTTACTCATTCAGATGGGCCAATTCGAGGGGGAAATGTCAGCCCTCCGACTTTGAAAATTCACCATCTGACACTGGTGTCATGCACAACTAGCTCAGAGCCCTTGATTCCAGCTCCACAAAACAAGATCTTTATTTTAAAAGGTAGGCACTGATAGACACAGTTGAAATTCATTTTAACAGAAGCTTGCACTGGGTGAGACTCAATTGGAGTGACTTAATCACATAAGTGGTTAATACCAGATGCCCAAGAGCAAAAAAATGTTTTTTATTCTCGGGTCATCATGTGATTTCCTTCAGCCAAGGCTGGGTTACAGGAGTTTGCTATATGTGCATTTCCAGCACTAGACAGTGAAGAAACCACAACCTAGGTAATGCGGAGGGCCTGAACTTTCCAGCCTGTACCCCTTTTTAGATTGCTTTACATAGGCTGCATGTGAGCTACAGAAGTAAATGTAAGGTACACTCCATCACGTGATAAATCAGTCATTTATTTCATGAAAAAGCTTAGGCACACTTGCCTACTTGCTATTTGAAATCTAAAAACTAAAATCCTCTTTTGATCTCAAGAATTTGGAGATTGACACTGGGTGATTGCTCACTTACTGTAAATACATGGCACAAATACATGGTTTAAACAGAGGTCAGAGTAGGCTGCCTCAGTGAGATGAACAGTTGATGCTGTCACACAGAATGAGTTAAAAGGCATGCATTTGAAATCAAGCAAAACAGATTTCACCTTCCATCCTTCCAAGGCTGGTAAATTGATTACAATACATTGGGTAACAGAAACATCTGTTATTTACAGTGCTTAGAAACAGTGGAACCATGGCATGTAAAAACCCAAACTATTGTTATAATATACATATAATATACCATATGACCATGGTATCTGGCCTATGTGACGTTGGCATCTTTGAATTTTAGGAACTAAAGTTGATCTTCACTGGCTTGTGGATTTCTAGCTGGCTCCTGGGTAATGTAATACTAAAGGTGGTGCATTGGTAGGGGTTATATTGTTATTAGGTGTAGTGTGGAAAAATCAATTATTGCAAACTATAACTCTAAGCACTCTTTTTGCAAAGCTAATGTAAAGGAATGACTCTGGGATTGATGGGGCAGAAAAGAGGCATTTCTAGGCTTCTCCAATAAGTAGCTTGGGTGCTACTGGTACCTCCCCAGCTACCTGTAAAATATATATATCCTGTGATACATCATATGCCCCTGGGGCAATTATTACCTTGGGTCTAGAGACATTGCAACTGTGGCATTTAGAGGCAAACCAAATTGACCAAGTCTTTGGTTCATTACTGCTTGCAATGCTGCTGGTGATCACTGATTGAAATTTCCCATATGACAGCAACTAATGTAAACAGGTCTGATGTGGTCTCTATTACAGCACTAAAAATATCTGTACCTTGCCATTGTTTCCATTGAAAAAGTAGCTCTTATGACAGAAAAAAGATAGAGACTCCTGCTGTAGAAAATACACAGCAAAGCCGTGAATACAAGATGAAAGATACTCTGCTAGAACAACATCTGCAAACCTAACCATAAACCTTATAGCATCAATAGGTCCGAGCCACCTTGAAGTCTATTTGTGAAGAACATAATACATCCATTGGGTAAGTTTTCATTGCTTTCTACTGAAACGGATGGATTATCATTCTTCAAAGACGCATGTGACTCACTCGCTTAGCAGGTGTTTGAGAACTTCCAAACACTTTGCTTTTAAAGTGCACGAATATTGAATTGAATACTGATTTTGTTCGTCTGCAAAAAATGATCCGAGCAAAAAACAGCTTTACAGAGAGCTTAAAATGTAGCTGTGCTGCCTTCTCTGTCTGTCAACCCCAACATTTTTTTTAAAAGACGCAGTGAAACGCATTATCATGCTACACAATCGCAGAAACTTACCTTTGCGAAAGAGGTACTTGAAAATCCTCGATTCACAGAATGGATTTTGCAATTACACTAACCATTTTGTTAAAATGAAAGGCTTTTGGCTGCATTTTTAAGAATGGTAAGGTATTTAATAAGCCCAACGCAAGCATATAAAAACCGTTTCTGATACACAAGTGAGCAAGTAAAAAAGGTTTTCTGAAAGATCGTGGCTTAAATGCCGGGCATAGTTTCCAAAATCCCCATTTCTCATATTTTAATTCGTAGATATTTCACTTTTATTGTAATTAGTATGATAGCATGAGAGTTCAACAAGAAAATAAAAATAATATGAAGAACAGGAATTGTCATTACTTTTCGGGTCAAATGGAATAAGCACTTGAATTGCAACAAAAGTTTTTAAGCCAGACATAAATTTCTTGTTCTCAACCACCAAGAATTGACTGCCAAAGAGAAAAAACTCTGGGCGTTTCGAGAAAAAGAAAAGCAAGTTGACAAAGTCAGGAGACCAGTATCAACAGCAATGTCAGCACACAGTGAGAACATTCATAGAATTAGATAAGACAAAACACGTTTTTTTGTTTGATTTTTTTTTTACAATCAAAGGGGTACATGAGCGCTAGAAGAACAGTTTTAGAAACGTACCATCAGCCATGTTGATTCAAACTGAATTAGATCAAGGCGCATTAATATATGTGATTTGTTTACATAACAGTTCGTTCTTTAATACCACTGGGATGTGTGGGTGAGTACTCGATTGGACAACACAGCACGAGGGGATCAATAAATCTAGGATGTGGCATTACAAAAAATCCCGCTTTAAAATGGAAAACTAACCACAGAAGACAGTTTAAATATCATTAACCACAAGTATTTCCCTTTTACCAGGTCACTTTCCACAAACATATATAGAAGGCTATATCTGATGAATATATCAGGTTGCATATATAGATATCTTCAGGAGCCCTTAAGAAGAGATGCACAATTCACATATAAAATTATAAAGCAGCGCAAGCCATAAATAGAAGCTAGTGTATTAAACTGTTTTAAAACTGGAGAGTGTTCTAGATAGAAAGTTACTTCTAATGACCGGGGAAATAGCCATTAAAATACATATGTCATTCCCCTGAGCCACAGGAGAACGGTACTAAGAAGAATTAGAAAATAATGACAGGATTCATTGAGCAATTTGTGTAAAAGTCCACTGCCCTTTCTTTTGTTCCTCTCTCGATTGGCTTTTATCACAGATACAGATGAATGCCTCTACTGATAATGATGAACTACATTCCAAGAAACCTGGTTGTCTGGTTCCCACTCAACGTTCGAAAATGTGTACTCATAGAGCACTTATGATTTCCCTAGACCAAGTTATCATGAGATCATTTTCTACTAACCAAAACATTGGTCTTGAGCTGAAGGCAAGAACACATAATGAGAGTCAAAGGAATGCATTTTTTAATTATTCCAAACTCTAAAATGCTCATTATTTGTGCTTGTAGCTGCCTGCTGGGAGACGCAACAGTCTATAACGATTGAAATTGTTTTATAAACATGTCTGATAAATGCCCTTGGCCTCCCCAGAAGAAAATGTTGAAGAAAGAACCAGGCACCCAGCATTCAATTGTAGCCCGTTTAGAAAAGCCTTTGCTGATTCTGCAAGTGAATCAGGAAACCCAATGATTCTGTGAGCTTTTATGCAATCAAATATGTCTCATGACCACTAATAAAGCTCTCTTTCACGCCACACTCCTATGAATAGGTGTCGACCCTTGTCAGCGCACGTGTAAAGATCTCCTCAGGACAAACAACAAGGTCACATGTCATTCAGATCATTTATCCTGATCATGTGACCAGCTGGAGAGAGGATGCTCCGTGTGAAATCAATAAACTGCAGCAGTACACAAGAGCATTAGGATGGTGGATCAAGAATGAAGAGGGACAACAGAAGTAAGAAACCCAATCTCCTATGGAAAACGAGTGACGCATGACATTGTTGTTGGTCCTCAGGAGGCATATACACATTGGCCGAAACAAGTCTACACTTAACCATAGAAGTGTCTGTGTGTCACAAATTAATGGAAGATACATTTTTCACTAACATATAGTGCTACATAACAAATTTGCATTTCACTTACTTACACATGATTACACATAATTTTCCAGAATATTACATAATTACATTAGCAAATTCCACAAATTTTATACAACCCTAACTCTAAGATCACCCCTCAATTTATGGGCAAATTAATCAGCACCAGGCCTGTAGGGAGGTCTGCTGTACAATTAGCACTCTTGTTCCACTAGTATATTCATTCAGTGTTCCATGTGTCCTGAATCAAACCCACATTAGTTGATGTAGCCAGCAAACCTACCCCACTTTTAATTGATAGAAGGAAGGGATACAATGTATCAGAAGAATCACTGGAACCAGTAGACTTCGCCCATGCACCCAGATTAGTTAATTGGTTCCATAAACAGCACTGTTTAAGAGGGGCCCTATAGTATTCCCATCTGGGGGAGTGGCTTTGGGTCAAAACTATCAGGATTCAGGCGAGAACAGTTCATTGGAGGCTCCAAAAGAAGCACAGGACCACTAACTGTTAGTGACCCACATGCACACACTTCTGGTTTGGGGTCATGTGTATATTATGGGGGGGTAAAGCCCTAATAAGTCTGAGGAACTCAGTGATGTGGCAGGCTATGTGTTATGTGGTCACATTGCTTTTCGAATTCTCACTTGGGCCCTGATTTATACTTTTGGTGCAAAACTCCACTAACATAGTTTTGCACCAAAACATTTAGCACCGGCTTGCACCATTTCTGTGCACCAGCCGGCACAATATATATGGAACGGTCCAAGTCTGAGCAAAGGGTGGGCTGGCGTAAAAAAAAAATGACGTTACTCAGGTGGGGCTGGCGATATGGAAGAAGGGAGTTTTGCACCAAAAAATGACGTTAGGCAGGTTAGAGTAAAAAAAATGACTCTAACCTGCCTAGAGTCATTTTCTGATGCAAAACCATCCATACCACATGACTCCTGTCTTAGAAAAGACAGGAGTCATCCCCACCACCGCAATGGCCAGCACAGGGGACCAGGGTCCCCTGGGAATAGCCACTGCACCCAGTGCCATGTAGGGGGGCCCATTTCAGGGCCCCCAATGGCACTTAAAAAATATTCTTACCTGTACCTACCCATACTTACCAGGGATGGGGTCCCCCATCCTCTGCTGTCCCTCTGGTGTGGGTGGGGGTGTCCCTGGGGCCTGGGGAAGGCATCTGTGGGCTTATTCAATTGTGTTTCACCATGGAAATAGTCAGACGGGTCCCCTAACGCCTGTCCTGACCCAAGCATTTTTTGACCCCTCCTCCCTCCCGTGCATTTGTTTTAGCAGGGGGGATAAATATGGCGTTAAGGCCATAGAGTCTTTTTTGCACGGGAGCGCCTACTTTGCATCTCATTGACGCAAAGTAGGTTTCCACGTCCCAAAAACAACTTTAACTCTATAAATTTTGCGCTAGACAGGTCTAGCACCAAAGTATAAATATGGAGTTAGTTTTGCAATGAATTTGAGAAAACAAAAATGACGCAAATTAGGTGCAAAACAAGTATTAATATGCCCCTTAGTTTTCACCAGTTTTGGCATCCCTTCACTGTTCATTGTTTTTCACTTTTGTGTTCCATTAGTCCCATCCCTGCCTTCCATTGTTGATTGTGCTGTCTATTTTTCCATTTCTCATAAAGTCTTAATTTGTGTTAAGCAGTTTCTAGGGACTTTTACTGGATTTCAGGTTGGCTCCCAGCTCACAATGGCACCATCTGCTGCTGAAACCTGTAAGCCTCAAGCTGGTATAATACACCTGTTATGCCCTCTGTCTTCCAGCTGGTCTGATCTACTTCCTTTCGTAACATCCATCCTTTAAACAAACAAGAGTGGGCTCCAGTCAAGATAGTCTCTGCCTGACTTCCTTCCCTCTTTCTCTCTTGGTTTCTGTGTCTATGATAAATTCCATTGTGTTCATTAGCACATATATCAAGGGACAGCAGGGGCTTACAGCAGGTCCACAAAACCAAAACCTGATAGGAGCAGACTCCATGTGAAAATGCTATTCCCATGAGCATTTGTGGTTGAGCAAGTCTATGAAGATGACTTCACAATCATTATTGCTGCCATTATCCTCATTTTCCATGGCTTTCTCACTCCATTTGCTCTGTTTTCTTTTAAAGGTATCTCAAGATCTATGTTATCTTCAATCCAGTTAGTATTTTAGGGTCCTTGATAGGACAAATGGTGTTAAAAAGTAAATTTTAGTCTATGTATATATTCAGAAGCCTCCAAAGGCAACTTTGGCACTAAATACCAAAACAAAAAACAGTATCAGCAAACTCTTTTGCCTCACAGCGACTAGGATGGCAGGGTAAAAGCCACTTACCTTTCAGACGGTGCACCCAAAATACCTTCACATTTAATGGCAGTGTTCTGGGGTGACTTAGGTACCAGCTCCAAATATGAGGTAAATGTCTGTGATTCAGTTTCCTGCCTCATCACATGTTTTAATCTCGTGAAGATGCTGGATGCTGATCTCTCCCACAGACCCATGGAATCCACTGAAAGCTTGCAGTGTCCATGTCTCTCTCCAGGTAGGCCCCACATAGGGTCCAGTGCAGTCTACTCCTAAATGGTCAGCTTGTTCTCGCACACAGTATGGAGCTTTTCCTCAGACATTTTTATTCCTGAGGAAGAATAATGGATGAGCCAGCTGACCATTAAGCAAACCATCTCCAGTCTCATGTTACAAGTGACGATCAGATCAAACTTCTAGCCTTTTCACAGGCAAACAGAAAGCACATTTTCTGTTATTTTCTCCTGGTCTTTTCAAAGGTCCTGGATTATTCTGATTTGCTGTTGGTGATATGCCAATTTCATTCAGTGCTTAGCCCTTTATTTATGACATTCCCTCCACAAATCTATGCAGAATACCTAACATCAGACATCCCATCTTTGCAGCACTTCATGGATTTTTTGTCTGCAAACTACCACGGGGTCCTTTGTTGAACAAGTTAATAGAGTCAACTTATCCTCTTCATTGATTGTGGTCCTCTCACAGGTCCAGTGTAATGAAAATGAGGAAGCACTCGCTCATTCTGATCTGCAAACATGTTTCCTCCCTGCTCAGAGTGTAGACGTGTGTCTAAGTAGGCTCACATGATAAAAGGCTACCCTCACCTAAATCTCTTTTGGGGTCTCTAGTTGGCTGAGATATGCACACTGTCCAAGTAGGGAACACAATCCTATTCCTGATAAGTCAGTTACACATCATAAATTAACCTGTGCACACCCACTGGTAGCAGGTAGATCAGGCAGGCTTAACTTAGGAGGCAACGAGTAAAGTATTTGTGCAACACTTAAAACAGTAACACAGTGAAAATACACCAAAAAACTCCACACAAAGGTAGAAAAAAAGATTATATTTTTATGTGTGCAACAAGACCAAAACAACAAAAATAAAATAAGTACAAGTCTAAATATGATTTAAGAATAATTGAAACTGTAGTACTTAAAAGTGTAAAAGCGCCAACCTGGGGTCTCTGGTCATGCTAGACCGGGCAAAGTCAAGAGATCAGATCAACCGCAATGGAGGGTGGGCCTACAGGGACCAACCTTGTCCCACTAAAAAAGTACCTTGAATGAAGGGTGCATTGATGCCAAGGATCTGATGCGAGGACTAGGGGGGCTGATGAGAAGGTGATGAGCAGGTTCCAATCTGCGCAGTTGAGGATGCATCGTCAGTAAATCCTTGGTGAGGACAGTGAAACATTGTCATCAAGCAACGCAGCTGCCAATGCGAAGGCAATGCATCGGCCTGAAGGTGATGCAGTGATCCTTAGCCATGAAGTCGGTGCTGTGATATCCTCCTCCTAGGGGCAGCCGTAATTTGTCATTGTCAAGAAGAGATGCAGCGGCTCCGATTGGCACAGTGACAACAATGCATGTTTTTGTAGAAACAACTGCAGAACACACTTCCATTTGAGTGGAAGGACTGGATTGGCACCACTTGGCAGGGCAGGGCTCACAGTTAGCAGAGTCCAGAAGCTGCAGGGGGGAGTGAAGTATTTGATGTATCTGAGACTTTAGAACAAGAGGCAATCCAGCAAGCCCTTGGAGACACTATGGGTTCAAGTGAGATGGGTCCCATCCTTCATCAGCAGGAAAGAGGGCAACAGGTACTGTGGCAGCACAGCAGGAAAGAAGTCCTTTCAAAGCAACAGTCCAGAGAGGCCATCCGTGTAGCAGCACAACAGTCCTTTTTCCTGGTAGAGTTATTCACATATTCAGAAGTGCACTGATTTGGTAGTGTCAGGGGTCCAGTACTTATATATAGTTTTGCCGGTGAAATGGGGGGGGGGGACTTTAAAGAATGGTCCTTGAAGTACAAAGAGGTTCTTTCTTCCTGCCCTGTCTCCAGACTCACTACATAGGGTTAAGGATTCCTTTATGTGAGAGCAGGACACTGCCTATTTAGATGTAAGTGTTAGCTCCTCCCTCCCATCCTGGCCATGATGACCCATCAACAATCAGATGGCCACTCGGTCACCCCAACCCTTCCTTTGTGTGAGGCTGTCTAGAGGGAATGCAAGAAACCAGCTGTCACCCTACCCACACTTGTGTTGGAGATAGGCTACAGGCACACAGGGCTACGAGCATGAAAATGCCAACTTTCTAAAAGTGGCATTTTCAAAATTGTAATGATATTTCCGACTTTACCATCAAAGAGGATTTGTCATTACAATTCCATAGGTACTAAACATGACATGCCTACTCCTTCTCAATTAGGAATTACAACTAATTAAATATAATAAGAAATTCCCAGTGTAAGCCTAAGAGAGGTAGGCCTCACAGCAGTGTAAAAACAATTTGGGAGTTTTTCATTGCCTGGACAAGCAAAGGATAAAGGTACATACCCGACCTTTTAATTGCATAGCACCGTACCCTATCAGCTACCTAGGGCCTAACTTAGGGGTGACTTATATGTAATAAAAGGGTAGTTTAAGGTATGGAAAGAGATTTTAAATTTCAAGTCAACCTGGCAGTGTAAACCATTCACACAGGTTCTGCAATGGCTGTCCTGAGACATGTTGTAAAGTGCTGCTCCAGCGGGTGGCACAGTCAGTGCTGCAGGCCCACTAGTAACCTTTAATTTACAGGCCCTGGGAACATGTAGTGCACATTACCAGGGACTTATAGGTAAATTAAACATTTCAATTAGGTACATATCGGTCAAACCATGGTTTAGGGAGAGAGCATTTGAAATTTAGCACTGGTTAGCAGTGGTAAATTGCTCAGAGTCCTAAAGCCAACAAAAACGAGGTCAGAAGAAGAGGTGGCGGGAGGCAAAAGGTTTGGTGGTGACCCTTTCAAGAGGGCCATTTTCCAACAGTATAACATTGTAAAAAGTGAGGCATTATCCTGGGCCCTTTGTTTTTGGCATCTTTTCCACTCCCCATAAGTGGCACGTCCCTAGATAAATGATCAACAGTTCTTCCAAGCATTCCTGCTTTCAAAAGCAAGTCTAATGTTCAAGGAATGAGTATGATTTCACTCCTCACAAAAAGGGCACCCCTTAGGTTCGAGACCATAGAGGAAACAAAACATAAAACCTGAAATAACCATTCCCTACCAACCTATCTGTATTTACATAAGGAAATAATCTAAAATATTCACTGACCTAAAAAGATTCCCTCAATTGCTTCATTTCATCATTCATACTTTTCTATCAATTTACATAATTTGGTTTTGTAACATGTTTTTCTACTTTCAAAAACATATCATTCATTGTTTACTTATTGTTAACCTCTTCATAATTGCAAAAACAAATTCATTAACTCCATTTATAGTGCAGTCCACAAATTCAAATTCGTACTATACAAGAATTAAAAATCACCACCCCACTTGAAACATAATCACAAATTCCCAATCACACTCATACATACTCCATACACATACATTGTTCTCAAGGCCCTCATAAAAAGTTTTTCAATATCCCAACAAGGAACAAGGAAACCACTTTTCATTCAGCCTTTCATTGCTGCGACTTGATCTGGGAGCTCCAAATATTAATGATCAACTCATTTTTGGGTAGATATCTACATTTCTATACCACCTTCTTCCGCACCTATGACCAATGGATTTTCTTCTTTCACACAGGTCCATGAGTGGGGTGTTTTCTAATAAAATACAAAATATCAATATGTAAGGCTCAGGACAATCTTCATCAGTAAGCCATAAATTTGGAAACACATAGTTGCCAAAAACACTCCAAAAATAGCTCCACCCAATCACCAGTCTGTCCTTTCTCTGTGTCATAAACCAACAATTGGCAAGAAGAGTGAAGAATAAATACTAGTAGTTCATGAGAGAATAACTGTAAAGGTCCACCACCATAGAAAATCTTATAATCAGAACCCTTCGCAATGACAGACTGAAATATGGTGTAAAAAGTAGATCCTTATTGCCACATGCCAGATATTTCCATAAATGCAATCACTCATTACTTACAAATATACTGATTTTAGGCCAGTAATGTATGACGTTTTATTTAAACTGTCACCTTTTATTTCCTTTACAGTGATAGATATTGAGGAGTAACACTTCCAAATCTGTCCTAAATTAACCATAGACCTGCTTCATATGATTTATAATGAGAAGTCATCAATTAATGCTATTGCTTTTTGTAATCTATCATCAAGGGATATTATAAAAGAAGAGAACTAACTTTTATCAAGAGGTTTGTCCCTAGTGTTAGGAGTAATACTTTTCAACTGAATAAAGAAGGTCATGCATTTTTAAGGAAAAACATACTAAAAATATTTTATACAGATACACAGGAAGAGGAGAATATTTTTGTTTGACAGGTTCCATCAAAATGCACACACACATTAGATATACCTAGGCCAGGATTGGCCCTTTTATAACCCACATGCTGTCAAATTTACCTAGATGTCAAATAACCAAATTGAAAAAACTTTACAAAAATCAGAATATACCAGTAAAACCTTGCAATAAGAGAGGAGGGATTGTGTTGATGCATACCAAATGCGAAATTGAGAAGATGAACAAGATGTTGGTGGTTCCAGAGCACTACACGAAGGTGAAGAGAGAAGTATTTGTTAATGTGCGGAGAAAAATCCATCAGATAACATCTAGGACCTTGGAAAAGGGATGGATATGTAGGAAATAGTTTGAATATTAAAATAAAGTCAATCCTGTGGTTTCTGCCTTTCCTGGGGTCCCCAGGACCCAAAAGAATGAAAGAGATCCTCCTATCGGGCCTATTAGTTCTACCATCAACTATATGACAGAGCCCCTCTCCAAATAAATGGACAATTCTTGTCTCTCATTGTAAAGACATCTTTGTCATATACCAAAGACACAGGGGATGTGATTAAAAAAACAAAATGTACCCTACAAAATGGAAAAAACTCAGATATTGAAGCGCTGCACACCAACAAACCCAGAGGGAAGTACTAGAAGTTACTGGAAATTTGTTGGCTACGATACCAGGACACAGACCAAAGGAATTTATTTTGGAATGTTTGAATGTAGTACTTTTTAATGTGCTTTTTGAATTCAATAGTGAATTTTATCAGCAGAAAAGAGAGACCAGTATTGGAGCACCTTGTGCTCCCAACAGAGCAAACACCTACATGTGCATATACAAAGAAAAACACATCTACAATGAAGCCACCCCATTTTAGAGAATGTTAGGAAGTAGGCTCAGTTTATAGATGAAATTTTCTTCGTATGGAGTGGTGAGGAAGAACGTCTTAAATAATTCATATTGTGGTTCAATCTAAGTTTACAGTAAATATCAGTAGGAATAAAGGTAGAGTTTCTAAAAATGTGGATTGCGGGTCCTCATGGCCATTTGGAAGCTATTCGTTGGAGGAAACCTATGACAAGGAAAACGCTACAAGAGTTTTTGACTTCTCACCCTAATTGCCAAAAAGAATCAGTACTGTTTGACCAGTTCCTCAGGATAAGCAGAAACTGCTCCAGAATGGATGATTACCTGAAGATCGGGGAAGAATTAAAAAGGATACCCTATCAAAGACGATATTCCAGATGATTACTGTTGGACTTTTTTGCTTATGCAGAGTCACCCCCAATCTTTTTGCCTCCTGCCTCCTATTCTGTTTGACCTATTGCTGTTGGCTTTTGAACTCTGAGCACTTTACCACTGCTAACCAGTGCTAAAGTGCATATGCTCTCTGTGTAAATTGTATGTAATTGGATTATCCATGATTGTCATATTTGATTTACTAGTAAGTCCCTAGTAAAGTGCACTAGAGGTGCCAGGGCCTGTAAATCAAATGCTACTAGTGGGCCTGCAGCACTGGTTGTGCCACCCATCTAAGTAGCTCTGTAATCATGTCTCAGACTTGCCACTGCAGTGTCTGTGTGTGCAGTTTTAACTGTAAATTCGACTTGGCCAGTGTGACCACTTGCCAGGCCTAAAACTTCCCTTTTCTTACATGTAAGGCACCCCTAAGGTAGGCCCCAGGTAGCCCCAAGGGCAGGGTGCAGTGTATGGTTAAGGTAGGACATATAGTAATGTGTTTTATATGTCTTGACAGTGAAATATTGCTAAATTCGTTTTTCACTGTTGCAAGGCATATCCCTCTCATAGGTTAACATGGGGGCTACCTTTAAATCTGATTAAAGTGTAGATTCCCTTTGGGAGCGGATGGACTTGTGGAGTTTGGGCTCTCTGAGCTCACACTTTAAAAATACATCTTTTAGTAAAGTTGATTTTAAGATTGTGCGTTTGAAAATGCCACTTTTAGAAAGTGAGCATTTTCTTGCTTATTCCATTTCTGTGACTCTGCCTGTTTGTGGATTCCCTGTCTGGGTCAGTTTGACAGTTTGGCTGGTTGCACCTCACACTAGACAGTGACACAAAAGGAGCTGGGGTGTAGTCTGCATTTCCTGATGAGCCATCTGTGCTAGGAGGGAGGGGAGGAGTGGTCACTTACACCTGAAATGGCTGTGTCTGTCCTCACACAATGCAGTCTC
The DNA here is from genome assembly GCF_031143425.1 of Pleurodeles waltl. Classification (NCBI taxonomy): domain Eukaryota; kingdom Metazoa; phylum Chordata; class Amphibia; order Caudata; family Salamandridae; genus Pleurodeles; species Pleurodeles waltl. The sequence continues at coordinate 343,263,647 of NC_090444.1, read as the reverse complement.
CGACCCCCTGGCGAGTGTCTGGGGCCTGGCCTGGGCAAGGCAGGATTTCACATTCAAAAGAGACTTTACTTTGAAGTAGGCCTACTTCAAAGGAGAAATTGGGTAAATGAACATCTCTTTGCCTTTAAAAGAAATTCCAACTATGCCAATATGGCAGCTATGTGGACATGTCACATTAGATGAATGTGTTGGATGGAAATTCTATGAACGAATACCTGCGGGACATACCACATCTAATATAGATGGATAGGATTTGGAAGCTTATTATGTTTAAATGGAGAGCATTTTGGAAAATATAGCAATGGGCTGTTGTACATTTTTTGCAATATGTGTTTCTAAGGAGTTTGTTGTGAAGTGACAAACACTGTGGGTTTTAGGATCTGGTGAACATGTACCGAAGTATTAAAGTAAATGCCCCTAAGTAGATGTGGAGAGTCTATCCTTAAATGACGTTTGATTTTTGGGTAAGTTAGTATGAGAAGGCCGTAGGATCAATTTGCGGTAAAGATTAAGTGGTCTGACTGCAGGAACAATACCACATTAATAAGGTGGCTGTGTAGACATGGCGCATCATATGATCAATTTATATGAGCCAATGATTCCGGGGCTGCACGCATTTAAAAATGGATGCAGCGAGTTTGACATCTTATGGCTTACAAATTCTGCTACTGGGGGACCAAATCTGTTAGCATAGCATGCATATGTTCAAGTTAGCTTGTTAGACTAAAGCTACACAATATGGTATTGGATGGTATTGGATGGTTGTTAACTATCTGCAATGTCTGTCACGCAGGAGATTGTGATGAGGTGACATGCTACTGTCTTGTGGTCTGTTTAGCAATTATAGTATTGAAGTTTGAGAGGCTGCAGAATCGGGGTACTCTTATTGTTTAAAAGTCCCATCAGATTATCTTCTCAATATGACTGTAATCAGTATATTCATAAAGTTCCCGCAGTTAAAAAAGTGACCTAGCCATTTAGAGGATGCTGTATATATGCTACTGGGATTGATGGGGTATACATAGATATACATATCTGTGTAGTTATTACACATGGGTTATACATATGCATTTTATTTTAGACATTTTAAAATGAAAAAATGAAGAAGTACATCTATGATATGAGATGATTCTTTGGATTTGAATTCTGGTACACTTTACACATATACACATATATATAAATATTGCATGATAATTTTGCCTAATTGGAAGATACATTGTTTATTGATGTGTATGTGTCCATTATTTTTATTTCGGACACATTTTGAAGTAGTACTCCTTAGCATCTATCATTGTACAGGACAAAATAGGGAAAATATCAGTTAAAATATTCTGCTATATCGTACTGGTCTAAAATCAATATATATGTAAGTAATGAGTGTTTGGCATATATGGAAATATGTGGTATGCAGCACTGAGGATCTACTTTTTACATCATCTTTCTGTCTGGCATTGTGAAAGGTTCTAATTATAGGATATTCTGTGGTGGTTGATCTTTAAAATTATTCTTTTATGCACTGCTGGTATTTTTGCACTCTTCCTGCAAAATATGTGGTTTCTGACACAAAGAAAGCACAGACTGGTGATGGGGTCGAGGTATTTTAGAGTTATTTTGGCATCTATGTGGTTTTGAAGCTATTGCTCATTGATTAAAAGTGTCATAACCCCTACAGATCAACATACAACCACCTCTGCCTGGAAATCCAGCGTTTTCCACTCAGAACTTATGTGTAGCAGTGGTAAAGTGCACAGAGTACTAAGGAGAACAATGGGAATTCAGCAAAACAGAGGGGTTGAAGTCAAAATGTTTGGGGGTTACCACATCAAGGAGGTATTTATCTGCACCTTGTCCCCACCACACAAAGACAAACACTTTGCCCTTGTCACAAGTGGATCATAATGGTATACCCAACAAGGGATACCACTCAGGGCAATTCTAACTTGCCTGGTGCTTCTGTGGCTGGAATTGCCATGCCTGCAGATTCCAACACTGATAAGCCCCACCCTGGAGACACCAAGAGAGTCCCTGATTTTGGGCTACAGGGCCTGTGAACACCTGCTCAGCCAAGCCCCCCTCTGCCCTCCTCCTGCACAATGGCGAGAGTAGCAAATATTCCCCCCATCTCTCACCTGCTCTGCCCAGCATGGCCCTTAAATTATCCCTAGCTCCAAGCATGTTGTAAAAGAATTTTGACTCTGCCCATTGTTTTCTCTGGAAAAGAATACAACACTCCGAATTGCACTCAGTTTTTCAAGATAGATAAACCTTTATCCATTCCTGATAATATAACTTGTTATCAGTGTAATGGAATGTATAATAAGGTGCTTAGGGCCTCAATTACAAGGTTTTGGTGCAGGGCAATGCTGCAATGATTCTTGCTGCACTGCCCTGCATCAAAAGAAAAGCCTGGAATGTAGAATAACTATGAGATAAAGCACCTTCCTGTCCTTTTCCCCTGCACACGTGCACAATGGGCTGCCATGCACCAACTAAGGCACCCTTGCACCATGGTGAAAGGTTGTCTGCATGTGGGGATGATTGTTTTTGTGCAGGAAGGGACACCCTCTTCCACAAATCAATCAAAGGAGGCAATGTCCTCCTTGAAAAACGGGGAGAAATCATGTTATTTCTCACCATTGCACCTCCCTTACGCCACCCCTGGGAAAGCATAGGCTTTTGCTGCATTCCCAGGTTCACCATTTCTCACAAATCTAGGAATGTGTCAAATGCCATGGGTGTTACTTGCGAGCACCCACTGTAACGTCCATGGCATGCCTCACTAAAGCAATGTGAGGCCATGCAGTGACTAGTGCTGCGTTGTCTCATGCCATATGTACAAGGCCATGAAAAGCCATTCAGGATGGCCTGCAGCTCTGGTGGCGCAGTTGGGCTTATAAATATGCCCCTTAATGTCTACTCCATGTATCTCCAATGCGGGACCAGGAAGTCCACATCCATGCCAGACCTTTTAGGATAGCCAGTGACTTTAACTATGTTCCATTTAAAATGACTATATATAAATGTATCAGACTTCTGGTGCTTTAGTCAGATCCATGCTATAGCAATACCTATAACTACATACATTCATACATACAGACACGATCAACAAGTAACCTAATCCTATTTGAAAACGTGTGACTTATGAAGTTATATCTGATAAAAAAGATTTATAGTAAACATCTATGCAGAAAAAGATAAAAGATATACCTACTAATTCAAAGAAGAAACAACGTTAACAAATACATTTATGAGTCTTTACTTCGGCAGGTCATCCTCATACAGTATAGTTGATGCAAACCTTTCATGTTTTTTAAATGAGATGATTAAAAGTATTCCAAGCAAGCATTTACAAGTAAGCATTTCTATGTTTTTTTCGGTTGTATTCTCGCGTTCATTATTCCGCTTCGTATTTTCCTACGTATTCTAACTTCAATAATAATCTAAAGTGAATAAAAATGCAATCATGTTAAGTATTAAAAAGCAATATTGACGCTGTCATTGTTCATTAATATGATGGTGAGAAATAACAAAATGCAGGCCAAAAACATTCTGAATGCTAGCATAGCGGTGCTGCAGACTGCAATTTTAAATGTCAATTTAGGTTTAGCTTAAGCACAACAAAACTGATTTACACTGGGATTTTACAATATAAGCAATGCCTGAAGCACAGTGTGTGCTGGAGCATATAAACACAATTTAAATGCTTTTGACTGATTCCATTCATATCTTTCTAGTTTAGCTAAATCCGAATTCTTTTTTTTATTTTTTGGGAACACTGTGTAAAATACATCTAAAGATGATTTCCTCATGGGACTTCCTGCCTGCATTTATTCCGTTTATTTTTTGTATTATGATTGTTGAAATATTAAATGTTAAGCTAGAAGCTATTGAGATATGGTTACAATATTGCAAGATAACATTCTACTTTTTTTAGCTACTTTACATTGTAAGGCATTTTATCAATATCATTTGGCCAGTCCAATTTACAGACTGAAAAGGAGCAGGTTTAATGTAGGTTTATGGATGGAAGACACCTTGCAAATGTGCAGGAAGCAGGGAACAAGCTCACCCAGATGCATGGGGCAGGCCGTGCTAGCGTGCTTCTATGCGGGATAGGAAAGATAGACATGAAAAGGGGGAGAGGCAGCATCAAACAGCCCTTCAGCAAAGCAAGCAAGGACAAGGTTAAGGAAATGCAGTAAAGAGTTAATAATAACGTTTTTATTCAGTGCTGACTGTCACAGTACAGAAAAGTAAATGTCAATGCTATCATATGGGGTACAGTAGAACTATGAATCTTTTGTGAATAACTACACTGGAGCAAGGGTTGTGTCAGGCCTAGGAGTTATACCCAGTCTCTAGTATACCATCAGAATTAGAACCATTTTAGTAGCTCAAAATCCTTCAGCAGGTCATGATTGGATATTTTTGCTGAACACAGCTCCATATTTTGGATATCTTCTTTTTATTGTTGGGAAGAAGCAGAAAACCTTGTGATAAAGTGCTTAGCTGAAAGAAACACAGAAAGGGTAGCCATTGAGGTAATGTGTTTTTCAGAGAGGATTGCAGGTTTTCCCAGGGTACTAGAAGAAAACATTTCTCCCAGTTTTAGCAGAAGTTGATTATCTTCATTCAGGATGCTCCAATTACCCCACACTTTTCAGAAACTACTTTTGGGACACCAGCATGTGGCATTCATTGGAAAATAGAGTCCCCAATCACTATCTTTAAGACCACGTGCAAAAGTAAGCTTTTTGCTGGTCCTGCAAGTTTTCTACAGGTCAGCGCAGAGTACATTGTTGTACAAGCTCCCTACTTTCTAGACCTATTGAAAGTTGCAAACAGAAAGACGTATACCCATATAAGAGCTCTCCCAGACCTGAGAATAACTTTTGATTTGAAAGAGTGTTCAAATCAATCACTCCACAGTCCTTCTAGGAAGATCAATAATTTTTCCATATAGATATCTTCTTTCCATCTCTAGTCTAGCAACATTGCTATTTCTAACTGGCGAGGCCTTACTTCATAGGAATAACCCAGTGGTGTTTTCCAAGGTCTGTTTCTATCAAAGTAACATTTCCAAGCTAATTTCCCCAAGCTCTGACTGCACTGCCTTTGCTTTATGTCACAACCTGTGTCATGATTCACTGCTCTGTTTTCCAATATTGCTGTGGTTACCAATTTCAGCTCTCTAGTCCTTCCACCATCTCTGGCCATGCTAATCAGAAATGGACGTCTTTCCAGCAAAGTAAACATTCTCATTCTGTTTATATGTCTATTTTCCCTTCTGTAGACTATGGTGCTAGAATATATCTGGAAAAATCTTATTTAAAAGGTATTCCCCACAATAATCTTCCTTTGACAAATGTTTGGTATGAACATAGGCATGTCCTGTTATTGGATGTCTGAGTTGTTAAATTGTATACCCCTTCCTTACACAGGTGTCTGCTAAGCACATGACCTGGCTGTTCTGTCAGTGTCAAATACTTTAATCAAGATCTCTTGTCTTTCTTCCAAGCTAAGCACAGCATGGGTAGGTTTGTCAGAAACCCTATTGTCTCTGGGTAATCACTAAGTATGTGAGGTGTTCGCTAATAATTTTCTAATCAGTACAATGTTACAAGAATAGTGTTTCTACTGGTCCAAAGGCAAGAGAGAAATCAGGCACCATTTTAAAATGCTGTACATCTTTCAACATATAACAACACAGCTTTCATGTTAACAGAACATTTGAAACATGCATCTGGCACAATTTGCATGCATTGAATCTAGATATTAGGGCAACCAGGTCATGCCATGAGAGGGTAAACATATATTTGGCATATTTAATGTTAGATTTAGGCCTTACCTGTCAAACTAGCTTAGCTTTAGATGTTAAGACGCAACCTCCTGTAGAGTTTCAGGACTTTTTAATGCCACTTATGTGGCCCTTGGTTATTGCTACTGTGAGCTTGCATGAAAGTCAAATATGCAATTAACACTTACTAATCATGCCACATTTCAGTGAAAGAGCATATGCAGTAAGAGATTGGTTAGCGGCTTCTCACTGCCCTGGGGCCAACATGCAATTTATCCAGTCAAACAATCAGATAACCACATAAGAAGCTAGAATTTCCTAGTAAACATCTAAGGGACCTCACACACACGTGGCACTTTCAGCAAGTCTTCCTTTTTTAGCCAACATCTCTGTGTATGCTTGGATGTTTAAGCAAATACTTACAATGTTAAATTGAATTACGTGTGTATCAGAATGCAGAGTGTGGTTGACTGCAAAGTCGTGTCTGGGTAAACAGTTATCAGTCCACATGGAGCTATTGAAAAATTAGATTGCTCCGAGCCAAGAATTGATTTCATTAAAGTATAGACAGCAACAAACTCTCAATCTGTTAGGTTCACTGAAGAATTGATGAGATTGCTTCTGAAACGAAATGTTTATGTCATTTGGAGGTCTAGATTATGCTCTGAATACTTTTTGATGTGATACACCATAGATTTTAAACTGGATGCTGTCTTTTTGAGTTCTATCCATCTTCCCCTTGCTTATTCCCCCTTCTGAGCAGTGCCCCACTGCAAAGCCATCCCTCCTCTTGTTCCATAGAGAATCGAGCAAATAATGCCAAGGAATTTGTTTTGTATAATATCATGTTAGAAAGTGTGTATTGTAAATGAGGCTTTTGTGATGTACCCAGAGTATCATTTTTAAGGACTTCCCCTGTAAGTTCCCTTGAAGACGTGTGAGTTTTATGAGCTATTATTCAAGAAATGTTTCTTTTTTGTTATACAGCTCCAAAGTGCAGTTGCTGAGGAAGCAATGGAAACTTTCTCTTGCCTTAACCCCTTCTGTGCCGGGGCCATAATGGTTACGTCCACCAGCACAGTGCTCCTGTGCAGAGGATGTAACCATTACGTCTTGGCACATGAGCTCAGAGGGAGCGGTAACGCTCCCTCCGTGGGCTTCCCTCCCACCCCCCAGGGCAGGGATGGAAGGGGAAGCCCTTCCCCTTCCACCCCGACCCCCTGATCCCCCCTAGTGACGTCTGATGACATCAGCGCGCGATCGCACGCTGACCCCATCATAGGCCACCTCCCATTGCACTGGAAGCTCACCTTCCAGGGCGAATGGAAGAGAAATACAAAGCATTTCTCTTTCGATCCTGTGATGGGGACCTGAGAGGCTTCAAAGGGAAGGAAAGGAATTTCCGTCCCTTTGAAGTCTCTCAGAGCATTTTAGCAGCCAGGTCGTGAAGCGATCTGGCTAGTGAAATGACCACTAGACACCAGGGATTTTTTCCAATAAGGAAACTGGCATTAGGGGAGCGACCCCTTGGCCAAGGGTCACTCCCCAGGGGGGCAATATTTTTCAAGGCCTTTTCTGCCCCCCCCGGGCAGATGGTCCTATTGTTATTAGGCTGATCTGCCCACAGGTGGGGCAGAAACCTATAGGCGTCAGGGATCATTTTTTTAGTTTGTTTTTTAGAGGTGGGGAGCGACCCCTTAAGCAAAGGTCGCCCCTCTAGGGGGCAAATTATATTTAGGCCATTTTTTTTACTGTGAATTTACGCAAGGGGGGTGAACCATTAGGCAAGGGTCGCTCCGGGGGGAGCAAATTAATTTTAGGCCATTTATGCCCCCCCGGGGGCAGATCGGCCTATTGTTATTAGGCCGATTTGACCCCCATGGGGATAGGGGGAGCAGAAACCTCTAGGCACCAGGGATCATTTTTTTTTTTAAGAGCTAGAGAGCGACCCCTTAGGCAAGGGTCGTTCCCCTGGGGGTCAAATTGTATTTAGGCCATTTCTGCCCCACTTTGGGGCGGATCGGCCTATTTTTATTAGACCAATCTGCCCCCAAGGGGGGGCATAAACCACTAGGCACCAGGGATTTTTTTTTTTTATACTTGTGCATAAGGGGAGTGGCCCCTTGGGCAAGGGCCACTCCCCAGGGGGGCAAAATATGTTTAGGCCTTTTCTGCCCTATATTATAGTTAGGCCGATCTGCCCCCGGGGGGGCAGAAACCACTAGGCACTGGGGATTTTTTTTGTGCCAATTTCACGCAAGGGGAGCGACCCCTTAGGCAAGGGTCACTCACCTAGGGTGGGGAATTTATTTTAGGCCATTTCTGCTCCCCTTGGGCAAGATCGGCCTATTTCTATTAGGCCAATCCACTTAGGCACCAGGGATTGGTGTGTATATGTTTGCGTTTTGTTTGGGGGGGCAGCCCCTTGGGTAAGGGTCGCTCCCCATGGGGGCACATTACTGTTGGCCATATCTGCCTCCCTTGGGGGCAGATTGGCCTATTTTTGGAAGGCCCATCGGCCCCCAAGGGGGGCAGAAAGCCCACCAGAGACCAGGGAAGATATTTTTTTTTCCAAAATAAGAGGGTGGGGGTATGGCCATACCCAGCCCCAAATAAATCGTGCCAACGTTGTTTTGCTCACCAGTGGGTAGTTGGGACAATTACCCTGATCAACACCAGGGGGGGGGGGCAAAAAGTCTACTAGATGCCAGGGAATTAAAAAAAAACAAAAAAAGTGGGGTGGTGGCCACCAACCAGTATGGGCCTGGTTATGCCCCCACCCCGACTGAAGGGGTAACAGTCTTTCAGCTCTCCCCTGCACACTAAAACATCTTATCCCACGGCAAGCAAGAGGACGTTTGATTATTTTGGGTTTTGGTTTTACATTTGGGTCATGAGAGCTTGGCTAACTCTCAAAATCGTCCCACTTGGAATGGTGAGGGCTGCACTTTATGGACTTTGGGACGCTGCCATGTATAAAAATCCACAAGACCTAGACACATGTGAAAACTAAACATCTGGGGGATTCCAGGGTGGTGTGCTTCACATGCACCCTGCCTCCATTTTCATACCCACAATGCCCTGCAAACCTCCAACTTTGCTGGAAATCACACATTTTTCACACATTTTTGTGATGGAACCTTCCAGAATCTGCAGGAATCCACAAAATTCCTACCACCCAGCATTGTCTAATCTATACCGATAAAAATTCTGCTGCACGTGTCAGCCTAAAAATGTTTTTTTTCTAAACTGCCCTTTTGGACCCGCTTTGGTTCCCCCTCAATTTCAACATGTTTTGGCTCTTCCCTGTCACAAGCACTTGGCCCACCTACACAAGTGTGGTATCATTTTTACTGTGAGACTTAGGGGAATGTTGGGTGGTAAGAAATTTGTCCAGATGCGGTGATCCAAAACAGAAAATTAGATTTTTTAGCTAAATTTGAGGTTTGCTGAGGATTCTGGGTAAGAGAACATTGGGGGATCCATACAAGTCACACCTCCCTGGATTCCCTTGGGTGTCTAGATTTCAGAAATGTCTGGGTTTGGTAGGTTTCCCTAGATGGCTGCTGAGTCCAGGACCAAAAACGCAGGTGCCCCCCTCAAAAACAGGTAGTTTTATATTTGATAATTTTGATGTGTCCAGATAGTGTTTTGGGGCATTTCCTTTTGCGGGCAGTAGGCCTACCCACAAAAGTGAGGTACCATTTATGTCAGGAGACTTGGGGGAACAGTGGGTGAAAAGAAATTTGTGGCACTGCTCAGATTCCAGAACTTTTTGTCACCGAAATGTGAGGAAAAAGTATTTTGTTTTGGCAAATGTTGAGGTTTGCAAAGGGTTGTGGGTAACAGATCCTGGTGAGAGCCCCACAAGTCACCCCATCTTGAATTCCCCTAGGAGTCTAGTTTTCAAAAATGCGCAGGTTTGGTAGGTTTCCCTAGATGCCCGCTGAGCTAGAGGCTAAAATACACAGCGAGGCACTTTGCAAAAAACAGGTCTGTTTTCTTTGGGAAAATGTGATGTGTCCACATTGTGTTTTGGGGCATTTCCTGTCACGGGCGCTAGGCCTACGCACACAAGTGAGGTACCATTTGTATTGCAAGACTTGGGGGAATGTGGGGTGGAAGGAAATTTGTGGCTCCTCTCAGATTCCAGAACTTTCTGTCACCAAAATGAGAGGAAAAAGTGTTTATTTTGGCCAAATTTTGAGGTTTGCAAAGGATTCTGGGTAACAGAACCTGGTAAGAGCCCCACAAGTCACCCCATCTTGAATTCCTCTAGGTGTCTAGTTTTAAAAAGTACACAAGTTTGCTAGGTTTCCCTAAGTGCCGGCTGAGCTAGAGGCCAAAATCCACAGATAGGCACTTTGCAAAAAACAGCTGTTTTCTTTGGGAAAATGGGATGTGTCCACATTGCGTTTTGGGGCATTTCCTGTCGCGGGCGCTAGGCCTACCCACACAAGTGAGGTACCATTTGTATCGGAAGACTTGGGGAAACGCTGCGGTGAAGGAAATTTGTGGCTCCTCTAAGATTCCAGAACTTTCTGTCACCGAAATGACAGGAAAAAGTGGGTTATTTTGGCCAAAAATGGAGGTTTGCAAAGGATTCTGGGTAACAGAACCTGGTCAGAGCCCCACAAGTCACCCCATCTTTGATTCCCCTAGGAGTCTAGTTTTCATAAATGCGCAGGTTTTGTAGGTTTCCCTACGTGCCGGCTGAGCTAGAGGCCAAAATCCACAGCGAGGCACTTTGCAAAAAACAGGTCTGTTTTCTTTGGGAAAATGCGATGTGTCTACGTTCTGTTTTGGGGCATTTCCTGTCGCTGGCACTAGGCCTACACACACAAGTGAGGTACCATTTTTATCGGAAGACTTGGGGGAATGAAGGTGGAAGAAAATACGTGGCTCCTTTCAGATTCCAGAACTTTATGTCACTGAAATGAGCGTAAAAAATGTTTTTTTGGCAAAATTGTGAGGCTTGCAAAGGATTCTGGGTAACAGAACCTGGTCAGAGCCCCTCAAGTCACCCCATCTTGCATTCCCCTAGGTGCCTTGTTTTAAAAAATACACAGGTTTGGTAGGTGTCCCTAGGTGCGGCTGAGATAGAGGTCAAAATCTACAGGTAGGCACTTTGCAAAAAACATGTCAGATTTCAATCTAAAAATGTGATGTGTCATGATGTGTTTCCTGTCGCGAGCATTAGGCCTATCCACGCAAGTGAGGTACCATTTTTATCGCGAGACTTGGGGGAACACAGAATAGCAAAACAAGTGTTAATGCCCTTTGTCTTTCTCTAAATTTTTTCCTTCCAAATGTAAGACAGTGTGCAAAAAAGACGTCTATTTGAGAAATGCCCTGTAATTCATATGCTAGTATGGGCACCCCCGAGTTCAGAGATGTGCAAATAACCAGTGCTTCTCAACACCTTATCTTATCTTAAAGGTTTTTCTTGATACCTATTTCCTATACCTATTTCTCACTTTTTATATTTCACCAAATTAATTCCTATATGCCCGGTATACAATGAAAACCCATTGCAAGGTGCATCTCCTTTATTGGCTCTGGGTACCTAGAGTTCTTGATGAACCTACAAGCCCTATATATCTCTGCAACCAGAAGAGTCTAGCAGACGTAATGGTATATAGCTTTTGAAAATATGACTTTGCAGAAAAAAGTTGCAGAGTAAAACGTGGAGAGAAATTGCTGTTTTTTTAACCTCAATTTCAATATTTTGTTTTATTTCAGCTGTTATTTCCCGTAGGAAACACTTGTAGGATATAAACACATATTACACCTTGCTGAATTCAGAATGTTGTCTACTTTTCAGAAATATTTAGTTTTCTGGGATCCAGCATTTGCTTCACATCCATTTCTGTCACTAACTGGAAGGAGGCTCAAAACACAAAAAATAGTAAAAATGGAGTATGTCCCAGTAAAATGACAAAATTGTGTTTAAAAATGTAGCTTTCTGAAGTCTGCCTGTTTCTGAAAGCTGGGAAGAAGGTGATTTTAGCACCACAATCCGTTTGTTGATGCAATTTTCAGGGGAAAAAAAACACAAGTCTTCTTCTGCAGCCCTTTTTCCCATTTTGTTTAAAAAAATGAACTTTTTGCTGTATTTTGGCTAATTTCTTGGTCTCCTCAAGGGGAAACCACAGACTCTGGGTACCTCTAGAATCCCTGGGATGCTGGGAACAAAGGACATAAATTTGGAGTGGATAGTTTATGTGGACAAAACGTTATGAGGGCCTAAGCGCGAACTGCCCCAAAATGCCAAAAAAAGGCTTGGCACAGGAGTGGAAAAGACCTGGCAGCGAAGCGGTTAAGAAATGGGCTACTGCTTAAATATTTTGGCACCTTTAATTATTATGTTGTTTCTGATTGTCAAAATCCAGCCCTAACCTGGATCATGTTATGCTGAATTTGCCTATTCTATTAGTATAGTGTCTGGTTTTGTTCAAAACCCTTTTGAGTTCTTGCATTTATAGGGTGATGATTTCTTTTTTTTTACCCATGCGCTTCCCCTTCTCTTTTTGTCCTAGACAGAAAGACTTTGCCATTTTGACATGTCCTATTGAACTGTCAGTAGTTATCAGGTGTTGGACACTTATGATTTTGTTTACAATATGCCTACCTAAGTTTTATTATATTGCATTATTTTCCTTTACCTCTGTTCTGACCTTTCAAGAGTATTTCTGCTTATTCTGCTTTCTACTGTTGTCTTATTCTTCTGTATTGCAAATCTCTTTTGCCTGTTTTTGATTTAAAACTTGCTTGTTTATGTGTTAAGTATTTTACTCCATTTAACTCTGCTAAAATATTTTTCCCTGATCAGGAGTGCAATCTCCAACTGCTAGATCAATTGAGAGTTTCTGGAGTCCAATAAATGTGGTAAATTTCGGGGTGATAAATTATAGTAGTTTATTGGAGTTCAGATAATTATTGGATTTCAGCTCCCACTAAATTGGTAGCAGAGGATGTTTTGTGATAGAGCATTTCTCTTTAAGGGGTCCCGAAAGATTTTTAGAGAATTTTCCTCTTTCGTTCCCAAATAAAAAGAGAAACAAGGTTTGGATTTTTGGCAATTTCTTGACACCGGATCCTCCACTGGGGTGACAAGTTGTACTACTGTGCCCTGAAGGAGTTTTGAGTGTAAGAATAAACAGGGAATTTGTTGTATGAGTAAGTGTGTCCTGTGATGATGGAGTTCTGTTTCCCTGGTGAGTTGTGTGTTACACAATGATGATTGTGGCTTCAATTGGAGGGTTGATCACTGTTTGAATATATTATCTGTATTTGCAAACCCATTTGATACTATTTTGAGAGAATACGTTAGTTATCAGATTACATTGAAAATTCAAGATCTCAAAATAGTATTACCCATTCTGTATTGTGGTGTGTACAGCAAAGCACCTCTTGTATGTTGATATGTATCTGTTTTAATTAGGTTTTTTTCATGTTGAAAGATTAACTTTGGATTACTCTGCATACCCTTAAGTGCATGGGGTGTAGTCCATTAAATGCGTGTTAGAAGTTTTGCCAAGCAAGGGGTTTGGACTGTTTTGAAAGTCAAGCTTTTTTCTTGGTTTTTGTTTTCTGTCGTTCACATTGGAACTGAGTTTCCCTTTTCCTTTTGGCTAAGAGTACTATATACTGTGAAATACTTATTTACTTTCCTTTAAAGGGTAAAAAGACAAGTTTTCATTGTTTTATTTCTAAGGTTAAATGTGGTCCAGAAGTTGGCTCCCTTTTCATGATGAAACCACGCTGTGATTCGTAGTTCAGCCTTAGAGCTGTGCTGGGATTGGTGTTTCATCACAAACTAGCTGTGCTCTGATTGGTTGTTAGTTGAAATTGTGTTTTGAACTTTGACAAAGCTGCACTGTTATTGGTTGCTATTCACTAATTGTGTTTTCTAGTTACTCTGACTTTTTGGGTTGATTTGAGCATAGTGTAAACATAGAAGAGGTAGTTCGTAAACTCAAACCTACGAAAGAGGAAAAGCTTAAGGAGGGCAAGAAAATTGCAACACAGTGTACGCTAGTGGGCACACTAGCATTTGAAATGATGGACATTGTGGGTATGATATTTATGTCTGGATACCTACATGCAATAGATATTCAGCACATGATCAAAAATTGCAGTTTTAATGGAGGGTACCTCTAATTTTGGAAAACCCATATCCTTGCGACATACTAAGTATGACATGAGCCTGGTGCAAGATTCACACAGTTTGAAGCACTTAATAAATGGCATCATATGGAAATAAAAAAAAGTGATGGAGAAGAAAGATAGAGCTATTAAGAAATCCTTTAGGGTTTTGTTAGAATCTAAGATGGGCAGTGAAGCGTGGGCATGAAGAGTTATGAAAATGGAGAGGGTTAAGACATCTCCTGCTATACTGATTGAAACAAAACAGGGCAAAACAGTTAGGCCTCAAAAGAAGAAAAATAGAGAAGAGACAGACAATGATGATGATGGCACATGTTTTAGAGAATTGTTGATTTAGGGACCTCCTCTGAACACTGATTAACAGAAAGACCCATGACTTCTGTTGGTGTTGGTAGAGGGGACATACAGTGACAGTATAGGCTATTACTGAAGTTGCACTCAGTGGCCTGTCTGAGACGCTAGTATTGTGTCCGTGCCTTCCACAAGCAGCATGGAGCAAGTTACAGAAACAGTGGTGATATAACTACCTCCTAAAGACATCTGTACTGGCATTCTGAGGATAGCATTTGGAGAGATTCTTTAGCATAATGTAGACTTGAAGAACAGACTTCATACAATGCTGATGAAATTAGATATTATGGAAAAAGGCAGCCGGTTGTGCCACTAAAGCACCTGACAAATTAGAAGAATTAGCAAGTAAATTAGATGTTGACATCAGCAGTATGAAAAATGCCAATCGTAATTGTGAAATGGATTTCACACATAATGAAATTAAGGAGATGGGACTCATTACATTAAGAGCCCACACTAAAGATTTGAAAACACAGTATTGGCGCAATTCAAAGAAATATCTAGAAAATGGAAAAACTGAATTGTAAATAAGAAAAAGATAAAGAACAATGAGGTGAAAACTGAGAAAAGCAAGTGGTTAGAATGTAAGTTAGCTGTGGGATGGCCAGCACAGGAACCACCAAGATTGGTCCCTAACAATGCATCTTCACCATATGTGGGTGAGAAATATAAGGCAGTGATTGAGCAATTGAAGAATCAAATTCTGGAAAGGGATATAAACTGGGAAACGTTTTGAGGACACCAGAGGAGCCTAAAGAGTCAATGCATTCCTATCATGAGAAGTCGATGCTGATATACAAGAAATCCAGAGAAATATGTTGTTAGTGGTTTTGTTTCTGCATTAGTGAATGGGTTGAAGCCAGACATGAGTAATCACATTCAGCAGAGTGAACTATGTTGATCAATGAAAGGTGTCAATGAGATTTTGAAAATTGGCAAAGAATAGTAGAAAATTAAGGAAAAACTGATGATTGCCCAGATGAAGCAGTTTGAGAAGGAATAAATAGGTCCAAATATGAATTTTGGAAGAAATGAGAACGAAATGAATGGCATAATTCCAATGGTGCAGCACACTAAATTAAATGGCTTGAGTGGGAATTTTGAGATGTTGAAAAGGACCATGATTTTTCATCTGTGAGGCTGGATTGGGCATTGGAAGTAGTATGTAGACACCATTTAGATAGAATTTAGATAGATAGAAGTGGTGCACAGAAATAATACAGCATCAATCATGCAGAATTTTGGACAAAATATGCAAAATCAGAAAAGGTTCAAATTGCCAGTATACTCTGCCCCATTAGTACAGCAGGATAAGAGAAATAACGTGTCACATAACAAGGGTTGTTCACAGAACACCATGATCGTCAATGACGAGATTGCAAGCTGTATTTCACAATGACGGTGTCAAAGGGGGGAGGAATATTGCTTACTTGGAGCATTTTTGGAGGTAAATTAAAATGGCCTTTATATTGATGGAGAGGTCAATGGTCACCACTTTTCATTTTCAATTGATACACAAGCTACCCGTTCTATAGTTTCTTCTGTGGAAGTTTGGAACCTACCCCTCTCGAGAAGGGAAGTCCTAGTAATAGGAATTAGTAACAGACAATTTGTAAATCAGGTGTCAGCAGATGTGGCAATCAGAATAGGATGAATGAGAAATAAACATCAGTTTATTTTATGTTATCCAATTCCAGTGAACTTGCTGGAAAGGGATCTTCTTTGCAAGGTGAGCTGTGAGATGTATTGTACACCTGATAGTGGTGCAGTGGAAACACAGGATGAGGATAGAGTTTTCATTAAATTAGCCTAGAGGATTCCGAGGTTGAATGCCCAGTTTTGACAAAAGATCTCTCTCCTGACTTGAGACATACAGCTAGATAAGAAGCATTTTTCAGGTAAGGAATATTAATTAATTGAAACAGTAGTACCAGTAAGGTTTATGTTGGACCTGGCCCTTTTACAGGGTCATTCTCCAGACGTTTTGCTTTTTGCCTCCTTATTTTTCTGACCTTTGTTGGCTGACGTTTTGACTCTGAGCACTTTTTCACTGCTAACCAGTGTTAAAGTGCATGTGCTCCCCCTTACAAAATTGGTATTGTTGGAAAATGGGTTATTGGTAAGGGCAGGTAGGTACCTACACTTAGCAATAGGCCACTAACCTCCACTAAGGTCCAGTTAGGTCTCAGTAAATTAAACCCAGCTCAACCCTTGGTAACTTGGCAACGAGCGTAAGGCTTAACTTAGGAGACAGAGTGTAAAGCATTCAAATATCACAAAACAGTAATTAAATAAAACACAGGAAACAGTTTAAAAATCCAAAACCAATTTATAAAAATAGATTATATTTTTATCTTTAAAATGACACCAAAACGAATAAAATCAGATAAGGGGAACCGGAGATATGAATTTTTAAAGATTTTTTTTTTTTTAGCACCTAGAAACAAAAAGTGCCAATCGGGTCATCTGGTTGCACCTCGACCGGGGCAAAGTCAAAGTTTCAGGCCGACCGCGATGGAGCCCTGCTCGGCTACAGGTCGCGGGAGGCCTCGGTTAAAAGTTTACCTCCACACTTAGTCTCTTTTTTGAAGATTTTCTTCAGCGGGACAAACCTGCCAGTCCAATCCGACCTCCTGGAGCCCTTCTCCGGATACGCGATGCTGGAATCCTCAGTGGAGATTTTTACCTTCGGACTTAGTCATTTTTCCGACGTGAAAATCCTTCGACCGGGGTAAACCTGGATCTTGATCCGACGTCCATGGAGGCCTCCTCGGATACGCTGGCTAGGAGGTCCCGGTCAACTTTTTACCTTCGGACTTAGTCTCTTTTTCTGAGATTTTCTTTACCGGGACGAACCAGCAAATCAGGTCGCGGTTGAGGCAAGCCGGTTCGAGTTGCCGCCGCAGGTCGGTCCCTCTATGAAGCTTTTTTACAAAAGTTGTCCAAACTTCTCCAAACTTCTGGGGCTTCTCCCAGATGTCCTTTTAAGGTTCTTTTGGGGTCCACAGCTCACCCCAAGGGTCCAGAAGTTCTGAGATTGTCCTTGGGGGGGTGCGGACTACAACTCCCAGAATGCACCTGCCGCAAACTCCTTTTTGGCCACTGGACAGTGGTCAGCTGGTCGCTTTCTTCAGGAGTTGGTGCAGGGGACTCTGGATAGCAATTTTTCACCTGTAGCAAACAGGGAGTCCCTCCTTGAACCAGTTGAAGCCAGGCAAAGTCCTTCTTGTGGTGAAGCCCAAGTGTGCAGCTGGTGCAGTCCTTCTGAGTGCAGGTTCCAGGTGCAGGCCAGGGGTCCAGCAGGGCAGTCCTTCTTCTTCTGTTGTTCTTCCTTGTTGGATGTGGTAGGGAACTGAGGTGTGGGTGCAGGTCTGCCAGTTTTATCCTTGCTCCTGGGTGAAAAGCAGGGGGGTCCTGGCTCTCCAATCAGGTGCAGGGTCCTTCCCCCTGTGATGACCACTTCCTGGGAAGTGTGGCAAGAATCAATCCCAGGAGGCAACATTCTCTGAAAATCCATCATGGCTGAATCAGATTTTTGGAGGTTACATCTGGCTGAGCCCACCCACTGGTGTGGCTAAAAATCATAAACACACCCCTCTCCTGCCCTCTCCTAATCTAATCAAGGGAGCACCTAGTTGTCTGGGGTTGCAGGATGTGGGGGTGTTGCTGGTTGCTCCAAATGTCCTTCTCTGCCTTTGAAGACCAGTTTGGCAGCCCTCCCACTTCCTGCCTCACCACCTGCTGAGGGGAGATTCCCTCCCACAGGCACATTCCTTTGTGTGAAGCCAGGCCACTTCACACCTCATCAAGGCAGCTTGGCCAAGCTACTAGAGCTGGCCAATCAGAGCACAGCAGCGAACACAATGCAGGGCTGAAATGGGCCAACTTTTCAGGTAAAGTTTAAAACTCTTTACCTGAACAAGTTATATTAAATCCAACAACTGGAAGTTGTGGGATTTATTACAACAATTAATTTGATACCAAATTCTTGGTATGCATCATTTAAGGAGACTTTAAAAATTAAAATAAAGTCTCCCCATTCTAGCCTATGAAGGCCATTTACTACAATGAGGGGAAAACAAATTTGGCTGTTTTTACCTCACCAGGGCTTATAAAACTATTTTTATAAAGTCCCTGCTTATAGTTACATGGCACCCAGCCCTAGGGGCACATAAGGCACACCTTAGGGGTGACTTATATGTAAAAATAAGGTAGTTTAAGACTTTGGAACTACTTTTAATTCCAAAGTCAAATTTGCATATCACTTTAATTTAAAAGCAGCCAGCAAGGCAGGCCTGCCTTTAAAATGACACTGGGCACCTCAGCAGTGCACCTATGGGTGCACCACCTATGCTGTGGTCCCTAAACCTACATGCCCTACCATATACTAGGGACTTATAGGTAGGTTAACTTAGCCAATTATAATTAGCTTAATTTGCATATCCATTTTACACAGAGCACAGGCCCTTGGACTGGTTAGCAGTACCCAGGGCACCATCAGAGTCAGGAAAACACCAGCAAAAAGTGGAAAATGGGGGCAAAAAGTTAAGGGGGCCTCTGCAATCAGCCCTGTTTTCTCACAGGTATGATTGGAATATACCTAAATGGCATATTTAATTTACCTATAAATCCCTATACCCAGGGCCTGTAAATTAAATGCTACTAGTGGGCCTGCAGCGCTGCTTGAGCCACCCACTGAAGTAGCCTGTCAAACCTAACTCAGACCTGCTAGCGCAGGGCCTGTGTGCGCAGTTTTCTGCCACAGGGACCTGGCATCTAAATTTACTTTCCAGGCCCAGAACTTCCCTTTTACTACATGTAAGTCACCCCTAAGGTACGCCCTAGCTAGCCCTTTGGGCAGGGTGCCATGTATGTAGAAGGCAGGACATGTGCCATGTTGCATGGCCTGTCCTGGTAGTGACAAACAGCCTAAATTGGTGTCTCACTGCTGTGAGTGCTGCCTCCTCATAGGATTGCATTGGAAATGCCCTGCCTTACGTGTAAGGGGTATTGTCTGATTTATGAGGGGTAGCGTAGGCATGCTTGGTATGATTGTGACAGGGATGAGATATGCTGCTTTCTGGAGTAGGTGTACTGTTTATTACTATCACAGAAATGCCACTTCTAGAAAGTGCACATTTATCTGTGCTTATGACTTTGGTGTTTTGCAGCTTACCTCCAATCCATGTCTGGACAGACTGACAGTTGGGGCTTTGTGCATACTTCTCAGACAGCCTGAACACAGGGAGGGTGGAGGTGTCACAGAGGTGCATCTTCATATTGTAAAGACTTCTTAGTCTGAGAGAAGGGAGAGGCAGGACACATCTGCATTTGTAAAGGCTGTGCCCTGGCCTCACACAATAGTGTTGTTTACCCCCCACTGATGTTTGGAGCCTGTGCTGGAGGAGGGAAAGAATTTCCCCACAAAATCTTTTGAACATTCTTGGGATTCCAGGAACCTTACTTGGAGCTGGACAGGACGCTGTTGAAAGAACTCGCCAGGACCACCTTGGACTGCTGCTGCTGTGCTGACCTGTGACCTGCCTGGTCACAAGGAGGAACTGCCACTGCTGGTAACCCCTTGTTGTGCTGACCTGCTGCTGGGTTCTCCAGCCCTGTGCACCCCCTCCTTACTTGTTGTCTCCAGAGGCAGGGTGCTGTGGCCCCTGACCTCTGTCAAACTTTCTTCAGCACAATGAGTGCTGCGTTGCGCCCTCGTGCTGCTTTGAGCGCTCTTTTATGCCTAAAAAGACATCACCGCCGTAGCCCGGGCTTATAATAATGTCCTCGCGCTTCGACAATCGCTCCCCTGCTGCTCTGGATCACCGTCACAGCCCAGGCGTGGAAGTATCATTAAGCACGAGGTTCTCGCTGTTTTCAGTGCCCCCGGGGCACGAGAAGAGGTTCGGAGGAGCAAGCGTGCTCCTGCCGGCACCCGGGGCACAGTCTGGTCTTGGGAGCGCCCCCGGGGCACCTGCTGCCTCTTATCCCTAAAAAATCACCACAGCGACCCGGGAACAACTTGGGATACTCGCGCACCACGTCGGGTGCGGGCGAGTGCCTTCTCGGGCCCCGGAGGGATCCGAGCTCCAGAGAAGTTGCATTGCAGGACACGGGGAAGGCGCAGGGAGCACCCCCTTCCCCAGTCTCTGCACTAGGAGCAGAACGCTCCTCTTTTTCAAAACAGGCATTTTGTCTTGCTAAAACAGGGAAGGGAGACAGCAACGGAGGCCCCCTTCCTCTTGCCCCAGTAAGTGTTTGTTGGGCCTCGCCTGGCCCCCACCCTGCAGACAGGGTGTGAGGAGGGCAAGGCAGGCCCCCACCACAATCGCGAGCCCCCGGAGAGGGTGCTGATTGCCCCTCTCCCCCAGGAGCACCGCGTGGCCCCCATGAGCACACAGGAGCACCTGGGGCTCCCATACTCCTCTTTCCAGGCACAGGGAGTGCCTCTTCATATAAAACAGGTACTTTCTAGGAACTATTGGCTCAGTGAGCCTTGTAGGACCCTTGGGGGGGGTTATAGGTTTCCTACCTGTTTTTCTGCCATGACATATATGTGCGAATGTTCCTTTTATGGGCATCATTTGCTGATATGTATTTATGTGACTTGTGAGATGTTTGCTAATGTTCCTTCTATGGGTATTCATTCTATGGGTATGTAGAAGTTATTCCTTGCAAGTGCATAGAATTCTTACTGTAATTCCTGACTACTGCTTATATTGCAGAATCCTGAGTACTTACGTGTTCTAATGTGACAACTGCGTATTCTTTCAGAGTATTAGTAACTTGTGTAACATTCTGACAACTGCTAGGGTAGCAGGGAATTACTTATGTGTAATATTGGTCTAATTATGTTTTGTGCAGTACAGTTTATTTTTTCATAGTTCAGTGTTGTGTTTACTTTGTGGTGTACATTGTGCGTCACATGTGTTGTGTGTTTTGTACTAACGCTTTACACATTGCCTCTGGGATAGGCCTGACTGCTCGTGCCAAGCTACCAAGGGGGTGAGCAGGGGTTATCTTGGATGTGTAACTCCCTTGCCCTGACTAGAGTGGGTAGGTTCTGCCTGGCTGAGGTGCATATCCTAGCCAACCAGAAACCCCATTTCCAACAGTTTAAGAGATAGAACCAGATGCAATATTTCTGAGAACCAGACAGTATAACATTTTTAAAAAAGGCTGAAGAGGGAGTGAAACCAGTGAATGATAACATTGAGTAGGGAGTCCTTCAAGAGGTTCTTGGCAGTCCGTTCAATTCTCCTGTTACGGGAATTTGGAAACTGAAGAATTGTACAAGACCTTGAAATATTAATAAAGTGTTAGTGCCTTGTTGTCCTATGTGACCAAACCCATCAGTGATCTTATTCCAAATTCAAGCAGAGGCTTAATGGTACACAATCATTGACTTGTGCCGAATGTCCTTTTCAATCCCACTGCATGAAGATTCACAGTTCCTCTTTGCATTTCAATTCTTGAATAAAGTACTTGTGTGGTGTAAATCCCAGAGTGTATATGGAGAGCACTGATTCTGCTCAAGATTTAAAAAAAGGATTTAGAGGGTCTGAAGTTTCCATGTAATTCTGTCTTAGTGTGATATATAGATCAACGTTTGTTGGCAACTAAGAGAAAAGACTATTGTAAACTGAATACTATTGCTGTTAAATCATTTAGCAGAAAATGGGATACATTCTCCCTGACTAAAATGCAATATTAAGAGAAAGAAGTACTTTATCTCGGGCACCATATTGAAAACAGTGTGCTAAATGTCTCAAAGGAATGCTTTTCTGCCATTCTGATATAGATCACCCAGATGAAGATTTGGATGTTTCTGTGAATAGTTGGTTATTGTAGGCAATGGATTCCATATTTTTCCCAGATAGCAAAACCCTTAGTAAAGTTAACATGTAATGATGTACTAGATCTGGTACAGTTTGATGGCAACTGACTTGCATCATTTAGGAAACTAAAAGAGAGTTTGTGCCACATGACGGCACATGGGAATCCTGTTACAATATGATTTTCTCCCTATTCTGTCATGAGGAAGATGGATGTGGACTTTCAATTTTTGCTCAGAAGTATGGAGGGTGAATGCCTCTAGTAGCTTATTTGTCAGGAGCATTGCACCTCATTGCTGTAAATCTTCCTAGATATTTAAAATAAGTTGCAGCAGTTTCGCAAGAGACTAATTGAAGGGATTGTGATGGGTCATACCTTCATTGTCTATGTTCTACATTCTATTGAAATTCTGGTAACAAGGACAAAAATGCAACATATTACAAACAGCAGATTAACTCAATATGAGCAGGTAATACTTGGAGCAGAGAACATTTCAGTTCAACAAATCAATGTCCCAAACCCAGCAACATTGCTTCCGATTTCAGTCAGAAGGCAGGGAAGACATTGTTGATGACGAATTAGTACACAATTGTGGTGTGGCGACTGCGTTATGCACAAAATCAAGACCAGATATTAAAAAAGTTCCTTAAGTGAACTTAGATTTGCCACTATTTTCTCCTTTTGACATTTGTTCTGTTTCAGAAAAGTTCATGGTATCTTCTTTACAGAATGTGACTGCAGCATTAGTGGTGGAAGTTGTGGAATTAGTAGCTTTAATGAGAGCCTGCAGCTTGTCAAAGCATTTTAAGATGACTATTTATACAGACAGTCCATATGGATTTTGTATGGACTACGAATTCGACTGCATTTACCATGATGCATTGGGGTCATACTTTGTTGCTGGAGTGTAGGCAGTGTGCTCCCTTTCTTTGAAACTGTTGTATTGACGGCTCCCTTGAGCCACGGCTGATGAGACTTGGGAGGCACCTGTGCGCCACGAGTGGTACTTATACCCGAGAAGACATTTGGTGGCATTTCAAGCAAGCCCCTATACCATGCTGCTCCCTGCTAATGACGGGCTAAACCCAGAAACACATGTACAGGGACATACAGCACTTGCTGCATCTACGGAGGTGAAAGACTTTATTACTATTTGAATGGACTACCAATTCGACTGCATTTACCATGATGCATTGGAGTCATACTTTGTTGCTGGAGTGTAGGCAGTGTGCTCCCTTTCTTTGAAACTGTCATATTGACAGCTCCCTTGAGCCACGACTAACAAGGCTTGAGAGGCACTTGTGCGCCATGAGTGGTACTTAAACCCGAGAAGACATTTGGCAGCATTTCAAGCAAGCACCTATACCATGTTGCTACCTGCTGATACATGTCCCAGACTACAACCTCTATAAAAATTAGGGATTTGTCTCCATCGATTGTAATGCTTTTAACATTCTGAGCACCGGATCCTGTTGAAGACTCTTTCTATTTGACAAATAATGGATACCATAAGACTCCACAAGAAGATGTGAAATCTTCATCTTAAGAATACACAGATAGAGATCTCAGATATGGAATGCTTTTTTGGATTTTATTGAGTTATTTCTGGAGGCAGCACCTCATGCGCAAATTAACAGGGCATGGCCATATGATTTATTGTGTGCTCTACCCTAACATTTGTGTAATACAAGGATATGAATTTGGTGAGTCCTATTGTAGGAAGGTAGACTCTTTCTAGCCTTGTTACCCCCACTTCTGGCCTGTTGGTCAGTATATGTCTGGGTGTTTTTACTGTCTAACTGGAATCCTGCTAGCCAGGGCCCAGTGTTCATAGTGAAAACCCCTATGTTGTCAGTATGTTTGATATGTGTCACTGGGATCCTGCTAGCCAGGACCCCAGTGCTCATAAGTTTGTGGCCTATATGTGTTCCCTGTGTGGTGCCTAACTGTATCACTGAGGCTCTGCTAACCAGAACCTCAGTGTTTATGCTATCTCTGCTTTTAAAATTGTCACTGCAGGCTAGTGACTAATTTTACCAATTCTGATTGGCACACTGGAACACCCTTATAATTCCATAGTATATGGTGCCTAGGTACCCAGGGTATTGGGGTTCCAGGAAATCCCTATGGGCTGCAGCATTTCTTTTGCCACCCATCGGGAGCTCAGACAATTCTTACACCGGACCGCCACTGCAGCCTGAGTGAAATAACGTCCACGTTATTTCACAGCCATTTTACACTGCACTTAAGTAACTTATAAGTCACCTAAATGTCTAACCCTCACTTAGTGAAGGTTAGGTGCAAAGTTACTTAGTGTGTGGACACCCCAGCACTAATCAAGGTGCCCCCACATTGTTCAAGGCAAATT
Source organism: Pleurodeles waltl (assembly GCF_031143425.1). NCBI lineage: Eukaryota > Metazoa > Chordata > Amphibia > Caudata > Salamandridae > Pleurodeles > Pleurodeles waltl. The sequence goes on along the minus strand of NC_090444.1, from coordinate 343,239,126 downwards.
CCCCGGACTTTGTGAGTGTGGGGACACCATTACACGTGTGCACTACATATAGGTCAATACCTATATGTAGCGTCACAATCGTAACTCCAAACATGGCCATGTAACAAGTCTAGGATCATGGAATTGTCCCCCCAATACCATTCTGGTATTGGGGGGACAATTCCATGCATCCCAGGGTCTCCAGCATAGAGCCCGGGTACTGCCAAACTAGCTTCCCAGGGTTTTGTCTGCAGCTACCGCTGCTGCCAACCCTCAGACAGGTTTCTGCCCCCCTGGGGCCTGGGCAGCCTGGTCCCAGGAAGGCAGAACAAAGGATTTCCTCTGAGAGAGGGTGTTACACCCTCTCCCTTTGCAAATAGGTGTGAAGGGCCTGGGAGGAGTAGCCTCTCCTGGCCTCTTGAAATGCTTTGAAGGACACAGATGGTGCCCTCCTTGCATAAGCCAGTCTACACCGGTTCAGGGATCCCCCCAGCCCTGCTCTGGTGCAAAACTGGACAAAGGAAAGGGGAGTGACCACTCCCCTGACCACCACCTCCCAGGGGAGGTGCCCAGAGCTCCTCCAGTGTGCCCCAGACTTCTGCCATCTTCGATGCAGAGGTGTGAGGGCACAATGGACAGCTCTGAGTGGACAGTGCCAGCAGGTGATGTCAGAGACCCCTCCTGATTGGTGCTTACCTTTCTCTGTAGCCAATCCTCCTCTGAGGGCTATTTAGGGTCTCTCCTGTGGGTATCTCACCAGATAACGAATGCAAGAGCTCACCTGAGTTCCTCTGCACTTCCCTCTTTGACTTCTGCCAAGGATCGACCGCTGACTGCTCCAGGATGCCTGCAAAACCACAACAAAGTAGCAAGAAGACTACCAGTAACATTATAGCGCCTCATCCTGCCAGCTTTCTCTGCTGTTTCCTGGTGGTGAATGCTCTGAGGGCTGTCTGCCTTCACCCTGCACTGGAAGCCAAGAAGAAATCTCCTGTGGGTCGATGGAATCTTCCCCCTGCCAACACATGCACCAAACATCTGCATCACCGGTCCCCTGGGTCCCCTCCCATCCTGACAAGCATGGTCCCTCGAACACAGGAGCTGGGTCCAAGTGTCCCCGATAGTCCAGTGGCCCTTCTGTCCAAATTTGGTGAGGTCAGTCCTTGCCTCCCCACGCCAGACAGTAATCCTGTTTACTGCGTCAACTGCAGCTGCTAGGGTTTCTGTGCACTTTTGCAAGACTTCCTTCGTGCACAGCCTAGCCCAGGTCCCCAGCACTCCGTCCTGCATTGCCCAACTCGCTGGGTTGGACTCCGACGCCGTGGGACCCTCTTTAGTTGCTCCGAGTTGTCCCTCTTCCTCAGATCTTCTAAGTGCCTATTCAGGTGCTTCTGCGGGTGCTGCCTGCTTCTGCATGGGCTCTCTGTGTTGCTGAGTGTCCCCTCTGTCTCCTCCTCCAAGGGGCGACCTCCTGGTCCTTCCTGGGCCCTGGCAGCACCCAAAATCCTCAACCTCGACTCTTGCAGCTAGCAAGGTTTGTTTGTGGTCTCTCTGCGTGGAAACAACTCTGCATCTCCAGCACGCCGTGGGACATCTTCTGACCAAAGGAGAAGTTCCTGGCACCTTCCGTTGTTGCAGAAACTTTGGCTTCTTCCACCCAGAGGCAGCCCTTTTGCTCCTTCATCCAGGGTTTAGTGGGCTCCTGCCCCCCCTGGACACTTGCGTGACTCTTGGACTTGGTCCCCTTACTTTACAGGTCCTCAGGTCCAGGAGTCCATCTTCAGTGCTTTGCAGTCAGTTGTTGTCCTTGCAGAATCCCCTATCTCGACTTTTCTGTCTTTCTGGGGTAGTAGGGTAACTTTGCTCCTACTTCTCAGGGTCTTGAGGTGGGGTATCTTGGATACCCTTAGTGTTTTCTTAAACTCCCAATGACCCTCTACACACTACAATAGGCCTGGGGTCCATTTGTGGTTCGCATTCCACTTTTGGAGCATATGGTTTGTGTAGCCCCTAGGCCTATTTCTCCCTATTGCATTCTATTGTGTTCTACATTGTTTGCACTACTTTTCTAACTGTTACTTACCTGATTTTGGTTTGTGTGTGTATATTTTGTGTATATTACTTACCTCCTAAGGGAATATATCCTCTGAGATACTTTTGGCATATTGTCACTAAAATAAACTACCTTTATTTTTAGTAACTCTGAGTATTGTGTTTTCTTATGATATAGTGCTAAGTGATATAAGTGGCATAGAAGGAGCTTTGCATGACTCCTAGTTCAGCCTAAGCTGCTCTGCTATAGCTACCTCTACCAGCCTAAGCTGTTAGAACACCTCTAATCTACTAATAAGGGATAACTGGACCTGGCACAAAGTGCAAGTACCACAAGGTACCTACTATAAGCCAGGCCAGCCTCCTACGTTGGTGGTGCAGCGGTGGGATAAGTACTTGTAACTGCTTTACCACTTTGTCATTGGTGCTTTTCATGAGAAAAACATATACCAAATACTTCAAGATATACACACTGAACTAAACAGTTTAACTTTCCTTTTCTAAAATTTTCTTTAAAGTTTCTGAAAAGTTTCTGAAAACTTTAAAAAGTTTTCCAAAGTTTGAAACAGTTTTTTTTCTCTGTGCTTTCAAAAGTTCCAAAACCTTTTTCTCTCTCTGTCCTAAACCTTTTCTATCATGTCTGCAGTAGAACATTCTCCCACAATTGTTCAGGCAACTTATGAGAATTTAGGGGGTCATTCTGACCCTGGCGGTCATGGACCGCCAGGGCCAACAACCGCGGGAGCACCGCCAACAGGCTGGCGGTGCTCCCATGGGCATTCTGACCGCGGCGGTACAGCCGCGGTCAGAGACGGAAAACCGGCGGTGTTCCGCCGGTTTCCCGCTGCCCTGGGGAATCCTGCCATGGGGATTCCGACCCCCTTACCGCCAGCCTGGCTCTGCCGGTTTTGACCGCCAGAACCTGGCTGGCGGTAACGGGTGTCTCGGGGCCCCTGGGGGCCCCTGCAGTGCCCATGCCAGTGGCATGGGCACTAGAGGGGCCCCCTAACAGGGCCCCACCAATATTTTCAGTGTCTGCCAAGCAGACACTGAAAATTGCGACGGGTGCAACTGCACCCGTCGCACCCTTTCCACTCCGCCGGCTCCATTCGGAGCTGGCATCCTCATGGAAGGGGGTTTCCCGCTGGGCTGGCGGGCGGCCTTCTGGCGGTCGCCCGCCAGCCCAGCGGGAAACTCAGAATTACCGCAGCGGTCTTTTGACCGCGCAGCGGTATTCTGCCGGCGGGACTTTGGCGGGCGGCCTCCGCCGCCCGTCAAAGTCAGAATGACCCCCTTAATCTTTAAACGTTTGAGGGTTCTCTGCATAGAAAGATGTTTAAGCATTGGCAAGAATCCTACCAAAGACTTTCTCTTTAGCCTTCTCCTAGAAAATGACCAGAACAGGAGGTAGAAGAGGGGGGTACCCAGCCAGACTCAGGGGAGTCCCCTGAGGATGCTGGGGAGGGTTTTTCCAAAAACCTGCCAGCTAGCAGGCCACCCAGTGACACTGGTAGTGGGATGGGGGTCACACATTAGTAGGGCACCCCTCACTCCTAAAGGCCAGGTTACTAGGGTCCAGCCAGATAGGGACAGGTCTCTCTCTTCTAATTCCCATATTTCTTCTGTGTCTCACAATTCACAAGCCTTCCACCCTGAGGATAACTTAATGGAAAGGGAACTCAGAAAGCTGAGGTTGGAGGGGCCAGGCTGAAGCTCAAACAGCAGCAGCTGGACTTAGACAGGGAATCTCTGGATGTAGAGAGGGAAAGGCAGAGATTGGGGTTAGTTCCCCATGGTGGCAGCAGCAGTGTTTTTGATAGCAATACTGTTAGAGAGTAAAGTTCCAGAAACCTGCATAAGACAGTCCCCTCTTGCAAGGAGGGGGATGACATTAACAAGTGGTTTGCTGCACTTGAGAGGGCCTGTATGGTACAGTTGGTCCCTCAAAGGCAGTGGGCTGCTATCTTGTGGCTATCTTTCACTGGTAAGGGAAGGGATAGGCTCCTTACTGTCAGAGAAAGTGATGCTAATAACTACAAAGTTTTGAAGGATGCACTCTTGGATGGATTTGGCTTAATCACTGAACAATACAGGATTAAGTTCAGAGACACCAGAAAAGGGTCCTCTCAAGACTGGACAGACTTTGTAGACTGTTCAGTGAAGGCCTTGGAGGGTTGGTTACATGGCAGTAAGGTGACTGACTATCAAAGCCTGTATAATCTAATCCTGAGAGAGCATATTTTGAACAATTGTGTGTCTGATCTGTTGCACCAGTACTTGGTAGACTCAGATATGACCTCTCCCCAAGAATTGGGAAAGAAGGCAGACAAATGAGTCAGAACAAGAGTGAATAGAAAAGTTCATACAGGAGGTGACAAGGATGGCAAGAAGAAAGATGTTGAGAAATCTCAGGATAAGCATGGGGATAAAGGTAAAACTAACGATCATTCTTAAAATCCTAAACACTCTTCAGGGGGTGGGAATAAATCAACTTCTTCCTCTTCTGCACAACCCGTACACATTAAAAAGCCTTGGTGCTATGTGTGTAAAAATAAAGGCCATAGGCCAGGGGATAAGTCCTGCCCAGGTAAACCCCCTGAGCCTACCACCACTAATATATCAAACTCTAGTGCCCCTAGCAGTAGTGGTAATAGTGCTGGGACTGCTGGCAACAGTCAAAACAAGGGTGTAGTTGGGTTCACTTTTGAGTCCATCATAGAAACTGGGGTAGTTAGTCCCAAGACAGTTTCTGTCACACCTTGTGGCATTGGCCTTGCCACACTGGCTGTTTCTCCCCTTACAATGGATAAGTACAGGCGGACAGTTTCAATAAATGGTGTTGAGGCTCAGGCCTACAGGGACACAGGTGCAGTATCACTTTTGTGACTGAAAACCTAGTGTCTCCTGCACAACACATCATTGGATAACAATACAAGATTATTGATGTCCATAACTCCACCAAGTTCCTTCCCTTAGCTATAATTCAGTTTAGTTGGGGTGGAGTTACTGGCTCTAAACAGGTGGTAGTATCACCCAGCTTACCTGTAGACAGTCTCTTAGGTAATGACCTAGAGGCCTCAGGGTGTGCTGAGGTAGAGTTTAATACCCATGCAGCCATGCTGGGTAAACCTGAGGAATTGCTTCCTCTCATTTCAGCTGAAATGAAAAAGCAAAGGAGAGAAAAAGGCCTGAAAACTCAGGATCCTTCTCCAACAACAGGTGAAAAGGGCATCAAAGCATCCCCTACCCACCCTGCCATTCAGGATACCATTAATGTGGTGGGAGAAACCTCTCCTGGGGTGGCACCTGTGCCAAGGGAAACATCAGCTGGCACAGCTGTACTCCCTGAGGTGGAAGTACTTCTCTGTGGGATAACTAATATTGGTGAGAAAAAGTGCACCATTTTAGTTAACATGGAGCATCCCTCCAAACCTCCCAGAGAAACTTTAGTGCAGCAACCCTGCACTGCCTCACAACACTTAGGACAGCAGCCCTGCCCTAGTGTGGAGCTCATAGGACAGCATCCCTGCCCTGCTCCAACTCAAGAGAAACAGCAACCCTGTCCTCTCTTGCAGCCATATGGACTACGGTTTTGCCCAGCTATGGCCTTACTGAGACAGCATCCCTGTCTGGCATTCTCATCACTTGATATAGGTCCAGTGGACAATTCCCTCTGCTCTAAACTTAAACATACTAATAGGAACTCTGAGACTATAACTTCACATTGTTGGTTAGCTAAAAAACTTCAAACAGGGTGGTTTACATCCCCACAGGGAAGTAACCATATAGCGGATGATAAAGGGAGTAACCAATCTATTGTAGATCTACTCTTCAATTATCACCACTTAGACAATAAAGACTCAACTGGCTAAGGTTAGCCTTATTGTCCTTCGTTTGGGGGGGGTTGTGCAGGAAGGTAGCCTCTTTCTAGCCTTCCTACCCCCACTTTTGGCCTGTTTGTGAGTATGTGTCAGGGTGTTTTTACTGTCTCATTGGGATCCTGCTAGCCAGGGCCCAGTGCTCATAGTGAAAAACCCCTATGTTGTCAGCATGTTTGATATGTGTCACTGGGATCCTGCTGGCCAGGACCCCAGAGCTCATACGTTTGTGGCCTATATGTGTTCCCCGTGTGGTGCCTAACTGTATCAATGAGGCTCTGCTAACCAGAACCCCAGTGTTTATGCTCTCTCTGCTTTTAAAATTGTCACTGCAGGCTAGTGACTAATTTCACCAATTCTGATTGGCACACTGGAACACCCTTATAATTCCGTAGTATATGGTACCTAGGTACCCAGGGAATTGGGGTTCCAGGAGATCCCTATGAGCTGCAGCATTTCTTTTGCGACCCATAGGGAGCTCATACAATTCTAACACAGGACTTCCACTGCAACCTGAGTGAAATAACGTCCACGTTATTTCACAGCCATTTTACACTGCACTTAAGTAACTGATAAGTGACCTATATGTCTAACCCTCACTTAGTGAAGGCTAGGTGCAAAGTTACTTAGTGTGTGGACACCCTGGGACTAGCCAAGGTGCCCCCATATTGTTCAGGGCAAATTCCCTGGACTTTGTGAGTGCGGGGACCCCATTACACACGTACACTACATATAGGTCAATACCTATATGTAGCATCACAATGGTAACTCCGAACATGACCATGTAACATGTCTAGGATCATTGGAATTTTCACCCCAATACAATTCTGGTATTGGGGGGACAATTCCATGCATCCCAGGGTCTCCAGCATAGAGCCCGGGTACTGCCAAACTAGCTTCCCGGGGTTCTCTCTGCAGCTACCGCTGCTGCCAACCCCTCAGATAGGTTTCTGCCCCCCTGGGGCCTGGGCAGCCTGGTCCCAGGAAGGCAGAACAAATGATTTCCTCTGAAAGAGGGTGTTACATCCTCTCCCTTTGGAAATAGGTGTGAAGGGCCTGGGAGGAGTAGCCTCTCCTGTCAGCTGGAAATTCTTTGAAGGGCACAGATGGTGCCCTCCTTGCATAAGCCAGTCTACACCGGTTCAGGGATCCCCAAGCCCTGCTCTGGCGCAAAACTGGACAAAGGAAAGGGGAGTGACCTTTCCCCTGACCAGCACCTCCCAGGGGAGGTGCCCAGAGCTCCTCCACTGTGTCCCAGACCTCTGCCATCTTCTATGCAGAGGTGTGAGGTCACAATGGACAGCTCTGAGTGGCCAGTGCCAGCAGGTGACGTCAGAGACCCCTCCTGATAGGTGCTTACCTTTCTCTGTAGCCAATCCTCCTATGAGGGCTATTTAGGGTCTCTCCTGTGGATATCTCACCAGATAACGAATGCAACGGCTCACCAGAGTTCCTCTGCACTTCCCTCTTCAACTTGTGCCAAGGATCGACCAATGACTGCTCCAGGACGCCTGCAAAACCACAACAAAGTAGCAAGAAGGCTACCAGCAACATTGTAGCGCCTCATCCTGACAGCTTTCTCAACTGTTTCCTGGTGGTGCATGCTCTGAGGGCTGTCTGCCTTCACCCTGCACTGGAAGCCAAGAAGAAATCTCCCGTGGGTCGACGGAATCTTCCCCCTCCCAACGCAGGCATCAAACTTCTGCATCACCGGTCCTCTGGGTCCCCTCTCATCCTGACGAGCGTGGTCCCTGGAACACAGGAGCTGGGTCCAAGTGTCCCCGACAGTCCAGTGGCCCTTCTGTCCAAATTTGGTGGAGGTAAGTCCTTGTCTTCCCACGCCAGACAGTAATCCTGTTTACTGCATGAACTGCAGCTGCTAGGGCTTCTCTGCACTTTTGCAAGACTTCCTTCGTGCAAAGCCTAGCCCAGGTCCCCAGCACTCCGTCCTGCATTGCCTAACTCACTGAGTTGGACTCCGACGTCGTGGGACCCTCTTTTGTTGCTTTGCATCAACCATCCTCCTCAGATCTTCTAAGTGCCTGTTCAGGTGCTTCTGCGGGTGCTGCCTTCTTCTGTGTGGGCTCTCTGTGTCTCTGAGCGCCCCCTCTGTCTCCTCCTCCAAGGGGCGATCTCCTGGTACTTCCCGGGCCCTTGCAGCACCCAAAATCCTCAACCACGACTCTTGCAGATAGAAAGGCTTGTTTGCAGTCATTCTGTGTGGAAAGAACTCTGCATCCTCCAGCACACTGTGTGACATCTTCTGACATAAGGAGAAGTTCCTGGTACCTTCAGTTGTTGCAGAATCTTCGGCTTCTTCCACCCAGAGGCAGCCCTTTTGCACCTTCATCTGGGGTTTAGTGGGCTCCTGCCCCCCCTGGACACTTGCGTGACTCTTGAACTTGTTCCCCTTCCTTTACAGGTCCTCAGGTCCAGGAATCCGTCTGCAGTCAGTTGTTGTCCTTGCAGAATCCCCTATCTCTACTTTATTGTCTTTCTGGAGTAGTAGGGTAATTTTACTCCTACTTTTCAGGGTCTTGGGGTGGGGTATCTTGAACACCCTTAGTGTTTTCTTACACTCCCAGCGACCCTCTACACACTACAATAGGCCTGGAGTCCTTTCGTGGTTCGCATTCCACATTTGGAGGATATGGTTTATGTTGCCCCTAGGCCTATTTCTCCCTGTTGCATTCTATTGTTTTCTACATTGTTTGCACTACTTTTCTAACTGTTACTTACCTGATTTTGGTCTGTGTGTGTATATTTTGTGTATATTACTTACCTCCTAAGGGAGTATATCCTCTGAGATACTTTTGGCATATTGTCACTAAAATAAAGTACCTTTATTTTTATTAACTCTGAGTATTGTGTTTTCTTATGACATAGTGATAAGTGATATAAGTGGTATAGTAGGAGCTTTGCATGTCTCGTAGTTCAGCCTAAGCTGCTCTGCTATAGCTACCTCTATCAGCCTAAGCTGCTAGAACAACTCCCATCTACTAATAAGGGATAACTGGACCTGACACAAAGTTTAAGTACCACAAGGTACCCACTATAAGCCAGGCCAGCCTCCTACACCTATGAATTGTAGGGATCAACTTGCCTCACAAGCTATTCAAGTGCAGACAAAGGGAATAGATGAAGTGTCTTACCATCCTGCTACTGAGACTGATTATGGTGCTCCTGAACCATCTGGTTTGTTGTCTCAGCCTGTAGAGTTGATTGCCCTACACCCTACGGCTATTATAAACTTTCACAAAGATCTATTATGGAGCAAAGCATATATCAGTAAAAAGGAAAGAGTGAGCGAGTGATCGGTGATTGCTGTACTTGGGTGGGTGGGGAGGCTAATTCAATAAGGATTCTACTACATATATGTTGGAAATCATTCAGCTTGTCTACCTGCAGCGCTAACCAAGGTAAGTGGAATACTAGCTCTATTTTGGGGGAACAAATAAGAAGGTTCAGTAACATTTACTTGTCTCAGATAAACCAGCGAGGGATTGACCAAGTAGACAACATCAGCATAGGCGATGGATTAGATCTTATTAGAAAATTCAGCTGGAAAATATTTTGTTTGAAGTCTAAAATAGAAGACCTGGAGTGCAAAAGAATTATTAGGCACTGTTAGACCTGGTATTTTTGACATAGTTTTCTCTATAACTTTGTGCCTCCTAACAAGTGCTAATGTGCTTGTGCTTTCTCCCTAAAACATGGTAGAGCTGGCTTACACCCAATTGGCATGTTTAATTTACTTGTAAATCTCTCTTAAGATGACACTACCTGTGCCCAGGCCTGTAAATTAAATGCCTGCAGCACTGATTGGCCACCCACTTAAGTATCACTTTATACATGTCTTAGGCCCACCATTGCACCGTGTGTGTGGAGTTTTAAACTGTCATTTTTCCCTGCCAAAATAACCCTCTTGCCAGGCCTAAACCTTCCTTTATGATACATATGTCACCCCTGGGGTAGGCGCTGAATAGCCCAGAGGGCAGGGTGCAATGTATTTAAGAAGTATGGCATGTACTTTTAAGTTTTACATGTCATAATAGTGAAAACCTTATAAACCTGTTTTTCACTATTGCAAGGCCTATATTTTCCATAGGATAACACAGGAGTTACCTTATTATTTAATAAGCTGTAATTTCAAAATGGGAACAGGTGACCAGTTCATGTTTGGTTTCTCTGGAATCACAGTTTAAAATCCTAATGTATGGTGAAGTTGGATTTTAGACTTTAATTCTGAAAATGCCACTCTTGAAAAGTTTAAATGTTCCTGCCATAGCATTTGGTGCATGCAGCCTGTCTCTGGGTCACATGACTGGGTGTAGTTCAGAGCTGGGTTTTGTGTATTCTTCCTAGACAAGCACACAGAATAGGGAGCTCAGGTGTGCCTGGATGGGCCAATCCCTGCAGGATGTGAAGGAGGAGTTGGGTACATTCCCCTCATACTTGAATAGGCTATGTCCTGCCTCCACACGAAGGGCTGTATACCCCCTTTAGTTAGTCTGGAGCCAGGACCAGGTAGGCAAGACCCCTGTGCAGCTGTACTTCAAAGGCATGCCTTTATAACCTTTTCCCCATTTCAAAGGCAGTATAAATATTAAATGAAATGAATAGTATTAAATGAAATAAATAATATTAAATGAAATTAAATAGTAAAATGAAGTATAAATATTAGACCTCAGACACCAACTCATCAGTACACGTCCGGACCTGGGATTACTCTGCCAGCAAGAAGGACAGCTGTGCTTCTGAAAGAACTGCCACTCTGCTGAACTGCTGCTTTGGAGGACTGCTACCCTGTTGTGCTAACCTGCAGTCTACTGCCTTCTTGCCTGAGTGAGAAGGACTGGACCTGCATCTCTTGAACCCAGAACCTCAGAGTGATTTGAAGAACTACTTGGCTAGCCTCCTGATCTGAAGTCTCAGGGACATAACAGGTTTCCAACAACCCTACACCTCAACTTGGACTCTGCCATATGTGAGTTCACCTCGCTAAGTGGACCATCCTTGGACTTCACATCACAAGCAATGCATCATCGGACTTCACATTACAAGCTCTCTTTGATGGGATTCACGAGAGTGATGCAGGACCTTGCACTAGAGCCTCGCTGAATCTCAGAACCGATGTACTGCTTCAGGTGTGAGATGCATCTTCTACGCAGATCCTCGCAATGCTCTGCCAACCATATTTTAAGTACTTTGTTCAGCAGGTCTTACTTGGTCCCTGGCCCATGCTCTATTACAGTCGGCCTGAATGTGTGACTGGGCGTGAGTGTTTGCATTGATCAGCACTCCTTCCATCATCCTTTTGTGTTGCTAAAGTTGTCCGAAGTGGGAAGGGTATGCCCAGACATGGGTCCCTTGCTAGCTGCGCCACTGGATTCAAGCTAGCCTAGCTGATGAAGGGTGATACCCTGAACCCGGTCCCAGGATGCTTGTTTCCTGTCCAGGGAGGACCTGGCCTGGCAGTTTGGACTGGACTGTTCCCATGGGGAACAGGGTCAAGACTGATTTGTATATGGCTGGGTCCGAACTGGGGTGACATGGCAAGCAAAATAACAATGGATTAAACCCAGATCTGTGACTGGGGGTGAGTGTTTGAAAGGTTTCAACACTCCGTCCATCATTTTATTTTATTTTGTGATGTTGCAAAGATTCAATAAGCACACATTCAAATATCACTTTTAAAAGGTTTTAAAGAGTCTCAATACTTAGAAATTAACAGTTCTTTCTTGTTACACACAGTACCTGGGATGCACCAAAAATAAGAAGCACAGAGACCGCAGAGTAGGAGCTGCCTGGAAAAATAAGGTGTTGCATTGGATTTTCCAGCGTGTCACAGACAATGGGTCATTTCTTTCCACGCTGCAAGGGTTTGTGCAGTTTTTCGGCATGTAGTCTTGGTTCTTCACTGCGATGCAGGGATATTTTAAAGTTCAGGGACGATGTGTTGAAATTCCTTGATTCACCAGAATAAGGAACAGGCACTGCATTGAGCCAGTATGCGATGTGTTGAATTTTACATCGCAAGCCAGGCGGTACATCAAATTCCCGGTCGGAAAGTCACTGCTGCATCGTTCCAGTCAGCTGTGCTGCGATTTCTTGAAGGCGATGCAGGCTTCGCATCGATTTGTTCAGGCGTTGCATCGATTTTCGATGCACAAGAAGTTTCTTGAAGAGGTGAAGTCTTTGTTGGCCCTGGGACTTCAGAAACAGGAGGAAAGCTCAATCCAAGCCCTTGGAGAGTATTTTTGGGGAAGGCAGAGTCCTTCCAGCAAGGTTAGAGGCCAGCAGGGCAACAGGGCAACAGCAGGGCAGCAGTCTTTGTCAGTAAAGAGGCCCAGATGAGTCCTTTGGCATCCAGGCAGCTCCTCTGACAGAGTTCAGGTATAGATCCAGAAGTGTCTGAGATGGTGGGGTCAGAGACTCAGTTTATATACCCAAAAATGCCTTTGAAGTGGGGGAGACTTCAAAGAGTGGTTTTGAAGTGCACAAGTTCCCCCTTCAATCCAGTACTGCCGGGGGTAGGTATCAGTCCATTGTGTGAGGGCAGACCACTGGCCTTTGAAATGTAAGTGTCAGGCCCTTCACCCTTCCAGCCAGAAAGACCCATTTAGTATGCAGATGAATGCAGATGTGACTGAGTGACCTGTGTTTGTGGTTGTATGGGTGAAATGCACAAGGGATCTGTCAACCGGCATAGACCAGACATTGATTGGAGATAGGCTGTAAGGCACAGATGGTTTTAAGTGCAGAGAAATGCTCACTTTCTAAAAATGGCATTTCTAAAATAGTAATATAAACTCCAAACTCACCAATAAGCAAGATTTTCTATTACCATTCTGGCCATACTAAATATGACCTGGTTACCCCTTTCAGATCAGAAACTACCACTCAAAATGTATATGAGGCCAGTCCTACTGCTGGTCTATGAAAGGAGCAGGTCTCACAGTAGTGGAAAATTAATTTAGGAGTTTTTCACTACCAGCTTCACATGTCCTGCTTTTTACCTACATAGCAACCTGCTCTATGGTTTACAGAGAGGCTTACTTAGGGATTACTTATATAAAGAAAAAGTGGAGTTTAAGGCTTGGCAAGTACTTTAAAATGCTACGTCAAAATGGCAGTGGAACTGTACACACAGGCCTTGCAATGGCAGTCCTAAGACATGGTTAAGGGGTTACTTTTGTGGGTGGCATAATCAGTGCTGCAGGCCTACTAGTAGCATTTATTTTACAGACCCTGCCCAAATGTAGAGCACTTTACTAGAGGCTTACAAGTAAATTAAATATTCCAATTGGGCATGAGCCAATGTTACCATGGTTTTAGGGAGAGAGCACATGCACTTTAGCACTGGTTAGCAAAGGTAAAGTGTCCAGAGTCCTAAAGCCAGCAAAAATGAGGTCAGAAAAAGAAGAGAAGGAAGGCAAAAAGTTTGGGGTGATCCTTCAGAAAGGACATTTTCCAACTTCCAGTTTCACAGTTTTCTACAGTCCAAGTACCTCCAGTGATTCACTGGGCTCTAGCTCCCTCGACACATCTTTCATCTCTGCCTCTCACATAGCTCTTCATGTTTCCCGACGACTTCAAGAGTCAAATTCTCTAGACCATCTTCAATTTGTGGATAAGGTTAAGACCTTGGCTAACTACTTGATATCAGGTAAAGGCACACAAATCCTCTTATAGTAGTAGGAGGCCTGAGTGTCAGCAACGTGAAAACTATAGACTTGTCTTAAGTTCTTTCTCTGTGATTTTCTGCCAACTCTCCTTGCCTGCTTATGCTCAAGACCCTCCCTGCAACCTTAGCGCTTGAACTGTTACTACACAAGGACTAGAGACTTAAATTCTGTATTTATCTGATGTATAGTAATGTCAAGAAGAATGTTCTTAAGAGTGATTGATATTTGTATGAATCTTGTAAACTCTGACCTTTGTTTCTAGCATATCTTGGGAGTGTCCACAACTCTTGGTAGTGCCCGTAACTCTAGCCTATGTTTCAAATGTAATCTTGGGAGTGTTTCTGACTCCAAACTATGTTACAAGTGCAACCTTCAGAGTATCCCTAACTCCTACCTATGTTTCAAGTGTAACCTTGGGAGTGTCCCCATGTCATAGTGCCCTTTCCTCGGGCTCTGCATGCCGTTGACCAAAAGGCCCACCTCCCTGGCGTCACCAACTCAGAAAGCTATCAGAGCTCAGAGTATTGATGAAGCCAGGCGGGGGAAGGGAATTAGGGTAGGGAACTGCAGGGAGAGAGATCTGAAAAGAAAATGGTTAGGAAAAATATGCATATACTCTTTCATAACAGTATAAACTCACCAATAGACTCTGGAACAAAGGCGTCTCCGTGACATCGGATTGAGACCCTTTGTGAACTGGGCATAGCCCCTTCTTTGAATCATGGAACAAGAACGAACTGCAATCTCTGTACCTAAAGATGGCAAGAGCTTTGTACTATGATCATACTCTGAATATTAACCATGTAACAATTATAACAATTATGCTATCATAACATAAACGTTTGATCTCAGCCTAGAAATGCACAAAGATTTAAATATGTATCTCACATACTGTACTTCCCAAAAAACAACGAAACTACAGCTTGCTTTTCTCAAGTGCTTTCACATTTGCAACTGAGGCCTGAAAAGTTTTTCTAATTGAACTTGAAGCGCTTTGATCGTCATGCATGAAGCGCTTTACTCATTATGCCAGGGGCGCTTCTACTTGTTTTGTCTGAAGCGCTTTGCTCGTTTTGTCAAGGGGCGCTTTACTTCTTTTGTCTTAAGTGCTTTGATCGTCATGCCAAGGGTGCTTTACTCGTGTGGCCTCAAGCGCTTTGATTGTCGTTCCAAGGGCACTTTCCTCGTGTGGCCTGAAGCGATTTGATTGTCGTGCCAAGGGCGCTTTACTCGTTTAGCCTGCAGCTACATAAGCTTTACCACAGGGCAGGCGACGCTGATGACCACTTCTGGAGCAAGCGGGGATGACAAGCGGCGTGCATGACGCGCCGCAAAGATGTGAAGCAGAGGTCAGAACGTGTCCTGGACCGCGCACAGCCTTATTCCTGACACCCTAACTCCAACCTATGCTCAGAGTGTCACCGTGGGAGTGTCTCTATGTCTAACCTATGTTTTGAGTATAACCTTGGGAGAGCCAGTAACTCAAACCTATATTCCGATTGTAAACTTGGGAATGCTGGTAACTCCAGCTTATGTTCCAAGTTTAACATTGCGAGTGCCAGCAACTGCAACCTATGTTCTGAATGTAACCTTGGAAGTGCCCGTAACTCTAATCCATGTTCTGGGTGTAAACTTGGAAGTGCCAGTAACTCCATTCTAAGTTTTGAGTTTATTCAGGGAGTGTCAGAGGCCCCAATCAGTATTGCAAGTTCTTCCTCGAGACTCTCAGACATTCTTATCCAGAAACCTAATTATCTTGCTCTCATGCAGTTTTGTTAAAGAAATCAGTGTTTGTCACTGTACCTAATGCATTGTTAAAGTATGTAGAGGCCTGCTAATGTATTGATTGTAATTGCCTCTTGTTGTTGTTCCCAAAGTAATATGTCTTCAAGAAACCAGAGGTTCTGGTCCAGTGCACATCCACCTTCCCAAACACAAAAGGTCTCAGGAGCAACACATTCTGTTAAGCAGCATGGCACCGCTGCTGAGCAGATCCAGTACCACAAGTCTTCCTTTTCTTATTTGCCGCAACCCCTCTTCCCTCTTGGGATGGTGCAAAATCTAGGGGTTCCATCCCTGGATCTTGCAGAGTCCTGAGAGGGATAGGAGGTCCAACATCAGCTCCAGTGTTGTCTTAATAGATGGAACCAGGTGAGTGCATGACAAATATGGTGACAGTATCTCTTTACAGTAAGACAAGTCCTGGCCTTATGGGTCAAATGGTGAATGGACTGGGAGATTTGTAATATCTACAGGCATTCACCAAGGGTCCACTTTAGCTCCTCTATTTTTTTCACTGTTTCTGAATGAGTTTAGCCCACACCTGGAGGGCTTAAGTCTTGATGACCCAAGAATTTTGCAGGAGACGCTGTACTATTCTCATTGACTACACTTTCCATGCCAGGTTTTATGAAGTATTGTTTAAAAAACTGACAATAAATGAGTAAAGGAACAAATAACTACAGTTATGAAAACAACTTTTATCTTAAGGTGTCCCTTTCTGGTTCACAACTAGCCAGTGGTATGAGTGAACAACTTTTGACTATTTGGGAATACATTTTGACATCAGGTTGACTTGGAATAAACATAAAGAGAAAGCAATGCTAATTTTGAAGCAAACCAAAGCTTCTGTCATGAGATGTAAGCAAAGAATTTGAGGTCAGTCTACAAGCACTCTTCTCCAGGTAAACAGGACCAAACAAATAGCTTCAGCTGTTAATGGTGCCAAACTTTGAGGCCGTATAGATGCAACTACAGAAGGCGGATAATCATATTTCGAGAGCACTATTGTTTTTGGGCCCTGGTACACTTTTGCCGCCCCTTTATTTGGAATTAGATTTTTTCTCTTGTAATATTTGTATTGTCCTAATTCTCTGTTTGGTTCATCCTCACATGAAGGAATGAGCAGAAATTCATTTGAAATTGTCCACAGAGATAGTAATTTGTGTTGCACCAAATATGGTCAAGTAATGGTACCGCGTAAGGAATACTGTAAAATCACTCGATTTTGACTCTATCTGTGAAAAACAAGCTATCACTAATGCTGATTCAATTAGAAGAATCAGGGAGGGATATTGGAAGAATAAAATTAAAGATGTGTGTAATGAAGGTGTCAGCGCATCAGAGCCTTAATAAGTAAACTTACAAGGAGATGCGTCTAGGTCGACAAACCTTTGGACCGCGTTTGGAGACTTCCCAGTACAAAGTATTCCCTCTAAATCATTAACCAACAATATCAATAAATAATCAATAATGACAATCACAAATCAATGAACACTCAATAGGAATAAAAATGTGAACACACCATGATCTTTCAGTCATGAATAACCACACCAGTTTAATTTAGTGTTAGGATATTTATTTCCATATTAGTTACAATCTAATATCATGTCTATTAGTCTCAATAGCAATAAACTCATCAGAAAACAATACCGATTAGCAATCAGAGCACAACTTAATCAATGCATAGGCTATATTCATTCAATATTTATGCACATCATTAATATGAATCAACTTGGCAGTGTCCCATTAGTACATGAATCAACAAAGCAAGATCTCAATCATTTGTTTATTTGCACAAGGTATTATCGAACACCTCAACTAACCTCGAATTAGCATTAGCATGTTGGGCTTCATGCAAAACATTTAGTGAACCAGAATTTGGAAAACATCTAAACTAAGGCCTCTATCAAAATAGCAGTTGGTACCTAGAAAGAAAAGGCAAACAGACAATCACAATTTGCATCAGATAGTTACCAATCCAACAGATCAGCAAGCAGCGTCAGTCTTCGTCCTCAGGACATCAGTCGATTCACCATCAGCAGAGATAGAACGAGCTAAAGTCTCAAGATAGCATAGCTAAGGAACGGCTACTTCCCCCAGATGGAGGAGAAGTTAGCATCAGGCAAGAATGGGGTAGAGAATGGTTTAAAGTGACAGGGTAACTAAACTAAAATATGGCAAATAGCAAAAGTCACTCTAGCAAAGTCTCATAGCAAATGGAATGGCAAATGGCAATGGTAGAAGTAAAAGTTAAAGTGTAAGTGGTCCCGTTTTCCCTCGGGTCACACAGTTAAATCAAAACTGTCTAACTATTCCCTAATTCCTCATTGGATAAAGTTCGGTGCATCATTGTCTCTGACCAATAATTTGGTAAGCACCTTGCTAGAATTTTCCACAGTTCACAGTTCCAACATCATGGATTGGTCCACGTTATTGAGGTCTTCAACGGTTGGAATGTCAGGTAGAAAATGTTACACTTTGCGCTCCAGCCAGTGTCTTCATTGTCTTCTCCTAGGAGAGTAACCTTGCACCTGTTACAAATTACACTGTTGCATCTAGCAAGAACATCGCCTTGAGCAAACCGGTTCTCATGAGAAAGAATTTACTACGGCTACACACACATATAGCTCCTGGAAAAATACAGCTTTGTGTCCTTCAGGAAAGCTACACACTACACGTTAGAAAATGCAATTCAATATGAGGCCAGGCAGCTAGGCCCAAGCCCTCCCTAAGTTAATGAAGCAAGGGCCAGATGTAGCAAATTCCGATTTTGCGATTCGGAAATTGCAAGTCAGTGCGACTCGCAATTTCCAAATCGCAAAATCGGATGCAGAACGGTGTCTCAGACACCGTCTGCGAATCTCAATGGGGTCGCAAAGACCCACCTCATTAATATTAATGAGGTGGGTCGCATTTTGCGACCCCATTGAGATTCCCTGCACTCACAGGGATGGTGGCCTGCTGGAGACAGCAGACCTCCATGTCTGTGACTGCTTTTTAAATGAAGCTGTTTTTTTTTTTGTATTGCAGCCCGTTTTCCTGAAATGAAACCGAGTTACAATACAATAAAATAACGAAGCCATTTGGTTTCGGTTTTTCAGAGTAGGCAGTGGTCCATTGGACCACTGCCTACTCTGAAAAAACATTTATGGCAACATTCACAAAGGGGAAGGGGTCCCATGGGGGCCCCTTCCCTTTTGCGAATTGGTTACGACCAGTGTGACACTGGTGATAACTGCGAATTGCTTTGCGACCGCGGTCACAAAGCAATTCTGCATCGTGGTGCGAGTCACAAATAGGAAGGGAACACCCCTTCCTATTTGCGAGTCACATTCCCATTTTGCGAGTCGGTACCGACTCACAAAATGGGAATGTGCATCGCAATGCACATTTTGCATGGCGCAAACTGCGATTTTCCCAGTTTGCGCCATGCAAAACGCTTACTACATCTGGCCCCAAATTCATAACACCTAACCCTAATTTTGATATACTGATACAATTTCAAACAATATTGCATAAAAAATCAGAATTAACAAGCCTTTTCATTAGTCTTCGTATACATTGGTGACCACTCCCCATGGGCACATTTCAAACGTGTGCATTATTTTCTATGTTAACACATTTTCTATGCAGCTTCATCACACAATATATTGCAAGCTTCATATTAATATTGCTTTTAAAAGGACACACTCCAACAAAGGTAGGGATGACTCTCTGGCATACAGATTTCTTCGATATAAGAACCCCTCATCTTTGAGACATATTTAGATGACATTTACCCCGAAGCACAGCGTAACTTGTATATTCAATTTCGGTTTAGCATCTTTTTAATAAAGACACATACAGCGAAGTGAAAAAAGGTAAAACCTGTGATAAATAATGTAATTGTAGTATAGTGAAACTATTTTGCATTTCATGCTCTTTTGCTCTGGGTCAATAACTGTCTACATCAAATGGTGTGTACTTTTGTTCAAAAAGTATGAAAAATCTGCAGGGTGATGCTTTATGATAGGAGTATGGGACTAACCAGCCCGAGGTTTATTATGCGGATGTCTCTTACATTCAGACATTTGGGCCACCATGACTGTGCGGAGATTTACATATTTCAGTAGAAGCAGACTGATGTGTTTTTGAACTGACAAGACTGAATATGTGATTTGTGATTAACGTGAGCTGAGCCTCTAGAGCGAGGTCTGATCTGAGAGCAACAGGTGATGATGCCTAAACTGAGCTCTTTAATATTGAGGATCGACTTGAGAAATGCAACCAGTGAGTCCAGCTAATGAAATTGGGACCTTTGAACGCTATTTTGTAATTTGCCTTCTTTCGATCTCTACTGTTAAAGTTGTTTACAAGATCTGATCTGAAATTTGCTGATCATGAATCCTGACCTGAAATAATCCACCGATGAAGCCTGATCTGAGGCTGACTGATCAGGAAAAACAACACAATTATTTTGTAGTAAATGTTCCACGAATGGTTAGTTTGACTGCACTCTAGCATCGTTTTAAAGCAACATTATTTTAGATGATAATTAATACTCGTCACATGTTGTATTGTGTCCTGCACAATGCCAAGGGTAGTGTAGTGTCGTGCAGCTCATAACCAATAATTATTGAGGTTACCCCCGAATCCACATCAACCTTTTTTAATTTGATGTGCTAAAGAATATTTCGTATTTAATTGGGTCCATGAAAACCTCAAGACTGAAAGATTCAGTGACTAACAGGAGGATTAAAATAGTTTAAAGAGAAAATAAAGTGATTAGCAGGTGGTCTGTGCAGGACGTGCTCTCTATCATTGCACTTAATTACTCAAATTGCAGCACTTCAAAAAATAACGCTGCAGTTCCAAAGGTTAATTAGCGATGCCTAGTAAATTTTGTGTATATATTGCCATATTTACTATGTGGTCGACGACAGAGGTCAAAGTGTCAGGCTAGTCTTCTGACAGATTGCTGCTTATTCCTTTAACATTGAGTGTGGTGTTTACTGTCCTCTCTGAAAGTGAGAGGATTTTGTAAAGTGAACCATGTGACAATCTAGTTGGTGTAAAGGAAAATCATCGGCATGTAGTTTTTTCTAGCACACAGAGAATTTAAATACCTATAAATTAACTTTACACATATAATAAAATAAGCAGATAGTGAAGCAAAAATTAAGCGCTCTTTTTCTTATTCTGAAGTGTAATGGCACCAAATATCTTTATAGGAGCAATAAAAATAAAGATAATTGACTTAGTGATGCGCAGATGAACAAATTACAAATATTCGCTGAAATCCAATTTCCACAAATTATGGTTTGTGTGCTGTTAGAAATGGGGTTTCTGGTTGGCTAGGGTATGCACCTCAGCCAGGCAGAACTTACCCACTCTAGTCAGGGCAAGGGAGTTACACGTCCAAGATAACCCCTGCTCACCCCCTTGGTAGCTTGGCACGAGCAGTCAGGCTTAACCCGGAGGCAATGCGTAAAGCGTTTGCACAACACACACATACATGTGACGCAATATCCCCACCACAAAGGAAACACAACACCAGATTATATAAAAATACACTGTATTGTACACAACGTAATTATTAGACCAACATCACATAACAGTACTATCCTGCTACCTTAGCAGTTGTCAGAACACGTTACACATTAATTACTCTGCAAACTAGCAGTAGTCACACATAACACACAGGTTACTCAGTATTCTGCAACATAAGCAGTAGTCAGGAAACACGTTATCACATTAGAACACTTGTCATAAGAATATCATAAAACGCCCATAACAGGAACATTAGAAAATCTATGGCAAGTTAAGCAAACATATTAGCAAGTCATGCCCATAAAAGGAACATGTGCACACATATGTCAACACATCAAAGAACAGGTAGGCAATATAACAGAATGAATAAAGTCTGTAGAAAGAACTTTAAATTATCAGCATATTGGTCCATGTTTAGACAGTACCTGTTCTGATGAAGCAGGCACCCTCCGTTCCTGAAGAAAAAGAAGAAAGGGGGCCCCAGCGCTCCTCTGCGCAAAATGGGGGCCCCTGACAATGTGGGGAGCGAGGAGGGTAACACACACCTCCCCTTAACGAAAAACGGGCCCCTCGGGGGACCGTAAATGCTGGGGGCCCCCCCAGGCCTCCACCGGCCCTCTCGAGGGGGGCGCCCCGGTCAGGGAAACCTTTGAGGTTGGGAGGGGGGCGCCACGCACCCCCTCCGGTTGAGAAACGGGCCCCTCCGGGGACCCGCAACTCCTGGGGTCTCCCGGGGCCTCCGTCGGCTCTTTCACCAAGGGAGACCCCTTTACTGAAAGGTTGGCCCTCGCAGGGGCCCTGAGGAATTCGGGGGCGCGGCGAGCCTTCGAGGAGGCTACTGCCCGCTCCCAAGACAACTGAAGCCGCCCGAGGCTTCTCCAGGGGAGGGAGAGGCGTCCTCCTCTCCTCTCACCCTCCGACGGCAACCGGCGACCGAAGCCTTCCGAGGCTTCTCCAGGGGAGGGAGAGGCGTCCTCCTCTCCTCTCGCCCTCCGGCTGCAACCGGCCCCAGGCAGGGCCTTCTGGTGCCCCGGGGGCGCTCCTCGGAGCGATCCCTACCCCGGGGGCACCGCTAGGAGCAGGTTTGCTCCTGATTCTTTCTTTGTGGATTTTCTCGTGCCCCGGGGGCACAGAGCTGAGCGCGATCCTCGCGCTCTGAAATAATAAAATAACCCGGCTGCGGCGGTGATCCGGGGGCTCCAAATAGAGCGCTTTTCACAGCGCTAGGAAAATTCTGCAGCCAGGGCTGCGGCGGTGATTCTTCCTTGGGCCAAAGAAAAGCGCTTTTCAAAGCGCTAGGAAACATTTAAAGCCTGGTGATTTCTCTGGGCAAAAGAAAAGATTGTTGTAGGGGTCAGGGGCCACAGCACCCTGCCCCTGGGAACAATAATCAAGGAAAAGGTACAGGGCTGGTGGGTCCAGCTACAGGCCAGCACAAGGGGTGCAGTTGGTGGCAGTTCCTCCTAGTGACCAGGCAGGTCACAGGTCAGCACAGCAGCAGCAGTCCATGGCGGTTTCCTGGTGAGTCCATTCATCAGCGTCCTGTGTCCAGTTTCAAGTTCCAAGAATGTTCAAATTGTGGGGAAAATTCCCCTGTACTTATAGTCAGTTCTTACAGTGTTTTACAGTGGTAGGGAGAGGAGGTTCCAGCCAGTTACAACTGGTTCTGGGAGTGCCCCCTCTCTCCTTTCAGCACAGGCTCCAAACATCAGTGGGGGGTTAACGACCCTATTGTGTGAGGCCAGGGCACAGCCTTTACAAATGTAGGTGTGCCCCGCCTCTCCCTTCTCTCAGCCCAGGAAGACTATTCAGTATGTAGATGCACCTCAGTGACACCTCCACCCTCCCTGTGTACAGGCTGTCTGAAAAGTATGCACAAAGCCCCAACTGTCACTCTGCCCAGACGTGGATTGGAGTCAAGCTGCAAAACACCAGAATCATAAGCACAGATAAATGCGCACTTTCTAGAAGTGGCATTTCTGTGATAGTAATAAAAAATACACCCACACCAGTAAGCAGTATTTATTATCACCATCACAACCATACCAAACACGCCTACGCTAGCCCTCATAAATCAGACAATACCCCTACACATAAGGCAGGGCATTTCTAATGCAATCCTATGAGAAGGCAGCACTCACAGCAGTGAGACACCAAGTTAGGCTGTTTGTCACTACCAGGACAGGCCATGCAATATGGCACATGTCCTGCCTTTCTACATACATGGCACCCTGCCCACAGGGCGTACTTTAGGGGTGACTTACATGTAGTAAAAGGGGAGTCCTGGGCCTGGCAAGTAAATTTAGATGCCAGGTCCCTGTGGCAGAAAACTGCGCACACAGGCCCTGCGCTAGCAGGCCTGAGACAGGTTTGAAAGTCTACTTCAGTGGGTGGCGCAAGCAGCGCTGCAGGCCCACTAGTAGTATTTAATTTACAGGCCCTGGGTATAGAGATACCACTGTACAAGGGACTTATAGGTAAATTAAATATGCCAATCAGGTATAAGCCAATCATACCAACTTTAGATGGGAGAGCACCTGCACTTTAACACTGGTCAGCAGTGATAAAGTGCTCAGAGTCCTAGAGCCAACAGCGAAAGGTCAGAAAAACCAGGAGGAAGGAGGCAAAAAGACTAGGGATGACCATGCGTATGGCCAAAAGTCCAACACAACCCCCTACCAGCCAAAATCCAGGGGAGAACAATCAATACCTTGATGTACTTTCCTGATTGGGGCGATAGAACAAGGACCCAGGCCCACAACAGCAGGGGCATGTTCCAGTTCTACGCCTTCCTGACTCCACTGGGATCTCTCTGTCAATGCGTCCCAGGCAGCCTAGACCAACCCACGGGGATTCTCTAGCTGCCAATGGCCAGAACCAGGCCCCAGGCCATCTAGGAGCCTCTGGTCTCTGAAACCATAATGAGTGGGGGGCGGTAGCCCCAGGTGCAAAGCAACCTGTCTCCACTCCATTTTTGATCAGTTCAGGGGCTCTACCCTGCCACTGATCCACCAACCTAGGGTCCGCACCCATAGGTTCTACAGGGGCTAGAGGCGAGGCTCTCCTCCCTCTACCCCTCCTTTTAGGATCCCGCCCTCCTCTCCTAGGAGGGGTATCACCAGAATCCACACTTGCCAGGGGGCTGGGTACAGCAGCCCTGCACAACTTTCTCGCCAGCCCAGGATCACTACCTGGCGACTGACCACCCAACCCAGGGACGACACCCTTGGGTTGCACCGGGGTCCGGGGCGGGCTTCCCCCTCCCTGAACCCCACTTCCAGAGTCCTGCGTCTCCCCACCTCGGGAGAAGCCACCAGAAGTTTCACACAGGGAGGTGAGCGCACTAACCGCCCCCCCAACCAGGTCAGAGTTTACCCCCTGAACCTGTCTATCTAGTCCAGGGACGACACCCTTAGACTGGACCATTGCCCAGCGAACCAGGACTTCCTTGGGAGCACACCTACCCCCTACCAGATCAGAGCTTACCCCCTGAATCTGGCAATCCAACCCAGAGTCACTACCCTGCGGTTGAACCACTGCCCGGCGCACCAGGACTTCCTTGGGAGCACACGTACTCCCCATCAGGTCAGAGTTTACCCCCTGAACCTGATCATCCAACCCAGAGTCACCACCCTGCGGTTGAATCATTGCCTGGCGCACCAGGACTTCCTGGGGGGCACACCTACCCCCCATCAGGGAAACACTTTCCCCAAGGGCCACACAAGAGTCTGGCTGGCGCAGGTCTCCTGACCTCTGCCCATCGGACAGAGTCTGGATTCCCCCCAGCCCAGAAATGGTCTCACCAAGGTCATTCCTGGGGGGCTCTGCTCTCAGAGCTGACCCCTGACCCTCCAGGTTCTCCACTGGGGCCCGCAGCCCCCTCTCAACCCTATGCCTGGATTTCCGCCTCCTCCGCTGTAGAGCGAGACTACCAGACACCAGGACCGGCGGAACGCTATCACCAGCCACCCGCCTAAATCCTAATGACAAAATGGGATCCTTCTGAACAGCTGGCCCTACGGCACAGGTTAGGCTCACCTCCTGGCGTTCACTCATGGAACCTTCAGGGGCCTGGGACGGTATCTTGGGCACCTTGGGCCTCAGCCCAGCCCCATTCCCTCTCCTCAGAGACGGGACATGGGGTCCCTCACCCATCCCAGTCCACTGGGACCTACCTGGGACACTCCATTCCTTTCCCACCACACCTTGTTGGGAAACACCTAGACCACTCTCATTAGGAACACCCCCTAATGTCACACCAGACCCTCTGGTACGCAACCAGAAGTCTGCCTCCTTTGCAAGCTCCCTGGAGTCAGAGAGCTCACACACTGACAAGTGTTGGCGTAACTCTGAAAAACAACAACGAAACAGGTGCTCTCTGAGAATCAGATTAAACAGCCCTTCAAAATTGTTTACTGTGCTACCCTTCACCCATCCATCTAGTGCAATGCAGCAATCCTCCACAAACTCCTCCCAAGACTGGTGGGACAGTTTCTTACCACCCCTAAACCTTTTTCTGTATTCCTCAGGGGAAAAACCATACTTCACAATCAGTGCGTTCTTCACAGCGGAGTACCCCTCCCTGTCACTCTCTTCTAGAGTCAGTAGGGCATCCCTCCCCTCCTCAGGAATAAAACTCCCTAGGCCAGTTCCCCAATCCTTCTCAGGGATCCTGCGCTCTACCAGAGCCTTCTCATATTCCTTTAACCACTGACGTATGTCACCCCCCTCTTGGAACCTAGGTACCAGATCTATGGGTATGTGAGGAACCTCTTTGCTACAGCACTGTACATTGCTGCCACCACTGGACTCCACCTGCAGCGCTGGTGAGTCCAGAACCTTCAGACTGCGCTCTAGAGCGAGTCTTTCTCTGGCAAAGGCCCTCTCTGCCTCTGCCATTCTCTCCTGTACTAAGGCCTTCTCTACCTCAGCCCTTCTCTCCTCAACAGCTAGGCGCGCTAACTGCAACTTCAGGTCCCTCTCTTCCCGCCTATCTCTTAGCTCATCAGGCGTCATGGAATGAGAGGTAGCCCTGCTTCTTACACTGGACCCAGCAAGGGACTCCCTATCACTGGGGCCTTCCCTGTCAACTGGCGTCCCCACCCGGTCATTCTCACCCTCCTGATCAGTCTCTCTACCACTCTCTAGGGATGAGGTCTGGGAGCCCTCCCATTGGGAACCCTCGCTACACTCAGGATCCTCTGGGTACCCCCTACGCACACTCCCTCCCTGGGTAAATGTCACAAACCTTTCAAAGAAATTCAGAGATCTCCTGAGGTCCCCTTCTACAGGCAGCCCTCTCTCTCTACAGAACCCTCTAATTCCCCCTGCGTGTAAAACGGCAGGTCCTCTAAATCAAAGGTAAGCCCCATCTTGAAAAGGTACAAATAACTCAACTGTGACAACCACAATACCCAAGCGTGAGAACTGAAAACAGGTAAAATGACCAAAGAGAGAAAGTTAAGAGAAGCCAAACATGTGATGGTCTAAACGAAATCCTTATAGTGAAATAATGAGTCACAATGGTATTGTGCAAGCGCAAGTCCTATCCTCACCGCTGACTTCCAATGTTAGAAATGGGGTTTCTGGTTGGCTAGGGTATGCACCTCAGCCAGGCAGAACTTACCCACTCTAGTCAGGGCAAGGGAGTTACACGTCCAAGATAACCCCTGCTCACCCCCTTGGTAGCTTGGCACGAGCAGTCAGGCTTAACCCGGAGGCAATGCGTAAAGCGTTTGCACAACACACACATACATGTGACGCAATATCCCCACCACAAAGGAAACACAACACCAGATTATATAAAAATACACTGTATTGTACACAACGTAATTATTAGACCAACATCACATAACAGTACTATCCTGCTACCTTAGCAGTTGTCAGAACACGTTACACATTAATTACTCTGCAAACTAGCAGTAGTCACACATAACACACAGGTTACTCAGTATTCTGCAACATAAGCAGTAGTCAGGAAACACGTTATCACATTAGAACACTTGTCATAAGAATATCATAAAACGCCCATAACAGGAACATTAGAAAATCTATGGCAAGTTAAGCAAACATATTAGCAAGTCATGCCCATAAAAGGAACATGTGCACACATATGTCAACACATCAAAGAACAGGTAGGCAATATAACAGAATGAATAAAGTCTGTAGAAAGAACTTTAAATTATCAGCATATTGGTCCATGTTTAGACAGTACCTGTTCTGATGAAGCAGGCACCCTCCGTTCCTGAAGAAAAAGAAGAAAGGGGGCCCCAGCGCTCCTCTGCGCAAAATGGGGGCCCCTGACAATGTGGGGAGCGAGGAGGGTAACACACACCTCCCCTTAACGAAAAACGGGCCCCTCGGGGGACCGTAAATGCTGGGGGCCCCCCCAGGCCTCCACCGGCCCTCTCGAGGGGGGCGCCCCGGTCAGGGAAACCTTTGAGGTTGGGAGGGGGGCGCCACGCACCCCCTCCGGTTGAGAAACGGGCCCCTCCGGGGACCCGCAACTCCTGGGGTCTCCCGGGGCCTCCGTCGGCTCTTTCACCAAGGGAGACCCCTTTACTGAAAGGTTGGCCCTCGCAGGGGCCCTGAGGAATTCGGGGGCGCGGCGAGCCTTCGAGGAGGCTACTGCCCGCTCCCAAGACAACTGAAGCCGCCCGAGGCTTCTCCAGGGGAGGGAGAGGCGTCCTCCTCTCCTCTCACCCTCCGACGGCAACCGGCGACCGAAGCCTTCCGAGGCTTCTCCAGGGGAGGGAGAGGCGTCCTCCTCTCCTCTCGCCCTCCGGCTGCAACCGGCCCCAGGCAGGGCCTTCTGGTGCCCCGGGGGCGCTCCTCGGAGCGATCCCTACCCCGGGGGCACCGCTAGGAGCAGGTTTGCTCCTGATTCTTTCTTTGTGGATTTTCTCGTGCCCCGGGGGCACAGAGCTGAGCGCGATCCTCGCGCTCTGAAATAATAAAATAACCCGGCTGCGGCGGTGATCCGGGGGCTCCAAATAGAGCGCTTTTCACAGCGCTAGGAAAATTCTGCAGCCAGGGCTGCGGCGGTGATTCTTCCTTGGGCCAAAGAAAAGCGCTTTTCAAAGCGCTAGGAAACATTTAAAGCCTGGTGATTTCTCTGGGCAAAAGAAAAGATCGTTGTAGGGGTCAGGGGCCACAGCACCCTGCCCCTGGGAACAATAATCAAGGAAAAGGTACAGGGCTGGTGGGTCCAGCTACAGGCCAGCACAAGGGGTGCAGTTGGTGGCAGTTCCTCCTAGTGACCAGGCAGGTCACAGGTCAGCACAGCAGCAGCAGTCCATGGCGGTTTCCTGGTGAGTCCATTCATCAGCGTCCTGTGTCCAGTTTCAAGTTCCAAGAATGTTCAAATTGTGGGGAAAATTCCCCTGTACTTATAGTCAGTTCTTACAGTGTTTTACAGTGGTAGGGAGAGGAGGTTCCAGCCAGTTACAACTGGTTCTGGGAGTGCCCCCTCTCTCCTTTCAGCACAGGCTCCAAACATCAGTGGGGGGTTAACGACCCTATTGTGTGAGGCCAGGGCACAGCCTTTACAAATGTAGGTGTGCCCCGCCTCTCCCTTCTCTCAGCCCAGGAAGACTATTCAGTATGTAGATGCACCTCAGTGACACCTCCACCCTCCCTGTGTACAGGCTGTCTGAAAAGTATGCACAAAGCCCCAACTGTCACTCTGCCCAGACGTGGATTGGAGTCAAGCTGCAAAACACCAGAATCATAAGCACAGATAAATGCGCACTTTCTAGAAGTGGCATTTCTGTGATAGTAATAAAAAATACACCCACACCAGTAAGCAGTATTTATTATCACCATCACAACCATACCAAACACGCCTACGCTAGCCCTCATAAATCAGACAATACCCCTACACATAAGGCAGGGCATTTCTAATGCAATCCTATGAGAAGGCAGCACTCACAGCAGTGAGACACCAAGTTAGGCTGTTTGTCACTACCAGGACAGGCCATGCAATATGGCACATGTCCTGCCTTTCTACATACATGGCACCCTGCCCACAGGGCGTACTTTAGGGGTGACTTACATGTAGTAAAAGGGGAGTCCTGGGCCTGGCAAGTAAATTTAGATGCCAGGTCCCTGTGGCAGAAAACTGCGCACACAGGCCCTGCGCTAGCAGGCCTGAGACAGGTTTGAAAGTCTACTTCAGTGGGTGGCGCAAGCAGCGCTGCAGGCCCACTAGTAGTATTTAATTTACAGGCCCTGGGTATAGAGATACCACTGTACAAGGGACTTATAGGTAAATTAAATATGCCAATCAGGTATAAGCCAATCATACCAACTTTAGATGGGAGAGCACCTGCACTTTAACACTGGTCAGCAGTGATAAAGTGCTCAGAGTCCTAGAGCCAACAGCGAAAGGTCAGAAAAACCAGGAGGAAGGAGGCAAAAAGACTAGGGATGACCATGCGTATGGCCAAAAGTCCAACATGTGCTATGTATTTTTATTAGTACAACTGTATATCTCTGCAAATTCAGTGGTCATTTCAATGGAAATTTGTCTGTCAGTAAATGCCTGCGTGCTACCAACCCATGTTTTAATAATGTATTTGTGATAGTGTGCTATAAAATGAAACACTAGCTACACACTACACCCCTATCACCCTGTTGCTGAGTGGGCATGTCTCATTTGTGACACTTATTCATTCTGTGATGCTTGGATTTGTCAGAATCCAGATCAGTTCAGTGATGTAATATTGATGGCAGCACCCCCACTGTGGAAAGTATTACAGAACCTCTGCACTAATGGTACAGACTGCTGGATTTATTGTGACACAGTTTTCAAGTCATGAGAGAAGCTTCAAGCCCTCTGGCGTTCCTATTTGAGTCTTTTCCTATAGATATAACCCTACTTGCCCCAGCTTGACGAGTGTTTCTAGGTCATAGTCTGGTTGAGTTTGCTAGTTAGGAGATGGTGTTTGACAGGTATTTAGGTATAGACGTCACATTTTGATGCAAACTGGAGACCTTTTCCTAAACCGCTACCTTTCCCAAAAGCTCGTCAAAAATATATATTTCGTTAATAAAAGATACAGGTTTGTCCAATATTAAGCCGTCTGAGCCAAAAGAGTTACTATGTCAGTGTAACGGACTTTTAGAGTGCAAAGACACAATCCGCAATGCACAAAATTGGGTGTACCATTACAAATTGCAATGCAAGCATTTCAAGCTCTTGCAAGTTGCAGTGAAGTGGATGACTAATGGTGTCCCTGGCCCTTTGCAATTTGCAGTAGTATGCGTTGTCTTATTTGAAAAGCATGACATAGCGTCCGAATAGGGCGTGCAGTAAACAGTCACAAAGTCACAAAGTTTTAGCTTTTAAAATACAAAAGGTTACCCAGTGCTTGTGCAGACTGAAGACATCGGGAGGTGCAGACACTGATAACACGGACCACAGTAGTCACTCCTTGATGTCAAAATGACAAAGTGACACTCTGTGTGCTACCGTGACACCTGACCACTTAAGGGATCTTAAAGCGCAAAGATACCAGGAAAAATCCAGACGAAGAGAAGCGCACTCCACTGCATAACAACAATCTAAAAAATATATATATTTTAATGGTGCATTACACCTTGGGACTGGTGAATGAGGGTGACAGGGAGGTGAAGCAGGAAATGCTGAAAATAGTGCTTTCAAGTATGCAGTTCAATCGCTTTGTTATATCAGACACTAGGACAAGTAATAGTCTCAACAAATATATTTATTTATATATTACAGGAAAGAGTTGGAATACACACCTCTCTAACGAACACTTCATCACTGCATCAACAGCCAACACATCACCTATCCCTCCTCTCACTCGTTGACGGAATGTTTCCTTTAAGCCTGTAAAGCGCTCCACTGACCTTTGACGAGGCTCGCGCTACATTCATATAAATAATGCAATAGATCCACAAATGCACTAAAATCCAGCCAACATATGTTGCCCACGACTTGTTGAGGACAATGTCGAGGCTAAAAAAAAATAGCACATTCATTCGGATCTTCATCGTGTCAATGGAAGAACAAATTCTGTTGCAGTCTTCCAGTTAGTTAACGATGCTTAATTAGATTCTCCAAGTGCTCCCTTCTGTGGTGCTTCCAGTTACACAGTGCCAAGCACGATTGACGCCAGGCTTATGGAAATGCCTCACGCAGGTCGGACTTCACGGACTGTAATTTTCTAGTAGTTTGAGTATCAGAATAGCTTGTTGATATCAAGTATATATGATGTGTATTATCAACATGACTGCATTTGTGGATCTACAGCTTTGTGTATAAATAAATGTGAAATCATTCTGATATGTTATTTCCTGTTCTGCTTTCTGATGTAGAAAACTGATCAAGCCACCTACTTCAAAGATAATCTTGTAATGTGTACAGCTTTTACAGTAATTAGTTATTAAGCAGAATCCATTGACGCAAGATACCTTTAACCCCTTGCTTGAGTAATGGGATCCTCCAATGCTTCCTCAGCAATAGAAAGCTAAACTTTTTAGATAATGTGTAAAATTATTACTCATTTAAATAGTAATAGTGCCTTACTTACTGGAGAGTGGCCAGGAGGGTGGGCATCTCCTTCGCCCCAGGCACCTCAGGCCCTGCCCCATTGAGCCCTGCTGCCCTCAGTGAAAAGGCTATTGACCTCCTGAGATCCATATCTGTAGGGCAGTCAACCACTGTGAATGCCATCCAGAAGATGGCATCCCACATGCAGCAATGCAATGCATTCCTGGAGGGCATCCACTGTGGATTGGCGGCCCAACAGAGATTGATACAGACTCTTGCCTCCCCTCTGATGGCAGCCATTGTCCCTGTTTTTACCGTCCTCCCTCCAACTACCACTTCCCAGTACCAGTCTCCTCAACCCCAACCCATCCCATGCACACATACAAACGAGCATGCACACAAGACAACACCCAAGAGTGGCACAGGCACCACACTTCATCCCACAAGCACTCACGCAAACACCAGACAGTTGCAGACACAACCACATCCACTGCCTCCACTGTCTCCCCCTCCTCCTCATCCACCTCCCTCACAGTCACGTCCACACTCACACCTGCATGCACTGTATCAACATCCACCACCAGCATCACCACTCCAAGCAGCCACACACCTCACTGACAGACACCTCCACAACATCCATGAATGCGTTCCATGTGTCCTCTCCCACCCTGCCTGTCCCCATTCCTAAAGGACACAAATGCAAGCACTCACACACCCAAGAGCCATCCACCTCACATTAGCATACTGCCCATGCACCTGCACCCAAATCCAGCAGACATACACCTCCTACCACTCCCTCAACCTCAACTCCCATCCGTACTCCCTCCTCCCGCCCCACTGTCCCTAAGAAGCTTTTCCTTGCAAAACTTGTCCTCTTCCCTTCCCCCCCTGTCCTGCCAGTAAGAGCAGGGTCCCAATGACCCAGCCCAGCACCTCAGCCAAAAAGTCCACGCGGACAGTGGTGGCATCACCTAGCTGTGGTGGCAAGTCAGTGAAGGATCCCATTCCACCAGCCAAAAAAGTGAAGGATCCCACACCTCATGCCATGAAGGGGAAGGAGCCTGCACCTCCTGCTTTGGAGGGGAAGAAGCCCTCAACTCCTGCTCGAAGGCTAAGGAACACGCCCAACCTGCCATGAAGGGGAAGAAGCCCTCAACCCCTGCCAGGAAGGGTAAGGATTCCACACCTCATGCCATGAAGGGGAAGAAGCCCTCGACTCCAGCGGAGGCTGTCAGGGTGACACCTCCACCACCACCACCAAAGGTCATGGGGCCCCCACTGCCAGCTGTGGAAGTGCATCCCTCACCACCAACAAAGGCTACCCAAGAGGCACCTTCACCTGCCACCACAGTTCAGTTCTCGCCACCAGCAGAGGCTGCCCAGGAGGCACTTTCACCTGTCACTGCAGTTCAGCCCTCGCCACCAGCAGAGGCTGGCCAGGAGCCACCTTCACCTGCCACCACAGTTCAGCCCTCGCCACCAGCGGAGACTGCCCAGGAGGCACCTCCACCTGCCACCGCAGTTCAGCCCTCACCTCCAGATGACACAGTGTAGCCATCATCACTAGCAAAAGCCATTTAGGCCACCATCCAGAGGCTGCTGTACGAGGGCCCCCCCTTCAGAACCAGTGGGCAAGTCACCCACTCCAGAGACTGTGGCCTTGCACTCCCCAGGACAGACAAATGGGCAAGGAGTCCCCTCCAGAACCAGTGGGCAAGTCACCCACTCCATAGTCTGTGGCCTTGCACTCCCCAGGGCGGAGAAATGGGCATGGAGCCCTCTCCAGAACCAGTGGACTTGTTCCCGTATTCAGCTGAGGTGCCCCCCATCTCCTATCCCCCTGAGGTGCCTGCCCACTTGCAAATTGATGCCCCTGTAGAGTTCTATCCAGATGAAGTCAGGATTCGAGTTGGGCCTTGGATAGTGCCCTGTGGCCATGTGTGTCCTTAGTGCACTGGACTGGGCAGTGACTCTTTTTGTGCATTTCTACATATCTGTTTCACGTACAATTGGATTATTTATTAGCTCTTCATATCAGTACATTCCCATTATTTCATTATTGTTGTCCTTGCATTATTCTGCAGTGTATCGTGTGCCACTGTTTTTCATGTGCAGCTGGTTGTGTGTATGGTGTGTGGGTGTCGGGTGTGTGATGTGTAAGTGTGTGTGCCATTCTCGTTTTCCTCCCTCTCTTCCTTCTGCACTAGGGGCTGTACTCACCGTCGTCGTCTCCTTCAGCATTGGTGTTCCAGGTGGAGCATGACGTAGAAGAGCATCGGGAAGACTTGCAGTTCTGGTTCCATGACGATGTTGTTCTTCCCTATGTCTCCGATGGTGAGTCCTTTCTCTTCTGTGATTCGTTACCGCCAGGCTTTTGATGGCATTGGTACCGCCCCAGAAAACTTGGTGGATTGATGTGTCACAATATGGTGGGCGGTACTAAGTCTTCTGCCTGGCTGTTGACGACTGCCACCGTGGTGTGTTGTTTTCGCGCTGGCAGTTGGTGTGGCACATTGGCTGTCTATGGGAGTTATCTCCGCCATGGTCATAATTTGGTGGTAATTACCGCCAGCCTGTTGGCGGTATTACCTCCACTTTATCACTCACTGCCAGGGTCATGATGAGGGCCTTAGTGTGGACAAACCCAATCAATAAGTTACGTTATAATGCCTATCTGTAAGGATGATATTTGACTCCTAAACATACAGCCCTTTTTGTCTTATGTAACATTCCGAGTACATTGAGTTACACACTTGTGTGATTGATTGACTCTGTTCAATTTGTGTATGTTATATATAGCACTCTTAGCCCCTTAGTGCTAGAGATTATTAAATACATGAATTCATTTGTAATTTCTATTTAAATGCTTATTTGTGTAATTACATCTACAGACCAAAATCAGTAACATTTTTGACTTGCATGGATATCCCTTACAAACACGGTTAAACAAAGTCAAATAGTCACCTCTAAATTGTAGCTTTTCTTAAGTACCTGTGAAGTGATAACAATTTGTGTGCCTTTGCTTAATTCTATTGCTTTGACATTAGGTGTATGGCTTCGAATAGCTCCAAGCCAGGATGATACTCGAACAGAGGACTTATGTCCCTCTAAATCAGGACTTTTTTTGTCTCAGCAGGAAATGAAAATAAGAAAATCTCATCATAGCTTGCAGACTGCTCAGAATGGAAAGCAAACAATATCAGACCTGCCAACTCACAGGGTGCCACCATGTGCCACACTATGTCAGCTCCCTTAGTATTATCACCTAGTGAGTTTGTGATATCGCTTAGAGCCTCATTACGAGTTTGGCAGCCTTTTGCCAAGATCGCAATGGTTGTGACTGCTAAAAGACCAACATGTTGGTGATCACACAGACTGCCGCATTAGGAGTTACACAGGCAGGACTGTCTAAACTCAGCCAAATTACTAACACTGCCAAGACTCTGGAGGGCGGGAAAGAGGAGGTTCCACCACCAGCACGGCCAGCCCTCCAAAAATCCTTCTAATCAATGATGACCCACAAATCAGAATAGAGGTTCTTCCATGGCGGAAAACCAATGGCGGTGCGAACCCCGTGGTCTCCGGTCTACACAGCAATACACTGCACCATATTGGATAGTTTTAATTCCACACACCTGACACACATCCACACACCAAACACATATACAAACTGCTTCACTCCCCACAATCCTTTACATCGAAAATGCCATACACAGCAAGATAGAGGACACGCACAGAAATTTGGAACCATAGAATAGGCACACCTAACCACTCCAAATACCACCCAAACCACACTTGCACTTCGTACATATCATACAATTTTTTCTTCACACATCAGACACCATCAATCACTCCCTCACGACACAGCAACAAAACCTCATCACCCATTTTTTTAACCTTTACGTGTTGCCCACCACTACCATGTCCCCACAAAAACATCCCTGCTTTACAGACGATGCGTTGAGGGTCATGGTGGACAAAAGTATGAGAGTAGAGCCACACCTATTTGGAGCCCAAGTCCAAAAAAACCTCTATTGTCAGGAAAATGGAGATGTGGCAAAAAATAGTTGACAGGGTGAATTCTGTAGGCAGATAAGCACGCCCACCGGAGGACATTAGGAAGAGGAGGAATGACCTCAAGGAGAAGGTATGTTCCATGGTTGCCAGACACCAGCTGGCGGTCCTCAAGACTGGCAGTGTACCCCCAGCTCCTCCCCCAATGTTCACATCATGGGAGGAGAGGGTCTTGGGCATCCTGAGGCCATGACAGGAATACCTGGGGAAGTAGAGTCTGGTAAGTCACAACACTGAAAATAAATGTCACCCTAAAGTTCTGTCATGTCCAACTACTCCTCTCCGGCATACCACATGTCAGCTAAACTCACCTGGGGGCACAGTGTCTGTGTAAGGCTTTTGTGGAACATGGACTGGCAACACTACAACTTCCAGCAGGCACTGTTCTACCATTAAGAAAACCAGAACAGTGTACCATAATGAAAATAGCCTTGCACGTCAACTACACAATCAGGTAAACCCACCTGAATGATCCACAATTTTACAGTCTAGGGCAATGACAGAAATGCTATGGGCATCTGCCAGTACAATACCACCAACACACAGCTATAGCTATATCCTCTGATAAAATGTTCCTTTTACATCCAATCACCCATTGAAA
Source organism: Pleurodeles waltl (assembly GCF_031143425.1). Classification (NCBI taxonomy): domain Eukaryota; kingdom Metazoa; phylum Chordata; class Amphibia; order Caudata; family Salamandridae; genus Pleurodeles; species Pleurodeles waltl. Next base: position 343,203,027 of record NC_090444.1, on the reverse strand, counting down.
AGTATTCACCTGGGGGAACACACATATCTGCAGTGTGCTATACTAGGTGTTACCTGATATGTATTGCCAGGTAGAATGGTTACTCCTAAGCTGAGGGACAGGCCAGTTTCCACTTTACATTCTGCAGCTGTCTGGTGAATCAGTACTGAAGTACTGCTAAGTGGGAGGTAATATAAACAATATACAACTACACAGCACACAAGATGTGAGTCTATCAACAGACATCCAACTTCCAAACTAATCTGATATCCTGTAGCAAGGTGTATGAGATAGGAAGTCCCTGTATCCCATATACCCGTACCTCAGATTTGAAAGCAGGTGTCACTGGCATACGAGGGATCTACCTGTCAAAGTTTGATACCACATGTTTCATTACAATATGTAACAGTCTGTTGCACTTCTTCAACAGGTCACCTACCCATTGTGACCTGGAGAGGACACCTGAGACAGCCACTTCCCCCCTGGATGAAGCCCTCAGTGAGGAGAACACCCCTGGATGTGAGGACATTGAGGATGACTCTGGCCCATCTGGGACACCTTGTCAGTCTACAACTGTCTACAACAACTCTTCTCAGCCCTGTTGAATCTACATCCCAAGCAACCTTTCACCCCCAAACCTGTTTTCCAAGAACAGTTACAACCATCATGTGCCCCTCAGTACAGGTACCGGAGTCACCACTAGAAAACCCTGAAAATGGAAGACCTGGCACCAGTGAGAGTGGGAAAACTATTCCAAGGGCACAGGCATGTTGGGGTACGATGCATGGGAGGGCTGGTGTGGGCCAGTGGGTTGAGGCTCCTAGAGATAAAACTGGCCTGGACACCATCTCCCAATTCTTGGGAGCCTACCAACAGTCCCAATGCATGATGGGCCAGGTACTTGTCATGAGGTGGGTGATAAAGCAGCTGCAGAGGGACAACCACCAGGAAGTCATGCAAAAGTGTGAGGCCCACAATGCCAACATGGACTCCCTAACAGGGGTGCTGAGAGACATTAATACCACCCTGAGTAGGTTATGACTACAACAGCAGACCCAATCCATTGGCCATTTAACATCAGCCCTTTCTACATCTGTAGTAGACAGTGGAATGGAGGCTCTACAAGGGGAAGGATATGCCTCAGACACCCCAGTCTCTCTAGCTGAAGAACCCCCCTGCAAATGTGGACATCCACCAAAACGTTCAGGAGGAGCAGATGCAAAGGCTTCAACCACTGCCAGGAAGTGATCCTCTACTCATTGGTTCCCATTGTGTGTTACGGGTACACCCTGTTGACTGTTTTACAACCACTCTCCATTTTCCAATGACACAAGGATACTAGACTTGAGACTTCAAATGTTGTAGCAGCTACACTGATGATTACACCCACCATGACTGAACCCTTCACTGTTTGCATTTTTTGATTTGATCCCATTTCTTTAATTTTCCTGTTCACTTGTAAATAAACACAACTAAACCACATATCATGTTTGAGATTCATTTTCTGCTATATTGAACAGTTAACTGTGAAATTGGTTGCTTAAACATGATATTCACATTTGCACCAAATCTGTTAAGTCCCATCCCACTTGTACTGTTGAATCTGGGTCAGATATATGTACAACTATACAAATATACAAATGGACACGATCCTATTCCCATTTATTGCACTTTCCTGCACATAGGTTGACAACATGCCAAATATCTCACAGTGCAGTACAGCTTCACAATTTAATGCTTCAGCAAAGGTGTGAATAGCAAGCACCCACAGACTAATAAAGTGAGGGACATGTCAGTTTTGTCTATCCAAGTAGGCAAACAGATTGGTTCAATGTGTCATCAGCTTAAACCTTATCACATACCCATACCATACCTCCCAAATGGCCATCACCCATAATACATACAGAGGTGAGTACAACTGTCCCCCGTTATGGACCCTTCCACTTATAATGGTCAGATATCTGTAGGCATGCTATTCACCTATATTAGTCGTGACGCACAAGCAAAGTGGCCTGCAATGTATAAACACAGTGACAGCTACATATGAGTTAAATACTATCATTATCAAACCAATGAGAAGGTTGAGGTTATGGATTTCACAGGATGACGTGTGAGAGACACAAGACCGCACATATGACACCATTGAACCCAGATAACATGGCACACAGGTTTACTTTGTGAACAGAACACTACCATCCCACTATTCTGACAGTCTGGCCATGGAACGCAGACACCATCAATATGATGCCATGCAATACCTGCATCTATCAATGTTCACTTCACATGTCAGACCTGACCCACTGGCCTGTGACACAATTCAGAATTGACCACATGAGGATGACCTTGTAAAGGAATCTGCAAAGTAAACATGTAATACAAAAGGTAAAGGCAGGTAATTGTAATAAAGACATATAAGGACATGTCCTAAATATAATAGTAACAGTGATTGTGCAGTGTGACAAACATTAACAAAGGAGATCATCACAAAATTCACAACTCCATGTACAATTTTGCATGCACACCTGTGATATACACTGCTAAACAAATGATGAGCTGTCTGATGGTCATACAAAGACTCTTCTCAGACATCTCAAAGCCCCTCAATAACCCAGGTAATCATGTATCTTACAGAACAACACATACCTACAGTCATTTGTACTGATTTATGAGATCTGCTTGGCTGTCTCCACCTTCATCCGCATCACAGTCATCCTCACTTAGCATTTCTGCATTGTCACCCACTGGAACTGCTGGCTACCCCTCATCTGGTATATATGGGATCTGACATCTCAGGTCAAGGTTGTGGAGCATGAAGCAGGCAACAATGATTTGACACACTTTGGCGGGTGAGTAGAGGGGGGCTCCATCAGACTTATCAATGCAACAAAATCTAGCCTTAGGAGCCCAAAGTCCACTCCATGACACGCCTTATCTTTCCGTGGGCCTCATTAAAGTGAACATCCCCTGGTGTGTTTGGGTACCTCACTGGTTTCAACAACCAGGGATGGTTTGGATAGCCAGAATCCCCTGTAAGGAATTGTTACATGTGTGCAAACATAAATCTTGAACATCCTTACATTTGGCAGCAGACATAAGATACTGACACACATCACGTACATCACTTACTAACCAGCCAGGCCCTCTCTGTTTACTGTTGTGTCACCAGCAGTGGGAGATTGCTGTTCTGCATGATGAAGGCATGATGAACTGAACCTGGGCACATACTTGGGAAATGTAGAGGTCCGCCAAACAGACTACTTGGACATTTATGGAGTGGAAGTTCTTCCTGTTCCAATACACCTTCTTTGACATTTGGGGAAACCAATACTACATGGGTACCATCAGTGGTTCCCACCACATGTGTGGTGAGTGCCAAAGCATAAAAATCAGCATTCACATGGGACAAATCTTCACGTTGTGGAAATTAGATGTAGCTGTCCAGGTATTTCAACAGTGCTGAGAGGACAGTTTTCAAGATCAAACTGAACATAGGCTGTGACATCACTGCAGTTGGGCCACAGTATTTTGAAAGGAGCCTGTGGCCAGGAGATGCAGTACTAACATGACTTGCACAATGGGTGGAATGTTATTGGCATGGCGAAGAGCAGGCATCAGATCTGAGTCCAACTGACGACAGAGATTCATGATTGCCTATGCAGGCGGTAGATCTGGATGCCATGTTGATCCTCCATGGTCTGCAGGTCTGCTAGTGGATGGAACACTGGAGGTTGTCTGGCCGTTCCCATTCCAGGGTAACTAGATAAAGGAATATAAGAAGATATGCAAATCAGTCATTGTGTCTGTTGTAAGTGTGAAAATACATTTGTCACACATGATACTTGGACATGCCATATGAAATAGTAAAAACATGGTACACAGGACTTACCTGTGGAAATAATGGCTTATTGCTGCAATGTCATCCGCTTACCTCAATTATGACTTGGATATAGATATGCATGTCACTGAAAGTCTCAGTGATAATTACATTCTTACCATCTTTCACATATAATAGACACAACTACCATCTATCCATTTGCCACAAGGGTGCAGACTATGCGACTAATGATACATTACTCACATATCATGAATATTACAACTTGTCTATTAATTAGGATTTTTAATACATGGGTGCTCAAGGTCAGCACTAAAAACTTTGGTGTATATATAGGTTTCTAACCTCATGACACATCTTTAATTTAACTTTTCTGACCATCTAAGGACCTTAAAATGGTAGCTGCCTGACCTACTGTACTGGACACTAGGAAATGACCTACTTCCACCAGCGGAAGTCGTCATGGGGGTAGACGGACACTAACGCAGTGGATATTGCCAGTGGAACACATTGCTGCCTTTGACGGTCTTGGGCCAATGGCAATACCCACCGGCAGAAACTGCCTCTTAAGTGGGGGACGTGACTGTCAATTCATCTCTCACTTGACTCCTTGATACTGCTGTCAGAGAGACCTACATGACTTGATCTGCTGTGTAGTGCCTCTGGGAGCACTCATACCATGTCTTGCAGGTGATAGGGCCCCTGCCTTCTCACCCAAGGAGCTGGAGAAGCTGGTGGAGGAGGTCCTACCCCTGCATGAACAGCTCTATGGTGCACCAGAGGAGCAGGTAAGTGCACCATGTGCACAAAAGTTTCATTAGCTCAACTATACTTTGTTATACTAAGCAGAGGCTGATGGGCAATGTTTCTGATTGTGTCCTTAAAGTATGTAGTGTGCCAAAGTTGTGACAGAACACGATCAGTTCCTGGTCATGTACTTATGTTTGGGGACTGATATTGAGTCCTAAGACATTGTTGAGAGTGTTGGATGTCTGTTCCCGGACCCACCTTGTGCCTATTGCACAAGGTTAGTGGAGCTGGTACACCAGACTCCTCCTGAAAACACCATATTTGCAAATGTGTTTGCTGTCTGGTCATATGTGATAACATGGCAGCTAGTGCTGGAGATGCATGTTGTTTGCCTGTTTCCACCTCACATCTGGCCTGACTGCATATGCTCATCAAACAGTGGAGGGGATGTTAAAGACAGTCTGTGTTTAGCTTGGTGTACTAACTAGTTATTAACCCTGCCTGTTTTAGTATAGTACATGAGGACATGACATACGTTTTTATCTATGTCATCCATGCGGGTCAATGCCCACCAGAAGAAGGGGTTTTGAAATGCCATCACCAAGAAAGTGCAGACCCTGGGGCTCTTCATCTAGCAGAGCGCTCACTGTCGGATGAGGTGGGAGGACCTGAGAAGCTGGGCCAGGAAGACCACAGAGGCCCAGCTGGGGATGCCCTCCCATCACACCATGACCCCCCCTAATGGCCTGCATTTTGGCGGTGGCCTTCACTGTCACGATTCACCCTGGGCTTACCGTCGAGGTTGGAGAGAGGTGGTGAGCGGCCCCGGTTCCTGCAGGTCCTGCTTTGGCCGAGATAGGGGCGACCCCTTCCGGTAGCCACGGTGCTGTTTGACAATAGTAAGCCACTACAGTCCGTACCCTCCAGAAGGAGTCCCAGAGGAAAAACCCCAAAAGGGTAAAAAACCTCCAACAGGAACTCCCTGAAACAGAAGGAGGACACAAGGACGTTAGGGCTGAAGATTCTGGAATTCAGGAATTCTGGAGACGGAAGACAGATCAAGAACAACTGGTTCCACAAGAGGAAACCAGCCGGAGCGTGACTACCACCACAGGAGTGTTGCAACGCAATGAGAAAGAAGCTAGATTCCCCTTATATACCCCTACACAGGAAGTGGAAAACAGGAAGTAGTAATACCACCATCTTGGATTGGGGAAAAGGTCATAACTAAGAATAGAGAACATGCCCCTGAAAAAGAGAAACAATGCATGCAGGGAAGAGAGGAAGGGAACAGCATGCTGGGAAGGGGAAAAGCATGCATAAAAGCTAATCATGTGCAGGCATCTAGCTTTTTGCCGTGTAACAGGTAAGTGGTGGCAAGGAGGGTTCCCCGGGGAATCCCTAATGTCTGTTTAGTTAAAATGTGCTGAGCGCGCTACGCGCGGCAAGGATCGAGACCCGACTCGGGGTCTCTTATCCTGCCGCGCCTGCCCTGGAACAGGCGGCCAGAGAAATGGGCCGCGGTGTGTGCCGCTACCCTGACTCTGAGCCGCGGCTTTCCCCGCGGTCTGCCCGCGGGCTGCCACGTTCCCTGTATGTTGCGCGGCAGCGGCCCAACATTCACTGAGTTGGATGGGTGGTTGAAGGCAGCACAGCAGCCACAAGGGGATAATTAACGGCTTGACTCATGTTTGTTGATTTATGAGGTGACTGACTGAGGGAACAGAATGTTGGCTCTGACAATGTGGTAAGTGCAAAGGGTCACAGATCTCCTGGGTACACATAGATGTATCATAGCCATCTATAGCACACAGGTGTGCACATACAGATTTATTTAGAGACATGTTACTCAACTATGTTGTCCCCTCAGTACAATAGGACATTATGGTGCACATATTACTGTGTCACATGTGTACCACTATACAGCATATTCTATTCTGGTGATTGTTAATACCCACCAACAGGTCAATCCTCCCAATGTCATGGTGCTAAGGTGTGCTAAGGTGTGTAGGTACTTGATATCTATCCTCTGTAATGTCTTAAGATTCCTGTCTATATACAACATAGAGTCAGACATATTCAAGTCATCTCTAGTGACAGCAGCATGTGAGGCTTTGATGTCCATCTGAAATGTCACATGACATACAAGGTTCACATCTTCAAACCATTTACAAGGTAATTCTCCTTGGTAAGTAAGGGATGTACATAGACATTTGAGGATTCTCATCAGAGTGGACAACATGCATGTTGGATACCATTGAAGTGTTGCAACATTTTCATGGGCACACATATATTGTTATCGGAGGCTAGGAATGTTACTAACTTGCTAATGTTCTATTAGTGGAAAGTGGTCACACAGCATTGGCCTTGGCCATACTGCTGTAGGCATGACACAGGTGATGATAGCCTATTCACAATTTCATTCTTGACAGATATGTATCAACAATATGTATTAATTGAAAGGTTCAGTAATGATTCAGCATTGGAAATAGTTATGTCTACTTGCTGGTGCTATGAAAGATGTGGCAATGGAGGACTGCCTTTTTGGGAACCTAATGTTGGCAATAACAACTATTTGGTGCAGGTGTGGTATTTCACATACAAATGCGAGTAGTATTGTAATTGTATCTAGGCTTGTGGCTTGCATCATGGTAGGTGTACGTGTCATGTTAGCAGCAAGTGATTTGGCCCTGATGATCCTCCACAGACAGATTTAAGGCTCAGCATTTCTGATGTATGTGTAGTAATTTACCCGCACAGTCAGTGGCTCACTGATGGACTGATTGCATGATCATGTAGGGGTCATTGTCATCTTTCTGCACAGTATAGAAGTCCATATGTAAGATACACGCTTTTTGACATCTTGCAGTTGTGTGTGGAACATAGGTCTGAGCTTATGTGGCCCTTACTAGACTGATAAAGTTTGTTTTCAGAAGACCAATGACCTAGATGACTTGGTCCAGATTGTATTTTCAGTCCTTGATACATCACTATTGGTGCATGTGTGTGTGTGTGACATGTTGTGAGAAACAGGGCTGATTGCAGAGGCCCCATAACTTTTTGCCCCCATTTTCCTCTTTTTGCTGGTGTTTTCCTGACTTTGATGGTGCCCTGGGTACTGCTAACCAGTCCCAGGGCCTGTGCTCTGTGTAAAATGGATATGCAAATTAGGCTAATTATAATTGGCTAAGTTAACCTACCTATAAGTCCCTAGTATATGGTAGGGCATGTAGGTTTAGGGACCACAGCATAGGTGGTGCACACCTAGGTGCACTGCTGAGGTGCCCAGTGTCATTTTAAAAGCAAGCCTGCCTTGCTGGCTGCTTTTAAATTAAAGTTATATGCAAATTCGACTTTGGAATTAAAGGTACTTCCAAAGTCTTAAACTACCTTATTTTTACATATAAGTCACCCCTAAGGTGTGCCCTATGTGCCCCTAGGGCTGGGTGCCATGTAACTATAAGCAGGGACTTTATAAAAATAGATTTATAAGCCCTGGTGAGGTAAAAACAGCCAAATTCGTTTTTCCCTCATTGAAGTAAATGGCCTTCATAGGCTAGAATGGGCAGACTTTATTTTAAATTGTAAAGTCTCCTTAAATGTTACATACCAAGAATTTGGTATCAAATTAATTGTTGTAATAAATCCCACAACTTCCAGTTGTTGGATTTAATATAACTTGTTCAGGTAAAAAGTTTAGACTTTACCTAAAAAGTTGCCAATTTCAGCTCTGCATTGTTTTTGCTGCTGTGCTCTGATTGGCCAGCCTGCAGCAGCTTCTGCCAGGCTGCCTTGATGAGGTGTGAAGTGGCCTGGCTTCACACAAAGGAATGTGCTTGGGGGAGAGAATCTCCCCTCAGCAGATGGTGAGGCAGGAAGGGGGAGGGCTGCCAAACTGGTCTTCAAAGGCAGAGAAGGACATCTGGAGCACCCAGCAACACCCCCACATCCTGCAACCCCAGACAGCTAGGTGCCCCCTTGATTAGATTAGGAGAGGGCAGGAGAGGGGTGTGTTTATGATTTTTAGCCACACCAGTGGGTGGGCTCAGCCAGATGTAACCTCCAAAAATCAGATTCAGCCATGTTGGATTTTTAGAGACTGTTGCCTTTTGGGATGGATTTTTTGCCACACTTCCCAGGAAGTGGTCATCACAGGGGGACGACCCTGTACCTGATTGGAGGACCAGGACCCCCCTGCTTTTTACCCGGGAGCAAGGATAAAACTGGCAGACCTGCCCCCACACCTCAGATCCCCTCCAGAATTCAACAAGAAAGGAACTAAAGAAGAAGAAGGACTGCCCTGCTGGACCCCTGGCCTGCACCTGGAACCTGCACTCAGAAGGACTGCACCAGCTGCACACTTGGGCTTCACCACAAGAAGGACTTTGCCTGGCTTCAACTGGTTCAAGGAGGGACTCCCTGTTTGCTACAGGTGAAAAATTGCAATCCAGAGTCCCCTGCACCAACTCCTGAAAAAGTGACCAGCTGACCACTGTCCAGTGGCCAAAAAGGAGTTTGCGCCAGGTGCATTCTGGGAGTTGAAGTCCGCACCCCCCAAGGACCATCACAGAACTTCTGGACCCTTGGGGTGAGCTGTGGACCCCAAAAGAACCTTAAAAGAACAGCTGGGTGAAGCCCCAGAAGTTTGGAAAAGATTTGAGAATTTTTGGAAAAAAGCTCCAGAGAGGGACCGACCCGCCGTGGAAATTCTAGCCGGCTTGCCTCAACCGCGACCCGGCCTGACTTCGTTTTTCGTCCCGGTAAAGAAAAACATCCAAAAAAGAGACTAAGTCCGAAGGTAAAAAGTTGACCGGGACCTCCCAGCCATCGTATCCGAGAAGGGCTCCATGGACGTCGGATCAAGATCCAGGTTTACCCCGGTCGAAGGATTTTCATCTCGAAAAAACGACTAAGTCCGAAGGTAAAAGTCTCCACCGAGGAAACCCACATCGCGTATCCGAACAAGGGCTCCAGGAGGTCGGATTCAACTGGCAGGTTCGTCCCGGTGAAGAAAAACTTCAAAATAAAGACTAAGTCAGAAGGTAACTTTTTAACCGAGGCCTCCCGCGACCTGTAGCCGAGCAGGGCTCCATCGCGGTCGGCCTGAAAGTTTGACTTTGCCCCGGTCGAGGTGCAACCAGATGACCCGATTGGCGCTTTTTGTTTCTAAGCGCTAGAAAAGTAATAATTCTTTAAAAATTCATATCTCCGGTTCCCCTGAACCGATTTTAATCGTTTTTGTGTCATTTCAAAGATAAAAATATAAACTATTTTTATAAATTGGTTTTGGATTTTTAAACTGTTTCCTGTGTTTTATTTAATTACTGTTTTGTGATATTTGAATGCTTTATACTTTGTCTCCTAAGTTAAGCCTTGACGCTCGTTGCCAAGGGTTGAGCTGGGATTAATTTACTGAGACCTAACTGTACCTAGGTGGAGGTTAGTGGCTTGTTGCTAGGTGTAGGTACCTACCTGCCCTACCAATAACCCATTTTCCAACACATGTGTTCTGACTCTTAACCTAAAATCGAAATGTATGATTTTAGAAATGGGGTCTCTAGTTGGCAGAGGTATGCAACCTTGTCCAAGTAGGGACCACAATCCTAGTCAGGGTAAGTCACACACAATCAATCAATCAGGGATTTGTAAAGCGCAGCACTCACCCGTGAGGGTCTCAAGGTGCTGAGGAGGGGAAGGGGGAGAAGGTGGAGGGGGGAGGTGCTGCTACCGCCTAAACAGCCAGGTCTTGAGAGGTTTCCTGAAGGTAAGGAGTTCTTTGGTCTGGCGCAGGTGGGTGGGAAGAGTGTTCCATGTTTTGGCGGCGAGGTGCGAGAATGATCTACTGCCGGTTGTAGTTCTGCAGACTCGAGGGGGGTCGTGAGGGTGAGGTCGGCAGAGTGAAGATGCTAGGTCGGGGTGTAGAAGGAGAGTCATCTGTTGAGGTATTCTAGTTCGGTGTTGTGCAGTGCTTTGTGAGCATGGGTGAGGAGTTTGAAGGTGATTCTCTTGTTGACTGGGAGCCAGTGCAGATTTTTCATGTGGTCTGTGATGTGGCAGTGGCGGGGGATGTCCAGGATGAGGTGTGCAGAGGCGTTCTGGATGCATTGCAGCCTCTTCTGGAGTTTGGCCGTGGTTCCTGGGTAGAGGGCATTGCCGTAGTCCAGTTTACTGCTTACGAGGGCCTGGAAGACTGTTCTTCTGGTTTCGCTGCGTATCCATTTGTAGATCTTTCAGAGCAAGCGGAGGGTGTTGAAGCAGGAGGAGGAGATGGCATTGACTTGCTGGGTCATGGATAGTGAGGGGTCCAGGATGAATCCTAGATGCGTGTGTGGTCGGTGAGACTCGGATCGGTTGCTAGAGTGGCAGGCCACCAGGAGTCAGCCCATGCGGATGGGGTGTTGCCCGAAGATGAGGGCCTCCATCTTGTCGGAATTGAGTTTGAGGCAGCTGCTCTTCATTCATTCGGCGATGGCCTTCATACCTTCGTGGAGGTAGGTCTTGGAGGAGTCCTTGGTGAGGGAGAGGATCAGCTGGGTGTCGTCGGCGTATGAGATGATGTTGAGGTTGTGGGATCGAGCGATGTTAGCGAGCGGGGCCATGTAGACGTTGAAGGGGGTCGGGCTGAGGGACAAACCCTGGGGTATGCTGCAGATGATTTTGGTGGCCTCCGAGTGGAATGGGGGAGGCAAACTCTCTGGGTTCTGCTGGTGAGAAATGAGATGACACAGTCCAGTGCTCTGTTGCAGATTCCACCATTGCTAAGGAGAGAGCGTAGGGTGTGGTGGCAGATGGTGTCCGGGAGGATGAGGGCTGCAGTTTCGCCGCTGTCCAATATGGTTCTGGTATTGTCTGTGGCGGCGATGAGGGTGCTTCCGGTGCTGTGGTAGCTGCAGAATCCAGATAGGGAAGGGTCCAGGGTGTGGTTTTCCTCTAGGAAGTGCGTTAGTTGTCTGTTGACGGCCTTCTTGATGCCTTTTTCTGGGAAGGGGAGCAAAGAGATAGGCAAGAAGTTCTTGAGGTCCTTTGGGTCCGCCTTGGGTTTTTGAGGAGGACATTGATCTCAGCGTGTTTCCAGCTCTCCAGGAAGGTGGCGGCCTGGAAGGAACTGTTGATGATCTTCCGTAGTTGGGGTGTGATGACTGAGCTTGCTTTGTTGAGAATGTGGTGAGGGCAGGAGTCAGATGGAGAGCCGGAGTGGATGGTGTTCATGATTTTGATGGTGTTGTTGTCGTTGAAGGGGGTCCAGGAGAGCAGGAGATTGGTCGGAGGTGAATCTGTGGTGTTGGTGGTTGTTGGGGGGTTCTGGGTGCTGTAGCTGTCGTGGATGTCTGCAATCTTGCAGTGGAAGTAGGAGGCTAGGGAGTCGCAGACGTCTTGGGATGGCGGGATGGCGCTGGCATTGGAGCTGGGGTTGTAGAGTTCCTTCATGATGTTGAAGAGCTCCTTGTGGCTGTGTGCGTTGTTGTTGATTCGGTCTTTGAAGGCAGTTCCAAATTATCCTGTGCCCACCCTCTGGTAGCTTGGCACTGAGCAGTCAGGCTTAACTTAGAAGGCAATGTGTAAAGTAGTTATGCAATAAGCCATTCAGTAACACAGTGAAAACACCACAAAAATACACCACACAGGCATAGAAAAATATAAGATATTTATCTGGTTAACTTATGGTCAAAATGATAAAGATTCAATAAGCACAGGTTGAAATATCACTTTTGCAATGTTAAGAAGAGTCTTAAGTCTTAAAAATCAACAGTTTTCTCTTGTTTGCACATAGTACCTGGTTTACATCGAAATTACCACACACGGAGACCGCAGAGGAGGAGATGCATGAGAAAATAAGGTGTGCATCAGATTTTTGGATGCAGCACAGATGATGCATCGTTTCTTTTCATGCTGCAAGTGGCTTTGCGTCGATTTCCAGCGCACAGTCTTGGATCCTCACTTGGATGCTGGGTTTCCTTTGACATCCAGGGATGGTACAGGGAAAAATCCTGGGCGTGCGGGAAGACGTCACAGGCGTTGTGTCGATTGAGTTGTTACAGGTTTGCATATGTCCATTGTGTTTGGTTGTAAATATGTGAAATGAAGAAGGTAGGACTTGTCTACACTAGGCTTGGCTACTTTTCCTTTACAACATGCCATATTCGGGTACATGACATCAGAATAAAATATTTGTATGTGTTGAGTATGTGTTTTTGATTAGTGATTAGCAATTTCACATTCCTAAACTATTCCTTGAGTGGTGCTTGACTATGTTGATGTGGATAGGGAACCTGTATCATGTGGCAAAGTCACCTTGTCATGGTATGGTCAGAGTGATTGGTCAACTTAATTCATGGTATTTTAGGTGTCAGTTACGTACCTTAGCTGGTGTTTACCAATGTTCATATTGAGGGACATACATCACATTTTGTTGTGACATGATGTTGACAATTTACTAACACTACCTGCAGGTGTTGGTGGACAGGATGTAATGAGACTTCTGTGTGTATGATGGAAGTGTTATCTTGTGAATGTGATGACCCTACCTGGCTTTCTGTTTTTCAGCATCAGCACCGGAAGGCGAAAGAGATGGGGCACAGCTGAGTGGAGAAGCTTCTAGCGAGGGGACCACCAGTCACAAGAACACCGACAGTCAGGGACCCAGTGGCCTGGAGGGCGAGGAGAGTGCCACAGGGGAGACCAGATCCACTACATCTTCTTCAAAATCCTCCTCCCGTTGCCACTCCCTAGTGGTGGTGGACCTATCTGGGACCACCCCAGTACCATCACTGTCCACCACCCCCCATTCTATCACCTTCCTCCCTGTAGCTCCCCACCCAGTTGGCTGTGCCTACCCATCCAAGAGGTTGGGCCTCTCCTTCGGTGCAGGCACTTCTGCCCCAGCCCCGTGTTGGCCCTGCTACCCTCAGTGAGGAGGCTATTGACCTCATAAGGTCGATCTCTGTGTGTCAGTCGACCATCGTGAATCCCAAGCCAAAACCTAAACCGCCCCTCCCTAGCCTAACCCCAACCTCCCTTCCCCACAACCCCACATGGATCACTGAGGTGCCTGCCTGCCCCCTTGATGCCCCTACCTCTGGAGTTTACATGGCAGTCAGGAGTCAAGTAGGGGCACCATTTTGTGCCTTTGGTACTGTTTGCCAGTTCAATGGACTGGCCTATGGTCTTGGACAATCTCATTCTATTCCATTATTTTCCAAAAAAATAAACCAACCAGTTGTTGGTTTTCTGGTTACATCTTTGTCCTGCATTTCCCTTCCTAGGTTTGAATTGTTCCTGGCTGCATTGATTGTGTGCCAGTATTTGTGTGTGTGCTGCTTGATGCTTCCAGTACTGTCTGAGCAGTTTGTGAGGTTGTGTTCAGTGCTTTTATCCCCCAGGGATAGAGTGTGTTTTTATGCTCCCAGGGGTAGGGTGTGTTTTGTGTGATGGATATGTGTATGTAGCTGAAATATTGTCATAGTGGTATATTGTTTTAGTGTTGATATGTGTTTGTTGTAGTGCTGTGTGGTTTTGTGTGTTTAGACTGCTTGACTCTGTGTGTATTGTGCATGGCATAAGAGATTTGGTGTGTGTGATGTGTATGTTGATTGCTAGGTTGTATGATGGTGTAATTGTTAGTGTTCCATCACAGATGGTTGTATGTGTGTGGAGTCCCTAGCAAGTGTCGGTTGTGAATGTTTGACATGTGTTCATATTTGTGCAGTTGAGGTATTGTTGTTACAAGTTTGTATGTTGTATATGAGTATGTGAGGCTGGGTCTTCGCTGTGTTGCTGGGTGTAACTGTGTTATTGACGTCTGGTGTGTGTGCTGGCTGCAGTGTGCATGTGTGTATTTGTGGGTGTATTTGTTGCTGAATGTGAGTGTGTGTGTCACTGTACTATTACGTGTGAGCATAGCAGGATGATGTAATGAGTCTGGCAGAAACGTGGTCTCCGCCGGACTGGCGGTGGCTCCAATCAGCCCTGGTTGTCTGACCGAACTGGCGGTGCTGGTGGTGCTTTGGTGGGATTCTGTATGGATTACCGTCAATGGCATAATTTGGCGGTCTTCTCCGTCAGTCTACTGGCAGTCGGACCGCCACCACCAACATAGTGATCCTCAGTCCGCCAAACTCAAAATGAGGTTCTTAGTGACTAGGAATACACGCCGGAAACCACTGCAGAGAGTAGATGCCCAATTCATCTTTAGAAGCTCTGAACAGCTAATATCCATTAAGGTGTGGTAAAAACCAGTCAGGATACTTTTTGGAGCAGAAAAGTTGGTAAGGGCATGGACAGAAGGGCCTCTAATGTAGTTGTTGGCACGAGGTCCTCCCCCTCCAAGGAAACACCTCCTCCTTACACAGTGAAATATTTTTGTAAGGTGTCAGGTCTGTAAAGTGTGGGAGCTGCTGAATGTGTCCTGATGTCAGCAAATTATACCATGAATTTCAGCTTTTTTTGCTGTGGCCAGTGGAGATCCTGGATCTGACTCAAAAATAACTGCCAGAGTCAGGATCTGGCTGGATTCCCTAATTTCTTGCACTGTTTACAGTACAGACGTTCTTAAATGCAGAGCACCTCCTTCTGCTAAACAAAAAACACAGAGATTTCTTTAACAATTGCATGTAATATTTGATGTGCCAATGCAAACCTACACTTAATAAACTCCGAAATGCTAGCATTTTCTGCAATGGTTTAAATTGCAAGCTTACTATTAGTGATTCATAGCAGTCTCCAATTCATTAATTTATAAAGTAGGTTATTATTTTTTCACTTCAGTGCTTCGTTCAAAATTTCTTTTTGAGTTTTATTCTTATACTGAGCCTGCTCTGCACGCATTTGTACTGTCCCAATATAGAACACAGTTTAACTCGGTTTCCTGTATCTCCTTTTTTAAGGCCTGCATATAAACTCCGAGTGCCAACAAAAGGCATAGGATTTGCAATTTCATTATACTTGCAAAAGCGACAAATCCCATGGAAAGCTTTGCTGTTATTTCCAAGTCTGATCGGTTGTATGGTGTTATCGTCTCCAGCTTTAGGGATTTCATTTTATTCAGCCATAGCTTAGGTCGAAAATGATTTTGCTACATTACATACATATTCCCGAGAAGTCTGGATTTGGAATGGGCTTTGACTGTGTCCATGGGCCTGTAACTTTTCAGTACCATCCCTCACAAGGCAGCCATAGAAGCTCTGTATCGCATCTAGTGGTAAACAATTCCGACACCTTTTTGTTTTGTATGTCAGTGCAATAAATCACTCCAACTGTTTGAAGGCCCAAAACCCACTTCCTAGGTTCTTTTGCTAGTGGGAGTTGGCCACACTTCAGCAGATCTAACATAGTCATCAAAAGTACATTTTGTTCAGTCTGCTACGGATATTCTGAAACTTCACTCTGATACATGATGGCAGACATAACGTTTGCCTTAATAGCCTTTAAACACGGAATGAAGCATATACTCTGTAGATTTTCTCTTGCCTTTAGTATAGATCTATTTGTGTCCTTAATCTATTTCCATTTATTATTTTGAAGAATTATGCCAAATAAGGATACTTGTGGATCTACGCTATGTCCCGATAGTTCAGCGCCCATCCAGGGCACAAATGAGATACGCCACTGCTCGATCCCAGCCAGTATGGTGTTCCTGCACCCGGTTTATTGGGAGCAGGAACCCTGGAAATTCAGCCCCGTAAAATCAAAGGCAGATTGGGCAGGGACGGGCGGCAGAAATACAGCTTGGCTCTCGCCCAGACCCTACTGTACAGAGCACTTCCCCCTGCCAACACACAACCTAACTTTCCCCTAAAGCTCTTTCAAACCCCACTGCTTGGGGCAGGTTGTAAATCGTATCAGAATTTCCCCCATGCCCGGGGGTGTGGCCGGGACGGGCGGATCCCGCATGACCCACTAGTGCTGAGCGTTCTCGACCCCTCCCTTCGTCCTGGCACGCAGCTTCCTCTTTCGCCCTTGGATCGGGCAAGGCTGGAGACGCAAGTAAGAGCCGTGAAAAAGTGACCTTGTTTGTTTTGCAACTCGTTCACGGCGATGAAATGGGGGCTGCCGTGTTCTGACCATGGCCAATGCCTGCATCATCCGCTCCTGCTGAGTGATCAGGAACCCTTTCTCCCTCCTATTATGATGCCCGTCGGATGGAATGGGGGCTGCTGTGTGTCCTGGCCACAACTGATGCCTCCGAGAAAGGAATCTATTGGACCTGGGGACCCTTGGTGGCGCTAAATCAAAGTGGCATTGGAGGCAGTGAAGACAATGTCGGACGGGCATCCGAGACCGTGGATTCCCCAAGTGCTGTGGTTGCCCCACGCCCTTCATTATGCGTCAAGGTTGGCGCAGGATTAGACCCACTGCAACCTTTCACCATAGTCCTTGTGACTTCACGTTTAGGAACATGGCTTGGGCTGAGGGGGCATGAGCATTATGAGCCTAATGAACATTATAGAGAGTGCCTGGTCCTTGTTATCTTGCTGCGAGGGAGTATGCTCTATGCTAAGTGATTTGGGCATTGATATGCTGACTAGTGACAGAGACAACTTGCTGGAAATACTTTTTGGAGACCCTGGGGCCCTCTCCATGGTCCGGTGATATAGTGGATTCAGCTGCTAGGTTTCTCACTGGGGGGACAAGTGTGCAGTACGCTGGCCGTAATTTTTAGGTCACTAGGCTACCTGGTTTAGGGTCACTGGCTAGTTTATTCGGAATTACAAAGCAAAAGGGTGACACTTGGGGACACGCCAAAAGGAGTTCTAAGGCACAGCAAACAATGCAAAAGCACTTTAAGCCAGCTGGGGCTGAAAGCCTGGAAGTTTCAGCCTTGGCACAAAGATTTGAAAAGCGAGCTGGGCAGTCAGCAGCACGGACAATTCACAGCTCCCAACATCAGGTGGTGTCTCAATTCAGCTGGTTGCTGACTCACGGACCACACTCATAGTGGACGAGCCCTGACCATAATATCAAGACTGGTCGGGATTCAATGGGGGCATCCTTAGATCCAGGCTAAAGCTAAAGATTATCCTTTTGTCCAAAATGCAAAATAGTTTCAGTAGCATGGGCCCTACAGGCTTTAGGCATCCAGTCCCCCTCCATTGTGCCAGCCTCTATTCCTTGGGGGAGCAAAGATTTTCAGCAAGACTGTGTTCCTGTCAACCTGGTATCATCACCTGCTCGCCCTAGTTGGCTACTTCTGATGAGACAAGTCCAGCTGATCCAGAGACACCCTACTGCCTTCTGGAAGGCATACCGCAGGAAGTGGTACAGGAGCTGTGTTCCAAATCAGTCACAATCCAATGGGATGCTAAGATGTTGCTTGATCTCATTTTGGAAGAGATTAGAGAACTCAAGGTCACTCAAGCAGAAGAAATAGTTGCCCTACACGCATGAAATCGAAGGTGCAGTCGCCCCGCTTCCAGAGAGGCTGAAGGAGGAAGAGTCCAGAAAGTGGATCTAGAGGATCAAGTTAGTACCACACAAAAAAAAGCCAGCCAGATCCAAAAATAAAAGGTTGCTAATCAAATTTAAGATCGAAGAACTTGAAAACCATTCATGACGGGACACTCTTGGAATAGTAGGATTTCCTGAGGGATGCAAAGGCCAACAGACTGGCCAATGGGTTTATACATTTATTAAGACTCAAATTCTTCCACAATATACTGGCCATCTATCAATAACTAGAGCAAATCAGGTCCTGGCGCAATGTCTCTTGAACTCTAATTTTCCACATACCATCTTGATTAATTTCCTGGACTATCATGTTAAAGAACTGGTCTTAGACAAGGCAGTGAAGCAGTAACAGTTCTCTACACCTGAGATCTCTCAATGTTGTATCTTTTTGGGTACGTGTTCCTCGGCTGCTCAATGTTGCAAGGAGTTTGTTAAACTGCAGTACTTGTTTATAGCACAGGGAATTCAAGCATCTATTGTCCAGCAATCTAAATCGAAAGTGCTGGTGAAGGGCCAGTGCCATTTACTTGCTAATGTTGCAGTAGCCCAGGAGCTTTTGCTGCAGATTTTCCCCCAATCTTAAGAGCAATAAGTCTAGTCCTTAATGATTTAGAGGGCCCCTTTGTGCACTTTGCTGATCTTGCTGCTGTGTATGATGATGGGGAGTGATGTTGATGATGATGCCAATGCTGATGAAAGGGGGGAGTACATAAGCATGACAGGGTGCAGTGAAATAGCGCCAGGATATCTAGAGGTTCTTTGGGAGGGGTGTTGTGGGTAATGTCCCTCTCGTTGAGATTTTTTTTTCTCTGTTTTTGCTTTTCTTTGTCAGGGCACTTTTGCCTGGGAGGGGGAGGTTGGGTTGTAGGTCGGGTGTTGGAAGCACATTCAGTGAAAAGGACAGAATCAGAACTGATTGCTCATCCTTTGCCATGTCCTGTGGAGGAATGTGGAGATCTTTAGTGGTTGCTTGCCTGTGTTTTAGCAAAGGAAATGGCGTAACGCCTCTATTTATGGAGAGGCTACTGATGTGATGGGGCTTGAAGCAGAGTGTATTTTGTGTAATGTCAATGGTATTTTGAATAAGCACAAGTGTGGGAGGCTTATTAGATGGCTAACTTCTCTTTCTCCTGAAGTGCTATTTCTGCAGGAGATCCATCTTAAAAATAATTCCCCTGATTTACTTATTCCGAAGTGCTATTCTAAAGCTTATTTAGCCTCTGCTGACCTCTCAATTAGAGGCGCAGCTGTTTACTTGGCTAGAGGAGTAGACTGGCAGGGGCTCTAATGGGGCAAGGTACTCCCAGGGTTGGTGGATTTGTTAGAAGTTAGCATGAATGGAAACCCTTTGAATTTGGTTAACTATTATGTGTCAGCCTTTACTGACCATGAACCATTGAGGCAGATCTATAATATCACTTTAGGGGCGCTTGGGCCCATAGTTCTGGGGGGGGTCCAACTTAATTCAGTATCCGGTCTGGGATACTTCTAATAAAAACAAAAAACAGCCGAAGCCTCAGGCAAAAGATGCATTGAAACAAGAGGTCCAACTTTTTGATCCCTTGTGAGATGGCCATCCTGCCTGCTCTCAATTCACTTGCTTTTCACAACATTTTCACACTGCCTCCCCAAATGACTGCTTTTTAATTTCTCACTCACTCAAGTTGGACAACTCAGATAAATGGGTGAACTAATTTTCTGACCATTCCCTTGCCATTGTCACTCTTGAATTGGATATTATGTGGAGGGAGAGGCCCAGGTGACAACTGAATCAAAACCTTCTAGCTGATCAAAAATGACTGAGAGATATGAGAGTCTTTACTCAAGAAGATTTTGCTTTGAATAAGGGACGGGTCACTTTTTTCAGTTTTGAAAGCCTTTGAGGCCACGGCTTGGGAGCAGGTTATTGATAAAGCCCAGCAATTTAAATAGTGGATAAAGTGTATAGTTGAGTTTCAAGCTGCAGTTGACACTGTCTTGCAGGACAATAATAGCTATCAGGGGCAGTATTCTTATAAGGAGCTCCTTTTCAGTCAAGCAAAGCGTGAGCTTAGAGAATTTTTTTCAGTATTGAAGAGATTATTAGCTCGAGGGCTTTCCAGCAGCAGGTTTATGAGGAAAGCCAGATGATGGGGAAACGTCTTGCCTGTACTGCTCATTTGAAGTGCAAGGATGCATTTATCAGTCAGTTGCAGAATCCAGCTTCAGTAGGGCTTATCACTGATAAGGGGGCTGTGTTTCAGGCCTCTCTACAGCAATATAACGCTCTGTAGGAAAGTAAATACCTGATTCCACTGGCTTTTGCCATCCATTCAAGCTGAGAATCTGATTTTGAATTAATCAGGGAAAGAGGTCCATGAAGCCCTAGCCACAAAGCCTGTGGTAACGATGGGTTCCCCATGGAGTTTTAAAAAGTATTCACCAGTGAGCTTGTGCCTTTTGAACTGAGCTGTTTAATTATATTAAAGATGGGGGAAGCCCCCCCATCTTTTAAGGAGTCCACCGTTGTCAGATCTTTAAAGAAAGATAAGTGTCCTAAAGATGTCAATTCCTACCATCCAATTAGTCTTTTGAACTCAGACTATAAGTTGCTAATGAAAGTATGGGTGAGACATATAACTCCGGCAGCTCAGGCATTAATACATCATGATCAGGCGGTGGGTCAGCTTATGTCAGCGGATGCTGGTTTCTAATACAGGCTCTGGATTATTTTTCTTTCAATCAGACTCATGTTGCAGTAATTATGGCTGATGCAGAAAAAGCATTTGACCTGGTAAATTGGAACACTTTGCTCTATGGCTTGGGGAGTTTTGGCTTTCCTGTTGTTTCGTGTTACTGTTGGGTTCATCACGGTGTTGCAGAATCTTTATCAAGGTGTGCAAGCTAATATTTATGTCAATGCCAATTTGGCGGGTGGTACATATAAAGGGGTATGAGGCAGGGGTGCCTCTGCCTCCAATTTTATTCACCTTTCTTTATTGAACCCTTAGCTGTCAGTATCCAGGCAAATCAGTGTGAGTAGGCCTAGTGCCCGTGACAGGAAATGCCCCAAAACACCATCTGACACATCAAAATTATCAAATACTAAACTATCTTTTTTTTGGGGGGGGGCCTAAAAATAATTTGTCCCCCTGGGGAGCGGCCCCTGCCCAAGGGGCTGCTCCCCTTATTACTCAATAAAAAACAAAATCCCTAATGTCTGGTGGGCATTTCTGCAGCCCGATCGCATCGCGATCGGGCTGCAGAAATGGTCAGAATGACATCAAAAGAAAGGAAAAGGTTTTCCTTTCATTTGATGTCCCTGCCTGTCCCCTTCTCCCAAGCGGAAGTGAAATGCTTAGCATTTGTCTTCCGCATCACGCTGGAAGCATGCTTCCAGCGCAATGGGAGGTGACCTCTGACGAAGTGCTGACATCATCAGAAGTCTCTTGGGGGGCAGGGGTGGAAGGGGAAGCAGCGATGGGAGGGTGGGAGTCAGGTGTGAGGCCCACACCCGTGGGCCGGGTCCAGGACGAGGTGGTTACGTACATGGCGCCTGAGTGCCGCACCACCTGACATAACCACCTCATTCTCGCCACCCAAGGGATTAATGTGTTTCATTGTAATGTATATAAAAGTTGTCCCAGGGAGAGAACAGGTTCACACGCTTTCAGATACGCTTTGAGACACACTTTATTCTATGTTCTTTATTCTGTATTGACTAAATATTCACTGCCAAAGGCCGTGCATGGCACAACGTTGGGTGCTGCCAGGCCCTGCTGCCAGCCCTGGCCATGTGCAACAGTGGTTGGATTAACGTAAAGTAATTAGAATTACTTAGCATTTATTGAAATTCAGTGAAAAAAAATAACTGTTACAGGGACATTAAAGTTAGGAGATAGAATTTGAAAAAAACATAGAAAATTAAAGGTTAAAGGGATGTTATAGTTATTTTCACATTTCAAAAGTACAAACTCATGCCCTAAGGTGACTATAACTCTTGCCCTTACAATGCACTGCTAGTTACCTCACATATTACATCAGTCATGACTTCTTCTATGGGATCATTGAAATTATCACTGCAACATTTGCAATAACATTATTGATGAGGAAACTGTGCATGGCTGGAGTGTGTGTGATAGATACCTTAGGGCACAAGTTATAGTTACTTGAAATACCTATAACTATAACTGCTGAATTTCTATGACTTTGCAAATAAATATAAATACTCAGATTTATATAGCATGGCTAATCACCCATGAGGGTATTTAGGCACAGTAGTTTAAGTGATTTTCCCAGAATCAAAGGATGTTGAGACGATGCCGAGAATCAAACCCAGATCCCCAACTCCAAAGTCGGCAGCTGTGGCTGTTAGGCCACACCCTTTCTCCTTTTTAGGGTTTTGGGTGGGTATGGGTTTTTGGGTGGCAAGGGCCCTTTCAGGGTGGGTATGGGTTTTTAGGTGGCAAAGGCATTTTTTAGTGTATAGGGTGGGTATGGATTTTTGTGTGGCACGGGTATTCTTGGGGGTTAGGGTGGTTAAATGTTTTTGGGTGGCAAGCGTATTTTTAGGGTTGAGGGTGGGTATGGGTTTTTGAGTAGCAAGGGAATTTATAGTGTTTAGGGTGGGTATGGGTTTTTGGATGGCAAGGTTATTTTTGGGGCTTTGGGTTATCATTGGCTTTTGGGTGACAAGGGCCAAACAAGCACCCTGGTACTAGTTTCAGGGTATCACCCCTCATCAGCCAGGCTAGCTTGAATCCAGTGGCAAAGTGAGCAAGGTACCCACATCTGGGCATACGTTTGCCACTTAGGGCGAACAATGCAACACAACAAAATGATGGATAGAGTGCTGAAGCATTTCAGACACTCACACCAGTCACAGATCTTTCCAGAGAAAAGGAAATGATGCAAAAAATGTCATCCATAACACTGATAATGGCGTTTAGCAAAATAGCAGTTGAAAATGAAATTAAAACAATGCCACTAAAGACACAATAACAAAATTAATAAAATAGAAATACAGAGCATAATAACCGGGAAAAAGGGCACAAGCCTCAAGACTAAGCTAAGCTATCACTGTGCCCAAGCTACTAACTAAAATGAGCCCATAACAGCCTCCTTTATTGCATGTACAAGGGTGCAAGTCCAAGTCCTAATGTTAAAAATGCTCCAATCACTCCATTCTGCTGAGAGAGAACAGCCAATGTGTATCAAAAACAGCAGCAGTAAAATTCCAACAATTGATGCCAAAGTTATAGTGAATCCGCCAAAGACACTCGAGTGAGTGAATCACTGCCGATATTACTCCAAACATGATCTGGAAGGTGCTAACTAATCCAGAACTGACAACCTTAAAAAAGTGTGCAATCCCTGCAGTATTCGATGCACTGAGTATTCTGCTGATCAATTCTCCAAAATGCTTTGGGAAGTTGGTACTTAATAGGGATTTCACCTCAGCTGACTATCTAGCTATCTGGAGGTCGTATGTATCTCTGGCGATGTCAGGGCCACATGTTTTTGGAATTATAGCACTTTTACTCTGCTGACCTTGTCAAAGTTTACACTAAAAGTTGCAATAAAGGGCCACAAGTCTGCCATGTTTATCTCCTGTGTGTGGGGGGAATAAAACATGGCCACAACAAGTTACCACTTGAGTAACGGAAATCAAGTAAGCAATTCCTGGCTATATTCTGCAGCACCTTCGATTCTTCAGAACCAAATAACTTCTACCAGAAAGTATCTGAAATACTGGATGAATGAAAGAGACAGAGTACCTTTTAGATAGCATGCCAAATTAGTGACCTCCACATTGCAAAGGCCATGCAAGGACACCTGCCTAAAATCATAGAATGCCCATCAGTAGTCTCACATTCGCTACCACTAAGAAAGACCTTTTCGCCATTAATACATTTGTAATTTCAAGGCAACTCTTACACCTCATGTAGGTAGCTGTCTCATAGCCACTCAAACCTGTCTTAAGCAAAATGCTTTAAGCATTTTGTGAAAAAAAGATGGAAATGGGCAGATTTATTACACCATGTATTAGCTATACTGGCAAGGGAATTTCTGCTACAGTGGAAGGCATCTTTTGTAATTTCTCATTGTTTAGCATGATGCAACATGCTTCTTTTTTAGCCATGATCTTTTGTTGTCTGGACAAATTAAACAGCACAGATAATTTAGTAATGTTCACATGCTTTTAGGGCATGCAGCCACTTTTGATAACCTGAAATGTCTAACTTAACTGCATGATAGAACACAGCTGGGTTTGTCCATGTTGTAAAAAGGACATGTCATTCTGAATTATGTCAACTGCAGATGACACACTATTGTTTAAGGTGTAAATTCAGTTGGACATAGTGTTCATGCCATTATTGACCCTTTTTCCATGTTTTCCTTATCTATCTGCCTTAAACTTGCAACAACTTCCATCTGGGATAACTTCCAGATCTCGTTGTTTATGGCATACAGGGAACACTTTGCGCTTGGTTTCCTAGGTCCTAGCAGGAAATCTTGTAGATTGACATCCTCACACAGAAGACTAAGATGTCCTTTCACATTTTAAAGTAGAGGTACGCAGCCATTGTTGGCAGTTTACCCACACAATATGTAGTAACAATACCTGAGTATTGAACCAAAACAAAGCGAGGATCTGGCCGGCTTGTTGTGAAATCCCCAGAGGAATTAACAAAACGTGCCTAGCACTGATTTGTGTCTATTGGCCGCCATAACCACTCCCCAGGACTCTAAAGTGAGGAATTAAAAGTAACATTCTGAACCCAAACGGTTAGTTGCTCTTTGGTGATATTTAAAAATGTTTTCCAATTGTGAAATTTAGCATGTGAGGGGATACTGGGCACATTCACTTCTTTTATTTTTGCTAAACCCAAGCAGGATATTTGTTGGACAGTGTCATTTTAAAATATAATTTGCAAAGGGATACGCATGCTCTAAACAAAACTTCCCTGCCCTGTACTTGCCTATTTTTTATTCCCCATCTACATTGCAGTTCAATAGTGTTTTTCCAATACTCAAACCCTTCAACAGCAAGAGGAAAATCCAACAAATCGAAGTAGGGTAATTTTGTGTCAGCAATAATTTTCTCATTGTGGAAGGTGGCAGTTTAAAATAATATGATGCAGCATTGCTTGTGTCATGCCCAGTGAAATATGCAAACTTATCTGTATATGTTTTGGGACTCCCCACAGGTGGTATTGAGCAATGCTTCCCACTGTGTGTAATTGTGAACCAACCGGGGAGCACTGGTTCAGTGCAGAAAGGAATGTCTATAACACTGATAACAAATCATTTCCCCATAATTTGCTGAGTTCATATACACATTTTCACTTTCAAGCACAGTGTAATATTCCAGCTCAGACAGCATAGAAGCAACTGTTTTAACATCCCAGTCATCAGAAACAATACCAGATGTAATTACATCACTTATTGAAGCTTCAAACACATATGGATTTTGAATGACCTCAGTAGGACTGTATATGTAAATAGTACTTTGTGCCATACAATCTCATCTGGAATCGTAACTGCTTAAATGTTCAGCAGGGACAAGTCTCTTAGGACCTTATGGGAAGATATGTAAGGTGTAAAAACCTCATCCACCGGCTCAAAGACTGAGGGCCTCATTACGACTTGGCAGTCCTTTCACAGGACGGCCGAAGCCGCTGCAGGCAAAAGACCACCAGTAGTGGAGGTATTTTGCCCGCCATATTAGGAGTGTTCTGCTGGGCCAGCAGGCAAAATCAGTGAAACACTCACCACAACACTGACGCCGGCTTGTAATTGAGCCAGCGGCAAAGTTGTGGTGCGTTGGGTGCAGCAGCACCCGTTGCGCATTTCACTGCCCGTAATTAAGGCAGTGAAATGCACGATGGGCCTGCGCATGGTGGCCCCTGCACTGCCCATGCCCCTATTCCACCAGCCTTTTCATGGTGGCGTTTACCATCATGGAAAGGCTGGCGGATGGGGACTCACAATCCCCAGGGCTGGCTGCAGCCTGGCAGTGTTGGCGGTTTGACCATGGTGGCTCTGCCACGGTCATAATGGGGCTGTCGGACTTCCCTGTCTGTGGCGGTCCGACTGCCATTGCGATGCTCGTAATGAGGCCCAGAGTGTTCAGGAAGATAATGACCATTTATCAGAAGAAAAAAAAACAATGACAAAACCAATTCAAAGCAAAAAGGCAAGCAGTTTCAAGAGTATCTGCAGATAGTACAATGGATAGATTAAGTAATTGTTCTTAAGCCAAATATATAGCTTACTTGTCGTTGATACAGTCTCAGTTGCAGATGAGTCAGAAGAAAAGTCATCTAGGTTGATGAAATAACCAGAAGCAGTCTTTGCAAAAACAGGAGCCAAGGCAGAGGTGGTGGATGGAATTATTTGTGGTGATTCAGAGTAGACAATGTAATCTGTCTCAGTCGAGTTGGAATAATCACGTTCTGCATCTCGGACAGTATTAACAGGAATCAGCTGAAGCTCATTCTCCAGCCTCCCCATGCACGAGGAGGCAGATGTAGCATAGGTCCTGCCCAAAAATGTTGTTTACTGCTTGTAGAGGTAGATCCTGTTGGGTAGTGAGACGGGAGCGGGTACTATCCAAGGGACCTCTAGGTCTACTCTGCGGGATCGGCCACATGGCACAATTTGACATTGTCAATAGAAACAAATCTGGTCTCCGTGGAACCAGGCAGTGGTGGTATGATGACAATTCTGGGACAGTGTATTCTCAGGACTGGAACCAGTGCTCTGTAAGATGGGTCAAATTCCTTTTTCACAGCAATCTTTTTACGTACTAGATCCCCAACTTTTGAAATCAAGCCTGCAGATGTTGCTTGCAAATCCCTTATTCCCAAGGAGGCAGCACAAGCAGGTGAATTCCAATCACAAAACTGCTGTAGCTCCTTTAAAACAGCGACACATTCATTTATGCCAGACATGTCTGCTGCCACGGTGC
This sequence comes from Pleurodeles waltl, assembly GCF_031143425.1. Classification (NCBI taxonomy): domain Eukaryota; kingdom Metazoa; phylum Chordata; class Amphibia; order Caudata; family Salamandridae; genus Pleurodeles; species Pleurodeles waltl. The sequence continues at coordinate 343,176,070 of NC_090444.1, read as the reverse complement.
CAGAACCATCAAGATCAGGGACATACATATATGTCCCAAAGAGGACCTTATAAAGGGGTGCAACCTCCCAAGGACTGTATGGGCAGAATATTTAATGCTCTCTGGACCCCATATAGGTGATGAATCCAACTACGGCCTGAACCTATAACTTTTTCTGTTAAGGACTGCATTAGGTCTTGATTCTTCCTCTCCACCATGCTGTTTCCCTCAGGATGATGGGGGAAGGAATAATGGAGTTGAACACCCATCCCTCCCATGTTGTCCCTGAATGTCCTAGAGGCAAAAGCAGGGCCCTGGTCTGAGTGGAATGCTGCAACCACATAAGTACTGATAAAGACCAGCAAATCTTAAATAACAGGCCAAGTGTCAGCCAATCATTGTGGCCATACCAACAGGAATCAACAGCGACTAAGATGTAATTATATACACCATCAGGCAGCAAGGGACCACAATCGTCCAGATACACACATTATAGTGGTTTGTTGAAAATTAGGTGAGATGTCTGTGGTGGGCGTTTAATGGTGGACTCTTTAATTTACGGGCAAATGTGACAGCAAAGGACTTATTGCTTGGTCTATTTGAAAAGACCTGGCCACCAAAAGCATTTTTGTAATAGTGATATTGTAGCCACCACACTTGTGTGGGCAGAAGCAACATCCTCATGGAGCTGCTTTTATGAGATCTTTTCTCTGATCTTGGTTGGGGATCACATGATCTCCTACCCCTGGAATTGTTACAAATGCAAAGTTCTGGGCAAGGAGATGGTAGGAATATCTTGCAGAGTATGTTTTTGTTAAAGGCTTGCCGTTAGTTGAAGCTTTCACCGCAGCCAGCATCTTATTATCCAATCTTGTCTGAGAATGAGTTATTGTAGCAGCATAAGCCATAGCTGCTGCAGATTTGGCAGTTTCGTCAGCCAAGGTATTTCCTTCAACGTGTACCTCTACACGTTGATGGCCCAATGTATGTACTACATGGACTTTTGGTAGTCTGTCCTATAGGTCAGCTTACCTTCCCCACAAGCTTCTATGTTTGATGGTGTTCCCTTTGGAATCTCTGAAGCCATTCAGGTGCCAGTGATTCAGGTAATCATGGTATGACAGGACACAATAATACGAATTACACACAATTTGTGTTGTTTGTTCAGGATCTGTATGTTCCAGTGCCAGAACAAGAGCCTTAAGCTCTGCCAACTGTGGTGTGAAGTCCTCTAGGGTCTGCGTGTAGGTATTCTGAGGGTGGAATATACCATTCCTCATCAGTCCACTTACAGCTGCCCAAGCCACTGAGTATTGATGCTTAGTATCTATAGCAGGTTGTGCTGAGCCGTCGGTGTAAATGACAGTTCAGTATTGGTATAATAGTAATATATTGGTAGGTGCAGGGTACTATTGTTTATATTGAAGGAATTCCTGGTTCTGATGTTTTGAGTCAAAAATGTAATCAACATCAGTGGCAGTCAGGAAGGTTGCCCATTGAATCAAATGTGGATCTAATGCTTTGGCATTTGGAACGCTGTCTTTGGTGACTGCCTCGAGGGCTGGAACCGGGGTAACAACAATAATGTTTTTCATTGGGCAAGTGGCCTCTTCTTGATGGCCACTTGAACAGCAGCCAGTATTTTTTCTGTTGGTGCAGAAACGTTGTTTTGTATTGGAATACAAATGAGATTTGTATGGTATGGGTACCGTGTCACCCTCATTTTATGTGACATAGGTAAAGCCGATGGCACCAGTAATTATTCTGATGTCCAGTTTTGTTTTGTTGTTACGTTTTCATAAGCGTTTTGCTTCTAGCATGTCCGGCAGAAGTTCTCTGAGAATGCGTGTGTGTTCTAACGACCAGTGTTTGCTCGAAAAATCTAGACAAATTAAATCATAAAGTGGTTTTATGCGTTGTATGTAGGTATGTATGTTCTGCCAAAATTAAAGAAACCTAGCAATGACTGCAGTTTCCAGATAGTATTTGGTGTTTGAAGTTGAGCACATTTTTCTAGATAGTAAGGGGTCAAGCGCTTGCCTTTATCTAATAATTTGTATCCCAAGAACAGGACACTTAAGGAAGCAATCTTTGTTTTCTTAAAGTTGAATTTATAGCCCTGGGCGGCAAAACCAAGAACGATCCGATCTACCCCGGCAAGATGAATATTGAGATCATCATCTGTGAGATAAATATCATCCACATAGGACTGCGCCTCGGGGTACATATTATGTAATATTTATGTTACATGGACTGAAAACAACCCTGAGCTGTTCTGATATACCTGAGGTAATCAGCAAAAGTGATGCTGCAAGCCTAATGAGGTTTTTTTGTATTTTTCCGCACTATGATGTTTATTAGTGCTGTGCTGTGTGCGTTTTGTATGCCATAAGTGGGTGTGTGACCATTTAAATGTCTGTAATCTAAGACTATTCTATATGAATGGTCCGGTTTGGCAATGGGGAATAATGGGTTATTCATTGCAGAGACACAGGGTTCAGTTACTCTGTGGTACTCAAGTTGTGTGAGAATCTCTTTCACTGGAGCTTTTGCCTCGTGTTTGATAGGATATTGAGGTTGAGGCAGTGATGAGAATCTAATTGGTGTTACATGGTAAGGGGATTCTTTATCCCATCCCATATGGTTGTGGTACAACACAGGAGCCTGCACCAAAGCCCAATCAGGAGCATAGGCTTCCTTTACCTTGTCTGGAACCAGGACTGAGAAAGAAGGCAAAATGACATCTTTACCATGTGGGAATTTGCAGACAAATTCAGGTGGCCAATCTTTTTCTGCCAGTAGAATATCACAATTTAAGGTTTCCTAAAATATTACTTCAGTAGTGCACTCTATGTCTCCCTCTATTTGCAAACCCTGTCGGGTGGGGAGATGCGTCTGTCCTCTATCTATGATGAGAACGTCATTAGTTGCTTTCACATCCAGATGAACTATAAGATTCTGGTGACAAATTGTGACTTTTGCCACACTGTCTAGCAGAGTCGCTTTCTACGTCCTGTTCCTGGGCTTTTTTGATCGAAATTGCAGCCACTTTTTTTTTTTTTTTAATGAATTAGGGTTTCTGTTAAGGCGATTTGTCCTCTTTTTCAATATAAGCTTCCCAGGAACATTGAAAGTCCTTGTTCAGATTTGTGTGGTCACTTCTTGTTTAAAACCGTCTCAGTCTCTCTCTCCATTTCTCTGGTGAGTCCTGAAAGGAACGAGAGGGGCATGCATCAGTATATTGGTATCTATCAGAAGGTTTTTAAGTTTCTCTATTACGGAGATTATATCTTCTGTCAGAGGTCTCCGGTTGTGGAGATTCTCCCCTCTGAATCTTCAATTTTTATGTTGTTTTTGCTTATCCCAGTGTTTTTTTAGAACCCTCTTGTGCATTTCTGGTACCTTCCTAAGGAGTAGTACTCTGTAGTTGTGGTTTAGTTGGTCTGGCCCCCAGACAAACCCATCTTATACTAGTGCAGGTGTTGAAAATAATCTTTGCCAGCTTGCACTCCTATTCCTACTGAGGAACCTCTTTGAGTTGTTGGCGAATAGCCAGTGCTGCTGCTTTCCCATTAATTTGACCTAGAATACATTAAAACAATGCCACTAAAGAAGCAATAATAAAATAAATAAAATTGAATACAGAAATACAGAGCATAATGGCTGGGTTAAAGGGCACAGGCTGCAAGCCTAAGCTAAGCTATCGCTGTTCCCAAGTGACTAACTAAAATGAACCCACAACAACACTAAGGTGCAGTCCAAGTCCAGTTGTCAGTGGTCAGCTAGGTACTCCCAGAAAAGCGCATCTTATAGCTTGTTGTATTCCTATAGCTTGAACAGGAGGTCAGACGTAGGACCCTTCAAGTCCAATTCTTTGTCCTAGGTACAAGCAGAAGCAGGTCCAGTACTTCAGGACTCCTCTCACATCCCAAACAGCAGGTCCTTTTCTGATTTTCTGCAGGTCCAGAAAGTGATCTGAAGAGGGTGGCTGCAGGTGCCACATTTATTCCTGGCACACACCTTAACTAATTGGGTAAAAGATCCCAGGGACTGCCCTACTCACTTTGATCATTGCAATATGGCAAAAGTCTTCGGCCACACTAAACTGGGTCTATGGGGGTAAAGGTGTGTCTGGGAAGTATACAAAGGTAAACCTCACGTCCTTGCACATCTATCATTGAAAGCCTGTTTGAACAGCCACTTTACCCACAATTAATCCAGGGTAAAATTTATACTGCACTGGAGTACTTTGCGTAATTTCAGGAATTTTGTTTTCGGCTTTTTAAGCTAAATTCTTGAAATAATATCATTGTACTACTTTGTGTAATTATGCACCATTTGCAGTAAATATTTTATAACAAATTGTGCAATTTGGGGTGGAAATTTTCTGCAAACTCTCAGTATAAACAACATGAGCAGCTGTTGTTCAGGGTTCTACTTTAACTGCATCCTCATGCCAAAAATTGATGTAAGGATGTGTTTCACACTAAAATATAGCACAAAATGGTGGATTTGCATTTTGTATAATTACACTGAATTTTGTGTAATTTTCCATAATTACCCGAAAGCAAGTTACACAATTTCCGCACACCTCCACCCACAATGGCCCCAGAGACAAAAGTGTTTTAAAACAAAAGCAGAGTTCTTCATCAGCTATATAGTAGATCCACAAGGATTCTTCAAAAAACAACAGCAAAGGGGGCAGAGAGTGGGATATTCGGAGGATAGACTCCTGGTCCAGTGTGTGAAGTTCCCAATACTGTATAAACCAAAAAATTGCACACACAGTTCCAAAAAGAGGAAAATTGTATCTACCGGTTCTGCATATCAGGAAAACCAAAAGGTTGTAAGCACGAGCCCTCACTCACCTTTCGGTGACATGCTTCATCATAGGGCTGTGCTCCTCGTCAGGCCGGCGCTGCAATGCCTGACGGGCCCCACACGGGGGCTCTTTGCCGGAGATCTTTTGAGCGAAATGCGCACCGGTCAAAAATGGGAATCGAGGATTGGAGTAGAAAAGTTTAAAAATGTCTAGAGGTACAAACCGTTGATATCTTTAATTAAATGTTAGTGCCTCTGACAAGATTAAAAACAAAGAATAGGGATATGGTAAAATAATGTCTACACTCCCCATAAAGTATAACAAAGTGGTGTTAACTATAGTCACCAACCCTCATACTAAAGAGTGGTGAAAAAGACAGAAAGGAGAGAACACAGGATCCCCTGTGCTACTCTACATTACAGGTCAACATGTTTCTCGCTATGCGATTCGTCAGGACCTCAAAGACGTACCTAATCCTTCAAATATTTGGGCAGCCCATATTAGGGGAAGCAGAACCTAGAAGGTAGAAAGAGACATACATCAAATAAAAGAGACAAAATTAAACAGAAGTGGCATGTACTCACTGTCTTTAAAAATACCACATCAACTCGTGACGAAACCCAAAGGTGCCATGCAATAAACATACAATGATCATAGGGGGGAGGCTACAGATTAATATCGCTTCCTCACTGCTTACCCTTCAAATAATAAATGTAGGGCCTCATCGGGGGACAAACATCGAGATGCGTAAAATCCTCTGTGGTCTATGTAGACATAGAGAAAATACATAGACTTCAAGTCGTGTGTTAAATAAATACAAGAAGGTAATCTTCTAAATATATGAGCATTGACCTGAGTACACACAATAAATACATGCGTTTTAATCAGGGAGCCCTCTATTGGGGTCTGGTATTTTTTCTTAACTGAGCAGGGGGAGGTACAAAGTATATAAACACACGTATACAAAAACGCGATAATTATAGATTTAAAGCCATCAAACAATAAATATTGTCTGTCATAGATTGTATGCACATGTACCAACGATTCTCATCTATATACCGCTGCCGGCACTACGTAACCGGCTGTTTTATTTCGGACTACACGAGTCCAACTTGTTGTGTTTAGATTAATTTTTGATGTTTATATACCGCCAGTATCCCAGTTTGGGGGCTTAATTTAACTATTTGATTGAGACAATCTTTGTATAGACTACATCCTTTATCTACCCTCATAGAAACCAAATAGATGAGAATCGTTGGTACATGTGCATACAATCTATGACAGACAATATTTATGTCTTTTTCACCACTCTTTAGTATGAGGGTTGGTGACTATAGTTAAAACCATTTTGTTATACTTTATGGGGAGTGTAGACATTATTTTACCATATCCCTATTCTTTGTTTTTAATCTTGTCAGAGGCACTAACATTTAATTAAAGATATCAACGGTTTGTACCTCTAGACATTTTTTAACTTTTCTACTCCAATCCTCGATTCCCATTTTTGACCGGTGCGCATTTCGCTCAAAAGATCTCCGGCAAAGAGCCCCCGTGTGGGGCCCGTCAGGCATTGCAGCGCCGGCCTGACGAGGAGCACAGCCCTATGATGAAGCATGTCACCGAAAGGTGAGTGAGGGCTCGTGCTTACAACCTTTTGGTTTTCCTGATATGCAGAACCGGTAGATACAATTTTCCTCTTTTTGGAACTGTGTGTGCAATTTTTTGGTTTATACACGATCCACAAGGATTGCCTTGGAATCGTTTTCTTTCACTTTTCAAGTGTGCCCCAAGGGTTATATGTTCACCCAGCAGACCTGTCAAGTACGATTTGACAATCAAGCAGGATTTGACAATGTATAGTGAAAAATGATGGCTTCAGCCATCACCCAGCATATTCTGCAGAGTTCAAAGGAATAATCTCTGTCCATTCTCCTCAACCTATTGTTTGCTTTGGGGAGGCACTTCACACATCTTCAGACTTATTTAAGGCAAATATTGATTGGGGGAAGCTGCAGAGCCAAATGCAAGTTAGCCTCTAGGAACTACAGGCAGGAGAAAATATCACTTTCTATATGTTAATTTTCCTTAGTTTTTAATAAAAATACAACTTCACTATAGTATTGGATTTCTTGATAACTATTAAAAACTGTTGAAATATTTTACTAGCTGGTCCCATTCTGGAGATACAGCATTAGTATTTTCATCTGTACTTTAGTTTTCTACATAGGAAACCTAGGTCACCCACTTTGATAATAGCTTTTGTGTGCTAGTCACTGTAAAGATACTAACATCTAATTTCTACATGTCCTGTTTTTAATTACAATACACCATGCCTTGTGGGCTGCAAGGCCTACACATAGTACTGACTTATTAATATTTTCAAGGCAGGTTTTGACCTAACAATATAGTTTATTTTAACAAATTGAATTGCAGTTCTTTACACTGTAGTGGATTGCACTATAGGGTCTGCAGTCTAATAGTGGCATTTAACTTCTAGACACTTGGTACACATTGTACCAAAAAATAGGGACTTATAGGCAAGTAATGTATGCCATTTAGGAGCATGCCAATTAACGTACTTTTAAAGGGGGAGCAGAGGCAGTTAAGTATTACTTAGATGAGCTAAGGTGCACAGAATTCTAAAGCAATCAACAATATAGGCTTTAGCAAGAGGCAAACAAATTAGTTTGGCGAAGCAGAAAAGGTGGATTTACTACAAAAGGCCTCTGTGGGCACTGTGGGAGTATGCTGTCAGAGTCATTCTATCAAATATCAATATTATGGCAGTTTTTAGTATTAAAAAAAACATTTCTGTAATAACAGTGTTTATAATCTAAGGCCCAGACTACCAATTAATTTACACATAGTATTATTGGTGTTTGTTATGATTGTGTGTCTTGCATTCTCTAAAGGGGCCAAGGGTAGTAGTCTCTTCTAATTTTGATTGCCAGCTGGTGGGCAAGACTGAGATAGATGCAAGTCTGTAAATTTGCTATTCCAGAGTTCACAGAAGTCTCTGCTAAGTGCTGCAAATGTGGAGTGAAGAAGATGGCACCTATGAAAGTGGGTTCTGCCAACAAAGAAGCCAGCATGGAGAAGTCTTTTCACCAGTGGAAGAACACTGGCATAAAACCCTCCTCCTTTGTCCATCATGGTTGTTAGGCACGGCATCCTTGGTGTGGTCTCCCCTAACATTCTGCCTCTGCTTCCCAGATTGTTGCTATGGGCTGGACTCTGTTTTTGCTGTTTATGTTACTCTAGGCACTTTGCCACTGCTGACCAGTGATAAAGTGCACGTGCTCCCTATGTAATATTGTATGTGTAATTGACTTTTCCATAATTGGCATGTTTGATTTACTAGTAAGTCCCTCTTAAAGTGCACTAGAGGTGCCTAGGGCCTGTAAATCAAATGCTACTAGTGGGCCTGCAGCACTGATTGTGCCATCGACATGAGTAACCTTGTAAACAAGGCTCAGACCTTCCACTGCAGTGTCTATGTATGCAGTTTTAAACGACCAATTCGACCTGGCATGTGTACCCACTTGCCAAGCCCATACCTTCCCTTTTATACAGGTAAGGCACCCCAAAGGTAGGCCCTAGGTAGCCCCATGGGCATGGTGCAGTGTATGTCAAAGGCTGGACATGTAGTGCTGTGTTTTATATGTCCAAACAGTGAAATACTGCCAAATTTGATTTTCACTATTGCAAGGCCTATCTCTCTAATAGGTGAAAATGGGGCTGCCTTTGAATATTCTTAAAGTGCAGTTTCCCTTCAAGAGCAGATAGAGATTTGGAGTTGGGGGTCTCTGAACTCACAATTTCAAAATACACATTTTGTGAAGTTGGTTTTTAGAGTGTTCGTTTGAAAATGCCACTTTTAGAAAGTAGATATTTTCTTACCTAAACCATTCTGTGACTCTGCCTGTTTGTGGATTCCCTGTCTGGGTCAAACTGACAGTTGGGCTGTTTGTAAATTTCCTCTAGACAGTGACACAAAGAAAGCTGAGATATAGCCTGCAGTGCCATCGGGGCTAGAGTGGAGGGAGGAGTGGTCACTTATACCTGAATGGGCTGTGCCTGCCCTCACACAATGCAGTCTCCAACCCCCACGTGTGTGCCTAGGGCCTGACATAGGCAAGGCAGGATACTGTAAACAACAGAGACTTTTCTTTGAAGTTGGGCAACTTCAAAGGCAGAAAGGGGTATAAGTATTGGGCTCAAAGCCTCAGATTTTAGATTTCTTCAAAATTTGCTTCTGGAACCAAGAGGAACCTCTGCCAAGGAGAAGAGCTGAGGACAACTGCTACCCCTGCCTGTGACTGTGCTTTGTTGGGCTATCCTGCAGTTACTGCTTCCGCCTGTGAAAGGGGACGAAGACTGGACTTTGTGATATATTCCTGCTTGAGAAGTATCACCAAGGGATTGGACTGGGCTTGCTCCCTGTTCTGAAGTCTCAGGGCCATCAGAGACTTGCTCTGCCAGCACCTGGACTTTCTGCTGAGACTACTGCCCTCCAGCCAAGTGGTGCCTAATCCAGTCCCTGGGCCCTTGAAAATAGAAGCTGGTTGAAAATCAAGCAGATCCAAGGAAACCAATTTAAGACGACTCGGACTGACGCCCCTGCCGAATCCCATGATGCCGCTGGCAACCGAAGTAGTGGCCCTCGCTGGAGTGCAACAACCTTGCAGGCCCAATGCTGCTGCAGTCTCGCCAAAGTCTGCGACTCAATGGAAGTCACCACACCACGTTATGGATGGCGTATATCGACTCTGCCGGAAGTGCGCAGATCCAACAGTGCGCACTGACACTGCCTCTCCTCAACCACTCTGCAGCATTGGTCCCGACGCCTCTTTGTGATGACTCCGCTCCTTGCCCTGCAGCACTAAGACAGACACCACCTCAGATCCAGGGACGCCATGATCCCAGACTCCATGCTCCAGCCTATTTCCTCATTTTCACAAGGTACTGTACCTGGGGGTCCAGGTGACTCCTTGACCGGCACCATTAACACTCGAATGTTGGGAATGACTCCGTCACGATGCCGTGATATCACCAATCCGAAGCATTTGTGTTTCCTCAGCTTACCCCACTGTGAATGCTTCCCAAATATGACTGGGGATTGGACTGAGTGAGCATTTAAGTCAAAACTGTCTACTGTGGCCTCGCTGAGATATTTTGATATTTTCTCATCTTTGAGTCACCTTGCATTTTACTGCCAGCCACCTCTGGGGCCTCAGTCTGGGTATCCCAAAGTTAATTCCACAAGGGCATGGTCATATAAGCATTCTCGACTCACACTCCTTACCATCACCATGTGGCGTGCAGAAAAGAATATGTAGTCTAGTTTGGAGGCATGTTTATGGTAAGAAGAGACATATGTGAATTAAGAGTTGGTTGGGTGACTTCTACACCAAGAATCTATCAGACCCAGGGATCCCCCCTAGTTGGGGAGTTTTAAAAGTGTGGGGGCTACTGGAGGAAGGCTCCATGTCCAGGCGCTGATGCATAATTGCATTTAAATTCCCCCTATAGTCATAATTCCCTGTTTGGTGTTGATAAGGAAAGAGAAGAGAGCCTGAAGTGTGGACTTGACCAGCGCTGGGGAAGAGTAGCTGTTTTACAGTATCTAAAGGGCTCTGTCAATTGTTCCTTTCAAACTACATAATGCCCATGCTTGTCTGTGTAGATTTTAGAGACAACTAATGGGAAGCATTTGGCAGAAGAATTGTCACCTCTCTCAAACCCTCTCAAAATCAGCATCGCTCAACCATATTTCGTCCATGTCATCTCAAGAAGTTGCAGTTTGGGCCGAGGAGGTAGGTCTCTTGCTGTAGCTTGTGCTTTCTAACATAGCGCATGAATGCGACCATTTGTATTTGTCTAACAGCCAGTTGGCATTCCATGTTATAACTTTATGGGGGTCATTACAACATTGGTGGTAAAAGCCGCTTTCCGCCGTGCAGAAGACCGCCAACACACCGCCGTGGAATTCCGCCACGGTCATTATGACCCAAAGCCCGGAATCCTCCAAAGTTTAGACACCCACACAAGTCCGTCACATCAAAGGTCAGTGATAAACTGGCGATAACAAAACCTCCACTGTCACACCAACAGGAAAACGCCCATACTATCATGACCCACGGATCCACGTGGCGGTCTTTCAACCGCGGTATTCCATTGGCGGTACACACTGCAGCGCTCAAAATACACACACATTTACAAAACACTACCACATTGGACAATTCAAAATATACACACCTGATACACATACACACACCACTCACACACATCAAATACTATATAAAACACACACCCACATCACCCACAAACCCCTACGACCACAATTGCGACTGAAGGCCAGAGAGAGACACCACCAGAAACAACACTAGTATCCACAGGCACTCAACACTATCACTCACATACCATCCATGCACCTAACACAACACACCTCTAAATATCACCTCACACATCACAACACACACCACCCCACACATCATCCACACCATCCCATGGCCCTGCAAAGACACCCCAGGTTCTCTGAGGAGGAGCTCAGGGTCATGGTGGAGGAAATCATCCGGGTAGAACCATGGCTATTTGGATCACAGGTGCAGCACACCTCCATAGTTAGGAAGATGGAGCTATGGCGTAGAATCGCAGACAGGGTCAACGCAGTGGGACAGCACCCAAGAACTAGAGATGACATCAGGAAGAGGTGGAACGACCTATGGGGGAAGGTGCGTTCCGTGGTCTCAAGACACCACATCAAGACACCACATCACGGTACAGAGGACTGGCGGCGGACCCCCACCTCCTCCCCCACAACTAACAACATGGGAGGAGCAAGCCTTGGCTATACTGCATCCTGAGGGCCTCGCAGGAGTAGCTGGAGGAATGGACTCTGGTAAGTCACTCTTCACTACTTTCTCCCCCCCTACCTGCATGCCATCACATACCCCCACCCTCGCCCTCACCCCCATCACTCCAACTCCTCACACATGCCCCAATATCACAAACCATACATTCAAATCCCAAGCCCTGCATGCAACACCAAAGCATGGACACCCATCACCTAAAGCATGGCACCTGCACATACCCATACACCCCCCTAAACCATCATCACACAAGGTCCTACACAGGAATGCAAGCACTGGGGTACAGGGTCACCCACCCATTGCACACCATGGCACACACAGATGCGATAATCATGCCTTTACACCCCTGCAGGACCCCTACCCAATGTCACCGGACAGGAGGGTCCAGACATGTCCACTCCACCCACAGAAGTGGCCCACAGTGATGACAGCAGCTCTGTCCAACTGGATCTAAATGACCAGCCCGGCCCATCTGGGACCTCAGGACAGTCGGTTCCCCTCACACTGGCACAAGCCACTACAGAGCTTCCCCCCTCTGGAAACACTAGCACAGCACCCACCCAGAGGGCCCATACCTCTGTCCCCAGGACACGTCAAGCAGCAGTGTCTCCACCACTAAAGGTAACCCAGGCTAACCCACCACCCCAACAACAACAGGGACCTGGGGGCAGTGGCAGTGGCAGTGGACACACGGTTCAGGGGACAGAGGCCCAGGAACACAGGGGAACTGGGAGGGCTGCTATGCGACATGGGGAGGACAGGCCCAGGGAACCCACTCTCCATGAGGCCCTCTCCAACATCATGGGAGAGTACCATCATTCCCAGGAGACGATGGCAACGGTACTGGCCAACTTTCAGGAGACCCAGCGGCTGCAGGAGGAACAGTATTTGGGGTTCAGGGAGGAACTCAAATCCATCAATTCCACCCTGGGCACCATTGTATGGGTGCTGAAGGAACTCGTCAACACCAGAAGGGACACCGTGGCACAACAAGGGACCCGTGACACTAGCCTGGATGATGAACTGCCCACCACCTCCGCCGGCGCTAGTGGACAGGAGGCACCGCCACAGGACCACCACACCAGCACCCCACCCCCTGCAGAGGGAGAACACCCCACAAACGGTCCCTGAGATCCAGGACAAAGACAGAGAACGATGACAAGACCCCTGCCAAGAAATGTGACCGCCCTGATTGTCATCCATTTGTCCCACCTTGTCACCCTGTCCATCCTTAAACTGCCCTAGCTCCACTTCGTATGCCCCTTTGGAAAATGCACCTGTGAGACTAATAGACTGGACTCTGCCATGGACATTCCTCCACCATCACCCCTCAACATTTTACAACCCCCTCCAATATTGAGCACTTAAATAAACACACTTAAAGCACAAAACAATCTGGAGTCTGTCTGTGATTTTGAAATAGTGTATTAGCAATTTCAGTGGCAAAATGCTCTTTCAAATGTAATCTCAACATACCTATGTCACACAGCTCTAGTCCATGAGGAAACAAAGCAGATGTCACACAGTGGGACCCACATCTTTGAAATCGTAAGGTAAGTGACAACTCAGTGACTATACACTGGGTGAAAAGGACAGACAGTAGAGAGGTAGTAGATTTAAATTAGATGTAGCAGGCAGTGTTGTCTTCTTACCTGTGTCTCACTGGAAGTATTGCAGGATCACCGTGTTCCTGTTGTCGATGTCCTCTTCTTCTGCTTCCTCATCTTCACTGTCCACAGGCTCCACAGCTGCCAAAAGACCTCCATCTGGACCATCCTCATGCAGAAAAGGCACCTGTCGTCGGAAAGCCAAGTTGTGAAGCATACAGCAGGCCATGATGATCTGGCATACCTTCTTTGGTGAGTAGAATAGGGAACCACCTGTCATATGGAGGCACCAAAACCTGGCCTTCAGGAGGCCGAAGGTCCGCTCTATAATCCTCCTATTTCGCCCATGGGCCTCATTGTAGCGTTCCTCTGCCCTTGTCCTGGGATTACTCACTGGGGTCAGTAGCCATGACAGGTTGGGGTAACCAGAGTCACCTGCAAATGTCGGGACAACTGTGAGACACACACTAACTCATAGGGACATCCACAGACCCAGACAATTATTCCCACTGTATTGGGTCCATGTGCTCACCTAATAGCCACACCCGATGCCTCTGGAGTTGCCCCATCACATAATGGATGCTGCTATTCTGCAGGATGTAAGCGTCATGCACTGAGCCAGGGAATTTTGCATTAACATGGGAGATGTACTGGTCTGCCAAACACACCACCTGCACATTCATGGAATGGTAACTCTTCCGGTTTCTGTACACCTGTTCACTCCTGCGGGTGGGGACCAAGGCCACATGTGTCCCATCAATGGCACCTATGATGTTGGTGATATGACCCTGGGCATAGAAATCACCTTTCACTGTAGGCAAATCCTCCACCTGAGGGAAAACGATGTAGCTCCGCATGTGTTTCAGCAGGGCAGACAACACTCTGGACAACACGTTGGAAAACATAGGCTAGGACATCCCTGATGCTATTGCCACTGTTGTTTAAAAAGACCCACTTCCTAGGAAATGGAGTACTGACAGGACCTGCTCTTGAGGGGGGATTCCTGTGGGATGGCGGATAGCAGACATCAGGTCTGGCTCCAACTGGGCACACAATTCATGGATTGTGACACGATCAAGCCTATAGGTGATGATCACATGTCGCTCCTCCATTGTTGACAGGTCCACCAGCGGTCTGTACACCGGAGGATGCCGCCATCTCCTCACATGCCCCAGCGGACGGTGCCTATGGAGGAGGACAGCGAGCAGAGAGTCAACCAACTCTGAGGTACGTAAACACAGCTTACTCTGAAAATATTAATAAATCTAAATTCGACTGTATGAGTGTTTAGGCAAGGCCTAGGTATGTGTGACGCAGTAAAAAATAATGCCATGTGGCCCCCTGAAATGGCGGCTGCCTGACCTGCAAGGTGGGACAAGGGGATATGAGGTAACTGCGCTGGTGTTGTACACTGTCGCGGTAGGTAGTCGAAGACCGCATTGCAATTCTGCATTGGTTAACTTTGGACCCTATGAGTCCCAGGAGCCCATGACGATGAACGCCGGCGGTGACGGTACGCACCACCGTGGATGTCACTGCCATTTTCTCTCTGTTCAATGACTCGATACCTGATCTTTGACAGGAGAGGACCTACACTGCAAGTGCTGCTGTGACCTCAGTCTGGAAGAGACAATGGCTCGTGTGTCTGGGGAAAGGGCCCCTGCCTTCAGCACGGAGGAGTTGGAGAAACTCGTGGATGGGGTCCTCCCCCAGTACACACTACTCTACAGTCCTCCAGACAAACAGGTAAGTACACTGTGAGCATGCTGTATGGGCAATGCCTGTGTGGAGTGGGGTGGATGAAACATAGGGGGGGGGGTGAAAATGAGGCGTGCATGAAACAACGGTGAGTGCATGTGCGTCATGGCAAGGGTAGGGATGCAGGCCAATGACTGTGACGGTGCAGTTGATAATTACTTCTCTTTTTCCCCTGTACAATTCCTGTAGGTCAGCGGCCACCAGAAGAAGGACATTTGGCGTGCCATCACCAAGGAAGTCCGGACCCTGGGGGTCTACCACTGACGGAGCACCCACTGCCGGAAAAGATGGGAGGACATTCGCCGCTGGAGCAAGAAGACGGCGGAGGCCCAGCTAGGGATGGCCTCCCAACGTGGGAGGGGTGCCCGTCGCACCATGACCCCCCTGATATTCAGGATCCTGGCGGTGGCGTACCCGGAGTTGGATGGGCACTTGAGGGCATCGCAGCAGCAACAAGGGGGTGAGTACACTCTCATTTGGCTGATTCAGCGCGCATTGTAGGTGTCTGGGTCATGGAGGTGGGCTGTGGGTTCCCCTAGGCCAGGGCAAGTTTAGTAGGCACGGTCCCTTCTTCACACAGACCCTGAGGCACCCCACCCCACCTGTGTACAGTGCCAACTACACCTAGACAGGCTCCTGTGAAATCCATGTGTGCAGAGATCGGCCATTGCCTTGTAAGCCATGTCCCAGGGATTGAATAGTGGACTCCAAGTGCGTGGCGTAGTGCAGTAGGCTTCTGTGTCTGTCGTGTCCGCCAATGGTAGCGGAATTGCATGCACTCAACATGTCTTTCTTCTGTCTTCCCCCCCCTTTTTGTGGTCTCCCTGTTCTTGTGTGCATTAGAATCATCAGGCGGAGGAGCAGTGGCACCGGAGCAGGAGGGAGCTGCATCCCACATGGCCCTGGAGGGCGACACTATGGAGTCTGAATTTACCAGTGGGACGGAGGGCGGGGGGAGCTCCATGGTGGGGACAGGAGCTGACACCAGCGATACGGACTCCTCCTCTGATGGGAGCTCCCTTGCGGTGGTGGCCCCATCTGTGCCCCCCGCATCTACAGGTACAGTCGCCACCCCCCTACCAGTACCACCCTCCCAGCAGCCCCTCAGCGTTTGCCACGTGCCTGCTCACCCAGGAGGGTGGGCATCACCTTCGCCCCAGGCACCTCAGGCCCTGCCCCTGTCACCCCTGCTGCCCTCAGTGAGGAGGCCATTGACCTCCTCAGGTCCCTCACTGTTGGGCAGTCTACCATTTTGAATGCCATCCAGGGTGTAGAGAGGCACTTGCAACAAACCAATGCATTCCTGGAGGGCATTCACTCTGGTCAGGCAGCCCTTTAGCAGGCTTTTCAGACCTGGCCTCAGCACTGATGGCAGCCATTGTCCCTGTCTCTAGCCTCCCCCCTCCAACATCCTTCACCCAGACCCACACCCCTATACCTCAGCCTATCCCAAACACACCATCAGACCAGCATGCACACACCCCAACACACAAAGGAAGCTCTGGCAAAAATAAGCACCACACATCCCACAGGCACTCACGCAAGCATCAGACACATGCAGACACACCAACATCCACTGCCTCCAATGTGTCCCCCTTCTCCTCGTCTCCCTCCTCCCTCCCTGTCTCGTCTCCACTCACACCTGCATGCACTACATCCTCAGCCACTACGTCCATCACAAGCACACCCACCGCCACACCCCGCTCACGTGCAGTCACCACCCCCACTACCATTCACACACCCCCTGTGTCCTCTCCCAGTGTGTCTGTGAGGCCACCTCCCAAGGTACACCAACACAGCCACACACCCACCCAACAGCCATCCACCTCACGACAGCCTGCAGCCCATGCACCTTCACCCAAAGTCACCAAACGTACACCTCCTACAACCACAACCTCTTCCTCCACTCCCAAACCCCCTCCAGCTACCTGTCCTATTGTTCCTAAGAAACTTTTCCTGGCCAGCATTGACCTCTTTCTCTCACCTCCCCCACCCCTTCAGTCTCCTAAGGCCCGACTCTCCAGGTCCCATCCTAGCACCTCAGCCACAACATCGGCGGGACCAGTGGTGCCAGTAGTCACCGGATTATGGAGTGCACCAGGCAGCAGAGCAGCCAGTGTGGCAAGGAGCCACAGCACGGACAGTCCCCCACCTGTCAAGCAGAAAAAGTTGTCCAGTGCCCGGTGGGAGAGGGGAAAGAAATCAGCCACCAAAGCCGCTCCCAGGGGTAAAGATGGGAGTGTGGAGACAGCTGCGACACCATCCAAAGTGGGCAAGGGGCACATTAAAACCGGCAAGTCTGGGAAGATCAGCACGGCGGAAAAGACCGCCAGCAGCCCCACTGCCCAGGAGAAGACCGCCAGCAGCCCCGCTGCCCAAGACAGGACCGCCAGCAGCAGCCCCGCTGCCCAGGAGAAGACCGCCAGCAGCAGCTCCGCTGCCCAGGAGAAGACTGCCAGCAGCCCCGCTGCCCAAGACAGGACCACCAGCAGCAGCCCTGCTGCCCAGGAGAAGACCTCAAGCAGCAGCCCCGCAGCCCAAGACAGGACCTCCAGCAGCAGCCCCGCTGCCCAAGACAGGACCACCAGCAGCACTGCAGGCCAGTACAAGACTGCCACCAGCTGAACCGCTGCCCAGGACACCGCCACCAGCAGCACCGCAGGCCAGAACAAGACCGCCACCAGCTGAACTGCTGCCCAGGACACCGCCACCAGCAGCACCGCAGGCCAGTGAGCACCAATGATTCTGACGCTACTGAGTCTGCCACGGGCAGGATGAAGCACTCTGGGCACAAAGCCCCCTCCAGAACCAGTGGAGAGTTACATCCACTACCTCAGTCCTCAGCAGGATGAAGCACTCTGGGCACAAAGCCTCCTCCAGAACCAGTGGAGTATCACATCCACTACCTCAGTCCTTGGCAGGATGAAGCACTCTGGGCAAAGAGCCCCCTCCAGAACCAGTGGAGAGTTACATCCACTACCTCAATCCTCGGCAGGATGAAGCACTCTGGCCACAAAGCCCCCTCCAGAACCAGTGGAGACTGTTATCACCTTGATAGACTGTGGCTTTGCATTCTCCAGGATATGGCAGTGGGCAACCCACCCACTGTAGAGACTTGAGAGACTGTGGCTTTGCACTCCCCAGGATTGAACAGTGGCAAACCACCCACTGTAGAGACTTGAGAGACTGTGACTTTGCACTCCCCAGGATTGCACAGTGGGCAACCCACCCACTGTAGAGACTTGAGAGACTGTGGCTTTGCCCTCCCCAGGATTGAACAGTGGGCATGGAGCCCCCTCGTGGATCTGGCGTTGTGCACTCAACCGGCTGAGGTGCCCCCCCTTCTGTTCCCCCTGAGGTGACTGTTTTATTTCTATCTGAATCCCCTGCAGTGTTCTCTCCGTCTTCTTCGGGTATTGAGTGTGGGCCTCGCCCCTGCCTTTTGGGCCCAGTGATCCATGGACTATGATGGTGGAATCCCTTGAACTTGTGTTCTTGGTGTATATAATTGTATATAGTATAATTGTATATATTTGTAAATATTTTTGATTTATGTAATTGAATATATCACAATTATTCGACTCATTTCCTTTTGTCCTTGCTTCTTCCAGAGGGGTTGGGGGGTGTAACTGTAATGTATCAATATGTATTAGTGTGTGTGTTGTAGTGGGTGAGGGTGGGGGTGGGGGTGTTGCGTATGTGTTTCACTCTTTTTTCCCTCCCCCCTCCTCTGTGTCGTAGGTGCAGTACTCACCGTGGTCTTCGTTGCCTGTGTTCGCGCTCCTGGTAGAGGAGCAGGAAGATAAAGGCTGGGAGTATCTGAAGTTCCGGTTCCATGGCGTCCCGGTTCCTCGTGGAGTGTGGAGAGGTGAGCGTTTTCCCTTCGAAGTCCTGTTTCCGCTGTGTTTTCTTTCATGGTGAATCCCCCCCGGAAAAGGTGGCGGATTAGTGGGTTGTAATAGTGTGGGCAGTACATTGTCCTCCGCCTGTCTGTTGGCGGTTACCGCTGCGGTGTTTGTTTGTACCGCCGTGGCAGTCGGAGTGTTAAAGTGGCTGTCTATGTTGGCGGTTTCCACCACGGTCGTGATTCCATTTTTTTTACCGCCAGCCTGTTGGCGGTTTTACCGCCGCTTTAACACTGATCGCCAGGATTGTAATGACCACCTATATGTGTTAAGTAAACTTACATGCAAGATAACCTAGATAAACTCTCAGCGGTATCCATCATAATGAAGTAACATTCTCTGCCTCTATAAACGTAACCTGTTCTGTGCTGGGGACGTGATGGTTACGTCCGCCGGTACAGTACTCCTCTGCCGAGGACATAACCATTACGTCCTGGCACATGAACTCAGAGGGAGAGCTAGCGCTCCCTCCGTGGGCTTCCCTCCCACCCCCAAGGGCAGGGATGGAAGGGGAAGCCCTTCCCTTTCCACCATTAACCCCCCAACCCCCGCAGTGATCCCTGATGACATCAGCACGCTGTTGCGCACTGACCTCATCAGAGGCCAACTCCCACCGCCATGGAAGCTCAGCTTCCAGCGCGATCTGAAGAGAAATGCGAGAAATGCAATAAATCGCAATCATGTGATGGGGGCCTGACAGGCTTCAAAGGGAAGAAAAGTAATTTCCTTCCCTTTGAAGTCTTTCAGAGCATTTGTTGAAATGCCCACTAGACACTAGGGATTTTTTCCAATAAGGAAATTGGCATAAGGGGAGCAACCCCTTGGGCAAGGGTCGCTCCCCAGGGGGGGAATTTTTTCAAGGCCTTTTCTGCCCCCCCGGGGGGACAGAAGCCTCTAGGCGCCGGGGATATATATTTTTTTGCTCCAATTTCACACAAGAGGGGCGACCCCTTAGGCAAGGGTCACTCCCCTAGGGGCAAATTGTATTTAGGCTTTGGGGGCAGATCAGCCTATTTTTATGAGGCCAATGTGCCCACTAGACACCAGAGAGTTTTTTTTTACGGAGAATTTCACACAAGGGGAGCGACCCCTTAGTCAAGGGTCATCCCCGGGGGTGGGGGCAAATTTATTTTAGGGCATTTCTGCCCCCTTCAGATCGTCCTGTTTCAATTAGGCCGATCTACCCCCAAGGGGGGTAGAAACCATTAGGCACCAGGGATTTTTTTATTTATTTTGTTTGTTTTACAGATTAGATTAGGCAAGGGTCACTCCCCTGGAGGTCAAATTGTATTTAGGCCATTTCTGCCCAACTTGGGGGCAGATCAGCCTATTTTTATTAGGCCAATCCGCCCCAAAGGGGGGCAGAAAACACTAGACACCAGGGATTTTTATTTTTTATTTTTTTATACTTGTGTATAAGGGGAGCGGACCCTTTTGCAAGGGCCACCACCCAAGGGGGCAAAATATTTTTAGGACTTTTCTACCCCCCAGGGGGCAGATCGGCCTATTATAATTAGGCTGATCTGCCCCCGGGGTGGGCAGAAACCCCTAGAAACCAGGGATATATTTTTGTTTATGTTTACTTAATATATTATAATTAGGCAGATCTGCCCCTGGGGGGGCAGAAACCACTAGGCATCGGGGATATATATTTTTTTTGCTCCAATTTCACACAAGGGGAGCGACCCCTTAGGCAAGGGTCACTCCCCTGGGGGGGCAATTCATTTTAGGCCATTTCTGCTCCTTTTGGGGGCAGATCGGCCTAGCTCTCTTAGACTGATCTGCCACCAGGGGGCAAAAAACACTTAGGCACCAGGGATTGGTGTGTGTGTGTTTTGTTTGTGGAGGCAGCCCCTTGGGCAAGGGTCGCTCCCCATGGGAGCACATTACTGGTGGCCATATCTGCCCCGCCCAGGGAAGATTTTTTTTCAAAATACCCCACCCCAAATAAATAGAACCAAAGTTGTTCTGCCCACCAGTGGGCAGATTGGGCAATTACCCCTGATCCACACCCCAGAGGGAGGGCAGAAAGTCTACTAGATGCCTGGGAATTTAATTAAAAAACAAAATAGTGGCGTGACCAGTATGAGCCTGGTTATGCCCCCACCTAACTGAAGGGGGTAACAGTCTTTCAGCTCTCCACCCGCACACTAAAACATCTTATCCCATGGCAAGCAAGAGGACTTTTGATTATTTGGGGTTTTGGTTTTACATTTGGGCCATGAGAGTTTGGCTAACTCTCAAAATCGTCCAACTTGGAATCGTGAGGGCTGCACTTTATGGACTTTGGGATGCTGCCATGTAGAAAAATCTACAAGACCTAGACACATCTGAAAACTGAACATCTGGGTGATTCCAGGGTGGTGTGCTTCACATGCACCCCGTACAATTTTCTTACCCACAATGCCCTGCAAACCTACAACTTTGCTGGAAATCACACCAACATTTTTGTGATGGAACCTTCCAGAATCTGCAGGAATCCACGAAATTCCTTCCACCCAGCATTGTATCATCCATACCAATACAAATTCTGCTGCACTTGTCAGTCTAAAAATGTTTTTTTCCAAACTGCCCTTTTGGACCCGCTTTGGTTCACCCTCAATTTTGACATGTTTTTGGCCCTTCCCTGTCACAAGCACTTGGCCCAGCTACACCAGGAGCGCGAACACCGGCAACGAAGACCACGGTGAGTACTGCACCTACGACACAGAGGAGGGGGGAGGGAAAAAAGAGTGACACACAAACGCAACACCCCCACCCCCACCCTCACCCACTACAACACACACACTAATACATATTGATACATTACAGTGCTTGACAGGAAGGGCCCAGCGGAGCGGTGCTTGAGACGGCGGTGGCCAGCGGAGCGGTGCTTGAGATGAAGGGCCCAGCGGAGCGGTGCTTGAGATGAAGGGCCCAGCGGAGCGGTGCTTGACAGGAAGGGCCCAGCGGAGCAGTGTTTGACAGGAAGGGCCCAGCGGAGCAGGGCTTGAGATGAAGGGCCCAGTTCAGCGGTGCTTGAGACGGCGGGGCCCTGTTCAGCGGTGCTTCTCACGGCGGGGCCCTGTTCAGCGGTGCTTCTCACGGCGGGGCCCAGTTCAGCGGTTCTTGTCACGGCGGGGCCCAGTTCAGCGGTTCTTGTCACGGCGGGCCCCTGTTCAGCGGTGCTTCTCACGGCGGGGCCCTGTTCAGCGGTTCTTGTCACGGCGGGCCCAGTTCAGCGGTTCTTGTCACGGCGGGGCCCTGTTCAGTGGTTCTTGTCACGGCGGGGCCCTGTTCAGCGGTGCTTGTCCTGTGTTTCGAGGGAGCCAGACCTGGACAAGACTTCCCGCTCAGTCGCCATCCGACCTAGCGGTCGCGGGGCCCTCCTGTGATGGAGTCCTGGGCACGTGGGTGTCGTCCGTCACAACCAGAATGGGTCTGGTGGGGCCCTCCTGGGCAGCTCGCCTGCTGCCTGACTTCTCCGCCCTGCTGCCCTTGCCCTCCTTCGATGAAGCTCTGTGGCCCTTGCCTCCCTTTGATGATGTGGCAGGTGACGGGGCAAGGCTACTGTCCTTGGTGGCAGTCGTCTCAGGCTTGTCGCGCCGGCCATTTGTTTTTTTTGTCCTCTTCCCAGGGGGTGGGCTGGCTGTCCCCTTGCTGCTGGCCGATGTTCCTGCCCTAGGAGCTGGTGGACTCCAATAGCCCTGCACTATGGTCATAGTAGATGCAGGGCTGGTGGTGGCTGAGGTGCTTTTTTTACTCTTACCAGATGGAGGGGGTGGGTCAGTGATTGGAACGAGCTCAAGGTTGGAAAGGAAAAGCACTTTGGAAGGACAGGGACGGGTAGGTGTAGTGGGTATGGGGGTGGAGGAAGAGGATGTGGTTGTAGGAGAGTCAAGTGTGCTGTCTTTGGGTGCAGGTGCTTGTGACGGAGGCTGTCGTGAGGTGGATGGCTGTTGGGTGGGTGGGTGCCTGCGTTTGTGTGGTTTGGAAGAGGGGGTGACAGACACACTGGGAGAGGACACAGGGGACGTGTAAATGGCAGTGGGGGTGGTGACTGCACGTGTGCGGACTGTTCTGGTGGGTGTGCTGGTGATGGAAGTACTGGCTGATGGTGGTGTGCATGCAGGTGTGAGTGGAGACGTCACAGGGAGGGAGGAGGGAGATGAGGAGGTGGGGGACACAGAGGTGGTAGTGACTGTTGGCATGTCTGCATCTGGATGTTGCTTGGGTGAATGATAGTGGGATCTGTGGTGCTTATGTCTGGATGAGCTGCCCTTGGGTGTAGAGGTGTGTGCAGGCTGGTCTGATGGTGTGGATGGGATAGGCAGAGGAACAGGAGACTGGGACTGGGTGGAGGGAGTCAGAAGAGGGAGGCTGGAGACAGGGACAATGGCTGCCATCAGTGCTGAGGCCAGAGCGTTGAACGATCGATGATGGGCAGCCTGACCAGAATGAATGCCCTCCAGGTATGCATTGCTCCGATGCACCTCCCTTTCTACACCCTGGATGGCATTCAAAAGGGTAGACTGCCCAACAATAAGCGTCCGGAGGAGGTCAATGACCTCCTTACTGAGGGCAGCAGGGGTAACTGGGGCAGGGCCTGAGGTGCCTGGGGCGAAGGAGATGCCCACCTTCCTGGGCGAGCGGGCACGGGGCGAACTCTGAGGGGCTGCTGGGGGGGCGGGGCTGGTGGCTGGGTGGCGGCTGTACCTGTTGTGGCGGTGGGCACGGATGTTGCCGCCACCGCAAGGGAGCTCCCTTCTGAGGACGTGTCGGTGTCGCTGACGTCTCCACGGGTCCCCGTTGTGGAGCTCCACTCGCCCTCCGTCTCACTGGTGTACTCGGAGTCTGTTGCATGGCCCTCCGGGGCCATGTGAGATGCAGCTCCCTCGTGCGCCGATGCCACTTCTCCTCCGCCTGATGATGCTAATGCACACATGAACAGGAAGACAAAGAAAATGGGGGGGGGGAGAAATGAAGACAGGTTGAGTGCATGCATTGGCAACACCGTTGTCGGAGAGGACAGACACAGAAGCCCCCTGCACTAGGCAGCGCAATCGGGGTACACTACTCAGTTATTGTGACTAGGCCTACAGGTCTATGGACGACAAATGCACACATGGGTGAGGCCGGACCATGGATAGCTGTACTTGGCACCCTACAGAGGTGGGGGGCGGGGGCACAGGGCCATGCCTAACGGAGGGGCCTAGCCTACAGAATGCGCCCTGGCCTAGAGATAGCCACAGCCCTCCTCCCCCAGCCAGACACCTTCACTGCGCGCAAAGATAGCAGAATGTGCTGATACTCACCCCCTTGTGTCTGCTGTGATGTCCTCACGCGCCCATCCAAATCGGGGTAGGCCACCGCCAGGATCCGGGACATCAGGGGGGTCAATTGGCGGCTGGCAC
Source organism: Pleurodeles waltl (assembly GCF_031143425.1). Taxonomy (NCBI): domain Eukaryota; kingdom Metazoa; phylum Chordata; class Amphibia; order Caudata; family Salamandridae; genus Pleurodeles; species Pleurodeles waltl. Next base: position 343,151,734 of record NC_090444.1, on the reverse strand, counting down.
CCCTCCTACGTTGGGAGGCCATCCCCAGCAGAGAATCAGCGGTCTTTCTGGTCCCACGGCGGATGTCCTCCCACCTCTTTCGGCAGTGGGTGCCCCGTCTGTTGTGGACCCTAACGGCCCGGACGTCCTTGGCGATGGCTCGCCAAATGTCGATCTTCTGATGGGCGCTGACCTATGTGACATGTACAGGGTGGTAAAGGAAATCTCATCACTTTTCTGCCTGGTCAATGTGAGTGGACCCCCCCTCCCCAACCTTGCCATGTGGCACATGCTCTCATCTTTCGTGCGTTGCACTCCTCATTCGCTCCCCTCCCCACCATCTTACATACACCCCACTCAACACAGGCATAGCCCATTCAACGTACACCCTGTGTACTAACCTGTTGGTCTGGAGGACCGTAGAGTAGTGCATACTGGGGGAGGATCCCATCAACAAGTTTCTCCAATTCTTCAGATGTGAAGGCAGGGGCCCTTTCCCCAGTCGCAGCAGCCATTGTATCTCCCAGACCGAGGTCACAGCAGCACTTGCAGTATCGGTCCTCTCCTGTGGATGATCAGGTCTCGAGTGATTAATCAGATAGAAAATGGCGGTCACGCCCGCGGCGGTGCGTACCGCCGCGGTGCGTACCGCGACCGCAGGCGCCCATCCTCATTGGCTACTGAAACCCATAGGGTGCAATGTTAACCAATGCGGCTTAGCACCGTGGTCTTCGACCGCCTACCGCCACGGTGTGCCACGCCAGCGCATTGACCTCACATCCCACTGTCACACTTCACAGGTCTGGCAGCCGCCATTTCAAGGGCCCACATGGCTGAATTTCTACTGCGTCACACAGGCCTAGGCCTTGCATTGCCACTCATACAAGCCTTTCAATGCATAGCGATTCGTGTCCTGTGCAAGCTGTGTGAACGAACCTGTGGGTTGCTTGACTCTGTGCTCCATGTTGTCCTTCCTAGGCACCGTCCGCCGGGACTTGCGAGGAGAAGGATGAATCCTCCCATGTACCGACCGCTGGTGGACCTGTCGACAATGGAAGAACGACATATCATACTTACATACAGGCTTGACAGAGCAACTATACATGAACTATGTGCCCAGCTGGAGCCAGACCTGATGTCCCCCATCCGCCAACCCACAGGGATTCCCCCTCTGGTGCAGATTCTGTCAGTACTCCATTTTTTGGCAAGTGGGTCTTTTCAGACAACAGTGGCCATATCATCTGGGATGTCTCAGCCTATGTTTTCTAAGGTTTTGTCCAGAGTGTTGTCTGCCCTGATGAAATACATGCGGAGCTACATTATTTTCCCTGACGTGGGCGATTTGGCTTCAGTGAAGGGTGATTTCTATGCCCTTGGACATATCCCCAACATCATTGGTGCCATTGATGGGACCCATGTGGCTTTGGTTCCCCCCAAAGAAAGTGAGCAGGTGTACAGAAACAGAAAAAGTTATCATTTGATGAATGTCCAGGTGGTCTGTTTGGCTGACCAGTACATCTCCCATGTAAATGCCAAGTTCCCTGGGTCAGTGCATGACGCGTATGTCATGCGAAATAGCAGCATCCCTTATGTGATGGAACAGCTACAGAGACATCGTGGCCCTCATTCTGACCTTGGCGGGCGGCGGAGGCCGCCCGCCAAAGTCCCGCCGTCAGGTTACCGTTCCGCGGTCGAAAGACCGCGGCGGTAATTCTGACTTTCCCGCTGGGCTGGCGGGCGGTCGCCTTCAGACCGCCAGCCAGCCCAGCGGGAAAGAGGCTTCCACGAGGAAGCCGGCTCGGAATCGAGCCGGCGGAGTGGAAGCTGTGCGACGGGTGCAGTTGCACCCGTCGCGTATTTCACTGTCTGCGCAGCAGACAGTGAAATACATGTAGGGGCCCTCTTACGGGGGCCCCTGCAATGCCCATGCCAGTGGCATGGGCACTGCAGGGGCCCCCAGGGGCCCCGCGACCCCCCCTACCGCCATCCGGATCTCGGCGGTCCGACCGCCGGGATCTGGATGGCGGTAGGGGGGGTCGGAATCCCCGCGGCGGTGCAGCAAGCTGCGCCGCCGCGGAGGATTCAATGGGGCCGCGGTACACTGGCGGGACCCCGCCAGTGGTGCCGGTCCGACCGCGGCTTTACCGCCGCGGTCGGAATCCCCATTGGAGCACCGCCGGCCTGTCGGCGGTGCTCCCGCGGTCCTCCGCCCTGGCGGTCAAAGACCGCCAGGGTCAGAATGACCACCCGTGTGTGGCTAATTGGTGACTCTGGTTACCCCAACCTGTCGTGGCTACTGACCCCAGTGAGTAATCCCCAGACCAGGGCAGAGGAACGGTACAATGAGGCCCATGGGCGAACTAGGAGGATCATAGAAAGGACCTTCGCGGTCCTGAAGGCCAGGTTTAGGTGCCTGCATATGACAGGGGGATCCCTAATGTACTCACCAAAGAAGGTGTGCCATATCATCGTGGCCTGCTGTATGCTTCACAATCTTGCTTTGCGACGCCAGGTGCCTTTTCTGCAGGAGGATGGTCCAGATGGTGGTGTTGGAGCAGCTGTGGAGCCTGTGGAGAGTGAAGAGGAGGAAGACGACGGGGACGACACGGACAACAGGGATACAGTCATACAACAATATTTTCAGTAGCACACAGGTAAGAATCACCCACGCCATTTTACATTTACTTAAGGCCTCATGCGTCTCCACTGTCTGTGTTTCCCCCCAGTTCCTGTTAACTGATTTGTGACTTTCCCTTCCCTTTTCAGAGCTGTATGACCCACTGCGTGACTTCTGCTTTGTTTGCCCATGGACTAAAGCTTATTGAAATGGGTATGTTGTCATCACAAAGTAACTGGACATTATTGCACCGTTATGTGTAATACATTTGTTAAGAATACAAGCAGACTGTTATTTTAAGTGCAATAAGTGATTTATTTTAAGTGCTACATATAGGTACATGAATGTAAAACGGTGATGGGTGGGGGTGGAGTAATGTCCATGGCAGAGTCCAGTTCTCAGTCGCACAGGTGCATTGTCCATATGCCTGTGGAAGGATGGAGCAGGGGCAGTTAAAGGTTGGACAGGGTGACAATGTGGGACAGTGGGATGACATCAGGGGGTATCTTAGGCTGGCGGGGGTCTTGCAATCCTACTCTGTCTTCTTGTGAGATCTCAGGTTCCGCTTACGGGGTGGTTCTTCTTCTGCAGGAGGTGGGGTTCTGGTGGCCTGTTGTTGTGTGGGGGCCTCCTGTCCACTAGCGCCGGCGGAGGTGGTAGGCTGTTCCTGGCCTGGGCTAGTGACAGGGGCCCTTTGGGGTGCCACATGGTCCCGCAATGTGGTCACTATCTGGTTGAGGGCCACGACGATGGTCCCCATTGCGGAACCGATGTTCCTCAGTTTCTCTCTGAACCCCATGTACCGTTCCTCCTGCAGTGCCTGGATCTCCTGGAACCTGGCCAGTACCGTCGCCGTCGTCTCCTGGGAGTGGTGGTAAGCTCCCATGATGGAGGAGAGGGCCTCTTGGAGAGTCGGTTCCCTGGGCCTGTCCCCCCCCTGTCGCACAGCAGCCCTCCCAGTTCCCCTGTGTTCCTGGGCCTCTGTCCCCTGGACGGTGTGCCCACTACCACTGCCCCCAGGTCCCTGTTGTTGTTGGGGTGGTGGGTCAACCTGGGTGCCCTGTAGTGGTGGACACACCGCTGATTGACGTGTCCTGGAGACAGAGGCATGGGCCCGCTGGGTGGGAGCTACGCTGGTGTTACCAGAGGGGGTTCGGGTCTGGTGTAGCCTGTGGCTGTCTGTGGGGAACCGACTGTCCAGAGGTCCCCGATGGGCCGGGCTGGTCATCTGGGTCCAGGGAGACAGAGCTGCTGTCATCGCTGGGGGCCTCTTCTGGGGGTGGGATGGACATCTCTGGACCCTCCGTGGCGGTGTGGTGGCGTTCGGGTCCTGCAGGGGTATAAAGGTATGGTTATTGCTTCTGTGTGTGGCATTTCGTGTGATGGGTGGGTGTCCGTGTACCCAAGTGCAGGCATTCCCTTGTGGGGGCTTTTGTGAGGGTGGCTTGTGGGGGTGATGTGTGTGTGCAGTGGGCATGCTTTGGTGATGGGTGTCCATGCTTTGTGGTCGCATGCAGGGCTTGGTGTTGGGATGGGTGGGTTGTGATGGTGAGCCATTTGCAAGGAGTTGGTGTGATGGGGGTGGGGGTATGATTTGGCATGCAGGTGGGGTGGGGGTGGGAAGCAGTAGTGAACATTTGACTTACCAGAGTCCATTCCTCCGCCTACTCCTGCGAGGCCCTCAGGATGCAGGATGTGCAAGACTTCCTCCTCCCACGTGGTAAATTCTGGGGGAGTAGGTGGGGGTCCGCCGCCAGTCTTCTGCACTGCAATGATACCATGGAACGCACCTTCCCCCGTAGGTCGTTCCAGCGCTTCCTTATGTCATCCCGATTGCGTGGATGCTGTCCCACAGCGTTGACCCTGTCCACTATCCTTTGCCGTAGCTCCATCTTCCTGGCAATTGTGGTGTGCTGCACCTGTGCCCCGAAGAGCTGGGGCTCTACATGGACTATTTCCTCCACCATGACCCTGAGTTCTGCGTCAGTGAACCTGGGGTGTCTTTGGGGTGCCATGGGGTGGTGTGGATGAGGTGTGGGGTGGCGTTAGTGGTGATGAGTGTGGTGCGTGTGGTGTTTGGTGCGTGGATTCTGTGTGGGTGATGGTGTTGTGTGCCTCTGTGTTGTGGGATTGTCTATTCTGTGCTCTCTCTCTAGCCTTCGTCAATAATTTCGGGTCGTAGGGGTTTGTGGGTGATGTGGGTGTGTGTTTTATATTGGGTTGGGTGTGTGGGAGTGGTGTTAGTATGTGTATCAGGTGTGTGTGTTTCAAACTGACCAATGTGGCTGAGTTTTCTATGTGTGTGTGTATTTTGACCGCGGCGGTGTGTACCACCAATGGAATACCGCGTTTGAAAGACCGCCGCGTGGATTTGTGGATCGGAATGGTATGGGCGTATTTCTGTTGGCGCGACGGTGGAGGTTTGGTCATCGCCATTTTTTCGCTGACCTTTGGTGTGGCGGACTTTTGTGGATGTCGGGTTTTTGGCGGTTTGCAAGTTGCGGGTCAGAATGACCGTGGCGGTTTACCGCGGCCGCGGCGGTGTTATGGCGGTCTTCTGACCGGCAGTAAGCGCCTTTTACCGCCGAGGTCAGAATGACCCCCTAAATGCTGACCACTCAGCAGTGCTAACTTCCAAATGGGATTTATAACAATGATATTTCAAGGTATCAAATTAATTGTTGCATTAAACCCAATAAGTTGCTGATTTTAATGTAACTTTTGTAGAAATGGGGAAAATTTACACTTTGTTTTCCAGTCTCTTGTAACTGTTAAGTGTTGCACACAAGCGTCTGTCCTAGAGTCAGCCTTGTCTTCCTGGGGAAAGGTGAAAATGACATTCTGTAAGCCTAACAATGTATCTGCCATGATAAGAGGTGCGACCTCCTCCAGGCAGGCTGGCCAAGAATGAATGTGAGCCCAAGACGTGAGCTTCAAAGGGGAAAACACCTTTGAAGGGCAATAATATTCATGGAATGTAGGGGCTGCTCCTTTGCTTAGATAGACAGGCTGGGATGTTGGGCAGAGAGGGAAAAGTTGTTGTCAAACTGTTTTTTCAAAGGGAGTGTCACCTCCAGGTATCCACACCTCTGGTTTGGCCTAAAGAGCTTCACACACCAAGAGAAGGGTTCTGTCGTGTTGAGAGTGGGAAAAATAGAACATTCTGGGATAGCCATATGTTACACATGGCATGAAGTTTTCACTATGCAGAAGGAGGCCAAGGAGCCCATTTACTAGTAGCTGGTGCATTCTCCTAGGGCAAGAAACAGGCATAAAAGTGACAACCATGGCTCCCGGATAGCAGATCACATCTGGACTGGAGAGAGGACTGAAAATGGACTGCTGTTTCCCGGACCCAGCAAAGAGACTCTGCATGAAAGAAAGAACTGTGCCTGTGGTGTCCCTGAGAGAAAAGGTGACTCCAAAAGTCAATTGGCTGACACCCGGTTACAGCCACAGAGCCAGAATAGTTGAAAATGCCTGAACGTTTGACAGCCAGCACAAAAGAACCTGAATGCTGCTAATTGTCAAAGTGCATCATGGGAGGCAGAGTCTTGAGCCTAAAAGGGTGCCCTGAGTCTGCTGAGCCTGGTAGAGTCATCAGAGTCGTCAGACTGCTGTTTGGTCACCCAGCACTGACGTTACAAGTATTTAAAGGGAGCCCATAGTTTTGCTGTAACTGGAGACCAGTGGGAACTGGTTTTCAGCAGGGCCTCAACAGGAGTTTATGGGACTTGAGTCCAGAGGCTAGGTTGCCCCCTCTTGCTCGAGGACTTCGGGGTGGCCGCAGGTAGACTATTGACACTGTGTCAGCATCCTTGAGCATCTTCACCATCCTGTATCCCTTGCATCAGGACCACTCCATTGATTCTTATGGTGGTTCAGCAATAGAGCTTGAAACTGAACTAGAGACTGCTTTTCTTGTGAGGTATCTGTTTTGTTGGACCTGATTGGTCCCTGTGACTAGCTTTCTGTTAGAGTTGGTACCCACAAGTGTGCCTATGTAGTTGTTTTCAAGCCGTTTGTTGGGGCAAACCCTAAACCTTAAGTTTCAGTAGATTTAAATGATTTATTGCATTACTGAAAAGCTGTGATTTATTGTTTCTTTAAAAATTAATATCTCTGGAGCCCTCTGAGGTGTTTAAAGAAAAAAACTACAAGCAAAAAATACAGCCTATTTTTATAAATGTGTTGTGTTTTTATTGTGTTGTGTTTTCCTCGTAAACAGCTGTTTTGGTGCTTCTTAATGCTTGGCGCTGTTCCTTTCATAAAGCCTGACTGCTCTGAAACACAGCTACCCTGGACTAAGCTAAGATTTTACAATTTCATATATCTGGACATGATAAAGAATTGTGTCATAATTACACAGTGAGGCTACACCAACACACCATAAAATATTCCACATTCTCACACATACCATAAAAAGTAAGCACACATATAACATTTAATGTAGTAACACATGCTGGTGTAGTGAACTACTGATCAACAATGGTTCCCATCCTCCAAACAAATTGCCATTATTTTATTTTACCAGTAGATCATTGTCTTACCAATAACATTCGTCATGCTCATCCATCATATATGTACACCCCCAGGCAGCAGGCTTGTCTTGAACGTTGCAAATCTTTGCACTCCACTAATGATGAACAATGTTTCATAACTACTACACCTTAGACAATGGGTTGCATCTTAACAGGCTCAAAAACACTTTAATTATTTGATTAATTGTAACTTTTTTATTTTTAAAGTGAATAAAGATTAAAAAATACTTATAAGCTGGTGCCTCAGCTTTAAGGCCTGGGTGAGGTCCTCTTCCCACTAAAACATGTTCGCTCAGTGATTCTAGAAATGGCCAGAGGGAATGTGCAACCCTGGTTTTACACCACACGGAGTGCAAGTCCAACGTACACATCGCTCCATCTATCGCAGTCAACCAAGGGAGGTGGTTGGTCAAAAGAAAATCAGCAATGCATCCTGCTTTTATCAAAGACGCTAGGCAGCTTGGGCAATTCTGGCAGAAGCCCTCTTTCTGGCCCTGTCCCTAACCTGCCTTGTAGAAATAATATTAAAACATAATAGAAAACAGATTAGAAACTAAAAGAAACTGGAACAAACTTGGGCAAAAGTAAAAAAACAAGCAAAATTAATTTAACAACAGCAGAGGAGGAAGAGGGAATAACGTTAGGAAGTGTGGAAGGAGAGAAAAAAGACAGGCTCTCGAAAGAATAGATCGGCTCACGTGTACCCATGTTGCACAATACCTTCGATATTGATTGCATTATCTGTGATTTGCTACAAATGGTAATACTATGAATTAATCCCACGGGGCCGCTCTTATGTTTATGATGATTATCCTGATCTAGATGAGCAGATTGAGTTCTTCTTTGTGTACATAGCACTGCAACAGTATAAGACACCGGAACGTGAACGTTTTATATCTTTTATGATTTAGGAGAAAAACATAGTAGGTAGCAACAGGTTTAACGTGTACTCCGCAGTCTCAGTGTAATTGTAAAGCTAACGGTCATGCACCATTGGCAGAGGAGGATGGGAACAGTATCAGTGTGGATGTCTTCCTCACTGCACGAGTGTTTTCTTCCCAGAAACAAGTTGTTTAGTAGAGTGAGAGGACGCTGTCTCAAAGTCATCAAGTTACAAGGACAAACCTAGGGTACATGGAGTTCCAACATTAGTAGGTCCTCTTGGTTAGACAAAACAAAGCTGTGCTCCTTCTGGGCTCCACTTGTGCTCAGTCGTGGCTCGCTTTGCTAATGAAGAGGGGCCGGGAGTGGCGCACGGTGAGGGGGCACAGAGGAGCAGTTCTAAAGATTTATGAAAAAAATAAAGGAAATTAAAAACGTACTTTGCTCCTCGCAGCGCTGGTCCTCTCCTCCATCTTGCCAGCGCTGCAGGCACAGGCTCCCAGCCTGCCCTCGCCAATCCTAATGCTGCTTATAGCAGCTTCAGGATTGGCTGGGAGCGCCCTGGCTGGGTGCTCTCAGACAGACTGGGAGATTGTCCCTGCTCTCTCAAGCCCAGCAACCATGTTGCTGGGCTGGAGAGTGCCTACATCCTCTGTGTGTTTGCACAGTGCACTCCTCTCGGTGCTTGTCAACCCAGTGGCCCCCACCCCTTCCACCACAAAGGGATAATAAACCTGGTTTATTATTCCTTTGTAGTGAAAGGTTTGCAGCTTCTGCTGCTGGTGGGGGGGCGACATTCCTCCAACCTAATGGAGCAGCTGCCCCTGTTTGTGTCTCTCTGTGGTCAGATAAACTGTGCTGAAAACCTTGCTGTGTTTTCTTTACTTCTCTTACCCTATAGCGCAATCAAGTGGTGCAAAGCTATTAGATTCAGAAGAATGTAATTTTGTCTCTTAATTAGGTCTAGTGTTATGGACAATTATTCCAATATGTCTTGGAAATGACGATCCTTCACTGATCATCATTGTACATGGATCTCGGTGTATTTATTATTCTTACTGCAGTCCAGTTTTTATACCGGAAGTTTGAATGCCACCCAGGAGCAGTTCTAATTAGTACTGACTTCCTCCATAAATTCAGGCCGAATGCTCTGACCAGGGACGGCTCCTCCACTAGGGCAGAGGAGTGTTGCCACCCCGCCAGCAACAGGAGCTGCCAAACTTTTATTGAAACAACAGAATAAACCCAGTTTATTATATTGTTTCAGTAAAAGTAGGAGGGGCCTCTGGCATGATGTGGATGGAGGGGGAGTGCTCAGCACTCCTCCTTGGTGCGTAAGTATGTTCAGCCGGCCGTCTGTGGCCAGCCAAACACACATGCACACAGGGCTCTCTCCAGCCCAGCAACCTGGTTGCTAGACTGGAGAGAGCCTTCACAGGCTCCCAATGTGCCTGGGAGCGCCCTGGCTGGGAACTCCCAGCCAATCCTGATGCTGCTTTGAGCACACATTATGTTTAAAACTTGCAATAGGCAGAGCACAAGAGTGTTGGCAGGATGGTGTGTGTTGTGCAGAACAGATCACAAATAAAGCAGGTATAGGGCTTGCTGGTGCATTTTCATCCTTCGCAGGATTCAGATATAACAATCATTAAGGCAATTCAAATCATCAAAGTTCAGGTACTTTGAGCAAAGGGGAAACGTTATAGATTAGCCACTGAAGGGTTAACATGTGTGGGGCGGAACACATACGGGCAAAAACAAAAAGCACAAAATGGTGTAAAACGAACTTGGAAAAATAATTCTGGGGTATCAGGTCACTAACTAAAGTGGGCAAAAATATGCAAGAAGGGAAGGCATCAGCATCTCAGAAGCTTGGTCAATAGTTTTCTTGTTGGGGTCAAAGGAAACATTTCTTTGTCTCAGCAAACCATTACAAAAGGGCAAACTTAGAAAGAGCAATACCGCTGAGTCCAAGGGGGTAAGCATGCAACGCACAATGGCAAACAGGTTTTTTCTTGAGGTCTCCTAAGATTCTGACCAAAGTCCAGCTGAAAAACAGTATATTAAAATTCACAGGGCAAGCTGATTTGCCTGCCCATTACTCTACATTGATGCTGTAGGGGGTGACATCCAATAGAAATCGATCATGCGACTCCAACTTGAGACATCTTCATGGTTTCTGAGGTTTGTCATGAGGACAGAGCCCATCAGTATATATAATTGAGAGATTGAAACATTTGTAAATTTTGACAGTCCACAGTCCTAGATGTTCCCTATTTAAGGACCCATTTACAAACTCTCTAAGGGCCAGATGTAGCAAAGTTTTGCGAGTCACAAATAGCCCGATACGCAATTTGCAACTTCGCAAAATCCGAAATGTGATGCAAAAATCTCATTTCAGAAGTGCAAATTGTGATGCGAGCCATTACCGACTCGCAAAAATTGCGACCTCATTGTGCGACCCGCAAAGAGAAAGTCGCAATTTGCGAGTCGCAAACCATATCAAAAAGCCACTCGCAAATTGCGACTAGTCGCAAAAAGCCCAATTTGCAAACCCAAATTACCACTAAGTCAGAGTAGGTGGTAACCAGAACCAAAGTATAAAAGGAGAACCAGAAGGCATTTGGGCTACTCAAAAAGACTGAACTGTATGTGATAGCAAGGAGGAGGAGAGTCCATGCAGCCCAGCAGAGGAGGAGGAGGAGGAGGAGCCAGAGACAGGAGAGAATATACAGAACCAGGCAGACACTTTTCCAACAAACTGAGGAGGAGATTTATGACAAATATAGACTCAGCAGTGCAGCAATATTAGAATTAATTGAACTACTCAATCCGTAGCTTCAACAACAGACAATGCGCAGCAGCGCCATCCCCACACATGTGCAAGTGCTATGCTCACTGTACCTCTTGGCCTCGGGTAGCTATCAGGGCGTTATTGCTGTGGCAGGTGGTGTATCCCAAAGTGCACTCTCACGATTCTTCAGATGTTTCCTAGATGCCATACTCACACACATGTGCAGATACATATACCTACCCAGGAATGAGGCAGAAATTAACAGCACCAAGTTGGACTTCTACAGAATTGCCAACTTCCCTTATGTAATAGGATGTGTGGACGGGACACATATACAAATCTGTCCTCCTGCAAATCTGGAATATGTGTTCCGCAATAGGAAATGTACCCACTCACTGAACATGCAGTTGGTATGCGACGCCCATAATGTCATCTCTGAAATTGTAGCCAAATTTCCAGGGAGTACACATGACTCATACATATTCAGGCACAGTGGGATACACCAACGCCTAGAACATGGGGAGTTTTGGAGACGGATATCTATTAGGTATTGCTGACTACACCCTGAAGCCATACATACAGGTCACTGTAGAAACCATCCATGCCCTGCTAACATTGCTTATTTTTGCCAAACAGGTGACAGTGCATATGCGCTAAGACCATGGATACTTACCCCGTACCTAACACCTGGCAATGAGAATGAGAGGCGATATAACAGGGCACATCGGCGTACCAAAACTGTCATCGAGAGGACCTTTGGACTGTTAAAGGCAAGATTCCGATGCCTCCACAGAAGTGGAGGTGCGCTCCAGTATGCTCCAGTAATAGCATTCAAGATTGTTGGCGCATGCACAATCCTACACAACATTGCCACCAGACATGGGCTACATCTCACCCCTGAAAACACAGATTCGGAGGATGAGGAGCAAGAGCTACCACATCGCCAGCCTGGGGATAGAAGCATTGCAAATCAAGGCAGACAGAGACGGGACCACATTGCAACCCAATACTTTGGCAGATACCTGGCAACTGTCACTACACTCACTGATGTCACACAAACAGAGCCCAGTTGTGTAGTGGAACAAACAAAACCTTTTTATTTGTGAACTAAATGTTGAAAGAAAACTGCTGTCCGTAAGGGGCTGTACATGTCCAAACGTTATGAGGACACATTGACATCATGTGCCTCATGAGTCATGCTGTCTTATGGCCTACACCCTCCTCCTTGTTCGCCCAGCGTGGCTCATCCCAGGTGTGCCTGCTGACCCCTGCTGTGCACTTGCACTCCTAAGCCCAAGTGAGTCACTTGCAGACACACTGCTTATTGTGGACCCCTCATCACTGTCCTGAGGGGTCTCAACTGTGCCCCTTGCCACCTGCCTGGCTTCCAACAAGTCCACTGCATGGCTGATGCGGCCTAGTCCCAATGCCACATCCCCAGCAAAGTGGCCAAGTTCGACCTGTAGACTCATGGTCCGTCTTGACAGGCCAGTAGTGTTCGTAGCAAGACGCTCAATGGACGCTGCCATGCGGTCAAAGCGTGTGACTAGGTGGCGCTCCCTGCGCCTTGCGCTGCCTCTATCTACCACCAGTTCTGTCACTAGTTGGCGGATGGCCTGGGTGAGATCGCCCACATTATCATTGAGTCTAGTGAACTGCGAGTTCACATCAACCAGGCCATGGGTCATGTTGTTCTCCAGTCTGTGCAAAGCACTTGATATTGACCGCAATTGTCTTGTTTGCAGGCGCTTACCGTTAAGGAGGGGTGCCTCTACTCCAGACATTGCTGCCATCCCTATCTCCTCCTGGGGCACTGCCAGACCTTGGCGTCTGTGTCTGCGCCTTGGTCGTGCTGCTGGCTCTGGATGACTTACTGTGGGGCTGGGGCCAGGTGTCATGTGAGCTTCCACCATTTCCTGGTCTTGTTCCAGAGGGGACTGTGGTGGTGTCCTGCTGGGCCCAGGAATATCTGCTGCAGCCTCCTGCACTGCCTCTGGCCTGTTGTCTCCTCCCTGGATGTTGTCGCTGCTAGGGGTGTTGTGTGGGAGACCTGTGGGACATAGGGAATACACTGTCAGTCTCTCACATCTATTGTATGCCTCATAATAAACATTTGCCTATATGCTGACTACTGTACTACATTGCCCATAATGCACCATTCTAGTGGTTGCTAGAGTGGAATGGAGCTAGTCTGGTTGTGCCTGCTGCTGTGTACTGGGAGAGTGTGGATACTGCATTTGTAGGTGTGAATGCATATTTCATGGTACTCACTTCTGGATGTCCCTGGCGCAGAACTGTCCAAATCTCCCATTCCAGAAACGGCCTCAGGCTCCAGGGTCTGCTCCACCATTTCTTCCATGACTGTGGGTGGTGGGACGGTGGATGGGCCTCCTCCTGTGCCCCTCATTTCCCTGAGCCGTTCTGCCACCCTCTCCTTTGTCCTGGAGCGCAGGTCATACCACCTTTTTTTTATTTCATCCAGGGTGCGGTGGCTCACCCCTATGGCATTGATCCGATCCTGGATTTGTAGCCTGATCTTCTTTTTCTCAGTGTCTGGAACACTCAGGGCTGCCTTGCCAAACTGTTTTTCATGGTGCTGGCAGCATTCCTCAGTTAGCACCTCCAGTTATTTCTCTTCTTTTCTCCCTGCACTGCCTGTGTCCTCCACAGTAGCAGCAGCTCCTCTCTCCTGGGTGTTGCACTGCAGTTTGGAAAGGGTGTGGTCCTCCCTCCTCCCAGGTGTATTTGATGACTTCCTGGTTCTGATGTCATCAGCAAGAGCCAGGAAGTGTAGTTCCCAACTGTTATGCTGCACCTGCAGGCAATTTGCGGACCAGTCGTTATTTGCGACACCCGACTCGCAAATTGCGAGCTCGCTTTTATCGAGGTCGCAAAAAGCGACCTCGCTAGAAGTGAACTCACAAAATGCAATTGGTGTTGCTTTTTTTTCTTGGATCCCATTTTGCGAGTCGGAAATTGCGATTCGCATTGAATCGCAATTTCCGACTCGCTATTTTTTTCCTACCTACATCTGGCCCTAAGTGTCAAACAATAGACATCTATTATAAAACTAGGTTTCTCACGAGAATGAAGTCTGAAAGAAATGTTCATTTTAGCAAGACAGCATGATATTCTCTGCACAATAAAGAATACAGGGCCTATCAGTCCTCACTTAGTCTAATGCGTGCCAATTATAAACACATTAACTCATTCTAATAAAACATTTTTAATAAGCAAACTATATATTTAGCATTTATAACTTTCATTAGCATTCATGTTGCAGTAACCTTTAAGCAAAATAACTTTGGTCAATACATTTCCACTGGTGTGGAGCAGAACTGCATTTTCTCTATTTCTGCGCATTTATTTAAAACACTTAACATCAAAAATCTAATATTGTTTCAATGCAGAATATTAGTGTAGACTTTAAAATATAACATAATGACAGATTAATTCTTCAAACGTGTAATTTTACCTCAATACCATCAGGCTTCAATGATTAGTCGTTGGTGAATGCCCATTTACAACTTCTCAGTGCATCACTTTAAAGTCAAACCATTAGTACTTTGATTGACATATTGCATAAATTGTCACATGTTTATGATCAAAGTGACATGAGGGACAATACTACGATTTTGACTACATCAGACTTGATGTACAAATGGCAAAAACTGGATTGCCATTTAGTGAATCATCCGACTCGCAAATTTAGAATTTTAAAACTGTATGTACAAAGAGTCACCGTATGCATGTAGCTATTCGGAAGTATGAAGTCATCTGTAGCCTTTCCAAACAATCAAAATAGCAGCCATTGCAATGACAATCAGTGATAAAATGACAGAACCAGTATGTGCATGGAAAATAAAAACAGGACTGACAATGATCACTGAGCACCAAGTCAGTCCAGCCACCATGTCATGAGGATGAGGTAGACTGAAAGAAGGAGAGAGGAAGATCAGTGGCAGAGCACTTGAGGTAGTAGCCTCCCTAATTGTCTCAGAAGAAATAGCAAAGCAAATGTGGACACAAACGCAGCAGGGGCTCAACGTCATTGGTGTGTCAACAGTGTTGTGACACTGTACAGAGGATGAAATTCTGAAGAGGATGTGTAACAAAATGCATCTTTTTGTATGCTAATTCTCATTTTTTAAACTGATGCTAATTTTTTGACTTTTTGACTTTACACTCTGCTAACCAGGCATAAAGCAAATGTTCTGACCCTTCAAACCTGCTGAAATTGGCTATACTTCTTATTCGCATATTTAACTTACCTACAAATCTTGAGGGATTGTAAATTAAATGCCACTAGTGGACAGCAGCACATATTGTGCCACCATTAAAGTGGCAATGCAAAACATGGCTCCAGGCCTTTCCTTGGAGACTGGGTGTGCAGGATTAAAATGGACAATTTGCCTTCTAAAATAACTCTTTTTTGGCTTAAACCTTCCTTTTTAATACTTATAAGATCCCCCTAAGCTAGTCCAAAATTATTATAGGGCAGAGTACATGGTATTTTAAAAATGTAGCACATGTATATGTTATGTTTTGCATGTCCTGGCAGTGAAAACCTGCAAAGTCATTTTTCACAGTACCAAGGCTGACTCACCCAAAAGAAAGCACTGGACAACATCATAACACCTTATAATGCTAAACTTCAGGTTGGAAGTTGCTAAAAAAATGATTCAAGGAGTTATTTTGGTAATCATTTAAAATCTAAATTAATGATCAAGTAAAATTTTCTATAACTATTTTGAAAATCACACTTTTAGAAAGTTGTCATTTTACTACCTGAGTGAAATGCACCTATCTGCCAGTGTATAGTGTCACCCAGGAGCAGCATGGCTCCTTTATTATGTGTGAAGTGACTTCAGAGCTGATACAAAGGAAGGGGGTTGACCTGCTGACAGAATAGTGATCTGAGCTGTGCCCAGGAACTTAGTTAACTTCAAAGGATGCCTACACTGTCATTGGCAGATGTAGCTCACACGTAGGCCCGTCTTCCTATTGTCTTCACAGTCAGCTTATCTTCAAATCCAGTAGGAGGAGGAGCTACCCCTGAACTGGTTTGGGGTGATTACAATGGAGAAGGTAGGTTTTGACCATTAGCAGAGCCACACACCTGGGTGGGCATAGGGAGGTCTGCATAGGGGAAGAAAGGTTCTAACATGTTATTTTAGGCAGACGAGCACTGTTGAATAGTTTACAGTAATAAGGATGAAGTACTGCAAAATGGGGTAGGGTCACCCCTTGGCACCTTTACACCACTGGCTAGGGAGTAGGCTGGAGTTTCCGCCATCCACAGGCTGGCACTAGGCATAAATGTGGCACCCCCAATCCTCTCTTTAGAACACTGCTGGACTTCTGGAAGACAGAAGAAGAATTGCACATGCTGTTGTGCCGTGTGAGAAGAGTCATAAGCGCTGGACTTGCTCCCACTTGTACCTAGGACAAAGAATTGGACTGACCGGGTCAGTTGGTTCACCACTTGTTAAGCTACAGGGATCCAAAGGCTGTAGGAAGCCCACTTTTCTGAACAGTCCAGCTGACCAGTTCCAACTGGACCTGCCATGGACTCTTCTGGTGGCTTTTGTTGGAGTGATTCCTGACCCCCAAGTGCTGTTTATGAGGTTCTGGAACCCTTGGTCTGGGTTAAAGTGTATTCCTGCGGCCCAAACTGCAAAAGCTGGGACTTAGAAGCACTTAGCCCACTTTTCTTCTGAAGTACTAGCACAAGACTAGAACTGCCATCAAGCCAAAGACATTGACATTGAATTGCTGATCAGATCCAACTTGCTGGTTTGTCCCACTGAACGATACCTGACTTCCAGAAAAGTTTATAATCATGAAATTAGAGAGTTTCATGGAGAGGGATGCTGAGTTCAGGCAATTGGATGCTGAGGCTCTCCTGGGCATCCAAGGCAGACTTTGCCCACTTAGATCTTTCCCATCTTCATTGATGACTACACCAGGTTGTTGCTCTTCAGTATCCTGTCATTGTGGAACCTTGATTCAAGTCCAGCTCTGCCTGCCATCGACTCATCAGAGGCCACCTTTTCTCCAGACATATTGTGATGTCTGAAGGTACATTTGTGACAGAGAACTCCTATTGGTCCAATGGTTTCCCATTGTTAGCGCTTTGTGCCTTTTGGCACTAAAATGTAATTCACATTTTAAAAATTCATATCTCTAGTTCTCACAGTTTTTTCAGTTTTATGCCATTTTGTTCATTAAAATATATTCTCCATATTTTTTAATTGGAGTGGGATTTTTATTGTGTTGTATTTTTAACTGTTTAACTGTTTTGGTACTTCTAAAAGGTTTATGCATTCTCTTAAGTATAGCATGTCTACTTTGTGCCATAGCTACCCGAGGTTCAGCTCAGGTTTAAATTACTGAAGTTTTTATTTGATCTAACAAGAATAGTGTCAATATTACTTGAGGTGAACTATCTTCCATCCCAACTAATAATCCACTTTCTCACAGGTGGTATAACGGATGAGCCCCAAAAGTAGGAGACAGGAGTCAGGAGCACACAAGTACTACCTTGTGTAACTCATACAAGGCACATTCCAACCCAAGGCAGGCACAGGAATAGGCATCAGTGATACATTTGCTGTTCAGATGAGAGCACCCTCGGTGTACAAGGGTAACATGTGGAAAGAAAGGTAACACCTTAAGGATATGTGCACAATTGCATGTTGTATCATACAGGAAACATTTTCAATGGCCATGCACCAACTAACCCATTACCTTCTGTACATATACCATCACACACCTTGTACCATGAGACCATGAGACCTGCAGTGCAAAATATTCACCCTAGCTTTCTTAAAGTGGTGATGTATCAATGTATCTGCCCATGATCAAATGATTGGAACACATCCACAGAGTCACATACTTGACATAATACCATCTGTGTGACAATAAATACAGCCATGATGGGGAACTCTGTGTCATCTGCCCATATTGGAAGTATTGACATGCAAAGTAAGATGTGCTGTTTTGGCACATTAATGTACTGCCCATAGAAGCAGTGTTCGACCCATCAGTCGTAGGGTGATCTTTTCCCAAGCCATTTGCCTTGCTCCATCAGTTTTTGCTGAAATAATGTTTTGTTGGCCATAGCACTGTGCACACTTTACCACTGCTAGCCAGTGCTAAAGTGCTTCTGCTCTTCCCATTAAATATGATAAAATTGGCTTGCACCCATTTGGCATATTTAATATACATGTAGGTTCATAGTAAGGTAGTACTACAGGTATTTGGGTCCTGCTAATTATATGTTACCAGTGGGCTTGTAACACTTATTGTGTTACTCACTTACATAACCTTGTCAAACATGTATCAGTCTTCCCAGTACAGCCTGTGTGTGCACTTTTAAATAGGGGTAGGTGAAGAATTCCGCTCCACTGGCAGAGGTTGCCGAGTTTTGCACACTTCCAAAAAACTCCACAAAGCGATGCAGAGCAGAGTTTTTTCTCTCACGCAGCTTACCAACATTAAGTTGACAAGTGAGAGAAATCACTCAATTGGCGAGTGCGAACAAGATTTCTGAAACTGGCGGCTGCAGCAGGTTGCTACCACTCTTATTGAGAAAGCTGCCACTTGCCTTGAGGAAGCTGCAGCTCGAGTACAAAATCTACTCAAGTAGCAGAAACAAATTAGCATCCGCTGATGCTCTTTGTGATGCAGTTTGTGTTGAATTTACAGTGCGAGAGATACTCCTGGTGCTGAAAATCAGTGTGAACAGTACAACTTACTCAAACCTGCCACTCATGGTACTCTGCATACTGCAGCAGAGTTTTTTCGGCACTTCGCGGAGTTCCACATAGCAGAACTTTGCAAACTTTGCCCAGGCCTACTTTTGAACTGTCATTTTGACCTAGCAAAATAATCCTTTTGTCAGGCCTAAACCTTCCTTTTAAATACATATAAGTATTATATGTAGGCCTTAAACAGCCAATAAATCAGGGTGCAGTGTATTTAAAAAGTTGGACATGTACTTTTAACTTTCACATGTGCAGTTAGTAAAAAAAAAAAAATTGTTTTTCACTACTGTAAGGCCTTCCTCTTCAATAGGCACAATTGGGTTACTTTATTGTATTTAATAAGTTATAATTTTCAATTGTGAGGAGGTAAGCTTATCAAACTTGGTCTCTAGTCTCTGAAGAATTGTAATTAAAAACCCTCTTTAGTGGTGAAGTTGGATTTTAAGTTACAATTCTGAAAATGCCATTTTCAGAAAGTCATAGAAACAAAGTTGTACCTCATATGAAACTTATTACAAATCATCTACAACATAAATCTGTGCAGATCAAGCAATTTAATTACCTGGACTTCATTTCTTATGAGCACATTCATTTGTCACTTATTTGCAAATATTTATTTTGCTTCTGTACATCAGAAGCATTGGAAAACATCACTCAAAAGCTGTCAGAATTGTTGAACCCAAAGCTGAGTATTGTTCAACCTATCAAATATCAAAGCAACACAATCGTATTATAATAAAATGACCTTCCAATTTCATACAAATATTTAAAACAGTCTTGATATGACAACATGTTGGGGTATATATTCAGAACCAGTTCTAATGATTCCCAAGTGTGAGTCCTATGCAGGGGTCGTAACAGCCAAATATTCTTTGAACTCTGGCACCTTTTTTGACTTTCAAGGTTGCCTAGAAATGTTTCCTAACTCCGACTCCTTAATGCATTAAGGTCAACGCATTTCGACCCTTCCAGTTTTTGCGGTCTGCTCTGGATCAAGACTGGATAAAACTTGTTTACATTTTGAATCTCCTCATATCCTCCAGAATATTTAGAGAGATTTTAGTGAAATGTCCACACATTTGGTCAGGTGGGCAAATGCGTGGGGAAAAGCTGGCAGTATGTTAGGGTTTCTCCAGCAGTATCTTAAAGCAGATTTATTATGTTCTGTGCTGCCTTTAACCTAATCACTCCCCAGTTACTGCTTCTTTGCAACTTTACCCATTCCTGTTCATTACATTTTAGTGTTATAATTTGTGCTGTTCTCCCTCGCTTTTCAAAAAGTGAAATCGCTGTCCCATACGTAAGATCACACTGCAGTGTCTCAGCGAACCAGGAGGTTTGAAACACAGTGACTTTAAAGCAATAAAGGGTCTTTGGTAATATACCGACAAGATTGCCTAAGTTAGGTTTTATATGCATGTTTCTGAAGGTTTCCTTTGCCTTGCTCATGCCCATTTCAATTGCCAACCAAGACCTCAACATAGGTCCTCCTCAATTGACCGAAAAATGTCACCCCTTTGTTGCGCTTCAGTGACTTAGCTCTGCTCCTCAATTATTAGACGTTTGCAGTTGATTTGACTACCTGGCTTTTCTAACATAATTAACTGAGAAAATTCCTAAAGTGAATGGCTGAAGAAGATGGAACTATAGTGATCTATTGTGGTTGTATTCTGTTGAAATCTAAAACATGTAACATTTTTTCTAGCCACACTGACCACCAGTGCAGGGGTTAGTGGCAGTATCAGTGCACCAGATATGGCAGCAGTCAGGAAGGAGAAACAGTGGCAGCAGAGACGGGCAATGGTAAGTCATTACTCTTCCTCATTAACAATTACTAGTATACTCACTGCATGGGCAATACTTGTGAACCTCCTAATTTAGCAGCTACAGCAACTACAGGGGGAGTTGAGGTTTTAATGCACTCTTCTCTCTACTATTCAGTAGACATACTGAATGGACAGCGAAAAGAAAGAATGGGTGAAATGGTATATGATTGAAAGGGTGTGTGGGTGGGTGAAAGGAAAGGATGCATATGTGATTGATAGGAGATTCATGGATGGGTGAAAGGATGGATGAAAGGGGTGAAAAGGTGCCTCAGAGGGTGAAGGGTAGATGGGTAAAAGGATGATTGGGTGGGGATGGGTGGATATTGACGAATGATGCATAGGTAAATGGATGGGTAGGTGAAAGGGTGCTTGACAGGGTGGATACTGGATAGGTGAGTGTATGGATGGACAGGTGGATTTATAGACTGTTCAACTGGAATGGTGAAAGTCTGGATGTGAGAATGTACAGCTTATATGGTGGGTATCAAAGGGTGAATAGAATAGATGAATGGATAATTTCTTGAATCAAGAAATAAGTGAGCTCTTCTGGAAAGGGACAGGGATGTTCACCTACTGTTCTTGGTTTGCATAGTTTTCAAAGCCTTGGTTCAAAGTGGGGGTATTTGCATTTTCTGTCTGCTCCCGTAAATCACTGTAGTTGTTAAGCAAGGAGGTATGCATCCTCCCACCCATTATCATACCTCCCTCCCCATTAGTCACCCATGCTACTATGATATAACTGCAGCATGGTTCAATCCGGTAGTACAATAGTGCTGTCTATGCAATGTGCATCCGCTTCAGTTAATGCAGCATTTACAAAGTTGTTAATGCATTGCAAATTTAAAATGAAGGGTGTTTCCCTTCCCTCCCAGTGCCCACTCTGACAACTCCTAGTACTTCAGTCCTTTATTCTTTCCAAAGTTCTGCCCCAGCCACCCAAAAAAAAGGAAAAATCCATTTTGGCATGCAACACATTTATCTACAAGTGATTCATATTTCATGGCTTCTATAACGGAATCATGGCAGTTCAAATATTACCCTTTTAATATTTGCCAACTACAGTGAGGCATGTGTGGGTAAAATAATGTCCCTGTGACTCATAATCAGCCACATCAAATTCCAATTGGCCCTAGGGCACCAGCAATTTACTGCTACTGTGCCACTCGACTTTTCAAAAAATTCTTTACAGAGAGCACTTTTTTACAATTGTCATCTGTACAAGCTGGAGGTCATCCACAACGAATACCGGTGGGTGGTGGCTCTTAAGAAGGATGAGGCCCGGGCAGCTGCCAACACGTCCATCAGTCCGAGCTTCCCCAACCAGCCACCAGCACCTCCAGTTTCCCAGCTGATATCAGCCTGTCTGTGTCCCACCACTGTTGCCCCCCTCCATGCTTGGACCAAAATTTCCAGCATTGTGCCCTGGAACACTTCATATGCCTGGACTGCCGGGTGGCAGACATTGCGGCAACTCTTGATGAAATCCCGACTCAGTGGAGAATGCCATCTTTTGTCCCTTTTTTAATTTTTTTTTTGTTGGGAGGGACACTTATTGTGGGTGGACATGTTGGGAAACTGAGCTGTGACCAGTTTTTTTTGGACTTTGGAATTTTTCTTTTGACTTTTATTGTGGAATTTTGTTGTAGGCTTTCGTTGGAGTTGTGGGTGGAAAGGTTGGATTTCTTATAGGAGGAGATAATTTATGTTACTTCATTTATGCCTCAAATCTTTATTTCGGTGTTTTAGTTTACACTGCTGTCTTTTAGGTTAGCCTGTTTTTCAAATCTGCTAAAAAAAGTAAAGTGTATGTCAGTGTTAGAAGTGGGGACTTTGGTTGACAGTCAGGTTACCCCCTGTTCGAGCAAGGACCCTCACTCTAGTCAGGGTGAAAGAGAATCACACTCAGCTAACCCCTGCTTACCCCCTTGGTAGCTTGGCAGAGCAGTAGGCTTAACTCCAGAGTGCTAGGTGTATAGTATTTGTACCAACACACGCAGTAACTTAAGGAAGACCCCCAAAATGACACAACACAGGTTTAGAAAAATAGAGAATATGTATCTAAACAAAACAAGACCAAAATGACAAAAATCGACAATACACAAGTCAAGTTATCAATTAAAAAGCAAAAAGAGTCTTTTGGTAGTTTAAAACCCACACTAACAGCGTGAAAATGTACCTTGGGTGCATCACAAATAACCCAGCACGGGCGAGTGTACATGAAAAAGGGCTTGCAATGTGTGGATTTTACTCTTGAGCGAGACCTTGTGTCGTGTCTCCTTTTGTTGGATCGGGGCACATCGTTTCTTCTCTCCACAGAAGAGCGATGCGTCAATCCGGTCAGCACTCTCAGGTGCAGGCAGGCCTTGCGTAGTTTTTACACGCCCAGCGGTACTTGCGTCGGAAATCCAGCTGCCCGATGATCCGAAAACCACGCAGCGTGGGTTTGCGATCTCCCAACCTCCGCCAGCGATGCTGCGCATTGTTTCTCCAGCTCCGTGCATTGTTTCTTCACTCGCATTTCCGGCGAGCGTTGATTTTCAGCCGCAGAGCCGGCGGCGCATTGTTTCCTCAGCCGCAGATCGTAGTTTTGTCGATTTTTTCCCTGTGCGGCGCTCTGTGCGTGGATTTCTTCCTCTTAGGCTGCCAGCTTCTCCTTTCAGGGTCCCAGGAACTGGATGGGCACCACAGGGAAGAGTAGGAGTCTTTCCAGAGACTCTAGGTGCTGGCAGAGAGAAGTCTTTGCTGTCCCTGAGACTTCAAACAACAGGAGGCAAGCTCTAAATCAAGCCCTTGGAGATTTCTTCTCAAGATGGAAGGCACACAAAGTCCAGTCTTTGCCCTCTTACTCTGGCAGAAGCAGCAAGTGCAGGATAGCTCCACAAAGCACAGGCACAGGCAGGGTAGCTCTTCTTTCTCAGCTCTTTTCAAGGCACAGGTTCCTCTTGGTTTCCAGTAGTGTTCTAAATCTGTGGTTTTGGGTGCCCTTCTTATACCCAATTTCTCCTTTGAAGTAGACCTACTTCAAAGCAAAGTCTCTTTTGAATGTGAAATCCTGCCTTGCCCAGGCCAGGCCCCAGACACTCACCAGGGGTTGGAGACTGCACTGTGTGAGGGCAGGCACAGCCCTTTCAGGTGTAAGTGACCAATCCTCCCCTCCCTCCTACACAGATGGCTCATCAGGATATGCAGGCTAAACCCCAGCTCCCTTTGTGTCACTGTCTCGTGTGAGGTGCAACCAGCCCAACTGTTAAACTGACCCAGACAGGGAATCCACAAACAGGCAGAGTTACAGAAATGGTATAAGCAAGAAAATGCCCACTTTCTAAAAGTGGCATTTTCAAACATACAATCTTAAAATCAACTTTACTAAAATATGTATTTTTAAAGTGTGAGCTCAGAGACCCCAAGCTCCACATGTCCATCTGCTCCCAAAGGGAATCTACCCTTTAATCAGATTTAAAGGTAGCCCCCATGTTAACCTATGAGAGGGACAGGCCTTGCAACTGTGAAAAATGAATTTAACAATATTTCACTGTCAGGACATATAAAACACATTACTATGGGCCAGATATATCAAACGTTTTAGCATTCGCAAACGGTGCGAATTGCAAAAATCAGCCGTTTGCGAATGCAAAAACATGTTTTGCGATGTATGAAAGGCATTCGCAGTCCCAAAAACAAGGAATCGCTAAATTAGTGATTTTTAGCGACGCAACATGGTTTTGCATGTCGCAATCTGCGTATCGCAATTTGCGACATGAAAAACCGAATCACTATTTGCATATCGCAAATTGCGAGCTCGATTAGCGACTCGCAAATAGAGATTTGGTATTTCATGTCGCAAATTCCAGTGCGCAGATTGCGACACGCAAAACCATGTCGCTATGCGATGCATCAAAAATTCACAATTTGCAAATATCCGCAGAATGGCCTTTTGCACATGTAATTTACCACGAATTGAAACCAGGTGGTAAACAGGTGCAACCTACATAAAGAGGCCCAGAATGCCTCAGCCTCTTTTCCACAATGGCTGCACTCTACGTCATGGTGAGGAGAATGGTGATTTTGGCAGGTTTGAGGAGAAGGAGGAGACAGGAGCGCATTTTCAGAGTGTGCATAACCCTTTTTGACCAGACTGAGGGCGAGATTTATGAGAAGTACAGGTTGAGCTCAGCCATGATACTTGACCTGATAGCTGAGCTACAACCCATACTGCAGCGCACAACGCACAGGACCAATATCATACCCACCCATGTGCAGGTAGTATGCTCTCTGCACCTACTAGCCTCAGGAAGCTAACATGGGGTCATAGCAGCAGCTGGAGGGGTATCACAGAGTGCCCTCTCTAGATTTTTCCATGCATTTCTCAATGCCATGCTGAGCAGGATACACCAGTACATCAGATTCCCCCACACCCCACAGGAAATACAGCAGACAAAAATCGATTTCTACCAGATAGCATAGTTCCCCCATGTCCTACGTGCCATGGATGGGACACATGTTGCAATCTGTCTACCATCGGCCACAGAGTATGTGTACCCCAACCGTAAAAATCAACATTCAATGAACATACAGATAATATGCAATGCCTCCTACATCATAACTGATCTTGTGGCCAGGTACCCAGGGAGCACACATGATTCGTACATCTTTCGCCACAGCAGGATTCACATAAGACTGCTAGCTGGGGAATTTGGTGAAGGGTATCTACTAGGTAATTTGCAACTTTACAATGTTGCATTGATGGCAGTGTGACGTCAGATGGCACAGCTACTCATTATACCCTCTGTTCCTTCCAGGAGACAGTGCCTACGCCGTGCGCACCTACAGGATGACGCCCTACCTAAATCCTGCAACACCAGCAAAGCGGAGATACAATTCAGCACACAGGGCAACCCGCAATGTGTTGGAGCGCACCTATGGCCTGCTGAAGAGTCGCTTCCGGTGCATCCACAAAAGTGGAGGGGTACTACAGTACAGCCCAGACACGACCTGTAGAATAGTGGCCACATGTGCGATCTTGCACAATATAGCTACCACCAGGGGCATACCTGTGGAAATATCTGAGCCAGACTCAGATGAGGATGATGATCCCATAACGCCCCTACAGCCAGCAGACAGGACCAGTGCAGCAGAGGGCAGGCAAAGGCGTGCTGACATCACGCACAACAATTTCAGATGTAAGTAATGACAACAACAACTCACTGACATGTATTCCTGTAGTTAGCACCTTTATTACCTTGACTTCAGGTAACATATGTGTCACCAGGACAAAGCTATGCACAATAGGCATACATGAGCCATTAACAGTGTCACCCTATTATCATCATAGTTTTACTGTATTGCTACATGTGAAAGTAGTCCCCTGTAGCCCTCAATGTCACTTCTTACGTCCAAGCATTCCACTTGAGTATGCAGTGGCCTCGCCGGCACCTCTTGTATCAGGCTCACAGGCAGTGCTGTGCCTGGCACTGTGACGCCTAGGATCCATCATGGGGACTGCAAGACTGCTGAGGCTAGAGGACTCCTCAGTATCCCCAACACCCAGTTCGCCAGATGTAGCACTGCGTGCAGTCTGCATAGCATCCAGAACGTTGGTTATTTGCACCAATCCCTGTGCAATGCCCCGACTGCTATGTGCTGCCTCCACCTGTGCGGCCACAGCATGCCATGATATCAGGGCAGTTGAAGTAGCAGTCGATTTACGGATCTGCAGAAGCCATTGAAAATTCCCATGAATTGCCGTTGGCACCACGGTCATGCCCGATATCAGTTCAGAGTTCCTTAATGGCATTTGTCAGCTCCTTCGTGTTATCTGCTGCTGTTTGCTGTCCCTCATGCAGCTTGCAGATGTTTGCATTCAGAGACTCCAACTGCTTTTGCAGTCCTCCCATATTGTCATTGTGTGACTGCAACTGCCTGTGCATTGACCTCATGTGTTTGGATTGCAGGCGCTGCACTTTGAGCATGGACGCTTCAAGGCCACCAAAGATTGATGGGCCCTCGCCTTCATCTGTGTGCTGTGTACCTGCATTGTGAGGCCTCCTGCGGGGAGTTGAGTGATGCTGGGGCAGGGACTGCTGCCTTCCTATGGATCTAGCATCTGGGGGTGGTGTGTGGCTTTCATCTGGCATTTCATCGGAGTCCAGGTTCAACTCGTGGAGAGGTAACACCCTTGCCCTGCATCTGATTGTTGCTATACACAATGACTCACTGGCGTTTGAGTTGGACAGTGGCTGTGTTTCTGCATCCCCCACATTGGCACATTCTGCTGCTGCTGGGCCTGAGACATCTGCAACGACAATGTGCAGGTTGTCATATATGAATGTATCACCAAATGTTGCACAATGGTAATAAATGTACACTTACATCGTATCACTGTGAGTTGTGTGTGTTGTTCCTCTGTGTGTCTGTATACATAATTGCTATCTATGTGCTATTTTCAGCTCAGGGTTGTGGACTACCACTCCCATAAGGCATTGTTGTGCCGCATGTAAGATGTGGATTGGACTACTTATCACAATGCTTTGCACTACTTGCTATTTCCTAAGGGGCATTTGAACATGCACATAAGGGGATACACATCATTATTGGACTTACCTGTCAATGTCAGTGACCCCACTGACAGCTTCTGGAAGCAGTGTGGACTCCACCAGGTCTTCCATGGGGGTGGAGGGTGTCTGGGTGGATGGTCCGCCTCCGATGCTCCTTGCCTCCTCTAGCCTGGCCATCCTCTCCTTGGCACAGGAATGCAGTTCGTACCACCTCTTGCGTATCTCTTCCACCGAGTGCTGCGCAACCCCCACTGCGCAGATTTTTGTCTGGATGTCAGCCCAAAGTTTCCGCTTCTCACTCTCTGGTACCTGGAGTGAGCTCTTCCCAAAGAGCCGGTCATGGCTCCTGACCACCTCCTCAGTGAGCACCTCCAATTCTTGCTCACTGAATTTCAGCTTCCTCTTCCTGTCTCTCTTCTCCTTCCCATTGCCAGCATTGGCCATGTTGGTGTTAGGTCCTGTCTTGCTCCCACAATGGCCTCCCTGGGGCTGGTCTGTGACTCTCTGACTGCTCCTGTGGGTGTGGTACCTGGAAACAGCATGGGCTGACTCACTTCCTGCTTGTGATGTCGTCAGACTGTACCGTGTAGCAGTTTTCGCAATTTGCGATTTTCAAATACCGAATCACAATTTTATCTGCCATTCGGTATTTGGACCTCGCAAATTGCATTAGCGATTTTTAAGACATCGCTATTTCCGACTTGCAATTTTGATACATCACATTTTGCGTGCCGGGAATAGTGAATTCTTAAAATTTGCTATTTGAGACTCGCCTCGTAAAGCAAAATCTTGATACATCTGGCCCTATATGTCCTACCTTAACCATATACTGCACCCTGCCCTTGGGGCTACCTAGGCCATCCCTTAGGGGTGTCTGACATGTAAGAAAAGGGAGGGTTTAGGCCGGGGCAAGCGGGTACACTTGCCAAGTCGAATTTACAGTTAAAACTGCACACACAGACACTGCAATGGCACGTCTGAGACATGATTACAGAGCTTCTTCTGTGGGTGGCACAACCAGTGCTGCAGGCCCACTAGTAGCATTTGATTTACAAGCCCTGGCACCTCTAGTGCACTAGAGGGACTTACTAGTAAATCAAATATGCCAATCATGGATAAGCCAATTGCATACACCTTTTGTAAAGGAACACTTGCACTTCAGCACTGGTTAGCAGTGATAAAGTGCCCAGAGTTACAAAAATAATAAAAATAAAAAATCAGAGTCCAGGACACATTACCAACCTGGAAAATAAAGGCAAGAAGTTAAGGGAGACCACGCCAAGGATGGAAAGCCTATCAGTCATTTACTTATTCCCTTGCTCTACTTGCCTTTGTAACTATATTTACCACTTGGGGGTGATTGTCATTGCCTATTTTGCCTACAGAAACCTAGATACACTCAAACAACATCTTTTACAGTCAAAGTTCACTTGGATCCATAGTTCTTCTCTTACCTGAGTAAATGAAGCGAGGGCTGATACCTCCTTCTTCTTAATGCAGGGTTTTTCCAAGGTGTCATCTTATCTTAAGGTGGTGGTAGTAGTAGTAGGAGATACAAGGTGCCCCTCCACCTATGCCAGCTCCAGGTTGTGTGTCAAAATTTACCAGTTTGGTGTTCTGTGAGTGTAATTCAGTCCTTGCTCTGACAACTTCCCCTCTCAAGGGCCCAGGGACTGGATAGGGCACCACTTGACAGGGCATGAGTTTAAGCAGAGAGTCGAGGTGCCGGCAGAGGAAGTCTTTGATGCCCCTGAGACTTCAAAAAAGGAAGCAAGCTCAATCCAAGCCCTTGGAGAGTCTTCACAAGCAAGAATATACCACAAAGTCCAGTGTTTGTCTGCTTTCAGGCAGAAGCAGCAACTGCAGGCCAACTCAGCAAATCACAGTCACAGGCAAAGGGGGAGTCTCCTCCTCTAGATTTTCAGTTCTTCTCCTTAGCAGAGTTTCCTCTAGAATCCAAAAGTAATCTAAAGTCTGGAGTTTTGGGTCCAATACTTATCCCCCCTTCTGCCTTTGAAGTTGCCGAACTTCAAAGAAATGTCTTTGTTGTTGACAGGATCCTGCATTGCCCAGGCCAGGCCCCAGACATACACCAGGGGTTTAGAGACTGCATTGTGTGAGGGCAGACACAGCTCCTTCAGGTATAAATGACCACTCCTCCCTCTACACTAGCCCAGATGGCTCATCAGGATATGCAGGCTACACCCCAGCTCCCTTTGTGTCCCTCTCTAGAGGAGATTCACAAACTGCCTAACTGTCAGTCTGACCCTGACAGTGAATCCACAAACTGGCACAGTTGCAGAATGGTTTAAGCAAGAAAATGCCTACTTCCTAAAAGTGGCATTTTCAAACTAACAATCTAAAAAACAAGTTAACTAATGGATGTATTTTGAAATTGTGAGTTCAGAGACACTAAACTCCACATTTCTATCTGCTCTCAAAGGGAAAGGACAATTTCAGGATATTTATAGACAAACCCCTTGTTAACTTATGAGAGAGACAGGCTTTGCGACAGTGAAAACTGAATTTGGCAATATTTTACTGTTAGGACATGAAAAAACACACAAGTATATGTCCTACCTTTAACATACAGGTCCACCCTGCCCATGGGGCTACCTAGGGCCTACCTCAGGGGTGCCTTACATGCACAAAAAGGTAAGGTTTGATCATGGCAAGTGAGTACACTTGTCAGGTCGAATTACCAGTATAAACTGCACACACATGCTGCAGTGGTAGGTCTGAACCATGTTTACAGGGCTATTTAGGTGGACGGCACAATCAGTGTGGCAGGCCCACTAGTAGCATTTGATTCACAGGCCCTAGACACCTCTAGTGCACTTTACTAGGGATTTACTAGTAAATCAAGTATGCCAATTATGGAAAAGCCAAATATACATTCAGGTGGTCATTACAACCCTGGCGGTCGGTGTTAAAGCGGCGGTAAAACCGCCAACAGGCCGGTGGTAAAAAAAATGGAATTACGACCGTGGCGGAAACCGCCAACATAGACAGCCACTTTAACACTCTGACCGCCAAGGCGGTACAAACAAACACCGCAGCGGTAACTGCCAACAGACAGGAGGAGGACAATGTACCGCCCACAGAATTACAACAGGCCAATCGGCCACCTTTTTCCGGGGTGGATTCACCGCGAACAAAAACACGCCGGAAACAGGACTTGGAAGGGAAAACGCTCACCTCTACACATCCCACGAGGAACCAGGACACCATGCAACCGGAACTTCAGATTCTTCCAGCCTTTATCGTCCTGCTCCTCTATCAGCGGTGAGGAGCACGAACGCCGGCGGCGAAGACCACAGTGAGTACTGCACCTATGACACATGGGAGGGGGGAGGGAAAAAGCAATGACACACACATGCAACACCCAACACCCCCACCCCCACCCTCACCTACTACAACACACACACAAATACAGCACGATACATTAAAGTTACACCCCCCAGACCCCCGTGGAAGAATGCAAGGACAAAAGGAAATGAGTTGAATAATTGTAATATATTCAATTACATAAATCAAAAATATTTACATGTATATATACATTTACACTATAAACAATTATATGCACCAAGAACACAAGTCCAAGGGATTCCACCATCCTAGTCCGTGGACCACTGGGCCCAAAAGGCATGGGCGAGGCCCACACTCAATACCCGAACAACACGGAGAGAACACTGCTGGGGCATCAGATAGAAATAAAACAAGCACCTCAGGGGGAAGGGAAGGGGGGGGCACCTCAGCAGGATGAGTGCACAATGCCAGATCCACAAGGGGGCTCCATGCCCACTGTTCAATCCTGGGGAGTGCAAAGCCACAGTCTCTCAAGTCTCTACAGTGGGTGGTTTGCCCACTGTTCAATCCTGGGGAGTGCAAAGCCACAGTCTCTCAAGTCTCTACAGTGGGTTGGTTGCCCACTGTTCAATCCTGGGGAGTGCAAAGCCACAGTCTCTCAAGTGGATAACAGTCTCCACTGGTTATGGAGGAGGCTTTGTGCCCAGAGTGCTTCATCCTGCCAAGGACTGAGGTAGTGGATGCCTTTCTCTACTGGTTCTGGAGGGGGCTTGGTGCCCAGAGTGCTTCATCCTGCCAAGGACTGAGTGAGCGGATGTAACTCTCCACTGGTTCTGGAGGGGGCTTGGTGCCCAGAGTGCTTCATCCTGCCCGTGGCGGCCTCAGTAGCGTTGTAATCATTGGCGCTCACTGTCCTGTGGTGCTGCTGGCAGTCTTGTCCTGGGCAGCGGGGCTGGTGGCGGTCTTGTCCTGGGCAGCGGTGTCCTGGGCAGCGTTGCTGCTGGCGGTCTTGTCCTGGGCAGTGGGGCTGCTGGCGGTCTTGTCCTGGGCAGCGGTGCTGCTGGCAGCGGGGTCCTGGGCAGCAGGGCTGCTGGCGGCTGGGTCCTGGGTAGCGGGGCTGGTGGCGGTCTTGTCCTGGGCAGCGGGGCTGGTGGCAGTCTTGTCCTGGGCAGCGGTGCTGCTGGCGGTCTTGTCCTGGGCAGCAGGCCTGCTGGCGGTCTTGTCCTGGGCAGCGGTGCTGCTGGCAGCGGGGTCCTGGGCAGCAGGGCTGCTGGCGGCGGTGTCCTGGACAGCGGGGCTGCTGGCGGTAGTACCGCTGCTGGCGGTCTTGTCCTGGACAGCGGGGCTGGTGGCGGTCTTGTCCTGGGCAGTGGTGATGCTGGCTGCGGGGTCCTGGGCAGTGGTGCTGCTGGCGGCGGGGTCCTCGGCAGCGGTGCTGGTGGCGGTCTAGCCCACCGTGCTGATCTTCCCAGACTTGCCGGTTTTACCGTGCCCCTTCCCCACCTTGGATGGTGTCGCTGCTGTCTCCACAGTCACAACTGTACCCCTGGGAGCGGCTTTGGTGGCTGATTTCTTCCCCTCTCCCGCCGGGCACTGGCCAACTTTTTATGCTTTATAGGTGGGGGACTGTCCGTGCTCTGGCTCCTTGCCACACTGGCTGTCCTGCTGCCTGGTGCACTCCAGAATCCGGTGACTTCTGGCACCACTGGTCCCGCCGATGTTGTGACTGAGGTGCAAGGTTGGGACCTGGAGAGTCAGGCCCTAGGAGGCTGAAGGGGTGGGGGAGGTGAGTGAAAGGGGTCAAGGTTGGACAGGAAAAGTTTCTTAGGAACACTGGGATGGGTAGCTGGATGGGGTTTGGGAGTGGAGGAAGAGGTAGTGGTTGTAGGAGGTGTACGTTTGGTGACTTTGGGTAAAGGTGCATGGGCTGGAGGCTGTCGTGAGGTGGACGGCTGTTGGGTGGCTGTGTGGATGTGTTTGTGTATCTTGGGAGGTTTCGTCACAGACACACTGGGAGAGGACACAGGGGACGTGTGAATGGTAGTGGGGGTGTACACTGCACGTGAGCGGGATGTGGTGGTGGGTGTGCTGGTGATGGACGTAGTGGCTGAGGATGTAGTGCATGCAGGTGTGAGTGGGGACGAGACAGGGAGGGAGGAGGGAGACGAGGAGGAGGGTGACACAGTGGTGGCAGTTGATGTTGGTGTGTCTGCATGTGTCTGATGCTTGCGTGAGTGCCTGTGGGATGTGTGGTGCATATTTTTGCCAGAGCTTCCCTTGTGTGTTGAGGTGTGTGCATGCTGGTCTGATGGTGTGCTTGGGATAGGCTGAGGTACAGGGGTGTGGGTCTGGGTGGAGGAAGTTGGAGGGGGGAGGCTAGAGACAGGGACAATGGCTGCCATCAGTGCTGAGGCCAGAGTCTGAAAAGCTCGCTGAAGGGCTGCCTGACCAGAGTGTATGCCCTCCAGGTATGCATTGGTTTGTTGCAACTGCCTCTCTACACTCTGAATGGCATTCGAAATGGTAGACTGCCCAACAGTGAGGGACCTGAGGAGGTCAATGGCCTCCTCACTGAGGGCAGCAGGGGTGACTGGGGCAGGGGCTGAGGTGCCTGGGGCAAAGGTGATGCCCACCCTCCTGGTTGAGCGGGCACGGGGCACACGCTGAGGGGCTGCTGGGAGGGCGGTGCTGGTAGGGGGGTGGCAGCTGTACCTGTAGATGTGGGGGGCACAGATGGGCCTGCCACCGCAAGGGAGCTCCCATCAGAGGAGGAGTCCGTATCGCTGGTGTCAGCTCCTGTCCCCGCCGTGGAGCTCCCCTCGCCCTCCGTCCCACTGGTGAATTCAGACTCCGCAGTGTCGCCCTCCAGGGGCATGTGGGATGCAGCTCCCTCCTGCTCCGGTGCCACTGCTCCTCCGCCTGATGATGCAAATGCACACAAGAACAGGGAGACCACAAAAAGGGGGGGAGACAGAAGAAATACATGTTGAGTGCATGTAATACCGCTACCCCTAGCAGACACTACAGACACAGAAGCCCCTTGCACTACGCCGCGCACTTGGAGTCCACTATTCAATCCCAGGGACATGGGTTACAAGGCTATGCCCTATTTCTGCACACATGGATGTCACAGGAGCCTGACTAGGTCTAGTTGGCACTGTACACAGGTGGGGTGTGGTGCCATAGGGCCTGCCTTAAGAAGGGTCCTTGCCTACTAAACTCGCCCTGGCCTAGGGGAACCCACAGCCCACCTCCCCCACCCAGACACCTACAATGCGCGCTGAATCAGCAGAATGAGAGTGTACTCACCCCCTTGTGGCTGCTGTGATGCCCTCAAGCGCCCATCCAACTCCAGGTACGGCACCGCCAGGATTTGGAACATCAGGGGGGTCATGGTGCGACGGGCACACCTCCAACATTGGGAAGCCATCCCCAGCTGGGCCTCCGCCGTCTTCTTGCTCCAGCAGCAAATGTCCTCCCATCTTTTCCGGCAGTGGATGCTCCGTCTATGGTAGACCCCCAGGGTCTGGACTTCCTTGTCGATGGCACGCCAAATGTCCTTCTTCTGGTGGGCGCTGACCTACAGGAATTGTACGAGGGAAAAAGAGAAGTAATTACCATCTGCACTGTCACAGTCATTGGCCCACATCCCTACCCTTGCCATGACGCACATGCACTCACCGTCTTATCATGCACGCCTCATTCTCAACCCCCCATCTTTCATCCACCCCACTCCACACAGGCATTGCCCATACAGCATGCTCACAGTGTACTTACCTGTTTGTCTGGAGGACCGTAGAGTAGCGTGTACTGGGGGAGGACACCATCCACGGGTTTCACCAATTCCTCCGTGCTGAACGCAGGGGCCCTTTCCCCAGACATACGAGCCATTGTCTCTCCCAGACTGAGGTCACAGCAGCACTTGCAGTGCAGGTCCTCTCCTGTCGAAGATCAGGTATCAAGTGATTGAACAGAGAGAAAATGGTGGTCACATCTGCGGCGGTGTGTACCGCCACCACCGGCGTACATCGTCATTGGCTCCTGGGACCCATAGGGTCCAATGTTAACCAATGCAGGATTGCGCAGCGCGACGGTGTACAACGCCAGTGCAGTTACCTCATATCCCCTGTCCCACTTTACAGGTCAGGCAGCCGCCATTTAATGGGCCCACATGGCATTATTTTGGACTGCTTCACACATATCTAAGCCTTGCCTAAACACTCATACAGGCAAATTTCGATTTGCTAATATTTTCAGAGAAAGCTGTGTTTACGTACCTCAGAGTTGGTTGACTCTCTGCTCGCTGTTCTCCTCCATAGGCACCGCCCGCTGAGGCATGTGAGGAGATGGCGGCATCCTCCGGTGTACAGACCGCTGGTGGACCTGTCGACAATGGAGAAGCGACATGTGATCATCACCTACAGGTTTGATCGTGCCACAATCCAGGGACTGTGTGACCAGTTGGAGCCAGACCTGATGTCAGCTATCCGCCATCCCACAGGAATCCCCACTCTAGTGCAGGTGCTGTCAGTACTGCATTTCCTAGCAAGTGGGTCTTTTCAAACTACAGTGGCTATAGCATCAGGGATGGGTCAGCCTATGTTTTCCAATGTGTTGTCTAGAGTGTTGTCTGCCCTGCTGAAACACATGCGGAGCTACATCATTTTCCCTCAGGTGGAGGATTTGCCTACAGTGAAAGGTGATTTCTATGCCCTGGGACATATCCCCAACATCATAGGTGCCATTGATGGGACACATGTGGCCTTGGTGCCCCCCGCAGGAGTGAACAGGTGTACAGAAACCAGAAGAGTTAGCTTTCTATGAATGTGCAGATGGTGTGTTTGGCAGACCAGTACATCTCCCATGTTAATGCAAAATTCCCTGGCTCAGTGCATGACACATACATCCTGCGGAATAGCAGCATCCCTTATGTGATGGGGCAACTCCAGAGGCACCGGGTGTGGCTATTAGGTGAGCACATGGACCCAATACAGTGGGAATAGTTGTCTGGGTCTGTGTATGTCCCTATGAGTCAGTGGGTGTCTAACAGTTGTCCCTTGCTATTTGCAGGTGACTCTGGTTACAACAACCTGTCATGGCTACTGACCCCAGTGAGGAATCCAGGGACAAGGGAGGAGGAACGCTACAATGAGGCCCATGGGCTAACTAGGAGGATTATAGAGCGGACCTTTGGCCTCCTGAAGGCCAGGTTCCGGTGCCTCCATATGGCAGGTGGTTCCCTATTCTACTCACCAAAGAAGGTATGCCAGATCATCGTGGCCTGCTGTATGCTTCACAACTTGGCTTTGCGACGACAGGTGCCTTTTCTGCAGGAGGATAGTCCAGATGGAGGTCTTGTGGCAGCAGTGGACCCTGTGGACAGTGAAGACGAGGAAGCAGAAGAAGAGGACATAGACAACAGGAACACGGTGATGCTGCAATACTTCCAGTGAGACACAGGTAAGAAGACAACACTGCCTGCTACATCTGATTTAAATCTACTACCTCTCTACTGTCTGTCATTTTCACCCAGTGTATGGTCACTGAGTTGTCACTTTCCCTTATGATTTCACAGCTGTGGGTCCCACTGTGTGACATCTGCTTTGTTTCCTCATGGACTAGAGCTGTGTGACATATGTATGTTGACATTACATTTGAAAGAGCATTTTGCCACTGTAATTGCTAATACACTATTTCAAAATTACAGACAGACTCCTGATTGTTTTGTGCTTTAAGGGTGTTTATTTAAGTCCTCAATATTGGAGGGGGTTGTAAAATGGTGAGCGGGGATGGTGGAGGAATGTCCATTGCAGAATCCAGTCTATTAGACTCACAGGTGCATTGTCCAAAGGGGCATAGGAAGTGGAGCTGGTGCAGTTTAAGGATGGACAAGGTGACAAGGTGGGACAAAAGGATGACAATCAGTGTGGTCTCATTTCTTGGCGGGGGTCTTGGCATTGTACTCTGTCTTTGTCCTGGATCTCAGGGACCATTTGCGGGGTGGTTCTCCCTCTGCAGGGGTGGGGTGCTGGTGTGGTGGTCCTGTGGCGGTGTCTCCTGTCCACTAGCGCCGGCGGAGGTGGTGGGCAGTTCATCGTCCAGGCTAGTGTCAGGGGCCCCTTGTTGTGCCACAGAGTCCCTCCTGGTGTTCATGAGTTCCTTCAGCACCCCTACAATGGTGCCCAGGTGGTATTGATGGATTTGAGTTCCTCCCTGAAGCCCAAATACTGTTCCTCCTGCAGCCGCTGGGTCTCCTGAAACTTGAGTTGTAATTTAGTAGCGATTAAATTAAGCATTAGTAGAAGACATTTTGTATTTAGCAACTATTGTGAACATTTCGCGGAATCCATTTTGTATTCATGGCAGCCATTATCTCTGCCACATGCTGCCATGTGGTTGCCATGTGCTCTGTCCTACCTTCCTGTTAACTACTCTTGAAAATCTGTCTAGTGACAAGTTATATTTAGCATGTCCCACTTTCGCACATGCCCAGTAAGGTCTGCAGCTGTTAGTAATTAGTAACCAACAGTAATGTGTCTACTAGTCCTTGAAAACTGTTAGCCCCTCCTACCTGTCAACTGTGCATTTCCATATGACCTTATATGTATATAAGTCTTGCTTCTATAATTGTACCACCTTCTTTTAGCCCCTGCATGTGTATAAAAGGACCATGCTCTCTTAGTTCAGTGTGGCACTTCAAACATTACCGAAGGGTGCTGTTTGAACTGTGGTACCACCTCATGAGGCTTAATAAACTTTGTCTTTTATTTCAGTTTCTGTGCCAACTTCTTCCTATATGGTCTGAGGACTTTGTGCAGTGAAGGGCAAAGCCCTTGCACTAGTAGGCCTTGCTGAGGCTTACTCCAACACTTGGCCAGTACCGTTGCCATCGTCTCCTGGGAATGGTGGTAGGCTCCCATGATGTTGGAGAGGGCCTCGTGGAGAGTGGGTTCCCTGGGCCTGTCCTCCCCCTGTCGCACAGCAGCCCTCCCAGTTCCTCTGTGTTCCTGGGCCTCTGTCCCCTGAACCGTGTGCCCACTGCCACTGCCCCCAGGTCCCTGTTGTTGTTGGGGTGGTGGGTTAGCCTGGGTTCCCTGTAGTGGTGGACACACTGCTGATTGACGTGTCCTGGGGACAGAGGTATGGGCCCGCTGGGTGGGTGCTGTGCTGGTGTTTCCAGAGTGGGGGAGCTCTGTAGTGGCTTGTGCCAGTGTGAGGGGAAATTACTGTCCCGAGGTCCCAGATGGGCCGGGCTAGTCATCTAGATCCAGTTGGACAGAGCTGCTGTCATCACTGTGGGCCTCCTCTGTGGGTGGACTGGACATATCTGGACCCTCCTGTCCGCTGACATTGGATAGGGGTCCTGCAGGGGTGCAAAAGTATGATTATTGCATCTGTGTGTGCAATGGTGTGCAATGGGTGGGTGACCGTGTACCCCAGTGCTTGCATTCCTGTGTAGGACCTTGTGTGATGATGGATTAGGGGGGTGTATGCGTATGTGCAGTGGCAATGCTTTGGTGATAGGTGTCCATGCTTGGTGTTGCTTGCAGGGCTTGGGTTTGGGATGTGTGGTTTGGGATATTGGGACATGTGTGAGGTGTTGGAGTGATGGGGTGAGGGCGAGGGTGGGGGTAAGTGATGGCATGCAGGTAGGGTGGGGGATGAAATAGTGAGAGATTTGACTAACCAGAGTCCATTCCTCCAGCTACTCATGCGAGGCCCTCAGGATGCAGTATAGCCAAGACCTGCTCCTCCCATGTTGTTAGTTTTAGGGGAGGAGTTGGGAGTCCGCCACCAGTCCTCTTAACTGCAATGTGGTGTCTTGAGACCACAGAACGCACCTTCCCCAGTAGGTCATTCCACCTCTTCCTGATGTCATCCCTAGTTCTTGGGTGCTGTCCCTCTGCGTTGACCCTGTCCATGATTCTTCGCCATATCTCCATCTTCCTAGCTATGGTGGTGTGCTGCACCTGTGATCTGAATAGCTGTGGCTCCACCCGGATGATTTCCTCTACCATGACCCTGAGCTCCTCCTCAGAGAACCTGGGTTGTCTTTGCGGTGCCATGGGGGGGTGTGGGTGATGTGTGGGGTGGTGTGTGTTGTGATGTGTGGAGTGATATTTAGAGGTGTGTTGTGTGAGGTGCATGGATGTTATGTGAGTGATGGTGTTGTGTGCCTGTGGATGATAGTGTTGTTGATGATGGTGTCTGTCTTTGGCATTCTTTCTGAATTTTTGGTCGTAAGGGTTTGTGGGTATTGTGGGTGTGTGTTTTATATTATATTGGGTGTGTGGGAGTGGTGTGTGTATGTGTATCAGGTGTGTGTATTTCGATTTGTCCAATGTGGATGTGTTTTGTAAATGTGTTTGTATTTTGAGTGCGGCGGTGTGTACCGCCAATGGAATACCGCGGTTGAAAGACTGCTGCGTGGATTCGTGGGTTGTGATAGTGTGGGCCTATTCCTGTTGGTGTGACGGTGGAGGTTTTGTTAGTTATCACCAGTTTATCACTGACCTTTGGTGTGGCGGACTTGTGTGGGTGTCTAGATTTTGGCGAATTCCGGGCTTTGGGTCATAATGACCGTGGCGGAATTCCGCAGCCACAGCGGTGTGTTGGCGGTCTTCTGCACGGCAGTAAGCAGCTTTTACCGCCAATGTTGTAATGAACCCCTCAGTGTCACATACAATGTCACATAGGGAGCACTTGCACTTTAGCACTGGTCAGCAGTGGTAAGGTGCTCAGAGTAACAAAAACAGCAAAAACAGAGTCCAGCACGCAGCAACAACCTGGAAAACAGAGGCAAAAAGTTAGGGGAGATGATGCCAAGGATGACAGGTCTAACACGTGTCCCCCCAGCTGAAAGTGGTGAGAACTACCCAACATCATGGGAGTTCTCATCACTAAGGTGGAAAAATCTGGTCAGACCATCAGCATCTGTTCCAGGGCTGTGTTCCACCATAAAGTCCACTCCCTGTAGGGAGATGGG
Source organism: Pleurodeles waltl (assembly GCF_031143425.1). Classification (NCBI taxonomy): domain Eukaryota; kingdom Metazoa; phylum Chordata; class Amphibia; order Caudata; family Salamandridae; genus Pleurodeles; species Pleurodeles waltl. The sequence goes on along the minus strand of NC_090444.1, from coordinate 343,112,477 downwards.
ACCATTTCAACAGTTTTGGATTCTCACCCCTCATTTGCATTAGCCATCTGAGGAGCCTGTGGTCTGTCTGAACCCAGAAGTGAGTCCCAAACAAGTAGGGTGTTAACTTCTTCAGCGCCCAGACTACAGCAAAAGCTTTATGCTGAATTCCACTCTACCTACTTTCCCGGGAAGTAACCTCCTATTGATGAAGACCACAGGCTGGTCTAAGCCCTCTTAATTTAGCTGTGCCAACACTGCTCGTACACCATGCTCTTAAGCATCAGTCTGCGTGACAAGTTCTTGAGAGAAGTCAGGTGTCTTCAGCCCAGGTGCCATGCACATGGCTGCCTTCAGGACATCAAAAGCTGTCTGGCAAGCCCCAGTCCAGATCACCTTTCTGAGTTGTTTCTTGGAGATTAACTCAGTCAAGGGAGCAACAATAGTGCCATACCCCTTGACAAACCTCCTATAGTATCCTGTGAGACCAAAAAAGGCTCATAGCTCAGTCTGGGTCTTGGGAGGTTCCCAAGCCAGAATGGTATCAATCTTTGGGTGCAGGGGTGCCACCTGGCCTCTCCCCACCTGGTACACCACAGAACCCTGCCCTATTTAACAATTACTTGCCTTAATAATGAGGCCTGCCTTCTGCAGGGCCTCTATTTACCACTTTTCATTAGGAGACTTGGGGGAACGCTGGATGGAAGGAAATGTGTGCCTCCTCTCAGATTCCAGAACTTTCTGTTACTGAAATGAGAGGAAAAAGTGTTTTTTGGCCACATTTTGAGGTTTGCAAAGGATTCTGGGTAACAGAACCTGATGAGAGCCCCACAAGTCACCCCATCTTGGATTCCCCTAGGTGTCTAGTTTTCAAAAATGCTCAAGTTTGATAGGTTTCCCTATGTGCCGGCTGAGCTAGAGGCCAAAACCTACAGCTAGGCACTTTGAAAAAAACACGTCAGAGTTTAATGTAACGATGTGATGTGTCCATGTTGTGTTTCCTGTGGCGAGCATTAGACCTACCCACGCAAGTGAGGTACCATTTTTATCCAGAGACTTGGGGAAACTCAGAATAGAAAAACAAGTGTTATTGCCCCTTGTCGTTTTCAATTTTTTTTCCTTCCAAATGTAAGATAGTGTGTAAAAAAGACGTCTATTTGAGAAATGCCCTGTAATACACATACTAGTATGGGCACCCCGGAATCCAGAGATGTTCAAATAACCACTGCTTCTCAACACCTTATCTGTGCCCATTTTGGAAATACAAAGTTTTTCTTGATACATATTTCTCACTCTTTATATTTCAGCAAATGAATTGCTGTATACCGGTATAGAAAGAAAACCCACTGCAAGGTGCAGCTCATTTATTGGCTTTGGGTACCTAGGGTTCCTAATGAACCTACAATCCCTATATATCCCCACAACCAGAAGAGTCCAGAAGAGTCCAGTAGATGTAGCGGTATATTGCTTTAAAAAATCTGACATCGCAGGAAAAAGTAAAAAGAGTAAAACATGGAGCAAAATGGCTGTTTTTTTACCTCAATTTCTATATTGTTTTATTACAGCTGTTATTTTCTGTAGGAAACCCTTGCAGGATCTACTCAAATTACCCACTGCTGAATTCAGACTTTTGTCTACTTTTCAGAAATGTTTAGCTGTCTGGGATCCAGCATTGTTTTCACACCCATTTCTGTCACTAACTGGAAGGAGGTTGAAAGCACAAAAAATCATAAAAATGTGGTATATTCCAGTAAAATGCCAAAATTGTGTTAAAAATTGGGTTTTCTTATTTAAGTCTGCCTGTTCATCAAAGCTGGGACAATGGTGATTTTAGGACCACAAACCCTTTGTTGATGCCATTTTCAGGGAAAAAAAACACATGCCTTTTTCTACTGCCCTTTTTTCCTTTTTTTTTTAAATAAAACAAAATTGTCACTGTGTTTTGGCTAATTTCTTGGTCTCCTTCAGGGAAACTCACAAACTCTGGATACCTCTGGAATCCCTATGATGTTAGAAAAAAATAACACAAATTTGGTGTGGGTAGCTTATGTGAGCAAAAAGTTATGAGGGTCTAAGTACGAACTGCCCCAAATAGCCAAAAAAAGGCCTGCCACCTGAGGGGGAAAAGGCCTGGCAGCGAAGGAGTTAAGAGAGCCCGTTGCATTTTCTATACGCAATGGATTGCGAAGCAGAAAATGGCAGAAAATACATTTTTAAAATCATCACCATGTTCACCTACCCTAAAATGTTCTCCCCCCATTAGAGCAGAGCCAGGCACTCTCTGCCCCCCTTGGTGTTTTTTTGAGGATAAGATCCTTAAAATCCGGGCTAATATCTGTGGGACAAAACACTTCCCTGGAATGTCTGATTTGGAAATGTCATTCTTAGCGGTCCTAATTTGTCAACATTTATGGTTTCTCCTGTTGATGAGGTGGTTTCCAGCTTCTCACGATGCAAATCAGGATCACCAACAGACACCATTCCCCACCACATGCTGAAGTCTATAGCAGATATTATTGTCCCAGCCTACCATGACCTGTTTAGTTCTTTTCTTTATGCGGGAATACTTCCAAAGGAATGGAAGCAAGCTAATGTAATCCCCCCTCTCAAAAAGGCCAATGCTGACCCAGAATCTCAGGACAACTTTAGACCTGTCTCCTTACTTCTAGGAGCGGCAAAGGTCCTAGAAAGACTGTGGTGAACCAACAGCGTACCGCTTTGCAGGATGAGAACAACTAGCTTCACCCCTCCTAATTGTCGTTCTGAGCCCAACATAGTGCCAAGATGGCCCTACTTGAGGTTTCAGAGTCCATTCGATTTATTTTTAACTTGGGCCTCTACTGTATGTTGTAGTGGTGCTACTAGACCTGTTGGCAGTGATGGGCCCAGCACTGGGCTTGCTGAGTTCCTTCTTGGTGCAACAAGAACAGGGATTCTGGATGAAGCCAAATGCCTCAGCCGTGAAGGGATTAAGGTGGGAGAGCGTCAAAGCTCCTCCCTCAGTCCTACCCTCTTTAATGCCTACATAGCGCCTTTGGCATCTTTAATGGAAACTTTCAATATCAGAATCATCATGTATGCGGAAGACACTCCACTCCTGCTCACTTATGATGGGGATTCTGCTGAGGGCAAATATGCCTTTGTCAGCTTGTGTGGTGGCAGTGTGTGACTGGTTGAGAGACAATAAATTGCAATGTAACCAAGATAAGATGGATGCTCTTTTGTTTGGTTTTAATCCTCTCCTGGAATGTAGTGGAGCATGGCCCAAGACCGCTCCTCCCCCACCTTCACCTATGAAAATGGCGAGAAACTTAGGGGTTAAATTTGACACCCAGCTCTCGTTTACGGCTTAGGTGTCAGCTGTAGTTAAACTTGCTACTCGATCTTTTGCATGTTGAGCACATTTCTCCAGTATCTTCCACATTCTGCCCCTGTGACAGTGTTTAGGTCATTGATTATCTCTAGGTTGGACTATGCCAATGTTCTCTATTTGGGTCTGTCAGACTATCTGACCAAGTGATTACAAGTGATGCAGAACATGGCTATCTGCTTTTTGCTCAAAATTCCTACGTGCGCAGCTATGTCCCCCTTTCAAGAAAAACTTAATTGGCTGACAGTGTGGCAATGCATAATCTGCAAAGGTTTGACAACGGTCTACAAAGCTTTTTTACAACAAGGGGCCAAGCTACCTCCATGAGAAAGTGATGGAATACCTTCCGATGCATCCACTTCGGTTCAGTAATGCCGGCCTTATTGTGGTCCCTCTCTTTGAAAGGCAGTGCCGTGGAAGTTCTTTCTTCACAGTTGTAGCTGCCAAGCTGTAGAATCAGCTTCCCACATAGGTCAAAAGACAAATTTCTTAAAAGAACTGAAAACAATTCTGTTGATGTAGCAGTGAGAAATGTTTTGGTTGACCCAGCTTCTATTTATTTTTCAGTACTTTTGTACCGGGACACTCAATCCGAGTAGCTGTGCACTAAAAAGCAAATCTCATTCAAATTCCCTTGTTTATGAAGTTGGAAAATACTTCATGATCTTCTTGTAAAACTGTCAAGGTAAATCATTGGGGTGAACAACTACATATTGCCACAATGCAATTCCAAAATATTTGCACGTAGGACTTGTGCAAGTAGTCATGGCATCTGTAGTGCTAAAGATTTGGGAAAGAGCATAACCCTGTGCAATTTTATGCATTGTGCATAGAAATAAAAAATGTGTAATGGGAAAAACATTGAAAATCTTCAGTGGCAAACAAACATAGGATGCAATATGTTTTCTAAGGGCGGTGTTATTGCTTATTCGATATTCCATAAAAGTATAAGATACAATGAACAAAATGGCTAAGCCTTCTTGTTACACATTATGAAGCCAATTCATAAAGTTTTGCAAGGCATAATTGTGAGTTACATAGAGAGCAATAGAAATGGAAATATGGGTATGTGATGTGTGTTTAGTTAGTATATCCACCTATACATATTAGACCTGATTCACAAAGGTAGGTTTGTATGTGTAGATCTACTCACATAAACTCCAACAACTAGGTAGAGCTATCAACTGTTCTGCTGCTCACCAATTCTGAGTGGAGAATTGCACCAAGTGGTAGGCTTACAACTCTCTACCCCCTCCAATTAGGGGATGGAGAGTCCTAATCCTAAATTTACAACCAAAAAGTTACTACAAGTAACTTTATGGTAACATGTTATGTTTTGTCTGGTGCAGATGTCTTCCACCAGGGTATAGACTTTTTTCACCTAGATGGAGACCTTTAAATGGAAGAGAATACACAAATGATTTACACAAGAGGCAAATCACACACATCTGACACTCAACACTTACCTAAAAACAAATAAATGCTCCCCTAGGCTTTGCCCAGTTCCCCTTCGGCTACATGGCTCTGCAGCCCATAGGAACCACATCCAGCCACCAGAATGAAGATCCCAACACTCAGGAGTTATAGGAAAATCAATGAGTAGGAAACAGAGCTTGACGTTAAATGTGTGATGAAATATTACAAGCAAATGTCTGGTCTGTCTGATTGCAATGTCAGCAAAGCACATGAGGCAGACTTGTGACTTAAGGTCACAGACTGAGTAAAGGTATTGGAAGAGAAGACATGCACAGTGCAGGACATTAAAAAGAAATGGGAACATCAGAAGAGGTGTATGAAGGAGAGGTTCTCCAGAATTCAAGTGGCAAAGACTATTCCTGCAGGCAGACCTGGATCCTATCTCTTCTTATCACACTGGAATTATAGGTCCTCTCCCAATGCACCCTGACCATCTATATGGCATGCTTGTGGCAGACCATCCTAATGTAAGATGACTCACACAACTCTGCCCTTTCCCTACTCTACACTGTTATGTAGACATCACACACATATCCCAAATATACAGCATGTAACACACATATACTCTTTAACTATTATACATTTTTAATAGTTACCTTTTAGTCTTACTTTGTCATATACTGTGAGATAGTCCTTGTTTTTGCATGGCCATCCTTATTTCTTGTGGACTGATGGTGCTGGCTTTTTTATGCTAACATGGGACACTATTAACCATGTCCCAGTGCATGTGCTAGGGTTGTCATGAAAAACAAATCCATTTACTTAATGACCCATATGAGTGGGATCTTAGCCTAACCAAAACACACACTTTCCTTTCTAATCTCTAAATGACCTGTATTTGCTTGACTCGCCTGATTGCTAAACTTGACAAATTTCAAAACAGCTTTAACACAGACAAAATGTTTCTATCATAACCTTTGTATGGCCTTTGCATGACACAAACGTCCTATGCTAACAAAGAAAGCTATATTATTTAATTTCTAACCACTTGACCTGCATTGGAATCTCAAAACTTGCTAAACTACTCTGAAACTTGCTTTTTTATGAATAGGCTTTAGTGTGATGTGTGAGAACATATATGATATAAACTACTTGTGCATAACCTTTACATGAGTGTCTTTCCTTTCAGAAAGTAAGACGACTGAGAAAATAATTCAAAGTAGCAACCAATGTAGAAACGTTGACAAATGTACCCTACACTTAGTATTCTCTTTGTTAGAAGTTGCCATCTCAAAAGAACCTGTTCCAGTTCCACTGACTTTCTCACTCGTCACTACTCATATATGTTTTTCTCAGAGTAAACAAAATCAATTCCTTTTGCCAGTGATCATGGTTGTGATGGCAACCGAAATGCATTTGACACCAGCAATTGAATAAAGTTTTATGAGCACCAAAGCAAGCATTGGAGCCTTTGTGTATGCACACGAAGGACTTGGAGGATATATACATATCACCTCCAATTTCTCACTTCCCGGTTCCTGATCGCAGGGTAGAGACTCCCATTATATCCACAATTCTGTCTCTCAGTGCGATGCTGAGAACACAGTCACGACCACCAACTCGTCCTTTCAGTGGCAATTTATTTTCATAAATTTGTGAGAGCCATTCTAATGCCAAACGCGTTTTGGAGAATCAGCTGTGGACATCACTTTCTGAATAACTTTATAAACACATCTGTGGCGGTCATTCCGACCCTGGCGGTTGACTACCGCCAGGGCCGGGGACCGCGGATGCACCGCCAACAGGCTGGCAGTGCATCCATGGGCATTCTGACCGCGGCGGTACAGCTGCGGTCAGAAACGGGAAACCGGTGGTGTCCCGCCGGTTTCCCGCTGCCCTATGGAATCCTCCATGGCGGCGCTGCAGGCAGCGCCGCCATGGGGATTCTGACCCCCTTACCGCCAGCCTGGTTCTGGCGGTTTTGACCGCCAGAACCTGGCTGGCGGTAACGGGTGTTGTGGGGCCCCTGGGGGCCCCTGCAGTGCCCATGCCAGTGGCATGGGCACTGCAGGGGCCCCCTAACAGGGCTCCACCAAGATTGGCAGACACTGAAAATCGCGACGGGTGCAACTGCACCCGTCGCACCCCTTCCACTCCACCGGCTCCATTCGGAGCCGGCATCCTCATGGAAGGGGGTTTCCCGCTGGGCTGGGGGGCGGCCTTCTGGCAGTCGCCCGCCAGCCCAGCGGGAAACGCAGAATTACCGCGGCGGTCTTTTGACCGCACAGCGGTATTCTGACGGCGGGACTTTGGCGGGCGGCCTCTGCCGCCCGCCAAAGTCAGAATCACCCCCTATTACTCTCTGAGTGTGCCTGTGACTGTGTTGTTTGAGAGTTAGAGTGTGTCTGTGAGTGGGTGCATCACTATATGATTGACACTGTGAATGGATGCATAAGGGTCTGAGTGGGTCTGTCAGTGTCTGCATGACTGTCTGAGGAGGTCTGTCAGTTTGTGCGTGAGAGTCTGAGTTTGTCTGTGAGTTAAGGCGTATGTGTCTGAGTGGGTGTGTGCCTGGATGTGTGAGAATCTGAATGGGTTTGTGAGGGGGTGCATGAGGGTCTGAGTGGGTCTGTGAGTGGGTGCATAAGTCTCTGAGTGCGCCTCTGAGTGGGTGTGTGAGTGTCTGCGTGGGTCTGTGAGTGGGTGTGTGTGAGTCTGACTGGGTATGGGCATGGGTGCATGAGGGTCTGAGTGGGTCTGTGAATGGCTGTGTCACTGTCTGAGTGGGTCTGTGAGTTGGTGTGTCAGTGTCTGAGTGTGTCTGAGAGTTGGTGCATGAGGGTATGAGTGTGTCTGTGGGGGGGTGTATTAGTGTCTGAATGGGTCTGTGACTGGATGCATAATGGTCTGAGTGGGTCTGTGAGTGGGTGCATCATAGTCAGAGTGGGTCTGTGAGTGGGTGCATCATAGTCAGAGTGGGTCTGTGACCTAGGGTCAGATGTATCAAAAAAGCGCTTTACGATTTCCTAATAGCAAAGTTGGTATTAGGAAATAGCAAACTGTGGTGCATTTCAATGTGTTTAACACTGTTAGCGATGCTCAGTGGGTCACAAATCGGCCTGACTCATCATTATTCTGGAGGAAGGTTGCAATTTGTGACCCATTGTGAATGGCTACAATCACAGGGATGGTGGCCTACTCATCTCAGCAGACCACCATGTCTGTGATTACGTTTCAAATAAAGCAATTTTGTTTTGTAATGCAGCCCGTTTTCCTTGAAGTTGGAGGTAACTGAGATTGTTTTGAAACTGCATTCCCCGTCACAAAACAATCATACATGGCCCTGTGAGTCCCTATTTGAAAGGGTCGGCCTTGGCATGCCTCTTCGTAACCAGTTACGGACTCACAAAATAGGAATGATGCAAGGCAAAAAGCCCTTTACCGGTCTCAAATGGCTTGATGGGCCCTTGCGACCAGTAAAAGAGCATCGTACATCTGACTCTTGGTGCATGTGGGTCTGTGAGTAGATGCATGAGTGTCTCCGTGGGTCTGTGAATTGGTATGTGAGGGTCTGATTGGGTCTGTGAGTGGTTGTGTGAGGGTCTGACTGGGTATGTGAGTGGGTGCATGAGGATATGAGTAGGTCTGTGAGTGGCTGTGTTAGGGTCTGAGTGGGTCTGTGAGTAGGTGTTCGAGGGTCTGACTTGATAGCTGAGTGGGTGCATGAGTTTTTGAGTGCTACTATGAGTAGATTAGTTATTGTATGAGTGAGTTTGATTTTTTTTTGTTGTCGCTGATATTTGCAAATTTGCCACAACTTTACATGGAATCCAGACATATTCATGAATATCGCGTGTCATTAAAAAAAAGCTTTACAAGGGCATAATTTAACTCTCAAACATCCCTACATCACATTCCTGGGTGAGGGTACCTCCACCCTGACCCCTTATACCACTTTTTCTTTTATTTTTAAGCCCCAGGGACCTTGTCCCATTATCTAAAATGACAGCTGCAACTTTCTGGTCAGGTTGCAGCCAGTCAAACATAGCATTCCTGTTGCAGACCAGATTTGCAAATACGCCACCATCATCGTAAAAACGTTGTAATGGATTTGTGGCCCTAGATATTCAAATTTATTTCACCTTTAATATCTGAAAAAACACGTATCAAAAAGCCTAATCTTTGTACCGAAACCTACCTTTCTGCCAAGCTTGGTGTAATTCCATCCAGCGGTTCGGGCTGTAGTTGTGTTCAAACCTACTATGGGAATTAACATGGGAAGCGGTCGAGAGGTGGACCTTATTGAGCAACAAACTGATCCTGATGAATTTGTCAGCTGACATTCATGTACTGCAAGTACATGTAAGTAAAATGTTAGCAATACCACACAATTCTTTATTTAAATGATTTTGAAAATAATTCTAATAATCTTTTTGATTTTTAGATTGTTGTTTTTCTATGGAATGTAGGTCAAGATGCCAAACAAAAAACAGTACCTGCAATGCACCCAGCAGGGCCTCAACATATTTCCTTAAAAATTTGATAAAGAAACTATAGGTTCTTGGGCAGGCAGCGGTGAGCAACCACCAGCTCACAGTGAATATTAAGATCTCTCTTCCCTGCAACAATCACTTTGTGCCATGAAAGACAGTATATAGCTGTCTCCTCATAAGGCTCAATGATTTGGTGTTCCTGTCTAAGATGGTTCATCGGAACCTGGGAGACAGCTGGTGGAATACTCTGTGGATCAGAATAGGAAGGCTGGGATATTGATGGCCTCTGATTATCCAGAGTTGACGGAACAGGAGCAAGTGTTGTGCTGCCAAACGTAGCAATTGATTCCTGGCCAACTTCCATCAATTCCTGCTTGATCCTTTTTTCAGCATGTGCCAAATGGGTGTCATGCAGGTTGCACAGGTGTTTGAGCATGGCCGAGGTCCATGGTCCTGTGGGAATATTGTTGCATTGTGTCTTGAGAAATTACTTTCTTGCACAGGCAACAAGCTGGCAGATGTTCACATTCTTCTCCCCAGGTAGAAGAGAGAAGAACCGTCAGAAAACCGATTCTGTTAATTTTCTGCATTCCTCTAATTCCTGCTACCCCAGAGTGATCTCCTTCTCTTCTCCCTACTAAGGAGTTGGAGAAGCAGCGACAGGTTGAAGCCTTTCAGCCGTCTCTGAAGAAAATCCAGAAAACCAACACAAGAGGATGAAGCAGCACTAGAAAACGTCTCCATAGCTGTGCACCAGAAGACAGCCAGGAGAAAAAATAACCAAGCTTTTGATTGATTGACAAGATCTTCTTCAGCCTATTAGATTCAATGTTATACTCGTGTAGTACTGGGTATTACAGAGTGAGTACCACTTTACCAGAAAACTTTAAAACAAAGAAATCTAAACAATAAGCATGCCAATTGACCCTCTATACCACAAAGCCTGGCCACTAAGAAACGTTTTTACATGATTACAATGTACATTAAATCCACTTGACTTCATAATTGGGCTACATCACAGTAGCCCAAAGAAAGACCTAGAAAAAATGTAATTCACATAAAATCCCAAGAAATTCACAGAAAAATCAATATTAGTTATATTTAGGACTAACTACATTCCTACAGTAACATTTTTTAACTATACAAATATTAGCAATATCATATTAATAGTTTCTAATTGCAACAGATACAGTAATACTTTATTACATTACGTATTCAAAGCTGTACATTAACATATTACTTATTAACTTCATTCCAGCTTGAGCTTCCTCTCCTCTCTCCTGTCCTCCAGCTTCTCTATGGTCAGGACCCTGGCAACACACTGTATGCTGCTCCATCCTGGTATTCTGGTAATCTGCTGGGGTCTAGTTTGGCTCTTCTGGTAGCTCAGTACTCTGACCTGTGCCCTCTCCCTCCTCTAGCTCTATTTGTGCTCCCCCTCCTCATTGTCCACTTCATCCCCTCCTAAGGTGACTTGTCACCTCTGCATCTTGTCAAAGGATCAGAGGTCTATCTATATATTTAATAATATGGTAGCCTTCTTGTCTGACTGAAGCTCTTGCAGAGTTTCAGCAGCTCAGTTCTGCTGAGGGTGTCAAAGTTACATGGCTCCATCTCCATGGTGCAAAAATGAATATGGGGCACTTACATTTAGAAAAGGAAGAAAACAGATAATGGATAAATCTGAAGAAGAATTTTAAAAGGGGTCACTCTGAGGTAAAATTATTTATCTGAGGTTGATGTGTAACACAAATTATTGTATGCTACTGCACAAACACGACTCCTGAACACATCGCTGTCACCAATGTGAGAAAATGGAGTTGTTGTTTGACTGAGGTGTGAGCCCTAGTCAAGCATTAGCTATAATTCCTTGCAGAGTGAACCACAAAAAGTCAATGAATTATTCTGTGCTTAACCATGGGTAGTTTGGCATAAAAAACGTTCTGGTTTACTTAGAAGCAATGTATAAAGTATTATTGCAGCACATAAGCAGTAATAAAGTGAAAACACAACACAAGAAAAATTCCTAACCAATTTAGAAACATAGCTTAAATATCCATCACTTTTTTAAACAGCAAAACAACAAAAGTCCAATCAATAGAACAAGAGTTATGAATTTGTAAATTTTAGGGTTCAAAATAGCACTTAAAAGATCAAGACTGGGAGCATAGTTCGGACACACAAAATAAATTGGATGTAATCAGTGCTCTACTGCAGACTTAGAAACATTTCTTAAAGAAAAATATCTGAGAAGGTAAATTTTAATGGGGCACTGCTGCCGGAGATTACTAAGGTAGGAGCTTCATTGTCGGATAGCCTTGGATCAAAGTCACGGTGAAAATTTCTATGTTCAGACATAGTCACCCAAATGGAAGTTGAAAACCTCCGGCATAGCATATCAGCTGCAACCGAAGACGGTATTGCAAGGTTGGATACCTCTTTGGCGATGGACCACTGACACAGATTTGCTGCAGCAGATAGAACGTTGCAGGAAAAGCCACTAAATCAATCTCACTGTCAATGCACCTTGGACAGATAGATGCGGAGGTTGGTCCCGGTCTCCTCCTGGTTTTCATAGAACATTTTGCCCAAATTTTCTGTAGGTTGTCAGCTTTGAAATTGGCCATCTGGGCACTTTAACACCACAACCAAGAGCCCAGGACTTGTGGGGCACCTCTTGAGATTTCAGTACTAACTCAGGCTGGGTTCAGGTGTGGGTTCAAGATGATGGGAGCTTTTGTGTCCCTGCGGCTCTGAACAGGAGTCCGGGTGCAGGTGAAGAGGCTGGGTCAACAGCGGTACTGGCCTTCGAATGTTTAAAGCAGTCTCCAGGAAGGAAAGCTGTCCTTCCAGATACAGCAGCAGTCTGGCAGAGTGCACAGCATGTCACAGCAGCAGTCAGTCCTCCGAGAGTACTTCTGCAGGTTCAGTAGTGAACTCAAGAGTGAGTCTGAAGCTCCCATTTTTACACCCTGGTGAACTTCTTCTAGAAAGTGGGAGAAGCTTCTGGAATGGTTCTTTGAAGTGCATTGAATTTCCTGACTCCCCTGCCCTGGCCCTACGCTGGCTGTAGTGGCAATAAAGGGTTGTTTAGTCCTTTGGGTGAAGGCAAAGCACAGCCTGTTCAAGTGTAAGTGTGACAATGCTCAAGTCTCCCAGCAGATGGCTTATTCAGGCAAACATATTCCCTTTATTGTATGACAGTCTGGAAGGAATTCACAAAGTTTAACTGTCAGCTACACTCAGTCATGTGACCCAAGACCTGAAAAAAACTAAAGGTTAAAAGGATATTATAATTAGGCTCGCATTGTAAGCGCACAAAGCCATTTAAATATACCTGTTAGAGTTATCTCAAGTAACTATAACTTGTGCTAAAAGGTAACTATAGCTCACGCCCTCACCAAGTACAGTTTTTTCATTAAAAATGTTACTGCAAATATTACATTGATATTATTAATGATGTTATCAAAGATGTTATGAGTGCCGTAAGTAGTGGGATAATTTGCACTGCATGGTGAAGGTGAAAGTTATAGATACTTTAGGGCCTGTCTCTCTGGGTGTGAGAATAGGTGTGAAAGGGTATATATGGGAGTGAGAGTAGCTGTGAGAGTGTCTGTCTGGGTGCGGAAGAGGGTGCTTCAGTGTCTTGGTGGGTCTGTGAGTGGTTGCATTAGTGTCTATGTGGGTTTGTGAGTGGGTGTAAGAGGGTTTCAGTAGGTCTGTGAGTGGGTTTGTGATAGTCTAAGAGGGTATGTGAGTAGGTGCGTGAGTGTTTGAGTGGGTCTGTGAGTCCCTCATGTATACGTGAAGTTCTATGTTTTTTAAATTCTGTTTCCTAACTATAAAGTCCCTGAAACCCTTGTTTTTTCAGTGAATATTTTTTTAGTGCATAGTAATTTTCATTACTATACGTTAATCCAACCACCATCATGCACGGCCATTGTCCTTGCCTAGAGGTGGTTGGGTGCACCCCTTTAGGCACCTAACTATGCATCGTACTAGGCCTTCAGCAGTGCGCGGTGTTGCCCACAAGGCCTGGCCTGCAGCCAAACCCCTCGGTCAATCCCCTTTACCACCCAGCCCTGCACACAGCCCTTTGGCTATGCCTAGCGGGAATCTCCTAGGGGTATGAGAATAGATGTGAGAGGGTGTATTTAGGGGTGAGAGTGTCTGTGAGATTGTCTGTCTGGGTGTGAACGTGGGTACATCAGTGTCTTTGTGGGTGCATCAGTGTCTGTGTGGGTCTGTTAGTGGGTATGTGAGGGTTTCAGTGGGTCTGTGAGTAAGTGTGTGAGCATCTGAGTTGGTCTGTGAGTGGGTGCATGAGAGTCTGAGTGGGTGTGTGAGTGGGAGAAATAGGTTGAAAAAGAGAAATTGAGAGAGGAATTAGTTAGAGGTAGACAGATAGACATAGAGATAGAGAGGTTTTTAGGCTTGGTGAATGATATACTTAGGGCCATATTTATACTTTTTGACGCAAAACTGCGCTAACGCAGTTTTGCGTCAAAAAAATTAGCGCAGGCTAACGCCATTCTGAAGCGCCATGCGGGCGCCGTATTTAATCAATGACGTTAGCCGGCGATAGCCGCCGGCGCTGCCTGGTGTGCGTGAAAAAAAACGACGTACACCAGGCAGCGCCGGCGTAGGGGGATATGGAGCTTGGGCGCCAAAAAATGGGGCAAGTCAGGCTGAGGCAAATTTTTCGCCTCAACCCGATTTGCGCCATTTTTTTCGACTCCCAACCCCCATAGAAATGACTCCTGTCTTAGCAAAGACAGGAGTCATGCCCCCTTGCCCAATAGCCATGCCCAGGGGACTTCTGTCCCCTGGGCATGGTCATTGGGCATAGTGGCATGTAGGGGGGCACAAATCAGGCCCCCCTATGCCACAAAAAAAAATAAATAATACTTACCGGAACTTACCTTAATGTGCCTGGGATGGGTCCCTCCATCCTTGGGTGTCCTCCTGGGGTGGGCAAGGGTGACAGGGGGTGTCCCTGGGGGCATGGGAGGGCACCTCTGGGCTCCTTCCGAGCCCACAGGTCCCTTAACACCTGCCTTGTCCAGGCGCTAAAAAATGGCGCAAAAGCGGCCGTATGTCTTTTTTTTTTACCCGCCCACTCCCGGGCGTGAATTTTGCCCGGGAGTGTAAATACGGCGCACATGCCTCGGAGTCACTTTTTTAGACGGGAACGCCTACCTTGCATATCATTAACGCAAAGTAGGTGTCCACGCTAAAAAATGACGCAACCTCCATGGACTTTGGCGCTAGACGCGTCTAACGCCAAAGTATAAATATGGAGTTAGTTTTGCGTCGGAATTGCGTAAAAAAAACGACGTAATTCCGGCGCAAACAGAGTATAAATATGCCCCTTAGAATGACATATTTTTGGACAAATTGAAAACAAAAATGTGTTTGTCAATTAAAAAAAGTGGTATCACCTTTCAGTATGAACCTTAAGCATTTGAAGTTTAAAAGAAATTAGAGAAGGAAAATTACCACAGACACACCTGGAGCACTCAACTTTTAGCGTGAGGATCTGTGACCTTAACCGTTAGGCCACAGGTGACTCCTTACTGTGATGCTTCCAGACATGCCTATGATAGTCAACCACTCATGTGATTGAAAAGAGATATAAATGTTCCATCACTAGGTTTAACAGTCAAAATACTAGTAAATAAACAAACACACTGCCAAGCGATACTACTCCACAGTCCTAGCCGTCTCATGTCCTGCAGAAGCCGAGATTGTTCCCACAAGCAATGTTTCACCTGTTTCCCTGCAGGCATATTTGCGTGCACGGAAATGGATGAAAACTTCACTTTCTATAAGGGGAAGCTATCAAAGATCTCACCAAGTCAGAGCAAACACCTATATCCTAGGGGTGGGCACCCTGGGATATAGCAGGAGTCGGCCTCTGGTGGTGCTATTAAAAGCAGCTGCCTGCTTGGGGGAACAATAATGGCTTCCATAGGATATGGGGAGCCATCTAGGACTCTCTTGTAAAATACATTTACAAGTCTCTTGTAAGATGCTGAATTTCTATAAGATAGAATACAATGATTCAGATTATGCTTCAATATTTTAATCCCCTCAGCAGGTCACCCCCAAAGAGTGTCTGATGACACTGTCTGGCCAAGAGCAACTGACCTCTCTGTGAGGCTTTGATGTTTTTATTGCAATACACACTTTACCACACTTCACATGCATTATAACTTCCAAACACGTTCAAGCAAACATTTCCTGTAACACTGTTGCACCACAAGAACAGTATGTTCAAACACAGAGATAACATATCTAAGAACATGGGGTGGTTAGCCCATCTGCAAAGTTTTGAAAGTAATTCTAAGAAACCAGCTCATTTGCAAGAAACGTAATTAAGTAGGGCTGCTGAAGGCATACAATTTTGCTCGTAGCACAGAACAAATGGAACTGAAATGTTAGACAAAATGAAGCCCTCACGCCAAGTTAAGAAATCCATTTTCCACACTCTCTCTCTATTCCATCCCATAATGGGATGAGAGATTGAGAGAGAGAGAGAGAGAGAGAGAGTTGTCTATTATAATTTTCCTTACTTTAATTCATTGGCAACATGACAAGTTTAAGTTTAATAAAAAAAAGGTGGTCTCACTCTTTTTAATTGATAAATACATTTTTCTTTTCAATTTGTCCAGAAATATCTCATTCTAAGTATATCATTCAACAACGCCTAAAAAACTTTCTTTTTCTTTCTCTCTTTCAATTTTTTTCTCCCACTCACGCACCCACTCAGACCCTTTCCCACCTACTCACAGACCCACTCAGACATTCACAGAACCACAGACCCACTTAAACCATTGCCCACCCACTCAAAGCTGCACTCAGAATTTCACGCTGCCACTTACAGACCTACTCAAACACTCATGCACCCACTCACAGACCCACTCAGACTCATACACACCCACTCACAGACCCACTGAAACCCTCACGCACCCACTCACAGACCCACACAGACACTGATGCACCCACTCACAGACCAACTAAGACACTGACACACCCACTCTCACACCCAGACAGACTCTCTCATAGCCACTCTCACACCCAGACACACCATGGCACACCTATTCTCACACCCAGAGAGACGGCCCGTGGTCAATGTGGCAGGCTTTGGCGGTACAAAAAGGGCTGAGACTGAGTAATTAGGTAGGTAAACCAATATTTTAATTTTCTTTCAAATTGGAAATACAGTCTAGTGTCCGTTCTATGTTTCTTGTGGTTCTTGGGGTTGTGTTTCAGTTCTCCGTTAAGTGTTATCCTTTCTTGTTTCCTTTGGTCGGCTATTGTCGGGTTCTGGATGCTCCAGCGCGTTTTACCGAAAAAATAAACAGAAAACGCGAAGGTGAGTTGGTGGGGTGGTTCTGGGGTTATCTTAGGGGAATAGTTGGGGAAGGGATCTCCCAGAGGGAGAGTGTGAGGGTATCCCACTGTGAGTGTGAGGAAAGGTGATTGTGGTGGTGTTTCTATTAGTGCCTATAATATTTCTTAGTGCTTCCCAATTAGGGGGTGAGAAGTACTCTTCCTAGTTGGTGGGTGCCACACTCCTTTTCCCCTCTCCCACCTCCCTGGTCCCTTCCCCTGTGCCCCTTTTACTGTGGCCTCCCTCGTCCCCAGGAGGGACCATACCTTGGAAAGCCACGACCCTCCTGGTTCGTGGCGGATTCCTCTGGGTTGCTGCTCCTGCGCGTCCCTGGAATTGGTGCTGTTCTTCTCGGCTCCTGAGAAGAGTCGTCGCTCGTCCTGTTCTCCCGTGTTCTGGTCTCCGTCTTCGTTCCTCTGCTCCGTGGCGTCCTGCTCCTTCTCCTGGGAGTCCGTCTTCTTTTCAACGTCCCGCAGCCGGAAACCCGTTCCCGATGCGTCCAATAGCGTTCCCATGTTACCATGGGAACGCGGAAATGACGTAACGGGGTCGGCCGAAGGGTTCCGGTTCACGGGAGGAGGAGACGCGGTCTCGGAGACCCGTCTACACACCCCATCCCATGAACGGTCCTGGTCGAGGAGCGAAGAGGAGGAGGGGAACCGAGACAGGTAATCGGCGGGGCCCTGCTGAGAACCCGGGACATGGAGCACCTGGAAGGTAAAAGGTTGGAGTTCAAGGAACCACCTTAACACTCTGGAATGGAGTCCTTGTGGGAAGCAAGCCAAGTAAGAGGAGCGTGGTCAGTGTACAGTACAAAAGGCCTGCCGAGAAGGTAATATTGCAAGTTCTCTACAGCCCATTTGATGGCCAAACACTCCCTCTCAATGGTGGGGTAGTGGCATTCGCGTGGAAGAAGTTTCCTACTGATAAAGACAACCGGGTGGTCAAGTCCCTCCTTATCAGGTTGAGTGAGCACAGCCCCGAGACCGATGTTAGAAGTGTCAGCATAAAGATGGAATGGTCTAGAGAAATCAGGACATTGTAATACTGGGTCTGTGGTAAGGGATGTCCTTAACTGTTCAAAACTACTCCTCTGAGAGTCTGAAAATGGGACTAACGTGTTGGGGCGGTGTTTGGCCAGAAGATCAGTAAGAGGGGCAGCGATAGTGGAATATCTGGGTATGAATCTAAGGTAATAGCCCACCAGTCCTAAAAAGGATCGTAATTCTTTCTTGGTTTTTGGGGGTTGGACTTGCATTATGGCCTCAATTTTATTTTTTTGTGTTTGAAGGGTCCCATTGCCTATCATATAGCCTAGATAGGAGATTTTTGTATTCCCTAATACGCACTTCTTTGGATTAGCCGTCAGTCCGGCTTCCGCAAGGGCAGTGAACACCTGGTTGAGATGCCGGAGGTGATCCAGCCAGGTATCACTGTAAATGACAACGTCATCTAAATAGGCTGCTGAGAAGGTTTGAAAGGGTTTTAACAACTTGTCCATCAATCGTTGAAAGGTAGCAGGGGCTCCGTGGAGACAAAAGGGTAGAACTGTAAACTGATATAGGCCGGATTGTGTGGAGAATGCCGTTTTCTCCTTGTCTTCAGGGGCAAGTGGAATCTGCCAGTACCCCTTAGTTAGGTCCAATGTGGACAGATATTTAGCTTTCCCTAATTTTTCTAAGACATCATCAAGACGAGGGATAGGATATGTGTCAAATAGTGATATGTCATTGAGTTTGCGGAAATCGATACAAAACCGGACAGACCCGTCGGGTTTTGGAACCAGAACTACTGGAGAACTCCAAGGACTAACAGAGGGTTCAATTACTCCTAGTGCTATCATTTTCTCTATTTCTTCCTCAATGACATGTTTCCTGGCTTCGGGAATGCAATAAGGTCGAAGCCGGATAGTCTGTCCTGAAGGTGTTTTTATTTTGTGATGGACCAATGAGGTTCTTCCAGGTATGTCAGAAAAGAAATGTGAATGTTGTTTTAACAGAGCGGACAGTTGTCCCTTCTCAGTTTCGGTTAGGGAACTGTTAATACAGGGATTATTCTCCGGCTGTTGTTTTTCCAAGGGAAAAAGTTCTAGATCTATATCTTTGCATGGTGAGATAAAGCATCCAGTCCCTGTTTGAGTATCTAACCTATTGACGGATTCCCATTTTTTTAGGAGGTTTACGTGGTAAATTTGGGTTCTTTTGGGGTGGGCACTTAGCTCTATAAGGTACGTGACGGGAGAGACTGCTCTAATAACTCTATAGGGTCCCTGCCATCGAGCTAATAGTTTCTGCTCAACCGTTGGTCGCATTATAAGGACTTGGGGCCAGATGTAGCAAAGTGTTTGCGCCTCGCAAACGGCGAAAATCGCCGTTTGCTAGGCGCAAAAGCCACTTTGCTATTCAGAAATGCATTTTGCGAGTCGGCTCCGACTCGCAAAATGCATTTCCGACTCGCAAATAGGAAGGGGTGTTCCCTTCCTATTTGCGACTCGCAGTGGGATGCAATTCCATTTGCGACCGCGTGGACACGCAGTTACCATCCACTTCAAGTGGATGGTAACCCACTCGCAAATTGGAAGGGGTCCCCATGGGACCCCTTCCACTTTGTGAATGGACCCAAAAATATTTTTTCAGGGCAGGGAGTGGTCCAAGGGACCACTCCCTGCCCTGAAAAAATACCGAAACAAAAGGTTTCGGTTTTTTTGAAGTGCAGCTCGTTTTCCTGTGAGGAAAACGGGCTACACTTCACAAAAAAACCTGCTTTATTTAAAAGCAGGTCACGAACATGGAGGTCTGCTGACGTCAGCAGGCCTCCATGTTAGCGAGTGCCTATACTCGCTATGGGGCCGCAATTTGCGACCCACCTCATGAATATTCATGAGGTGGGTCATTGCGACCCCATAGCGAGTTGCAGTCGGTGTCTGAGACACCGTACTGCATACGAATTTGCGAGTTGCAAATTGCGAGTCGCATGGACTCGCACTTTGCAACTCGCAAATTCGTCAGTTGCTACATCTGGCCCTAGATCATTCGGGAGAAATGTTTGTAATTTACTTCCCTTGTCGTAATAGAGCTTTTGATTGTCTTGGGCCTTCTCGAGATGTCGGTGTACATCCTCCCATAGGTTTTGTAAGTGAGTTTTTAGCTTATGGATATATTCTAGCAATGGTTTCCCCTCCTCTTCTTTCTCTTCCCAGGTTTCAGCTGCCATGTCCAGAAGACAACGTGGTTGTCTTCCAAAGACCAATTCGAATGGGCTATGACCCGTAGAGGACTGTTCGTGTGTTCGGATGGCGTAAAGAAATAAGGGTAACTTTTGATCCCAATCCCTTCCAGAGTCGTCTACTATTTTCCTCAACAGTGTCTTTATGGTACGGTTATAGCGTTCCACTAGACCATCCTTTTGGGGGTGATAGACCGACGTTTTTTTTGGGGTAATTTCCAATAACCGACATATCTGTTTCATAAGGTTTGACATGAACGGTGTGCCTTGATCAGTAAGGATCTCTTGGGGGAAACCTGTTCTAGTGAAGACTGTTATCATGGCCTGTGCCACCGTTTTGGTAGTCATACTTGATAAGGGAAGGGCTTCAGGGTATCTCGTCGCATAGTCTACTATGACCAGAATGTATGTGTGTCCCCTGAATGATGGAAGTAGTGGGACGATTAAATCCATACCCACCCTGCTAAAGGGAATGTCAATGATGGTTAGAGGCTGTATGGGTGCTTTCCTGGGTATTCCTGGTTCTGTGAGTTGACATCTGGGACATTGTAAGCAGTACCTCCTAATGTGGGCGTAGACCCCCGGCCAATAAAACCTCCGTAGGAGGTATTCCTCCGTCTTTTCCCTACCGAAATGGCCCCACCCTGGCTGATTATGTGCTAGGAAGAGTACTTGGTTCCTATATAATTCCGGAACCACTAATTGTTGTTTGATTTATCCTGTGGTAGATGTAGAAATTCTATAAAGAAGGTTTTTCTGTACTAGGAAATAAGGACCCACCTCATTCGTGGCTTCAGTTTTAGCTGTTCTCCAAGCATGAGTGAGGGTAGGGTCTTCTCTCTGGCAGGTTCGAAAGGATACCGGAGCGATACTAGTCTCTGCTACCACCCTGTTTGGTTTTGTTTCCTCTCGGGCTTCCTGAAATTTCAATTTCTCTTGTCTTTTCTCACTTCTGGTGAGCTTTCTGCGGCTTGGGGGGCATTCAATAAAGCTATTGGAAAACGGGGCTTCAACCCACCACTCTGGGTTCTCTTTCTGGGTTTGGGTTCGCTCTAGCAGATGATGGAACCGGATATAATCAGTCCCGATAATACAGTCTTCAATCAACTGGTCCATAACCCCTACAGGGAGGAAGTTGTGATATTCACCCCATTCCAACTCGACTATTGCCAGGGGATATTGCTCTTTATCGCCATGTATACAACAAATAGTGACCCATTGGCTTGAGGTCAAGTCTATGGGGTCTATTAAGTTTTTTTGGATTACGGATTGACTACAACCCGAATCAATGAGGGCAGAGAGGAAGCGTCCGTTTATTTTTATGACTTGTTTGAATTTCGAATTCCCCTCTCCAGTACATAATACCCTGCGTCGGGTAACCCCTATCTCCATGGGTTCAGCCCCATCTGATTTTCTGGGACATACCCTTGCTACATGACCCCATTCCCCACAACTAAAACACTGTGTTAGATGCATTGGATGACCCTCCCCCTGTTTATGCGTCCCAGCGTCTTCCAGTGGGTACCTCGGCTGGTCTGGGCTGTAGGAGTTTCACATCTGTAGACCGGTGGTAAGCATAAGCCAGATCTATAGCAAGCTCCGTATCTACCTTGGGATGTTGCCTTATCCAATTTTTAGTACTGTTGGGTAGTGAATCCAAATACTGTTCAAGGATAATTGTTTTTATTACATCCTCCCGGTGGTTCTTATAGGGCCCAACCATTTTAGTGCTAAATCCTTAACCCGGAAGAAAAAGGTACGCGGATCCTCATTCTGTCCCCATTTCACTTTCCGGAACTTTAGTCTATAATACTCTACATCATAACCAACCCTTTCCAAGATACTCCTCTTTATGTCCTTGTATGGGGTGGTACCTCCCGGATTAGCAGCTTGGTAGGCCGTTTGTAGAATTCCCGTGAGTAATGGCGCGATGTACTGTCCCCATCGTTCCTCCGGCCATTGAGCGGAGGAAGCCAAAGTTGGTAAAGAAGGAGTCCGGGTCTTCCCCTTCCTGGAATTTTTGTAAAACAGAGCTCGGGACATTGGGGTGTACTTTGCTGGCTGCTATGGCGTCTGTTAATTTCTGCAGCGCAGTCTCATGTACAAGCTGGTTGTTTGCCAAGATAGTGGCTTGGCTTTTTAGGGCCGATTGTAGGGCCTCTCTGTCTTCCTTAGCCTCCCGTTGGTGTGCCTCCATACTAGTTATAAATTACGCTGGCCTTCCGCCAGCTGTTTAATCATGTCCTCTAGGGTGGGTTTGTCACTCATTGTATATACCGCCAAACAGCCTTTGGGAAATGAAATCCCACTTCTGACACCACTGTGGCAGGCTTTGGCGGTACAAAAAGGGCTGAGACTGAGTAATTAGGTAGGTAAACCAATATTTTCATTTTCTTTCAAATTGGAAGTACAGTCCAGTATCCGTTCTATGTTTCTTGTTGTTCTTGGGTTGTGTTTCAGTTCTCCGTTAAATGTTATCCTTTCTTGTTTCCTTTTCTCTCTTCTAGGTCGGCTATTGTCGGGTTCTGGATGCTCCAGCGCGTTTTACCGGAAAAATAAACAGAAAACGCGAAGGTGAGTTGGTGGGGTGGTTCTGGGGTTATCTTAGGGGAATAGGTGGGGAAGGGATCTCCCAGAGGGAGAGTGTGAGGGTATCCCACTGTGAGTGTGAGGAAAGGTGATTGTGGTGGTGTTTCTATTAGTGCTTCCCAATTAGGGGGTGAGAAGTACTCTTCCTAGTTGGTGGGTGCCACACTCCTTTTCCCCTCTCCCACCTCCCTGGTCCTTTCCCCTGTGCCCCTTTTACTGTGGCCTCCCTCGTCCCCAGGAGGGACCGTAACTTGGAAAGCCACGACCCTCCTGGGGCGTGGCGGGTTCCTCAGGGTTGCTGCTCCTGCGCGTCCCTGGAATTGGTGCTGTTCTTCTCAGCTCCTGAGAGGAGTCGTTGCTCGTCCTGTTCTTCCGTGTTCTAGTCTCCGTCTTCGTTCCTCTGCTCCGTGGCGTCCTGCTCCTTCTCCTGGGAGTCCGTCTTCTTTTCAACGTCCCGCAGCCGGAAGCCCGTTCCCGATGCGTACAATAGCGTTCCCATGTTACCATGGGAACGCGGAAATGACATAACGGGGTCGGCCGAAGGGTTCCGGTTCACGGGAGGAGGAGACGCGGTCTCGGAGACCCGTCTACAGTCAACTCCTGCCACATCAAAATGGCTGGGTGCAACTTGGAATTGGGTAGTTAGGGGGGTTTGTCGCAAGGTCTCAGCCATGTGCGGCAGCAGTTGGATTAACGTATGATAAGTAAAATTACTTTATGCTAAAAAAAACTATAGAAATTCACTGAAACCATGGTTACAGGGATGTTATAGTGAGGTAAAAGTTTTTTGTTTTTTTTAAACATAGAAATTCACCTGAAAAACCAAAGGTTACAGGAACATTATAGTTAGACTCACATTTTAAACGTCCCAAACCATAGGAATTCACCAGTTAAAGTTAAAGTTATTTCAAGTATCTATAACTCATGCCCTCACCATGCACTGCTAATTACTCCAAAATATTGAATAAAAAACTGTGCATGGCTATGGCATGAGTTATAGTTTTCTTAGGGTATGCGTTATAGTTACTTGAATAACTGTAACCATAACTGATGAATTTCTATGGTTGGGTACATTTAAAATGTGAGCCTAACCAAAACCAAAACCTTTGTTTTTTGTAGGTGGAAAAAAATATATATAGATATATATCCTCACTTGCCTCCGATTATCCAAGAAGGTAAAAGGCACTCCAAGAGCACTGTGAAATACTTTTATTATTATTAATGGTGCATAGCGGGACACGTTTCGGCGTTAGACCGCCTTTGTCACCCTCGCGGTCGCCATAATGACTTTTACATTTATACCTAGAATGTGATCATGTGATCATGTGATTTCAAATTTATAATCTACACTTGATACAAACTTGATCCAATATAACAATCTTATCAATATAGTTACTAACCAACGTATTATGATGAAAAATTTTGCAAATGCTTCTCATTCATCATTTAGCCACATATAAATAAACAAATGCTAAAATGAACACCAAAAATATAACGATGCTCGGCGATTACACAATCAGAAAATGCTATTGTTAAATCACTTCTCAATTCACAAATGTGTAACATGGAATCAAATAGAGCAGTCAATCACAAAAAATAATTATAATAGCTTAATAGCCTCACACTCAAATGTAACACGTACTTCAATGGCCTCATATCACCTCTACTGTATACGTACTGCTAATTCTTCATGTATGTTCAAACCATTAGGTTACCTGCATCTAATTTAATTATGTATTTAGATTCCAACATTCGCAATTTTAATTCTCTATTTCCTCCTCTAATATCATTAGGAATGCCATCAATGATACTAAATTTAATATTGTTAATTGTGTCTGTATGACATAAATGCATATGTTGTGCAACAGGATATGTTTCATCAATATTTTGTATAGCTCTTAGATGCTGTAAAATCCGTTTATACGCCTGTAACTTGATTCTACACACATACATTTTTGGGCAGCTGCATCTCAAAATATATATAACATGTTCACTTTTACATGTATAATGTCCCTTGATGGTATGTAGAATTTTCTTTGCTTGCTTTATGACTTTCATGTTACCCCATTTTAACACACTTTACATTTGAAACATTTAAAAAATCCATCTTGTTGTTTCAACCAACTTTGTTGCATATGATCAGTCCTGATATCACTTTTGACTAAAATGTCACGCATGGACCTGCTTCTCTTATATGTTGTCAGCGGAGTATTCAATAACATTTTACCTATGACTGGATCACTCTGTAATATATGCCAGTGCTTGCGTAGTGAATTTCTGATCTGATAATGTGCTGTGTTATATGTGGTGATAAATCTAACCACACCAGACCTTGCTTCTTTCTTTTTTGTCATTTTTTTCACTAGAGCTAAACAGAAGTAAATCTCCAGAATGGCCATAGATTTTCTTAGTGGCGCCTGTAAGGGTTCTATCTGTATACCCTTGTTCTTTCAATCTTGTTTTTATCTCACTGTGAGTATTATAAAAAAACTCTTGAGTACTGCAGATTCTTTTGGCTCATAAAAATTTACCAAATGGAATGCTTTCCTTGAGCGGAACGGGATGGGAACTAGTCGCATGTAATATGCTGTTGCCTGCGGTTGGTTTGCGATACATGGTGGTTTGTAACTTTTCATTTTTGACGTCCACAAATTCAATTTCACATGTGTGAATATTCCCAACAAAATGCAGATTAGGATCATTGGTACTGATCTGTTGGATAAATGATCTAGCATTGTCCTTGTTGCCTTGCCATATAACCAAAATGTCATCTATATAACGCAACCATGTATAGCCAAATGCTCACTCAGGATGAAAAGTTATAGAAGTTTACTTCAAACTGACGCATTTCTGCCAACTGAGAGGCCTTGACCACATGATCTGTGAACCGTAGTCACCATGACATATACTCGTGGTACACATCAAAATAAGACTAAAAAAACACAGTCTAAATTGTTGCTATATTGGTTGTGTAGCCTCCATATGTAAATAGCAGGTAATACATACAGTAGTAATCTTTGTGTCAATCGTTCCTATCATGTAGTTAAGGTCCACAGCCGTCTATGTATACATTGGGGACCCCAAGTATAAAATGTATCAAAAATAATAACCAACTGTCTATTTTAAATATATAAGTGGTGCAGAGATCGGACATAAAAATAATGTCATGTATTTTTATCAAATCATAACACTACTGTACATAGTAAATCACCCTTCTGCTGAAATTCATTGAGTTCCAGTCAGATATTGTACTTCTCGCAACTACAACAATGTATAAATTGTCACAATATTGGATAGGTCATCTCCATATGTGAAATGTACAGAGTAGCAATTGTTGCCCAATTCGTTCCTATTCTGTTGTGAAGATCCCCATATATAAGATGTATCAAAAACAACCAAAAAAATAACGACGCATTGTCCAATAAATAAACAAGTGACAAGGCGGTCAAAGATACTGTCGCATATTTTTTCGTGTTGGTACACTGCTATCCATACTAAAACATCTGCACTTAAAATTAATCAGGCTTCCAGGACACCTTGTACTTATTGCGGATACCATAATTGCCGTGATAAGTACAATGTCTTGTGGGAGCGTCAGTTTGAAGTATACTACTACCAGTTTTCATCCTGAGTGAGCATTTTCTTTCTGGATTCATTTGGAATTTACTTGCCGGTGCACTCCGCCATCTCACGCTCCACCCCAATTTGGTAGCGGGCCATTTTGGAGCAAGGACTTGTGTGATATAGGCTATGAATTAAACATTGCTAAGACCTGTGGAATGGATAGTGAACTTTAGGTCTGCTTCAGCCATTCCACTTCTGGACACACCATGGCCTAGTTTTATCACAAGGCAGGACAGCTAGGACCACGGCACAAGGCAGGGCAGCATCTAAAGGTACTGAGCTGCCTTGCATCAAAGGGAGAGTGAAAAGAATGTGAATGTGATATATATGCTAAGGTATGGCATATTTTTGCTCTTCCCCAGCTTTGGTGCAATTTTGGTTGCCTTGAGCTATAGTTTGAGAGTAAATGAATTCTCTCAAGCACAGGTTTTGTACTGAGAGTGACTCTTCCAGTGCTGCAAATTATCCTTTAGGAGTTTTTTCTACTTTGCATGTGTCCCACAAACAAATCCAATTAATGTGGCCCTGAGCACATAAAGCTAGCGTGTCATTAATTACTTTTTCAATAAAGTTTGCAGTCACTGTAACAAGCCTTATAACTTCTCTCCAGTATGCCTTTTTGTTTCAGTTTTCACAGTATTTTATTCACGGCAGGCCCCCCTGATATTAGAAATGCTAGTTGAAAGGGAAAAGAAGGAAAATGATGAATAATGTTTAGGTGTTGGGGAAGCGGTAGGTGGGGGTGAGGACAATTATAGATGAGGCAACGCCACCCCATGCTCCCCACCTCATAGTCACCCGTCCCCGTAACCCCACTAAAAAACAAAGATCAGACCAGGCAAAGTCAATTAGACAGGGTGGCAAGACTTTGCAAACAGTATGCAGAGATATTCTGGGCCGGATTTACAAGGCCCTTGTGCCCTTTAGTGCCACATTTGCGGCACAATTTGACACCAACGGGCCACTACCATAGTGCCATACTTACAAGGTGGTGCAAACTAGGTTTGTGCCACCATCTAAATCCTTTAAACCACATCATGCATAATAAATGCATGATGTATGCAAAGGGGTGGTTCCTTCGTTAGAGGGTCGCTACAAATGGCACAATAGAATCTACAAGATTCCATTTTGCCATATTAAAATGAAGCTCCCATTGATTTCAGTTGGCCTCTTAACACTAGCGGGATTAGCATCATTCTTTTAAGCTGATCCAGTATAGCGTTACAAAAGCGTTAAAAAAGTGACACTAGTGCCCTTAAAATGAGCCATGGTGTGCCATATTGTAAATACAACGCTACCATGGTGGTGTAAAGGAACACAATGGGGGTGCAAGAAAAGTGATGCGCCACTTTCTTGTAAATATGGCCCTCACTTCTACACAGGAAAATACACCTTCTAAGGAAAAACATTGTTCTTTCATGTTTATCTAAGAGGTTAAGGACATCACTTTAAAACATTTTTCCTAGCGCTGTTATGAGTCAGTCTTTTATTTTAATTAATTGCAAAAATACTATATTTTCAAAAACCTCTATTGAAGCAGTGATGAAAACATTCAGAGAATGTAAACATTATTCATCATTTTCCTTTTTTTCCCTTTCAACTAGCATTTCTAATATCAGGGCGGCCTGCCGTGAATAAAATACTGTGACAACTGGAACAAAAAGGCGCACTGGAGAGAAGTTATAAGGCTTGTTACCGTGACTGCAAACTTTATTGAAAAAGTAATTAATGAGACGCTAGCTTTATGAGCTCAGGGCCACATTAATTGGATTCGTTTGTGTTGTAATGTATTACAGATCTCATTATTCCAAGTAATCGTTTCAAAACCCTCTTAGCTTTATTTCACTCACCTTCAGTTGATTAATCATGTCTTGAAGGAGATTTAATTGATGTGTACCTACCAATCCATGTCACAATCTATTCGGTCATTTTAACAACACAATATTATTGTTCATGTAGTTGAGGCTGCTTAGCATAGCTCTGCACCTCTGTGTAAAATTTCATCCACTTGAGTGTGACTAAAGTTGGAGTGATTTTGAAGCATTTCTGAAAAATCAATTTATGGTTAGGTCTGGTGCTGGAAATGTCATCTGCACACGCTTTACTATTCTATCAAACGTTTGTTCTAGACAGAAAAGTAAAATATGAAAAGGTGTGGTAAATAGTTGCAGATTTCTTAGACACCCAGGCAGAGAACTCTGCAATAGTAATTCCCACACAAAGGATGGAAAGTGGCAGAACAAGGTGTGCTTAGCCGTATAAGTTTGGGAAGGCCCACAAATCTGTAAGTTTGTGGATGTGAGAAATTGGGTTGTTGTTTGAGAGGACTGAAACCCTACTCAAGCAACAGCCACAATCTGTCAGATTGAAACACAAAAAATGACTAAATTACCCTTGTTTAACCCTCTGGCAGTTTGGCACATAAGCCCCAAGGCTTAATTTAGAGCCAGTGTGCGGAGTGTTTAGAAGCACACAGACATGCATTTAGAGAAAAAAAAAAAAGAAAGTGCCAGCATTCATGATTAGAGTTTGGAACAAAATGTTTGGGGCATACTAGCATAATACATTTTTTTGTGGGGATTATGCTATGTGTGTGGGTTACCTCAGTATTGCTTAATTCGTTCTGGTTGAGCGAGATGGCTCTTTTGTCCGTTACTGTTTTTTCACCTTCGTATGCTCTGTTTGTTCCTCTTGGGATCTTTAGTCTAGTATTTCTGTTTATAGTGGAGAGCTTTATGAGAACATATTGTATTACTGTTGTCTCTATGTGCTATGAAAGTTTAATTGAAAAAATGTCCTACACCAATTTAGAAAAACGGAGAAAAAGCTAATACATTATTTGATATAAAAATGTTAAAAATCAAATCAGTAGCACAGGAGATATGCAATTGTTCAGCATTAAGGTAACTATAGCACCTAGGATCACAATGCATCAACTTTGGCATCTGATCGCTCTCGACCAGGACAAAGTCACACAGGTTGACCACGATAGAGTTTGAGACAGGTAAATGGCCCAGGTAAGTCTCACTGACAATTGTACCTCATGTCGTGCGATACAAGGTCCTGCATCAAGTTATGTTGCGCAACATCGTTCAGAGGAGGAGCTGCAAGGCTGCGATGCAAATTCCATATCAAGTTGCAGCTTGCTACAATGGCTCTGATGAGGATCAGCAAGGGCTGAAATGCCAGGTCCTGCGTCGAGTTTTGTTGCTCTGCAACAGTTCTGATGATGAGTCACGAGGGCTGTGATATAAGGTCCTGCATCGAGCTGCATCAGTTCTAATAATGAGTTTCGAGTGCTCTAATGCAAGGTCCTGCATTGAGTTGCATCGTGCTGGTGGGTTCTGATGAGGAACAGCAAGGGCTGCGATGCAAAGTTGTGTGTCACACTGTGTCAAGTTGATCAGTCTGTCGTGGTTCTGAGGAAACCTACAGTTGCGCTTGGAGAAGTACACTCTGATGCCATCCAAGTATCTAGAATCCTCTTGGGGATCAGGACTCCAGCAGAGACCAGCAGCATTGCACATGCAGGTCCAGCTGAGTCTTGGCAGCTGGTCAGATGCAGGGCAGGCCTTTTGGACTTGTGATGTCCCTGTAGCTCAGAACAGGAGGCAAGTCTGGTAGCCATTAGAGTCACTCTGGTGGCCCTGGGTTCAAGAAGCAGATTCTCAGGATGCATTCTCCCTCAGGCAGCAGGGCAGTCCTTTTAATCAGCAGGGCAGTCCTTCTCATGTCTTTCACAGGTCCAGAATTGATCTGAACAGTAAGTCTGAGAGTCTATTATCCATACCTGGTGCCCCCTTTGAAGAGGGAGAGACGTACGGACTTGTCCCCTCCCACAGAAGTGTCTTGAATCCCCTGCCTCCCTACCCTGGTCCCATGATATCTGGAGTCACAAAAGGGCTAGTGTGAAGTTCTTTGTGCATGTGCTGAAGCAGCTCCTTCGACTTGCAGGTGTGGTTGATGACAGCTCCACCTCTCCCATCAAGTCAGGATGGCCCAGCCTGCCAATACCCAGTCTCCCTTTTGTGATACTATATAAGAATAATACACAAAGGCCAACTACCTCCTACCTTATTCATGTCACATGGGAACAGGCTGGAGAAACCAAACGGTTGGGACAAGAAAATGCCAACTTTATAAAAGTACCTGTTTCAGAATTGTGACCTAAAATCCAACTTTACCATTAAAGAGTATTTTAAATTCCAGATTCTTAGGTACCAAACATGACATTCTTACCTACTCCCAAACAAATATTATTGCTTATTAAATGTAATATTTTAACCCAAGTTTTCCCTATGGGAGAGGTAGGCCCCATAGTAGTGAAAAACAAATGTGACAGCTTTCACTACCAGAACATGTAAAACTTAAAGGTAAATGTCCAACTTTTTAAATACACTGCACCCTGTGGGGTGTATAGGATTTGTGCATGGGTAGTAGGTTTGCAATATTATCATTTTACTTTCAAGTATATTCCTGGAGTGTTCAGTAAATCCGCTCATTGTTTATCCCGATTGGCCAAGACAGAGAAGGTGGTAATGTAAATGAAGAAAGCATTGAAGAGTGGTGGTCTGAAGAATTGTTGAAAGTGTGTGTGAGATTTCTGATGATTGCATTACGGTGAAAAGAGCGTTAAAAGAATTAAGTAAGGATGAATTATCAACCCAATCAATCAATCAATCAATCAATGCTTATAAAGTGCAACTACTCACCTGTTAGGGTCTCAAGGCACTATGGGGGAAAGTGAGGCATTCACCAGTGAGGTGGTTCTTAAAAAAGCCATGTCTTCAGTTTCTTAGTGAAGCTGAGGAGAGAGGTGGTTTATCTGATGTGGAGAGGAAGGGAGTTCCAGGCGTTGGCTGCAAGTGTCCTCCTGTTCTGGTTTTCCTGATGCTGGGTACTCATGCAAGAGAGAGCAGGGCTGAGCGTAGGGTCCTGGAGGTACGTGGAGTTTGAGTCGCTGGTTCAGGTAGGCTAGTCCGCTTTTATGGAGGGCTTTGTGTGTGGGTGAGGATCTTGAAGGTGATTCTTTTCTCTATGGGAAGCCAGTGCAGTGTATGCAGGTGTTGCAAGATGTGGCAGTGTTGAGGTAGGTTGAGGACCGGCCTGGCAGCGGGGTTCTGGATGTTTTGAAATTTGCAGATGAGTTTCTTGTTGATTCCGGTATAGAGGGCGTTGCCAGATTCCAGTCTGCTGGTTATGGGGGCATGTGTGATGGTCTTTCTGTGTTCGAGGGGGATCCATTTGAAGGACTTGCGTAGGAGGCGGAGGGTGGGGAAGCAGGTGGAGGTGACTGAATTGATTTGATGGTTCATGCTGAGATTGGAGTCCAGGATGATCCCGAGGTTGTGGGCTTGGCTGGTGGGGGTGGGCATGTTTCCGATGGTGGGAGGCCACCAGGAGTCATTCCACGCATTGGGTTGAGGCCCCATAATGAGTACTTCCGTCTTGCTTGCATTGAGTTGAAGGCAGCTGTTTCTCATCCAGTTGGTGACTGCTTCCATGCCTTTGTGGAAGTTGTGACTGGCTTTGTTCAGTTAGTTGGAGAGGGAGAGGATGAATTAGGTGTCGGCAGCGTAGGAGATGATGTTGATTCCGTAGCTTCTGACAAAGGTAGCTAGCGGGCTATGTAAACGTTAAACAGCGTGGGGCTGGGGGAGGATCCCTGGGGAACTCTGCAGGTGCTGGGTGATGGGTCTGAGAGGAAGGGGGCGAGTCTCAGTCATTGAGTTCTTCCGGAGAGGAAGGATTGGATCCAGTCAAGGGCCTTGCCTCTGATGCCAGATTTGTGGATTCTTTGTATCAGGGTGTGATGGGGGACTGTGTGGAAGGCCACCGAGAGGTCTAGCAGGATGAGTGCCGATGACTCTCCCTTGTCTAGCAGGGAACGTTTGTCGTCTGTTGCGGCCACGAGGTCTGTTTCAGGGCTATGTTTTTTCCTGAATCCAGATTGGAAGAGGTCAAGTATGTTGTGGTCTTCTAAAAATGTGGCGAGTTGGCTGTTGACCAATTTTCTATGACTTTCACAGGAAAAGGGAGTAGGGAGATGGGCCTGAAGTTTTTGAGGTCGGCGAGGTCTGCTGAGGGTTGCTTGAGGAGGGTGTTGATCTTGGCGTGTTTCCAGTCGTTGGGTAAGGTGGCAGCAGCTAGTGAGTGGTTGATGGTGATGCAGAGCTTGGGGGCGATAGTGTCTGCGGCTCTGTTGAAAATGTGGTGGGGCATGGATCCATGAGGGCCCCGGAGTGTATGGACCTCATTGTTCTCAGAGTATCTTCGTGGTGAGGAGGGGTCCAAGTGGTGATTGTTGGTTTGTTTGTGTCGGGTTTTGGCAGAGGGGGTCCTGCACGTAGGTTGTCCTTGCTGAAACTCTCGTAGATGGTCTTGATTTTGTAGTGGAAGTAGGTGTTGAGTCTGTCACAGAGGTCATGTGAGGGTGGGATGTCCGTTGTTTCACTGTTGTGTTGGGCGAACTTCTTGATGATGCTGAAAAGTTCCTTGCTGTTGTGTGCGTGTAAGGAGATTCTGGCCCTCACTACAACCCTGTCGGTCAAAGACTGCCAGGGCTGTTCTGGAGTTTGTACCACCAACAGGCTGGCGGTACAAACTCGGGCATTACAACGGGGGCGGAAGAGCCGGCGTCGCACCGCCGGGACCAGCGGTTTCCCGCCACTTTTGTCCAGGCGGATTTAATCCTCCAGGGCAGCGCTGCCCAGGGGACTACGAGTCTCCCTCCCACCAGCCTTTTCAAGGCAGTATGAACCACCATGAAAAGGCTGGCAGAAAGGGGAGTCGCGGGGCCCCCTGCCACGGCCCCATGGAGCTTTTCACTGTCTCCATAGCAGACAGTTAAAAGCGCAACGGGTGCAACTGCACCAGTCACACCGCTGCAACACCGCTCCATTTGGAGCCGGCTCCCATGTTGCGCCCGAGATCCCCGCTGAGGATCTCCAAATAGACACTGCGGGAGTGCGGCCGAATTGGTGGGTGCGTGGTGGTTTCAACTAGGCGGGCGGCTTTTGCTGCCCGCCAGAGTTGAAAAGAGGGCCTCTGTCTTGTATAGCTTTCTTTCTGGTGTTTCTGATGAGTTGGTGGTGTGCAGTGGTGGCTCTGAAGTTGCTTTGGGTTTCTGTGGATTTGGTGTTTCTCCAGATTATCTCGAGGAGGTGGGTGCTGTTGTCCTTTTTGAGGAGTGCTATGGTGTTGGCGCAGTCGGCAATCCATTTGTGGAAGGTGCTTGCTGCGGTGTTTGGGTAGTCGTTGTGTGCAATGGTGGGGGCAGCGATGGCGAGGGCAGCGGTGATTCTTGTCCAGTTTCTATGAGATGGTTGATGTTGGGGTCTGAAGACTGTGGGTGTGTTGAAGGTGGTCTGTCCATGAGAAGTTCAAGGTGTGACCGAAGGTAACGGAGGTTCCTGTGGTGAAGATGGGATCCAGGGTGTGTCCTGCTGAGTGTGTTGGCTCTGTCACGATCTGTCGGAGTGCTATGTTGTGGAGGTTTGTCTAGGAGGGATGCAGTGTTGGGGTCTTGTAGGTTGTCGAGGTGGAGGTTGAGGTCGCCCAGCAGGCTGTGATTGCTTGTGCAGAGATGTAATCCGTGAGGGAGTAGGCAAAAGGAGCACGTGATCTGGGAGGGCGGTAGATGAGGGTTCCCCTGATGGTGGATGTCAGGCTGGTATGTAGTTTGAAGTAGAGGTGTTCCATCAGGTTTGGGGATTTTTCAGAGTCTTCTCAGTGTGTGTGCAGGCAGAGGTTGGACCTGTGGACAATGGCAAGTCCCCTTCCCAGGGCAGGTGGGGAGGTCTTTCCGGATGATCTTGTATCTCTGGGGGATGGCGATGGTGATGTCTGCCTGAGGTGGTGTTGGTGCAGGTCTCGTTGAGGAATGTGACGTCTGGGGTGGTGCTTTCAAGGAGGTCCCAGATTTCAGTAGTGTGTTTATGGAGGGATCGGATGTTGAAGAGAATGCACTTCAGAGATTTCGGGTTTGGTGTGTTGTTGCAGGTGGGTTATGCTGGTTCCAAGATCTTGGTGTTGGTGTAGGTTTGACGGCGGCGGAGGCAGCTGAAGGGTTCATGGATGTTAGCTGGTGATGCTGGCTTGCAGTTGTTGTTGCATCCTGGGTTGAGTGTGATGAGTGCTGCAGACATGTAGGGGCGGCGGGTGGCAGGACCAGGGGTCCTGGTGCTGGTCGCCGTCAATTCGTGGGCTTGGCATAGACGGGCTTGCCTTAGATGCTCCTTTGGTGTACCAGCGGAGCAGCCGCACAGCGGCCGCCATTAAGTAGAGAAGGGGAGGAGAAGACAGCTGGAAGGCGGAAGCGGGAAACGGTGCGAAATGGGGTGGGGCCTTGGGGCAGCAGCGACGGGGAGAATGAGAGGAAGGAGGAGGGCGAGGCCGTGGGGAGAGTGGAGAAAAGAGAGAGAGAGAAGCGAGTGACAAGAGAAACGAGGAAAAGATAGAGGAAAGCAGAAAGCGAAAGTCACCAAAAACAGTACACAAAGGAAAAATTAGGAAAAAAGAGAAAAGAGGCAAAGGGCAGCCCATAGCTCTCCCACTAGACACCAGGGATGAGGCACAGGCAGAAGCCTGCGGGTGGAGGTGGGCCTCGAACTTCTGACCGAGGTCAGAGTTCCAATCAGGCGGGCTTCACTTGCATGTGGAGCTATGCAGTAGCAGAGTAGTTCACTGACTGGGTCAGTGAGGTTGCTCCTCACAACATTTTTAATATCGGTTGGAATTTCCCTGAAAATCTGTGCCAAGTGCAGGTTTCCAGCCATACTACTGAAAATGTGATGAATATACCGGGGGCTCGGTTGGTGGGAATTTCAGATCCAATAGTTTGTAATGGATGGAAAGTGAGGAAGAAGAAAGGAGGTGTATGTCATTTGTGGTGATCAGTCTAGCTGATCAATGATCACCCTCTGTGTCCATTATTGTATTTTTACAATGTTTGTCCCTGGGCTAGACAGAAATTACTACTGTTTCTCTACATAGCAGTTAAGGCTGGTGGTTGGTGCCATTTCTACTAGCGTAAACCACTTAATTTGGACTACATGTGTAGATTGTTCTCTGATGCATCCTGGACCTCAGTGAGTCTATAATATACTCATTATATTTCCAGTATTACTCCTGGAAGCTTGCAGTTAGGACTGTGTCCATGCAAACTCCTTCTTATATTAACATTTTTCATGAGTTTATAATTGAAGAGCGTGAAAAAGCCCCTTTGAATATATTTTGGTAATCAAGCTTCAGAAAGTAGACCCTTGTTCTAATCTCAATGCTAGCGATATAACATTTCCTTTGATGACAATTATAAGAGGTGTTACTGAGAGCCCACCAAAATCTCAGTCAAAATGAAGCAGAAGGTTCACAGAAGACAGGACTCAAGCTCATACTGTGCATCGATGCTCACTCTAGGACAGGGATAAAGTAAAATTAAGATGGAGTTACGTATACATATGCAGAGTGCATTATCACAAAGTCGTCTGCACAGGGCAGTCTTGGAATATAAGTGTTTCCCATTTTTGAGGCAGCTCAGCCAGAAAAAACCCTAAAGAGGGACAGGGCCAAAACAAAGCCCTTTTTCAGAGCATTTTTCTCCATGATTTTTGCTTTCAAAGATAATTGATGTCTGCTGCCACCCATTCTCAGATTGAAGATTGATGTAACTGCAATATATTTAGCAGTCCCAGAACGCACTAGTTTCTTTCAGAGAATCTATCCGTCAACCATATCAAAGACGGCAGAAGTCAACCATGCAGCAGCACAACAACCCTGCTCCATCAGTTCCCTTTTGAGCCATGGCCCATAGAGGGAACAAAGAAAGATTGGATTGAGTCCATCACTGAACATTCCTTCCTCCGAGAGAAATATTCTCATGGCTATCTACTAATATCAGGTGTCAAGGGAACCAATTTAGCATTTATTGTAGCCATGATATTTAAAGGATAGATTAACATTTACGTGGCAGAATAATTATGATCTTTTCTCTTGAAGACGGGCTTCTTGTGTCTTCACAGAACATGACCATAATATTATCAGAATGAGTAATTTCCCTAACTATTGGTGCAAGGGTGACATCTGACCAACCTGAATAAAACACTTCAGCTGCTGTTAGAGTTGATATCAGTCTAAGAGATTTTGGCAACATTTGGGTTGTATGTTACAAAATTAAGGGGCATATTTATACTCTGTTTGCGCCGGAATTGCGTAGTTTTTTTTTACGCAATTCCGACGCAAAACTAACTCCATATTTATACTTTGGCGTTAGACGCGTCTAGCGCCAAAGTCCATGGAGTTTGCATCATTTTTTAGCGTGGACACCTACTTTGCGTTAATGATATGCAAGGTAGGCGTTCCCGTCTAAAAAAGTGACTCCGAGGCATGTGTGCCGTATTTACACTCCCGGGCAAAAATCACGCCCAGGAGTGGGCGGGTCAAAAAAAATTACGTCCAGCCGCTTTTGCGTAGTTTTTTAGCGCCTGGTCAGGGCAGGCGTTAAGGGACCTGTGGGCTCGGAAGGAGCCCAGAGGTGCCCTCCCTAGCCCCCAGGGACCCCCCCTGTCACCCTTGCCCACCCCAGGAGGATGCCTAAGGATGGAGGGACCCATCCCAGGGAACATAAGGTAAGTTCAGGTAAGTATTTTTTATTTTATTTTTTTGTGGCATAGGGGGGCCTGATTTGTGCCCCCCTACATGCCACTATGCCCAATGACCATGCCCAGGGGACAGAAGTCCCCTGGGCATGGCCATTGGGCAAGGGGGCATGACTCCTGTCTTTGCTAAGACAGGAGTCATTTCAATGGGGGTTGGAGTCGAAAAAAATGGCGCAAATCGGGTTGAGGCGATATTTTTGCCTCAGCCTGACTTGCCCCATTTTTTGGCGCCCAAGCTCCATATTCCCCTACGCCGGCGCTGCCTGGTGTACGTCATTTTTTTTTACGCACACCAGGCAGCGCCGCCGGCTAACGCCGGCTAATGTCATTGAATAAATACGGCGCCCGCATGGTGCTTCAGAATGGCGTTAGCCGGCGTTAGATTTTTTGACGCACAACTGCGTTGGCGCAGTTGTGCGTCGAAAAGTATAAATATGGCCCTAAAAGTTCAATCTGTGTGATTTACACAGATACTTAGTTGAGTCAGCCAAGCAGCACTGTTCACTGCCTAAATGTAATCTCCATAGTCTGGTATTTTGTATCTTGGATGGTCTAAAAAATGAACCAGAATTGAAAATCCCATCATCATTTGGAGTCAGAAATGTGTCATCATCGGAAGTTCAGTTGGCTTGGAGTTGAAAGTCATAATTATTGTCTATTCACATGTGCATTACTTCACCCTGCTTTGAAACTCATTTTTATTAGCTGCAGTGCTGGGCTCAATGCTGAACTCCATGATCGACTCTCTAAGCATCCATTGGTGCATTAACTATGAGAGAAAATGCTGTCAGTGCCCAGAAACTTCAGCTTCAGACACTTTCTGGCTAAATGCACTGATAATCAGGGTTTGGGCAGCCTGGCCTGTGTTGTTGAGCTTTTCTGACAAGGTTGCATCTTAACTGAAGCATTAACTTTAGTTGCTAAATATCTGAATATGAAATCTCTTGTAATTAAACTATTGATCTACTTGTGTTAAGGCATATAACTTCTGTTGCTTCCTCTTCTTTCTTCATCGAAGTAGAGCAATAATGATCAACAGAATACTTATGTATGTTCAGGGTTGATAAGCAAGGATCAGTTGAAGTTCAACATTTTGAACAACATATTTATCTATCTATGCCTCCCTGATGACAGTCATCAGTGTTCCGTAGTCCAAACAGTAAGCTAACACGAACAATAGCATTATTCATCTGTACTTGATGCTCATCCTGAGGCATACGGTTTGTCACGGAGGTTCTCATTATCCTAATGAGACTACTGGATTTGGGTGGCAGAGTCACTTGTACTGTGGGGGACTGAGTCTGAACCCACACGAGGTGGCACCTGTCGGCCTAATCCTGGTTTTCTTCAGCTAACTAGCAGTGTCCCATCTCCATCTAAGAGCAGGGATGATTGTGCAACCGGGCGCATGACACAAATTAATCCTCAGGGAAATCGTGGTCACTCAGATCTCATCCGTTTCTCTCAGTTACATTAGTCTCACATATGCAAGGACAATCAGAGGCAGAGTATTGTTCAATAAGGTTTTATTGAAGTAACTGCATCTTAGATAATAAAGCATGTATTGCAATAACTAGGATGATTAGGTACAATAGGATTCAAATTGTGACAAGGAGAGTACAAAAATATTGCTACCATGTTGTCACTACAGTTTTTAAGAATTGTTCCTACCTAGAGTATGTGAAAGCATAGAATGTTAAGCTCTAATTCTGCCCTTGAGATTCCCCTGGGAAGACATCATCCCTCATTCCTGAGCAAGAGGCCTGTAGTCTACATAAGCAGCTGCAGCAAAGCACTCAGAAATCAATATACAGTCTTGGTCATCTGGCTGGAATCTCCCTTTAACGTACATGGGCCAAAGTAGTGTTTTCATAGTAAAACAGCTGATGTTCAAAGAAAGGATCCCTACGTAAGAGTGTGTATGTTTCTGGGAACATTAGAGACAAAGAGTACCACTTTTGCTGGCAACCTATCTTACTACAGCCTTGAGAAAAGCACAGAGTGAAAGAAATGTCTTGTTTAAGAACATAGTGCTGACCTAGGCGAAGAACAGCTAGATAGAGAAAATGAAACAAGACAGCAAATGTGGCTATTGTTAAAATAATATAACGGAGCTAAGATAAAACATATCTAGGTTAAAGTGCACAGCGGCAGACCTAATTTGCTAAAATAACATGTATTAAACTATAGCTACAATGGCTACACAACAGATTAATCTATCCCTGTCCTTGTGTTAGACTTGACAGATCTTGGCGTGGTTTTCCCATGAGCTTTCAACAACATTTTTCAAACCCTTAATATAGATTCTGGATCTAAATGGACTTTATATGTTGTCAATGTGCTGAATAAAATCTTAGTAGGCTTATTTCCTTAGTAAATAGTCCACCCTACATACTGAACTTTAAGGTGTGCATTTGTAATTATTTACTCTTTCATCATTATCCACAGGTTTTGATTCTCTGAGGACGATAAGTTAGATTTGAGCAAATATGAGGGGCATTCAAGTGCAATTTAGTAACTATGTTGCTTTTCCTTCTCCTCCAGTCTGGGAGTCCAATTTAGAGTTTGGTAGAGGGGTTACTCAGTCAAACATGATGGATATCCCATCTGCCATATTCTGATTAGAGCATAATATGGAGTACTGGATATCTATCCTGTTTGTGAAAGAGTAACCCGTCCACCAAACTCTTAATCAGGCCCTTTAGTGTGCATGCATAGGATCATATTAAGTATATTGATAAGGACTTAAGACTTTTCTCTGGACTGATGCTAGATTTATGTGACCACAGAATTTGCTCCTTGAGCCTGGAGTTGCAAGATTCATCTGATCAAAAAGCTTCAAGAATGGGTCTACTGCTTAGTAATACAAAACACAATCACCCCACCCACAAATCAGTGCAAAGTTCTGTTTTTTTTTTATATGTGTAGTTGCACTACTATTGTTCTTAAAACTAAACCTACATATCTATATTTAACTAAGTTAACAACAAAGTTGTACCATTCATGTGGTAGTACAGCTTAATATACTGTACCCTCACACCAGGCTTTGCAAATAGAGCAAAGTTGGTATCCACTGAGCACAGTGCAGTAGGACAGTCCTTTGGCCTTCTAGCCAAAGGCAAAGAACAAAGATAATCTGATTTTTGCATAAAATCCTCCCTGACAGCTGTGACGTTTGTTTTCACACCCCCTCCACAGGTGTCCAGTATGTGTAGCAGGGTGCATTTGCCTTTAGGTCTGAGAGACTGCATGCAGCAAGAATGGAGCCCTATGTTGTGTGTGGTGAGTACATGGGCAAAATGATGGTTCTCCTAAAAGTTGTCTTTTGATATTATTTGTGGATACCACCCTATTCGTCCTTCTGTCACTGGAGCTTCGCTTCAGAAACCCCATAGATCTCCCTTCACACTCAACTGTTAGTACCTGAGCAACACTTTCCAGTAATGTTATGGGTATAATTTATCAACAAGAAGGCCTGGCCAAGAAAGACTTTGTGAGATTCGGAATAAACAGTTTAGTCTTCTTTTACTCCCTCCTTTGTAAATATGTGTTTTTATTTTTTTTAAATCTCAGTACTGCAATACTGAATTGACCTGCAATTAAACATCACATCCTTGGTAACATGGGTCTGTGCAGCCTTCAACTAATGGAGCTTGCACTATCTGCAGTACATTGCTTGTGAGAGTATCATTGTGTAATTCATGGGAAAGTTGCACTGGGTGCTGCAAGAGACTGTGATACCTGCTGTGCAATTTTTATTTTTATTTTTGTTTGGCCACAGGAGGGAGGGAACTCCATATGAGTGACTGTGGGACAGAGTGTGCCTACCCTTACCCCTTTTATCCCCTTTTATGTTCTTTTTTAGCTATATGAGGACTCAGGGCCCGAGCCCCACTGCCTTCTAATGGAGACAGCAACATTTTTCTTCAAGATGTGGCCAGGCAACCAGATCGTTTGGTTCAAAGAGACAGAAAAGTCATTAGAAAGCAAACATTACATTTTAAACAAACAGAATCACTGAAACTCACCAGTTATGGTTATTGTTTTAGTGCATTTCAAAAAAATTTTTAAATGTAATTATCATTTCAATTCCTAACTATACCTCCACTTTAACCTTTGTTTTTTTCAGCGATCTTCTGTATTATTTTCAATGTAAAGTCAGATGCCCATCATTGTGAAGTCCCATGCAGATGTCCAGCTGAACTGCTGTGCATGGCCTTTAGCGGGGTGTCTAGTTGGTCACAGGAACTGATGCCCAGCCCCTTATTTTTTAAATATATAAATATAAAAGGCAGGCCTATTGATTTATCAGCATAAAAATCAGACCTATTGACCTCATCAGGAAGTCCCTCATTATTTTATAAATAGACACATTACAGTGGCTAATAAAAAGTATTGCCACAAAATATTTTAAAGAATAAATTTTTAAAATCAGACATTAACATGTCTTTGAGTATTTTTTCCACATTTTTCAGACCAGAAAATGCAGCCATATAACCACTCACAAGGGGTCCCTGCACTCCAGCTGCAGAGCATACAGATCAAGCTAGAAGTGCTTTGAAAAAATATGATAAGCTCTCCTGGGGTTATGTAATTATTGACTCAGGAGACTTACTTTTTTTAATGTAGCTGGAGGGCTGCTACACTCCCTGCATCTCCTCCCACAACATTAAAATAATGCTTGCTGGTGCCCCTGTCATCAGCAATAAAATATGTGCTTTAAAAAATCCCTACAGCATTATGGAGAGCAGCTGTCTAGGAGCAGTTAATACAAATTAAATAATTCTTATTATTGTGGGTCGCCCAGGCCCACCTGAGACCTCCCCCACCTCTTAATTTCATTTGCAACCGTGGAGAGAGCACTAGGGCTCGTGCACCCATGCTGTTTCCCCTGCCAGCACCCATCCTGGGTGCTAGCGAATGCCAAATATTATCGAAGGGACCTGCATGGTGGTGGTTTGACCACAAGCTGTTTCATGCGGCCTGGCAGTGCATCTAACCCCGCTCAGGCAAGTGAGCTCATGCCAACTGTGGTGTTACACCTGTTAGCCTTAGGGTGGACTTTCCCCAAGCTTTTTGCCTGTCTGCCTCCAATTTTACTGAATTCATTTTTGTTGGTTTAACAGACTCTACTAAAGTGCATGTGATCAATCCCTAAAACGTGGTTTGATTGGTATATACCTGCCTGACATAGTTAATTTATGTATAAGTCTGTAGTTAAGTGTACTTCATTCCCAGGGCCTGTAAATGAAATGTTACTAATAGGCCTGAAGCACTGCTTGTGTTACTAGATGAGGTAGCCCTCTAAAACATTTCCTGGACCTGCCATTGCAGCCTGAATGCAGCACCAGACTGCCTTGTAGACTTGGCAGTTAAAACCCATTGCCGAGCCTTAACCTCCCCATTTATTACATATATCTCACCTCTAAGATAGGCCTTAAGTATCCCCAAGAGATAAATAATTAAAAGGCAGGACATGCACATGTAAGTTTTTCATGTCTTGGTAGTGAAAAACTCCTAAATTTATTTTTCACTACAGTTAGGCCTACCCGTCCCATAGGATAACATTGGGGATTTCTTATTGCTTTTAACAAGCTGTCATTCCTAATCAGAAGGAGGTAGATCTGTCATTTTTAGTACTATGGAATTGTAATGATAAATCCTTTTTAATGGTGAAGTTAGATTTATTGTTACAATTTTTTTTAAATGCCACTTTTACAAAGTTGCCATTTTCCTGCTCTTGGCCCTGTGTTCCTGAAGCCTGTCTCTAATCGCTTGTCTAGGGTGGGGACACAGCTGGACTTTGTGTATTCGCTCTAGACAGCCACACACAATGGGTGCTTAGGTCTGACTTGATGTGCCATCAACATCCTGAAGGGCCACCCTGGGCAGGATGAGAAGGAGGAGCTGGGTCCGGCCTCACACTTACACCTGAATAGGCTGTGTCCTGTACCCACAGAAAGAGCTACATACCTCTCTGTAGTGAGTTTGGAGCTATGGCAGGAAGGGAGGACCTCTGTGCACTTCAAAGACTTATTTGAAGTTTCCCTCACTTCAAGGGCACCACTGGTAATAAGACCTGGACCTCAGACCCTACCAACACACTATACTTCTGCACTTGTGGATACTCTACCAGCAAGAAGGGCTGCTCTGCTGCTGACATACTGACACTTTGATGGACTGCTGTTCTGGAAAAAA
The DNA here is from genome assembly GCF_031143425.1 of Pleurodeles waltl. Classification (NCBI taxonomy): domain Eukaryota; kingdom Metazoa; phylum Chordata; class Amphibia; order Caudata; family Salamandridae; genus Pleurodeles; species Pleurodeles waltl. The sequence goes on along the minus strand of NC_090444.1, from coordinate 343,069,532 downwards.
ACTGTTTTCTTGCTGCACTGACCTTCTGCATTCCTTGCCTGGATGAGAAGGACTGGACCCATGTTAATTGAACCCAACACCCGGAGTGGTTCCAAGAACCAGGTGACTGGTCCCTGGATTTTTGAAGTCTCTGGGACATAACATATTTCTAACCAACCCAATTGGACTCTGTCAACTGTGAGCTTGACCTGCCAAGTGGTACTACCCAAGTCCTGTAACCCTTGGAGGTAATTCTTCAGGTACTGCTCCAGCAGAACCATGGCGTCCATGCTGTTGTGTGGGCAGAACCAGTGCATCTCTACCATTGCATGGATAAAGATGGTGCATTGCTGCCAGGACCAGCACTGAGGTGTTTCCTTTGGAGCAAGGCACCTGCTTCCTTGTTAACCACAGCCTATGCGATGACGTGGAACTCCGTATTGCAGCCCCTGCACTCATTAGAATCATTGCCTCGATGTTGATTCAGCCGGCTCCTGCATCCAAACTCCATCGCATCTTAGCTATAACACATCACCCCGCTGCATGGGGAACTTCGATGCATCTCCTCAACTGCATGGGGAAAATCACTGTGCCTTGTCAGTGACGTGGTTCAAAACTACCTCTACACACCTGAACTAGGATTTCAAGGTATTTTGGTTCAGTGGGCCCAACTGCGACCCTGTATAGCAGGCCCGTGCTCTATTGTGGTCAGCCTGAACTTTTGACTTTGTCCTGGTCCGGCGCAACCAGAGATCCCTAGTTGGTGCTTTTTGCTTCTAAGAGCTATTCTACAGTTTATAAGTTAAAAAAGACATAACTCATTCTACTTATTGGATTGTTTTCATTTTCATTTTGGTTTTCAGTTATTAAATTAAGTTCTACTTTTCCAACCAGGTGTGGTATCTTATTGTGTGGTGTTTTTCAGAGTTTTACTGTTTTAAGGATTGAACAAATAATTCATACCTTGCCTCTTGAGCTAAGCCTGACTGCTCTGTGCCAATCGACCAGGGGGTGAGCACAGCTTAATTTAGGGTGTGTTTGTGACATACCCTGACTAGGATTGTGGTTCTTGCTTGGACAGTTTAAATACCTCTGCCAACCAGAATCTCAATTTCTAACACACGTCCTTTAGCCATGTGTGGTATGGGGATGACAACAGGGCCTGGCTTGTAGTCAGGTCCAGCATCCAACCCCTTGTAAGCAGCCAAACCCATGCCATCCATGGCCATCTGGAATGGGTAGTAAGTGGTTGGTCACGCAAGTGCTGGCCACTGTCAAGGAGACCTATTGACTTTGTTAAAGAGTCACAGCATCAGAATATAAACAAAAGTGAGACTATTGGCTTTTATCGAGGGATGAGCATGTCAATATATATATATAAAACAGATCTATCATCTTTCTCCCACAAATTGCGATATTTTTAACCAAATGTATTTTTCAGTCATTCATAGAATGCAATGTTAATAAGAAATAGAAGTAAGAAAGACTCAGAGACGTGTTGCTTTTTTAATAAAAACCACAATGTCTCTAAGTCTTTCTATTAACATTTTTTAGCCCATAAAATGGAATCATAAAAGCAACTAGAAGAAGGCGTTGCATTTCAACTGAAAAGCGTAGCGCTCCAGCTAGCAGTGTTTTTAAAAAACTATTATAAGCTCATCTCGGGTCATGGATTTATTGACCTAGGAGCTCACAGTTTTCTTTTTAAGAAGCAGATTTCAGCAGACATTTTGCTTTCTATGCTCAGAGGTCTTTCACTGCTGTTTAAATCAAATATGAGACAGCAGTTTCGACCTCATTGTGCTGATGATACCTCTGCCCAAATAATTGCATAAATCGAAACAAGGGACAAGGGAAGTCCTGCAGTGGAACTCCCATTGACCTTGATTTGAACCATTCCTGTTACAAGCATTATGCCCCACCACATAAGTGGGGCAGCATTTGGAACAAGTTGGGTAATGCTTGGTAAGAATTGTGTTGAATCCTTTAGAAGTCTTTATCACAGAAATTAACGGAAATGTGTGATTTAAGGCAAAGTTTGAGGTTTGATGGGCATTGTGGGTAAGAAAACATTGTAGGATTCATGTAAGGCACACCACCCTGAAATCTCCAGTTGTCTAGTTTTCAAAACTGTCTGTGGCTCATAGGTTTGCTTGGGTTGCGCCACAGCACAACCCAAAATAACCCACCCATGCCTATTACGTATCTCTGTATGGAGCATTTTAGGGCCTTTTTTGTGGTGATCTCTTGAACCACCCACACAAATGTGGTACCACTCTTATTGGGAGACATGTTGGAAATCATGGAGGTAGGAAATTTGTGGCTCACCACAGATTCCAAACTTCCATTAAAGAAATATGAGGAAAATATGTATTTTTACTTAAGGCTTGAGATTTGCAAGGGGTCCTGGGTAAGAGTATCTGGTGAGAGCAATGTAAGTCACCACACCCTGCATTTGCCTAGGTGTCTAGTCTTCAAAGGTGTGCAGGTTTGCTAAGTTTCCTTAGGTTACAACTGAACTAGGACCCAACATTTACAGCTATCCACATTAAAAATGGGGTCAATTTGTAATAGAAAAATACAAGTGGTTCCGTTGCTTTTTGGGCACTTTCCTATCATTTGCACTAGAACTACCCACAAAACCAAGGTAACATTTGGGTTGAGAGACTTGAGGGAAGGCTGGGTGGTAAGCAACTTGTGGCTCCTCACAGAATCCAGACCTTTCCTTCACAGATATGTGTGGAAAATAGGTGCTTCTAGATAAAGTTGAAGTTTGCAGGTAATGGAGGGGGGATTGAAGTGAGCATACTTTATAGGATATACAAACAGCACCCCACCCTGGACTCACTCAGTTGTCTAATTCTCAGAAATGTAGTGGACAGTAATTATTCCTTCTAAGTATATCCACAACTGAAGCACAAATTCATACTGATGGTTTTGGCACCACCAGTAGTAATAGGGTATAAGCATCAACAATATTAACAGTACCTGACTATTGGACCCATAACTTATTGTTATTAACCTGTAAAGCCACATCAATGCACCAATGACTTTACGGTCCATTTACATACCATTCATGCATGCCACACAATGTCATTCATACCGGCTGTCATGGAACCAAAATACACAACACACACATCAACAAAACACTGCCATCACATTCATAAGCCAACTGGATTAAAACACCAATCACACTGTCAGTCAACCACACTTCAACTTATAATACAAACACCCCTCTTGCATACCAGTACACATTCTGCCAGCCAACAGTCACACATTCCACCAGCCAACAGCCCCACATTCCACTAGTCTACAACCACACTTTCCACCAGCCAATAGCCCCACTTTCTACCAGTCAACAGCCACACAATCACCACTACAAACATACTGCCATCTGTGATTGCATTAGTGCCTTGAACAGTTTTACTTTGATTACAAACATTTGTTTCTACCTAAAGGACATCACAAAGAAAACAAATCTAGGTTACGATTTGGCTTCCTGTCCATGTCCATCTCACCCCACTGTCTACCACTATGTGCAACTTAATCAAAGCTTCTAGACCTGGCCCATTGATATACACCCGTAAAAAGAAATTGCCCAGAGATATTCATTTTTGATTTACGTTTTTGCATCATTAGAGAAATAATTTAGCTTGGCTAGACATTGCTAATCCAGGGCAATTTTTACTGGACAACAGTTTTAAAAATGGCAGATGTGCTGCAGTGATGATGTAATATTTCAGGAACCATGAGGCCCATGTACTACATTTTGTGTCAAAACATAGATTTTGTGGGTCAAGAGACAGAAAATAACTCCTCAGAACAACCCTCCTGCCATTTTTCAAAATCAGAATGGCGGCTCTATAATGACGTGTTTTAGCCATCATACTGGTAATTTACTTTAATATTGTTTTTGTTTCAGATTTTCCATTGATTCAAATTGACAAACATAGGTGAAGCAGGTTGTAGCACAGGATCTTTAACCCCTGACAGCGTGTTGCTAACTACAACATCTGAGGACTCATCAACAAAGGAAAATGTGTCATATGCCAAACTAATCAGAAAGAAAAGCTAACATCAACTGCGGCTGGACAGAAGAGATGAGTTTGAGTTGCTGCATAAATATGGCAAGATAAAGTTCACAAAAGATTGAAACTGATGGGTGAAAAGGATCACATAGTTTATCATTGTAACAACAAGTTTCACAAGTCATTTGCAATGGTAAAAAGCCTGAAAATAAAGCATAAAAAAAATAGCAGAAACCAGTGAAACACAACAAGAATTTGAGTCTTCTAAGAAAGCGGAAACAACCAAACCTAATGCCCATCCACTTCGAAGATCAATGGCTACCCCTTGTCCACCTCCAACAACAGATCAGAAAGCAAAGGATCTTCAACGTGTTATCTGTGATTTAGCCAGAACAAGGGTCAAAGGCTGACTAATGAACAGAGTATAGAGTATGTGAGTCTCAAAGGGAAAACATGTTTTTATCCGCAGCTAGTTTCTTCCAAGATGAAGTTTTCAGCCGCGTAGCTGATCGAAACAGTGATGTAAATGTATATGCATCAGATTTGTATGCCCACCCGAACTGCATGTATGTATAGATTAGAAAATATGAATGTACAATAAGCTCCAAGAAGCAACATAACTGCCAGCTTTCAGTTAAATTTGCACTCTTTGAAAAAGAAAATACGTTTTTAAAGCCACTCTTGAGTGCTAGCTATAGGTGTACACTCACACAGATCAGAGAAATAATGGTCAACGTTGATGAGATTTTTCTGGTGAGAATGTACAAAGACAGAATTTTTTTTTGTCAGTCTAACAAAAAGAATGAGCCACTTACGGTGTTCTCAGCTGATTTGACACCTGTCATTTTTGTTGCTAAAATAAGATCTCAGGATGCAGTAAAATTAGAAAGAACCATTTTAAGAGACATCCTGAAAGATTTAGATTTTTGACTTAATGGCAAATTTTGTGGTGCCCCAGAGCTCAGCAAATCATGTAAATCTAAAAGAATGCCTGGTGTTGTCTTAACATTTTTTTCCTTCATTGTTTAAGGTCAGCAAAGCAAAATTGTTACAAACTAAAGTTCTTGAGTTTTAAACAGAAGCCAACAACATTGATGATGGCTTTGACGATATAAGTGAAGAAGTAGAAGGCAATCCCATGAACTGAAAGGCTTATGCTGTGCAAATGTACTGACTTGTCCAAATCATGTTTTATGAATTACATCACAGCAAAAATAAAACTTCACTACACATGATGACTGCACACACAACCTATGAAAAGTGCAAAAGTTAATAATTTCAATGAATAGGATTGGTGCATCAACAAGTTATAATGACATAGTACAGAGCAGGAGCTTTTTAGCAGCTCATGCTGTAAAATCTTGTGAATCTGACCGCACGCCACTTCCAAGTCACTTTACCAGGAAAGGATTTACAATTGCTGTTCTTGATAATTTGGATTTTGAAGACTGCTCTTCTTTGTCTGGGACATCCAGCACACATGATACTGCGAGTTCTTTTTCAAGACTGTACCAATGAAATAGCTGCTGGAAAACAAGGTGTGTCAGCTGTAGCCATAAACAAATGATGTTGCAAACTTTTAACCCAACTGCCTTGCCAACATTTGCAAAATCACTACAAGCCATCAACATGTTCCAGTCTACCAGGAAATTTAAAAGTGACTAAGGATATAGATCTTCTTCTATATGATGCTATGGTCCGCAAAGCTGATTAAACTGGTGTTCCCCCAGCTAATATGACCGTGGCGCAATAGCCAGGGCCATAATACCAGGCCCTCCACTTTACTGCCAGGCTTTCACCTGGTGGACATAATCCCCAGGGCAGCAGTGCAAGCACCGCTGCCCTGGCGATTATGAGTCCCCGTCTGCCAGCCTGGCCACAGCGGTAAACACCGCCATGGAAAGGCTGCCGGTAAGGGGGACTTGGGGTGCCCCTGGGAGAACCTGCACTGCCCATGCGCTTGGTATGGGCGATGCAGGGGGCTCCCAGGCATAGCACCATCGCGCATTTTACTGCCTGAATTTCGGGCAGTGAAATGCGCGGCGGGTGCTACTGCACCCTCTTCATATCAGCATTGCCACCGGCTCTATTATGAGCCGGCAGCAATGTTGATGTGACTTTTCCACTGGGCCAGCGGACGGTAACACTGTTATCGTCCGCTGGCCCAGCAGAAAAGCTGAAATAGGGAGCCAGAAATACTGCCCACACTGGCGGTATTCTGGCACCCGCTGCCTCGGTGGTCTTCTGAGAAGACTGCCAAGGTTGTAATGAGGGCCATAATCCAAAGCCAGGCAATGTTCAATACAGTCAGTTCAAAATCAGAATACCTGAAAACCAAGTTAATAAAGTTTGTCAAGGAATGTAAAAAAAAATCTGAACTGTGTAAATATTGGGGAAATGTTTTACACGTGATAGCTTTAGTGAAAAACTTGGTACATGATCTGGAAGGTGATTGGGAGCTCCACGTGAAGACTGTGGAGTCACTGATTACTGCGTTTCATGTATTTGATTGCATAAACTACCTGAGATATGGGTCCTAGTACGTGGAATAAGTGAAAAAACTAGAGGTGGAAAAAACATACCTCTACAGAAAATACACCCAAAGGCATTTTGTGGGGAAAGGCAGAGATGGAAGGTTCAATGCTGTGGCTCCACATATGAAACTGGAACATGCAATCCAGAGATCACAGATCTAAGGGACTTTTTGGGCAATCAGGTAAAAGTGAACATGTTGCTCAATGGCAGCTAGTTTACCATGGAGTCCTTTCTATTTGAAATGTTTTCAGAGAGATGACAAATTAAAAATTAATGGACCATTGTGAAACTGTTCCTCACCACAAACATGTGGGAAAGAGAGGGGAATGCTTTAATGAACATGTTGACAGCTTTCTTCATTTCATGCAGCAGAAAGGAAACCCATTTGAAATGACTGAGTTACCACAACTTCGTGACTAAACAATATATGGATAACGATATATGACATGTCTACTACATGTCCTGGAACATGGATCAAAACTATATGTAGAACTGAAGCAGGAGATATTTGTACTGAAGGAGTAAAAACCTGTTTGACATAATCACTAAAGCTGCACTTTCATGCTTTCTATTGCCATAGTAAGAGTTACCTTTAACCAGCCACTACAAAACAGGCTATAAAAGAACAACATTTGCAAGCACACAGCGCAGTGGTTCCCAACCTTTTGACTTCTGTGGACCCCCACTTCATCAATACTGGAACTCAGGGACCCCCACTGAATGATTATTGGGATCTGCAGACCCCCCCACTGAGTCATTCATGAAAGTTTGAAGCCTAATCTGTTAATAGTATTTAATTTTCTCAGCAGTCACGGATCCCCTGAGGAGGCTTTGTGGACACCCAGGGGTCCACGGAGCAAAGGTTGGGAACCACTGACAAAGAGAGATGGATGTAGCAAAAAAAAAAAAGTGTGAATTCATCAAGGACTTTCTGTTGCATGATCTTATTCCAACAAATTCATTATTTAATGAAGATGCTGCACCTAAACCAGTGAAGCATAAACTCGTACAAGAACTCCCAAAAAAAGTCACCTGAAGAAATGTATTTAGAAAAGGTGTCCTCATTGAAAACTGCTCTTGTTGTGGACTATATGTCACAATTGCAAATGGTCAAGATTTCATCCATGCAAAACTTTGGAGAGGTCATTCAGACTGTTCTACAGATATCAAAGTAGTGTGTACCTTGCAAACTGCACACTGTCTTTGACAGTTATCTGTCAATGAATGTAAGAGATTTAGACACATTTCTGCAAATGGAACAATTGACCTTGCCTGCATCAAAAATTCAACACCGATACCTGCCCATCTTGATAAATTCTGGTCATCAATATTGAAGAAGATGACCTTGAAGATGTTGACTCTCCAAGACATTGCTCATGCTAAAGTGTACTCTAAATTTCCAGTTATTGCAATTGGAATAATTGTCAATAAGCAGTTGTTGCCTGCAAAGATATGCTCAAAAGATAAGGGCCACATTGTTCAAGAATGTAACAGCAAGTTGGAGGAAGCTGACCTTTGTGTTGTGTCACGTGTTGAGTGGGTTGTTTGAAAAGGTTGCATTCAAGTCATTGTACTGTCAAATGACATAGTCCCTCATTTCAACCTCGGCGGTCTTTTAACAAGACCATCGAGGTTCCGCCAGGCCAAAGACCGCCAGTGGTGGCGGACAGCCGCCAGCAGCCATACTGGTGGTCGACGGTGAAGTGGAGGCTGCTCCACCGTCACCGCCACGTCATCAGAACACCGTCCACCGTGATACGACCCAGTATTCGGCGTGGCGGTGTTCTGGTGACGGGGTCCTGGCGGTGGAGCAGCCCCCATGGATCCTGTTCCCTCCCAGAGGATCACCGGAACAGGTAAGGTGATCGTCCGATAGGGGAGGGGGTGGGTGTTGTGTGGTGTGTGGGTGCGTGGGGGTCAGCGTGTGTGTGTGTGTAGAGGGCTTGTGTGAGTGCGTGTATTCTTGCTGGGGTGTAATGTGTGTAAGGGAAATGTAATGTGTATGTATGTGTGCATGCATGTGGGCGTTTATGTGTGTGAGTGGTGTGAGCGTGCGTGTAGAGGGTGTGGGGGTCATGGGTGTTGGGGGAGGACTCAGGGAAAGGAGAGGAGGGAGGGGGAGACCCCAATCAGTGTCAGGGGACTAATTCCCTGGCACTGATGGTACATACAGCCATGGATTTCGTGGCGGTACGAAACTCCACGAAAACCACGGTGGTATGCGGGGTCCTGATACGGCTGGCAGTCTAGTAACGGCCGCCGGGCTAGAGACCGCTGTCTCCAGCCTGGAGTTTGTTTCCGTCATGGCGGATGGTGCAGGACATTGGCGTTTTGGCATATGCCAAACCGCCAATGTCATAATGGGGCGGTAATGACCACCGGCCTGTTTGTGGTCTTACCGCTCTTTTTCCGCCGTCCACCAGAGTTGTAATGAGGGCCATAGTTGTTATTATTGTGCTACTTAGATTTGCTGCAATGTTCATAAGTCAAGGATTGTCATAGTTATACATACGTTATGGAACCAGTGAGAAATGAGATTTAGGCCCTCATTACAACCCTGGCGGTCGGTGTTAAAGCAGCAGTAACACCACCAACAGGCCAGCGGTAAAAAAAAATGGAATCATGACCATGGTGGAAACTGCCAACACAGACAGCCACTTTAACAATCCGACCACCACGGCGGTAGCAACAAACACTGCGGCGGTTACCGCCAACAGCCAGGCGGAAGACAAGGTTCCACCCACTGTATTAGAAGAGGCTTATCCACCACCGTTTCCGGGGTGGTACCAATGCCATCAAAAGCACAGTGGAAACAGTGTTCTAAAGGGAAACGACTCACCTTTCGACACTCAAGGAAGAACCAGGACGCCATGGAGCACAAGCTGCAGGTCTTCCCCAGGCTGGTGTATCTGCTCATACACCAGGAGCACCAACGATGGCAACAACGACCACGGTGAGTACTGCACCTAGCACACAGGGGAGGGGGGAGTAAAAAGAGAGTCACACACACAACAGGCAACACCTCCGCCCCCACCCTCACCCCCAACACCATCCACACAAACACATGCAACAACATTACATATATACACCGTAACCCTCAAGAATAATGCAAGGACAAAAGAAATGGAGTCAAATTAGTGTAATATTAGAAATACGTTCAGAAATCAAAAACAGTATTAACAATATATACAATATATACAAAAGGCGGGACAATGCCCACTCAAAATGTCCGTGGCCCACTAGGCCAAAACACGTAGGCCAAGCCCACACATTACTCCTGTCTCAATACGGAGAGAACACTGCAGGGGCATCAGGTCAAAAACACACAGGCACCTCAGGGGGACGGGGAAGGGTGGGCACCTCAGCCAGAAGATGGTACAATGCCATTTCTCCTAGAGGGGGCTCCATGCCCACTGCTTGGTCCTGGGGAATGCAAGGCCACAGTCTCTCAAGTGGGTGATTTGCCCACTGCTTGGTCCTGGGGAGTGTAAAGCCACAGTCTCTCAAGTGGGTGGTTTGCCCACTGCTTGGTTCTGGGGAGTGCAAAGCCACAGTCTCTCAAGTTGGTGCTTTGCCCACTGCTTGGTCTTGGGGAATGCAAAGCCACAGTCTCTCAAGTGGGTGGTTTGCCCACTCCTTGAACCTGGGGAGTGCAAAGCCACAGTCTCTCAAGTGGATGCCTTCTTCCACTGGTTTTGGAGGGGGCTTTGTGCCCAGTGTGCTTCATCCTGCCAAGGATAGGGTGAGTGGATGCCTTCATCGACTGGTTCTAGAGGGGGATTTGTGCCCAGTGTGTTTCACCCTGCCAAGGATAGGGTGAGTGGATGCCTTCTCCCAGTGGTTCTGGAGGGGGCTTTGTGCCCAGTGATGCAGCACATGGGGAGTGCAAGGTCACAGTCACTCACCTGGGTGTCAGACCCACATGATTTTCTGTGGGCAGGATGCATGACACACCATGGAGGCAGGACTACAGTCCATCCGCCGGCGGGGACAGCTGTACAGTGGTTGCAGTGCCAGTGCAGGTGTCAGTACTGCCAGTGGTGGGGGGAGGCTCCAGCCCTTCTCCTGCAGCCTCGGACAGCAACCCACTGGGGCTGCTGCTGCTGGCAGTGGTGCTGCTTGTGGCGGTGCAGGTGGCAGTGCTTGCAGCGGTGCTGCCCGCGGTGCAGGTTTTGGTGCTGCCAGTGGTGGAGGGAAGCTCCAGCCCTTCCCCTGCAGCCCCGGACAGCTGCCCACTGGGGCTGCTACTGCTGGCAGTGGTGCTACTTGCGGCGGTGCAGGTGGCGGTGCTAGCGGCGGTGTTGGTGCTGGCTGCGGTGCAGGTGTCGGTGCTTCCAGTGGTAGGGGGATGCTCCAGCCCTTCCCCTGCAGCCTCGGACGGCTGAAGTGCCCTAGCTGGTGTTCTGTGCCCCTTCTTGCCCTTGGCAGGTGGTGGTGCTTCCTTGCTTCTGCCAGCTGGAGTCTTTGCCTTGTCCTTGCTGGCTGGTTGTGCCTCCTTCTCCTTGCTGGATGCTGTCCCCTTTTTGCCCTTGCCAGGTGGTGGAACCTTCGTGGCCTTGGCAGGTGTTGATGGCGCACTGGCTGGGCTGACTAGTGCCTCCTTAGAGCCTCTCAGAGCTGAAGAAACTACAGCGGGTGTGTACTTGGTGGCTGAGGTGCTGGGCTGGGTTCTGGCCACCCTAGCCCGAGGTGAAGGATGGGAGGGAGGGGTAGGGAAGAGGTCAATGTTGGCTACGAAAAGCTTCTTAGGGACATTGGGGCGGGAAGAGGGTGAAGGTTTGGGAGTGGAGGAAGAGGGAGTGTTTGTAGGAGGTGTAAGTCTGCTGTGTTTGGGTGTCGAGGTGCATGAGCTGGATGCTGTTGTGAGGTGGATGGCTGTTGGGTGGGTGTGTGCTTGCTTTTGTGTACTTTGGGAGAAGAGGTCACAGACAGTGGGAGAGGACACAGGGGATGTGTGCATGGATGTGGGGGTGGTGACTGCCAGTGAGGGGCGTGTAGTGATGGAGGTAGTGGATGAGGATGTACTGCATGCATGTGTGAGTGGAGACGCTACTAGGAGGGAGGTGGATGAGGAGGGGGACACAGTGGAGGCATTGGATGTTGATGTGTCTGCATGGGGATGGTGCTTGTGTGAATGCCTGTGAGATGAAGTGTGGTGCTTGTGTTTGCCAAAGCCACTTCTGTGTGTTGATTTGGGTGAATGCTGGTCTGAAAGTGTGCTTGGGATGGGTTGGGGTTGAGGGGATTGGGACTAGGTAGAGGAAGTTGGAGGGGGAAGGCTGGATACAGGGTCAATGGCTGCCATCAGTGCAGAGGCCAGAGCCTGAAATGCACTCTGGTGGGCTGACACGCCAAAGTGATTGCCCTCCAGGTATGCATCGGTTTGTTGCAAATGCCTTTCAAAACCCTGGATGGCACTCAGTATGGTTGACTGCCCAGCAGTGAGAGATCTCAGGAGGTCAAAAGCCTCCTCCCTGGGGGCAGCAGGGCTGACTGGGGCAGGGAGTGAGGTGCCTGGGGTGAAGGGGATGCCCACCCTCCTGGGTAAGCGGACACAGGAAACATGCTGAGGGGCCGTTGGGAGGGCGGTGCTGGTATGGGGTGGCAGCTCTATCTGTTGTTGGGGTGGGCACAGAGGTATCCCCCACTGCCAGGGAGCTTCTATCGGAGCTGGAGGAGTGCTGACTGTAGTGTCCCCTCCTGTCTCTGTCGTGGTGCTCCCCTCGCCCTCCGTCCCACTGGTGCCCTCACCGTTGGTGGATTCGGCCTCCAGGCCCATGTGGGATGCAGCTCCCTCCGTCACAGGTGCCTCTGCTCCTCTGCCAGATGATGCTAATGCACACAAGGACAGGGTGACAAAACAAGAAGGGAGGGAGAGACAGAGAATACACTTGGTCAATGCCAGCAACAGCACTACTGTTGGCGTACACAACACACAGATCAGCCCTATGCACTAGGCCATGCCTACCAGTTACAGAGCTAATCACCAGCCCATGGGGTACATTGCCCAATGCCATTGGCTGCACACCTGGAACCAACAGGACCCTGCCCACTAGTAGATGCCCACTAACACTATTGGGGTTGGAGTGCTTCAGAGCCTGCCCAACAAGGGACCGATCCTGCCAGTTCGCCCTGGCCTGGGGGCACCCACAGCCCACATCCCCACCCAGGTACAACCTTAACGCGCACAAAGTCATGATTCAGAATCTGTGCTCACCCCCTTGTGGCTGCTGTGATGCCTTCAAGTGCCCATCCAACTCCGGATAGTCCACTGCCAGGATGTGGAACATCAGGGGGGTCAGGGTACGACGGGCACCCCTTCCTCGTTGGAAGGCCAGCCCCAGCTGGGCCTCCGCCGTCTTCCTTGCCCAGTGGCGCAGGTCCTCCCACCATTTGCGGCAATGTCAAAGGCCCCAATGGTCCGCACCTCCTTGGCGATGGCACACAAAATACCCTTTTTCTGATGGGCACTGACCTGCAGGAAAATATGCATAGAAACATGGGATTAGTGATACAGTCCGGACTGTTACACTCATGGCCCACAATATCCCTCCCATCCCCTTACACACATACATTGACCACAAGACATGTAGCACTCTGCCCAGGACTCCTCAGCCCCCCCTACACAAGGCTTACACACACAGCAATCCATACATTCATGGCCCACGCATCATGCTCACAGTGTACTCGCCTATTTGTCTGGAGGACCATAGAGTAAAGTATACTGGGGTAGGACCCCATCCACCAGTCTTCCAACTCCTCCGAAGTGAAGGCGGGGGCCCTTTCCCCAGACACTCCATCCATTGTCGCTTCCAGACATAGGTCACAGCAGCACTTGCAGTGTGGGTCCTCTCCTGTTGAAGGTCAGGTAGCAAGTGAGTGAACAGATAGAAAATGGCGGTCATGTCTGCGGCGGTGCATACTGTCACTGCCGGCGTACATCGCCATTGGCTCCTGGAACCCATAGGGCCCAATGATAACCAATGCAAAGTTGCATGGCCGTCGTTGACCGCCGACTGCAACGGTACACAACGCCAGCGGAATTATCTAATTTCCACTTGTCTCTCCTCACAGGTCAGGCAGCCGCCATTTCAGGGGGGCACAGGCCATGGCACCTAACTGCGTCTCAGCACATCAACTGACTTTCTTATTCACATACAGTCTCTGTAAAGGAAGAAATTAATTTTAATTTTCACATATGTGTGAATATGACCCTCTGCTCACCGTTTTCCACCCTAGAGTTCAACCGCTGAGGATGAATAGGAGATGGAGACATCCTCCCGTGTACAGACCCCTGGTGGACCTGGTGACAATGGAGGACAGGCACATTATCCTTACCTTAGGACTTGATAGGACCACAATCCAAGAACTGTGTGCCCAATTGCGGCCAGACCTGATTTCAGCTATCTGCCAGCCCACAGGTATCCCCCCTCTATTGGAGGTCATGTCAGTGCTCCATTTCCTGGCAAGTGGTTCCTTCCAAGCAACAGTTGCCATGGCATCAGGGATGTCTCAGCCAATGTTCTCCAATGTGTTGACCAGAGTGTTGTCTGCCCTGCTGAAACACATGCGCAGCTACATCATATTCCCCCAGGTGGCCACAGCGAAGGATGACTTTTATGCCCTGGGACATATCCCGAACATCGTTAACGCCATTGATGGAACACATGTACCATTTGTCCCCCCCTCTGGAGAAATAAACAAGTGTTCAGGAATAGAAAAAGCTTTCACTCTCTGAATGTGCAGATGGTGTGTTTGGCGGACCAGTTCATCTCCCATGTGATTGCCAAGTATCCTAGCTCTGTGCATGATGCCTTTATCTTGAGGAATAGCAGCATTCCATATGTGATGTCTCAACTCCAGAGGCACTGGGTGTGGCTAATAGGTGAGCCCATGGTCCCCACCCTGTTGATGTAGGTATATGGGTGTGGGGTTGTCCCTAAGGGTGAGTGTGTCTCTAACAGGTATCCCTCGATATTTGCAGGGGACTCTGGTTACTCCAACCTCTCATGGCTACTGACCCCAGTGAGGAAAGCCAGGACAAGGGCAGATGAACGTTACAAAGAGGCACATGGGCGAAGAAGGAGGATCATTAAAAGAACCTTTGGCCTCCTGAAGGCCAGATTCCGGTTCCTCCATCTGACAGGTGGACTCCTGTACTACTCACCCAAGAAGGTGTGCCAGATCATCGTTGCATGTTGCATGTTGCACAACCTGGCCTTGAGACGCCAGGTGCCTTTTCTGCAGGAGGATGAGCCAGGAGATGGTCTAGTGGCAGTGGTGGAGCCTGTGGACAGTGAGGAATAGGAGGTAGAGGAAGAAGATGTGGACAACAGAAGTTCACTCATTCAACAGTACTTCCAGTGACACAAAGGTAAGACACTGTAACTTTCCTTTCTATTGCAGTTTTGTGTTACACATTGGACATGGCAGCCTGATTTGCCTATGTCTATGGCCACTTACTGTACCCTTTGGCATCTCTATTTTCAGATCTCTGTGCCCTATTCTGGCTTCTGGTGTGTTTGCTGCTGCCCACTACAGGTCATACCTATGTATATGTAACTGTACATATGAATTGCAATGTTTACAGCTTGTTAAACTAAAACATATTTCAATCATTTGAAAGACTCCATACTTGTCTTTGCTCCAAGGGTGTTTATTTAAGTGCTGATAAGTAGAGGGGGGTGTGCAATGGGCTGGGGTGATGGTGGAGTCCAGTCTATTTGTATCACAAGTGCATTGTCCAAGGGGGCATAGGAAGTGGAGCAATGGCAGTTCAAGGTGGAAAGGGTGACAGAGTGGGACACAAGGGTGACATTCAGCAGAGTCTTATTTCCTGGCGGGGGACTTGGCATTGTTCTCTAGCTTCTGCCTGGATCACAGGGACCATTTGCAGGGTGGTTCTCCTTCTCCAGGGGGTGGGGTGCTGGTGGCCTATTGGTCCTGTGGTGGGGCCTCCTGTCCACTAGCGCCAGCGGAGGTGGAGGGCTGTTCTTCAGTGTGGCTAGTGTCGGGCCTGTTGGTGTGACGCTGCCTCCCTCATGGTGTTGGCCATGTCAGCCAGCACCCCTGCAATGGTGACCAGGATGGTGTGGATGTGTTTGAGGTCCTCCCTGATCCCCAGGTACTGTCCCTCCTGCAGCCGCTGGGTCTCTTGCAACTTGTACAGTGTCTGGCCCAAGGTCTCCTGGGAATGGTAGTATGCTCCCAGGATCCATGCAAGTGCCTCCTGGAGAATGGGTCCCCTGGGTCTGTCCTCCCCCTGTCGCACAGCAGTCCTCCCAGCTTCCCTGTTGTCCTGTGCCTCTGTCTCCTGAACTGTGTGCCCACTGCCGCTGACCCCAGGTCTCTGATTATCTTGGGTTTGTGGGTTTGCCTGGGGTCCGTGTAGTGGTGGACACACTGCTGATTTACGTGTCCTGTGATAGAGTGATGGGCCCACTGGGTGGGTGCCGTGCTGGTGTTTCCTGAGGGGGGAGGCTCTGTGGTGGGTTGTGACTGTGGCAGGGTAACCGATTGTCCAGAGGTCCCTGATGAGCCAAGTTGGTCATTGTGATCCAGGTGTGCAGAGCTGCTGTCATCACTGTGGGCCTCTTCTGTGGAGAGACTGGATGTTGGTGGCACCTCTTCTCTGGTGACGTTGAGTGTGGGTCCTGTGGGGATGTAAATGCAGTGTTATTGTATCTGCGTGTGCCATCTTGTGCATGGATATGTTTCCCTCTATGGTTGTTATTAGCAAGACATGTTTGGGTTGTGTGAGATGTTATTGGTTTGGCTAAAAGATTGTCACTACTGTGCATGCTGTGGCGATGGGTGTCCATGCAGGGCTGTGATGGGTATCCATGCATTGGTGTTGCATGCAGGACTTGGTATTGGGATGGGTGGTTTGTGATAGTGGGGTATATGTGAGGTGGTAGAGTGATGGGTGTGATGGTAGGGGTAGAAGTTTGTGATGGCATGCAGGTAGGGTGGGGGATATAGTAGTAAAGGTTTTATTTACCAGAGTCCAGTCCTCCTGGTACTCCAGCGAGGCCCACAGGATGCATGATCGTCAAGACTTGCTCCTCCCATGTTGTTAGTTGTGGGGGAGGAGGTGGAGGTCTACCGCCAGTCCTCTGTACGGCTACCTGGTGTCTTGCAAACACAGAAGGCACCTTCCCCCATAGGTCTTCCACCTCTTCCTGATGTCATCCCTTGTTCTGGGGTGCTGTCCCATGGCATTGACCCTGTCCACAACTCTCCGCCATAGCTCCATCTTCCTTGCAATGGACGTCTGCTGAAACTGCGATCCGAATAGCTGTGGCAATACCCGGATGATTTCCTACTCCATGACCCTTAGCTCCTCCTTTGAGAACCTGGGGTGTCCTTTTGGTGCCAGTGGTGTAGTGTGAGTGGTATGTGTGAGGGTGTGTGGGGTAATGTGTTGGGTTGTGTGCTGTGAGGTGCTAGGATGGAGTATGGGTAATGGTGTTATGTGGCTGTGATTCAGTGGGTGTTCCTGGCTTCTCTCTCTCTCAGTTGGCAATATTTTGTTTCAGTGCAAGGGTTGTGGGTAATGTGGGTGTGTGTTTTATATTGGTTTGGGTGTGTGGGTGTGGTGTGTGTATCTGTGTTAGGTGTGTATATGTTGATTTGTCCAATGTGGTGTAGTTTTGTAGTGTGTGTGTGTATTTTGAGCACAGCAGTGTGTACTGCCAATAGTTTACCGAGGTTGAATGACCGCTGAGGTGATTCATGGGTCATGATGCTGTGGGTGTATTTCTGTTGGCGTAACGGTGTGGGTTTTGGTACCGCCAGTTTATCACTGACCTTTGGTCTGGCAGACTTGTGAGGGTATCTGTATAGTGGCGGATATCTTTGTGTGGGTCATAATACCCGTAAATGTATACCGCAGTGGTCACAGTATGTTGGTGGCCGCCAGCACAGCGGTCAATGGCATTTACCACCAGGGTTGTAATGAGGGCCTTAATCCTGCTTCATTTTCTATACAAAAAACTTGACCCAGAGATGTCCAGTGTTTTTATCAAGGCACATATTCTTAAGGTGATGACACTTTGAACAAAATTGGAACAAAGCTTTTAGTATTTAACTCCTGAACCTGTGAAGTTTCCAAAACGATTTCCTGAGACAGAAGAATGTGACTTTAAAGATGTAGAAAAATACGTTGTTTGTGTGTGGAAAATGAGTTCTGACTGTCAGACATTTGCCGATCTTTGGTACAGAGAGTTCATGAGATCAGTCCTGATAAGTAACCTTCCACTGACGTCATATTCTGTGTGTGGACACATTAAAAGAGCACTCTACTTAATCAGAGGATATGTAAATATTTTGGATCATGCACATGCAGAGAAAGATCCATGTGAATATTGTAGGGGAGATTCTTATGGGGTATTAAAACCTACAAAATGTTGAAAGCCTCTCCCCACAGAATGTACAAGTATATGTACTTGCACAACCTGTGCTACAAAAATATGTCGCTGTTGATATGCTCTTCTCAACTGTTGAACATTCTGCAAATGTACCACTAGCAATTGTTGAAAAAAAAAAATAAAGTGAACTATTAAAATGTGCCTAAAAATAGGAGTGATAAACATTACTCATTTCAAATTCAGATCATAAACATTGTTTGGTGTACATAAAAGGATTGAAAAAAACATAATTTCTTTCATTTCTATGTCTCTTCTCTCCCTATTATAGCTGCCATTGTATGAAATGGCAGAACGGTTATTCTGAGGAGTTATGTTCTGTCTTTATAACCTCTATAACCTATGTCTGGCACCAAAATGAAATATATAGGTCTCGTGGTTCCTGAAATATTAAATCATGACTGCAACATTTTTTTAAATGTCCAGAACAAATTGGCCCGGATCAGCAATGTCTACCCAACCTAAATTACTTCTCTAATGATCAAAAAACACAAATCAAAAATGAAGCTTTTCAGACAACAAATTTGTTTTCTGCAGTTTATCAGGAGGCCAGGATTACTCACCATGGAAACCTGATTAGGCCCAGAGATATTGTTTTTCTTGCACCTTCAGCATACTTGATCCAACACATTCCAGTGAGTAAAAGTCAGATATGGTGTGTCTGAGGATGCATATTTGCCCATTCCTCAGACAGTGTCAGCAAATATACCTTTGTAAATGGATGGATGCATTCTGGAGCAGACTATACTAAGGGCCTGATTTCGGCAGGCAAGGTCACTCTGTCACAAATGTGACCAATATCTTTTACTGCACTAAATCTTATGGCACTTAATTCAGAAGGCATAATATCCGTCATGACTATGATGGACTATCCAAAAATCTAAATCAAGACCTAAATTCTCTAAAGAGCACATCTGGAAAGAATAAGGACATTAGGATTTGGTGGACAAGTTACTCAGTCAAAACATGACACATGTCCTATTGACCATTCTCGGCAATGCACTCACTGAAATGCACTTGTACTACAGTGGATATAACTTCCACCATATAATTGATGGGAGATTAAGGTGACAAGCAGACAAAGAGTTCTTCTTTCACAATTAGATGCACTAATTTACAAGGCTACACAGCTACTCATTTCATGCCCTATGGAAAATTATGAATCCAATGGTTAGTAACTCTTTGTCTATGTGGTCAACTTCAGTCCGTTCCCCAGAAGTTCACTTTTGTGTGATACAAAGTGAAGGAAGTTGACTGACACAAGCCAGTCTGAAATAGGCACTGGAGACAACAATATCTTCTCTCCAGACTCTCTCTTCGATGGGCACAAACTGCATCAGTGGTATCGGTTACTCTTTTGCTCTGTTGCAGGAATGCAGTCAGCAAAATGTTGAACCTGCAGCCTTACAACATCCTCAACAACAGACGAAGAAGAGGCTACTGCTTCTACTGCAGTAGGGTTTTCAATAACAGACAACTGAAAGTCAAAGAAATATATCAGTGTTACTGCTTTGGTCTGCTGATAGACAATATATGGACTATATGTTGGCAACTGCATAAGGTGAGTAGCAAACTTCTTATACCATGTGTGAATTGTACAACTCGCATTATATGGTTGAAGAACTTGGTCGTTTTTATCCACTCCACCCATGTACCTTTTGTAATCAAGTATACTTGTGAGCTTGTAGACTTGTGCCATATTTCCCTAAACCATGATGGGAGTAGTGTTCTCATCGTGAACTGTAGTTAGCACATATACTTTCCCCCTGTCTGACAACTTCACATCAAGCTGTTTGTTGCAACTCAACACAACACACTACTCAGCTGTTTTTGGAGATTCCTGCAAACAGGCTCCTGAGGGAATCATCTGTGGTACTAATGGTACCGCAAAAAAAAAGTGCCAGCTTTGCACAGTTCACTAAACAACTGGAGTCCTCTATAGAAGTTATTTACATAAAGGTTATGAACTTTATGAAGGAAAGATTAGGTCCTATACGATCTTCTCACAATCTTCTCACTACCTCCTAACGTGAAAGGACAACCTACAAGATTTATTGCAGAGTTTTTCCCTGTGTAAACTCCCAAGCTGTACAGAGAGTAGAGCTCTCTCCCAACATGTACATCTTGATGCCATAACAAATTATTTTACTAGGTATCTACTGTTGAAATAGCAGTTGCCTTTGTACAATATCAAGGGCTCCTCAACTACTATATACTTTCCAGGACTATACATCTCTGGAAACTTATTAGACACATGTTCAGTAACAGGTCGAAGTTTGTAACCTCCCATGTTCTGGGTGGTCCTGAGGCAATGCAGCAAATTTGTCATTGAAATGTAGCATACACTGCAAAATCAAAAACCGATCTATGCTCATGGCCTGTACGAAGCAGGCTGTTGCCCAAATGTAGACCTGTAGGAATGTGTGTTTGGTTAGTGTACTATTCCCATCTTGAGTGTTAGTCCCAGAAATGTTTTCAGCTCTTCAAGTGAAGTGGGAATCTATAGGTGTGCCCTAGAGTGAAGTGCCAAACTGCCTCCAGGCTCCCTCAGAAACTTTTCAGAATATAAATGTGTTTGCTGCTCAATCTCCTCAAGGGTGTTGGCATGCAAAAGAAATTAAAGTAGTCAATAATCAAACAAATTGCTAAATTGACCTTACATCCAGCATCTCCAGTGAACGGGGAATTTACAGACTGAACTAAACTAGGATTCTGCCAAGTGAGCATTCTGTCTGGGCTCAACACCCTAGCTGGTGAAAGGGGAGACTTTCCCCTTTCCAGTGATGCCTCTCTCAAATTTTAAGAGTCTGGCTGGTGGGGCAACAACCTACTGGTATTAACAAGAGCCTCTTTCTTGCTCCTCTTCGCACTGTCCAGTTGTTTCAGTGAAATCAGCATGCTGTGCAGTTCCACATCAGCATCAACTCAAACCACCATGTGGGGAAGCCTCCGGTCATAAAAACTGAGCTTTGCAAGCGACCCCTGGAAGGTGAACCAGTTGACGTCCTCCACACTGAAGAAGTAGTGTAAAGGACATCAACGAGTCGTCCTGCATATCTAAGGGGTTAACTTCTCTCTCTCCCTGTTTTGCATGTTAGCAACCTTTGTTGTACCTATCCTTTATTTCTGAGAGAATGATATTATGGTATTTTAATTATTCTTTGTGCCATAGATTTTGTACAGTAATTATCCATGCTGCACTTTTGTTGTGTTGTGAAGCTCTGTATTTAATGCTGGTAGTGAATGAAATAAGTGAGCTGAGTTTATATTTGGTTTTAGGTATGAAACATTTTTTTAAAAGGACTACACCATTTTAAGCTGTTCAAAATATAGCTGACATACACCTCCATGTCATGCATAACACCTTCAGCCATTTTTGGCAATATACATTCAGGGGGTTTGAGCCCATACTGTCAGCTTTAAAAAAAAAAAACTACAAGCCCCACAATGCAAAATGCTGTAAGCTGAAAAGCTAGGAATGACTGATGATTTCAAATGCCACAGTGAAACTTGGCACATTAGTGAAATGCAAAACAGTTGCTTGCAGCAGGGGAGTTCACTCTGAAATAAATTAAGTTCCTGGTATTTCTAAACTGGTCTTCTTGCCAAGAGAAGAGAAGGCACCTCCCCATACCCAACCCATTGTCTCTACTCAGAACACAATTTTAATACCTCATCAGGGCTAAGCAGTAATTCGACTACTAATGGAGAGCTAATGCAAATTAACCTCTAGAAGCTTCAGGCAAGGAAAATGTAATTTTGTAAAATATTCTTGTACTTAATATTTATTAGAATTTGACTTCTTTAATGAATTGAGTATATATTAAGTTTCAAAAAAGAGGGGGTTGCATCATGTTTCTTCCTTCTCCCAAACCAGTGATAGCAAAATGAATATTTAATCTCACTTTCCATTGTTTCTGTATGGTCTAGTCAGCCTTGGTACAGTGAAAATAGGTTTCAATTGTTAGGCATTGTAAGGAGGACAGAATAACTTTAAATTTCTACATGTCGTACTTTAGAAATACCATGCACCCTGTCTTGTGGGCTGCAAGGCCTACATAGAGGTCACTTAATAATATTTAAAAGTGAAGTTTTCTCCTGTCAAAAATGGACATTTTTACAGGTTGTGCTGCATGGTTTAAATTGCAGCTGCCAAGGGGTACAGGGGAAGCCCTGGAGTAACGTCTGCCTGGTCACATAGTGGAAGGCATAGTAGAGCTGCTGTCCATAAATGCCATTTAACTTACCTTTACCATGGGTTTATTTTGGGCACCATATATGATGGTCTTATAGGAAAGTTAAATATGCCAATTAGGAGATAGCCAATTTTATCATGTTTAGGCACTCTGGCCTTGTTAGTAGTATTCCATAGTACAGTCAAACAACCAGCAGAATCAGTCTACAAACAATTTGGGTGATGACACAAAATGAGGCACTTTCTCTCAGCTTGGCTCTACATCCTTTTTCTTTCAAGGCCCAAATAACAAAAGTGAGAGTAAACCTAGGTGCATAGTAATAAGGATGTGTTTGCCTGAGACGGACTTTTACTTTGGAATTCACAAAGTTTTGAGTTTTTCATGCAGTCTATGATTTTTGAGGGTGCAGTATATAGACGTATGATTCTTGAGAATTTCCATGCAAAATTCCTGTTTACTAATGTATGGCAAAGCAAATTGCAGACAGAAGGGGAATCCTCCAGTGTAGAAAATTACAGATTGCCTAACACTATCTATATTCAGGTGTGATAAAACTAGAGCTTGGACTCTTGTTGATGATGTGTTCTTTGAAGGAGAGGGTGTGTCAAGAGTGGATCACAGTAATTTTTGTATTAGGTGTCAGCTGGGAATAAAATCTGTTCAGGTTCATTAGAGAGAGTAAGATTTCAATGTGTTGCTTTGTCTCTTGGTTGGGTTGAATTTTAGATATGTTTTAGACATCCAGTTCTGAAAGAAGCAGAGGCAGGTTTTGAGTTTTTGGATTTCTTGAGCAGTATATAAATATTTGACACCAAAACGGTGTGCCATGGAAGTTATGGTCATAGAGATACCCACCCTATAATGTTCATATATAGTTAGGTGTGCCCCAGTCAATGACTACAGGCTAGGGCAGCATGTCAGAGCAAGGCTGGATATCTATGTACTGGAAAAATGATCTGATCATCTTACCAAATAAAGTAAATAACCATAAATAGTTCTGCAAAGTAAAGTAAAAAACAAAACATTTGCTAATAAAAACTCATTGCCATAAAATACAAAAATCAATCATTTATATTATTACCTAGAGGGAAAAATGAATTAGTTAGCATATATGTATGCACACATTCAGCCTTGTTTCACAGATAATAAGGAACAAATGGTGCAGAACTAACAAAAAAAACCTTATCATCTTAGGTGAAATTGTTGTCAACATATACCATACAACTTAAAACTGTATTCTGAAACCAAATATGGATTCCTAAAGGCAAAAATGAGAGAACAGAGAAAGGCCATAATTCCCTGGATCCCCATAACCCACTGTGTCTTGTAACAAGAAGTGGAAAAAGGCTGAGTAAGCTTATCCTTTATCTAAAATGAAGCTGTTGGCAACCATTAAGTACATTGGTTACCACTACATCGTCATGATAAGTATGTTATTTTTTTACCTCAATCGGTCTACCTAATCCTGATAACTATCATATTTACCTCTAATACTTTGTTGAACTGACTGTGCGATGTAGTGGGTAGGTCAATGTAGAGGATACAACATTATTGCCATGTGATATAATAGATGAGATATGGAGGCAGTATGCTGCTAGTTATATAGGCAAAAGAACACATAGATTTTCTCCAGTCTCCATTGTAAAATTATTTTTGCCCACTGTTAGACACAATAGAATGGAAAAATATATTTTAATCTAAAGAGTGGTCCTTGAAATTAGGATTTAGCCTGTATCCATTCGGTCAGTTTCTGATTATGAGGAAGCAAAATCATGGAAAATCAGTTTTCTTCTCTCAAAACCCTTTTATTTAACTTTAATTATCTACATAAGTACTTATGGGGGCTTTCTGACAGCTCTCCTCATCCATTGTATGTTGTGTCATTCACATTTTTCTTCTGCCCACTACAGTGTACAGAATTGCACAATGGGTCACCTCACATTGGCCATTTGATAACTTCACTGCGAGGGACAGCATTCTGCACCTTCATGAGGAGCAAATCCACAGTCACAGTAGTTCCCTTATGGCACATTTTGCTTTTTGTGAACCAAAAAATACTTTTGCTTTTAACTTTTTTGTATACTGGAAATGGCTCAGTATCTTCCACACAATAACGTTTTATAATTATCATGACAAAACAAGGCAACAATTGACAAACTCTCACCTATCAGCCTTGCCAATGCTTGTAGTCATTGAACTTGTAAGTATTTTCTAAACAAATGTTAATTTAATGTGACCAAAAGAAACTATTTTCTACGTTATGTATTTAAATACTCTTTAGGGCAGGGCTAAGTGAATATGGGCGATTTTCTGTCCTGTCAGCCAATCATATTGATCAACCCGCGGCTGCTGACATCCAGATTGGAGGGAGGTTGTGTGAACAGGAGGAGCAACATCTGATAAAACAAATTGACCTATCTTGGCCTAGTGCCATAGTGTCCTTTGTGAGATGATGGCCATGTCATTCCAGCCAACTGATTTTGTTGCGCGCTGACAAAATGGAAACACAGCCTCCCCCTCCAAAGAGATGTTCTTTGAGATAGTCTGTTATACCCTCGCAAATAGCTTATCTTCATCCTGTTGAATGCATGAGTATTGAGGGAGTCAGAATAACATATTTATAAAAGGTTATGTGATAGACTCTCTCCCGTTAAACAGGATCAAACACTCAAAAGCATTTTAAAATGTTTTAATCCTTCTTTAAATGTTCTTACACTCAGAAGTTTATCAAATTTTAATACATGATCACTTAGCATTCAAAACAATTTTTCTTATCAATAGCCCAACATGCTGCAGAACAAATAGTTCAAGATTACATGGCTCATTCTACTCATATGTTACATTCTAGTTGTGTACTGTAGGGTTTTTTAAAATGCAATCCTCTTTCTTCCTGTACTTACACCACAATGCCACTTTACCAGTTCTGACTTTAAAACAAAACAACCAACATAGCTAACATGCATCATCTCAAATAAGGCGTGTGTTGTTGTCACATGATTTATTACACAATTATGGCATACCTATAATTGTCATTCATACAACATACTATCTCAATTTTGCAATCATGATAACAAATAAATGTATGTGACATCTAAAAAACACCACCAGTTCACAACATATATAATTTCGGAGAGTTTATTTTCTCTGTCCTTCAAAGATGTTATTCATTTTCCATGACTCTTCTGTCTAAGTTTACAACAAATATCTTCATCACCTGGCCAAATACATATCAGCTAAACAAATGTCTTAAGTGGTGAGTAACCTCTTTCATTTCATAAAGAAATAACATAGCAGACAGACACATCATACTAGATTGTAAAATACAGCTGTATGTGACCATCTCATTCGGACTTTTTTTATCTACGACATTTCTCTTTGCATTACTTTCTGACATATATTGCATCCTCTTTTAGATTGTACTACAATTTCTCAAACTTGATAATCAATTATTGTTTCATATCTCCATTATCCACAAAATATCTTGTTTTTGTTTCCAAATTCTGATATATGCCCTGAATTCCCAGCTATAAAACATTTCTGAGCTTATTAATATGAATATTTAGACAGAGTAAAGTATTCGCTCCTTTCCCAAATTAGTTATAAGTATGATTACTTAAAATAATATGCCCAAGCCCATGAGTAGTAGTACTAGTCAAAATGGGGCCAGGGATTTAGCTGGAATTACTGTCAGGCTATTAAGGCCTGATTACGACCTTGGTGGATGGGATACTCTGTCACAAATGATATCCTGCCCGCCGTTTTACAAGTTCCATAGATTATAATGGAACTTATAATACGATGGATAGGATATCCATCCTAGGATCCCTCCAGACACCACCACCAGTTACAAGGAGGACACACAGCGTTGCAGGGGTCTCCACATGAATCACCAAACAACCAAAATATCCCAACTGCTAGTACTGACACGGCCTTGAACACCGAGGACCCACAGACCACCTTTCAGAGGACAGTGGTAGGAGTCCAGCGGGAGCTAGCCAAGCAGGTGCAGGTGGTGATGGAGCATGTGGCTGGCAGCCTAGAGGGAGTGTGGACATGCCTCATACCATGTAATGAGAACACAGCTGCCATCGGAGGCACACATTCCCCACTGCGTGGAGTCCAGCAGTCCCTGGCAGACATAGCTGCTGCCATGAGGGAGAGGCCACAACAATTCCCCTCCCAAACTGGCAGCAGCATAGCAGACAACAGGCTAGAGTTCATTCAGCAGGAAGTGGCCTTCCTCAGGGGAGACATGGCTGTCTACCATCGCAATGTTGCAGCTACATTGAAAAATCAGCAGTTCTTCCTTGCTGCAATGATGACTTCTGTCTTACCACAAATGGCAGCTGCTGGGAACTTGGACTCCACATCTTTATCCCCTGAAGTCTGTGTGACCCCCTCTACCTCAACAACAGCACCACCAACAGCACAAGAGGCACCACGCACAACAGAGGATGAAGATGTGGAACAAATTACTTTCAATAGCAAGCGTACCCGGTAACACCAGTATGTGCCACATGGACAATTCTTCTTAGTTCTGGTCTCAAGATCATGCCAGTGTCATGGCAGTATACAATGTGCTCTCTTCACCCACCCACTGTTGACCTGTCTGCTAGGTACTGTCATTATCCCTGACATACCAATTGCCAATTGTTGTTCTTCCTTACTAATGGACACTGCTCCTGAGTATGTCTCATGACATGTCCCTCAACCCTGGACTTTGATTGTGTCAAATACACTAATGGGGTCTCAGAACTGGACCTTGTTAATAAGTCACTTTCACACTACCATTTGTATTCAAATGTCTACATTTTCTGTGAATCAACTATTCAGCTAAATGATTGAATTGTGTGAATCCTTTGCAATGATCACAAGTATACCAGTACATGAGTGCAGGACTGTGGGACACCACGATCCACCCAAGGTTGCTGACATGAGAAAGCTGTAAGATGGTGTTGTCTGATACAACCAATTCACTGAGTACAATATCTAAAGTGTTTGCTTTTTACATTTACTACTGCTATGCGACAGGTATTGTTGAGAACCAAGTCAATGTCAATATAGACAAATGGGAGTCCCAGAATAACTTAATTGTGTGGTACAGAGGTAGCTTACTTCATCAGTAATGGGCACCTGTCAGTGTTGCAGGATACAGTTCCAATTGTGCCTGCTGTCAGATGTGTCACAGTTCTCAATATAGAAACTACAAGAACCCACCAATGACAGCTGAAGTACCAGACTTACCAGTCCAAGACAAAGTACACATGGACATTGTGAATGGTGGGTACACTGGATGGCAAATTCATGGGCCAGTAGACGTGGTTTTGCAGACAAAGTGAAAGCTCCTTTGTCAATAGGGGAAGCACATGGTCAATCACAGATTATAAGACAAGAAGGTTTCCATTAGCCTTTCCCCTAATGAACTTCAAGATTTTACAGTTGGCAGATGATTCCTCTTCCAGTTTCTCCAGGTGCTTGAGGATAGCATTCAAGTCTCTCCTGAGGTCCTGCTCAATCTGCATCGGGGCACTAGCTGCTGGTGGCTGTACCTGTGGTTGTGTGCTGACAGGTGGTGCTGATATTGAGGACGTCAGTGGAGCAGGGACCCCTACATCCCTGAGGTGCTGGCTCCTGTATCCCTTGGTGCCTGCTTCATGGGACCACCATGTGGTAAGGCACACCATTCCCCGGAAGTTCTCTCATGCCTGTAACGCCTGCCCATCCTTCGGTATCCTGCTTCCACTTCCAGGATGTGGCGGCACTGGTCTACCATCTTCATAAATACACGCCACTGCTCAAGAGTCATGTTGGCAGCTGAAATAAGAGGAGAAGCAAGCATCAGTATCAGCATTGGGTGGAGTTTGTACAGAGTCAAAATTTACAAAGCACAGCAACTAACACATACAGTCCCACACACATTCCACAACACTGACTTCAACCTCATCTATCTCTAAAGACATCACCAGTATCATGTACATGTCTGTGAGATGACGTAATCCATAGAAAAGAAAAAAGGTGCAGGGCTGACAGGAACTAATGCAACCCTAATCAACATTTGTGTCACCTTATTTGGGAGGATCACGTGCCTCTACAGGTCTGAAATAACTTTCTCCCTGGCCATCAGGGGTGTGGGCATGCTATTCATCTCTTCAACACCCCTGGTGATACATCACACCCTGATCACTCATTATGGAGTCAAGGTGTAGCCCATATTATTGTGGGACTGCTAACTACCAGGTCAGGTAAATCTAAATTGATGTGTACTGGTGTAAGACCTGCCCTGGGTTTATGTTACAAGGGGCCACCACATATTCCATTATGTGCCCACATGTATAACTGATGCAATGTTGGCTGAAAAACAGTTGAGCAAGGCCTGAGCTGCCCATTACAGTTGTCAGCACATTACAGAACTGAAGCCCCCTACATTGTGCTATGTAGTCCTACATGTGTACAATGGCACAGACAAGGTGGCTGTATGGATGGCATTAAGCCCACAGTGATATTGGCACAGCATTGGTTGCTGCAACTGTATCTTGAAAGGTGTTACATCATTAGCACATGCATGTCATATATCATCAAGGTACCAGCTACACACTCATAAATCATATAATTTGCATATGTGATGTGGCCTACATCAGTCACAATTATCATGGTGGCAGGACCCTGGTGTGCACTGCAGACATCTGGGCCCATATTCATGTGAAAATAAGCACAATGTACTCCCAAAATTTGCTGTGCCTGGCTCGGTCAATTTCACCTCACAGGTATGTGCCTTATGTAATTGGATAAGGTGCACACCTGTTTTGTCCCCTGCATTGGCCCTAAATGTATCAGTCTGCACTAACACAGGCATCCTTGTACCATTGTGCATGGATGTCTGTGTTGAGGACTGTTATGGTTCATGTGAGGGAAGGGAAACCTTATGGCACATTAGCAATCATTTTCTGGCAATTTTGTTCTTTCTATGCGTGCTGCAGAATGGAGCACGCATAAGAAAAGGGAAGAAAGAGGAGGACAAAAGTATTCCTCCTCAAAGAACCTTGCTAAAACCATCCCTAGGGTGGCAATAGATTTTGGCGCAGCCTCAGGTTTACGGAACCTCGTAGATCTGAGGCAGCATCACAATGAAATGTGTGTTGCTGTGGCACGCCCACATCAAAACCCATTGCATGCCCCTCTGACGCCAAACACTGCATCAGGGAGGTTCACTTTAACCAGAAGGCATAACGCCACTAAAAAATGTGTCACACCTTCTTGTAAATATGGAGCTGAGATACGGTGACTGGAGCCTCACATCAAGTGATGCTTCAGTGGCACTAAGGGCTCTTACATATGGCCCCTGGTGTGGGAGAATGATACACTTCTCCCACAACCATCTGAAGTGGAGTTGTCCACAAATTGTGTACACTACTGCCTGTTGTGCATCATTTTATAGCTCCATGCTGTCCTACAAACACATTAGGTCTGAAGGTTACTTAGGCACCTGTGGTGTGTGTGTTTACAACATATTCCTCCTAGTGACTTCTGCAGATAGAACCCACATCTGTACCGTCATGACAATGAGTGTATGCTATGTATGGCACATAGTGCTGAGAATGGTGCTCTGATATAGTGGCTGTCAACAGGCACGCTATGTACATGTCCAGCTGCCCTGTGCCCCATAATAGAAGACAGCTATGAATATGTGGTCAGCCATAACTATTCCCATTACACACAATTCCATGCCGGCACACGTTGGCCCAAGAACTACATGCAGCCCATCCACATTGCATAACATTCCTACAAACTTGATGTCACTATCCATCCTCCTATGTTATCAGATCATTGGTCAAGACCAAATACTCCTGTCATTGCATTGCACACCTCTGACTGACTCAGAGCATTTCCTGGATTGGCTCACTTGATGCACAATATGACACTTACTGGATGCTTCGGGTCTTGTATACGCGCCACCTCTCCAGTGGTATAGGGACTGGTCCACCTGTAAGACATGAATGGAAAACATTGCTTAGTGTAAAAGGCAAGTTGCAGTACATGGACAACATTGTTTAGTGTAAACTTGTTAGGCTGAATGAGATAGTCGTCCTAGTGGTAGATCACAGTAACTGACCAACTTCTATGATCACTCTATCACACATACTGTCAGATAAGGATAGACCCACTCACATCCAAACCATCACTGTCCCTGACACTCCAGTGGTGCTTCTCACTGCACCATATGTACATGACATTGTGATGCAGCTGTCTGTTAGCACAACAACTCCATTACTAAATGGGACTGCTTGACAATGTTTTTTTTCTCCATCTGAGGGGCATGTGATGGTTGTTGCAATGCCTGGCCCATTGTAACACCCATGGCATTTCAGCCTGCATCTGACGATATAAACATCTACATCATTGTCACAGCTAGCTGACAAACTACTACCTTGGGGTTGTGTGACTATTCCAAGGTCTTGAGAAATGGCATCATACATCCTTCAGTCAAGTAAGTAATCTGTGTGTGCCATTTCAAGGCACACATGCAATCGAAATAGCTATGGGAGTTTATACATGTGATGTTGAGGTACCTACCTCTGCGTTGACTGGATTAAATCATGGCTGCAGTGCCCATAGTGTGTGGCCTGCCATTGCCATCATAGAATACCTTTATCAGTCTATTGAGGAATTCAAACATGGGCACAAGAATACACCTCAACACGGGGCAGGTTAGTGAGTGGTATGCCAGTGATGGAGCTGATGCAGGGCAGCCCCACACTGTCAGTGACAAGCAGCAGGCCTGTTGAACTGACTCAGCACATTTGTCTGTTTTTTGACATCATATAGGCTGTCTGTGATACTCAATGAACTGGAACATGGAACTGCCAGTAGTCTGGACCATTGCATGTTCAGGCACCCTAACATGGCTATGGCTATTTACACAAAGGGCCCAATAGGACTACAGTGGCATATTACCAATTGCATCTGTACTGTAGTCGGTTCCCTCAGTAAACCCTTTACTCACTGCCATGTGTATGCGTAGTCAGAAATATGTCACACCATGTTGCATGTGTCGTTCAACTTCATCTGCTTATGTGAAAGTCATTGATGCACTCAGTAAGAGACGCAACAGATCATCAAAAGTACTATGGGGGCCATTCTCATACATTTGTATGCCCGCATTACACAGCAGCTGTTCTGAGTGCTGGAAAATGACACCTAGGGAATTATCTCAGGACTCAGCAGATGAAAATTTTGGATCCCTACAATATTTTGGGCCCCCTTTCATTTATTTTGCATGACACAGGCCTCATTTGCAGCTGCTCATTAACCAGTTACAATATGCATTCATCACAACACTTGGAGATAATTGTGCATGGTAAATTTTACATCTGTCCTGCATTTGCTTCCTTGTTGTACAATTGAAATGCTGCTCTAATGTGGGTCATTAACTCTTCATACAGCTCACATATAACAAGTCCACATGAATTGCATTCAACACTCAAACTTAACAGTAACTGTCATGCATATGCTCACAAATTAAGGTTGCATGGCAATGGAAGACTTACGGACTGTTCCACCAGTCACTACTCCCAGATGGTCGAGCAGATACTTCTCTCTAGACACCAGATCTTCCCAGGAGTGCTTGATTTGGTGGTTGTTCCTTCCAGTTTTGAAAATCCAGGTCAGATGATAGTGCACTTTGCCCCATTGCAGCTGCCTTGCCTCTGTGGGGTAGCTTTGGATCAGCCAGCCACCCAGTTGCAGCATCATTGGGAGGTAGTGTGCCACTAGCCAGATAACTCCCCCCCAGCTCAACAGCAGACATCCGGCTCATCCTCTCTTTCCCAGACATTACCAGGGGTGAATGCAGTTCACTCAAAGAAAATAAAATGTAAACCCTACTCCTATTCCAACTACCCAAGCTACCCCAACCACTTCACTACCCCAGACGAACTCCCAACGATAAAGACACAATTACAGTACACCCAACAGACAAAATACCACTATTGACACAATAATAATACACATTTCATACTGGACACAGCACAATGTACACAACGCACACTGCAAACACTCCACAAATTCACCAGCAACAAAAACACAACCTCACACAGTCACAGGGAAACAGACTGAAAAGTAAAGGTGAAAGTACACTCACTGTTTCATGTTTGCAGGCAGGATAACCTGGTACATCACTTCCTGGGCATGTGCGTCACGTTTTTCGGTCATGCCTCATTTTTTTTTTTAACCATGACAGTTCTGCGCTGTATTTTCACACCATTAGCCTGAAAAATTTCTCTGGACGTGTGATAGACGCACACGGGCTTTGCATCTATTAGCCTTGGGGAATTGTATAGTAAATGTGTATGCATGAACATTTTTCCCACATGACGGTTTTGCATGGATTTTTGTATTGTGACCCTTGAGTGCACCCTGAGTGACTTGAGATGTTACATAGAGTGTACAACTTTGGTGGATATGTGTAATAGCAACATGTGGGTGTATGTCCAGTACTGTCATAACAGTGACAATGGGATGTTGGACCTATGGGTTCATTTATGAGTGTGCTGCATGCGATAAATGAATATCTTGTGCACATGTGCATGTGTGGCTACACATGTGTGCTATGTGTGTATACGTGTGCACCTAAGCTAATTTTGGTGTGGACTACATTTTTATTTCAGAGACACAGATGTTCAAATATTTACGACACCGAATATGTTTGATGGCCTATGTTTAACACATGGTAATGCATGTGAAAACCATGTAAACTTCTACAAACAGTACACAGTGGACTTGGACTGCATTAGCATCACAACAACCCAAACATTTTGCCTGTGTATGTCTGTTCACTCTGTGCTGTGTAGTTGGATTTCCCTTCATGTTGCTCTGCTACATGTGTGCCATCTGTGTCCCCAAGCACCGTAGGTTCATGAGATGTCATGTACACATGTGTAATATAAGATTGGTATCTGCCGTGTGTGTGCACGGACATTTGTTTTGTGATTTCTGTCATGTGATGACAGTGGTGTGTTCATGGGATGTGAAATTTCACATTACAGTCTTCTTGCATGGACACATGTTGCCATTTGACAAATGCATGTTTGGTCACATCAGTGCAACCCATGTTTCCATATGTTGGAACACATGTGTATCTCATTTCTGTCAGTCACTGATTTTGTGACACCTATGCCCTGCTTTTGTGCTAGGTTGCCTTTTGGTCTTAATCCATACACATGTCAATGGCTGAACCAATACAGTGGTCCATGTGTGCTGACATATGTTGCATATTTGTGCATGGCATCAACTAGGCACCCATATTTGTCCCCATCAGGTTAGTAATGAGTGTCACAAACAATTGCACACCACTGTGTCACAGTGTTGCAGTCTGTCATAGATGGCAGCCTACTCATCATCACAACAGTGTGAGTTCCTAGCGCAACACAAAAGCATGGTTGCATGTGTGGAGGTAAGTCAATGGAACACCAGTCTGGTCACACCCCTGTGCACATGCATCAGGCCTCTGACAATGTGATATTTAAATGTAGCTAGAGCAGTGGTCTCTGGGTACACTGAGCACGGGCCTAGCCTCTTCATGTTTGCCACTCAGCTTCACTTTGCAAACCCGCCAGCGGACACATGCACATTTCTGGTCATACAGACCTGAATCCCCAATTAACCATTGCCGTACTTGATGTCAGCTTTCCCCTCTCACGTACATCACTCTGATCTTAGACATTTAGTACATGTGACATGTTTTGATGCCCTTGACATATCTCTTGGGCATCTTTTTGGCCTAATATCTCTGTTGTGACTTCAACATTTGAAACATGCCAGGCTACAGATGGTGGTATCTGTTGCAGCCTCCTGT
Source organism: Pleurodeles waltl (assembly GCF_031143425.1). Lineage (NCBI taxonomy): Eukaryota > Metazoa > Chordata > Amphibia > Caudata > Salamandridae > Pleurodeles > Pleurodeles waltl. The sequence continues at coordinate 343,035,517 of NC_090444.1, read as the reverse complement.
CATAGTGGCATGCCAGGGGCAAATACCATGGTATGAAAGTGGACAACATGAGTGGGTGATGTACTGACCCGGCCACCCTCTCCATACTAATGTTTAATATTGACAAGTAAACATTGATGTGTTATACAGTAAGTGTTGATCTATGTGTGTCCCCTCTCCATTAATTCCTGCACTACTGGTGAGGCATGTTTTGTCATATACATTGCTGCCATTTTTAGGGTCGAGCCTGCGTCACATGCGCTTGAGCATGCGTTTCGCTTGCGAGAAGCTTTAGGAGTTAGAAAAAGGCTCAGAGCCCCGTTGACGGTTGGTGGAAGGCACACATAACATCATGCCTTTTCTGGTGGTTAGCCCTCCTCGAGCACAGCGACCAAGTACTGAAAACATGCAAGCGCGCTGTTTCCCGTCAGGTTTGTGGACTACTTTTTATCTTTTGTTTGCATCGTGATCTCGCTTGGCAGAAGTCGAGCGCTTTGCATAACATCTACCCTGTTACATAGTTAATTGCACTTTTGCGGGTTACATAGCTAATTGCACTTTTGCCAATAGGTTTCACTACGAGTGAACTGTAGCAGTGTGATTGCGCTGTTTTTTTTTTTCAATTTGGAAAGAAAAATCCGGTTAAGAGTTTACAATAGCTAATAGCTGTAACTCTGAGAAATGTGTGACCCTAGTGCATTGCAAATGCTTGTTTAGTCTGTTAGCACTTTGTGCACATGTCATACTGTAACGTTGTCTATTAATATGTGGACATGATTTTACATTGGACGTGTCCAAGGAAGATGTTCACAACTTCCTCTTGTTCCTTGATTGGTATAGTTACATTGTCTGTATTTATGAGTTGTCATGTGTTCCACACACATATGACAACACTCCTGTCACCCCACTTCTGTTGTATCCATTTGACATCCCATTTGGAATGTATGAGTATGTGTGGGTGTCTGGAAGCAGTCCATCCAGTAAGTCCATTGTACATGTGTTACCATTTCTTCCGGCATGGCACAGCCTAGGTAACTCTTAACATGACTGACTGATATTGAGGTGTAACATCATATCAATGCTGATGAGTTTATTAGCCAATTGAAACATATATAGGTAGATCTACTCCCACTCTGGCGTTGTGTCTCGGACATATTCCAGCAATTCTGGACAGAGTAGTACACCCCACACCTAATTGCCATGTTGGAGGCCACAACATGTATGGGAATAATTGACCATATTGCCATCTTGCACTTTTCCTGTCATGTGAGGGACAATGGATGGTGTGTATTGCTTTGTGCTATGTGATGTGGTTGTGCACAACACACTTGTTCTGCATGCTGTCACATCGAGCATTATTGATCCTGGCAAAACCATTGCTACCTAGAACTACACCCTTACATCAGTATTAACATGTTTGCCTAGATTTGGGCTAGCCATGTGTCAGGATAGGAGATTCCTGAGAAAAGTTAGCACCTTATGTACATTGTGATAATTTGCTACTCAGACTACATTCAACCTGGTTGAATATATGGTGGTGCATTGTCGCAAAATATCCATGGATGGTCACACTGGATAATGTGTTTGGATATTGATTGTGCACCCATAGCTAATTATGTAGTCAAGGCAAACCATTGCGCCCTCCACAGCCAACATGTGTGTGCCATATGTGAAGTACAGCCCACCATGTGCCTGGGTCGTGCACATTGGCAGTGCTGGGATACATTTCCGTGGTGACACTGTGCAGGCTCAGCACGCAACATTGGTTACAATCCCCGGCCTTCAACTGAGAGACCACAGTTCACAATGATGTACCACCCTTGTCACATATGTACCATGCAGGCAATGCTACTGTCACCATGTTATGCATGGTGTCATTGTGGAATATGGTCTAGGTACTGGCACCTTTCCCACTTGACACAACAGTATATGTAGTGATGCATGGAAGTAGACCTTCAGGATTCCACTTCCCGTAATTTGCGTGCCACTGGCATTTGATATGGTGGCAGTAGACCCACTCATGTCACAAACGTTTTTGCAACCATACTAGATTTGTGTTACCTACCTGCTCACTGTGTTTATAGTAACATTGAAATGGAGTATGTAGTCAAGAATGAGTAGACCAAGGAGATTCATGTGCTAAGTGATTTATCAGTGCTATTTACAAGGTGATGTGTAAGGTATTGTAATAATGTGTAGAAGTTCTCCACAATGTGGAGTCTCCTACGAACTCCGGTTGCAGTGTTATTTGTTCCCCCTCAACATGATCTGCTCCATCATCATCATCATCCTCGCTGGGAACATCATCCTGTTCATCCCAGGGGATATTTGTCCAGACCCAATGTTGTGCAGGATTGCACATGCCAAGATGATCTTACACACAAGTGGTGGAGCATACGAAAGGCTTCCTCCTGTCAGCGACAGACAGCTGAACCTGGATTTCAGCAGGCCAAATGTCCTTTCTACCACATTGCGGGTCTTCCTGTGTCCCTTATTGTAGGCCCGCTGTTCCACTGTTGTGGGATTAGCAAAAGGGGTCATCACCTACAGCTGGATGCCATACCCTTGGTCAGCTGCAAAGAATAGAGAGGAGATTTGTTATTAGGTGTTGATGGTGAATTGGTCCCTCCTATGGCATTTGTACATTTTCATTGGAGTTGTGACACAAACTTGCTTGTGGTCTACGGAATGTTTCTGTTCTTGTGAAATGGTTTCTTTGAACTGTGTTGATGGACATGACAAACTTGAGTAGTGGTTCAATGGCCTTGGAAGTTATCATTTTGTTACCAGTAGTGATGGTCATGATTTAGGCCCTTGTGTTGTGCAGTCAATATTTGGAGCAGTGTACTATTCTTACATGGCACATACCACCTAGCAGCACAATGGTGTCAGATGTTGTGACAGCATTGTTGCCCAATATAGCAAGATTGTGCCGTCCTTTTTGACATGTTGCACTATGCATGTAGTGTGAGACTTAAGGCCATCATTTTGAGCATCTAACACCACCAGAGCATCCCTTTTGTAGAAGCTTTGGTGGCACTATACCCTGCCCCCTATTTCAAGGTGGTGTTATACCATTTTTTGTTGCTTGATGCCACCTTGTGACTATGGCCCCTTCACACACAACCCTTTCCATAGAAGGGGCATGCAGTGGGTGTTACTGTGGGTGTTTCTACATCAACAACCTTTGTACTTTCTAGCTGACCCTGATTTGGGAGTTTTTGTTAACCTGAGGCATCACCAATCCCTCACCCCACCCGGGCGGTGGCATTAGCAAGGTACAACAAGAAGGAATACTTTGATTCCTCCTCATGTTTTACCAAATTTGATATGTGCTGCATACTGCAGCACGATTAGTAGGAGAAAAATGACAGACAATGGTAGTTTGTGTGCTGGAAGGTGTCCCTTCCCACACATGTACAATCACAGTCCTCAACGCAGACATCCTTGCACAATGGTGCAAGGATTGGTTCTAGTAGCTAATTTTTGCACAGGCATTGGCGACAACACAGGACTGTGCTATACACTATTAATTTAGGTGTATCCCTGCCTTGTGTACATGAGGGTCGGCTCCATGGCCTATTTTGGCACAGTGTTGCACTCTGGCATTTTCCTTAAATGAATGTGCCCTAGAGACCCTTTGTGGTAGATAATGGTTGCGCCAGCCATGAAGTGTACAAGAGTGTATGTCCCACATTGTTAAGATGAAGTAATTTGTTGCAGAAGTTTTGAATGTCTTCTATTACATGCCTTCTGACAGACACTTTCAACACATGCACAGTGCTGGCTTTGGGAGTGGGTACAGCTATTTTTCACGTGTCCCTTAGTACAGTGCATATAAGGTCTTGTATGTCTACTATACACCCAGACATCAGAATATGTCATCCATGAATGTTAGTAATTTTATCACAGACACAAGACCATGGTGGAGCCTTTCTAGTAGTTAGAACAGACATGGTGTTCTTAGTGGGCAATAGGGGTGCATGTGAGGTGACACTGGAGTATGTGCCGCCCCATTTCTCATGATTCAACCCCATGGTCTTTAATGGCAAATACTTTTGTGGACATATGTGAGGGACGCAATGCAGCAGACTGGTGTATGTGTATATGTGAGAGAACAGGGCTGATTGCAGAGGCCCCCTAACTTTTTGCCCCCAATTTCCACTTTTTGCTGGTGTTTTACTGACTCTGATGGTGCCATGGGTACTGCTATCCAGTCCCAGGGCCTGTGCTCTGTGTAAAATCAGTATGCAAATTAGGCTAATTATAATTGGCTAAGTCAACCTACCTATAAGTCCCTAGTATATGGTAGGGCATGTAGGTTTAGGGACCCCAGCATAGGTAGTGCACCCATAGGTGCACTGCTGAGGTGCTCAGTGTCATTTTAAATGCAGGCCTGCCTTGCTGGCTGCTTTTAAATTAAAGTTATATGCAAATTCGACTTTGGAATTAAAAGTAGTTCTAAAGTCTTAAACTACCTTATTTTTACATATAAGTCACCCCTAAGGTGTGCCCTGTGTGCCCCTAGGGCTGGGTGCCATGTAACTATAAGCATTGACCTTATAAACATAGTTTTATAAGCCCTGGTGAGATAAAACAGCCAAATGTGTTTTTCCCTCATTGTAGTGAATGGCCTCCATAGGCTAGAATGGGGAGACTTTATTTTAATTTTAAAAGTCCCATTACATGACAGATACCAAGAGTTTGGTATCAAATTTATTGCTATAATAAATCCCACAACTTCCAGTTGTTGGATGTAATATATCGTGTTCAGGTAAAGAGTTTTAAACTTTAGTTAAAAATTTGCCAACTTCAGCCCTGCAGTGTTTTTGCTACTGTGCTCTGATTGGCCAGCCTCTGGCAGCTTGGTCAGGCTGCCTTGATGAGTTATGAAGTGGCCTGGCTTCACAAAAAGAGATGTGCCTGTGGGAGGAGATCTCCCCTCAGCAGATGGTGAGGCAGGAAGGGGGAGGGCTGCCAAACTGGTCTTCAAAGGCAGAGAAGGACATTTGGAGCAACCCAGCAACAGCCCCACATCCTGTAAACCCAGACAATTAGATGCCCCCTTGATTAGATTAGAAGAGGGCAGGAGCGGGGTGTGTTTAGGATTTTTAGCTACACCAGTGGGTGGGCTCAGCCAGATGTAACCTCCAAAAATCACTTTCAGCCATGATGGATTTTTGAGGAATGTTGCTCCCTGTGATTCATTTTTGCCACACTTCCCAGGAAGTGGTCATCACAGGGGGAAGGACCCTGCCCCTGATTGGAGAACCAGGACCCCCCTGTTTTTCACCCAGGAGCAGGGATAGAACTGGCAGACCTGCACCCACACCTCAGTTCCCTACTAGATCCCTACCAGGAAGAACTACAGAAGAAGAAGGACTGCCCTGTTGGACCCCTGACCTGCACCTGGACACTGCAATCTAAAGGACTGCACCAGCTGCACACTAGGGCTACACCACAAGAAGGACTTTGCCTGGCTTCAACAGGTTCAAGGAGGGACTCCCTGTTTGCTACAGGTGAAAAATTGCTAACCAGAGTCCCCTGCACCAACTCCTGAAGAAACGGACCAGCTGACCACTGTCCAGTGGCCAAAAAGGAGTTTGCGTCAGGTGCATTCTGGGAGTTGTAGTCCACACCCCCAAGGATCATCACAGAGCTTCTGGAACCTTGTGTTGAGTTGTGGACCCCAAAAGAACCTTAAAGGAACATCTGGGAGAAGCTCCAGAAGTTTGGAGAACTTTTGGAAAAAAGCTCCATAGATGGACCGACCCGCCGTAGCAACTCTATCCGGCTTGCCTCAATCGCAACCCGGCCAGACTTACAGGTTCGTCCCGGTGAAGAAAATCTCCAAAAAAGAGACTTAGTCCGAATGTAGGAAGTTGACCGGGACCTCCCAGCCAGCGTATCTGAGGAGGGCTCTAAGGACGTCGGATCAAGATCCAGGTTTGCCCCGGTCGAAGGATTTTCACCTCGAAAAAATGACTAAGTCCGAAGGTAAAAATCTACACTGAGGGCTCCCGTGACACATATCCGAAGAAGAGTTCCAGGAGGTCGGATTGGACTGGCAGGTTCATCCCGCTGAAGAAAATCTTCAGAAAAACGACTAAGTCCTAAGGTAAACTTTTGACCGAGACCTCCCGCGGGCTGTAGCTGAGCCGGGCTCCATCACGGTCGGCCTTAAACTTTGACTTTGCCCCGGTCGAGGTGCGACCAGATGACCAGATTGGCGCTTTTTGTTTCTAGGCGCTAGAAAACAATAATTCTTTAAAAATTCATATCTCTGGTTCCCCTTATCCGATTTTATTCGTTTTTGTGTCATTTTAAAGATAAAAATAGAATCTATTTTCATAAATTTGTTTTGGATTTTTAAACTGTTTCCTGTGTTTTATTTAATTACTCTTTTGTGATATTTGAATGCTTTACACTCTGGCCCTCATTCTGACCCTGGCGGTCGGTGATAAAGCGGCGGTAAAGCCGCCAACAGGCCGGCGGTCTAAAATATGCAATTCTGACCCTGGCGGGAACCGCCAACACAGCCCGCCGTATTAACACTCCGCCCGCCACGGCGGTACAAACAAACAGCGCGGCAGTTCCCGCCAACAGCCAGGCGGCAGACAATGTACCGCCCACCCTATTACGACCCACCAATCCGCCACCTTTTCCGGGGCGAGAGCACCGCCGATAAGAACACGGCGGAAACAGACTACGAACGGGAAAACGCTCACCTCTACGCACTCCACGCGAGATTCCGGCAGTATGGAACCAGAGTTGCAGGTCATCCCCGCACTCCTATACCTGCTCATATACCAGGAGCACGCCCGGCGGCGCGGAAGACATCGGTGAGTACTGCACCTACGACACAGGGGAGGGAAAAGATTACCGGCACACACCCACCCACCCACACCCACTACAACACACACATCAATGCATTACCACAGATCACTGTCACAACCCACAAACCACCCCCCACCAAAATAATGCAAAGACCAAAAGAAGAGATCATAAACGGGCAGATATATTGAAATATGTACACCAGTAATCCCAATAAATAAATAAACTATGTACAAAATATATACAGCTACTAAATGTAGTCCAACCACTGTCCGTGGATCACAGGGGTCCTGTGCAAAGGGGCAAGGCCCAGTCCCACGACAAGAACTCCACGGAGAGAACACTGCAGGGGCATCAGAAAGAAAATAGGACAGGCACCTCAGGGGGAAGGGAAGGGGGGGCACCTCAGCCACTTGAGTACACGACGCCAGATCCACGAGGGGACTCCATGACCACTGGCCCATCCTGGGGAGAGCAAAGCCACAGTCCAAACAGTCCATACAGTGGGTGGCCTGCCCACTGGCCCATCCTGGGGAGAGCAAAGCCACAGTCCATACAGTCCATACAGTGGGTGGCCTGCCCACTGGGCCATCCTGGGGAGAGCAAAGCCACAGTCCAAACAGTCCATACAGTGGGTGGCCTGCCCACTGGGCCATCCTGGGGAGAGCAAAGCCACAGTCCAAACAGTCCATACAGTGGGTGGCCTGCCCACTGGGCCATCCTGGGGAGAGCAAAGCCACAGTCCAAACAGTGCATACAGTGGGTGGCCTGCCCACTGGGCCATCCTGGGGAGAGCAAAGCCACAGTCCAAACAGTCCATACAGTGGGTGGCCTGCCCACTGGCCCATCCTGGGGAGAGCAAAGCCACAGTCCAAACAGTCCACACAGTGGGTGGCCTGCCCACTGGGCCATCCTGGGGAGAGCAAAGCCACAGTCCAAACAGTCCATACAGTGGGTGGCCTGCCCACTGGGCCATCCTGGGGAGAGCAAAGCCACAGTCCAAACAGTCCATACAGTGGGTGGCCTGCCCACTGGGCCATCCTGAGGAGAGCAAAGCCACAGTCCATACAGTCCATAACAGACCCCACTGCCACTGGAGGAGGCAAGTTGGCCAGAGGACATCCTGCAGCCCTGCCCGAGATAGATCCTGCCCTGCCACGTCTGCCAAAGGGCCAGCGGTTCTTGCCTTGAAGGGCCCAGTTCAGCGGTTCCTGAGACGGCGGGGCCCAGTTCAGCGCTCCTTGCCTTGAAGGGCCCAGTTCAGCGGTTCTTGAGACGGCGGGGTCCAGTTCAGCGGGTCTTGCCTTGAAGGGCCCAGTTCAGCGGTTCTTGAGACGGCGGGGCCCAGCGGAGCGGTGCTTGAGACGGCGGGGCCCAGTTCAGCGGTCCTTGCCTTGAAGGGCCCAGTTCAGCGGTTCTTGAGACGGCGGGGCCCAGTTCAGCGCTCCTTGCCTTGAAGGGCCCAGTTCAGCGGTTCTTGAGACGGCGGGGCCCAGCGGAGCGGTGCTTGAGACGGCGGGGCCCAGTTCAGCGGTTCTTGAGACGGCGGGGCCCAGCGGAGCGGTGCGTGAGACGGCGGGGCCCAGTTCAGCGGTTCTGGAGACGGCGGGGCCCAGTTCAGCGGTCCTTGCCTTGAAGGGCCCAGTTCAGCGGTTCTTGAGACGGCGGGGCCCAGTTCAGCGGGTCTTGCCTTGAAGGGCCCAGTTCAGCGGTTCTTGAGACGGCGGGGCCCAGTTCAGCGCTCCTTGCCTTGAAGGGCCCAGTTCAGCGGTTCTTGAGACGGCGGGGCCCAGCGGAGCGGTGCTTGAGACGGCGGGGCCCAGTTCAGCGGTTCTTGAGACGGCGGGGCCCAGCGGAGCGGTGCGTGAGACGGCGGGGACCAGTTCAGCGCTCCTTGCCTTGAAGGGCCCAGTTCAGCGGTTCTTGAGACGGCGGGGCCCAGCGGAGCGGTTCTTGAGACGGCGGGGCCCAGTTCAGCGGTTCTGGAGACGGCGGCCGGTCTATGGCCAACTGCTAATTGCCTGGTGGTGCCCTCCTGGGCAGCGGGGATGGTGCTCCTTCAATGCCCACCTGGGCTGTGGGTGGTGGGGCCCTCCTGGCCAGCTGGGCTGGGTCCTCCCTGGGCAGCGGCTATGGGGGTGGTGGGCTCTCCCGGGGCAGCTGTGCCGGTTCCTCCCGGGGCAGCGGCTATGGGGGTTGTGGGCTCCTCCTGGGCAGCAGGCCTGCTGCCTGACCTCTCCGACTTGCTGCCCTTGCCCTCCTTAGTCGTGGGCCTGTGGCCCTTTCCTCCCTTTGGAGCTGTGGCTGGTGACTGTCTCTGGGTGGTGTCCGGGGGGGATGTAGGAGGCGGGCTCCTGCGGCGCCCCTTCCGCCTTCTGCTCCTCTTCCCAGGGGGTGGGCTGGCTGTCCCCTTGCTGCTGGGCGAAGATCCAGACATGCGGGCTGGCGGGCTCCAATACCCCTGCACCCTTGTCAAGGGGGCTGCAGGGCTGGTGGTGGCTGAGGTGCTCTTCTTACCCCGACGAGAAGGAGGGGGGGGCTCAGGGTCAGGAAAGAAGTTAGTAGTGGCGAGGAAGAGCTTCTTGGGACAATGGAGAGTGGTAGGTACAGTGGGAATGGGAGTGGAGGGAGAGGATGTGGTTGTAGGTGAGTCACGTTTGCTGTCTTTGGGTGCAGGTGCAGGAGGGATAGGCTGTCATGAGGTGGATGGCTGTTGGGTGGGTGGGTGGCTGCGTTTGTGTGGTGTGGAAGAGGGGGTGACAGACACAGTGGGAGAGGACACAGGGGACGTGTAAATGGCAGTGGGGGTGGTGACTGCACGTGTGCGGACTGGAGTGGAGGGTGTGCTGGTGATGGAAACACTGGCTGATGGTGAGGTGAATGGAGGTGTGAGTGTAGACGTCACAGGGAGGGAGGAGGGAGACGAGGAGGTGGGGGTCACAGAGGTGGTAGTGACTGTTGGCATGTCTGCATCGGAATGTTGCGTGTGTGAATGTCTGCGTGATCTGTGGTGCTTATGTTTGGATGAGCTTCTCTTGGGTGTTGAGGTGTGTGCAGGCTAGTCTGATGGTGTGGGTGGGACAGGCAGAGGAACAGGAGACTGGGAGGAGGGAGTTAGTAGAGGCAGGCAGGAGACAGGGACAATGGCTGCCGTCAGTGCTGAGGCCAGAGCCTGGAACGATCGCTGATGGGCAGCCTGACCCGAATGAATGCCCTCCAGGTACGCATTGCTGCGATGAACCTCCCTCTCCACCCCCTGGATGGCATTCAAAAGGGTAGTCTGCCCAACAATGAGCGTTCGGAGGAGGTCAATGACCTCCTCACTGAGGGCAGCGGGGGTAACAGGGGCAGGGCCTGAGGTGCCTGGGGCGAAGGAGATGCCCGGCTTCCTGGCAGAGCGGGCACGGGGCGAACGCTGAGGGGCTGCTGGGAGGGCAGAGATGGTGCGCTGGGTGGCGGCTGTACCTGTAATGGCGGGGGGCACGGATGGTGCCACCCCCGCAAGGGAGCCCCCTTCCGAGGACGTGTCCGTGTCGCTGCAGGGTCCAGTCGTCCCCGTCGTGGAGCTCCCCTCGCCCTCCGTCTCACTGGTCCAGTCTGACTCTGTGGCATGGCCCTCCTGGGCCATGTGAGATGCAGCTCCCTCCTGCCCCGATGCCACTTCTCCTCCGCCTGATGATGCTGATGCACACAAGCACAGAAAGACAAACAAAAAGGGGGGGGGAGAGAGAAATAAAGGGATATTGATTACATGGATCTCCGGTACAGTTAGCGGACATGACAGACACAGATGCCCCCTGCACTAAGTTGCGCACTTGGGGTCCGCTACGCATTCCGTGGAACATGCCCTACACGCCTAGAGTTGACAACTGCACCCATGGATGACACGGCCCAGGGATGGCTGTACTGACAAACTACTGAGGGTGGTGGCTGGGGACACAGGGGCTTACGGGGGTGCCCAGCCTACAGATATCGCCCTGGCCTAGGGGGACCCCCAGCCCTCCTCCCCCACCCAGACACCTCCACTGCGCGACAACAGAGTAGATAATGCTTGTACTCACCCCCTTGTGTCTGCTGTGCTGCCCTCACGCGCCCATCCAAATCAGGGTAGGCCACCGCCAGGATCCGGAACATCAGGGGGCTCAGTTGACGGCAGGCACCCCGCCTACGTTGGGAGGCCATCCCCAGCAGAGACTCGGCGGTCTTCTTGGTCCCGCGGCGGATGTCCTCCCACCTCTTGCGGCAGTGGGTGCCCCTTCGATGGTGGACTCCCAGGGTCCGGACTTCCTTGGCGATGGCACGCCAAATCCCGATCTTCTCATGGGCGCGGACCTATGTGACACGTACAGGGAGGGAGAAATACCACGTTCAAGTTTGTCAGCATTTTCCTTGCCAGTGGCCCAACGCCCCCCATCCCCGCCAGGCCCCCCGCCATGCCCCCCGCCAGGCCCAACATGCCCCCCATCCCCGCCATGCCCCCCGCCAGGCCCAACATGCCCCCCATCCCCGCCAGGCCCCCCGCCATGCCCCCCGCCAGGCCCAACATGCCCCCCATCCCCGCCATGCCCCCCGCCATGCCCAACATGCCCCCCATCCCCGCCAGGCCCCCCGCCATGCCCCCCGCCAGGCCCAACATGCCCCCCATCCCCGCCAGGCCCCCCGCCAGGCCCAACATGCCCCCCATCCCCGCCAGGCCCCCCGCCAGGCCCCCAAGCCAGCCAGTGGCCCCAAATCCAGATTGAATTAAACTCACTTGTTGGTCTGGAGGACCGTAGAGTAGCGCATACTGGGGGAGGACCCCATCCACAAGTTTCTCCAACTCCTCTCCAGTGAAGGCAGGGGCCCTTTCCCCAGGCGCAGCAGCCATTGTCCCTTCCAGACCGAGGTCACAGCAACACTTGCAGTATAGGTCCTCTCCTGTGAAAGTTCAAGTCGCAAGTGGATAAGTAGATAGAAAATGGCGGTCACGTCCGCGGCGGTGCGTACCGCGGCGGTGCGTCCCGCCACCGCCGGCGCCCTTCGCCATTGGCTCCTGAAACCCATAGGCTTCAATGTTAACCAATGCGGCTTGGCGCCGCGGTCTTCGCCCGCCGCCCGCCGCGGTGTGCCACGCCAGCGCATTGACCTCACATCCCATTGTCACACTTCACAGGTCAGGCAGCCGCCATTTCCAGGGCCCACATGGCTCAATTTCAACAGCGTCACACAGGCCTAGGCCTTGCATAGCCACTCAGACACGCCATTCACTGCATAGAGAATCGTTTACTGTGCTAGCTGTGAGTACGTACCTGTGGGTTGCTTGACTGTGTGCTCCATGTTGTCCTTCCTAGGCACCGTCCGCTGGGTTGGGCGAGGAGACGGATGAATCCTCCCGTGTACCGACCGCTGGTGGACCTGTCGACAATGGAAGAACGCCACATTATCCTGACCTACCGTCTTAACCGTGCCACTATCCATGAAATGTGTGCCCAGCTGGAGCCCGACCTGATGTCCCCCATCCGCCAACCCACAGGGATTCCCCCTCTGGTGCAGGTCATGTCAGTACTCCATTTCTTGGCAAGTGGGTCATTTCAGACAACCGTGGGAATTGCTTCTGGGATGTCTCAGCCCATGTTTTCGAAGGTGTTATCCAGAGTGTTGTCTGCCCTGATGAAATCCGTGAGGAGCTACATCATTTTCCCTGAGGTGGGCGAATTGGCTACAGTGAAGGGTGATTTCTACGCCCTTGGACATATTCCCAACGTAATTGGTGCCATTGATGGGACCCATGTGGCTTTGGTTCCCCCAAGAGACAGGGAGCAGGTGTACAGGAACAGAAAAAATTACCATTCAATGAACATCCAGGTGGTGTGTTTGGCTGACCAGTACATCTCGCATGTAAATGCCAAATTCCCAGGGTCAGTGCATGACGCCTACATCCTCAGGAATAGCAGCATCCCTTACGTGATGGAACAGCTACAGAGACACCGTGTATGGCTAGTGGGGGACTCTGGGTACCCCAACCTGTCGTGGCTACTGACCCCAGTAAGGAATCCCCGGACCAGGGCAGAGGAACGGTACAATGAGGCCCATGGGCGTACTAGGAGGGTGATCGAACGCACCTTTGGCCTCCTAAAGGCCAGGTTTAGGTGCCTGCATATGACAGGTGGATCCCTAATGTACTCACCTAAGAAGGTGTGTCACATCATCGTGGCCTGCTGCATGCTTCACAACCTGGCTTTGCGCCGCCAGGTGCCTTTCCTGCAGAAGGATGGTCGAGACGGTGGTGTTGTGGCAGCGGTGGAACCTGAGGAGAGTGACGAGGAGGAAGACGACGGGGCTGAAACAGACAACAGGGACAGAATCATTGAACAGTACTTCCAATAGGACACAGGTAACATTTCAAAGATAATTTAGTAAATGTTAACTACTCTCCTGCATCTCTGCTGCCTGTCTATTTGCCCCAGTGTATGATGACTGAGTTTTGGCTTTTCCCTCCCTATTTCAGATCTGGGGTCCCCACTACGAGTCCTGTGCTTCGTTTCCCCATGGACTACAGCTTTGTGGCAGCTGTTTGTTGACTTCACCATGTACAAGGACATATTTGCACTGTCATGTCAATTACAATATATTGAAATCACAGCCAGACTCCAGATATTTTGGTGCAAAATAGGTGTTTATTTAAGTGCTCAAAATGGGATGGGTGGTTTCAAGTGGGTGGGGGCTATGGTGAAGGAATGTCCATGGCAGAGTCCAGAGTAACAGTCACACAGGTGCATTGTCCAGAGGCCTGTGGAGAGATGGAGCATGGGCAGTTCAAGGATGGACAGGGTGACAATGTGGGACAGTGGGATGACATCAGGTGGTATCCATTGCTGGCGGGGGTCTTGACATCCTACTCTGTCTTCTTGCGAGATCTCAGGGCCCTCTTGCGGGGTGGTTCTTCTCCTGCAGGAGGTGGGGGTCTGGTGGGCTGCTGTTGTGCGGGGGCCTCCTGTCCACTAGCGCCGGCGGAGGTGGTTGGCTGTTCTTGGTCCAGGCTAGTGGCAGGGGCCCTTGGGTGTTGTTGAGTGTCCGCCCTGGTGTTGACGAGGTCCTGCAGCAGCCCTACCATGGTAACCAGGGTGGTGTTGATGGCTCTGATGTCCTCCCTGTACCCCCGATAGTGTTCCTCCTGCAGTACCTGGATCTCCTGGAACCGGGCCAGTACCGTCGCCATCGTCTCCTGGGAGCGGTTGTATGCTCCCATGATGGTGGTGAGGACCTCGTGGAGAGTGGGTTCCCTGGGCCTCTCCTCCCCCCCCTGTCGCACAGCTGCCCTCCGAGTTGCCCTGTTTCCCTGGGCCTCTGCCCCCTGGCCGGTGTGCCCACTACCACTGCCCCCAGGTCCCTGTTGTTGTTGGGGTGGTGGGTTATCCTGGGTGCCCTGTAGTGGTAGACACACCGCAGATTGACGCGCCCTGGAGACAGAGGCATGGGCCCGCTGGGTGGGAGCTGTGCTGGTGTTCCCAGAGGGGTTAGGGTCTGTAGTGGCCTGGGCCTGTGTGAGGGGAACCGACTGTCCAGAGGTCCCCGATGGTCCGGGCTGGTCATCGGTGTCCAGGTCGACAGAGCTGCTGTCATCGCTGACGGCCTCTTGGGTGGGGGGTGTGGAGAATTCTGGCCCCTCCGCCGCGGTGTGTTGACGGTCGGGTCCTGCAGGGGTATAGAGGTATGGTTATAGTTTCAATGTGTGGCATATGGGTGTATCTATGGGTTCTCGTGTCCCCAAGTGCTGGCATTCGTGTGTGGGGGCTTTGGTGAGGGTGGCTTGTGGGGGGGATGTGTATATGCATTGGGCATGCTTTGGTGATGGGTGTCCATGCTTAGTGGACGCATGCAGGCCTAGGTTTTGGGATGTGTGGGTTGTGATGGTGAGACATTGGCGGGGAATAGGTGTGCTGGGGGTGGGGGTGAGGATGGTGGTGGGGGTGAGGATGGTGGTGGGGGTGAGGGTGGGGGTGAGGATGGGGGTGGGTGTGAGGGTGGGGTTCGAGGATGGGGGTGAGGGTTGGGGTATGATTTGGCATGCAGGTGGGGGGGAAGCAGTATTGAAGCTTCAACTTACCAGTATCCATTCCTCCGCCGACTCCTGCGAGGCCGTCAGGATGCAGGATGTTCAAGACTTCCTCCTCCCATGATGTGAATTGTGGGGGTAGAGGTGGGGGTCGTCCGCCAGTCTTCTGCACGGCGATGTTGTGCCTGGATACCATGGAACGCACCTTCCCCCGTAGGTCGTTCCATCGCTTCCTGATGTCTTCCAGATTTCTGGGGTGCTGTCCCACTGCGTTGACCCTGTCGACAATCCTCTGCCATAGCTCCGTCCTCCGGGCAATGCTGGTGTATTGTATCTGTGTGCCGAACAGCTGGGGCTCTACCCGAACGATTTCCTCCACCATGACCCTGAGTTCTTCGTCTGTGAAGCGGGGTTGTCTTTGGGGTGCCATGGGGTGGTGTGTATGATGTGTGGGGTGGAGTATGTGTATTTAAGTGAGTTGAGTGTGGTGGTGTGTGTTGTTTTGTGTGTGGATAGTGTGTGGGTGATGGTGTTGAGTGGCTGTGGCTGTTAGTTTGTGGATGCTGGTGTCTCGCTCTGGCCTTCTTTCAGAATTTTTTAGCGTAGGGGTTTGTGGGTGATGTGGGTGGGTGTTTTATATTGTATTGTGTGTGTGGGAGTGGTGTGTGTATGTGTATCAGGTGTGTGGGATTCAAATCGTCCAATGTGGCTGAGTTTTGTTCGTTTGTGTGTATTCTGACCGCGGCGGTGTGTCCCGCCAATGGAATACCGCGTTTGAATGACCGCCGCGTGGATTCGTGGGTCGTAATGGCATGGGCGTATTTCTGTTGGCGTGACGGTGGAGGTTTTGTCACCTCCACTTTTCCGCCGACCGCTGGTCTGGCGGTCTGTTGTGGCGGTCGGATTTTCGGAGGTTTGCCTTCTGCGGGTCAGAATGACCGTGGCGGGTTTCCGCGACCGCGGCGGGATTATGGAGGATTTCTGACCGGCGGTAGGCGCCTTTTACCGCCGAGGTCAGAATGACCACCTCTGTCTCCTAAGCTAAGCCTTGTCGCTCGTTGCCAAGCTACCAAGGGTTGAGCTGGGTTTAATTTACTGAGACCTAACTGGACCTAAGTGGAGGTTAGTGGCCTATTGGTAAGTGTAGGTACTTACCTGCCCTTACCAATAACCCATTTTCCAACAGTATACTACAGTTATGTCAGGTACGCTTATCTGATGTATGCTTGGTTATGGCGCCACTTGGGTGGCATTGGATTTAGGTTCTGCCCCAAGCTTATGCACCATGAGTTATGTGGGACTGTGCCTATGTGTGACTTCTTCAGCATGACCATAGCCTATGCCATTGACATACCTGTGTGCTTCTTTGTTTGGTGTGATGTGTGTGTGTGTGATCTGTATTTATTTGTTGACCGGTGGACACTTGTAATGATTTGTGTGCAGCTTCTGCAAGCAAAGCAAACTTGGCTCTACCTGTCCACACGTGGTTTGACAGTCAGGGTGTTGCTGTGTTATGTAGATTAGGGTGCATGCGTTTTTGGAATGCAATGTGTGCAGTTTGGTGTGGCATGTGGCTTAAGCGTTGTTGCCTGTACATCTCTGTGGCCCTGTCCAGGTGTATTTCCTTTTGAGTTTGTCTTGTTTGTCCTTGATGGTTGGTGTGTTATGTGGTATGATTGGTATGGTGACTTACCTATTAGTAGGCCATTGCCATATTCGCCATCCTGGAACCGCTGGTTGATGATGCAGTGGCGAAAGATGTTTGTGTCATGGACACTGCCAGGATATTTTGCCAGGATGTTTGTGAAGAGCTCACGTGGTCCATAAAGCCTGCACAATGATGGAATGTGTTTGCTTGCGGTTCCTGTACAGGTGTTCCGTAGCTATAGGTGTCACAAGCTGGACATGGCTACAGTCCATTGCACCCGGTGCATAGCTAACTCCATTCTTTTGACACTGGAGAGGGTCTAGCGTCAAAATATAAATAAGGAGTTAGCTATGCACCGTTTTAGCGTCAAACATTTTGGCGCTAAAACGGCGCAAGCAAAGTATAAATATGCACTGTAGTCTTTTTCTTGAAGATTTTCTTCAGAGGTACAAAGTCACTTATCCAATCCAACCTCCCCGAGCTCTCTTTGGATACGCATCGCAGGAGACCTTGGTGAAGAATTCTACCTTCGGACTTGGACTTTTTTCAGGATATAAAAATCTTCATCTGGGCCAAAGCTGAATCTTGATCTGTAGTCCCTGGAGTCCTCCTCGGATACGCTGCACAGGTAGTGACTGCCCACTAGTGGTGGCGGTGGTGCTGCTGCTGGAGGTGGTTGGGGGAAGCTGCAGCCCATCCCCTGCAACCTAGGACTGCTGCACAACCATGGTTGGTGGTGGGGGCTCCATTTGAGTCCCTGTCCTTGGGTCCTTGCCCTTCCCAGCAGCAGCTGGGGCTGGCTCCTTGCCCTTCCTGGCATCAGCTAGGGCTGGCTACTTGCCCTTCCTGGCAGAAGCTGGTGCAGGCTCCTTTCCCTTTCTGACAGCAGCTGGGGCTGGCTCCTTGCCCTTCTGGGCAGCAGCTGGGGATGGCTCCTTGCCCTTCCTTACAGCAGCTTGGACAGGCACCTTTTCTTTGAGTCTGTCTGGTGCAGGCTCCTTCAACCTCTGCACAGGTGCCCTGGATCCTTTCCCACCCTGAGTGAGTGTGGAGATTACTGGGACCGCGGACTGGGTGGCTGATGTGCTTGCCTGGGTTTTTCCCACCCTGGCCAGACGTGAAAGACGGGGTGGAGGGGTAGGGAAGAGGTCAATGGTGGAGAGGAATAGCTGCTAAGGGGCATTGGGGCGGGAAGAGGGAGAAGGTTTGGGAGTGGAGGAAGAGGGAGTGTTTGTAGGAGGTGTCTGTCTGCGGAATTTGGGTGTAGGTGCATCGGCTGGATGCTGTTATGAGGTGGACAGCTGTTGGGTATCTGAGTGCTTGCGTTTGTGTACTTTGGGGGAGACACAGTGGGAGAGGACACAGGAGACGTGTGCATGGCTGTTGTGGAGGTGTCTGCCAGTGAGGTGTGTGTTCTGCTAGGTGTGGTGGTGATGCTGGTAGTGGATGATGGCATAGTGCATGCAGGTGTGAGTGTAGACACAAATGGGATGGAGTTGGAGGAGGGGGAGACAGTGGAAAAAGTGGATGTTGGTATGTTTGCATCTGGATGGTGTTTGTGTGAGTGCCTGTGGGATGATATGTGGTGCTTGTGTTTGCCAGAACCACTCTTGTGTGTTGTCTTGTGTGCATGCTTATCTGCCTGTGGCTTAGGATAGGTTGGGGTTGAGGGGAATGGGATTGGGAAGAGGAAGTTGGAGGGGTGACGATGCAAACAGGGACAATGGCTGCCATCAGAGAAGAGGCAAGAGCCTGGAATCAATCTCTGTTGGGCCGCCAAGCCAATGTGAATGCCCTTCAGAAATGCATTAGTTTGTTATATTTGGGCTGCCATCACCTGGATGGCATTCACAATGGTTGACTGCCCTACAGAGATGGATCTCAGGAGGTCAATAGCCTCCTCACTTAGGGCAGCAGGGCTAAGGAGATGCCCACCCTCCTGGGTGAGCGGGCATGGGCAACTTGCTGAGGGGCTGCTGGGAGGGCGGTGCTGGTACGGGGGTGGCGGCTGTACCTGGTTTGTCACTGAGGTGTCCGCCACCACCAGGGAGCGTCCATCGGAAGAGGTATCAGAGTCTGAACTGTCCCCTCGAGTCTCCCCCGTGGTGCTCCCCTCGCCCTCCGTCCCACTAGGGCCCTCAGCATCGGTGGACTCTGCCTTCTGGTTCCTGTGGGATGCAGGTCCCTCTGTCGGCGGTGTCTCTGCTCCTGTGCCAGATGATGCCAATGCACATACGGACAGGGTGACAAAACAAAAAGGGGGGTAAGAGACAAAGGATACACCTGGTCAATGGCTGCACCTACACCACCGTTCACGTACACACCACTCTCACACACAGGGAACAGCTCTATGCACTATGCATTGTACAACCAGTTATTGTGCTAGCTACCAAGGCATGGTGAGGGGCACACACTGCCAAATGCAGCACACCTGGGACCCACGCAGCGCTGACCAGTTGTGGATGCCTACGAGCTAGGTAGCATGATGATCCCTTCAGGGCCCTTGCCACAAGGGACCTACTTTGCAACGTCAGACCTGGGCTAGGGGCACACCATGACACACATCCCCCACCCGGATACTACCCTACCATGCGTACGTTGTAATGATGGGCACTGTACTCACCCCCTTGTGGCTGCTGTGATGCCCTCAAGCACCCATCCAGCTCAGGATAGGCCTCCGCCAGTATGCAGGCCATCAGGAGGGTCAGGGTTCGGCAGGCACCCCTTCCTCGTGGGGAGTCCATCCCCGGCTGGGCCTCCGCAGTCTTCTGTGCCCAGCATCTCAGGTCCTCCCACTGTTTCTGACAGTGGGTGCTCTGCCTACCGTAGACCCCCAGGGTATGCACGTCCTTGGTGATGGCACGCCATATACCCTTCTTTTGATGGGCTCTGACCTGTAGAGGGAATACACACAGCACAATAGTTTCAGTCAGACAGTCCTGCCTATTATACTTATGGCCCACCCTTCACATCACCATTTGCACACACATAGCCCAGCATACAACCAATACGTCACCCAGAGGACATCCACCCAACCCCCTTACATGACGCCTTCACACACACCACCCCATGCATTCATGCCACATGCATCATGCTCACAGTGTACTCACCTGTTGGTCGGGAGGCCCATACAGCAATCCGTACTGGGGTAGGACCCCATCCACCAGTCGCTCCAACTCCGCTGAGGGGAAGGCAGGGCCCCTTTCCCCAGTCACACGGGCCATGGTAGGTTCCAGACACAGGTCACAGCAGCACATGCAGTGTGGGTCCTCTCCTGTTGAAGGTCAGGTAGCAAGTGAGAAATCAGATAGAAAATGATGGTCACGTCCGCAGCGGTGCATACCGTCACCGCTGGCGTACATCACCATTGGCCACTGTACCCCATAGAGCCCAATGTTAACCAATGAGGAGTTGCACAGCAGTTCCCGACCACCTCCCGTAACGACGCACAATGTCAGCGAAATTACCTCACTTCCATCTGTCCCTCCTTACAGGACAGGCGGATGCCATTTCGGGGGGAGGGGCAGGTGCTTGATAATAAATCTGTAGCAGTTAACATTTGGACATACAGGACAATTCCCACTTACCCAATTCAAATTGACATCGTGCATTGTACTGTTGTGGCCCCAATGTTCAGTTTGTGACCAACGCCTCAATGCTTTATCCCTTAGATTGCTACCACTGCGGATGAATAGGAGATGGAGACATACCCCCGTGTACAGACCCCTGGTGGACTTGGCAAAAATGGAGTACAGGCACATCATCCTAACCTATAGACTTGACCGGGCCGCAATCACAGAGCTGTGTGCCCAATTAGAGCCTGACCTGATATCTGCTATCCATCACCCCACTGGGATCCCCCCTCCTGTGCAAGTTCTATCAGTGCTCCATTTCCTGGCAACTGGTTCTTTCCAAGTGACAGTGGGCTTGGCAGCAGGAATGCCACAGCCAATGTTCTCAATAGTGCTGACAAGAGTGTTGTCTGCCCTGATTAAACACATGTGCAGCTATACTGGATTTCCCAAGGTGGAGGTATGGCCACAGTGAATGCTGACTTCTATGCAATGGGACATATCCCCAACGTAATTGGGATTGATGGAACTCATATTGCATTTTTGCCCCCTCGTCACAATGAACAGGTGTACCGAAATCGAAAGTTTTCACTCCATGAACGTACAGGTGGTGTGCTTGGCGGACCAGTATATCTCCCATGTCAATGCTAAGTATCCTAGGTCTGTGCTTGATGCCATTATCCCGGGGAATAGCAGCATCCCAAATGTGATGGGCCACCTACAGAGGCACAGGGTGTGGCTAATAGGTGAGCCCTGGTTCCCACTCAGTAGGTGTTGGTGTATTGGTATGGTGTTGGCCATATGGGATAGGGTGTGGCTAAATGTTGTCCCTCAATATTTGAAGGTGACTCTGGTTACCCCAACCTATTGTGGCTGCTGGCCCCATGAGGTATGCCAGGACAAGGGCATATGAAAGTTACAATGAGGCACATGGGCAACTAAGATGGATAATCAAAAGAGCCTTTGGCCTCCTGAAGGCCAGGTTCAGGTACCTCCATCTAACAGGTGGATCCTTGTGCTACTCACCCAAGAAGGTCTGCCAGATAATCGTGGCATGCTGCATGTTGCACAACCTTGCCTTGTGCCTTTTCTGCAGGAGGAGGAGGATTTAGATGGCTGTGTGGCAGCAGTGGACCGTGTGGACAATTAGGATGAGGAGGCAGAGGATGAGGATGAGGACAACAGAACAGCAGTGATACGACAATACTTCCAGTGACACACAGGTAGGGCAGTGTTACTTCACATTTCATTGTCAATTATTTGTATATGTTTGGCACTGGCATGCTCCTATTTCCCACTTCTATGCCCACTTACTGTTCCCTTTGGCAATTCATTTTACAGATGTTGGTGCCCTACTATCGCTCCTGGTCTGATCACTGCAGCCAAACACAGGTCTTTCATACGTGCACAATTGCTGTACAGTTGAATTGCAATGTTTGAACTTGGTTAAGCGAATACCTACTTAAAAAATTTAACGTACTCCTTATGTCTATTTTGTCGAGGGGTTTTTATTGAAGTGCTAAGAAGAAGAAGGGGGCAAGTGCAGGGGGATGGGGTTATGTTGGATGAAAGTCCAAGGTATTGTTCCAGTCTATTTGTAGCACAGGTGCATTGTCCATGGGTACATAGGAAGGGAACAATGGCAGTTCAAGCTGGACAGGGCGACAGAGTGGGACACAGGGGTGACAATCAGAAGAGTCTCATTTGCTGGCGGGGGTCTTGACAATAGTCTCTGGCTTCTGCCTGGATCGCAGAGAACGTTTGCAGGGTGGTTCTCCTTCTGCAGGGGTAGAGGTGCTGGTGGCCTGTTGGTCCTGTGGCAGGGCCTCCTGTCCACTAGCGGCAGCAGAGGTGGAAGGCCATTCAGATGTCTGGCTACTGGCAGGGGTCCGCTATTGGGAGACTGCCTCCCTCATTATGTTGGCTATGTCTGCCAGCACCCCTGCAATGGAGGCCAGGGTGGTGTTGATGGCCTGCACGTCCTCCCTAATCCCCTGGTGGTGTCCCTCCTGCAGCGGCATGTTCTCCTGCACCTTGTCCAGGATCTGGCCCATCGTGTCCTGGGAATGTTTTTTATGCTCCCAGGATCTCGGTGAGTGCCTCCTGGATAGTTGATTCCCTGGGCCTGACCCCCCCCCCTCCCCGGTGCACAGCACTCCTCCCAGTTTCCCTGTTGTCCTGTGCCTCTGTCCACTGAACTGTGTGCCCACTACCACTGACCCCAGGTCCATGATTGTCTTGGTTATGAGGTGTGCCCTGGGGTCCCAGTAGAGGTGATCACACTGCTGATTTAGGTGTTCTGGGGACAGAGGTGTGGGTACGCTGGGTGGGTGCTGTGGTGGTGGTTCGAGATGGGGGAGGCTCTGTGGTGGTATGTGACTATGTAGTGAATCCTAGTTTGTTTTAAGGGGATAACAGGAGTTAGCTTAGCCTCTGGCTTGCAGACTGGTGCCCCTTCACCTAATGACTTTTAACCTACTTAGCTTGCTCTGTCTTAGCCTATTTAATTATTTAACTCTTCTAAGATGGCTGCCTTGTTTATATTAATGCCACTTGTTATGCTTTGCATTATCAGTGCCACCACGCTAAGTCATCAAAATCAAGCAACAAGGACAAACAAACAGTAGGTGTTCACACTTAGGGATTTTCCCTCTCTATATTTTCGAGAGATTGTTTATATTAATTGCCGTCCCAAGCATGTCTGTTGTCTATTGTTTGGGAACACACCTACGTCAGGGGTCCTGGTAGATCTGTATAAATACATCGCACTTTAGATAGACAATCAGAGGGATTCCGACCAGAGGGCATCGCCACCATCGCTGATATCGATGCTGCACGTCGTCTTGACGCTGACCCAGTTTTTGTGTCCCTACGGAGTCTGAGACAGAGACATCATTCCAAGGTAAAGAGGGTTGGGGGCTCCTCTCATGGACATGGCATTGGCAGATTAGGTTTAGCAAACCCAGCTGTCCTTTAGGTAGGAGGTTAGGCCTCTCACATTAGGGTATTAGGGCATATTACATCTCTTATGTCTTTTTTATGCATTGCAAGATGGTGGGGGACTCTCGTCTTCACAATTCTGTTTCTTGCATTATTCATTATCCTAATCATTGCAGCCCATGCAACATATCACAAACTGCAGTTGTGTTAAATAAAAGCTATTGAAACTTTACTGCATCTTTGTCATTGCCTATGTTTGTATGAGACATGATATATCTGTGAGAAAGGGGTAGTCTCCGTTTAACCACGACACTCCCTGAGATGTCTTATTATCGAGCCCATGCGTAAAGACTGCCACCAAACACCCTTTACTGTTGTGTTTCTGGTGAGGTGCTGCTAGTGACCCAGTAAGGTTGGGACAAAAGTTGTGACTTGTTGTAGGATAGGCATAGTCGCCTTCAAGCAAAAGAACTGTCATCCTTTAACCAGCAGTCTTGCCTAAAGCAAGAGTCCAAACTACGACAACTGTGCCTGGGTAACCGACTGTCCAGAGGTCCCTGATGGCCCAGGTTGGTCATCTAGATCCAGGCGACCAGAGTTGCTGTCATCACTGTGAGCCCCTTCAGTTGGGGGACTGGCACCTCTTCTCCGTTAACATTGGCTGGGACACCTGAGGGGATGTAAATGCTGTGTTGTTGTTTCTGTGTGTGACATATTGTGCATCAGTGGGTTGCCCTATTTGGTTGCATTTTCCCTGGCAGGTTTAACTTGTGTAAGTTGGTATGTGGTGGGCTAGCTGATTCTCTCTAATGTGCATGCTTTAGTAATTGGTGTCCACGCAGGGCTGTGAGTGGTGTCCATGCATTGGTATGAGTGAGATGTGATAGTGGGAGTGTGGGAGGTGGTGGAGTGATGGGAGTGGGGGTGAGGGTGAGGGTGGTGGTATGTGATGGCATGCAGGTAGGGGTATAGTAGTAGTATAGAGTTGACTTACCAGAGTCTAGTCCTCCTCCTATTCCAGCCAGGCCCTCAGGATGCATGATTTCCAAGGCATACTCCTCCCATGTTGTTAGTTGTGGGGAGGAGGTGGGGGTCCACCGCCAGTCTTCTGTACAGCGAGTTGGTATCTTGCTGCAATGGAATGTGGTTAAAAATCCTTAACACACCCCTCTTCTGCCCTCTCCTAATATAATCAAGAGGGCACCTGGTTGTCTGGGTTTGCAGGAAATGGGGGAGGTCCTGAGCTGCTCCAAATGTCCTTCCCTCCTTTGAAGACCAGTTTCGCTGCTCTCCCCCATCCTGTTTCACCATGTGCTGAGGCAGAGCTTATCCC
This sequence comes from Pleurodeles waltl, assembly GCF_031143425.1. Lineage (NCBI taxonomy): Eukaryota > Metazoa > Chordata > Amphibia > Caudata > Salamandridae > Pleurodeles > Pleurodeles waltl. The sequence goes on along the minus strand of NC_090444.1, from coordinate 343,011,176 downwards.
CCAGGCACTTCCTTTGTGTTTAGCCTAGACCACTTCACGCCTCATCAAGGCAGCCTGGCCAGGCTGCCAGAGGCTGGCCTATCAGAGAAGGGAACCACAGATCTGAAACTGGTAACTTTTAGGATGAGTTCTAAAACTCTTTCCCTGAACTAGGTATATTAAATCCAGCAATAGCAAGTTGGTATAACAATCGGTTTGAGACCAAACTTGCCATCTCTAGCTACTTTGGAGACTTTATTGATTAAAATAAAGTCTCCCCATTGTAGCCTAAGGAGCCTATTCACTGCAATGCAGGAAAACAAATTTGGCTAATTTTTCCTCACCAGGGCTTATAAAACATATTTTATGAGGACCCTGCTTATAGTTACACTGCACCCTACCCCGGAGGCCCCTAGATAGGGTAGTTTAAGACTTTGGAAGTACTTTTAATTCCAAGTTCGAATTTGCAGGTAACTTTAATTCAAAAGCAGCCAGCAAGGCATATCTGCCTTCAAAATGAAACTGGGTACCTCAGCAGTGCACCTATGATTGCACCACCTATGCTGGGGTCCTTAAACCTACAGGCCTTACTATAGACTAGGGACTTATAGGTAGGTTGAGATAGCCAATTATAATTAGCCTAATTTGCTTACTCATTTTACACAGAGCACAGGCCATGGGACTGGTTAGCAGTACCCATGACACCATCATAGTCAGGAAAACACCAGCAAAAAGTGAAAATTGGGGCAAAAAGTTAGGGGGCTTCTGCAATCAGCCCAGTTTTCTCACACACTACTAATCACAATCGCCATCTGAGAGAGAGGAGTGAAAGGACAGGTCTATCAATCTCCACACACTACTATGTACACCTGTCATCTGCAACAGAGGTCTGAAAGGAAAGGCCAGTCTATCCATATACCCTATTACACAGACCTGTCATCTGAGAGAGAGGTGTCATCGGAGAGGACAGTCTCTCTCCAACCTGAATGTAGAGGGCATTTCCTCCTCCCACTCTAATATGCATATCCATTTTCTAAATGAGGAGTAAAGGTGGAGAGGCTACTCCCTTCTCACACACTACTGCACTTGTTCATAACTCTGTGGAGGAGTGTTAGTGGAAAAGTTAGTCCCTCCTTCTACCCTTCTAAGTACACCCGACACCCTAGGGAAAACTGTCAGCAGAGAGGCTGGACGCACGAAACACACACCCTACTACATACACCTGGGAGCTCAGAGAGAGGTCTCAGCAGAGAGGCAAGTCTATCCCCTCACCCTATCATGTACTCCCAATATTCAAGGGATAGGTCTCAATAGAGAGGCCATCACACACTATATTATGCACATCCATCATCTGACAAAGAGATCTCATTGAAAGGTGAGTCTGTGGCACACATCGTACTGTGTATACCTGTCATGCAAGAGAGGGGTCTCAGCAGAGTGCCTAGAACATGCACACACCCTTTGATGCATAGTTGTCATTCGAGAGAGAGGTTTGAAAGCAAAGGGTAGTTTCTAGTCATTCTCCACTATGCACACCCATTATCCAACAGATGATTCTCAGTGGGGAGGAGAGTGCTTACCATACGCTACTATTTTCCCACGATTGTGTTGCAATTCCACAAGAGTCTTGCAAGAGCAGAGTGCAAGCTTCAAGGACTGAGGCTTGTCTCAAGAGGCTTGCGCGATCCTGTCTGATACTTGTGAGAGCCACGTGGAAAATTAGTGAGTCTGCCACAACGTGTTATAAGATCCAGTAAGCATCTCATGGGACCCACATGGAAAATTACTGGATCTGTCATGAAGTGTTTTGCGACTTCGTAAGAGTCTTACAAGATCAAATGTGGGAAAGTAAAAAAAAGAGCCAAGGCTCAACCAATAGTTACCATTCTTAATACATGGTGGAAAAAATTATGTGACCGGCTGCAGAACCAGAGATAGCTCAGTTTGTCCTTAGTGTTTTGGAGGAGAAGGAAGTCTGTTTGAGTTGTGCTCAACAGAAGTGACAGGAACTGACAGACACTGGTGTCTTCATCTTTATTTAAGAAAGAAATTCAAGTTCAGGTATTTAATAGTATATTTTATAAACTTTGTTGTGAAGTATCAGTAAGTGTAGGAATGTTCACAAACGTATTATTTACCATGTTTACAGAGTGGAAAACTGTTTGAGAAGGTGTGGATGTGTTAATATAGCTTTTGAGAGGAGCACATTATAACGTAGAGAGATGTGAGCAAGGTTTGCAGATTGTTTTAAAAAATAAGAGTTTCAACTGTATATTCTTGTTGATAAAGGAAGTGTTGTTTCTTGAACTATAAAGCAAGAATGTAATAATATCAACTCAACTGTTCTTCTGGACCTCATTGTATATATATTTTAGCCCTATGAGAAGTGCAAGTTGGAACACTATGGTGAATGTTAGAAAGGTGTGTTAAGGTGGTTGTGTTACTTTAGAAACTGTATGGAAGCAGTTTATGGCATTTTATATTTTAATTGTGACAATATGAAAATAGGGGTTGTGGTATTTTTTAGGAGAAAGATATAAAAAGTTGCTGGTACACTATAAATATGTGAATGTGGGTGAAAAATGTAGGAACGCACAGACAATACAGTTATGGATCACTGTTATGAATTATTGATCATTATGTAACTTTTATCTTTTTTTTATCTTGTATTTTGTTAGGAGGAAAATGGAAACTTGTGCCTGAGGAAAAAACATCTACATACATAAAGAGCAATACCGAGCCTTGTTTATACAAGCAGGAATATTGAACCACAGTGTTTTCTGGTTGGAACGATGTGGTAGTGACTGGACAATTGTGAAGTTCAGCAGCACAAGCTAACTCTGCCTTAGCTAGGCTGTGTGAACCGTAATTGTTGGACATGGTGCTTTGCTGTAACTTTCTTGTCACCTAGCCTGCTGATATATACTTGTAACTGAACACACTATGGAATGCTAAGGTAGTTAAAATACTGAAAAAGAAATTATACCTAAATCAAAATCCAGTAGGTAAAATATGCGAAATATGCAAAAAGGTGGTAGACATAGGTGCCTGGTGATGAGTGTCAAAAAATGCTAAACCTAATATAATTGTTTATTTGTCTGTTTAATATGTCTGTTTGATGCATAGTTGTCATTCGAGGGAGAGGTTTGAAAGCAAAGGGTAGTTTCTAGTCATTCTCCACTATGCACACCCATTATACAACAGATGATTCTCAGTGGGGAGGAGAGCGCTTACCATATGCTACTTTTGTCCCACAATTGTGTTGCAATTCCACAAGAGTCTTGCAAGAGCAGAGTGCAAGCTTCAGGGACTGAGGCTTGTCTCATGAGGCTTGCGCGATCCTGCCTGATACTTGTGAGAGCCACGTGGAAAATTAGTGAGTCTGCCACAACGTGTTGTAAGATCCAGTAAGCATCTCATTGGACGCACAAGGAAAATTACTGGGTCTGTCATGAAGTGTTTTGCGACTTCGTAAGAGTCTTACAAGATCAAATGTGGGAAAGTAAAAAAGAGAGCCAAGGCTCAACCAATAGTTACCATTCTTATTACATGGTGGAAAAAATTATGTGACCGGCTGCAGAACCAGAGATAGCTCAGTTTGTCCTTGGTGTTTTGGATGAGAAGGAAGTCTGTTTGAGTTGTGCTCAACAGAAGTGAGTTTACGTGGAAATGACAGACACTGGTGTCTTCATCTTTATTTAAGAAAGAAATTCAAGTTCAGGTATTTAATAATATATTTTATAAACTTTGTTGTGAAGTATCAGTAAGTGTAGGAATGTTCACAAACGTATTATTTACCATGTTTACAGAGTGGAAAACTGTTTGAGAAGGTGTGGATGTGTTAATATAGCTTTTGAGAGGAGCACATTATAACGTAGAGAGATGTGAGCAAGGTTTGCAGATTGTTTTAAAAAATAAGAGTTTCAACTGTATATACTTGTTGATAAAGGAAGTGTTGTTTCTTGAACTATAAAGCAAAGAATGTAATAATATCAACTCAACTGTTCTTCTGGACCTCATTGTATATATATATTTTAGCCCTATGAGAATTGCAAGTTGGAACACTATGGTGAATGTTAGAAAGGTGTGTTAAGGTGGTTGTGTTACTTTAGAAACTGTATGGAAACAGTTTATGGCATTTTATATTTTAATTGTGACAATATGAAAATAGGGGTTGTGGTATTTTTTAGGAGAAAGATATACAAAGTTGCTGGTACACTATAAATATGTGAATGTGGGTGAAAAATGTAGGAACACACAGACAATACAGTTATGGATCACTGTTATGAATTATTGATCATTATGTAACTTTTATCTTTTTTTTATCTTGTATTTTGTTAGGAGGAAAATGGAAACTTGTGCCTGAGGAAAAAACATCTACATACATAAAGAGCAATACCGAGCCTTGTTTATACAAGCAGGAATATTGAACCACAGTGTTTTCTGGTTGGAACGATGTGGTAGTGACTGGACAATTGTGAAGTTCAGCAGCACAAGCTAACTCTGCCTTAGCTAGGCTTTGTGAACCGTAATTGTTGGACATGGTGCTTTGCTGTAACTTTCTTGTCACCTAGCCTGCTGATATATACTTGTAACTGAACACACTATGGAATGCTAAGGTAGTTAAAATACTGAAAAAGAAATTATACCTAAATCAAAATCCAGTAGGTAAAATATGCGAAATATGCAAAAAGGTGGTAGACATAGGTGCCTGGTGATGAGTGTCAAAAAATGCTAAACCTAATATAATTGTTTATTTGTCTGTTTAATATGTCTGTTTGATGCATAGTTGTCATTCGAGGGAGAGGTTTGAAAGCAAAGGGTAGTTTCTAGTCATTCTCCACTATGCACACCCATTATCCAACAGATGATTCTCAGTGGGGAGGAGAGCGCTTACCATATGCTACTTTTTTCCCACAATTGTGTTGCAATTCCACAAGAGTCTTGCAAGAGCAGAGTGCAAGCTTCAGGGACTGAGGCTTGTCTCATGAGGCGTGCGCGATCCTGCCTGATACTTGTGAGAGCCACGTGGAAAATTAGTGAGTCTGCCACAACGTGTTGTAAGATCCAGTGAGCATCTCATGGGACCCACATGGAAAATTACTGGGTCTGTCATGAAGTGTTTTGCGACTTCGTAAGAGTCTTACAAGATCAAATGTGGGAAAGTAAAAAAGAGAGCCAAGGCTCAACCAATAGTTACCATTCTTATTACATGGTGGAAAAAATTATGTGACCGGCTGCAGAACCAGAGATAGCTCAGTTTGTCCTTGGTGTTTTGGAGGAGAAGGAAGTCTGTTTGAGTTGTGCTCAACAGAAGTGAGTTTACGTGGAAATGACAGACACTGGTGTCTTCATCTTTATTTAAGAAAGAAATTCAAGTTCAGGTATTTAATAATATATTTTATAAACTTTGTTGTGAAGTATCAGTAAGTGTAGGAATGTTCACAAACATATTATTTACCATGTTTACAGAGTGGAAAACTGTTTGAGAAGGTGTGGATGTGTTAATATAGCTTTTGAGAGGAGCACATTATAACGTAGAGAGATGTGAGCAAGGTTTGCAGATTGTTTTAAAAAATAAGCGTTTCAACTGTATATACTTGTTGATAAAGGAAGTGTTGTTTCTTGAACTATAAAGCAAAGAATGTAATAATATCAACTCAACTGTTCTTCTGGACCTCATTGTATATATATATTTTAGCCCTATGAGAATTGCAAGTTGGAACACTATGGTGAATGTTAGAAAGGTGTGTTAAGGTGGTTGTGTTACTTTAGAAACTGTATGGAAGCAGTTTACGGCATTTTATATTTTAATTGTGACAATATGAAAATAGGGGTTGTGGTATTTTTTAGGAGAAAGAAATAAAAAGTTGCTGGTACACTATAAATATGTGAATGTGGGTGAAACATGTAGGAACGCACAAACAATACAGTTATGGATCACTGTTATGAATTATTGATCATTATGTAACTTTTATCTTTTTTTTATCTTGTATTTTGTTAGGAGGAAAATGGAAACTTGTGTCTGAGGAAAAAACATCTACATACATAAAGAGCAATACCGAGCGTTGTTTATACAAGCAGGAATATTGAACCACAGTGTTTTTTGATTGGAACGATGTGGTAGTGACTGGACAATTGTGAAGTTCAGCAGCACAAGCTAACTCTGCCTTAGCTAGGCTTTGTGAACCGTAATTGTTGGACATGGTGCTTTGCTGTAACTTTCTTGTCACCTAGCCTGCTGATATATACTTGTAACTGAACACTCTATGGAATGCTAAGGTAGTTAAAATACTGAAAAAGAAATTATACCTAAATCAAAATCCAGTAGGCAAAATATGCAAAATATGCAAAAAGGTGGTAGACATAGGTGCCTGGTGATGAGTGTCAAAAAATGCTAAACCTAATATAATTGTTTGTTTGTCTGTTTAATATGTCTGTTTGATGCATAGTTGTCATTCGAGAGAGAGGTTTGAAAGCAAAGGGTAGTTTCTAGTCATTCTCCACTATGCACACCCATTATCCAACAGATGATTCTCAGTGGGGAGGAGAGCGCTTACCATATGCTACGTTTTTCCCACAATTGTGTTGCAATTCCACAAGAGTCTTGCAAGAGCAGAGTGCAAGCTTCAGGGACTGAGGCTTGTCTCATGAGGCTTGCGCGATCCTGCCTGATACTTGTGAGAGCCACATGGAAAATTAGTGAGTCTGCCACAACGTGTTATAAGATCCAGTAAGCATCTCATGGGACCCACATGGAAAATTACTGGGTCTGTCATGAAGTGTTTTGCGACTTCGTAAGAGTCTTACAAGATCAAATGTGGGAAAGTAAAAAAGAGAGCCAAGTCTCAACCAATAGTTACCATTCTTATTACATGGTGGAAAAAATTATGTGACCGGCTGCAGAACCAGAGATAGCTCAGTTTGTCCTTTGTGTTTTGGAGGAGAAGGAAGTCTGTTTGAGTTGTGCTCAACAGAAGTGAGTTTACGTGGAACTGACAGACACTGGTGTCTTCATCTTTATTTAAGAAAGAAATTCAAGTCCAGGTATTTAATAATATATTTTATAAACTTTGTTGTGAAGTATCAGTAAGTGTAGGAATGTTCACAAACGTATTATTTACCATGTTTACAGAGTGGAAAACTGTTTGGGAAGGTGTGGATGTGTTAATATAGCTTTTGAGAGGAGCACATTATAACGTAGAGAGATGTGAGCAAGGTTTGCAGATTGTTTTAAAAAATAAGAGTCTCAACTGTATATGCTTGTTGATAAAGGAAGTGTTGTTTCTTGAACTATAAAGCAAAGAATGTAATAATATCAACTCAACTGTTCTTCTGGACCTCATTGTATATATATTTTAGCCCTATGAGAAGTGCAAGTTGGAACACTATGGTGAATGTTAGAAAGGTGTGTTAAGGTGGTTGTGTTACTTTAGAAACTGTATGGAAGCAGTTTATGGAATTTTATATTTTAATTGTGAAAATATGAAAATAGGGGTTGTGGTATTTTTTAGGAGAAAGAAATAAAAAGTTGCTGGTACACTATTAATATGTGAATGTGGGTGAAAAATGTAGGAACGCACAGACAATACAGTTATGGATCACTGTTATGAATTAATGATCATTATGTAACTTTTATCTTTTTTTTATCTTGTATTTTGTTAGGAGGAAAATGGAAACTTGTGCCTGAGGAAAAAACATCTACATACATAAAGAGCAATACCAAGCCTTGTTTATACAAGCAGGAATATTGAACCACAGTGTTTTCTGGTTGGAACGATGTGGTAGTGACTGGACAACTGTGAAGTTCAGCAGCACAAGCTAACTCTGCCTTAACTAGGCTTTGTGAACCGTAATTGTTGGACATGGTGCTTTGCTGTAACTTTCTTGTCACCTAGCCTGCTGATATATACTTGTAACTGAACACTCTATGGAATGCTAAGGTAGTTAAAATACTGAAAAAGAAATTATACCTAAATCAAAATCCAGTAGGCAAAATATGCGAAATATGCAAAAAGGTGGTAGACTTAGGTGCCTGGTGATGAGTGTCAAAAAATGCTAAACCTAACATAATTGTTTGTTTGTCTGTTTAGTAATTGTTGCTATAGTGTATTAATATAGTTGTTGTAGTTCTGTATTGTTGTTAAATTGTCTTGTTGTAATAAAAAAGTTTAAATGTACTTATGATTTCTTGCTTAATACTTATTATAAAACTCAATCTCATTATTTTATTGTAATATTCACCAAAACTGTCAGTTCCACCTTCAGGGACTGTAAATATGCTACAGCTTGTATGTGCATCTCTGTGGGAGTATGCACATATTTTATTATAGAGACCCTTGGTAACAGAGAAGCCAATTATTTTGCATCTATGGTGACATGCCATGCAACAGTGAGGTGTTGGTAGATCAGTCCTTGTGCATGCAGTAGTAGAGGGACATTGTGAGAAAGTAGCCTCTTTCTAGCATGGTTACCCCCATTTTTGGCCTGTTTGTCAGTGTTTATCAGTGTGATATGACTGTGTCACTGGCATCCTGCTAATCAGAACTCCAGTGCTTATGCTCTCTCTGTTTCCAAATGTGTCACTATAGTGTAGTGACTACATAGTTCACTCCAGATTGGCATACCAGACCCCTCTTATAAGTCCCTAGTATGTGGTCCCTAGTATGGGGTTCCAGGAGATCCTTATGGGCTGCAGCGTTTCTTTTGCCACCCATAAGGAGTTAATACAAACACTTCTTCAGGACTGCCATTGCTGCCTGAGTGAAATAGTGTAAGCACTATTTCACAGCTATTTTCACTGAACCAGGTCACTTATAAGTCACCTATATATCTAACCTTCAGACCCTGAAGGCTAGGTGCATAGTACTTGTGTGTGAGGGCACCCCTGCACTAGCTGAGGTGCCCCCACATCATCCAGGCCCATTTTCCTGGACTTTGTAATGTGGGGGATGCCATTATAAGTGTGTACTATCTATAGGTCAATACATATATGTAGCTCCACAATGGTAACCCCGAATATGGCCATGTAAGGTGTCTAAGAACTGGAAATAGTACCCCCATACTGATTCTGGTATTGAGGGGCCAACTCCATGCACCCTGGGGGCTCCCCCATGGACCCTCAGTACTGCCAAACCAGCTCTCTGAGGTTTCCACTGCAGCCCCAGCTGCTGCCACCTCACAGACAGGCGTCTGCCCTCCTGGGGCTTGAGTAGTTCAATCCCAGGAAGGCAGTACAATGCATTTACTTTAGGAGAGGGGTGTTACACCCTCTCCATTTGGAAATAGGTGTTACAGGCATGGGAGGGGTATCCTCCCAGAGTCTCTAGAAATGCTTTGAAGGGCACTCCTTGCATATTTCACTCTACACTGGTTCAGGGACCCCCAGTCCCTGCTCTGGCGTGAAACTGGACAAAGGAAAGGGGAGTGACAACTCCCCTGTCCATCACCACCCCAGGGCTGGTGCCCAGAGTTCCTCCAGAGTGTCCCTGGGTTCTGCCATATTGTTATCAGGATGGTAAGGGAACTCTGGGAGCATCTGAGTGGCCAGTGCCAGCAGGTGACTTCAGAGACCCCTCCTGATAGGTGCTTTCCTGGTTAGGTGACCAATCCCCCTCTGAGGGCTATTTAGGGTCTCTCCTCTGGGTGTTTCCTCAGAGTTAGATTGCAAGACTCCAGCAGGGCTCCTCTGCATCCTTTGCTTCAACTTTTACCGTCGAATCAACCGCAGAACTGCTCCAGGTCTACAACTTGCAACAAAGTATTCAAGCCGGCTACCTCAACTCTGTAACTCCAGCTCCTGCCAGCAACTGCAACAGTTTCTAGGTCATGCATGTTCTGAGGACTGCCTGTCTTCATCCTGCACCAGAAGAATTGAAGGAATCTCCTGTGGAGTGACGGAGTCACTTCCCTGCTTCAGCAGGCACCTCACTGCAATGACGACCAGTACTCTGGGTCCCTTCTCCTGAAGATGAGCGTGGATCCTGGAACAGAGGTGGTAGAATGAAGTGACCCTGACTGTCCAAAGGTCGAACTGTCCAAACTTGGTGGTGTTAAGAGCTTGCCTTCCCATGCCAGACAGTACCCCTGTGCACCGCATGTTTTGTATCTCCTAGGGCTTTTATGTGCTTCTCCAATAAATCTTTTGTGCACAGCATAGCCCAGGTCCCTACCACTCTATCCTGTGATGCTCAGCTTCCTGAGTTGTTCTCCGACGGTTTGGGATCCCTTTGTGTAGTGCTGCAGCAACCACGATTTGCAACTCCTTTGTCCCCATGTCCTAGGGCTCCTGTGGGTGCTGCCTGGTCTTTTGAGGGCTCTCTAAAGTGCTGAGAGCCCCCTCTGTCTCGTTGGTCCAAATTGAGACCTCCAGGTCCCTCCAGGGCACGGACAGCACCTTTTCCTGCCAAATGCATCTCTTGTGTGAGCCAAGGTTTGTTGGCGGAATCCAACGACTGAAACCAGCCTGCATCCATCTATTCAACATGGGACATCTCTTGCACCAAGTAGGAACCCGCAGCTGTCTTCTTTGGTGCATTTCTGATTTTTTCTTCTAACTGGAGAATCCACTTTTGCACCTTCATCTGCGTTAGCAGGGGCTCCTGTTACTCCTGCACTCTTCGGGTGTTCTTGGACTTGGTCTCCTCTCTCCACAGGCCTTCAAGTCCAGGAATCCATCATTGGTGTCTTGCAGTCTTGCTTGGTTTTTGCATAATTCTTTATTGCGACTTCTTGTGTGTTCTGAGAAAACTTGTTGTACCTTACTCCTGCTTTCCTGGGCTCTGGGGCGGGGTACTTTAGTTACCTTTGGTGTTTTCGTACACTCCCAGCACACTACTCTTGCCTAGGTGGGAAACCGACATTCGCATTCCACTATTTTAGTATATGGTATGTGTTCCCCCTAGGCCCATTGTAACCTATAGTGATTTTCACTGTTTGCACTATTTTATGACTGTTTACTTACCTGATTTTGGTTACTAGTGTATATTTTGTGTATAATACTTACCTCCTAAGGGAGTATAGCCTCTAAGATATATTTGGCCTTGTGTCCCTAAAATAAAGTACCTTTATTTTTGGTAACACTGAGTATTGTCTTACTTGTGTGTAAATACTGTGTGACTACAGTGGTATTGCAAGAGCTTTTGCATGTCTCCTAGTTCAGCCTTCGCTGCTCTGCCTACAGCTACCTCTAGACAGCTCGACTTCTAGACACTGACTACATTTCACCAATAAAGGATAACTGGACCTGGTATAAGGTGTAAGTATAAACCAGGCCAACCTCCTCCAGACATCTGATAGAAGTGAGTTATATTGGCAGAGAGAGCCTCTTCATACTCTAAGTTGTACTTCTTTCACGTGCTGTGCATACAGTATTAAACATGAATGTCATCATGGGTATAAAAGAGAGGTGAGTATGTCCCCACAAGCAAGTATGGACACCAGTAGTGCAAGACACAGTTTGCAACAGAGAGAATACATTTTATACTCAAATATGAACAAACATCACAAGGAAGGGAAGTATGTGCAGAAAGAACAGTTTCTACCATAGTCTACTTATGCCACCCTGGGTGGATGTCTTAGCTGGCAGGGCTGTGTGTAACCATAACATGGTCTCCATGGCTGTTATGCAAGAAAGACTTCTCAGCATAGAGGTAGTTTTATCTCTACACCTCGGTTGTACGTCTGTCATCCAGGAGAGAGCTGTGATCAGAGAGGTAAGCCCCTATTCACAGTCTAACTTGGACATCAATCATCAAAAAGACATGTCACAGGAGAGGCACCAGTTTATTCCTACACTCTATTATAGAGACTTATGATGCAAGACAGATCTGTCAGCCAATAGGTATGTTCCTGCCCAGAGCCTACTATTTATACCTGTCACTATGTATATTGTGTATTCCCTGGGGAGAGGTCTCACTGGAGAGGCCAGTACTTGTTATACGTACTATGGAATAGAAAAGTCTTGAATGAGAGGTGAGTATCTTCCCAATACTGGTGCTGGCCAGGGGGGCCCTGCACTGCCCATTCACCCCTGCAGCCCCTGCACCCGTTCTCCGCCAGCCTTTTCATGGTGGTCCTACCCCCCTGAAATGGCTGTAGGAGAACAAGTTTGTAATCCCTAAGGCTAAGGAAAAGGACCACCTCCAACCTCTAGACTACCAAGATCCCTGCTCCTGGTGGACCTCGTTGTCCCCGTGGCCCAACTGCCAGGGTTGAAATATGGTCCGATTGCCATCCGTGAGTCTGGCAGTCAAGTGACTGTCAGACTCGTAAAAAGGGCCATAATGTTGCAACAGGGTAGCTCTGACAAGAGCCTTTGTCTTTATCAAATGTATTTGTCAGTTACACATAGAACTGGATTCATTCCTTGATGTTATTAAGGAAGATCCTGTTTCCTTCCACAGTGAGGTGCACTCCATCTCACCTATATACACCTGGCATATCGAACTGTATGTGATTGTGATATATAGACCCCATGCCATAGTCACAAAGAAATACAGAAACTGTTTTATTGACATGCACCAAGATTTCTCAATCTTAGGACTAAACCTTTTTTATCATTGCCATTTCTGCCTTTGACATATCTTAGAAAATACGAAGGCAGTTTGACGAGAGTGATATCAGTTGTGAAAAGGATGTCTTCATTTGAATTTCAAGCACAACACCTGTGATTGTGCCTAAGTCATTCCCACCAATGTGCACTATCATCAGGTCGGGCTGCTCACAACCCAAAATGCTTTCAACCAATAGTAACGATTGATGCCAATTCATACCTCTATGGCCAATTCAAGTTATGTCCAAGCTTGATGGCCTTCACTGGGTCTCGCAAGACCCTGTGAGAGTTTTTATGTAGGGAAAAAAGAGGAAAGCATCATAGATCATAGCTCTAAAAAGATATGTTTTTATCTTTTCATGGTGGTCCTACCCCCATGAAATGGCTGGAGGAGAACAAGGTTGTAATCCCTAAGGCTAAGGAAAAGGACCAGCACCAAACACTAGACTACCGAGATCCCTGCTCCTGGTGGACTTGGTGGTCCCCGTGGCCCAATTGCCAGGGTTGAAATACGGTCCGATTGCCATCCGTGAGTCTGGCAGTCAAGTGACTGTCAGACTCGTAAAAAGGGCCATAATGTTGCAACAGGGTAGCTCTGACAAGAGCCTTTGTCTTTATCGTATGTATTTGTCAGTTATACATAGAACTGGGTTCATTCCTTGATGTTATTAAGGAAGATTCTGTTTCCTTCCACAGTGAGGTGCACTCCATCTCACCTATATACACCTGGCATATCGAACTGTATGTGATTGTGATATATAGAGCCCATGCCATAGTCACAAAGAAATGCAGAAACTGTTTTATTGACATGCTCCAAGATTTCTCAATCTTAGGACTAAACTTTTTTGATCATTGCCATTTCTGCCTTTTACATATATTAGAAAATACAAAGTTAGTTTGATAAAAGAGTGACATCAGTTGTGAAAAGGATGTCTTTATTTGAATTTCAAGCACAACACCTGTGATTGTGCCTAAGTCATTCCCACCACTGTGCACTATCGTCAGGTCTGGCTGCTCACAACCCAAAATGTTTTCAACCAATAGTAACGATTGATACCAATTCATACCTCTATGGCCAATTCAAGTTATGTCCAAGCTTGATGGCCTTCACTGGGTCTCGCAAGACCCTGTGAGAGTTTTTATGTGGGGAAAAAAGAGGAAACCATCATAGATCATAGCTCTCAAAAGATATGTTTTTAATAACAGTTTGCATCAACTATACAATTATTTATGTGTTCTCAAATATTTTTAATATTTGTTTGTATCTTAATTTTTTAAAGGGTACAACAAAACATACAACTTTAGGTGCTAAACACACACCAATAACAACTTAAAAGCAGAACTTAACAGCTTGTCCTGGGCAGAACTGCTTGTCCGTCTCACTTTCAATTGCACAAAACCATACAAACTTCAGCAGTTATAATTATAGTTATTTCAGTTAGCTAACCCTGTTGCTAGACATTGGCATCAGTAGCATGCAGGAAACAGTGACAGGTTTTCATTTTTGGGTATTGACAGGGTGCCAGTGAATCTTAGAGGTGGTAACAGCGAAAGAAAGATGAGGAGAATGGAATCTGACTACATTGTCCTATGCAACAGCCAGTTTCCTGAACAGTGGCCTGAACTCCCACAAGGAACTTCAGGCATATTTTACGCCCCTAGAGCCACCTTGCGCCACATTAGCCTCATTTGTTTTCAAGCTAATGTGGCCCAATGAGGCCCAAATCCTCACGCCATAATTACAAAGTGGCATCAGGCATAATATATGCAAAAGAGGTATCCCACGTTAGGGGCGCTGAAAACATGGCTCAAGGAAATCTAACAGATTTCCTTGCATCAGTTTTTATGGCACTTTTAACACCTGCTCAGAGCAGGGTTAAAAGGGGGATTCCATTATTTATAATAGGCCTCTATGTACTCTGCAGGAGTAGCACTAATATTTTGGCGCTACTCCTCCAGAGTACATCATTAGCGTCATGAAAAATGATTATGTTGCCCCCTACCCTACACCATTGTGCGCCGTATTTAAAAAATGGGGCACCATGGTGGTGGTTGAGGGCGATAAAGGACGCAAGAAAAGTGGCACTGCACACAGTGCAGTGCCACTTTTCTTAAATACGCCCCTACATGTTCACATCGGGTAATAACACCCCATTCCCTTATTTTCCAAAATGCTATTTTTAAAACACTGGGTTACTTGACATATCCTTTGTAATTGTTACTATTCACAGGAACAATTTGTTTTCTTCTTCTTTCCATTTTTATGGTTGACCTTAATTTTAAATCCTTTGTAACATATATAGAATTTATGTTTTTTGTAAAGTATGAAATCAACATCAAAGTACCCAAATGGGATTAGGCAGTCATATTCTTTAATATTTATGTGTATGTTTTCATCTTGGTAATGAAGTTTCAGGAGCCACACCTTTTGTGTTGAAGTATATTCTGCAATTGTTTTTCGATGTATATGTGCAAGAGGGGCCACAACATTGAGTTTTAGGTTCTATGTGAGTAATTATACAGTTTTCAATTTGAAGATTTTTACTGCATGAGATATAAGGCCAACTACATTTTGAAACAAGTAAAGTCAATATGTATTATATGGGAAATTGTAGGTTCTTGAAAATTATAATATATATTTATTTGACAGAAATTAATTGTATAATTAAGAGGCTCTTTAAATAATTAATCATGTATTATTGCATTATGTTTTTGAGCTTTACGAACAGAGTATGATGTCAAATGGGAAAACATATTCTTTGGAATAAAATTGGAGAGTATTTCTACCATCTTTATTGTTTGTAAAATGTTTTTTATGGTGATTGGGCACTGTTGAGTTTTACCATGGCTGTAACAAAGACCTGTTGGTTATGCATCTGGAGTACGAGTCTCGTTTTGGTAACTAGGAGTGGCTACCATTATCTTCTAGATTTATACAGTTTCCCTTTGCCGTTTCTTGAACCAGCCGCGATAGGTGGAGGTGACCAGCTGTTTATGGGATAACTTTCAATGTTTGAATTCCTGGTTCCTGCCACCACACCTGGACATGCTGATACCTGGATAAGAGGATCCTGGAGGATACCGATGAGTGGCAGGTTGGGCGTTGATCACAGTGTTTTCTTCTAGAGACACTATGGCTGGCTAACTCCTGCCCGAGACGGTTAAAGTCTTCAGTACTTTGTAGAGGTGGCAGGGGCTGCAGTGGCGTTTATGACCACCATGGAATTGATGCATCTTTTTTGTATTATGCTGTGAAACATACACATAACAGAATACGACATGAGTGAGGCAATACACTCAAGAATGGAGGTGGTATGCAGTCTCTTTGATGAAACAGATACTGGGGTGCTTTCAGGATCCAGCACAAATATGACAAATTAGATGGAAACTACAAAGTCTTTGAGACAGAATTTATTACAATATGAGAGACTCAAGAAAAAGAAGATTACCAGATCGTGGGAAGTTATTTTGCTGAATAAGTACACTGAGGTGGGGAAAGTATCTCAGGGCCTCCGCATCCTAATAACTCCAACATATCAAAACTCCCATCCTAAATAACTGGGGAAGTGGGCACAGTTAATTGCGTCAACATGTAAGAATATGCTTGGGCTTCTATCCAAATATGCAAATATTGATTTGGATCAAGTGATAGAAGATATTGTAAAGCACAAGGAGCTATTAGATTAACATCCTGATCAGGTGGAGATTGAAACATTTATGAAGGGCATGCAATTGAGGTTGGGGAAATATGAGGAAGAAATAAAAACTAGAAAGAAGGACATTATTGTCTGATAAACTTGATTATGCAAATGACCGTGTATTAAGATTTGGTAAAAAATATGATGTGGCTTGTAAAGAATTTCAGCAAATGGGAGCATTACAAAAACAGGAGTTAATCACATCTGAATCAAGCTCAGATAATTATTTTGATTTAGATGAACAACCGGGCTCATCCAACACATTCTTCAAAACAGAGGATCAGTACCGTTTTTTAAGGCAAATCAAATGCCCGGCACAAGACTCCCATCGAAAAAGGCAAAAACAGTGCAACAGAAAAACCAGGAGGGGTAGATACAGTGAAAAGAGACAACTTGCAGCATGGGAAACGGGCACCGCAAGCGAGAAAGAGCAAATAATGGGTGAGACTAATTTTACTGTGGTTAATCTTTCTTCCCATACCCTTAGCCCAGGAGAATAGTCCCTTTTGGAATTAGGTCTATCTTTCTGTCCTGTGGCTAAATTAGACTATTATAAGTCTTGTATTGACTTATTTTTGTTTATGAGAAAATTTAAATTGGTGAAAATCCATAATTCACAATAGAGTAAATATATTTGTGATGCAACACATGAGAATGTACTGACTAGTGATCATACTTTTGATGATCTGTGTGTTGGGAACATTGAAAGTCTGGCATGCTTGAGGGAATTGGAGGCAGGAAAAAACTTTTGGGTGATAGCTACCCAATCCTATGCCACTCATGAAGTGCTTCTTTGTTTGGTAAGATCTGATCATGTCCTGTGCATCAAGAACACGTCTCCAAAAGTGGCAGGAAACTCCCTTCGGGGGCCTTTTGTTGAGCTGTCCACCATCCTGGGAAAAGGGTGGGAGGATGTTACATACCACTAATGTATATGGGGTGGGGCCAATTATGCAGGGCTTTAATAACATTTTACATACTTGTATTTTTTTAAAAGGGAGAACACTGGTCTCAGCAGCAGATTACAAGAAAAGAACCATCTTGTCACACCTCCATTAAGGATTACAGAAAACCTTTCAAGGTGGAGATGCAGAGAAAACACACTGACTTTCGCTTGGCCATGCTCAACAAGTTAGGATGATTAGTACTTTACAGAAGTAGGACTTCAACTTGGGAAACTGTTTTCTTTAGGTCTGTAAGTGGTTCCTGTTGAGGTTTAATTTCTGTGAAATGACCATCATGCCAGAATTAATCCTGCCCTGTGTATTCATCCAAGAGGAGACCACTGTTATCTTAATAAATGCCAGGGACTGCGGGGGAAATTACATGCCATTTATTTTTCCTTAG
Source organism: Pleurodeles waltl (assembly GCF_031143425.1). Classification (NCBI taxonomy): domain Eukaryota; kingdom Metazoa; phylum Chordata; class Amphibia; order Caudata; family Salamandridae; genus Pleurodeles; species Pleurodeles waltl. Next base: position 342,993,599 of record NC_090444.1, on the reverse strand, counting down.
GGATTTTGAACATCGACAGCGTCTTAACCACTGGGTGGAATTACACCAAATTTGGCCGAATGGTAGCTCTTGGTCCAGAAAGCAAACTTTTGTTATTTGGTGTAAATCTGTTGAGTACTTTTTTTTAGTAATTAAAGAAAAATCAAATATGTATATGTAGGGATGCAAAGGCTCCGGGATCCCTCTAGATCTCATGCTGGCAGACGTCTTGGGACTCAACTTCAGCTGAGTCACTGAAAAAAGTAACAAATAAGAAAAGGGGCTAGGGTAAGGACACTCTGACCCCTTATCTCTGGTGCTGGGGTCCCAGAGTGACCCCACCAGGGCTTGAAAATAATTTTCTTCTTTTACATTTTTGGCGTGAATCCGTGGATCAACAAAAATGTTTTTTAAAAACAAGCGCGTGGGCTCCTGTGCTTGTTTTGTACACAGCCCCTGGGTGATTCCAGGGGTAGTAAAGTTTTGCATGCAGGGTGGATACCCCACCCCCGCAGTACCTCCCCAGGACTTTTATCTAAAATGGACGTAGGAGGGCTGTCTGCTCTAACCCGCACCCCTAGAGGCCCCACCTCCCTGGGGCGCTTATCAAGATAGATGTGAGGTGCTAACTGCCAATCCCCCGCAGCCTTGGGGATGAGTATCACCCTGGAGCTTTGAACTGCTAAGATATGGGGGACACATAGCCCTCCTGCAGCCCCAGGGACTGCCACCTACCTGGGGCTCTATTTAAATACAGTGCAAGGGGCGTATACCCCCCCACAGCCCTAGGGACCACCACCGCCTCACGGCAATGCTCATTGGAAAGTGGGTGTGGCCCTTCTTGAGGAGCCAATAATGGCCCTGGGGACTGCCACCCACCAGGGCCGCCTCCTGCTATATCCCGGTGTGCCCCCCTCTGGGACATATCTGTATGCTTTGCTTTGACAGCTCCCACCAAGCAAAAGCAAATAAAGTCTGCTTTCTTAAAGTGGGACTGTCAAACAACTCCCCCTGGCAGAAAGCAGAGTTTTCATCTGTTTCTCTGCAGGCAAATATGCATGCAGGGAAACAGATGAAAATATTGCTCCCACAAGCTTGGAGCTGTTATTTAAAGCAGCTCCCTGCTTGTGGGAGCAGTGCGGGCTCCCACATGACGTGGGGAGCTGGCTAGGACCACAAGAGCCTTGAGGCTCCCTGTGGTCCTGTCACTGTCTCCCATAGTGGGATGGGAGAGAGAGAGCAAGATTGCCACTGCAATGGTCTCTCCATGCAATGACTTCAACGAGTAAGGCTAGCAAGATGTTTGGTATGAACGTTATAGTTACATTTGGATGCAGAGCAGAGCATAGTCACTTCTGGCGTTATGGTCAAGGTCTTATTTCTGTCACTCAGTAGGTCAAATCCTAGTATCGCTTGGAAGTATGTTTGTTTATTTACTAGTGTTTTGACTGTTAAACCTTCCTAGTTATGGAACTTTCAGATTTCTATATAATCACATGCATGGGTGAACAGTGATAGGTATGTCTAGAAGCATCACAGTAAGAAGTCACTTACAGCCTAAAGGTGAAGGTCACAGACCCTCACAGTGAAAGTTGAGAGCTCTACTCCAGGTGTGCCTGTGGTCATTTTCCTTTCTTTCATTTCTTTTAAACTTCAACATTTTCAGGTTCATACTGAAAGGTGATCTCACCCTTTAAATTTTTCTTTTCATTTTTTTGATAAATATCTCATTCTAATTATACAATTCATCAAAGCCTAAAAAACTCTATCTTCCTCCCTCCCCCCTTTCTCTCTCTCTCTCAATTTCTCATTTTCAATCTCTTTCTCCCACTCACACTCCCACTCGGACCCTTACGCACCCACTCACAGACCCACTCAGTCCCACACGGAACCACTCATAGACCACTTAGACACTCATGCACCTACCCACAAACCAACCCACTCAGGCTCCCACACACCTACTCACAAACCCACTGAAACACTAATGCACCCACTCGCAAACCCACACAGACACTGATGCACCCACTGAAACACTGATACACCCACTCTCACACCCAGACAGACACTCTCACAGACACTCTCACCCCAGATACACCCTCTCACACCTATTCTCTCACCCAGAGAGACTCCTGCTTCGCACAGCCAAAGGGCCATGTGCAGTGTGGGGTTGGGTGCTTAGGGGGGTTTGTCACAGGGTCTGGCCTCAGGCCAGGTCCTGCGGCCAACTACAAAATAAACCATCATTGAGAGCTACTCTTGAATATTACTAAAGGATATTCATCAACAACAACACTGAGATATATATCAATACAACTGATTATGTATGTCTTCAAAATTGTGGAAGATATGTTTTGTGTATGTGTGTAGGCAAAAGCTGTATATGTCGGTTTTTGACAATTTAAGTAACTCCCCTACATGATTGCGGCCATTTTTGGAGTCTGTAGCCCTTACATTTCTTTCACGCTAGTGTCTAATGACTTTATGTCAAGTGATCGCAACAATAAAACGGAGCGTTCCAAACCGGCGTTTTTGATAAGAACTATGCAAGCCTAACATCCAGGTAAGAAGGTTGATTTATGCCTGTAATTTAACTTCTTTTGGTCCTCTGTTATTATGAACCTATCACATTGAACGTATTTACATTTTAAGCTAATAGAGAAATCCTGTTCTATGTATTCTTCTTCTTTTTTACAAGATTCATATAACATACAAGGCGCATGGTTAACACTACCTATTTGAAAAGAGGCCTGGGACCTGGGCAGAGGAGTTTCTCGATATTTCTAAGGTAAAATAAATTAAAAGGGTGTACTGGTCCCCAATAAATGTTCTCAAATCTTCCCATATTAGTCTTTTCTAATCTGCATCTTGGTCTTTTTCCATAGATAACATTATGATATATCCATTCACGTAATACCTTAAATGGTTGGGAAAGTTATACTTCCTGTCTTCCTATGAGCGATGGTTTTCCATTTGAGAGACTTTATATCATTGCCACTATGCAGGTATTTGGACTGGTATTATACCATAATTGAACTAATTGAACATATGATTATATGTCACAAATGTCCCTGCTAATGAGATTTGTCTATTACTCAATCACATACTATTAAACACCTATCTTAGGAACCATAGACCACTAATAAGGCTCTAGTGCATGGGCTTGCTGAGAGGCACATATGTCAAGCTTTTATTACTGTCATCTTCTTATTTATTACTCTTAAATCTATCTGTACTTCTAGCTTTGTCAGTCACCCTTGCTCACTCTCTGGTAGCTTAAGTCACCCATATATATACTGGTACATCTTATTATATTAACTTCACTCGGGTGTTTGTAGACATTCGACTTGTGCACTCTTAGTAGTTGCATACAACTTAATAAATCTCCGGCCTTGGATTACTGGACTCCTTTATCTCAAGGTTGTTATCTATATGTTTGTTTGTATTATATATCATCTATCATTGTGGGGTACATCCAGAATTTGGTATACAATGTTGTCAGATTGTCCTGTCCTTGGGTCTACATCAATATTGGACTAGATGGTTGAGAACTGCCCTGATGAAGGTGGCCTCGATATAAGAGGATTTCCGAAACACGCGTAGGCTTTGGGCTCCTACTGTATTATTGTTCGAGATTGTTGTAATATCAGATATTGCATTTAATATATTTTTGTATGTATATAGATATGTAATAACTTTTTATTTGTGTCTCTTAGGAACTTTTTGTTGTAGTAATATTAGGTTTTTCACATTTATATTTCTGCATATCCTATTAGAGTATGAATGTGGAGTGACTGAGTCAGTTTTGTAGTTTTTTTGTATTATATTAGGTTTTTTGTAACTTGTAATTTATTCAAATAAGATAATATACTGTCGACACAATTCCAAGATTTTATGATGGAATGTTTTTAGAGATCTATATCAGGACATTGATGTAGCCTAAGGCTGAACATATAGGGCCTGATTACAACTTTGGAGGAGGTGTTAATCCGTCCCAAAGTGACGGTAAAGTGACGGATATACCACCAGCCGTATTACGAGTCCATTATATCCTATGGAGCTCGTAATACGGCTGGTGGTATATCCGTCACATTTGGGACGGATTAACACCTCCTCCAAAGTTGTAATCAGGCCCATAGTTATAAAATGTTTCTGTTTTGATGTATACATATTTTTGAAGACATACATAATCAGTTGTATTGATATATATCTCAGTGTTTTTGTTGATGAATATCCTTTAGTAATATTCAAGAGTAGCTCTCAACGTTGGTTTACTTTTCAGTTCTTACTTCCTTGGTTGAGCTACCTTATCTAGGTCAGAGGACCCCATTTGCCTTCTACCTGCGGCCAACTACCTCTGTGCACAGCCAAAAGTGGTTGGATTAAAGTAGAGTAATGAAAATTACTTTACAATTAAAAAAACATTGACATTCACTGAAAAAGCCAAAGGATACAGAGTCATTAAATTTAGGAAACAGAATTTAAAAAACATAAAAAATCACATAAAAACAGAGATGTTATAGTTGGGCTCACATTTTAAACGTACCAACCCATAGAAATTCACCTGTTATAGTTAGCGTTATTTCAAGTAACTATAATTTGTGTCCTAAGGTGACTATAATCTGCGCCCTCCCGATGCACTGCTAATTACTCCACAAAATATGGCACTTGGGACATCTTTGATAACATCATTGATAATATCAATGTAATATTTGCAGCAAAATGTTAGATGAACAAACTGTTTCCTAACTATAACCTCCCTGTAACCTTTGTTTTTTCAGTTAATATATTTATGAAATTAACAGACTCCGTCATTTAGAAACAGTGATCATTACTCCTGCAGTCTTACATCCAGAAGGATGGGGCTACCATAGATAGACTCACTAAGAGAGAAATATATAAGTGGCGGGAGACTACTTCATTAAAAAAGTATTTTGGTGCAGGGAGAAAACCTTGAGGAACATGCATAATAATACACCAAGTTATGACTACCCTCATCCAGAGCTTCTTAAGGATTGGGCAGAACATAATGCTAACAGTTCGAGAGGAATGCTACAGGGTGGACAATGGAAAAGGAAATAGTGGTGGACAAACCAGGAGAGCAACAAGATCTACCAAGAATGAACTACTAATGTCAAAACAGGTATAAATCTCTCTAAAGAAGTATTGGCATCTGCTGAGAAACATATTTTAGCTTATCATCTTAATCGTGTTGCCCAGAATCTAGCTTTAATTATGCTCAGTCATGTTGATTTGTATAAGTGTATTAGAAATTTAGAACTTTTAAAGATATTTGAAAGGAATGAAAACAGGAGCAATTTGGGACATAAGAGTGAAACACGGATTGAGAGTAGCCCATTGATAGAGGACATTGATTTAATGAGAGAGTTTAGAAAGAAACAATAATGACAATGTGGTGGTGGAATCTCAGTTGCAGAGGGAACTCACTCTGTTAGGAGTTGAGGAAGAAGGGGGAACATCCTTTAGACATACGTTTAAATTTATTCCTCAAACACTTAATGACAACATAGATACGTTTAATGAGGTTATGATTAGGGAGATGAAACTAATACGTAACCGGGTTAATAACAAATGTACCTGTAGTCAAGAAACTACAACAGAATGATACCTTGGTTATTAGACCTTCTGATAGAGGGGGCACAATTGTCCTTTGGCCTAATGAAATACATTTATAGACAATTAAATGATGCTGCATGCTATAGGAGAATCACTAGAGAAGAATACAAAGAGACTAAGGAAGAGCTTGATTGGTGCTTGAAAAATGGATTGACAGGGGTTTATTGAATTAAGATGAGTATAGATTTGTGAAACACAACCATCCTAAGTTGCCTATTTTGTATCTTTTAATAAAAGTCCATAAAAATGTGGATACTCATTTGGGCTGCCCAATCATAGCTGTGTGTAGGGGAGTGCATTTGAAAATGTATTGAAGTATGTAGGTTCATTTTTTTAATCCACTAGTATCAAGTTTGCCTTTCTACATTAAGGACACCTCGGATTTCCTACGTAAGATTTTTCATGTTTGTTGGGAAAATTACATGCTTCTGATTAGTTGCATGTTATAACCTGATGCACGAGTATTAGACACTTGGATGGTTTAAGAGCAGTGAGACATTTTCTGAGGATTAGGCCCATCAAACTACATTTTCAAGATGGACACTTCTTCTAGGGTAGTATGTATCCAAACATGTTCGTCTTCACAATATCTGTAGTTTCAGGATCACCTTGGGCGGAATACTGCATTTCTGGAACAGTCTTTAGTACTCTTGTATGACTAGTAGCACGGCCTAAGATTACCCACACAATTCGCCTTGATTTTGACAACAAACTTGCAGAGCTCAACCTGTCTGCACATTCTTAAGATTCAATTTCCCTGTGTGACAGCATTTTTAAACTGAAACAATACAATTCCTTAGTGATACTTTTTTCTGCTGTAATCTCTTCCCACATCTCTTTCATTTTGGTCTTCTCCGCTTTTGTTATTTGAGATGTGATTCAACAAGGTACAGCAATAGAATTATTTGCAACAAATTAGATGTCCACATTTTAATCCCACATTTTTTTAAATGACAGGGTTACAGTCTATGATATATTTTGATGCCTCCTGAGGTTGTATGTATTCTTGTGTGATTTGTCTGTCAAGGTGTGTCTCACTGCAGACAAAAAGCTATTTACTCTTCCTTCTGAGATGACATGTTGAGGGAATCCAAAACAACATTGAGTAAATTTAGCTTTTTATCTCTATTTTCGTTGACAGCATTTACCACACCTTTGAGTTTGAATTCTAAAAACCTGTTGTCTCAACCCTTTACCAGACTTTTCTTTTGATGTTAAGCATGTGACATACTATTCTATGAAGAACAGCACAGACTTGTCAGATTCTGTTCCAAACCTTGGAGCATCTTTTATCCACAACAACATGTGAATATGTGAAGCACCTCTAGCTTGGTACTCTTTACGCCAAAATACATCAGTGACTTTGCCAAGAGGTTGATTTGATTTGTTGTAGATGAAAGACATCATTGCTTGAAATCAATGATTGAAGTATCTACAAACATTTGCAGGATCCAAAGAAAATAGTTCTCCTGGTCTTATGTTTGAGTTTGCCTCTCTTAAAATATCAAGCAGATCATCCCAGGCATACTCTGCAAAACTCAGTGTCATAAACCAAGAAGGTGACCCTATATTCCTCAACATGCATTTCAGGTCACCATGTTGATGATACCAATGTTAATTTGTACTACATTGACATGCCATCAAATTAATTAAGTTCTGCTCAAGGTGCTCATCTTTTCCATGCACGTTATCAACAAATTCTCTGCTGTCATATTCTGCACTTGAACTCCTGTTTTTAGAATCTGATTTACTGCATAGGATAACCCAGAAAACTCCCTCTCAAAAAGTAGGTGAAATATATAAGGAATACCCTGTTGAAATCTAGGATCCTCTGAATATAGTCTGGTTGGCCTCTACTCAGATTCTGGTATTTGTATCGTGCGTTCATCATATCATCCTCCTTCTCCTGTAGTAAAGAGGTATGGAAACTTGGATCTTCATCCAACGTCCTTGGAGCCCTCCTCGGATACGCTGACTGGGAGGTCCCGGTCAACTTTCTACGTCGGACGTAGTCTCTTTTTTTTAGATTTTCTTCATTGGTCCCTCTATGGAGCTTTTTTCCAAAAGTTCTCCAAAGTTCTCTAAGCTTCTCCAAACTTCTGGATCTTCTCCTAGATGTTCCTTTAAGGTTCTTTTGGGGTCCACAGCTCACCACAAGATTCCAGAAGCTCTGAGATGATCCTTGGGGGTGTGGACTACAACTCTCAGAATGCATCTGGCACAAACTCCTTTTTGGCCACTGGACAGTGGTCAGCTTGTCGTTTTCTTCAGGAGTTGGTGCAGGGGACTCTGGTTAGCAATTTTTCACCTGTAGCAAACAGGGAGTCCCTCCTTGAACCAGTTGAAGCCAGGCAAAGTCTGTCTTGTGGTGAAGCCCAAGTGTGCAGCTGGTGCAGTCCTTCAGAGTGCAGGGTCCAGGTGCAGGTCAGGAGTCCAGCATGGCAGTCCTTCTTCTTCTGTACTTCTTCCCAGTTTGGATCTGGTAGGGAACTGAGGTGTGGGTGCAGGTCTGCCAGTTTTATCCTTGCTCCTGGGTGAAAAACAGGGAGGTCCTGGTTCTCCAATCAGGTGCAGGATCCTTCCCCCTGTGATGACCACTTCCTGTGAAGTGTGGCAAAAATCAATCCCAGGAGCCAACATTCCTCAAAAATCCATCATGGCTGAAAAGTGATTTTTGGAGGTTACATCTGGCTGAACCCACCCACTGGTGTGGCTAAAAATCATAAACACACCCCTCTCCTAATCTAATCAAGGGGGCACCTAGTTGTCTGGGGTTGTAGGATGCGGGGTGTTGCTGGGTTGCTCCAAATGTCCTTCTCTGCCTTTGAAGACCAGTTTGGCAGCCCTCCCCCTTCCTGCCTCAGCATCTGCTGAGGGGAGATCCCCTCCCACAGGCACATCTCTCTGTGTGAAGTCAGGCCACTTCACACCTCATCAAGGCAGCCTGGCCAGGCTGCCAGAGGCTGGCAAATCAGAGCACAGCAGCAAAAACATTGCAGGGCTGAATTTGGCAACTTTTCAGGTAAAGTTAAAAACTCTTTACCTGAACAAGTTAAATTAAATTCCACAACTGGAAGTTGTGGGATTTATTATAACAATTAATTTGATACCAAACTCTTTGTATCTGTCACTTAAGGGGACTTTTAAAATTAAACTAAAGTCTCCCCATTCTAGCCTATGGAGGCCATTCACTACAATGAGGGAAAAATGTATTAGGCTGTTTTTACCTCACCAGGGGTATACAAATATTTTTATAAGGTCCCTGCTTATAGTTACATGGCACCCAGCCCTTGGGGCACGCATATGTAAAAATAAGGTAGTTTAAGACTTTCAAACTACTTTTAATTCCAAAGTCGAATTTGCATATAACTTTAATTTAAAAGCAGCCAGGAAGGCAGGCCTGCCTTTAAAATGACACTGGGCATTTCTGCAGTGCACTTCTGGGTGCACTACCTATGCTGGGGTCCCTAACCCTACATGCCCTACCATATACTAGGGACTTATAGGTAGGTTGACTTAGCCAATTATAATTAGCCTAATTTGCATACTGATTTTACACAGAGCACAGGCCCTGGGACTGGTTAGCAGTACCCATGGCACCATCAGAGTCAGTAAAACACCAGCAAAAAGTGGAAAATGGGGGCAAAAAGTTAGAGGGCCTCTGCAATCAGCCCAGTTCTCTTACCCTCATGCATATTCAAGTCTTGCAATTCAGGTGGAATAGTATCAAATTCTAAATTATTATATACTGCTCTAGCTAGCATTTTGTTTTCCTATAATTTATCATGACAATACTGACATATAATTTGTCATGTAAAACTATCAAACCATTCTTCTACAAATAAATGAGCTGCAAAATCTTGCCACTTATCTCTATTCTTTTCTTTAGTTTTTGAAGAAACAATAACATATTGTGTTTGTTTTTTGTAGTGAGTGCATCTGCAACATACACATATGTAGTCTGTTTTCTCTGAACAGACTGTTTTAAGCTCTCTGGTTTCTTCATGAAAGTCATCTACAGAAACCTCTGCTATATTTGCAGATTCTAGCGCAACATTTTCTCTAAACTCCTTTCCAGGTCCAAAAAAATAGAAACTGTACCTCATCATAAATTTTTTAAACTTCTGCTAGGGTTCAATTGAGAAGACCATTATTCATTTCCCTTAATCTTATTGCAGGAGTCTTCACATGATAAAGTATTCTAACTAAAGTTTGCATATGTGAGTGGTGCACGGCTAGCATTCTAAAAAGATAAAAAGTGCTTTGGTGCATTTTCTTGATAAAAATGCTGAATGTCCTTGTAGATTTGTATATTACCTTACTCCACATGGATCTAATGCTTGCAGAGTTTAAATTGTTTTTTAAAACTTCTACATGGAAACAAACGTGAGAAGTTTCTCACTATGTCAATTGATAGCTGTTGAACACTACAAATACTGCTACAATTCCACTTGTATACACGGGCCTGTCTATGCTTACCCTGAGCATCTTCAGCTATAACTTCCTCCCCAATTCTAGGCACCATTACCTCTCTCTCAATAGGACATCCATCTTTAACTTCATAACACTGTCCCTGTTGATCAACTGTATGCACTAGTCTGTTTTCATGCAAGTAGCTATCTTTGTTAAAGAAGGGCTCACCACTAGAAGTGGGCTTGCATTCCCCATGAAAAACTTTGCAAAAGTTAGTTCGGTTTATACGTCCTCATGCTCATAACTATTTTATCTAGTCTTTTCATTCTGTTCAAAATTAAAATAAACAGTTTCCTCTTTAGAGCGAAAGCCTTTTCAACTATACCTTCAACATGTTCCTTTTGTTTGAAAGCTTGTGTCCTTCTTTTGTATTTTGTCACATTTCTCATTAGATTCTGAACTAATCTGCTGTGATACACCCTAACTCTTATTTCTTTAAACTGACGATGTCTTCCAGGTAAAGACTCTGTTTCCTTGCCACTTTTTTTAGTTCTGACATCATGTGCTTTTACTTGCTTCTTATTTGATGTAGAAGTTTTTCTATTATGTATCTCAGTCTCCTGTCTGTTGAGTTCACCACATAGGGGGTCATTTTGACCTCGGCGGTCTTTTTTAAAGACCGCCGAGGGACCGCCGTGCGGGAGACCGCCAGTGAAGGCGGTTTGCCGCTCGGCCTATTATGACCGTTGGCATCCCGTATGACCATCCCTTTACGGACGGAGAGCCGGCAACAGCCATACTGGCGGGCTGCAGGGAAGTGGAGGTTGCTCCACCTCCACCGCCACGCCAACAGAACACCGCCCAGCGAATCACGTCCTGTGATTCGCCGTGGCGGTGTTCTGTTGGCGGTGTGGTGTCGGCGGAGCTGCCCCCATGGCTCCCATCCCCTCCCGGAGGATCATTGGACCAGATTGTCCATGAGGGGAGGGGGGTGAGAGGGTGTTGTGTGTTGTGTGGGTGCATGGGGGTGTGCGTCTGTGTATGTAGAGGGGGTGTGTGAGTGCGTGTATGCTTGCAGGGGTGTTGTGTGTATGGGAATGAGTGCGTGTATGTATGTGGGTATGTCTGTATGGATGTGTGCGTGTATGTTTGAATGTTGGTGTGCGTGTATGACTGTGTGTGTGGATGTTGGCATGTATGTCAGTGTGTGTGCATGTAAGTATGTAGGTGGTGCCTGCGTGCGTGCCGTGTGGGTATGGGTGAAGTGATGTTAGGGGTCGGGGTGGAGAGGGGGGCCCTGCCACCTTTGGGGGGTGGCAGGGGTGGTGGGGGGGTAGGGGAGGTAGTCGGGTGGGGGTGAGGGGTGGGGGAGACCCCTATCAGTGCCAGGGAAGGAATTCCCTGGCACTGATTGTGCTTACCGCCATGGATTTCATGGCGGTTCAAACCGCTGGAAATCCACGGCGGTAAGCCGGGTCCAAATACCGCCGGTGGTATAGTGACGGCCGCCGGGCTGGAGACCCAGGTCTCCAGCCCGGTGGGCGGAACGGAGAACCTGCGGATGACCATGGCGGTAACCGCCATGGTCATAATTCCATGCAGTAAGACCGCCAGCCTGTTGGCGGTCTTACCGCCGGTTCTCTGCCTTCCGCCAGGGTCGTAATGCCCCCATAGTATTTTAGAAATGTCCTTGTCCTCTTATTAGCAGGTTCTTATACTTTCAAAGCTTTTCTTGTATTCTGTTCCTTTTGGTTCTCAGTACTATGTAGATAGTACTTTTGTTTTTCTTTCTTTCTTTGCTCACTTCTTGATGGCATTTTGAGTCTTTGTGTTAAAGGACCATATTCCACCGGAAAACAAATAAAATAAAGTTTATTTAACTTCATCTCTTTTACTTCTTTGTTAAATTTTTCACATAGTTAAATAAAATATAAATAATTACAATATTATAGTTACTAAAATGTGTACATACCACATAATATAACCTTAGATGTGCTATTGCAAGCTACAAAAGGCATTAAAGGCCCACTGTAATGTTAAAGCCCCAATCTGAAGAGGATGACGTTTAACAAGGGAGTACAACTTTAATTGCTGCTACAGGCCAGTTACGAAGGGCTATAAGGCTAACTGAACATTGTAGTACTAGAAGGGAGACACTTCACAGCATACCTACAGCATATCACAGAACTGACCCATATGTAGTAAAAGGTGACTTCCAAACTTGAGAGATCAGTTTTATAGGCCCATTTCAGTGGTCAGTGGCAGACCATACACATGGCCTACACTGCAACACCTAACCTCAAAAAGAATATTTATCTAAAGAAATGAAAGAATTTTGTTAGTTCTTGGTTATATATCTAAGTGAATGTAGCTCTCTAGATTTATTAGTGATACAACAATCTTTACTACACTTGCTAGTATTAGACTGCCAGTTTGAGAGCCTGCATGACTCTGTAAATCAGTCAGTGTATTCACCAGTGACTCTATTTTGTTGTCAGTAGCTCACACACATCAGCTCTATTCTAGAAACATACATATGTATTGCATAGTAAGCGCTGTACTCTAAGTAGTGCTTGCATTAGAGGATCTGAAAAGGTATGAGTAACTTTTTAAAACTGAGGTGTACTTTTTCAAACCACTTTAGGAGATTGGAGCATACTTCATTAGTATCCAAACCATATCACAAAGGTGAGTCATTTGTACTAAAACGTGACTTTAGGATTTCTCAAATCAGTTTTTTAGGCCAATTTCAGTATCAGTAACAGAGCACAGTCACTGTGTACAAGTAGGCCTCACTCTTCAAACAAGTATTTTTGCCTGGATACATAAAAATATTATGACACTGGTTGCCTACATATGTTAGTGTAGCTATCTAGATGTAATACCACCACCAGGTGCTGTAATACACCAATTGCTTTGTGAGTGCCTCTTTTAAAGCCTGTATGACTCTGGTATTCTGTATATAAATGAGGATACATATATCTCAATGTCTATGTTAAAGAATATAGGCACGTTTTACTATATCTGCAGTTCCCATTGTATTGGTGCAGATATAAGTTGTTCCTTAGTATCTCAGAAACCATACAAGTGTCTGTGGTTTTCTATCACTGCCTACATTACACCATCCTTGCTCTAGAAACATCAAAATAAATTCCTTGATGAGTATCATACCCTATCAACTATGTAGCTTCAGGGACTCCATCTGCATTACTATGTTTGTAACACTGAAAGCTGTAGCCCACATTTAAGAGGGCGCACCACCATCTTGGACCATATTTGTGTCATTTGTTTTGATGGAAATGTGGTGCTAAGCTGTCATTTCCCCTGTGCCATATTTACAAATTGACACAATCCATGAATTGTGCCACTTTGCAACCTGTTGTGCCACATTATGCCTGCACCTTGCACAATGTATGCGCATGGGGTTTTCCGGTACTAGGAGGCTCAAATAAAATGGTGCAGTGACATTTAACACTTTTCAATATACCATTTTTTCCATCATTTTTAGTACCTGCTCAGAGCATGCACTACAATCACACAGCCATTAAAATCAATGAGCTACGTTACATTTTTCATCACGTCAAAATTCTTGCCGCTAGTGTAGCAAAGTGCAAAAATGTTGACACTATTGTTCTAACTACTGCCATGGCGTGCCATCTTTTAAATACAGCACACCCTTGGTATCATTAGATGCCAGTAGAGGCTCAGAGAAAAAGTGGTGCATCCGAGCAAATGTGCCACTTTTCCATAAATATGGGCCTATGTCTGCTAGTTAATTAAGTACATTGCAGAATTCTCCCTTGCATACCTACAGCAATTTACAACCATAACAGATTTGCACTAAAAGGTTAATGAAATATTTAATAAACCAATTTTACAGTCAAATTTAAGTGCACAATGAGAGAGCACAAAGAATCTCTATAGTACTAGGCCACACACTTTACAAAACCAGTATTTCTATATATATACATGAAAACATTGTGCCAGTAGTTGTGTACTGTGAGAAAACAGGGCTGATTGCAGAGGCCCCCTAACTTTTTGCCCCCGTTTTTCACTTTTTCCTGACTCTGAAGGTGCCCTGGGTGATGCTAACCAGTCCCAGAGTCTGTGCTCTGTATAAAATGAGTATGCAAACTTGACTAATTATAATTGACAATGCCAAGCACCCTATAAGTCCCTAGTGTATGGTAGGGCATGTAGGTTTAGGGACCCCAGCATAGGTAGTGCTCTCATAGATGCACTGCTGAGGTACCCAGTGTGATTTTAAAGGAAGGCCTGGCTTGCTTGCTGCTTTTAAAATAAAGTTATATACATATTCGACTTTGGAATTAAAAGTACTTCCAAAGTCTTAAACTACCGTATTTTTACATATACGTCACCCCTAAGATGTGCATTATGTGCCCCTACTGTTGGGCGCCATGTAATTATACACAAGGGCTTTATAAAAATAGTTGTGTAAGACATGGTGAGATAAAACAGCCAAATTTGTTTTTCCCTCAATGTAGTGAATGGCTTCCATAGGCTAGAATGGGGAGTCTTTATTTTATTTTATAAAGTCAAATACCTCAAGTTTGATATCAAATTAATTGTTATAATAAATACCACAACTTACATTTGTTGGATTTAATATAACGTGTTCAGGTAAAGAGTTTTAAACTCTACCTGAAAAGTTGCCCACTTCAGCCTGTAGTGCTCTTCTCTGCTTTGATTGGCCAGCCTTTGGCAGCCTGACCAGGGTGCCTTGATGAGGTGTGAAGTAGCCTGGGCTGAACACAAAGGAATGTGCCTGTGGGTGGAGAAGTCCCCTCAGCAGATGGAGAAGTAGGAAAGAGGGAGTGCTGCCAAACTGGTCTTCAAAGACAGAGAAGTACATTTGGAGTGGCTCAGCACCTCCAACATATCCTGCAACCCCAGACAATTAGGTGCCCTCTTGATGAGATTAAGAGAGGGCAGGAGAAGGGTGTGTTTATGATTTTTAGTCACACCAGTGGGTGGGCTCAGCCAGATGTAACCTCCAAAAATCATTTTCAGCCATGATGGGTTTTTGAGGAATGTTGATCCATGGGATTGATTTTTCCCACACTTCCCAGGAAGTGGTCAACACAAGGGAAAGGACCCTGCACCTGCCTAGAGAACCAGGACCCCTCTGTTTTTCACCCAGGAGCAAGGATAAAACTGGCAGACCTGCACCCACACCTCAGTTCCCTACCAGATCCCTACCGGGAAGAAGTACAGAAGAAGAAGGACTGCCCTGCTGGACCCCTGACCTGCACCTGGACACTGCACTCTGGAGGACTGCACCAGCTGCTCACTTGGGCTTCAACACAAGGAGGACTTTGCCTGGCTTCAACTGGTTCAAGGAGGGGCTCCCTGTTTGCTACAGGTGAAAAATTGCTCACCAGAGTTCCCTGCACCAATTCCTGAAGAAACCGACCAGCTGACCACTCTTCAGTGGCCAATTTAGAGTTGGAGCCAGATGCATTCTGGGAGTTGTAGTCTGCACCCTCAAGGAGCAGCTCAGAGCTTATGGAACATTGGGGTAAGCTGTGGACACTGAAAAAACATTAAAATGACCTCTGGAAGAAGATCCAGAAGTTTGGAGCAACTCCATATGATGAAGAGGTGCATAGTGGGAGTTGTAGACCCAGACCCCAAGAGGCAAACCAGAGAGGCAAACCAGAGCCTCTAAACCCATGGCTGGTGCTGTGGACCACTTTCCTGAATCAATAAACACTTCTGAAAGTAAGTGTGACTGTGTTACCTCATGGGTGGCCTGAACTCTGGACTTTGCCCCTTTGCAGTGTAACCTTTTTTTAACCCTTTGTGCACTAGTTGCTTCAATGCGCTAGAAAACATTAATTCTTTAAAAATTCATATCTTCGATTCCCCTTACCTGACTTTAATCATTTTGGTGTCATTTTAAAGATAAAAACATAATCCATTTTTATAAATTGGTGTTATAATTTGATTGTGTTTTGTGTTTTACTTATTTACCGTTTTGTGATTTTTAAATGCTTTACACACTTGTCTCTTAAGTTAACCCCTGTCGCTTGTTGCCAACCTACCAAGAGTTGAGCTGGGTTTAATTTATTGAGACCTAACTGGACCTAAGTGGAGGTTAGTGGCCTCTTGTTAAGTGTAGGTACTTACCTGCCCTTACCAATAATTCATTTTCCAACATGTGCATATTTTACTTAATGTAGCTATCTACCTACATTAAAGTCATAATATATTTTATAAAATCTATTAGCAAGTGATAGGCTCTTTTAGAACCTGTATGATTTTGCATATGTATACAAATTCCCTTTCTTATTTCTGCATATATATGTGCTCTCTCAGTACATAACCAAATACGAAAGTGTTTCTGTTTCTCTGCCGCTAGATAAAGCACAGCAGGCATGCTCTTCGAACATAAATATCCCTTCCTTGGTGATTACTATACTGTAAATAGTGTGTAACACTCTAATTTCAGCAGCATTAGGACTTCCGTAAGGAATATTAGAGTTCAACAGTAAACAAAACTGAAAATTACATTTTCTAATCAGTTTAGAACATTGTAGCATGGTTCATAAAACATATACACCATATCAGAAACCTCAGACATTCAGAGTGCCTGAAAAACATACCTCAGTGCTTCTCTTAAAGTGTACAGAGATATATAAGTGTAGCTGCAATTGCCTTTCTTCCTGCTGGTTATATAAGTCCTTTTGGAGTATGAAACGTACTATGAATTTTTCTTTCTTTCTCTGTCAATGGCATACATGCCCAGAAACATGAATTTCAGTTCCTAGCTTACTACTATACTCTATGTAGAGCTTGGTTAAAAGCTATATTTGTGCAAAAGAAAAGGCTCAACTGTGAGAAATACATTTCCAGATCACATATCCACATTGCAGCACACTTCATGAAATACCTACATCATACTAAACACTTGACAAACTTGCAGTAAAATATTTGTGTTAGGCCTGACATTCTTGGTGTGGTCTCCCCTATCTATTTTGCCTTTACTTCCCATGTTTTGACTGTGTGCTGGACTTTGCTTTTGCTGTTTTTGGTACTCTGGGCACTTTACCACTGATGCAAATGCAAGTGCTCCCTGTGTGAATTGTATGTGCAATTGGCTTTTCCATGATTGGCGTATCTGATTTACTAGTACATCCCTAGGAAAGTGCTCTAGAGGTGTTCAGGACCTGTAAATGAAATGCTACCAGTGGGCTTGCAACACTGATTGTGCCACCCACCTGAGTAGACCTGTAAACATGGCTTAGACCTGCCACTGCAGTGTCCATGTGTGCAATTTTAAACCGCCAATTCGACTTGGCAAGTGTACCCACTGCCCAGGCCCAAATCTTCCAGTTTTATACACATAACGCACCCCTAAGGTAGGCCCTAAGTGACTCCATGGGCAGGGTCCAGTGTATGTTAAATGTGGGACATGCACTGAGGTGTTTTACATGTCCTAACAGTAAAAAACTGCCAAATTTGGTTTTCACTCTTGCAAGGCCTATCTCCTTCATAGGTGAACATGGGGGCTGCCTGTAAATAACTCTTAAGTGCAGTTTCCTTTTGGGAACACATAGAAATATGGAGTTTGGGGTCACAATTTAATAATACATCTTATGGTAAAGTTGTTTTTTAAATTGACTTTTGAAAATGTCACTTTTAGAAAGTAGGTATTTTCTTGCTTAAACTATTCTGTGACTCTGCCTGCTTGTGTATTCCCTGTTTGGGTCATACTAAAAGTTTAGCTGTTTGTGAATCACCACTAGATAGGGAGCTGCGGTGTAGCCTGCATATCCTGATGGGTCATCTGGGCTAGAATGGAGAGAGGGGTGGTCACTTACACCTGAATGGGCTTTGTCTGCCCTCACACAATGCAGTCTCCAACCCCCTGGTGTGAGTCTGGAGTCAGGCCTGGGCAAGGCAGGATCTTGTGAACAACAGAGAATTTCCTTTGAAGTTTGCCTACTTCAAAGGCAGAAAGGGGTATAAGTAGTAGACCCAAAACCCAGATTTTTCAATTACTTCTGGAACCAAGAGGAACCTCTGCCAAGGAGAAGAGCTGAAGAGCTGGAGAAGGAGTACTGCCCCTTTGCCTGTGACTGTGCTTTGCTGGATTAACCTGCAGTTGCTGCTTCTGCCTGAAAGAGGACAAAGACTGGACTTTGTGGTATATTCCTGCTTGTGAAGTGTCTCCAAGGGCTTGAATTGAGCTGGCCTCCTGTTTTGAAGTCACAGAGCCATCAAAGACTTCCTCTGCCAGCATCTGCACTCTCTGTTTAGACTCCTGCACTGCCAAGTGGTGCCCTATCCAGTCCCTGGGCCCTTGAATGGTGAAGCTGGTACAATAAGGACTGAAATTCATGCACAGGAAGCCATGCGGGGAAAATTTCAACACAACACTCACTTGTGGCTGCTAAAATCGTCACAAACCCCATGCAGCATGGTTTACAATCACTGTGCGGCCGGATTTATCACTCATCGTCGCTGGGCGTCAACATCAAAGTGAACCTGCATGGATCCGAGGTGCCCCATCCAGAAATCAATGCATCGCTCTCTTGGGGGAGAAAAACGACGCATCGCCTACCCGACCGGAGAAGAAACGGCGCTTGGCCTCACTTGCAGGTAAGGAATCGATGCATCACTGACTTTTCTGATGCACGCTCACCAGTGCGGCTTTATTTGTTACGCAAACCAGGTACTTTGTGTAACAACAAAAATGTTCATTATTTTCTATTGAGTAAGACTCTATTACTTTAAAAATTCATAACGTCACTTGTGTATGTTAGATTTTTGTTGTTTTGGTCTTGTTTGATTTAGATAAATATGACCTATTTTACTAAACTGGTGTGGTGTGTGTTTTGTAGTGACTCACTGTATTAGTGTGTGTTTTGGTACAAATACTTTACACATTGCCTTTGAGATAAACCTGACTGCTTGTGCCAAGGTACCAAGGCGTTGAGCAGGGGTTTTCTAAAGAGTGTAACTCCCTTACCCTAACTAGAGTGAGAGTCCCTGCTTGGACAGAGTGCAAACTGAATGCCAACCACAGACCCTATTTCTAACAATACCTTTCCATTTGGAAAGCGTTCTGTAGGATTAATTCCCTGCCTAGTGACACAACAGAAACTGCACCTGCATTACTACCTGTCACCATTCCAAAAAACAGTATTCCATTACATACATTAAAACATTCTGTCAGTATTAACATATATATAAATGAACATATGTTGTCCACATCAAAAAAAGTCCAACATTTTAAATTCAAATACTATACTTTATAATATACCAACAGCATATCTCTGGGATCATTACAATGCACAAAAACATATGATTTGTAGTTTACAAATAGCTTCCACATTCCATGAGAAGAGGGCAGCATTATACTGTAAACAGATTCACTACTAGAAAACTTTAACCAGATCCATACACTAGATATTATACTATGTGCAGTACTATACTATTGCACATGTAAACTGTTAGCACTTTAAAAAACACCTCAGTCAACCAACCAACATAAAACCTGCTACTCATCGATCATTTTGTCTGGGTTAATTACATTAGCTATATTTATTAGACTCTATTTTATTATTGTAAAAAAAATATTTGTAGTCACTTTTAAATTCAATTAACATACCTGAAAAACAATTGTATTCAGATATCTTCGTCTTATCTCTTGTCTGATAGTTTCAATATTCTCAGCACCTGACAAAAATAAGCATAAGAAATGGTCAATACTCTTACACTTAGCAACCATGATTGCCAACCTTTCACACTTTGCACTGTGTGATATTGCACATTACAGCAAATAATAGCATACCTTTAATGTTTTTATTTTGCATGGCAAGTTCTGAATGGCAACTATCTGTTAACCCTTTCATGTACTTTTCTGAAGAAGCACAGTATGGTAGGCTTCTTTTGCGTGATCACGGTTTAACCGCGATCATCGCAATGACAGCGAAAGAAAAAGTGTGTCATAAAAAACATTTGTTGGCTAATTTTATCATTTGAAGAGTATATTTAAAATCATCACCATTCCCTTAGTAGGAAAAACAATCCTTATTATAAAGTAATCATTACACAGAGCATTTTTAACAAATACGCAACTGTCTCTTTAAGAGCCTTCCCCTAGTACAGTCTTAGCACAGTCTACATCGCAGTCCACAAGACCCACAGGGTCACATGTTAACTGCACATTCTAGCTGTAACTGGTGCGGTTTACCGTGCAGATTCCAAAGCATATTAAACTCTACAGTACACATTTACAGTTTACCACAGCCAATGAAACATCTACTTACTTTTTATTTCAAGATACAACCTAAGTTCAGTGGCATGCATATTTATTGTACCCTATCAAAAGTCTGTTTTTTTACAAACTAAAAGCACGCCTCCATTTTAACTGCATCCCATTTTTAAAACTGCCTCATTCAGCTCTAGTCGTCTCCTCACTGCTACTGCTGCTTCACTTTACAATGGTTAGAGTGTGGATTGTTGGTCACTGCTTTGTGGTTTGGGCAAGGTAGGCTGCTGGAAAGAGTGGAATAGACAGGGAACTGGTTTTGCATAATGTGGACATTAAGTGGATTGGCCAGAGATGGTTAAACTGGAATCAATTGCTGAATTACAAAGAAAGGGAGCACACTGCCTACTCTCCAGCAACAAAGTCCAACCCCAATGCATCATGTTAAATGCAGTCGAATTCATAGTCCGTTCAGAAAGTAGTAAAGTCTTTCACCTCCGTAGGCGCAGCAAGTGCTGTATACTTACATGTAACTAATAAATAGTTACAGTAGGCTCTAGACCGAGCCACCCCATTGCCCAAAATTCTTGTTAATTTTCTTAACCAATGTCTTTTTAAAAAAATGTTTTCATAATATTGCCGAAGAAGTCGTGATATCCGCAACAATGCTGTGAAAGCAGAACACAACAGCAGGCTTTCAATGCACACCAGTCCTTTAACCCCTTCGCTGCCAGGCCTTTTCCCCCTCCTGTGCCGAGCCTTTTTTTGGCTATTTGGAGCAGTTCGCGCTTAGGCCCTCATAACTTTTTGTTCACATAAGCTACCCACGCCAAATTTGCGTCCTTTTTTTTCAACATCCTAGGGATTCTAGAGGTACCCAGACTTTGTGGGTTCCTCAGAAGGAGGCCAAGAAATTAGCCAAAAAACAGTGAAAATTTCGTTTTTTTAAAAAAAATGGGAAAAATGGGCTGCAGAAGAAGGCTTGTGGTTTTTCCCCTGAAAAGGGCATCAACAAAGGGTTTGCGGTGCTGAAATCACCAGCTTCCCAGCTTTCAGGAACAGGCAGACTTGAATCAGAAAACCCAATTTTTCAACACAATTTTGGCATTTAACTCGGACATACCCCATTTTTACGATTTTTTGTGCTTTCAGCCTCCTTCCAGTCAGTGACAGAAATGGGCATGAAACCAACGCTGGATCCCAGAAACCGCAACATTTTTGAAAAGTAGACAAAAATCTGAATTCAGCAAGGGGTCATTTGTGTAGATCCTACAAGGGTTTCCTACAGAAAATAACAACTGAAAAAGAAAAATATTGAAATTGAGGTGAAAAAAACATCAATTTTTCTCTACGTTTTACTCTGTAACTTTTTCCAGCAATGTCAGATTTTCAAAAGCAATATACCGAAACGTCTGCTGGACTCTTCTGGTTGCGGGGATATATAGGGCTTATAGGTTCAACAAGAACTCTAGGTACCCAGAGCCAATAAATGACCTGCACCCTGCAGTGGGTTTTCAATCTATGCCGGGTATACAGCAATTCATTTGCTGAAATATAAAGAGAAAGAAATAGCTATCAAGAAAACCTTTGTATTTCCAAAATGGGCACAAGATAAGGTGTTGAGAAGCAGTGGTTATTTGCACATCTCTGAATTCCGGGGTGCCCATACTAGCATGTGAATTACAGGGCATTTCTCAAATAGACGTCTTTTTTACACACTGTCTTACATTTGGAAGGAAAAAATGTAGAGAAAGACAAGGGGCAATAACACTTGTTTTGCTATTCTATGTTCCCCCAAGTCTCCCGATATAAATGATACCTCACTTGTGTGGGTAGGCCTAGCGCCCGCAACAGGATATGCCCCAAAACACAACGTGGACACATCACAGAAAACAGAGGTGTTTTTTGCAAAGTGCCTACCTGTAGATTCTGGAATCTGAGAGGAGCTACAAATTTCCTTCCACCCAGCGTTCCCCCACGTCTCCCGATAAAAATGATACCTCACTTGTGTGGGTAGGCCTAGCGCCCGCGACAGGAAATGCCCCAAAGCGCAACGTGGACACAGCCAAATTGGTGAAGGAAAACAGAGGTGTTTTTTGCAAAGTGCCTACCTGTAGATTTTGGCCTGTAGCTCAGCCGCCACATAGGGAAACCTACCAAACCTGTGCATTTCTGAAAACTAGAGACCTAGGGGAATCCAAGATGGGGTGACTTGTGTGGCTCGGACCAGGTTCTGTTACCCAGAATCCTTTGCAAACCTCAAAATTTGGCTAAAAAAACACATGTTCCTCACATTTCTGTGGCAGAAAGTTCTGGAATCTGAGAGGAGCCACAAATTTCCTTCCACCCAGCGTTCCCCCACGTCTCCCGATAAAAATGATACCTCACTTGTGTGGGTAGGACTAGCGCCCGCGACAGGAAACGCCCCAAAGCGCAACGTGGACACAGCCAAATTGGTGAAGGAAAACAGAGGTGTTTTTTGCAAAGTGCCTACCTGTAGATTTTGGCCTGTAGCTCAGCCGCCACCTAGGGAAACCTACCAAACCTGTGCATTTCTGAAAACTAGAGACCTAGGGGAATCCAAGATGGGGTGACTTGTGTGGCTCGGACCAGGTTCTGTTACCCAGAATCCTTTGCAAACCTCAAAATTTTGCTAAAAAAACACATGTTTCTCACATTTCTGTGGCAGAAAGTTCTGGAATCTGAGAGGAGCCACGAATTTCCTTCCACCCAGCGTTCCCCCACGTCTCCCGATAAAAATGATACCTCACTTGTGTGGGTAGGCCTAGTGCCCGCGACAGGAAACGCCCCAAAGCGCAACGTGGACACAGCCAAATTGGTGAAGGAAAACAGAGGTGTTTTTTGCAAAGTGCCTACCTGTAGATTTTGGCCTGTAGCTCAGCCGCCACCTAGGGAAACCTACCAAACCTGTGCATTTCTGAAAACTAGAGACCTAGGGGAATCCAAGATGGGGTGACTTGTGTGGCTCGGACCAGGTTCTGTTACCCAGAATCCTTTGCAAACCTCAAAATTTGGCTAATAAAACACATGTTTCTCACATTTCTGTGGCAGAAAGTTCTGGAATCTGAGAGGAGCCACGAATTTCCTTCCACCCATCGTTCCCCCACGTCTCCCGATAAAAATGATACCTCACTTGTGTGGGTAGGCCTAGCGCCCGCGACAGGAAATGCCCAAAAGCGCAACGTGGACATAGCCAAATTGGTGAAGGAAAACAGAGGTGTTTTTTGCAAAGTGCCTAACTGTAGATTTTGGCCTGTAGCTCAGCCGCCACCTAGGGAAACATACCAAACCTGTGCATTTCTGAAAACTAGAGACCTAGGGGAATCCAAGATGGGGTGACTTGTGTGGCTCGGACCAGGTTCTGTTACCCAGAATCCTTTGCAAACCTCAAAATTTGGCTAAAAAAACACATGTTCCTCACATATCTGTGGCAGAAAGTTCTGGAATCTGAGAGGAGCCACGAATTTCCTTCCACCCAGCGTTCCCCCACGTCTCCCGATAAAAATGATACCTCAATTGTGTGGGTAGGCCTAGCGCCCGCGACAGGAAACGCCCCAAAGCGCAACGTGGACACAGACAAATTGGTGAAGGAAAACAGAGGTGTTTTTTGCAAAGTGCCTACCTGTAGATTTTGGCCTGTAGCTCAGCCGCCACCTAGGGAAACCTACCAAACCTGTGCATTTCTGAAAACTAGAGACATAGGGGAATCCAAGATGGGGTGACTTGTGTGGCTCGGACCAGGTTCTGTTACCCAGAATCCTTTGCAAACCTCAAAATTTGGCTAAAAAAACACATGTTCCTCACATTTCTGTGGCAGAAAGTTCTGGAATCTGAGAGGAGCCACAAATTTCCTTCCACCTAGAGTTCCCCCACGTCTCCCGATAAAAATGATACCTCACTTGTGTGGGTAGGCCTAGCGCCCGCGACAGGAAACGCCCCAAAGCGCAACGTGGACACAGCCAAATTGGTGAAGGAAAACAGAGGTGTTTTTTGCAAAGTGCCTACCTGTAGATTTTGGCCTGTAGCTCAGCCGCCACCTAGGGAAACCTACCAAACCTGTGCATTTCTGAAAACTAGAGACCTAGGGGAATCCAAGATGGGGTGACTTGTGTGGCTCGGACCAGGTTCTGTTACCCAGAATCCTTTGCAAACCTCAAAATTTGGCTAAAAAAACACATGTTCCTCACATTTCTGTGGCAGAAAGTTCTGGAATCTGAGAGGAGCCACGAATTTCCTTCCACCCAGCGTTTCCCCACGTCTCCCGATAAAAATGATACCTCACTTGTGTGGGTAGGCCTAGCGCCCGCGACAGGAAACGCCCCAAAGCGCAACGTGGACACAGCCAAATTGGTGAAGGAAAACAGAGGTGTTTTTTGCAAAGTGCCTACCTGTAGATTTTGGCCTGTAGCTCAGCCGCCACCTAGGGAAACCTACCAAACCTGTGCATTTCTGAAAACTAGAGACCTAGGGGAATCCAAGATGGGGTGACTTGTGTGGCTCGGACCAGGTTCTGTTACCCAGAATCATTTGCAAACCTCAAAATTTGGCTAAAAAAACACATGTTCCTCACATTTCTGTGGCAGAAAGTTCTGGAATCTGAGAGGAGCCACAAATTTCCTTCCACCCAGCGTTCCCCCACGTCTCCCGATAAAAATGATACCTCACTTGTGTGGGTAGGCCTAGCGCCCGCGACAGGAAATGTCCCAAAGCGCAACGTGGACACAGCCAAATTGGTGAAGGAAAACGAAGGTGTTTTTTGCAAAGTGCCTACCTGTAGATTTTGGCCTGTAGCTCAGCCGCCACCTAGGGAAACCTACCAAACCTGTGCATTTCTGAAAACTAGAGACCTAGGGGAATCCAAGATGGGGTGACTTGTGTGGCCCGGACCAGGTTCTGTTACCCAGAATCCTTTGCAAACCTCAAAATTTGGCTAAAAAAACACATGTTCCTCACATTTCTGTGGCAGAAAGTTCTGGAATCTGAGAGGAGCCACGAATTTCCTTCCACCCAGCGTTCCCCCACGTCTCCCGATAAAAATGATACCACACTTGTGTGGGTAGGCCTAGCGCCCGCGACAGGAAACGCCCCATCTACCGATCTACAAAATGGTCAAGGACAGGCCTAATCTTAAAAAGACGGTCAGAATCTGGGTGATCTCGTGGCAAGGCTAATGCATTGTCAACAAAATGCAGCATCCTAAGAAGAAGCAAATACCGATTACGACTCATGGTCGCTGGAAATATAGCTGTTGCCATCAAGGGACTAGTAGACCAATAAGAAGCCAGTGACGGCTTCCTTATCAACCCCATCAAAAAAGTCAAACCCAAAAACTTTTTTAACTCCTCCAAATTTGTGGGAATCCACTGGGCAGCTCTAGAGTGTGGCCTAAGTCTAGCAGCGTTGTCCCTCAAATGCTGCTCCGCATACAAATTAGTCTGCTCAACAATCTCTTCCAAAAACACATCATCCATGAATAACTCAAAGAAATTGATAGGCATAAAGTTCTCTGTATTGGCGTTACACCCCGGGAGACCAGTAAAGGCAGGCAACTCTGGCTGCTCCATGTTTGGGGCAACCCAGACATCAGGTCTTATAACGGGAAACCTTTCAGCCCCAGGTTGCTGCACTATTGGCCTAGCGCCCGCAACAGGAAACGCCCCAAAGCGCAACGTGGACACAGCCACATTGGTGAAGGAAAACAGAGGTGTTTTTTGCAAAGTGCCTACCTGTAGATTTTGGCCTGTAGCTCAGCCGCCACCTAGGGAAACCTACCAAACCTGTGCATTTCTGAAAAGTAGAGACCTAGGGGAATCCAAGATGGGGTGACTAGTGTGGCTCGGACCAGGTTCTGTTACCCAGAATCCTTTGCAAACCTCAAAATTTGGCTAAAAATACACATGTTCCTCACATTTCTGTGGCAGAAAGTTCTGGAATCTGAGAGGAGCCACGAATTTCCTTCCACCCAGCGTTCCCCCACGTCTCCCGATAAAAATGATACCTCACTTGTGTGGGTAGGCCAAGCGCCCGCGACAGGAAATGCCCCAAAGCGCAACGTGGACACAGCCAAATTGGTGAAGGAAAACAGAGGTGTTTTTTGCAAAGTGCCTACCTGTAGATTTTGGCCTGTAGCTCAGCCGCCACCTAAGGAAACCTACCAAACCTGTGCATTTCTGAAAACTAGAGACCTAGGGGAATCCAGGATGGGGTGACTTGTGTGGCTCGGACCAGGTTCTGTTACCCAGAATCCTTTGCAAACCTCAAAATTTGGCTAAAAAAACACATGTTCCTCACATTTCTGTGGCAGAAAGTTCTGGAATCTGAGAGGAGCCACGAATTTCCTTCCACCCAGCGTTCCCCCACGTCTCCCGATAAAAATGATACCTCACTTGTGTGGGTAGGCCTAGCGCCCGCAACAGGAAACGCCCCAAAGCGCAACGTGGACACAGCCACATTGGTGAAGGAAAACAGAGGTGTTTTTTGCAAAGTGCCTACCTGTAGATTTTGGCCTGTAGCTCAGCCGCCACCTAGGGAAACCTACCAAACCTGTGCATTTCTGAAAACTAGAGACCTAGGGGAAACCAAGATGGGGTGACTTGTGTGGCCCGGACCAGGTTCTGTTACCCAGAATCCTTTGCAAACCTCAAAATTTGGCTAAAAAAACACATGTTCCTCACATTTCTGTGGCAGAAAGTTCTGGAATCTGAGAGGAGCCACGAATTTCCTTCCACCCAGTGTTCCCCCACGTCTCCCGATAAAAATGATACCTCACTTGTGTGGGTAGGCCTAGCGCCCGCGACAGGAAACGCCCCAAAGCGCAACGTGGACACATCACATTTTTTCATTGAAAACAGTGCCTACCTGTAGATTTTGGCCTCTAGCTCAGCCGGCACCTAGGGAAACCTACCAAACCTGTGCATTTCTGAAAACTAGAGACCTAGGGGAATCCAAGATGGGGTGACTTGTGTGGCTCGGACCAGGTTCTGTTACCCAGAATCCTTTGCAAACCTCAAATTCTGTCTAAAAAAAAACATTCTCCACACATTTCGGTGACAGAAAGTTCTGGAATCTGAGTGGAGCCACAAATTTCCTTCCACCCAGCGTTCCCCCAAGTCTCCTGATAAAAATGATACCTCACTTGTGTGGGTGGGCCAGGTGCCTGCAACAGAATAAGGCCCAAAACTTGTAGAGATAGAGGGGATAGCACAGCAAGTTTATAAGGACATATTCTTTTATACATCTTTAGACTGACTCTGCTTTGGGGACCCACATAAGTGAGGTGTCATTTTACTTGGGAGGCTGAGGGGAACACTGGGGAGTAGGAATTTTGTGCTGAAGTGGTGATCCTACGAAGAAAAGTCAGGAAAATATGCTTTTTTTAAGCACATTGAGGTTTACAGAGGAGTCTGGGTAAGAAAATGTTGGGGGATCCATGCAAGCCACACCTCCCTGGACTCCTTGGGGTGTCTAGTTTAATAAAATGCCTGGGTTTGGTAGGTTTCCCTAGATGAAGGCCGCACACAGGACCAAAAACATAGGTGCCCTCTCCCCCCCAAACACAGGTAGTTTTGTAATATATCGTTTTGATGTGCCCACATACGTCCGTGATGTGCCAAACACTAAAATTTTGAAAAGAAACAGTTAGGTTATGTGAAAAAGACCCCTCACCCACCAACCAAGTTGGTGGCATGCTTCATCATCGGGGTCCCACCTGAGGCACCTAGCATGTCACAGGTGTGCTGCGACGCCTGATTACAGCGGAGCAGGTTTTGTCATTTTTACCACACATACTGGTTGGATTTGGCACGAGGGTGAGTGATGGTTCAGTGGATCAAATTTTACTAACAAGAGCTTTCACAAAAATGAAATGCACTGTTAGTAACTGAAAGGCAAAAAACTGAACCAATGACTCACAGCTCGTGAGCTGTAAAGCCGCGACAAGGCACCAACCGCTTTACAGTCCATTCACACAACTTTCATACATGACACACACAAGGCCATTCACACCGCCAGCCACGGGCCCAGCACATTACAACACTCACATCGACAGACAGCGCCACTCAAGGGCCCATCACTTACATACGCCCACATGCCTGATACAACAATCACACCAGCTGATGGGAGTGTGTGGACTGGTGTTTGGCTGGCAGTGTGTTGCAGTAGCCAACAGCAAGTCAATATGTACACTCTCAGCCAAGCCCCACTCCACCCACAATTGCATCATTTTTTTCTTTTTTTTTTTAACAGAGGAACCCCTAACTAAGTAGAAAGAATTACAAACACAAAAGCTCTAACTAAGAACATGACAGAAATGCTAACCATGAAACTAAACACATGAAAATACAAAACAGACATGAGTTTACACTCATGGTTGTTCCCAGAAATTCTTCTGGGTGTGGTAATTCTTAAAACAAGCACTGACACACAGCCCAGGCTTTGAAGGACAATCTGGGCAGTACATTCGAGACTCCCTCCGTATACCTCTTCGAAAACACACTCTACATTTCTTAGCTGGAAAGTCTTTTTTGGGTGTGGGAGGAATGTGCTCAGCAAAGTGGCGATCTTTCAATCTTGCCACATCCTCCACCACTGCTTCTCTAGGAACTCTGGCCTGTTCCACCACAATAAGGCTCTCTATCACTGACTCCTGAAATTTCACAAATGTCATCTTTGACTCTGGAGACCTATCCCTAAACACAATAAAAGCATTGAAGGTTGCTAAGTGGAAGAGGTGAAGTGCTAACTTCTTATACCAAACGTAAGACTTACGAATAGCAGTATAAGGTTCCAACCTCTGGTCAACTCTATCTACACCTCCCATGTGCTTATTATAATCTAAAATGCACACAGGTTTGCGCACTTCAGCAACCTGGCCCCAAACAGTCACAGGGGAAGTACTCTCATCATGGATGGTACTTAGCATGTAGACATCCCTCTTATCTGAAAATTTCAAAGCTAGCAGCTCCTCGTTCCGCAAGGCACAGCACTGTCCTCTCTCAAGTTTTTTACAGACAAGCTCCCTTGGATAGCCTTTCCGGTTAGAACGGATTGTGCCACAAGCAACTGTGTCCACTCTAAACAATTCCTTGAACAATTGCACACCAGTGTAGAAGTTATCTACATACAAATGGTGACCTTTGTTGAACAGTCATCTACCAAGATCCCACACAATTTTCTCAGTAACTCCAAAAGTGGGAGGACAACCAGGGGGGTCAATATTGGAATCCCTACCAGTGTACACACGGAAACTATACACATATCCTGTCCTACTTTCAGACAGCATATACAATTTAATTCCATATCGTGCCCTTTTGCTAGGAATGTACTGCCTAAAAACCAAACGACCCTTGAAGAGGACCAAAGACTCGTCCACACTTAACTCTTTGCCTGGAACATAGACCTCCGAAAACCGATCTACAAAATGATCAAGGACAGGCCTAATCTTAAAAAGACGGTCAGAATCTGGGTGATCTCGTGGCAAGGCTAATGCATTGTCAACAAAATGCAGCATCCTAAGAAGAAGCAAATACCGATTACGACTCATGGTCGCTGGAAATATAGCTGTTGCCATCCAGGGACTAGTAGACCAATAAGAAGCCAGTGACGGCTTCCTTATCAACCCCATCAAAAAAGTCAAACCCAAAAACTTTTTTAACTCCTCCAAATTTGTGGGAATCCACTGGGCAGCTCTAGAGTGTGGCCTAAGTCTAGCAGTATTGTCCCTCAAATGCTGCTCCGCATACAAATTAGTCTGCTCAACAATCTCTTCCAAAAACACATCATCCATGAATAACTCAAAGAAATTGATAGGCATAAAGTTCTCTGTATTGGCGTTACACCCCGGGAGACCAGTAAAGGCAGGCAACTCTGGCTGCTCCATGTTTGGGGCAACCCAGACATCAGGTCTTATAACAGGAAACCTTTCAGCCCCAGGTTGCTGCACTATTGGCACATCAATGTCCTCCTCTAAAACAGGCCCTTCATCTGCACTGAGTGTGGCTTCATCATCAGAAGATTCCCCTCCAAGAGAAACATCACTGCCAGAATCTCTGACTTCCTCCTCTGCCTCAGATGCAGAGTCTGTCTCATAGTCATGATCAGACTGTGACTCAAAAAGCATACCAACCACCTGCTGAGCGGTCATCCTGCGGCTAGCCATGATCTCTCCTGCTAAAATTAACTGGACAAATTCACCACCAACAACCAGCACTGTGTAAGACAAGTGACAAAGTGTAGCTTTGTTAGTAAGAGTTATAAACTAAAAAACTATACCGCTCACTTGCCTGAAAAAGCTTGATTCACCAGCAACTACACAGCAATCACCAATGATATCCCACTAAAAATAAAGAAAGAAAGGCAAATTAGAAATAAGACAAAACAAATATCATTGTGCACAAACCTAAGGACAATTTCACACACAATCCTGCATTTAGTACACCCCCTACAAACATGTCATTCATGCATGGCAACAGTACTCCTTTGGAGTAAATTGTTTTTACTTACCTAAAACATGCAACTGTGCAAACTGCAGGTCAACCACCGCCAAAACCGCAAGGAGCCACAGCAAATAAAGCAAAAGCTTTGAACTAGAACAAAAAGGAGGAAAACATTTTTATCACAAATGCAAAGACTTCTTCAGTTGACAAACACCCCACCATCAAACATTTAGAAATTGGTGCCTAAGTGGATTCTGCCATAGGGGCAGATGGGCCTACTAATAAAATAGACCTGTCTATCCCAAGGAAGCCAGAAAATACCTTTAGTAGTGTGTCCCCATGGAGAGCAACCCTTGCCAAAGGGGACAGCCCTCAAAAAAAAAAAAAAAAAAAAAAAAAACCACACACACAACCCCTGGTGCCTAAGTGGCTTCTGCCCCCCTTGGGGGCAGGTGGGCCTAAGAAAATAGGCCCATCTGCCCCCAGCGGGTGTAGAAATGGGCAACAGGTCAATGTCCCCCTTGGGGGGGCGCCCCGTGACCAAGGGGACGCCCCCCCACAAAAATAAACAAATTTAAAAAAATCCCTGGCGTTCTAGTAGTTTCTGCCCCCCTTGGGGGCAGACCAGCCTAAAAATAATAGGCTGATCTGTCTCCAAGGGGTGCAGAAATGGCCTGGGTACATGTGCCCCCAAAGTGGGGGGCGACCCTTGCCCAAGGCCCCACCCATCCACTAACACACACACACACACACACACACTATCCCTGGTGTCTAAGTGGCTTCTGCCCCCCTTGGGGGCAGGTGGGCCTAAGAAAATAGGCCCATCTGCCCCCAGGGGGTGTAGAAATGGGCAACAGGTCAATGCCCCCCTTGGGGGGGCGCCCCGTGACCAAGGGGACGCCCCCCCACAAAAATAAACAAATAAAAAAAAATCCCTGGCGTTCTAGTAGTTTCTGCCCCCCTTGGGGGCAGACCAGCCTAAAAATAATAGGCTGATCTGTCTCCAAGGGGTGCAGAAATGGCCTGGGTACATGTGCCCCCAAAGTGGGGGGCAACCCTTGCCCAAGGCCCCACCCATCCACTAACACACACACACACACACACTATCCCTGGTGTCTAAGTGGCTTCTGCCCCCCTTGGGGACAGGTTGGCCTAAGAAAATAGGCCCATCTGCCCCCAGGGGGTGGAGAAATGGGCAACAGGTCAATGCCCCCCTTGGGGGGGCGCCCCGTGACCAAGGGGACGCCCCCCCACAAAAATAAACAAATACAAAAAAATCCCTGGCGTTCTAGTAGTTTCTGCCCCCCTTGGGGGCAGACCAGCCTAAAAATAATAGGCTGATCTGTCTCCAAGGGGTGCAGAAATGGCCTGGGTACATGTGCCCCCAAAGTGGGGGGCGACCCTTGCCCAAGGCCCCCCCATCCACTAACACACACACACACACACTATCCCTGGTGTCTAAGTGGCTTCTGCCCCCCTTGGGGGCAGGTGGGCCTAAGAAAATAGGCCCATCTGCCCCCAGGGGGTGTAGAAATGGGCAACAGGTCAATGCCCCCCTTGGAGGGGCGCCCCGTGACCAAGGGGACGCCCCCCCACAAAAATAAACAAATAAAAAAAAATCCCTGGCGTTCTAGTAGTTTCTGCCCCCCTTGGGGGCAGACCAGCCTAAAAATAATAGGCTGATCTGTCTCCAAGGGGTGCAGAAATGGCCTGGGTACATGTGCCCCCAAAGTGGGGGGCAACCCTTGCCCAAGGCCCCACCCATCCACTAACACACACACACACACACACTATCCCTGGTGTCTAAGTGGCTTCTGCCCCCCTTGGGGACAGGTTGGCCTAAGAAAATAGGCCCATCTGCCCCCAGGGGGTGGAGAAATGGGCAACAGGTCAATGCCCCCCTTGGGGGGGCGCCCCGTGACCAAGGGGACGCCCCCCCACAAAAATAAACAAATACAAAAAAATCCCTGGCGTTCTAGTAGTTTCTGCCCCCCTTGGGGGCAGACCAGCCTAAAAATAATAGGCTGATCTGTCTCCAAGGGGTGCAGAAATGGCCTGGGTACATGTGCCCCCAAAGTGGGGGGCGACCCTTGCCCAAGGCCCCCCCATCCACTAACACACACACACACACACTATCCCTGGTGTCTAAGTGGCTTCTGCCCCCCTTGGGGGCAGGTGGGCCTAAGAAAATAGGCCCATCTGCCCCCAGGGGGTGTAGAAATGGGCAACAGGTCCATGCCCCCCTTGGGGGGGGCGCCCCGTGACCAAGGGGACGCCCCCCACAAAAATAAACAAATAAAAAAAAAAACCTGGCGTTCTAGTGGTTTCTGCCCCCCTTGGGGGCAGACCAGCCTAAAAATAATAGGCTGATCTGTCTCCAAAGGGTGCAGAAATGGCCTGGGTACATGTGCCCCAAAGTGGGGGGCGACCCTTGCCCAAGGACCCCCCCCATCCACTAACACACACACACACACTATCCCTGGTGTCTAAGTGGCTTCTGCCCCCCTTTGGGGACAGGTGGGCCTAGGAAAATAGGCCCATCTGCCCCCAGGGGGTGTAGAAATGGGCAACAGGTCAATGCCCCCCTTGGGGGGGTGCCCCGTGACCAAGGGGACGCCCCCCCGTGACCAAGGGGACGCCCCCCCACAAAAATAAACAAATACAAAAAAATCCCTGGCGTTCTAGTAGTTTCTGCCCCCCTTGGGGGCAGACCAGCCTAAAAATAATAGGCTGATCTGTCTCCAAGGGGTGAAGAAATGGCCTGGGTACATGTGCCCCCAAAGTGGGGGGCGACCCTTGCCCAAGGCCCCCCCATTCACTAACACACACACACACACACACACACACACTATCCCTGGTGTCTAAGTGGCTTCTGCCCCCCTTGGGGGCAGGTGGGCCTAAGAAAATAGGCCCATCTGCCCCCAGGGGGTGTAGAAATGGGCAACAGGTCAATGCCCCCCTTGGGGGGACGCCCCGTGACCAAGGGGACGCCCCCCCACAAAAATAAACACATAAAAAAAAATCCCTGCCGTTCTAGTGGTTTCTGCCCCCCTTGGGGCAGATCAGCCTAAAAATAATAGGCTGATCTGCCCTCAAGGGGGGCAGAAATGGCCCTAAAAGACATGCCCCCCAAAGGGGAGCGACCCTTGCCCAAGGGGGCGCCCCCCCCATCCACTACACACACAATCCCTGGTGCCTAAGTGGCTTCTGCCCCCCTTGGGGGCAGATGGACCTAAAACAAATAGGCCGATTTGCCCCCAAGGGGGGCAGGAAAGGCCAACAGTTCTCTGCCCCCTTGGGGGGGGCGCCCCTTGCCCAAGGGGGCACCCCCCCACATAAATACACATAAAAATTAAAAACCCTGGTGATCTAGTGTTTTCTGCCCCCCTTGGGGGCAGATCTGGCTAAAAAGTAGCCAATCTGCCCTCAAGGGGGGCAGAAATGGCCCGAAAAGACATGCCCCCCAAAGGGGAGCGGCCCTTGCCCAAGGGGGCGCCCCCCCATCCACTACACACACAATCCCTGGTGCCTTAGTGGCTTCTGCCCCCCTTGGGGGCAGATGGACCTAAAAAAAATAGGCCGATCTGCCCCCAAGGGGGGCAGAAAAGGCCAACAGTTCTCTGCCCCCTTGGGGGGGGCGCCCCTTGCCCAAGGGGGCACCCCCCTCCACATAAATGCACATAAAAATATAAAACCCTGGTGATCTAGTGTTTTCTGCCCCCCTTGGGGGCAGATCTGCCTAAAAAGTAGGCCAATCTGCCCCCAAGGGGGGCAGAAATGGCCGTAAGTAATTGCCCCCAAAAGGGGATAGACCCTTGCCCAAGGGGCCGCTCCCCACATGCCAGAAACACAGAAGTAAAACAAAAAAAACAAATCCCTGGTGTCTAGTGGGCATTCCTGCTGCCCGATCGCAATGCGATCGGGCAGCAGGAATGCTCAAAGAGACACCGGGGAAAAGGAAAAGCCTTTCCTTTTCCCCGGTGCCTCTTTAGCCCCAACCCCCCACCCACCGGGAAGAGGAACTCACCTCTTCTCTCGTCGCCGCACAGGAAGCAAATGGCTTCCTGTGCGGCGAGGAACCCATAATGAAGTCAGCGCGCGATCACGCGCTGACGTCATTATGGGGGGGTGGGGGGGTCGGGGGTGGAAGGGGAAGGGCTTCCCCTTCCATCCCCGACTTTGGGGGGTGGGAGGGAAGCACACAGAGGGAGCGAGAGCGCTCCCTCTGGGCTGTGTGCCGAGGACGTAGTGGTTACGTCCTCGGCACAGCAGCACTGTGCCGCGGGACGTAACCACTACGTCCGCGGCACAGAAGGGGTTAAAAAATAATAGGTACATATTAAAAACAATTGGAGGATCAGACATCCATTTTAACATTATAAGATAGTCAACAAAGAGATATATGAATTTCCCACTCTACATGTATGTAAGTTTAAATAACTATTTTTATACTATGTAAAGTGACTATGTGTCTGACTTTGTAAATGAGCACATCTGTGGCAGAGCGCATGAAGGTTTGACTAGGTGTGTGAGAGAGTGCATCACAGTCTGAGTTGATCTATGAGTAAGTGCATCCGACTCTGTGTGTTTGTGACTATGTGCATTGTACTGAGTGGATTTCTGAGTGAGTGAATGAAAGTCTTTTTAGGTCTGTGAGTGGGTGTGTAACAGTGTAGGTGGGTCTTTGAGTGAGTGCATGAGGGTCTGAGTGGGTGTGTCAGTTACTGCATGACAGTCTCATTGCATCTCCGAGTGAGTGCATAACGCTGTCAGTGATTGTGTGGATGAGTGCATAAGAGTCTGATTAGGTCGGTGAGTTAGTGCATAATGATCTAGGTGAGTCTGTCAGTGAGTGAATTAGGGTCTGAGTGACTGAGCGAGTGAATATGTGACAGTCTAACTAGGTCTCTGACTGATTGCAAAATTGTGTCAGTAAGTCTGTGAGTGAGTCCATGACACTGATTGGATCTGTGAGTGAGTTTGTAATGATCTAGGTGGGTCTGTGAGTATGTGCATGACGGTCTCACTGGCTGTGTGAGTGAGTGTTTGAGAGTTCAATAGATCTGTGACTAAATGCATCAGAATTTCAGTGTGTCTATGGATTTGTGCATGACACTCTGAGTGTCTCTCTAAGTGACTGCATAAAACTCTAATTGGACCTGTCAGTAAGTGCATGATGGTCTGAGTGCATAAGGATCTGACTGGATGTGTGCTTGAATATGTCAAAGACTAACTGCATCTGTGAGTGATAAGGGTGTCAGTGAGTCTGTGAGTGAGTGCATCAGATTCTGAGTGGCTGTGTGAGTGAGTGCGTGAGAGTCTAAGTGGATATGTGAGTGAGTGCACAAGGTTGTCAGTGAGTCTGTCGCTCAGTCCATAAGGGTCTGAGCAGATCTGTGAGTCAATGCATGACAGTCTGAGTCTGTCTTTGACTATGTGCATTCACTCTGAGTAGGTTTCTAAGTGAGTGAATGAGCTGCTGAATGGGTGTGAGAATGAAGCCGTGAAATTCTAAGTGTGTCTATGAGTGAATACATACAGGTATCAGTGAGTGTCTGAGTGACTGCATTACATTCTGATAGAGTAAGTGATTGCATGAGGGTCTGACTCACTCTGTGAGTCAATGCATCAGGGTCTCAGAGTGTCTCTAACTGTGTGGATCAGTATTTGAGTACATCTGTGAGGGCAAGCATAAGTGTCTCACTACTGCTATCACTGAACAAAATAATCTATTTGATACTTTCCCAACGTTTTTTGTTGGTGCCGCTGTTAGTTGCAAACTTGTCACGACATTACACTGGGGGCCATGCTGAGCGTTGCTTTTTAATTGCGAATATCGTGTGGCGTAAAAACAATAATTTCTTACATATTAACTTTACTTACAAACACTTCTACATTATGGCCCAGGGGTCAGACTAACTTCACTCTCTCCCATTATTATTTTTTTAAATACAACTTTCAGCCCCGGATGTTTCCCAGTATATAAAATGATGGCTGCAACTCTGGTTAGGCTGCGGTCAGCTAATCACAGAATTGCCTTTGTCATGCGTATTCACGAATACTTCATACGAATACAAGGGGACTCGTTTTAGGCCAATGAATCTTTTGACCACGTTTGGGGACTTCCCAGAACGAGGTATCCATTTAGCATTGCAATCAATGGATCAATAGCCTCATCAATATTCACAATAACTAATCAGTCTAGCTAATCAATAACATTTAATAAGAGTCAAACACACCATGACCTTTCAGCCACGAATAACCACACAAATCTAGTAAGGTTTAGGATATTTATTCCCTATTGGTTACATTCTAGTATCATATTCATTAGTCGCAATATCAATAAGAACATCAATACCACTATAACTTGGCAACTCGAGTAAGACTTTATCAAAGCATAAGTCATGAGCATTAGAACAAAGCACGACGTTAACATGAGTCAACTTGAGCAGAGTATCATTCGTACATTATTCAACAAAGCAAGGATTCAGTCAGTTGTCTATTTGCATTCGATATTAGTGAACTCCTTAACTAACCTCAAATTAGCATCAGCATGTTGGGCTTCATGCAAAACAATTTAGCAAACCTTAATTTAGTAAACATCTAACTATGGCCTCTATCAAAAGTGCAGTTGGTACCTAGAAAGAAAAGGCAAACAGACAATTACAATTTATCATCTGGTAGTTAGCCATCCAAATGGGTCTGCATACAGCGTCAGTCTTCGTCCTCAGGACATCAATCGATTCGCCATCAGCCAGGACAGACAGGTAAGTCTCAGTAGGGCATAGCAAGAAAACTCTTCCCTCATAAGGAGGAGAAGTGCATATCAGGCAAAGAATAAGGTGAGGATGGTTCAAGGTATAAGACAAAGTTTCTCAGAAAGGGATGATGAAGAATGACGAGGAATAGCAGAGTGACAGCTCAGTAATAGCTGATTTCTCTTTGGGTCACGCCGTTATATCAAAGTTATTGAACAAGTCTCTAGTTTCCCATTGGGCAATATTTGGTGCATCGTCTCTGTCCAATAATCCGTCACACACCTTACTAATATCTTCACCTAAGACAGTTCTCATGCAGTTTATTGGCTCCTGTGATTGACGTCTTCAACGGGTGGTATGTCAGATAAGAAAAGTTACACTTGTCGCTCCAGTCAGTAGTTCCATTGTCTTCTCCTAGTCCAGGCGACATTGCACCTGTTGCGAATTACACTGTTGCATTCGGCAAGAATGTCTCCTTGAGCAAGTCGGGTCCCATGAGAAAGAATTTACTATGGCTACAAACATATCTCTACCTTCTGGAAAAGTACAGCTCCGTGTCCTTCAGGAAAGCAGCACATTGCACGCTAGAAAACACAATTAATATGAGACCAGGCAGCTAGGCCCAGACCCTTGCTAACTAAGGCCTAGTGAGTAATTTAGCATAGCCCTAATACATAACTCTTAATGCTAATACAAAATCACACATTAGTACACTGTTAATTCATTATTAGTCAGTTTCATTAATCATCGTATACATTGGTGGCCACTCCCAGTGGGCACATTTCAAACACTTACATTGATTTTCTTCTGGGTTAATATATGTTTTATGTGGCTTTGTTACACGTTATATTGCAAGCTTTTCATGTTAATATTGATTATAAAAGTCACACTCCAACACAACAAATAAGTGGAAGCATAATCTGTGAACCGACAGCTAACTTCCTGTCAAATTTGGTGTAATTCTGCCCAGTGGTTCGACCTGTAGACTTGTCTAAAGTTACTATGGGAATTAACATGGGAAACACAACCTTTTTGCCCCCCCACCTTTTTTCTCGGCCCCGCTTGACGGATCACGCCGAATCCTTCCGTGTGCAACAAGAATCAAAGGAAAGTCTTGGGAAAATTTTGTGAAGATTCATCAAATGGTGCAAAAAATATAGGCAAGTCAAAAAACGCTTTTTCTATGGAAACATGGTCCTAACTATAACTACCTAGTGGTTTAAAACATACATATATAGCTGGTGCAGTCCTTCAGTGGGCAGTGTCCAGGTGCAGGTCAGGGGTCAAGCAGGGCAGTCCTTCTTCTTCTGATGTTCTTCCTTCTAGGGATCTGGTAGGGATCTGAGGTATGGGTGCAGCTTTGCCATATTTATCCTTGCTCCTGGGTGAAAAACAGGGGGTCCTGGTTCTCCAGTCAGATGCAGGGTCCTTCCCCCTATGATTACCACTTCCCGGGAAGCGTGGCAAAAATAAATCCCAGAGAGCAACACACTTCAAAAACCCATCATTGCTGAAACTGATTTATGGAGGTCACTTCTGGCTGAGTCCACCCACTGGTGTGTCTAAAAATCCTAAAAACACCCCTCTCCTGCCCTCTCCTAATCTAATCTGGGGTTGCAGGATGTGAGGGAGGTGCTGAGTTGCTCCAAATGTCCTTCCTTCCCTTTAAAGACCAGTTTGGCAGCCCTTTCCCCTTCCTGCTTCCCCATCTGCTGAGGTAGTTCTCATCCCCCAGGCATATCCTTTGCGTTCAGCCCAGGACACTTAGCACCTCATCAAGGAAGCCAGGCCAGTATGCCAGAGGCTGGCCAATCAGAGAATGGCACTACAGAGGTGAAGTTGGCAACTTTGTAGGTAGAGTTTAAAATGTAAAACTCTTTACCTGAACTAGTTATATTAAATCCAGCAATCGTAAGTTAAGGTGTGGGATTTATTACAACAATTAATTTGATACCAAACTTGATGTATCTGAAACTTAAGGGGACTTTTTAATTAAAATAAAGTCTCCCCATTTTAGCTTATGGAGTCCATTCACTACAGTAAGGTCAAACGAATTTGGCTGTTTTACCTCACCAGGGCTTATAAAACTATTTTATAAGGTCCCTGCTTATAGTTCCATGGCACCCAAAAATAGGGACACATAGGACACACCTTAGGGGTGGCCTATGTAAACATAAGGTGGTTTAAGACTTTGAAAGTACTTTTCATTTCAAAGACGAATTTGCATTCAACTTTAATTTAAAAGCAGCCAGCAAGGCAGGACTGCCTTTAAAATGACCCTGGGCACCTCTGCAGTGCAACTATGGGTGCACTACCTATGCTGGGGTCCCTAAACCTTCATGCCCTATCATATGTTAGGGATTTATAGGCTTGTTGACATAGCCAGTTATAATTAGCCTAATTTGCTTACTCATTTTACACAGATCACAGGCCCTGTGACTGGTTAGCAAGGGGGATGAGTAAGAACCTACAAGAGTGAGATAAACAGTGAAGGAATTTAGATTGTAATTGCACATAATTTGTCTGTATTTGCATGCTGCCACATTCAAAATAGCCCTTTTAGACGTCAAAGTTGTGCAGAGTGGTATCTCCATATTTCTAATCTAGCGCTTTTTTGACATAGCCCTACAACAAGAAGGCGGGCACTTGTGGCTATCGAGTAAAAGAGAATGACAATTATTTTTAATTGACTTATTACTGCAAGTCAGTAGTGGCACTGCATCAAAGGAGAGGAGATATTTCCACAATGGAAGTTCAAAGCTTTCACTCGTGTGCTTTGAGGTAAAATACATCTTTCAAAAATTGTGCTCGAAAAACGTTTAAAGCAAATATCAAAGAGTTTAATGTCAACTTTTTTCCAATTATTGATTTCGCGTTCTCTGGAAATTATGCTCTAAATCAAAAGTCGTTTATTCCTTAATAAGAGCACAACAGGGAACATTCTGTGTGATGCCATTTATAGCACAGTGTGCATTAAAGGACACATATAAAATGAAATGCCACTCGTTAATAATGTACTTGGAAAAAAGCTAAACTTTCTGCTCATTTTAACAACGATGAAACATGAGAAACCGTCAGGATACATGACATGGCTGAGGACGCTCAGTTCTCTGTATGAAAAGCAGATCTTAGTATTTCATCTATTTTTTTCATAATAAACAATTTTAAGGTAATGGTACTATCTAGGATTTCGTTTTAATCAGGCTGAAGAGGAATTTATCGCGTTCACCTACCAACGTTTACAGGAAGCACAATGGTCCAAATAAGATAATCTGCACCTCGTTCACTACTGCCAGGTGATGGAACGATGTTAATAGCATGCCTATGAGCTTGACTGCGGGCTCAGTAATCCCTGCAAAGGTCTCGAATCATGTACCTAATTTAATTCTGCAACTGTAAAACCTGAAATCTGGTATCAAAACATCTGCTGAACATGATCAAATATATCCAGAGGTTCTCTCTCCCAATGTAGAAACGAATAGGCAGATGCACAAAACCGAGCCCACAGCCGTGTATTGTTTCTCCATTATGAGGAAACATAGCTGACCCACGCACCCCATAAAACCCTTGGAGAAAAAGGATACAATTCCAAGACGGCTTGATGCAGGTTCCTAGCGCTGAACGTTCTGAAGCCTCAAAAGCCACAAGAAGAATCAAGACCTAGCTCTGAGCTAACATATAGGCAAAGGTGCGCGTAGTAACGGGATAGCATGCTGTGTTGCTGACCTGTAGAAACATTGGTCCAACCTCACGAGACGAGTTAGGCACGTGGGACGCCGGTGGGCACGTACTTATCCCACAGCTTAATTTGAGCTAATGATTGCAGGTGGGGCCCTGCAGGCACTCTTTTTTTGCTGACCAGCACGTACTTTTCCTTATCAGACTTTGGCCAAGATTAGGAGGGAGAAAACATAAGTGGGCACGAGGAATGAGAATGAAGGAAAAACTATGACAGAGAATGAAGGGGTGAAAAAGAGCCCATAAGAGTGAGATAAAGAGGCAGGGAGTGTTTGGTGGTGGATTAAAGAGGCCGGAGGTAGAATCATGACTACGCATTCTTGCTATTGGCATGCTGACATTCAACAGTGCTGGTCACATGCTATTGAGCAAAACCTTGGGCCCCAACACACATTCTTTTATAATTTAACCACAGCCTTAGCTAAAACGAAATAATTTCCCTCCTTTTCCTCCTTGTACTACCAAGAAGAAAATACACTACCTAAAGGTTGCTGGCAGCCTTGTGTGTTTTGGTGGATCTGAAACAGGTGTGCCAGGACAGCCTCCTAAATTAAATTTATGAGGCCATAAAAGAAGATGCATATATGTGTGAGTGAAAACTCCACAAGATTATGCAAGTATGCACTCCAAATGGGATGTACCACTCCCACGGTTTGTCAAATAGTTCAGTCTTTGCATTGTCCGAATTTCCTGTGTCGGTTATCTCATTTTACCTTTGAACAATGTGCAATGACAAGGATCCGTCAGTAGTAATAAAAACAAAACATACAATGCAAAATAAAATCACGAAAAAATCTTATCATGGGAACCTTCGAATTACCACCAGAAGATAACTTTAAGAGAAGTGTTGGAGAATCCCAGAAGTAGCAAATATATATTTTATGCTCATGTATGACACGTCTTTTGCACCACGACGTATACGAATACATTGTTTATGTATTTACCATTATGGGTACATATCTGTAAAATGGTTCGCAATTTTCAAACTTTTGTTTAAAAAAAATGTGTGAGGTTTGAGAAGTGCCAATACTTTTAAAAGCGAAAGGCCACAAGAGACAGCAAGGGAGCTGGCACCGCCTTGTAGCCTTTTCTTTAATTCTTCTGATCACCATCGCACCCTGTGGCATGTCCTTCTCTGCTCTGTCCCCTATGAGCACATTTAGATTCTAAAACTTGTCCCTTCTGCCACCAATAGAGAACAGAGAAGGTGTGCTTCCTGTTCTTGCATTGATGCGCCTGGTCTTTGCACCTTTGGTACTGTTGCACTGCTACAGACTTCCAGTTACTGGACCAGAGAAATTCCTCACACCATCCAACCAACAAAAAAGCGTGAAGAAATCCCGCTTTGCAGATGGGCGCCATTGGCTTTAAATTAGGTCTATGCGAAGTCGGGTACATTTTGGCAAGTTGATCAAGCCCAAAGTTTCTGACTTGGGATTCAAAGTTAAAACTTCACCCATTCTCTGTAGGACATTCACATTTTCTCAATGGTAAAAGCTCATCACTCTGATCTTTCATCAATACCCGTGAGTAAAGGCACATGACATTGCATGCACCACAGCAAAAGACAAAGCAAAGCAAGTTGTGGATCAAGCATTTCAGTTTTACTTGACTTTAACGTGCATGTGATGGTTGTGTTACACTCGTAACTGTCTGGCAGTTTGACTTTGAATCTGTGTTCTGGGTCACCGAAGTCTTGGTATTAAAAGCATCACTTGGCATTCATTTGTCTATAGGTACCATATATGGTACTATATGGGGGGCATATTTGCTACGTTTTGGTGCAACAGAGTTCAAGAACCAAAGTTGCTGCACTGCAATGCATAAATGGTGTGAAAAAAACAGTGTCATATCTAATAAGTTATGGCATTGTTTTCCTCTCCCCCAGTGCTGGCACCATTTAGGATGCTATATGCAAACACACATAAGCTTACACCATAATGTAAAGCTCTGTTCCCTCTTAAGCATAGGTTTTGTATTGGAAGGGAAACCTTCTGATACAACAACTATGATTTAACATTTTTCTCACTCTATGTGTGCTGTACAGGGCAGCTCACACGCAAAGTTGTTAAAAATTGAGAAACTTTAAATAGTTGATCCATTGTTACCCCTGCCTAGATAGGGTATACTTTTTTCGTGCAAATCCAAGACTACAATTGGTAGTCGATAGGGATT
Source organism: Pleurodeles waltl (assembly GCF_031143425.1). Classification (NCBI taxonomy): domain Eukaryota; kingdom Metazoa; phylum Chordata; class Amphibia; order Caudata; family Salamandridae; genus Pleurodeles; species Pleurodeles waltl. Next base: position 342,950,208 of record NC_090444.1, on the reverse strand, counting down.
TGTCCAAAACGTATGAGCAGTTATATAGAAATGCCCATGTACCGCCACGGTATGCCCCTTAAGCGAATTAACCAAAGCGGCACAAATCACTTCTTTGTTTTTTTAGGCAACTTTCCAAAGCAGTTCATGATTTGTTCTGGAAAGTAAAACGCACCACAACACTGTATGCTACGTTTGTGTTACCTTAGAGACACAAACCATCCATAAAGTGTTAGTAAATCTGGCCTTGTTTCAATAGACTGAATTCATTCAGAGGTGACACCGAGCACAATTTAGAAGCAGAAGAATATATCCAGCCGAGAGATGAAGGCATTTTGAAAGCCAGATACAGGGTGGATATTGTACTCAAAAGTGAAATCACTGCCCGGAAAAGCAGTACCACGTCACTAGGAGTACTTCAAAAACTGGAGGTCGGAGATGTACTTCATGGTGATAGAGTGATAAGTGAAAAAGGTACATATTGGCCACATGGATGATGAGAGCAAGACAGACACATCAGGCTATGATGCAGTTCCTCAATGCCAGTCAACTGTACTGCTCTATTGCTCAAACACCTATTAAGTGCAAACACTGTTTGCCTGCTCTCTATAGCCTTTGTCGGAATGGCAGAAGCATAAGGGCATGTAAACTTGTGTTGCAGAATAGAAAGAACTTGTTAAAAAAGAAAGCTCAACGACAGCAACAGGTAAAGTCAGGCATTTGCCTTTGGAAGAAAGGAAGACACCAGACATGATAGAATGGAATATTTGTCAGAGTAGATATGTCTGAAGTGGACAGTCCTACCAAAATATTGTAGGCAAAATATTGACTCTCAAAATATTGTGCAGATTAGTTTATATAGGCACATACGGATTAACTACATTTAATTACAGATATATGTACCGTGATAATATAAACATTTCCAAGGTGGATATTTTGGGTACAATATTTTAATAGCACAATACTTTTGTGCTTGCTATTCTGACATACAACTATAGAGATCCACACACCAAGAACTGCAGACTGTTTGGGCTTTGGTGAAGCAATAGGAGTATGGTTCATATGGGCTCAGGAGCATAGCCAGAAGTTCTCAACATGTTTGGCTGTAAAACACTGTGGATGAGCTGATGGACAGCTTTATAAGGTGACTTGGAGATTCTCCTCAATGACATTTGTGACATTTGTGAGGCATATTAGAGCACCCTCACCCATTGCTATTTGTTTTCTAGGCCCAATGTTTGCTGTTCTTTTAACTCTGTGTAGTTCGTCCTTGCTGAACAAGGTTAAAGTAACTGTGCAGCCCATTTAAACATGATTAGATTGGCTTATACCTGATTGACATATCTAATTTGTGTATAAGTCCCTATTATATGGTGTAGGAACCCAGGGCCTGGAAGGGTAAATGCTACCTGTGGTCTACAGACACCTGCTGTGCTGTCTACTGAGTGGACATCTGTTCTGCTTTCCTGCTCTTATCTCATAACCGAGCTTACTGGAATGCACTTCTCAGTTTAAAGAAGACATTTATTGTTATTATTTCGTCACCGCAAGGTTCTTGAGAGACAAAATTAGTAGATTGGAAGCACACGTTCAAAAGTAGTCGCAGCAATGAAAGCAAAATATATCAAAGTACTTCTCAGTTGCAATGTACACAGCAAATACGTGATTATATTATAGCATAACTTCAAAGCAAAGCATAAAAGTCAAAATTCATCACCGTAGGGCCTATAGCTCAGCTTCATCTTTCTGGGGTCTGCAAGTTGATGAGTCCGGTCAACTGCGAGAAAGAGATTTTCTACCCAAACGGGAGACAGGCAACTGACGTCTCCGTTCCTGTCTGAAGTCAAGCAGATTCAATCTACTACTGCTCTAGCCCAGAGTCATCCTTAAAAGCAAACTCTGTGTGAGAACCGAAGAAACCTGAAGAGTGGCCAATTCTCCCGAGCTCCCTCGCTCTCAGACTGGATTGCGAGATAAACACAAAATCTACGTGCTCTTATCAGCTAAGGTCTGGTGTGAAGAAAACAGCTTGGTCCATCTTGTGGAAAAACACAGCTTGGAAAAACACAGGTCATCTGCAATGTCTCAACTGCAATGTCTAACCCCACGTTAAAGCCAATAGGCAGCTAACCTAAATATCAAATGTGATGTCTAATGTCATGTCAAAGCCAATAGGCAGCTAAACTGAATACAGAATGTAACAGCTAATGCCATGTCAAAGCCAATAGGCAGCTAAACTGAATACAGAATGTAATGTCTAATGCCATGTCAAAACCAATAGGCAGCTAAACTGAATACAGAATGTAATGGCCAATGCCATGTCAAAGCCAATAGGCAGCTAAACTGAATATAGAATGTAATGGCTAATGCCATGTCAAAGTCAATAGGCAGCTAAACTGAACAAAACATATAGGGGGTCATTCTGACCCTGGCGGTCATCGACCGCCAGGGTCGACGACCACGGAAGCACCGCCAACAGGCTGGCGGTGCTTCCTTGTATATTCCGACCGGGTTTCCCTGCTTGCAGCGCCGCCATGGGGATTCCGACCCCCTTCCCGCCAGCCTGTTTCTGGCAGTTTTCACCGCCAGAACCAGGATGGCGGGAACGGGTGTCGTGGGGCCCCCTAACAGGACCCCAGAAAGATTTTCACTGTCTGCATTGCAGACAGTGAAAATCGCGACGGGTGCAACTGCACCCGTCGCACCCCTGCAACTCCGCCGGCTCCATTCGGAGCTGGCTTCATTGTTGCAGGGCCTTTCCCGCTGGGCCGGCGGGCGCTCCTTTGGCGGGCGCCCGCCGGCCCAGCGGGAAAGCCAGAATGGCCTCCGAGGTCTTTTGACCGCGGAGCGGCCAAGTGGCGGTTCCCGTTTGGCTGGCGGCTACTGCCGCCAGCCAAACTCGGAATCACCCCCATAATGTGCTACTGGTGAACATTGAGGAACTAATTAACGCAGTGGTGAAACACAAAGTCATTGGTCAAACACAATTAATAGCATCACAACATCTAAAACATTACTTCATGCCTACCCTGTATACACTGTCTGTCTAAAAACCTGCTGTCAAACCTGCCAAAATAGCCCTATTTGATCGAGAAAACACCATGCTGGTACATATTAATAGGTCACTGTAGTAAATACGCAGGCTGGTAGGGGTTAGGAACTCATTTATTTCAGATATATATATTCGTGTACAGCATCAATAACTCCCAGCTTCCTCTTCATTCCCCTTTCCCCAGCATTCTGTCCCACAACCTTCCAAATGGCCTTACAAGAATACACATTCCATCCACATTCTATTCTTTCCTTTCAAGCATATCTCTACATATCTTCCCACTTATATATTTTAATAATCAGTATAACACACTTAATTATGTACATTACACACTTAATTACAAGACTATAAATCATATACAATATATAATTTCCCCGATAGACCTAAAGATCACATACACAGACTCCTTCATCTGCTTAATCTTGCACAAATTTCCTACACTCCATTTGTTACCATCATCCAATTTGACCACCGAATTCAACACTTTTACTACCTTCTGTGGTTTAGGAAACTTGCTCTCACCTTTCTTTACTATACCAAGTTTTCTCACCACCACCCAATCGCCTTCTTTCACATTAACCCCTTCGCTGCCAGGCCTTTTCCCCCTCCTGTGCCAGGCCTTTTTTTGCCTATTTGGAATAGTTCTCGCTTAGGCCCTCATAACTTTTTGTCCACATAAGCTATCCACGCCCAATTTGCCTCCTTTTTTTCCAACATCCTAGGGATTCTAGAGGTACCCAGACTTTGTGGGTTCCCCTGAAGGAGGCCAAGAAATTAGCCAAAATACAGTGAAAAGTTCGTTTTTTAAAAACAAAATGGGAAAAAGGGGCTGCAGAAGAAGGCTTGTAGTTTTTTCCCTGAAAATGGCATCAACAAAGGGTTTGAAGTGCTAAAATCACCAGCTTCCTAGCTTTCAGGAACAGGAAGACTTGAATCAGAAAACCCAATTTTTCACATAATTTTGGAATTTTACTGGGGCATACCCCATTTTTATGATTTCTTGTGCTTTCAGCCTCCTTCCAGTCAGTGACAGAAAGGGGTGTGAAACCAATGCTGGATCCCAGAAACCTAAACATTTCTGAAAAGTAGACAAAATTCTGAATTTAGCAAAGGAAAATTTGTGTAGATACTACAAGGGTTTCCTACAGAAAATAACAACTGAAAAAATAAATATTGAAATTGAGGTGAAAAAACAAGCAATTTTTCTCTACGTTTTACTCTGTAACTTTTTCCTGCAATGTCAGATGTTTTAAAGCAATATACCGTTACGTCTGCTGGACTCATCTGGTTGCGGGGATACATAGGGCTTGTAGGTTCATCAAGAACCCTAGGTACCCAGAGCCAATAAATGAGCTGCACCCTGCAGTGGGTTTTCATTCTATACCGGGAATACAGCAATTCATTTGCTGAAATATAAAGAGTGAAAAATAGCTATCAAGAAAACATTTGTATTTCTAAAATGGGCACAAGATAAGGTGTTGAGGAGCAGTGGTTATTTGCACATCTCTGAATTCCAGGGTGCCCATACTAGCATGTGAATTACAGGGCATTTCTCAAATAGACATCTTTTTTACACACTCTCATATATTTGGAAAGAAAAAATGTAGAGAAAGACAAGGGGCAATAACACTTGTTTTGATATTTTATGTTCCCCTAAGTCTCCCAATAAAAATTATACCTCACTTGTGTAGGTAGGCCTAGCGCCCGTGACAGGAAATACCCCAAAACACAACATGGACACATCCCATTTTTTGACAGAAAACAGAGGTGTTTTTTGCAAAGTGCCTACCTGTAGATTTTGGCCTCTAGCTCAGCCGGCACCTAGGGAAACCTACCAAACCTGTGCATTTCTGAAAACTAGAGACCTAGGGGAATCCAATATGGGGTGACTTCTGGGGCTCTGACCAGGTTCTGTTACCCAGAATCCTTTGCAAACCTCGAAATTTGGCTAAACAAACACATTTTCCTCACATTTCGGTGGCAGAAAGTTCTGGAATCTAAGAGGAGCCACAAATTTCCTTCCACCCAGCGTTCCCCCAAGTCTCCCGATAAAAATGATACCTCAACTTGTGTGGGTAGGCCTAGCGCCCGCGACAGGAAATGCCCCAAAACACAACGTGGACACATCCCATTTTTTGACAGAAAACAGAAGTGTTTTTTGCAAATTGCCTACCTGTAGATTTTGGCCTCTAGCTCAGCCAGCACCTAGGGAAACACACCAAACCAGTGCATTTATGAAAGCTAGAGTCCTAGGGGAATCCAAGATGGGGTGACTTGGGGGGCTTTGACCAGGTTCTGTCACCCAGACTCCTTTGCAAACCTCAAAATTTGGATAAAAAAACACGTTTTCATCACATTTCGGTGACAGAAAGTTCTGGAATCTGAGAGGAACCACAACTTTCCTTCCACCCAGCGTTCCCTTAAGTCTCCCGATAAAAATGATTCCTCACTTGTGTGGGTAGGCCTAGCGCCCGCAACAGGAAATGCCCAAAACACAACGTGGACACATCCCATTTTTTTGACAGAAAACAGAGGTGTTTTTTGCAAAGTGCCTACCAGTTGATTTTGGCCTCTAGCTCAGCCTGCACCTACGGAAACCTACCAAACCTGTGCATTTTTTAAAACTAGGGGAATCCGAGATGGGGTGACTTGTGGGGCTCTGACCAGGTTCTGTTACCCAGAATCCTTTGCAAACCTCAAAATTTGGCCAAAAAAACAAGTTTTCCTCACATTTCGGTGACAGAAAGTTCTGGAATCTGAGAGGAGCCACAAATTTCCTTCCAACCAGCGTTCCCCCAAGTCTCCCGATAAAAATTATACCTCACTTGTGTGGGTGGGCCAGGTGCCTGCAACAGAAAAAGGCCACAAACTTGTAGAGATTATGGGGATAGCACAGCGAGTTGATAAGCACATATTCTTCTTTTATACATCTTTAGGCTGACTCTGCTTTGGGGACCCACACAAGTGAGGTGTCATTTTACTTGGGAGACTGAGGGGAACGCTGGGGAGTAGGACATTTGTGCTGGAGCGGTGATCGTTCAAACGAAAGTCAGGAAAATGTGCTTTTTTAAGCAAATTTTGAGGTTTGCAAAGGAGTCTGGGTAAGAAAACGGTGGGGGATCCACGCAAGCCACACCTCCCTGGACTCCTTGGGGTGTCTAGTTTAAAAAAATGCCTGGGTTTGGTAGGTTTCCCTAGATGAAGGCCGCACCCAGGACCAAAAACATAGGTGCCCCCTCCCCCCAAACACAGGTAGTTTTGTAATATATCATTTTGATGTGTCCACATACGTCTGTGATGTGCCAAACACTAAAATTGTGAAAAGAAACACACTTAGGTTATGTGAAAAAGACCCCTCACCCACCAACCAAGTTGGTGGCATGCTTCATCATCAGGGTCCCACCTGAGACACCTAGCGTGTCACAAGTGTGCTGGGACGCCTGATTACAGTGGAGCAGGTTTTGTCATTTGTACCACACATACTGGTTGGATTTGGCACAAGGGTTGGTTCATTAGATCAAATTTTATTAACAAGAGATTTCACAAAAGTGAAATGCACTGGTAATAACTGAAAGGCCAAAAAAATGAACCAATGACTCACAGCTCGTGAGCTGTAAAGCCACGGCAAGGCACCAACCGCTTTACAGTCCATTCTCACACCTTTCATACATGACATGCACAAGACCATTCATGCCGCCAGCCACGGGCCAAGCACATTACAACACTCGCATCGACAGACAGCGCCAGTCAAGGGCCCATCACTTTCATACGCCCACATGCCTGATACAGCAATCACACCAGCTGATGAGTGTGTGGACTGGCGTTTGGCTGCCACCGCTAGCCAAGCACCACCCCACCCCTATCGCCAGCCAAGCGCCACCCCAAGTACACCGCCAGCCAAGCGCCACACCACCCATACCGCCAGCAAAGCGCCACTCCACGCACACCGCCAGCCAAGCGCCACCCCATCCACACCGCCAGCCAAGCGCCAACCCAAGCACACCGTCAGCCAAGTGTCACCCCACCCACACCGCCAGCCAAACACCACCCCAAGCACAACGCCAGCCAAGCACCACCCCACCCATACCGCCAGCCAAGCGCCACCCCACCCATACCACCAACCAAGCACCACCCCATGCACACCGCCAGCCAAGTGCCACCCCACGCACACCGCCAGCCAAGCGCCACCCCACGCACACCGCCATCACTTTTTGTTTTGTTTATAAACAACAAAGAAACCACTAACTAATTATAAAATAAGTACAAAACTACAAACACAAAAGCTCTAACTAAATACATGACAGTAATGCCAACCGTGAAACTGAACATATGAAAATATAAAACAGGCAGTTTACGCTCACGGTATTTCCCAAAAATGTTTCTTTGTGTGGTAACTTCTAAAACAGCCGGGCACACACAGCCCAGGCTTTGAAGGGCATTCGGGGAAGTACATCCGGCTCTCCCTCCGGATTGATCTCCGGGCACACACTCTACATTTCTTTGTGGGCAAGTCTTTTTTGGGAGTGGGAGGAATGTGATCTGGAAAGTGGCGATATTTCAATCTAGCCACATCCTCCACCACTTCTACTCTAGGAACTGTTGCCCGTTCCACCACAATAAAGCTCTCTATCACTGACTCCTGAAATTTAACAAATGTCATCCTTGACTCAGGTGAACAATCCTTGAACACAATAAAAGCATTAAAAGTTGCCAAATGAAATAAATGTAGGGCCAACTTTTTATACCACACGTAAGACTTACGAAGAGCAGTGTAAGGTTCCAACCTCTGATCTACTCTATCAACACCACCCATGTGCTTATTGCAGTCCAAAATGCACGCAGGTTTGCACACTTCCAGAACCTGACCCCAAACAGTAACAGGGGAAGTACTCTCATCATGGATGGTAGATAGCATGTACACATCCCTCCTGTCTGAAACTTTCAGAGCTAGCAGCTCATTATTCCGCAAGGCACTGCACTGCCCCCTCTCAAGTTTTTTACAGACAAGCTCCCTTGGATAGCCTTTCCGGTTTGAACGGATTGTGCCACAAGCAACAGTGTCCACTTTAAACAACTCCTTGAACAACTGCACTCCAGTGTAGACATTATCTACGTACAAATGGTGACCTTTGTCAAACAGTCGTCTACCAAGTTCCCACACGATTTTTTTGCTAACTCTAAAAGTGGCCGGACAACCAGGAGGGCCAATACAGGGATCCCTACTAGTGTAGACCTTGAAATTATACACTTATCCTGTACTGCTTTCTGACAGCATATACAATTTAATCCCATACCGTGCCCTCTTACTAGGAATGTACTGCTTAAAAACTAAACGCCCCTTGAAAAGGACCAAAGACTCGTCCACACTTATCTCTTTGCCTGGAACATAGACCTCTGAAAAACGATCTACAAAATTATCAAGGACAGGCCTAATCTTAAAAAGACGGTCACAATCAGGGTGATCTCATGGCAAGGCTAAAGCATTGTCTACAAAATGCAGCATACGAAGAATAAGCAAATAGCGATTACGTGTCATAGTTGCAGGAAATATAGCCGTTGCCATCAAGGGACTAGTAGACCAATAAGAAGCCAGTGACGGCTTCCTGATCAACCCCATCAAAAAAGTCAAACCTAAAAACTTTTTCATCTCTTCCAGATACATGGGAACCCACTGAGTAGCTCCAGACTGAGGCCTAAGTCTGGCAGCGTTGTCCCTCAAATATTTCTCTGCATACAAATTAGTCTGTTCCACAATCTCTTCCAAAAATACATCATCCATAAACAAGTGAAAGAAATGGACAGGCAAAAGGTTTTCCGTATTGACTCTACACCCTGGGAGACCAGTAAATGCAGGTAACTGTGGCTGCTCCATGTTTGGGGCAATCCAGGTGTCAGGTCTTCTAATGGGAAACCCTTCAGCCCCAGGCTGCTGCACTCTTGGCACATCAATGTCCTCCTCTAAAACAGGCCCTTCATCTGCACTGAGAGTAGCTTCCTCATCAGAAGAATAATCTCGGACAGAAAACTCACTACCAGAATCTCTCACTTCCTCCTCTGCCTCAGATACAGAGTCAGTCTCGTAATCATGGTCTGAAGACGACTCAAAGAGCATGCCAACAACCTGCTGAGCGGTCACTCTGCGACTAGCCATGATCCTCACTAACAACAAATGGATTGCCAACAACAACTAGCACTAAAATAAGTAATAAACAAAGTGTAGCTTTATCACAAAGAGTTATGTACTAAAAAACTATACCACTCCCTTGCCTGAACAAGCTACTCACCAGCAACTACTCTGCACAGACACAGCAATCACCAATGATATCCCACTAAAAAGAAAAAAGAAAAAACCTAATTAGACATATGACAACACAAATATCATTGTGCTGAAATCTAAGGACAATTTCACACACAGTACTGCATTTAATACACCACCTACAATCATGTCATTCATGCATGTCAACAATACTTCTTTGGAGTAAATTGCTTTCACTTACCTAAAACATGCAACTATGCAAACCGCAGGACAACTACTGCCAAAACTGCAAGGATCTACAGCAAAGGAAGCAAAAGCTTTGAACTAGAACAAAAAGAAGAAATAAACTGTTATAATCACAAATATAAATACTTCGCCAGTTGACAAACACCCCGCCACAAAGAACTTAGAAATTGTCCCTGGTGCCTAAGTGGCTTCTGCCCCACTAGGAGGCAGATGGGCCTAAAAACAATAGGCTGATCTGCCTCCAAGGTGGGCAGAAATGGCATACACTAACGTGCCCCCTTTGGGGAGCGACCCTTGCCAAAGGTGCTGCTCTCCCACAAAAAACACACACACACAGGATCCCTGCTGTCTAAGTGGATTCTGTCCCCCTTGGGGGCAGATGGGCGTAAACAAATTGGCCGATCTGCCCCCAAGGAGGGCAGAAATGGGCAACAGCTCTGTGCTAGGGGGCGACCCTTGCCAAAGGGGGCAAATGGGGGGCACCCCCAGCACTAAACAAATAAACGGAACCCAAAAAAAAAAATCCCTGCCGTATTGGTGGTTTCTGCCCTCCTTGGGGGCAGATGGGCCTACAAAAATAGGCAAGGGTCACCCCCCCTTTGGGGGGGTGACCCTTGCCCAAGGGGTGCCCCCAAACACACAAAACACACACACACCTCACAATCCCTGGCGCCTAGTGGGTTTCGACCCCCCCGGGGGCCAGATCGGCCAAAAACATGGCCTATCTAGCCCCAGGGGGGGCCTAAACATATAAAAAATATATTGCCCCCGGGGCAGTGAGCCTTGCCTAAGGGGTTGCTGCCCTAAAACAGAAAAAATCATTTCCCTTGTGTCTAGTGGTTTTCGGCCCCCAAGGTGTGCCAAAATAACAAAAAAAAATTAGCCCCCAATGGGAGCGACCCTTGCCCAAGGGGTCGCTCCCTAAAATACATGCCCAACATAATTTCCCTGGTGTCTAGTGGATTTCGGTCCCCCCTGGGGGCAGATCGACCGAAAAATCAGCCGATCTGCTCCCAGGGGGGACCGAAATAAGGAAAAAATTAGCCCCTAATGGGAGTGACCCTAGCCCAAGTGTTCGCTCCCTAAAATACATGCCAAAAACAAATTCCCTGGTGTCTAGTGGATTTCGGCCCCCCCGGGGGCAGATCAGCAGAAAAATCAGCCGATCTGCCCACGGGGGGGGGCGAAATATGGAATAAATTAGCCCCCAATGGGAGCGACCCTTGCCCAAGGGGTCGCTCCCTAAAATTTATGCCAAAAATGATATCCCTGGTGTCTAGTGGATTTCAGCCCCCACTGGGGGCCAGTTCGGCCAAAAACATGGCCTATCTAGCATCGGGGGGGCCTAAACTTATAAAACAATTATTGCCCCCGGGGCAGTGAGCCTTGCCTAAGGGGTCGCTGCCCTAAAACCCAAAAAATAATTTCCCTGGTGTCTAGTGGTTTTCGGCCCCCAGGGTGTGCCAAAATAACAAAAAAACATTAGCCCCCAATGGGAACGACCCTTGCCCAAGGGGTCGCTCCCTAAAATACATGCCCAACATAATTTCCCTGGTGTCTAGTGGATTTCGGTCCCCCCTGGGGGCAGATCGGCCAAAAATCGGGCGATCTGCCCCCAGGGGGGCCAAAATACAGAAAAAAGTAGCCCCCAATGGGAGTGACCCTAGCCCAAGGGGTCGCTCCCTAAAATACATGCCAAAAACAAATTCCCTGGTGTCTAGTGGATTTCGGCCCCCCGGGGGCAGATCGGCCGACAAAATCAGCCGATCTGCCCCCAGGCGGGGGCGAAATATGGAATAAATTAGCCCCCAATGGGAGCGACCCTTGCCCAAGGGGTCGCTCCCTAAAATTTATGGCAAAAATGATATCCCTGGTGTCTAGTGGATTTCAGCCCCCACTGGTGGCAGATTGGCAGAAAAATCGGCCGATCTGCCCCCGGGGGGCCGAAATTCAGAAAAAATTAGCCCCCCATGGGAGCGACCCTTGCCCAAGGGGTCGCTCCCAAATCTAAATTGCTAAAAGAACTCCCTGGTGCCTAGTGGGGATTCCTGCTCCCCGATCGCGGGCCCCGCACGCGATCGTGGAGCAGGAATCCACTGAAAACAGGCACAGGGGGAAAGGAAAAACCCTTTCCTTTCCCCCCATGTCTTTTTCCCCCCCAACCCTCAAAGAAGAAAGGACTCATCTTTTGTCTCCTTTCTGCTCAACGCGCTGGAAGCAAATGGCTTCCAGCGTGTCCCTCTGCAATATTTGATGACGCCATCGGATTGCCGAGGTGGTGGGGTCGGGGTGGAAGGGGAACCAGTGACTTGGACGAGATCACCTCGTCCAAGGCACCGTACCGGTTAATGTTCTTCACTCTCTTCCTATTATTGTAACTCTCACTTTCATGCTTTCATCAACCCACACCTGTTTCTTCTCATGCAACCACCAAGGGGATTCTTTCTTCGCTGGTTCTCTTCCCTTAAGAGCAATAAAAGGCAGCACTCCAGTCACAGAGTGAGGTGTTACTTTATGTGCCCACAACATCTTGCTCAACTCTACCCTCCAATTCAATCCACTGGCTAAAGAAAGTTGAATGTTCTCCATAAAAATTTGATTCACCCTCTCCACTAAACCATTCGCTTGCGGTCGAAATAATGCCACTCTTGCATGTTTAATTCTCAATCCATTAAGAAAATTTGTCCTAGCCACAGAAGTTAGCTGCACACCATTATCCGTAACCAGGATTGGTATTCCTTCCTCCAAAAATATTTCTCTAAGAAACTCTATGACATTGTTGGCTGCAATCTGCTCCATAGACTTAATCACAAACCATTTACTATGATAATCTACAAGGACTATGAGAAAACAATTTCTTCTACCAAGTTTATGCACTGGACCCATAAAGTCCAAATCTAACTTTTCCATTGGTCCTGCCGGAAATTGTACACATCCTAACGGTGGTTGTCTGACAATTTTTGCTTTGTCACTGTTCCCACATGCCTGACATTCATTCACAACCTTCTCCACATCCTTATCCATCCCAGGTCAATAAAACTGTGCAATCTCCTCTTAGTCAGACTTCTTCCTAGGTGTCCTTTGTGCACAATTCTTATCAACATCATTCTCAACTTCCTAGGAGGAACAATCCTATCACAACTCAACACCTTCTCCCCTTGAATACTGAATTTATCCTTTACTTCCAAATGCTGTTTCAAACTTTCATGCAAGGCACCTGTTTCTTGTCCCAAATTACTTATGAATTTTCTCAACTCACTCTATTCCTTATCTTCTACCATAGCGTCTTCACATTCCTCCTGTCACAAAGCCAGCTCACCATCTATTGAGAATGTCTGAAATTCCGTCTCACACATCAGTGGGATCTCCTCTGGATTTTCATCAATAGGCATGCGCGACAAACTATCGGCCACTATATTCCTCTTACCTCTTACAAATTCTACAACAAAATTTAACTCTATAACAGTTATCAACGATCTGGAAATACGAGGTGTCATACTCCCTTCTAAACTCCGACCACACTTGAAAAACTGCAATAATGGTTTATGATCAGTGCAAAGCACAAAAGTTAATCCCCACAAATAATGCTCATGGTGATTTATACCCCAACAACAATGCAATGCTTCCTTCTCAATGGCAGAGTATGATCGCTCAGCACCCTGCAACCATCGGGATGCAAACCCAATGATTCTCTCCTCATTGTCCACCATCTGTATGAGTACTGTTCCAAGCCCCACATTACTGGCATCAGTCATCATGATTGTTTTCCTGCTAACATCAAAATGCCCTAATGTGGAGGCACTAGCAATCGATTTCTTAATTTTAGTAAACGCCATTTCACATTCAGCTTCCCATTCAAACACTGTCCCTTTTTTTAACAATACTCTCATGGGTTATACACCTTCTGTAAAATTATGTACACATTTTTAGCAGTACTCTGCCAACCCCAGGAATGATCTTAATTGGTCTTTGTTACATGGTCTTCGAGCTTCACTAATTGCTCTCACTATGCTCTTCTTGGGTTTTATTCCTTCAGTAGGTATCTCATGACCCAGATAGTTCACTCGATCCTTCCTCAATTGACACTTCTCCTTCTTCACAGTCAATCCATTATCTTCCATTCTTTTTAACACTCTTTCTAATTACTTATCATGCTCTTTTTAAGGACTTCCCCACCACTATTATGTCATCTTGAAAACATAACACATTATCCAGCCCATCAAAAATGTTCTGCATAATCTGCTGAAACACAGCTGATGCTGACGCTAGTCCAAAGGCACGCGTGGGTTCCGATCCCATCCTCGTCACCAATTTTGGGGTAAATACGCAGGCTGGTAGGGGTTAGGAAATAATGTATTTCAGATATATATCTTCTTGTACAGCATCAATAACTCTCAGCTTCCTCTTCATTCCCCAGTCTCCAGCATTCTGTCCCACAACCTTCCAAATGGCCCAACAAGAATACACATTCCATCCACATTCTATTCTTTCCTTTCAAGCATACCTCTACAGTCACACCTGAGAACATATTGTTACCCACATAGTAGAGTGCCTGGCGTTTAAAAGTGGAATGTGTTCAAAATCAAAATTGTCATGTTCCTCTAGTGATAAGCCCTTAAAACCTAGCTTTACTGGCAAGGCTGTGGCTGTATCCTTGAACATGTCAAAGTACAGATTATAAACTTTGGTCTGTAACTTAAAGCTAAAAAATTCATTTAAGCATTGAGTTTCATATTTATTAAAAGTCCAATTAATTGGCAATGTTGATTATTTAATAAATATTCAGGAGAAATAACTTTTACCTTTTGAAACTCCTGGCTAATTTGCATTAGCCTGTTAGCGGCTGCCCCAGCAAGTGCTTGCCTTTAATTAGGTGTGAACACTGCTCACACAGCAGAACAGTGGCTTAGGTCTGGTCACAAGATGGACTGGATGGATGGCATTTGAAGATTATCAGCCTAGGAAAGACAGTTAAAGTGGACCAAGAACTTCATTAACTTGAAGAGAACAGAGACACACCTACTCATATTTTAGTGTAAAGAGAGCCCTGAAAAAAGAAAGCTTTTGTCCCTAAGTCCCACACTAGCTAGGCTGGCTCTGAACCCAGTTGGAGGGAAGTTATCCCCAGAACAGGTTTGGAATGGACACAGAGAGGGGGACTGCTACTTTCACAAGCTACACCTCTGGTTGGACAAAAGAGCTCTGCACAAGTGAGAAATGGTTTCCTCAACTGGAATGTTATGAGTGAAGAGCACTAACGGATTGTTTGCAGTAGGATTAACAGGAATTGCTGAAAAAGTGGGTGTTTTTGCTCCCGGGACCATTTTCCACATTTAGTAAGTAGTGTCCAGGAGTCACCCACTCCCCCTGGCTAGTGCAACCATAATGTGGCACTCCAAGTAACCTTCACCAGAACACTCTCTGGACCTGAAGGCTGGATCTGCTGTAGGTGACATGAGAGGATCCCTGAAGAACTGGACCTGCTCCCTCTTGTAATCACAACAAAGAAGTGGACTCTTAAGGTCAGCTGACTGACCTTGAGTGTTGCTACAGAAACACAACAAATTGCAAGAAGCCTTGTTCCTGGAGTGATCAGCTGACTAGTACCAACTGGACTTGGACTTGATCTTGCTGGTGACCTTTGCTGGAGTGAATCCTGACCCCTAAGTTCTGGGCCTGAGGTCATGGGAGATGTCAAAATGACACAGAGATTTACTCTGAAAATCCTGAAAAGTTGGGACTTGAAAATGTTTTAAACTTCTAAGACCTGTGGCATCATCGAGGGGAAATCTGAGCATACAAGTTTGATGTTGATGCATCTTCCTTGGAAACAGTTGGAAATTTGAGCTCAATAAAAAATGTCAGAAAATAAAATCTTTACCTAAGGCAATCCTGCTTGTGGTATAAAACTTGCCCTGCAATGCAAATATCCTGAAAGTGTACCTAGTTTCTGGTATATCACTTCTATAGACTAAGGGCCTGATTACAACTTTGGAGGAGGTGTTAATCCGTCCCAAATGTGACGGAAATACCACCAGCCGTATTACGAGTTCCATAGGATATAATGGACTCGTAATATGGCTGGTAGTATATCCGTCACTTTACCGTCACTTTTGGGATGGATTAACATCTCCTCCAAAGTTGTAATCAGGCCCTATCATTGGCACTTGGTACATTTTGGTGCTATTTTACTAAACTTTTAAAAAATGGATATCTCTAGTTTTCTTTTTGGGGTTTTGTGTTTCGGTGTCATTTGCTTTATTACATTTTACTCTATTTTTCTAATTCAGTTTGGGATTTTTATTGCTTTGGAGATTTTACTTTATACTATTTTGGTATTTGTTATAAATGGGTTATCTAGTTGGCAGATTTATATACCTTTGTCCAGATAGAGACCACAATCCTAGCCAGGGTAAGTCATATACAATCCAAATTATCCTGTGACCACCCGCTGGGAGCTTGGCACTGAGCAGTCAGGCTTAACTTAGGAGGCATTATGTAAAGTATTTGTACAATAATTCATGATATAACACAGTGAAAACACCACAAAAATACACCACGCATGTTTAGAAAAACATATTATATTTATTTAGCTAAAGTAAGGTCCAAACCATAAAGATACAATGAACACAAGCTAAAATATCACTTTTGCAAGATTAAAAAGAGTCTTTCATCTTAAAAATCAGAAGTTGTCTCTTGTTTGCACAAAGTACTTGGTTTGCGTCAAAATTATCACTCACGGAGACCACAGAGGAAGAGATGCATTGAAAAACAAGGTGTGCGTTGGAGTTTCTGACGCAGCACAGACAATGCGTAGTTTCTTTCCACTCTAAATGGGGTTTGGTGTCAATTTCCGGAGAACGTGTTTAGAGTGGGAAATGAACAGAAGGAGCAGGTTGTGAGCTGAGTGGGCAAGGAGAGAGGTCAGGATGTGAGCTGAGGGGACCGGGAAAAGAGAGGGCAGGCTGTGAGCTGAGACGCAGGATGTGAGCTGAGACGCAGGATGTGAGCTGATGGGGAAGGGAGCAGAGATGGCATGGTATGAGCTGAGAGGACATGGAGCAGAAGGAGCATGATGGGCAGTAAATGAACAGAGGGGCAGTGTGTTTGCAGAAGGAGTATGGGCTACTAAAATCAATAACATTATCCAATCCCAAAATAATTGACAAAACAGCACGCATATCACAAGTGGTTGAGCCCATCTCACTCCCGTCCCACCTACAGCTCTTTCGATTGTATATTTAAAATTGTTCATGTGACCTGGTCTGGGTCGTTCTAACAGGGTTTAATGTTTGTTGTAGATTTATTTATTTTTGCTAACAATTCAGGGAGTAGTTCAGCATACCTACAAAAGTCATACATACTCTGGAATTCTTAAACATCCTAAATGTATCGAGCACTCTGATATTTCCTTGCCTAAATGATGTGCAGACGACCAACTGCTATTGTATTTTTATTTTTATTTCCGAAGGGTCACAATACCTTACTGTGGAAGTCCACGTGGCCATCCTTTCTTTCTTCCTTTCTAGGCACTTATTGATGTTTTTTTCTGAATAGAAAGTGCGCTTTAAGCTGCATAAGTTTTGCATTGCTAATGGCCATGAATTGCTTTCGTAGCATCATTTTGCTTGAAACTGTGGTTTTCTGATAAGTACACTATCCTTTAAATCGAGCGCACATTAAGCAGTGTCTGCAACAGGTGTGACAAGACCAGCGTCGTTTAGGGTGCAGTATAATTTTAAAGAGTGGTGGAAGCACATTTTGAACAGGGGCCAGGAGGACATTTCCTCCCTTGCACCAGGGTCCATGACACATTATTACGCCACTGGGAACACGGAAAGTTGAAGTGAAACTTCACATTGAGTAAAGACTGGAAGGTTCAACGATCTTGTCAAAGGGCAAAGTTTTCCAACTTCAAGGGAGAAAATGCTTCTTTTATTCTCACGACCTTACGGTATTTTTAGCGCAGAAGGTCACAATGAGTAAAACTATTATCCCTTTGAGAGATATATGATATTTATTGCCACCAAACTCAGTGGTAATATTTTACCAACCCCAAAAAAAGAAACGGTTAAATCTGTGGTTTAGGTTTAAAGTTGTGACCACAACGTCAAACAAAGACCTCTGTAGTGGAGGCATTTTTAATATGCCTCAAGGTGTATAGTGGTCAATTGATGGTCTGCGTAATAACTCTATCTACGGCAAATCCATGGTTTCCAGTTGCCTGGGTTGTGCACGAACAGTGATGACTAAGCATGACTCCGACATTGCTATCTTGTCTACTCTCTTATCCGCTCCCACTTCTGTGCCCATACTCCGTTTAGGGTTTATCATGTGAAACTATAGAGTTTGATCCACTTCTGTCCATTTTCATTCAAATCCAAATGCCACGTCTTCAAATTGATGAAGAGGGGACATATATCTCAATGTATTCTCAAGATCATCTGTCTCAAGAAACTTTGAGGTTGATTTAAAAAAAAGTGGTTGTGCAGCCAGTGCAGCGCCACTTTCCTTGCGCCCCTTAGCTCTCCCCTACTCCCACCATGTGTGGGCCGTATTTAAAATATGGGGCATCATGGCTCAGGGTAGGGAGCAACAGCGTCAGAATTCCATGCGCTACTGTTGTACGCCGCAGGAGTAACGCTGCTGATGTACGCTGCAGGAGTAGCTACTCCTGCAGAGTAAATAGGGGCCCATTGTATTCAAAGGCATGCCCCCTTTTGACGCCTGCTCTGAGCAGTAGCTAAAAGTGCTGAAAAAGTGGCGCAAGGAAATCTCTGAGATTTCCTTACGCCATTTTTTCTGCCCTCCTAACAGGGGAACAGCCCCACTTGCATACATTATGGCTGGCGCGGGCATAATGTGGCACAAGGGTTTACGAAGTGGTACAATACATGCATTGTGCCACTTTGTAAATATAGCACGTGTAAAAACCACTTAGGCGCCATCTCTGCGTAAAAACAAGTTACGCTACGGTGGCGCTAAGGTGGCACTAGGGCCTCTTGAATCAGGCCCTTTGTTGTGTGTACCTGACTGGCTACCATTACAATCTGTTTATCTTCCTGCCTAGGAAACAGTGCACATGTACATCCTCATCAATTTGCCACGTGTCATGGTGCTCCTCCATGCAATAAATTGAAGTTCAGCACTTGTAGCACAAACATAACCATAGCTGCGCTTACATCTTTAATATTTAAATCTTTGATTTTCAGTATGAGATTTCCTGTGCTAATATTCACTGTGGGAAATGTTCTACCACAATGATTCCTTCATGAATTCTAACTCAATTACAATGAATTAATTTAAATATTGAAGAATACACCATCACAGCGTCATTAATTGATTTAATAATGTGTTAGGATTTTTTAAATCCTCTAATGCAGTTTTAAACTTCATAAAAATAATGAGATTTCTTCTGAACATCTGCCTCCTGATGTCTTTCATTAAACCGATGCTCTGCAGTTTCACATTTATAACAAATTAATAATGATTTAATTATTTTCCATTATTTTTCTTCATATTTTAACAGATCGACTATTAACATCAATTAATTTCACAATTTTTAAATTGTATCCTTATAGTTATTACAAAATGCTACTTGAATTAAAATGTACACAACAATAATATCTCTAGTCTTACTTCGAACCAATGTCATTTTAAAAACTCACAACTTCACAAATGTTTTGTTCAGTGTTGCAAATGGCCATCATTTTTGTGGTGTACCATCAGATTTTTCACCTTTACTTTCTGTTTGCTGTCTGTCTGTAGACCTCTGTGCACCATACCCTTCAAACCGGAGGCACAGTGCCTGTGTTTCCCCTTTGAACATGATTAAATTGTTATACTGCTACTTAGCATATTTAACATGCCAATGAGTCCCTAGCATGTGGTCCATAATGTACCTTGGCCCTGTAAATCAAATGTCACCAGTGACCTGCAGCATACATTGTGCTACCCAATGCAGTGACATGACAAGCATGACTCCTTGAGGAAACTGCGGCTCCAGTACAAAATCTACTCAAGTGTCAGAAAGAAGTTTGCTCCCTCAGGCCCTCTACGTGATGTTGTTCACTATGATTTTACAATGCAGGAGAAACTCCTGGTGCTGAAAATCAGCTCTAACACTGCAATTTACTCAAACTCTGCCACTGGTGGAACTTCGTGTAGTGCGGCTGAGTTTTTTCGACACTTTGCAGAGTTCCCAATAGCACAACTCTGCAAACTACGCCCCGGCCTAATTATCATGTGAGGGACAGACAGACAGGTGCTTTGTATGTGCTAATGCGCAGGTTCCTGGTAGACTGAATCTAGGTCTGCCAGGCTGAAGAAGTCCTGAGAAGCTCCTCCCCTTCATAACAAAGGGAAGCATCACTGAGCCCTGGGTTTCTCCAGTTTTAACCCCTGAATTTCCCCGGTGTGACTGCTAGTCAATAATACCTCACACCACCCTTTCCTAACTCACCACAGAGTGGGGTTTGTTCAGCTAGTCTAACTGATCCCTCTACATACTGTAGCCAATTAAAGAAGGTCTTTTCTTTGATAGCGCGCCTGGTCCTTAGTAAGTAAACTTACAAGGGGACGCATATTGGTTGATGAATCTTTTGGATCACATAGAGTATCCTAGCTAAGTGGTGACCAGAGAAAAACATCAACAATAATTCCAACCAACATATAACACCAAAAACCTAGTCTAATAAGAAAAATACCATCACTCAAAAGAAGGTTAGTTCGTTTTATTCCCTATTAGTTACAATTCTAATCAAAAACCCTTTATTCAGTGAATCCATGGTTAATTAAACTTTATTAGCATCAATGAGCAAATAATTCATCAAGATTTTATTAATGAGCAAAACAACATCAATCTAAGTTGGCAATTTTTATAACATTGATTAATTCAGCAATGCAAGTCAGTCAGTCAAAGTCAAAGTCACCATTTAGTCACCCTTGTCAGCCTACCTATCTCTGATTAGCATCAGCATGTGGGACTTCATGTGAAAAACAATTTTGACAAAATCGTTAATTTGGAAAAACATCTAACTGTGAGGAAAAACAACTTAAACAGTGCAGTTGGTACCTAAAATGAAAAGCACATTAGTCAGTCAATCATTAATAGCTACATACCCAAGATAGATCAGCAACGAGTCTTTGTCTCCAGGTCATCAGTGATGAGCAAGGTTCGGGCTCACAAGGAGCAAGCCCAAGTTTTCAGCACATCAGACAGCGTCTCCTGACGCCATCAACTTTCGCCTCTCCACTCTGATTTCTCTTCTTGTGTCACGACTTTTTATTAGGGTCTCTCAGTCCATCCCCCAAATTGCTGATTGGTCAACCTTATCAGGGTTTATGACTCTAACCTATAGTTTTTGTTTACCACTTGTCTACGTTTGTACAAGCATCAAGTTCCATTAACATGATTGGTCTCTCCATCGATGACAACATCATCCGGCTCTTCAGTTAACAAAATTGTAGCTCACTGCCTCTATTGTTCAGATCCTGGGAAAGTACATTTAGCCTACTCTACACATAATTGTATTAATTTGTTCTGATCGTCTCCTGTCCACTGATGAATTTGCAGAAATTTCCAGCAGAGCTCATCTCTGAACTCTGTACAGTTCAAGGTCCTTTTCTCCAGTTCCAGTCCTCTGCAGCGCATTGCGTCTCCACGTCTAAGCAAGCAAGGCCCAGCGCCGACCAGGCCTCTAGTTTGGCTAAGTTAAGAACACAAAGCATCATAAACATAGGTTATAACGTTAGTTATGGCATATTATTACCATTTCGTGCACATTTCCCATTATTTTAGCACAGTTAAACTCAAATGGCAACCACTCTCCGTGGGCAAATTTTACACAGTACATGTTATTTTCAATTATTAGTGTTCAAATGCAATTTTCTCATTAATATGTATACGCAATTCATTAGAATATTCTCATATTAGCATATCTGCTGCAACAGTCCCTCCTCTGATGACTAAATATGTCATCACCCCTTCCTTTTGTCAATCATTACAAACTACTCTCAGCCACATTTTGATCTCTTCTGTTTATATTTTCCCTATAGATTCTTCTTCTGGGCTGTTATTCCCTCCTCTGAATATTTTAGCCCTTTTATAGTTGAATTTTGTGCCACAATTTACATGCCTCCATAATCCTAATATAGCAGTGATCACAATCAGTATGCCTTGAACAATTTTCCACAACATTCCACCCCAAGTTTGACTAAACCAATTACCTATTGTGACAAACCCATTTCCGACCTTTTCCCACACTCCTGGTTCTTTCAGCTCCTTCAAATCTTTACTTGCATTAGTTAAATTAGTAAGCAGATCCTTTGTCTCTTTCTCATTCTCAGGAATATAAGAGCAACAATGTCTCTCATTAATCATTTTGCAGACTCCTCCGTCTTTCGCCAATGTTATGTCTAAAGCAAGCCTGTTTTGAAGCGTCATAGCTCTATCTGAAGCTAATTCAGTGTTTAGTAAAAGTATAGCTCCTGTAAAGTTAGTTAACATATTATTTACTATGGTTGACAACTTTTGAATCTTGTTTGCGTTCAACATAACTCCTACAGAAGGAATTACTGCTCCAAACATATCCCCCACTATAGCAGAAGCTGTTTCTCTCCTTTGTCTCTTTTGGTGTAACTCAGTCATTTTCGGTATCTATTTGATAAATCTTAGGAAAAACTATTCCCAAGTAACATGTCTCATACCATCCCTTAGGGAGACAGTAATAAGCATTAAGTCCACAAATATAGTAGATTCTAGGAATCACAGGGTCCACACCATTCAACATGAATGTCCACTTACTCTGAAACAAAAACACATGCCCACATTCACTCGTTCCCCCACAAAAAGTGTCAGTGCGTGATTTTGGCCTATATATACAAAGCTTCCCTACATGTAATGCATCTAATGCTAATTTCCCTTGTGTTTTAATAGCAGTGTAAGCATAATCATTCTTGTAAGTTCTTTTCTCTAGCCCTTTTTCAAATTTTTCTTTTAATGCTTTTCTCCTGTCGTCAGAATGCCCAATAAAGCTCTTTTCCATAGGTGTTAATAAGCAAGTCAAATTGTTACGATGCGCACAAGCTGTGCCAAAAGTCAGTGTAGGCTCATAGAATCCTCTAACCAATACTATATCATGGTCCTTAGCTATCTTACTCATATATCTAATATAGGAGCAAAGGAAAACACTAGGTCATATTTTGAGTAAAAATACTGAATATACTCTTGGTTATAGAAGTGAGTTAGTAGCAAACTACAAGGTATTCCGTAAGTCAGAGGTAGACTATGATAAGTGACCCCTTCTTTCACAGAGGAAGGTATTTGCGTACTCACAAGACAATCCTTTGCATCCATCATTTCTACATACTCACTCAATAAATGATAAAAGACGTTAGAAGACAACTCTCCTCTGGCGTTAGTATAATCATGCAAATATTGCTCATCTAGTTTAAACCTCTCTATAGCTGTTAGTGTAGTAGTCACAGAACAGATGTAACCTTTGCTTCTCTGACCTCATGAATTGACATTCCCACAATCATTATTATAAACAATATTACACACACAATCGCCATTCCTACACCCAAATATCTACAATACCTAATATGCCAAATGCTATTATCTAATCTAGCCATGATCTGTAAAGAATCAGAAAGTAGGATTTTTAACTCTTAATTAATATGCAACACAAAAA
Source organism: Pleurodeles waltl (assembly GCF_031143425.1). Lineage (NCBI taxonomy): Eukaryota > Metazoa > Chordata > Amphibia > Caudata > Salamandridae > Pleurodeles > Pleurodeles waltl. The sequence goes on along the minus strand of NC_090444.1, from coordinate 342,926,981 downwards.
TTAAAATAAAAAAAATACTTCTTTTCTTCACACTCCAACTTCACACAACAGGACCCCTTCAGTTCCTTTGTCAAAATCGGTTAGCAACTGGTCATCTCCAGGGTTTTAAGTGTCATATCAGGCTATTAATGTCTTTTTCAGTAAAATCAATCATTTTAATCCCTTTTTGTTTTAGCTCAACAACTCATTCTAATTGATTTTTTCTTCAGGTTGCATCAAAATATTGATTCTGAACTTCTCTATCAAAACAAAAGAACATAAACTCATTTTGCCAATCACTTGTTGCTGCATATGCCTACTCTGGTCCCGCCTATTTTCGTCTTGCCACTCTCTTTCTTTTTAACCTCCTTTCTCCCGTTAGTTTTCCATCACTTAATTCATCCTTCTTTGTTGTGTCTAATTCTTCCTCTATTGTCTCATTTATTAGCAAGTCCTTTTTCTTGCCTATTTGAGACTCTGGCCAATGATCTCCTTATCTCACTCATTCTGTCAACAGTCTCTTCAAGATCAGACTCTTCTCCTTCACTTTATCTGAAGTGCCTTCTCTTGATGGACCTGCAAAACGTTCAGGAGAAGTCAGATCACCTTTGCTTTGACCTGTCTCAACTCTTTCCACCTTAGGTTCGGGCACTTGATCTCCTTGCGTTTCAGCACTCTTTGTTTTTGTGAGATCCTCTCCTGTGCATGGATCTCTCATCAATTCTGCTGCATTGATTTCTCGTGCTTCCTCCTGATTTTCCACACCATCATCTCTTACTGGGGTGATTAATCCTTCTTCTGTCAATTCTGGGTCCACTTCTGGCTCCACCTGCTCTGGTTCTGGTTCTGGTAGAGCTATTCGTTTTGCAGCTGCTGGCGTTCTCAGCAACACTTCTTCATGATCCTGAGGACTCACCACTTTCTTTGTGTGGCTTGCATGTATCCAGTTAGGCAATCCAGCACACTTCACAGCTGTTGTGGTTGTCAGCACCACTTGGTATGGAGCTCTCCAACATGGCTCTAGGCAAGTCTTGCGCATATGCTTTTGGTAAACATCCTTTTTTACAACTTTTTTATTACGAAAGTCGTGGTTAACGAAAGCGTAACAATGCTTTTTTTAAGCACGACTTCGTATTTTTGTGCCTTAACTACGTATGTTCTGAACAACGAACATGCGTGGTTAAGGTACAAAGAAGGGAGTTGGCGAAGGTAAGTGGTGGGTTTAGGTTTTGGGGTGGGGTTGGGGGGGTGGGGCGTTTTTGGTTTTGGGGAGGGGGTGGGGGGTCAGGGGGTTTTGGGGTGGGGTTGGGGGGGTGGGGCGTTTTTGGTTTTGGGGAGGGGTGGGGGGTTAGGGGGTTTTAGGTTTTGGGGTGGGGTGTTTTTGGTTTTGGGGAGGGGGTGGGGGGTTAGGGGGTTTTAGGTTTTGGGGTGGGGTTGGGGGGGGTGGGGCGTTTTTGGTTTTGGGGAGGTGGTGGGGGGTCAGGGGGTTTTAGGTTTTGGGGTGGGGTTGGGGGTGGGGCGTTTTTGGTTTTGGGGAGTGGGTGGGGGGTCAGGGGGTTTTAGGTTTTGGGGTGGGGTTGGGGGGGTGGGGCGTTTTTGGTTTTGGGGAGTGGGTGGGCGGTCAGGGGGTTTTAGGTTTTAGGGTGGGGTTGGGGGGGTGGGGCGTTTTTGGTTTTGGGGAGTGGGTGGGGGGTCAGGGGGTTTTAGGTTTTGGGGTGGGGTTGGGGGGTGGGGCGTTTTTGGTTTTGGGGAGTGGGTGGGGGGTCAGGGGGTTTTAGGTTTTGGGGTGGGGTTGGGGGGTGGGGTGAGGGATGTAGGGTGAATGGTGCCTATTGCTAATGATTTTATCAGGAATGCCTTTACAACAAAATATCGTTGTTAAGGCATTCGTGGTAAAATCATTAGTATTAAGGACGAGGTCGGTGTTCCGACCTCGTTGTTAAGGTTAGTAGTTGTTTTTAATTCGGTGTTCCGTCATACAATCTGTGCTTTTTGATCACAACCCAATATCCAGCTCTTAGCTTGTGGCCTGGGTCATGGATAGGTGGCAGGGTAACGGCTTGTACCTGCTGAGAAAAAGATCGAACCACATCAGCTAGTCCCTTGCAGTAGTCCAATACCATATCATCTGTAATTTTGACAAGAGCGTTGGCTGGTATTGCTGGCAATCTCATTGCTCTCCCCATAAGAATCTTGTGTGGGGACAATCATGTTTTCCTGTCAGGTATATTTCTCATTGACATCAACACTAGGGGCACTGCATCCGGCCATTTCAGATTTGTAGCTTCACCCATTTTGGCAATTCTTGACTTCAGAGTACCATTCATTTACTCTACGAGTCCTGATGCTTCTGGACGATAGCTGCAGTGGAGCTTCTGTTCAATGTTTAGTCCTGCACATAAGAGATTAATCACTTCATTATTGAAGTGCGTTCCCCTGTCTGATTCTAAAGAGATTGGAAAACCAAACCTTGGTATCAGTTCTCTAAGGAGTAGCATTGCAAATGTGAGACTGTCATTTCTACGTGTGGGGTATGCTTCAATCCAATGACTAAACACACACATAATCACCAACACATACTTCAATCCACCACATGCAGGAATCTCAATGAAATCCAACTGCATTCTGCTAAATGGTCCTCCTGCTCTTCCAAAGTGGCTCAAATTTTCCACTGTCCCTTTTCCCACGTTTAATTGCTGACAAATTACACACCTGTGACACACTGCTTCGGCTGCTTGTCTGAATTTCGGATTGCACCAATCAACTTTGAATAACCTGATCATGGCATCTCTCCTAATATGTGCCTGACCATGGTAATACCGAGCCATCTGGGACAATAGACAATTCGGCAATACCATTTGACCCTCCTCAGATACCCAGATCTCATCTGGTCCCTGTACACACTTCAGCTCTGCCCACAGCTTTTTCACTTCCTTTTCTGCGTTTTTTTCGTGTAATGTTTTCAACTCCTCAAGAGTATCAATCACTTTTAATGCAAAATTAGCACAACTGGTCTCTTCTTCCTCCATCGGTTTCCACTCATCCTTGAATGATATACAGTTCAGGGCGCAAAATCTTGCTACCTGGTCCCCATATCCATTTCCCAAGGAAACGTAATCTGGTGTTTTCTGGTGTGCACTGCATTTTACTACAGCAATCTCTTCAGGTAATTGTATTGCATACAGCAAATCTTTTATCCTGTCACCATTTCGTACTGGGGTTTCACTTGATGTCATAAACCCTCTTTGTGACCACAATTGACCAAAATCATGAACAATTCCAAATCCATATCGACTATCTGTGTATATTGTCACTTGCAGCTTGGTAGAAACATAGCATGCTCTAGTAAGAGCTACCAATTCCGCCACTTGTGCCGAATATACACCAGGAAGCCAAGGTGCTTCTAGGGTTCCTGTAATTGTACATACAGCATATCCTGCTCTCAATGTGCCTGGTCCATCTCTGAGGCATGAACCATCAACAAAAACATCAACACTGTATATCTTTTCAAAGTTACATTAGGAGCTCCCAATATACTCGTCTCATACCTTGTCAGCCTGGCCCCGTCAAATGTTGTGTTTTCGTTCTCATCAGTAAGATCTCAACAGAATGTGGTACCATTACCATAACTGGATATCCCATGACTACCCCTTTACATTGGGAAAGACTTTGACGAACTGCGGCTACTGCTCGCAGACAACCTGGTGAAGCTGCTGCAACCAGGTCCAAGGTAGCTGAAAAATAAGCTACTGGGCGATAAGCACCTCCATGGACCTGTGACAAAACAGACAAAGAACAAGCATCACATTCATGACAAAACAAGGTGAAAGGCTTTGTGTAATCAGGCATTCCCAACGCTGGAACTTTGCACAGACTCTCTCTCAATTCAGTAAAAGCTTTCATCTGATCCTCATCTAAACTAATGGGATTTGTAACTCCTTTGTGTTTCAACTGCTGTAGGGGTTTTGCTATCTCAGCAAAATTCAGAATCCATTGCCTACAATACCCTTCCATTCCCAGAAACATGCGGATATCTTTCTGAGATGTCAGAGGATTTCTCTGCAGAATCATTGTAATCCTTTCTCAGGAGATTCTCCTCAATCCTTTTTCGATTTGATGACCCAAATATTTAACAGACTTCTGACAGTACTGCAACTTTGCTGGTGAAACCTTGTGTCCAAACTCTCCCAAGTGATTTAAGAGAGAAATCGAGTCTTGCTTACACTCATCCCTCATCCTGCAATTAACAAATCATTCATGTACTTCACTAGAGATGAGTGACAAGGTAATTCCAATGTCTCCAAATTATTTTTCAAAATCTGATTGAACAAGAATGGTGACTCCGTACACCCTTGTGGAAGCCTGCACCAGCTGTAGACTTTATCTAACAATTTGAAACTGAAAAGAAACTGACTATCCTTGTGAAGTGGCACTGAAAAGAAAGCTTGTGACAGATCGACTACAGTGAACCACTCTGCCTCGCAAGGAATTTGAAACAGTATCACTGCTGGATTGGGCACAATCAGACAGCACTTAACCACCATGTCATTCACCTTTCGCAAGTCCTGCACAATTCGCACTTTCCCACAAGGCTTTTTCAAACCCATTATCGGTGAATTACATGTGCTACTCAACACTTCCTTTAGAACTCCCTGCTTCAGGAATTCTCCAATAATTGCGCCACTTTCATCATCACATCCTCCGCCATGTTATACTGTGGAAACTTCGGGAACTCAACATTCTGCTTCAAAGTGATTTTGATAGGTTCCACTCCTTTGATCAATCCCACTTCTTTCCCTGTCAAATCCCAGACTCTCTCCTTTACTGTTCCCTGCAAGTCTGCATGCAACTCCTTCAGTGTGAACATAGGAAAAATCTCAATCAAAGGGTACTCTTCGAATGCGTCATTAAGAACCATGGCTGATGCCTGCTCTTCCTCATCATCACTGTTTGTGTGAACTTCTATCCCTGCATCTGTACAATTTATGGAGCATTTGGTCTTGCACAGTAAGTCTCTGCCTAACAAAGATATGGGACTTGAGTCGCATACCACAAATATGTGCAGTCCCAAGTAATTTCCGATTTCGATTTGCACTTATTCTGTAATGGGATTTGTTAACTGTCTATTCTCCACACCCATGACCTGAACTGTCCTTCCAGAAAGAGGTAAATCCGATACTTCCACACTCCTCACTGTAGAGCGTGTAGCTCCAGTATCAACCAAGAACGAGACCTTATGTCCCATTCCCTTCACAAAAGGCCCTCTCTGGTCTACCTCTAGGGATGCAGCAAGAATGCAAGCTCCTTCATCTGAACTGTCACTCATCCATTCATTGTTTATTTCATCCTCACTGTGAAATGGGAACTGGTGTACTGTATTATTACTGTTATCTGGTCTCTGACCTGTGACCTGATGAGTTAGCATAACCTGTTGCTGCTCCATCGGGGCTAGGGGTATGTGCATTTGCTGTCTGGGCACTATAGGAATCTGCTGCTGTACTGGCGTCAATGAAGTAATTTGTGCTCGAGGCACCTGCAACTGTTGGACAGGCAAGAAACTCTGACCTCGATTCTGAACATTTGGGACTGGGCCCTTCATTTTGCGGACTCTTATGGTTTGAACTGTACCAACATCGCTTTTCTGAATCATTCCTTCCAGTACAATCAATGGGCACCCCCGCTTCCAGTGTCCCACGTTTCCGCACAGGTGACATGACAACATCTTTTTCATGCCTTGCATGTCATTCTGAACAACCACGGTACTTAGATCTGGAGCACGCATCATATCAATACCACGTCCTCTACCCCTCACTTGAGGCTGAAACATGACAGCTTTCGCTGTGGCGGCATCAGCGGCACTAAAGATCCTTGCACTCCTGATTGTGCTGCCTTAATCTGCATCACCATTGCCTTTTCCTTCAACTTCTTTTGCTTCAATTCAATCTCATCGCTGCAATATTTAGCATACTGCAATACCTCATCAATCGGCTTTGCCTTCCAGCAAATCAAATGATTCTTAATCATGTGCCCTACCTCAGGTCTTAACCATTCAACAAATCTGAACACAAAATGCAACACGTGCTTCGGTTCGACTGGTTCCTTGCCCCTATACTCCTTCAAAGCCTTTAACAATTTTTCATAATAAGTGTGTATTGACTCTTTAGTTTCCTGAACTGTCCTGTCAATGCTCTGCCAATCAATGTTTTTTGGAGAAATTCTAGTTTTCAGAAACTCAATCACCTTATAATAATGCTTCATTACCTCAGGTGACAGTGCGCCTGTAACCTTGTTCCTCTCAGGTTCACTTGTTGGCCAATCTACTGCACTCTTACACTCGACCCACAAATCATATGGCACAACAATCCAAACAAAATATTCAGATCTTCTCACAAACATTTAGAACGTTTAACAAACCTCTCACTCTGCTGATACCATTCGACTGGCTTCTCTCTCAATTTGGGATAATCATTTGTAAAAGACAAAATGTCACTTCGGTGCCATGGGTCATGAACAAACTGTCCCCCTGGAATCTCTCTCATTGGTAGCATTTTAACTGCCTCCCCTTTCTCTGCTCCCTCCATTTCATCTTAAGAATCTTTTTCATTTCTCTTTTTTCCTTGCCCATCTGCCTTCCAACTTCTCTAATGCTCCCAAAATCTGCGCACTTTGCAACAAGTCCCTCAAATATGCTTTCATTCCCGCTGATCTCAAGTGTTCAAAATCTTTTGCCTCAACATCTAATCTGTAACTTTGTCTTAAATGTTTGGTCATTTAAAGATCAATGTCATGCTTCTCTGCTACCTCCGCTAATTTCTGATGTATTTTCCCTACTTCTTTTGTAATCCTTGGGCACAAGTACTTCAGTTCTTCTTCGGTGTAGGACTCTAACCTGTTCAATCCCATTGTTACCTCAACTAACTCATTTGCTTTGATATTCAATCCCCTTAGTGGCTTTCAGCAAGTTGCTGATGTGCTTAGGCTAGTGCCTAGTGCTCTTCTGCAATATTTTTTCACCTTTTGTAGGTGGTTTCATTGGAGGTAGGTCTGTGATAGTGCGGGATGGGTATGCTAAAACTGATGAGGACATGGCCTGTCCAGGTTATGATTGGTGGCTTGTTGACTGCGATATTGAGGAGACAATTGGGTCCAATGAGTGGCTGGCGGTGGAGGTATATTCCATAACGTGTTGCATAAGGCCAGGGTTTCTGAGGTTCTATAGTAGAGCAATAGAGTTTGGGTTGAGGCAGTCTTGTAGGTGGGGTCCTGTTGGTCTCTCTCTGAGGGTCTGGCCCTGGAGAAGTTGACTGTGATGCGTGTCTTGGACATGAAGTTTTCCGTGAAGCTGATGGAGGTGATCATGTAGGTTGTACAGCTGATGTTATCATTTGATATGATAGCAATATATATGTGTATTATGCATGCTCTAGTTCATGTGATGATTATGAACTTTAGAGACTATGCTTAAGAGGCAGGCAGTTAGGAGACCATTTGATCATTTCATTTACACCAAAGTGGATACAAGCATACTTGTGAGATCCAAAACTTTGATTAGAACTACGCTTTGTATGTATGTTGAAAGCGTACAACTATTTTTGAGTGGAAACTGCTATCACACCACTGATTTATTTCTTGCCCAAAATTCATAAAGATGGAGCCATCAGTCCAGGTAGACCTATCATAGCTGGTATAGGCAGTCTGACGGAACATATTTTGAATATGTAGATATGGTTCTGAATCCTTTGGTAACAACTCTGTTGTCGTATATTGAAGATGTGATATATATTTTTAGCCAAATGCATGATATCACAAGTCTGATTATTGCATGGTCACCATGGATGTGAGTAACTTGTACACAAGTATTGAACATAGTCATGGTATTGAGGCTATCAAGTACTTTTTGTGCACTAGATCAGGAAGTTTCCTTCAGCACTTTCAAATGCTCATCAATCTAGTGGAAATAGTATTGACTAACAATTTTTTCTTCTCTCAAAATGACTTCTATCATCACTCACAAGGAACTGAAATGGGTTCCTGGTTTGTTACCTCCTATGCCAACCACTTTACGGGTTGGTATGAGAAGGAGCATGCTTAGTCCGGCTCATGGTTTGAGAGTAATCAGCTGGTATATTGGGGATGTCACATAGAAGGCATATTTGTAATGTGGAGAGGTGACGTAGAGACACTTAAGGCTTATCATGATTATCTTAGCAACAGTAGTTTCAATATCACATTGAGTTTGGAATGCAGCAAGTCATCTACCTGTTTTTCAGATCTTGAAATGTATATAGTTAATGACAAGTTAGTCTCAAGATTATATTATAAATCGAACTCTACAAATGCAACTTTACATGCAGATTCAGGACATCTTGAAAGGCAAATCAGAAGTATTCCTTCTGGTGACTTTTTGAAGGCTAAAAGAAATTGTAGTTACGAAGAGAGTATGAAATACAAGCAGCAGACATTGCTGTCAGGTGTCTTAAAAGGGGATTAAAGTTATTGAAAAACAAGGGCCCTAACAAAGAAGTTAGATTCATAACAGCTTACCGCAATGGAAATAGACAGATATACAGCAGCTTATATATATATAAACATTGGGATGTTCTAAGACTACATCCAGATCTTAGAGAAGTATTAACTGATAAACCCATCATGATATATAGAAAGGCATCAACTTTACATACCTACCGACTCTATCAGCGATTCAACTAAAAAACATGTACTGGGTGCCTATCAGGACTAATGAATGGTACTCTCACATGTGGCAACTGCATATGCTGCAAATATGTTTCAGAGGTTAAAAGGGCAGTGGATGTTTTTGGGTGAAATCCATACTACATCACCACTTTCCTGAATTGTAACACCACTAACAGTGTTTATATGATAGTTTGTGCTTGTGGAAAGCAATACATAGGATCTACTATGTCTAAATTAAAAGTTCAATGGATGCAATACATTAGGTCCATTACAAATTATGATAACAAATACCCAATGGCAGTCCATTTTTGCTCAGCACATACACTGAGGCTGTTGGAGGATCTTAGATTCATTGTGAGAAGAAGCTGAGAGCAAGGGGAACTTTTTTGTAAATTCTTTCAAAACTGTGATTTTGGTCTTAATATAAACCATGAATTGTCTGTGGTTTTTTTTAGGCATAATCCTGATCATATTTTAGCAAACCAACCAACCATCTTGATTGCTTGCCAATCCTTATTCATGACCTCCTCATGATGTGGGATTCGCATAACTATCCTACAGTGTCCTCCCTCCTTCACAGTATCAGTGCATGTGAAGGAGGGAAGACACAGTCGGAGAGTTAATATAAGCTTCATTTTAAATATTATTTGACTGAGTTTATTTTCACTTTCAAACTAAAAAAAGGGAATTGACTCTCCAAGTAAAACATATTATTGTTTGTAGCAATGAACTAACATGCACCATTAGTTCCAAGAATTTTTAACTGTAGGCTATTGGCTTCAGTGAGTGATTTCTACAATTTTAGTTAGTTCATATGAGTCAGTGAGTGAAAAATAATGGGAAGACTCAAAACTTTAAATGCAGAGCTATTTAATTCATACACTGGGTGTGTACATTTTGCCCACACCATGTGTGCAATATGAGTAATGGGATAGTGTGACATAATCACAGCTATTTTTCTAATTACCCCATAATCTTTTAGCCAGTTTACCTGGGACTCTCTCTTCCTTGCTGGTTGTGAGATTCCTACACAATAAATATTCAATTTCCCTATTTCCAGCATCAATAGATTGTAATTGTGATTGTAATCACATTTTTACACTGCTTACTAACCCTGATGAGGCTATGAAGCACTTTATATGTGCATCATGCTGCTCCATAACTCATGTTATTTGTTAGTCTAGTATTATTGTTTATTATTGGCTTCTGGGTTTAGTCTTGTGTGCCCAAGCAAAATATTCTATGCATTCATTCCATCTTTTTTGTGGTGGATTAAACTGACAAAGGATTGTTGTGATCATTAGTGGGGGTGGGGTTGGGGTTGAGCTTATGCATAAGGTAAGGGGATTTAATGGATAACTTAGAGCAGTTTGTGTACAGTTAGGTTGCACAGGTATGACTTTCAGAGTCAGGAGGAATGATTGTCATTTAGTAAATGAGTTGTGGGCATTATTCTTGTGTGACAAAACAAAACATTCTATGCACCAATTCCAGCTTTTTGTGGTGGATTAAATTGACAAAGAATCGTTGTGATCATTAGTGGGGTTGGGGTTGAGCTCATGCATGAGGTAAGGGGATTTAATAATCACTTAGAGCAGTTTGTGTACAGTTAGGTTGCACAGGTTTGACTTTCAGAGTCAGGAGGAAAGGTTGTCATTTAGTAAATGAGTTGTGGGCAATTTGCAGAAATATAACAAAAGAGATCAAGTCAAACATGCATGTGCTCAGTCCTCAAAGGAGACATTCAAAAGATGGAATTAAAGAAGAATGTCACTTGAAATTAAAGGCAAAGTAGACAATTAGCAGTTTTAATTAAGTGTCAGTCTTTCATGCTGTATTGTAAGCATAGGAGTTTGGAAATAGAGGATATTTATTGAGATGGCATGGCGTTTAAGGATTAAGCTATAGAGAACAATCAGTTTTTTTGACATGCACTAGAATAAGAAAAACAGTCTGTCTGCTACAAGGCTACTACGAGATCACTCCTACAGCCAGGTAAGTTTACCAGTTCAGGGGCTGGAAGCCAAAGGGAATGGCGGGATGTATATATCAAGAAATGTCAACAGCTTTAGACTGCACTCAAGGAAGCAAAGGAAGCAAGAAATACCGGTAAATAATGTGCACATTAAAAAGAAGCGGATGCTTTCTGATAATAATCCTCAAGTTTGGTTCACAGTATTAATTACAGAGTAGAGTGTGATCCATTTGGAAGCCTCTGGTTTATTTTGGCACAAGATGGAGGCCGAGGCGGCCTGTTTCTAAGATGTGCAAATCTAGTCAGTTTTCATAAGGTACGAGGTAGAGTGCACTGCATGACGCATTCAGCCAGCATTTCCAGTCTTGCTGGGCTGGGTTGTATTTCCTACAGGCGGCCTTAGCAACAAAAGAGCAAGCCAGTAGGGCATCAAGCGTAGTTGTATCTTCACAAAAACAGTCAGCCTCCACCTTCGCAAAGGTAAGCAGGTCAGGGATAGGGTTGTGTGACATTTTCATTTTGTAAGGAAGGCCTCGTAGATTCCAGTTACTGACCTTCCCAGCAGTTTGTGGAGTGTGCTGCTTTTCCTTTTTCTATACTCTGACATATTTGTTCCAATGCGATCCGTCATAATTTCCTTGCTCGTTTTAGGTATGCTGAAAATGGATGTTAATTTTTCTCACAAGTACTGTGAAACCGTTTTTCACATAACTTTGAGCCTGGATGTGGACAGACTGACACAGGGGAGGCGTGCCGATTTACTGATTTTAGGGTCAGAACACACATGAAGAAAACCTCATGTGCTGTGGGTAATGGTATTTTTGAGCATTACAAATAGCTCATACAAGAAAAACTTTGCAGCTTCACACACCTTTAGTCCGGATCTGCAAAGATCTAGTCATACTTATAGTCTGAAAACCTTTATTCGGATTTGCATGAATCCCTAAAAGCATAGCCTAAAAAAAAATATCACATTTCTTCAAATGCCAACACATAGCAACCATGGATGTCCAAATGGAATAAAGTACGTGGGTAAACGTCAAATTCACAATCTCATAAAAATCGTAAATGTATTTATACAATGCCATTTTAGCACATCAACTAAACAAATAAAACCTGTCGAAATTAAATAGTTTAATATTCACAAATTCATCCTCCACTCATTACTCATATTGGATGGTTCTAGACATGGCTTTGCAATATTACCAAAGAGGGACCCATTCATAGCTTTTCCTTACAACTAGTGATTTCCTTATAAAATTCAGAACTGCTCAGCAAACATCAACATTTACCAGGCACTGTAAATAGGTTAAATCTTCCAGATGGGTTCTGAGATTAGATTTGGCAGTATAGGGGTTAAAAACTCACTCCTTGGAACATTATATAGAGATCAAAACAAAATAAAGTGACATGCTTTGTGTGGATAATTGGTCGTACCTGCATGGCAGGACCAAGAGCATTGGGTAGGAAAAGCTGCCATGAAATAAATCATACAGAATGTAAAAAGTGACAGGTACCGACGATAGATTGTATTCATCACACAGGTTAGGTATAGCTATCCCTCATTGATTACTGATGTTGCACATATCCAATCAGTGCTGGCATAATTTGTTCAAAATTTTCTTCAAATAAGACAACCAAGAAATCTGAGCCATTTGCGATAAAGCTAGTTAGTCAGAGATACAGGCGTGGACCAGGGAAGCCTCAGGGTTGACTATACCGTAACCCATAACAGTAAATTGGCCAGTCTTAAGGAATCTGACAAATACGGAAGGCCTAGTTCCTCATGGCATATCATGTGGCAGGGCCCTGAAGGACCATTAATAGTCTCCTCAAAAAGGAATTTGCAACTTTTTGCAAGGGCTAGGTATATGCATACACCCATAGACCGGCTCTGTAGGATACCGCAGTAATACATTTAGGTTTGTAAAATGAATTTGCAACTTTTTGTAAGGGCTCTGTATATGCATACACCCATAGACCGGCTCTGTAGGATACCGCAGTAATACATTTTGGTTTGTAAAGATGGATTTATTTTAAACAGATTTTTGACCCATCTCCTGCGTAAATCTGAAAATAGCCTCTCGGTTACTTTTGAAACAGTGAGCCCTGACAGGAGATACTTCCAAGCCAAAGAAGAAAAGTTTTAGATTTACTGTTATGGGCCCCACACGTCATGACAACAGATTTAGCATGGTTAATTTTGAGGTCTAAAGTGGTCATGTAATTCGAAAAAACAACCAATAAAGTTTGCAAATCGGATTTGTTGACCCCCATACATGGAATGTCATTCCCTAATTCGACCAGGTTCCTGGACATACAATTAATGTATAGCAATAATAGAAAGGGTGCAAGGAAACAGCCCTGTCTAACTTCCCAAGTAGATTTTACGGGGGAAATTAGTTTACCCTGAAGGCAAAAACTCCCTTTCACAGACTAGTCCTGATGTAAACGCTTGATTATCAGTAAAGGATCTGCCTCCACTGTCATCCCTTCCATCAAGGCCCAGAGTTTTGCACGTTTTACTCAATCAAAAGTGGTAGATAAGTCAATAAATGCCATGTAGATCGATCTAATTTTTGCAAGGGCATATTTACTGGCCATTAAATATTGAAAGGTTGAAACACTGGTCAATTGTTCCCATCCCGGCCTAAAACCAAATGGCACATCTGACAATTTTTTTTGTTCCATTGGCCACAATCCCAAGTGCTCTAGTAACACACTCCTGAGAATCTTCATGCTTGAATTGTGTCATCCTTTTGAGAGGTTCATCTAAATATTTATCATAACACATAGAGATAGTCAGGGAGACAAATCAAACCGACCAGAAGGAATCGACCCATACTATCTCCCTATGTATAGAACCAACAACACAAAAAAGTATGGGGTTCACTTATAATGAGGAGCTGCACCTTAGCGAGAGGAGCGTGCCTCACTTCAAACGAAAGGCTGGGGACTACATTTCCCAGCCTCCTGTGCACGTCAAGGCGTCGCGTGTTCCTCACACGCAGACGTTAGGCGCCCCACCACACCCCGGTCTCACAAAATCCGGTCAGGGCTGGCACTGGTGATTACACGACCTACGCGCCTCGTAACGGCTGAATTTCTTGAGCTTTAAAGACCGCCACCACACTGGACTGCCTACCACAAGCCGTCCAGTGAGGGGACGGACTAGGGGCACAGCGAGCGCCTCCTTTGATGTAGTGAGTGGCGTTTCTTCCTTCCCGGAGCCATCATTTTCAACGCAGATAAGATCTTTGTTGTATGTGTGTTTCCTAAAACGGCGGCCCACACTCCGCCACGGGGGTCATTTATAGTTGTTTAATTGTTATTCCCACTATATTGTTTTTTCCTTGTACTTACTTCGTATTTACTTGGCATTTAGCCTACCTTACCTTTACCGGATGCACACTCCATACTGTACTGTAACTTATATGTAATCGCTGAGATAGTTGCGGATAGCTGAAGCATTGTCCACATTTACACGCTACCTGGTAGAGTTTTATCGTTGGCCCACTCCCCAGTGAGTGCCGCCTCTGACCAGACGCTCTTTTTTTATACTTGTATATACTTACTTCCCTTCTTCACTACCTTTTTCCCATATCCTTAGTGTGTGACTATAAGGGGACACTCCCCCTCCTGGAGTTCTGGGGCAAGTAGCCTTTAGATTTGGGGTAAGATGTTTTCCCTTGCAGATACGTGTTACACACGCATACATTGCATGACTTTTGCTTGCTGTGTCACCCCTGTGTGTGTTTTGCTGTGCAGTACTGTGTGTCACAAAACTTTAATTTTGTTTCTGTTTCCCTTAGGCCTACGCTAGGTAGTTCCTCGCTTCAGGTAGGCCACATCACTTCTCACAATATTCTACCCACACAGTGGAGGACATTTTTCTTTGTAATGCATGCCTTTAAGGGATCCGATCCTAGGCCCTGAAGAATGCCCCTAGACCTTCTGGGGCTCATTGTAGAGGGCAAAAACATGTTGGCCATTTATTTTTAGATAGGCGACCCAGTGAGTCTTACTCTCACAGAGGTGTCCCATCCCAGTTTTTAAACACACCAGCAGACACCATTATTAAAAGTGTATTTTTCACACAGGTAACTGTCTAGGTGTTTTTATATGTACCCTAGTTCAGCTGGATCCCATAATTTCCATAAAGTAAAAATTTACGCACTCCCTCCCGTCCTTTTAACGGTGAGTTTGAGTCCACCCAGGTGGCATTGTCCTACCTGGGGCTAGGTGGTCAAATGAGAAAGCATGACACTATATAGTGTGTGAGACCACCTATTCTGTAAAGGAAACACCCCCCAGCATCACTTCACGACCCTTCACAGCACGCATACACCATCCACTCATCAAGTGAGTTTAAGGAGCACCAGGGAATTTTCCCCTGGTTGCAGCTCCTCTAAATATTTGTCAATAATGGGGCCCACAGATCTGTGTTGGTTTTAACAATGTCTACTGGCACACCGTCCGGGTCCGGCGTTTTCACCAATGCACAGTTTTTAATGGCTGCCTCTACTTCACTGAATTCAAATTTTAAAAAGTTACTTAAAACTCCTAATCTGCTCTGTACTACTTCAGTTTTGGAAGAAGTGGAGGCAGGAGTGGTTGCTTCTGGGTGAAAGATTGCTTTAAAGTGTGCCACCCAGTTGTCTCTAGGTACCACCACCTCTATTTTAGGGAGACTAGAATCTGAAAAATAAGGCTGGTTTATTGTGTCCCAAAAAGTCTGTTATCTTTTAATGTGGCTGCTTTTGTAAATCATCCCAGGCCAATGCCTTAATCTCCCTTGTCCTTTCTTCTAGTCTTAGTTTATATGACTGTCTGGCAATTTTAATTTGTGATACCTGGCAGGGTAACTTGCAGAAGGGTTTTTAATTTTCTGTTGGCTGCCGAACATTCAGCATTCAACTTTCTAAATAAAGGTTTTTTCTCTTTGGGGGTACATCCATGGACAGGTTATCTGATATGGCTTAACATAGGCCCTCAAACCCTAGTTGTATACACTGGAAAAGGATATTTTCTGAAAGACAGATAGAGACAAAAGATGGATGCTTTGGAGACTACCCATCTCATAAAAAGATCTGGATTCACCTTGCCGCATTTCATTTTGAAAGCCTTTCTATTCAAGTATATCTCCCCACTTTGCTTATCTAGATTAAGAGGCCTTAACTGGAAATTTAGGAATAGGACTAAAAAGCTATGATCACTCATAGAATTTGGCATAATCGTGAAGTCCTGGATACGAAATGCCAGAACATAAGGCATAAAGACAAAATCAGTAGTACCCCCTGCATTACAACATGTAAAAATAGAGGGTACTCTTTCCTCTTTATTTAACAAATCATTCAGGCCTTAGCCTTAGGATGAGACTATTTAAATGCTCCCCATATGAGGTATATACAAAATGGTAAAAGTTTTCCTCATTTTAATTCATTAATCCACAGAGCTGTTTAGTGTTTAACTTACAAAGCTTTATGTTAAAATCCCCTGCCCAAAGTAACATGGTTTTATGTTTTGCCTTCAAGAGGAATGATATCAGTAAATCATCAAAGGGGTCAATAACCTCTGATGCTGAGTCCTTAGGATTATTATAATAAAAATGAATTGCCGTAATCTCATATTCTTTCAGACAGAACAGTAAAATTGCTATCAAAAAAGGAGAAGAATGAATTTTACACACTTTGGAAAAGAGAATGTAAAGGGAGATTAAAATCGCCAAACCACCCATAGCCCTGCCCGCTAAGGAAGGGTGTGCAGGCTCTCAGAAAGCATGATAACCATTTATGTAAACATCATCTAGCATTCATGTTTCCTGCAATCAACTAATGTCTCCAGTGTTCATAAAGATAAACCAATCAGGGTTATTTAATTTGGTATTTAGCTGACCAATGTTCCAGGAGATCAGTTTTCAGCCCACCTCTGTTGGAGACTTAAAAGAGCCTTCGTATTTGGTGCCTATCAATGAAGGCTCCGTAGAATCCAGGGTAAATCAATCCATTTGGTCCAGTAGCGAGAAGGGCTCAAAACCTTTTGAAGTTGACACTAAAAAGGGAGTGGGGTGGGGGGGATGTGTGGATGCACCGGTCTGCCTATAAAAGAAGCCCAAAGGGATATTTTAATCCAATTAAAGTTTGCTTTACCAAGTCTTCACTTCTAAAATTTATGGTGATACAATCAGCGACATCCATTTTTGTTATAGTACCCACCTACTCAACTCTTTACATGTGAATGATATGGTCATGTTTCAACCCCTGACTGAATTTTTATTTAACCAGTGCACCCCTCTTAAGTTGGTCATGATCTTCATTTGAGCAAATATTTAAGGATCAATACACATGGAGTGGCTTGCGGGGGTAAATGGAGGGCTTTACACTTCTGATATGCCTGTTGGCAGACTCTAGGTTTCATAGACCTTCCACTCAAGCCTGACTCAGTCTGCTGTGCTAGAGCATTATCAAAACCATTGTGGGTGTTTAGTTCTTTATGGTTTCTGGCCCCTACTACGCCCTCTGCATTCCCTTGTCTGCTGTTTTTTTCCACAAAGTAATGGGATGGCTACATCGTCTGACTGGCGGGTACTCCGAGCATGAACTGCTTCTGTTACTAAAATGGCCTGTCCAATTATGGAAAGAGTAGAGAAGTGCCTCTCATTGACATTGTTATGCTTGGCAGAGCTATGCTCTTCAATTTTATCCAAGCGGCTCATTATCAGGTTGAAAACTTCTTTTAAGGTGTTTGAGAATCAGGCACAAAGATCCCCAGCTCTAGAGGCTTCCTTAACTTCTTTATTTGCACACCTGGTTTAGGTGGGGGTAAGTTAAAGGTGAGGGCCTGCAGGCGCTTTTGAGGAGCAAGACGTTTGGCCTCATTCACAAAGGTAAACTTAGATCAAAAGTCTAAGGGCCCAATTCACAAAGGTACACTTACACCAAAAGTCTAAGTTTCGACCTAAAGTCTAATTTTCCTCATAGTAAAGTTAGACTTTTGGTCTAAGTTCAGACTTTTGGTGTATGTTTAGACCAAAAGCCAAAGGGCCTGATTTATACTTTTTTAGCACCACATTTGAGTAATTTTTTTACACAAAACCGCACAAAATGTACAAAATTAAATTATGTTTTGTAAGTTTGTGCCGCTCTTGCGTCAAAAAATGACGCAAATGTGGTGCTAAAAAGTATAAAGTCCCTAAATTTAGGCCAGAAGTCTAAATTTACTTGTAGTAAAGGATACTCAGGGCCAGATTTACTAAAGTCACGCAGCACAGCGTCACTTTAGAAACACAAGGATGCACCGTATTTACTAAAATACAATGCACTCCTATGTTTCCCCCTGCGCTGGCACTAAATTTAGCCGCCAATACAGGCATCCATGCACCATAGTGCAAGGGTTTGTTGGAGCCTAGGCATTCATCATCCCCCTACATCTCATCCAAAGTAAGGGATAGTACAAACTCTGAGGAGATGATGCGGCTGGATTTGGAAAGGGGGGGGATGTGCTGTAGAAGGTAGTAAAAAGTTGGATATATTATCGTCGTCACCTATTTTGGGTACACAATCTGCATCTGTTTTTGATACTACAGCTGTACCAGCTGAATCACTATTAGAGGTAATGTTCCTAATGCAGAAGACTTTGCAGGCAATCTTGGAAGTACTGACTGTAAACAATAGTCTGAACAAAGTACATAAAAATCAATTACAAGAGATAACAGCAGAGTTAAAATGTATTAATAGCATTATGCCAACCCTAGTACGTTCTGTGCTAGAAAAAGAGACCAACAAACAGATACTCATGATAACCATGATACCCCGGAATTCAGTAATGAAGGAGGGGAAATAAATAAAATACAGACCTTAGACCAACCATCAGTATATGTCTCTAAACAACCAATGCTGGTGAAAAAGAGGAATCATAGAAGGGGGAGAAAGGGTTATGGGTTCAATAGTTGTCACTATAAACTCCAGTGTAGGAAGCAAAGTAAGCAAAGTAAACAAAGAAATGTTGGGAGGAAAACTTCTGTAGGGAGCGAGGGAAAGATAGCCCAGGCCAATACCCCAAGGATAGACTGAGGACAAGGGTGGGATGTAGCAGCCCTAGAGCAAGGGGCCACGTTACAAAAAGTACCTATTGCACCATACAGAGAAGTCAGCCAGCAAGGAAAAAGAACGGAAGTTACTCATAGAACAGGTGTGGTGATGGAAGTAATGGAACCTAAAGGTCTCGAGAAAAAGAGGGAGTGGGAGAGCCCTAGCAGAAGTAAATGTAGGAGGATCTATCTAGCACCATGGGAAAGAGAGATTGGGAGGAAAAGGCGTAGAAAGTTAAAACCTCTGAATCGTACCTGACTTCTAGAAGTTATAGCCCGGTGTCCAAGTCTATGTGAAATTGAGTCAGAAGATATAAAGCAAATTGGATTCATATTAAGCGCAGAGGGGAAGAGGTGACTAAAGCACTCTTCTACTCTGAATGCATTAGACGTCTGGTACTGAAAGCAGAGGCGGAGTTGGGGAAGGAGGGTATAAGACTAGTACAACAAAGAGAGTTAGGGTGCGAGACTCAAGATGGGAGGGTCCTTATGTGTAATGCAGGTTTGTTCCCTAACCAAGTGCAGTGTAATTTGTTATACAATAACAATAGAAGAAGGTGTGTGGATGGAAATAATGGTAGTTTAAGTGTAACTGTTGTTACTGAAAATAATGACTCACAGTGGAGGAATTGCGCTGAGCCCCTTGTAAACCCTTGTGATAATTATAGGAGGGGTGAACTGAGTGTCGTGGACTAGGAGTTAAGCCCATCGCACAGCCATTTGATTTTCTCCTGGAACATGGGAGGTTATAAAAAGCATTTAAAACAAGACCTATTTAAAGGAGAGTTTAGAAAGTATTATATAGTGTGTTTCCAGGAAACTTGGTTGTGCGACAAACCTGATCCAGTTGATGGTTTCATGAGACTTTTCAGGGGAGCATCACAGCAAGGGTTAGGTCGCCCATCAGGGGTCCTAATAACCTTAGCCTCAACACGAATAGCGAATAAGCTAATAGAGCTAAAAACTAAATGCCGGTGGCTATTGGTAGGCCAGGTGGATCTCCATAATGCAATTGGATGAGCTGTACAGTTCATAATAATCATGTATACATACAACCAGGGAATATGTATAATAATTACATTCAGCGGGGTCTGTTTGAGGAAGATCTGGAACTATTAAGCATTGGTAAACCAGGATACTTGACCCTAATGTTGGGAGATTTTAATCACAAACTTAATCCCAATAGTATTGATAAACTGATTAAGAAACTACTGGTTGTTTCACAAATTCCAAATAGCATCTTCCCAAAAGTAGAATGTTCTGCACGTGATTTATCCCTAGTGAGAACCTTAGGATCCCAAGGTATGTTCTGTCTAAATGGTTGTGTGAAAAAGGATCGCCAGGTAAAACAGACTTTTGGAATAGGCAACCAGACTTGCCCCATTGATTATGCTTTTGTAAATGGTTGTTCCTTTGGAGAAGTGCAGGATTTTAAAGTTGAGCATATAGAGATCAGTGATCACTGGCCACTTCAATTAACAATACGATCAACTGATAAAAAATCTAAGAGAAAAGGCAATGATAGCGCTAGTTGAGTACCCTCGTAGAATAACGACCCGTTTGACAGAAAGTAGTCTAGAGGCACTTAATGAATTGATAGTCAATTATTCAAACCTTACATTGGAGGAAGATCCAAGAGATGTGTTTAAAGGTTATAATAGAGGTATTGCGTTAATGGTGGACTGCCTAAAAACAAAATTAAAAAAACAGCAAGTGGGAAAGATGAAGGGAGATTCATATAAGATTAATAATAGTAAAGTATGCTTTAAATGGGAATGTAGGTGTAAAAAGCAAAAGATTCCAAGATTAGAAAGGAAATTTAGGAAAAGACCCACCATCAACACAGAAGTGCAGCTCTGTCAGGCAAAACAGAGTTATAAAACACTCATAAGACAAAAGAAACTGGAATATATATCGACAGAAATTGGGACACAATGATCAAAGTGATAAGAACAAAAAATATTAGGGGCTTCTGGCAGTTGTAAGGAAGGGGAAAGTAT
The DNA here is from genome assembly GCF_031143425.1 of Pleurodeles waltl. NCBI lineage: Eukaryota > Metazoa > Chordata > Amphibia > Caudata > Salamandridae > Pleurodeles > Pleurodeles waltl. The sequence goes on along the minus strand of NC_090444.1, from coordinate 342,906,244 downwards.
CAGAAACCATGCGAGTTTGGCTGGAGAAGGGGATTGGTATAAATATCTGTCTATCGTATATGATGGTATCGACATCGATGAAGGATATGGTGTCATCAGGAAGATGGGTTAGAATATGAGATTAGCTTTTGCCCCACAAAAAATAAAATAAACTATTGTAGCACTTAAATTAACTAAAGCAGCCGGCCCAGACAATCTCTCAGCTAAAATAATTTAAAAAAAACATTGATTGGTGGACTAAATTTTTTTAATGATGCATTTGGTAAAATTCTTGATTTTGGCCATTTCCCAGAGAATTGGAAGGGAGCCATGATAAGACCTATCCATAAAAAGTAGGGCCCAATACAACCAAAAAATTATCGGCTGATGAGTTTATTAGACGTAGGTGAAAAGATATTCACAAGTACAGGAGGGTTCTAAAAACACTCTGGGATAAACAACAAATAATAAAAATAAAACAAGACGGAGAACCTCTGCATTCGGAGACCTCTGAGAAATGATAAAAAGTTAGAAATTGTGGCAATTTGATACCTCCTGACAGTATACTGGTAGACACCCTTTTCATACCTTTCAGGACTCATCTGACAAATGGACAGTGAGAGGTAGGCTGTCCGAGTGCCGAAAAGAGTACATGAAACCAAAAAATGATTCACAACACTCCTCAAACATCACAATGAAAAAGGAGAAAAACGTTCACAACATTAACCTCAATTTAAAAAAAAGGAAGGTTGCAGCATTTTCGGCTAAGTATGTCACACATATTGAGAACATTACTGAAGAATAGTTTGTGGGCAGTGACTCTGCTAGACAGCGTGGCAGAGGTCACAATAGTTTGCCAGAATCTTCAAGAGCTTCTGGAGGTGACAGCAACTAACAACTACCTTGAAATTGAAACCTCAGATAAGCTTGTCACCCCACCCGACAGGGTCTATAAATTGAATATCCAATATGAGGGGGACAATTAAGTGCACAATAAAAGTAATCTTCTGGTAAAGATTAATGAAAAGATATGACAATCTACTGGCAGACAAATATTGGCTGCCAGATCATTCGTAAGCTCCCACAAACGGATCATGTGATACCCAACCAAGATCGTGAGCTAGACCTGATTAAAGCAGCACATGAGGGCGTTGCTTCTACCTATGCTGGTGTGGCGGCTACCATCTCTTTACTACAAAAATGCTATTGATGGCAAGGTATATACAAGCAGAATGTCCTTAGCTGTGACATTTGCCAACAAATTAAAGGTTACACCATCAAACGCTCAACGCAGTCACCACTCTTAAAATCAAATAAGCATTTCCTTAAAATCAGATGGTCCATACAAATACATTCTACTTTTTACAGATTCATGCTACCAATTCCTATGGGTGTGGCCACAACGATCAGCATAAGCTCAAGCTGTCTTCATCAGGACATGTGCAGTCATGGCATTCCATTCAGATGAGGGCCCTGTTTTTGCCTGCAGGGCATCCATGAATGCCATGGGAATAACAGGTATTTGGGTGCCTTTTTCTTCACCCTACCATCCCCTACCAATTCAGTAGTGGAAAGAAAACACCGGGGATTTAAAGCAATTCTTAACAGCTAGGGTATTAGGTTCAGGTCGTAGTTGGCTCCATCAATGTATGGAGTCCAGAGAGCATTAAATATTCTGCATTGAAGGTCTTTGGTAGGGGTGGGCGAGAAACTCAGCTTGTGGAGTTTGCAGAGTTTTTCTCGCTCTGCGCTCCACCTAGAGTGCAGAGTTCTGAAAAACTCTTTGTAGCTGAGCAGATTTTTTCTATTTGTTAGTGCTTGCCAAAGTTAAGTTGGCGAGTGCAAGTGAGGAAAATCTCACTCAGACCACCTCCCAGTGAGATTTCTCAATGTCGGCGGTTGCAGATGGTCGCTTCTGCTTTCGTTGAGAAACCTTCCATTCACTTTGAAGAAGGTGCTGCTAAAGTAGAATACCTACTCAAGTGGCAGAAAAGAAGCAGTGCCCTCTTGTACTGTACATGGTGCGTTTCACACAAATTTCTCAGGATGGGACAAACACCCCGCACTAAAAATTAGCACGAAGGGGGTGACCTAATGCACTCCGCCACTTGCAGAAAACCGCACAGCATGACAGAGTTTTTTAGTCACTTCACGGAGTTCCGCGTAGCAGAACTCCGTGAACTCTGCCCAGACATAGTCTGTGGGAGGCAGTGCAGCTTATGAAGTCCTGTTCTACATCCCTATGTACATTTTAGATCCTGATGGCCCTGGTGCAGTGGCAGCAGAAACACCTTTTGACGTAAATGAATGTGTCACTGCCTTGCAGGAATTACTTCATCAGCAGATGCCACTACCTTGGGAGTGAAAGATTTAACAACATCCACAGGTTGGATTCCAAAAGTTGGGGATCTAGTTTGAGAAAAGATACCTGTGAAGGAGTTTGGCCCATCCTACTGGGCCCTGGTGCACGTTCTTGCAAGGTATGAACTTTCATCCTACCCCTGCCGCCTGGTTCCAAAGAAGAACCGCTTTGTCTCCGTTGATCTTGCCCCTCTCACTACCATGCAGGATATACCTCTTCAAGTATTAAACAATGCTGAAATTTTTCTCGGAGGTTGGGGAGGGCAAGAAATTAACTTTTATTGTTTCTTGTCACCACTGCATCAACAAGAAATGTCCAAAATATTAATCTACAATTTTCCAATGCAACACAAATGGGTGCAATCATTTATGATAAACCACCTTTGGATACTTCTAGCAGTTCTCTTCCACCAGCACTGGTTACAGTTAATGCACAGATGGCATCTGGTTACTTTGCCAACATTGATGATTTTTCTTCAGATTCTACAGCACCAGCTATTGCATCAGCATGTTGTATATGTAAGCTTTTTAACTGGCTTATACAAAATTATTTGATTTGCCCATGGTACTATCTATAGATCTTATTGACACTGCATGTCTTTCTTCTATGGCTTGAAATTGTTATTGTCTTTTTTCTGCTGATACATGGCCACTATCTTCCTGAACTCTCTGATGTTGAATCAGTGGATGAGGTTTTAAAGCTTTACTTGTCTTCACACACAGTGTGAAGAGACTTGTCCCTTGAGAACATTTCTGCTGTTTCAGTTTCTGATGTTATTATTTGGGATAAAGTACCTTTTGATGTATTTGGCCCCACTGCAATGATCCAAATTCCATATGTTTTCAAAATTTCCATGAATTATGTTGTGGGTCCATTTTTGTTAGTCGCTTGGGCACAGTGATACCTTAGCTTAGGCTTGAGGCCTGCACCCTTTTATTTAGTTATTGTGCTTTGTATTTCTGCATGTATTTCATATTCATTTTATTATTGCTTCTTTTAGTGGCATTGTTTTTATTTCATTATGAGCTGCTATTCTGTGAAAGTGTCATTATCAGTGCTATAGATGACATACTCCCAGGCAATCTGAGCCATCCTTTCACCTGCACTGGCCCTTCAAGTTGTGGAGAAAACCCCAAGACAGTCACCTCCATTTCGTGAGCCCAGCTTCTCTGCGCCCTAATACTCCTCAGTGAGCAAGAGTCCTAGAAGGCTGGTAAGACCACAGACATTCTGTGTATTCTTGATATTTGTAAAAAAGTGACTTTTCCCTAACAGTGTCTATTTACATTTGGCTCCCTGTTTTTCTGCAAACTTGGTGTCTTTAAACTGCTGTTTTTTTTACCTGTGACTCTTTGAATTTTACCGCGTAGTTTTTCACAAAGACTGAATTAAGCTACCCCCCCACACACACCTTTTTTCAAAAGACTGTATACACCTCAGTGGCTTACCAGAGTGTGTTTAGGAGTCTGCTTAATCTGCTCTGTGGTTCAGATTGTGTTTGGCAAGTGTATACACCACTTGCTATTGCCTTGAAAAAAGTCATATATTTGAGTTTGTGACAAGCAGTATTTCATTGGTTTCAAATTTGCCCCTTACCTGAAAAGTAGAATCTGCTAGCTTTGAAGTGTGGATTGCGCATGTCTATATCCAAGGAGATTCTGATTAGAGGAGGAACTCCCTCCTCCCTTCCACAGGGACCTGGGCTTAAGGTAACTTGGCCCTTATATAAGTTTCTATAGGTTGTTGCATTTGTTGTTTGATTGATTGATTAATTGTGATTGGTTGTTGGGGCTAATATGTCTATTGATTTAAGGGCTTGGAGTTAGTGTTCTGATTGGCTCCAGGGCTATGGTTTTCTACTAGAGTAAGAGTCTAGGGTTTTTATTCTGATTGGTACTAGGGCTAGGGGTCCTATTGGACTAAGGGCTTGGGTTACTGTTCTGATTGGCTGCCAGGGCTAGGGTTCTTATTGGTACTAGGGATACGGTTCCTATAGGACTAAGGGTTTAGGGTTACTGTTCTGATTGGTTGTCAGCGCTAGGGTTCCGATAGGTAGTAGGGCTAGGGTTTCTTTTGGATTAAGGGTTTAGGGTGACAGTTCTTATTGGCTGTTAGGGCTATGGTGGTGATTAGTTAATAGAGCCAGGTCTCCCATTGCCACTTGTGTTTAGGGTTAGGATTCTGATTGGTTAGGGTTAGGACTATGGTCCAATTGGACAACAGAGCTATTTAAGCTGGAGTCTCAGGGCGTCTCAGCCTGGGTGTCACGGCTAAGGGTGGAGAAGACAAGGGCAGCTGCCTGTTTGAGCCTATTTGTGCCAGGTTTTCAAAAATGACCTTAATCCCTTCACATCCAAACGCTATATCAGCAAATGCATTCTACACATACACCACAAACAAACCTCAAACAGATCTCAATGTCTCAACCAGCACTACAAAACCACACAAACCACACCTATATGCCATTCTACGTCAACTACAGCATTACAACACCTTTATTCTGACACAAAATACAACTCTGCCCCATCCCACTAACACATCCATACATTACAAACACAACACAAAGCCACATTGTGCAAAACTATAACGCATTCAGACTCACACACTCCATGTTCAAAAACACCAGCTTTTCCCTCTACATACTCATAACAGCCCCCTTTAAATAATGACAAAACCTATACTCAGCCTTCCATTACAGCATCCACAACCCCCCTCTTTTTACCAATTACACACAACTATAGATTCCTTAGACTCTAATCCACCATACAAATTACCTCTTCCAGTGATCACATCTGACACAAAGAATCATAAATCTTGTCCATCCCCTCTTACTCACAATATACACTTATTTTCAAAACACATCACCACCCCTACACTTTTCGAACATGACTCACCATTAGTTGCTCACATATAAATCTTTCACAAAAATCATTACATCCATATCTCCCTCACTACTCCACAAAAACAAAACAACACTCACACATAAGTCCATCAAAATCACAAACACTTTCAAAATATTTTCCATCACACCCTGTACCACCCTCCTGACTACACAAATAATACAAATCCAAAACCAGCTCTACTCCAACATTCACATTCTTCACCAACATCTACCACAAACACCCCAACACAGCAACATTAATTTACCTGCCTCTTATCCATTGCACTATTTAGAGCCTTACAATATGACCCCATGCTCCACCACCCCCTGTAACCCATACTCCTTCAACCCTAAACAGATGCAAACAAAATATACAACATGCCAGTCTTCACAATTTCGCATTCCGTTGTCTATTACACAACAAGCCTACTCTACAAAAACAATACAACTCACCATCTTCCTCACAACCACCATCTCCACCACCAATGCATGCAGACCTAACAAAATGCCTTCTAAGCCTTCTGGACAAGGAACATGATATGGAAAAACAACACTATTATGACCCTTTTACAGTTACTATCAACACCAATGAAACAGCTGCTACAAGTTCCAAATATACCTCCAATACACAATCTCTAAACTACCTACTCATAAATGCTTGATCACTCTCTGAAAACAAGTACCACATCTAAGACCTACTCACTGACACAACCTGATTTCATAACTGAATCATGGTTAGAAGATAACATGGCCCCAGTGTTGCATGAAGCCACTCCTCCGGTCTATCAAACCATCACCCAAAACCGTATAGGCAAAAAAGGAGGTGGACTAGCTGTTATATTTAAGGAAGCAATAAATCTCAGCAAAACAGACAAAATTTCCATGGAAGGATGTGAAGCCCGCCTCACCAGATGCAATCCTACACCAACTTTCTCCTGTAACTTCCTTCTCCTTTACAGACCACCAGCTAGCAATTCTTTATTCCCAGACTATTTCTAGACACAGTTTCAAATCTTCTAACACTATACTCCAACCTATGCATTTTTGGGGACCTAAACATTTGGGGGCATATTTATGCTCTGTTTGCGCCGGAATTTCGTCGTGGTTTTTTACGCAATTCCGACGCAAAACTTACTCCATATTTATACTTTGGCATTAGACGCGTCTAGCGCCAAAGTCCATGGAGTTTGCGTCATTTTTTAGCGTGGACACCTACTTTGCGTTAATGATATGAAAGGAAGGCGTTCCCGTCTAAAAAATTGACTCCGAGGCATGTGCGCCGTATTTACACTCCCGGGCAAAACTCACGCCCGGGAGTGGGCGGGTCAAAAAAAAATGACATCCAGCTGCTTTTGCGCCGTTTTTTAGCGCCTGGACAAGGCAGGCGTTAAGGGACCTGTGGGCTCGAAAGGAGCCCAGAGGTGCCCTCCCATGCCCCCAGGGACACCCCCTGCCACCCTTGCCGACCCCAGGAGGACACCCAAGGATGGAGGGACCCATCCCAGGGACATTAAGGTAAGTTCAGGTAAGTATTTTTATTTTATTTTTGTGGCCTAATTTGTGCCCCCCTACATGCCACTATGCCCAATGACCATGCCCAGGGGACAGAAGTCCCCTGGGCATGGCCATTGGGCAAGGGGGCATGACTCCTGTCTTTGCTAAGACAGGAGTCATTTCAATGGGGGTTGGGATTCGAAAAAAATGGCGCAAATCGGGTTGAGGCGAAAAATTTGCCTCAGCCTGACTTGCCCCATTTTTTGGCACCCAAGCTCCATATTCCCCTACGCCGGCGCTGCCTGGTGTACGTCATTTTTTTTCACGCACACCAGGCAGCGCCGGCGGCTAACGTCATTGAATAAATACGGCGCCCGCATGGTGCTTCAGAATGGCGTTAGCCGGCGCTAATTTTTTTGACGCAAAACTGCGTTAGCGCAGTTTTGCATCAAAAAGTATAAATATGGCCCTTGGTTTGATAAACCCAATATGGCCCCTCCAAAAGCTATCATCACTAGCTTAGTAACTAGACCTAGCAATTCTTTATTGCCAGACTTTTTCTAGACACAGCTTCAAACCTTCTAATACTATACTCCAAACTATGCATTCTTGGGGACCTAAACATTTGGTTTGATAAACCCAATATGCCCCCTTCAAAAGCTATCATCACTGGACCTACATCAGATTGTACACAATCCCACACACATCGCTGGGCAGATCCTAGATGTCATTTTTGCAAACCAAGAACTAGTTACCATTCAAGGCATCACACCAGTCACATGACCACCATTTGGTCACTTTCCAACATAAATCACCATACATCAACATATCCAAGATCACCTTACGTACATCTACCCATCAACCATGGAACAAACTTAATTTTGAACACTTAAAAACACAACTAACAGCCAACACAGATCTAGAAACAATAAATTCTGTTTAAAAACGTTATAAGTGGCTACAGGAAGCTTTCAATATCCTAATACCACCTAGAAAAATGAAACATGAGAAATGAAAAGAAGCACCCTGAAATAAAAAAGATAAAACAACAAATCAGAAGTCTGCAACAAACCTGCCTCAAATCAAACTTAACAGAATGTACAAATCAACAATCTAAAAAACTTTTTAAAAAGTGCTACTGAGACAGAATTCAATGCTATTTTTGCAAATAAAGAATTTTATAAAATTCTCAATTAATTTGGCAAACCTAAATGCATGGAACTCCAGATTTTGCAGACAAACTGGCAAACTCCAGATTGTGCAGACAAACTGGCAAATCATTATACAATCAAAGCAGACAGTTTTGATCCCCATTTTAAACAAAGGAAAATCACCAGCACCAACCAATTTTCAAAAATTCCCTCAAAGACTAAGCAAACCCAGGTTCTGCACTCCTTCAAACAACTATCACAAAGTGAATTTCTGGATCTTGTCAAAGCAAGCAGGCCTTCGGGCTACCCTTTTGATCCTTGTCCATTACACTTCTCCAGGGATATTCTTTTATCTACCTCTGCTGCCACACCAGTAAGAATCATCATCAATACATCTTTAATTATGGGACTCTTTCCTTAAGATCTTAAAAAAGCATACATTTACCCGTTATTAAAGAAAACAAGCCTGGACCCCCAGCACAACAACAACTACAGACCAATTACAGAACCAGCAGCTTTTGCCCAGATGTCACAATTCATTGAAGATAACTCCATACTTTCAGACCATCAAATTGGATTCTGCCCAGGAAGAGGCACTGAATCTGCCCTCATTGCCACCTAGGATGGTCTTAAAAACACAATAGACTGCATTGGAGTTGCTGCACTACTTCTCCTAGACCTCTCTGCTGCCTTTAACACAGTTGACCATGACACTCTAATACAAAGACTCTGGATAGCCGGCATAGAGGGGACTGCTCGCTACTGGATCACATCCTACCTTCAAAACAGAACTAATGTCATCCATACCCTTCCTATCTCATCCAAACCCTACTTCACAAAGCAGAGGTACCTCAAGGCTCAATTCTCTCACTCATGCTTTTCAACATCTACATGAGGTCATTATCAAGAATGATCAATGAACTTCAACTCACATGCTAAAACTATGCAGATGACACACAAATCATAGTTAAATTGGAATGCCACAAAAACATTACAAACTCACAAATCTTCTGTTGTCTCAGAGACATTAATCAGTGGATGACATGGAGCCATCTCTAATGAAAGGCTTCCAAAACAGAAATACTCACATGTGGCAGTTGGAAATGTTATGACCCACTCTGCACTTGGTCTGACAATCTGGGGCCACCTCCTAAACTATCTAATGAAGTAAGAAACCTTGGAAAAACCATGGACTGCAAGCTAACAATGAATGCTCATGTGGCCAAATTATCAAGATCATTCTTCATCACAATGAAAACTCCCCAAAGCATCTTCCCTCACCTAAAATTTCCACAGGCTACTACCTCTCTTATACTATCTATACTTTATTACGACAATGGCCTTTACCATGGATCATCTACTATAAAAAAATTACAACACATTCAGAACTCGGCTCCCATACTACTCCCACATGTAAAACTACTAGCCCACATCTCCCCTGCCTTGAAGGCCCTTCATTGGTTACCGATTGCCAGATGATCCACCTTCAAGCTGCTCTGTATCATCTGAAAAGCAATACATGGAACAGGGCCGCTTTTCATCAGGAATAAAATTATCAAATACATTCAACAAAGAAACCTCTACTCACGATTGGTACCCCACCTCAAAACACCATCATACAAGAAAAAGACAATAGGTGGTACATCTTTCTCTGGTCAAGTGGACAAACTATATAATTCATTACCCCCAAATATAAGATCCATGGATAACTACCTTATCTTCAGAAGACTACTCAAGAGTTGGCTCTTTCCTACATCACCACCATACTCAAACAACAATTAACTCTATATCCCTGTGTACGTAAATATGTTATATTTTGATTGTGTATATAATTCTAGATATGTGTATTTCTTTGCACAAACACGTATAATAACAGTTTTATCTCAAAATATATACATACTCTTTAGGCCCATTTAACATACGTATATTTCCATCAATTAAATGTATATATGTATGTGTATATATATATATATATATATATATATATATATATATATATACGTATGTTTCTATGCATATATATATATATGTGTGCATATATATAATGTATTTCATTCTACACTTGAAATATTCATGGGTCATTGCATAGTATAAGTTGCCTGATTAGATGCTCATGAGTCTCTGTTTTTAGTTTATCTATCACAATAGGTAAATATTATCTTAACTATTTATCTGCAAGCATTATACTATTGAAATGTTGAGGAAAGATACCATACTGTTATAAAAGTAAACAAATAATTAACTTCAAATACTGTAACTCTTGAAAGCCTGTGTGTATACGATGCAACTTTAAATCTCAATATAGTATATTCCTTACACATTCCCCTGATTATGTAATCATGTATCCATATATTTACTACTCTAATCCTCCTATAAAAGGGGAAAAAAGAAAAAAAAACATCTTACTCTCTCAAAAGCTTTACTCTGTCTGACCATCACCCTATGCCACTATCAGTCTATCCTGTCTCCACTCTATGACTCATCCCAAACCCATTCAACTACTATTATCTCCAAAATAACCCTTCACAGACTCTTCCCTCCTTTACCGCTCCTGGTTCACCCCAACCTCAGTTTACAACTATGAACTCCCAAATAACCCTACTAATTTCTCCTTCATGTGTCTCTCTTTTGACTCATTCCAAAATCCATTTAACTACTAAGATCTCCCTAATTCCTTTTGTCTTAGTTGGACTCCTAGGCGAGACTGCTGATTTAGGGATGACAGCACTTTTGTTTGTAGGCAACTGAGCCACTCCTACAACAAATTGCAACTGTCGGCCCAACTCTCCCGGCTCACAAGCAGTACCTCACCAAAAACCCAAACAGTAAAAGGCATGGACTATAGATTGAGTCATCTCAGGGAAGTTGGGGTAGAAAGGAAGGTATCCTTTTCTCAAATTACCAACAAGTCTCAGACACACACGGGCAATGAAGGAGATGCTGGAGAGTTTTCATTTATTTTATATTATTAATATTTATTGAAAAGACTGCAATGTACGATGAAATGCATGAGCTGCAATGATTAGGATAACAAACAGTAAAAGAAGCATAATTGTCAAGATGAGAGTTATAAATATAAAAACCCCCTCCATCTTACAATACACATGAGATGTAAATTTTCTAGTGAAGAGAATCTAATCTCTAACCTAATGAGAGCTAGGTATGATAAACCTAACATGACTGGGCCATGTCTATGAGAAGCACCCACCAACCCTTGTTACCTTGGAATGAGGTCTCTAGGTCAGACTCTGTTGGCCACAAAGGCTGAGTTCTGCAGCAAGGTGACGTGCAGTGTAGATGGCATCTGGAAGGAATCCCTCTAATTACCTTGTCCATGTGAGATGTATTTATACGGATCATGTAAGACCCCTGACGCAGGTATGTTCCCACACAACTGATAAGGAGGCAGACTATGTGTACATTATGGTCCTATCACACGTAAGTGATAAAGGGACATGATGTTAACACTTATGTACATCACTGATCATGATGCTGATAGTGACGCCTTCACAGAGTGGCACTGATAATACAAATCAAAACATTTCTGTAAACCATAAGCAATGGCGGCCATCTGAAAAGTAATATTCAAATAAATGTACTAAAACAGAGCAAACTAAGTAAGTTAAAAGTCACTAGGTGACGGGGCACAGGCCTGCAAGCCAAAGGCTTAGCTAAACTCCTGAGTCCCATTAAGAACTAAAATGGATTCATCACACTTTCTACAGACTCTTATATCCTCCACCTCTCCATTACTCATCTCAAATGTTATCTTACTCTAATAATCTCCTGATTAACATGTCTGGATTTTTCCCTCCTCTATCCCTCCATTATTCTATTCAGATCATATAAAAGACTTACACATCCTCTGCTCAAATGAACTCATACCTCCCTATCATAATACTATTACCATACTTTCCCAATACTCATCCACCACTAATCCTTTTGGGTTCTAGAGTAGAGTGCTACTTGCCAAAAATCTCTTTGATGCCTCATCAGAGGTAGTAAGCATTATATAAATATGATTACAATTACAATACTTTGTATCATGTCATTTTCCTTGGATTCACAAGAACGGAATGTGAGGCACAGAGAATGTTATTTTGTATTGCCAGCCCCAAGACTGGGTAAACAGCTCATTGCTTAGGAACATACATGCATCAGGCTTCTGTGCTTAAACATAAACATGTCCCGTATTAAAACATCTTGTATGACAAAGGAGATTAGAGGGGGTTCCAGCCAGAATTTCCATCCATGGTACATGCCGGTTTTGTTCGACCTCAGCCTTTGTCTCTCCACGGATCCTGATCTGGATAGTGGCGGCCTGAACTTGTACAAAGGTAACAGGGGTGGGGTGCGCTACTCATGGATACTGTACGACACTTGCATCACCTTGCTATTTCTCAGGGGCTAGAGATTAGGGTTTTAGCTAGGAATTGTATGCTCATGTCTTGACAATATGTTGGGGTTGTTTATATTTACATCTCAAATTTTCACAACGTTGATTTTGTTTTTTCTCATTACCCTAATCATTGCAGCTCATGCATTTTATCATAGATTGGTGTTTTTTTCAATAAATGTATAAAAAATTGGCCTACATCTCTTTTCTTGTCTATGTGTGTGTAAGAGATTTGTATGTGGAGAGAAAAGAATGGGCTTGCTTCATCACTATTTCCCTGACGGGTTTTCAGAGTTCAATGCAAGGCTGTCACAAATCACTTTTGCCTGTTGGGTGTTTGATGAGGTACTGCTAGAGAACCAGGAAGGTTAGGCTGACAGTTGTCGATTGGTGTGGGAGTGACTCAGTGGCCTACAATGCAGAGGTGCTGCTGCCCTAAATCCAGCAGTCTCATTTGAGTACACAAGTCCTTATGACAATGACATTATTATGCCTGGGGTTGTTTCTCATGACTAGGATGTAAAAACAGTTGATTCTAAGATTTCTGAGCTTGAGTACTATACTATATTTGAAAGTGAAGATTTATATCTGAATTCTGAAAGTTATGTGGAAATGTTCTGTTAACATCATTACGGACACCATTATTTACACTGAGCCTGTACTCCAAGAATAGTTTTAAGTTACACACAATGGGAGCATTGTCCGACTCCACCAGTGGGGAGTTCCAAAACATATGTAGAGGAATTCACTTATTTTTCTAGACATGATGATACAAACATTGTCCTATTGTTTCAAATTACCAAATTCAAAAGCACAGAAAACACTGTTAACCACCAAAAAGGTAATGAATTCATATTCCGGTGTCTCCCAATTGGCAATATGAGGCTATGAATATTGGAAAAAGTCAATAGACTTAAAAAGTCGGGAACAAAAGATTGGCAGATACAAGGTACAAAGGCTTTATTTAGAGCTTGTTTAATACATTGCAAATGCTTTTTGTTCTAAATGATGCTGTCCAGCAAGCAATTTGCCTTTGATTAGAAAAAGTAAAATACATGAATGTGCCCAGTTTCCCATTAATAGCTACATTTGAAAATTGCCAAAATATTGGGAATGTTACAGAAGAACAGATGAATGGTTGGGTTCAGAATGGTACCTATTGATCATCTCTTTCAGGTCCCCAGAGGGTAGTTATTGTGGTCAGTAGACACAGATGTTTGGTCATGCACACTTTATCAAATCTACACGGGGTTTTAAAGCGAACAGACCGGACCCTTGTTGTATCATCGCACAGCACTCAGGTATCGTCACCACATACAGGGTGGATAAAATATGTCAACAACGGCACAGTCCTCTACACTATCAGCTTTAATAGAACACTCTTCTGAAGACATTGACTTACAAGATTTCTTGCTAGGTCCCAGAAACCCACACTCTAAAAGATTCTTATGTGCAATTTTTTATGAAATTTAGAAGCTTTCACAAATGGAAGCTGCTGCACATTTAAGGCAAATAGATAAGGACAATTTTGAGAAAGCTTTCGCCCTTGTTGATCATGGCATGAACACATTGTCCACTTGCTTTGACACATTAAACAACATTGTATCATTGCTATTGACATTATTCAAAATGATGTATCATTTTTACATTGTGGAAAGACCCAGCTTATGTCCATTATGTAGTTCAGTTGGACTTTGCAAGTTCTGAAAAACTGGCCACGTGCTCTGGAAGCATGTTAGCTCTAAGGAGTTATTTGCCACATTTAACCTCACAAGTAAACAAACAGATAATGGGTATTGCTTAATATAGAGAAATTAGAAAATTTGCCTTTTACCAATGCTGAAACACAGTTGTCAGTGTGGTTAATGCATGGAGTGATCTCACTGTCAATATTTACATTCCAGTTCACTTCCTGTTTGAAACACTTTTCTGTAGGCAGGTTTGAGCAGTTAGGAGATAGCTACATCCATGAGGTGTGAGAGTTGTCCTTTGATTTAAAATGCTTGAACGGCAACAAGGAGGTTTTTTGCAGCGAAAGCTATTGTGAAACTTCTGTAAGCCATTCTTTGATTTGCAAACAGGAGGCTTTGCACAGTAAATACAATGAGTCGGTAGCGAACTTAGCTTGCTACTTGAATGGTATTCTCATCCCTTTGATTCACCCAGTGTTTCAGTTACTTTCAAATGGGAGTTACTTGATGAAGAGTGATCAAGGCTGTTGTGCGATGAGAGCAGCTGTTGTATATGTGATTTATTTTTCTTCAATAGTGAGCTGCTGTGGAAATGTGCTTTCCCCTCCCATGCATGAGATAAAATTTGTGCATGCAAATTTGTGGTCTCACATTGCTACTTATGATGTCAGTTTTGAAAAGCTGAGCAGGCTAAACCACTTTTGCTTTAAAAACATGTGGTACTCACATCTGCCTGCAAAATGTGTGACCTGAAATTGGCAAGGTCATCCACAGAGATGTGTTAGCTTTTAAATACTAACTTTCGAAGACACTTAAGTCAATCGGTCAGTCACGTTTTTATTGCATTTAACACCGCCCAGGTTGTACACTTTTTAAGGTTGTGGGATCTGGATTTGTCAGCACCTTCCAGACTGTGTTTAAAGTTATACCTTGAGCCTTTAACTCACTCTTTTCGAGTGTTTTTTCTGAGGTTTCCTAATTGTTTTGGCATTAATTGGAGATATCTTGCTGTTGCTCTTTTTAATTCCCAATGGCTGACCCATCACAACTAAAAGGAGTGATGTAGCTCCCACCAGCCCAACTGTGTCATGAATGATGATGTTGTATTTTGGAGCAGCACTATTGGAGGAACTTGACAAGCCAGCACTCCACATCTGCTGCAGCTAGTGGACAGGAGGCCCTGCCACAGGACCTACAGGCCACCAGCACCTCTCCCCCTGCAGGAGGTAAACCACCCCGCAAACGTTCCCTGCAACCCAGACAGACACCAGAGACCATTGCCAAGACCACGACCACCGCCAGGAAATAAGCCCCTCCAGAATGTCCTCCTTGTATTCCACTGTGTCACCATGTCCACTTTGAAATGCCATTGCTCCCCTTCCTATGGCCCCTTGGACACTGGACATGTGCAACAAACAGACTGGTCCACTACACTGGACGTTTCCCAACCGTCCCCCCACTCTATTGCACTTTGCACTGCATACCTGATTTATTAATAAACACCCTTGGGCACAACATGAGTAATAGTGCTTTATCTGAAGGAAATGTACAATGTTTTGAACTGCATGATCCAATGCAAATGACCTGTAATATGTTGATTCATCCTACATATCTGTCTCAGTAGTCTGTACACATCACAGCATTACACTGTTGTAAACACACCAACATCTGCAATAAGGGAAGACATAGGTGACAGTCAGTTGGGATGCAAAGGTAGTGACTGGCATTATGCTACAGCCACACAGCACAACACTTAAATGGAGAAATGTTTAGTTCAACATCTTACCTGAGTGTCATTGGAAGTACTGCTATATCATATGTGACCTGTTGTCCATATCCTCCTCCTCCTCAGTGTCCTCACTGTCCACTGCTGCCAAAGGTACATTGTCACCCCCCCGTTGATAGGGCACATGGCGTCTGAGTTCCAAATTGTGCAACATGCAGCACACAACAAAAATCTTGCAGACCTTCTCAGGGGAGTAGCATAGGGATCCACCAGTCAGGTGGAGACACCTGAATCTGGCCTTCAGGAGACCGAAGGTCAGTTCAACAATCGTCCTGGTACACCCAGGAGCATCATTGTACCTATTCTCAACCCCGTTCTCTGACAAGTTTGGATAGCTGGAGTCACCTGCAAGAAGTGAGGGACAAACATTAGCCTTGCACAATGGCATGGGGCATGACTCCTGAAGGCATATACTGACATACATTGGGTGGGGACTCAGGCTCACCTGTAAGCCATACTCTGTGCCTCTGTAGCTGTGCCATCAGCTGTAGGACGCTTCTATTCCTCAGGACAAAGGCATCATGCACCGGCCCAGGATACTTGGCAGTGACGTGGGAGATGTACTGGTCAGCAAGGCACAACATCTGGACATTGAGTGAGTGGAAACTCTTCCTATTCCTGTACACCTGTTCATTGGCCCTGTGGGGGATTAAGGCAATATGGGTCCCGTCAATGGCCCCAGTCACATTTGGTATGTGTCACATTGCATAGATCCAGCCTTCACAGTGGGCAATTCATCTACCTGGGGGAATGCGATGTTGCTGCACATGTGTTTGATCAAGGCTGCCAAAACCCTTGCAAGCACAATTGAGAACATTGCCTGTGACATTCCTACAGCCAAGCCCACTGTCGCCTGGAAAGAGCCTGTTGCCAGGAAATGGAGGACTGATAGTACCTGCACAAGAGGGGTATTACTGTGGTGAAATGGATAGAAGCTATAAGATCAGGCTCCAGTTGTGCACACAGCTCTGTGATTGTGGCGCTGTCCAGACAATAGGTGAGAATGATGTGCCTGTCCTCCAATGTAGCCAAGTCCACAAGGGGTCTGTGCAGAGGTGCTTGCCTCCTCCTCCTCTTCCTCTGCAGTGGTTTGTACATAAGGGACCCAAAAGTTAAAAGGGAGTGACAACAGGACCTTTGGACACACAACATCAGAGTACACAGAGCATGTTTGTATGTTGGACACTGGAATTGTCTAGGTGTGTACATTCAACACCAATGACACACTTTTAAATCAATATATGTGTACTAGGAGTAGAAAATGGCAACCACCTGTCCTGTATGCAGGGACAGGCGGAAGTGACCTCACTCCGCCGGTGATGGGCATCATGGCGGGAGGTGGTCTGCACTGCTGTGCAATTCCTCATTGGCTAACATGGGGCACAATGGAGTACTGGAACCAATGATGATCAACGCCAGTGGTGACGGTGTTCACTGCTGCGGATGTGACCGCCATTTTCCTCAGACTACTTCACTTGACTCCTGACTTTCCACTGGACTACATCTCCACTGCGTGTGCTGCTGTGACCTGTGTCTGGTACCTGCCATGGCCCATGCTGCAGGGGAAAGGTCCCCAGCCTTCACATCAGAGGAGTTGGAGAGGCTTCTGGGTGGGGTCCTACCCCTGTATGGGCAGTTGTACGGGCCTCCAGACCAACAGATGAGTACATCATGAGTGCGTTGCATGTGACATGGCTGCATGTAGATGTGTGCGTGTGCTGGCAGTGTGTCATGTGTGGGGGTATGGTTGGTGGCAGTGTTAATGCAGAGGTACGGGTCATGTGTGTGTTTGATGAGGGGCAAAAGCAGTATGTAGGCCATATGTGTGACAGGCTGGATTGTCTGGTTCATGGTGTCCCTCTGTCTGTCTTTCCTATGCAGGTCAGCACCCATCAGAAGAAGGGGTTGTGGCGTGCCATCTCCAAGGACGTGTGGACCTTGGAGGTCCATAGCCGGCAGAGCACCCACTGCAGGAAACAGTGGGAGGACCGGAAATGCTGGGCCTGGAAGACCACGGAGGCCCAGCTGGGGACGGCCTCCCAATGAGGGAGGGGTGCCCGTCAGAACCTGACCCCCTAATGGCCCGCATACTGTCGGTGGCCTACCCAGAGCTGGATGGGCGCTTGAGAGGATGACAGCAGCCACATGGGAGTGAGTAGAGTCAATCATCCTTTGTTGCCCGGCATGGGATTTGGGTACATGGTTCTAGTCAGTTGATGCCCCAATATGCCAGTGTAGACATTGCCGCATGATCCAGCTTAGGTATTTTGGGTGTAATGCATATTTTTGATTGCTAGGTAACTGGCTTTCCATATCAGACAGGGCTTAGTTGGTCGTGCATATGGCAGAGTTTGGGTCTTGTCTGCTGTAGTTCCTAGCCAATGGTATGTCATTATGGTCCATACTTCCCATTGTTAGTGCCAGTGAGTGATAGTGATGTGTATGCCATCTGTGCTGTTGGTGCTGTGATTGACCCTGTGCTCCCTTTCTTTCTCCCCCTCCTCTCTCATTTTGTCATCCTTTCCAGGTGTGCATTAGCATCATCTGGCGAAGGAGCAAGGGCACCGGCGAGTGAGGGAGCTTCAGCCCACAGGAACCAGGAGGCAGAGTCCAATGTCGCCAAGGGGACCAGTGGGATGGAGGGCAGGGGGGCACCACAGGGGGGACAGGAGCTGATACAACTGACTGTGATTCTTCCCTCTGCAATGGGAACTCCCTGGTGGTGGCGGACCCCTCTGGGTCCACCTCAACTACAGGATCTTCCGCCACCCCCTGTACCAGAATTGCACTCCCATTAGCCCCCCACCCAGTTGCCCGGGCCCTGTCATCCAGGAGGATGGGCGTCTCCTTCGCCCCAGGCACCTTAGGCCTTGCCCCAGTCAGCCCTGCTGCCCTCAGTGAGGAGGCTATTGACCTCCTGAAATCCATCTCTGTAGGGCAGTCAACCATAGTGAATGTTATCCAGGGGTGGCATCCCAGATGCAGCAATGCAATGACTTCCTGGAGGGCATTCACGGTGGCTTGGCTGCTCTACAGAGATCAAATCAGGCTCTGGCGTCCTCTCTGATGGCAGCCAGTGTCCCTGTTTCTTCTGTCTCCCCTCCAACTACCACTTCCCAATCAAAGTCTCCTCACACCAAACCCATCCCACGCACCCATTCTGACAAGCACGGACCCAAAACAACAGACAAGACTCACACAGACAAACACAGGCAGCGTACATCAGTCCACAAGCACTCACACAGCCAACACACAGATGCACACATAACATCAGCCATTGCCTCCACTGTCTCCCCCTCATCCTCCCTCACAGTCACATCAGTACTCACACCTGCATGCACATTATCAACAGTCCCAGAACCTGCTACCTGCGCAGCCTGCCCACAGTCACAACAACAGCAGATCCGCAGACATGCACCCCACACAGCACATGTGCAGTCACCACCACCACCATCACCACCTCATGCAGCACACCAACCTCACTTGCAGACACTACCACAACATCCATCCACACTTCTTGTTTGATATCGCCCACCCTGTCTGCCCCTCCACAAACACACATACGCTTGCACTCAGACCCCCAACAGCCATCCACCTCTCACATGCACACTGTCCATGCACATGCACCCAAGTCCAGCACACCTTCTCCTCCTACAACCACTCCCTCTACCTCCCTTCCCATACCTCCTCCCACAGCCCGCCCCACTGGTCCTAAGAAGCTTTTCCTTTTCTGCCTTGACCTCTTCCTTCTCCTTCCCTCCATCCTGCCTGTAAGAGAAAAGTCCCACCCCCAGCCCAGTACCTCCAGCACCAAATCTAGACCTGTTCCACCCCCTAGGACTGCAGCTGCCACTAAGGGGCACATGAGTGGCACTCCGGTCCCCCACCTCAAGCCCACTCCTCTGCCCAGAAGGAAGGATAAAGACCAAAACCCTGTCCTGGCTTTCTTTGCTCCTGGGTTCTATTAATGTCAATCTACTCTGCAGATAGTTCTGGGTGTGTGGTGTGTGTATGGTGTGTGTTGTGCATGGGTGTGTCACTCTCTCCTCCCTCCCTCCGTCCCTTGTGTGCTAGGCAGCTGTACTTACCGTCATCGTCTTCATCAGTGTTGGTGCTCCTGGATGGCCATTGCGTGGTACAACATCGGGAAGAATTGCAGTTCTGGTTCCATGGTGGCCGCAGACTCCTCTGTGTCCCTGGAGGGGAGTGTCTCCTTTTATATGATGGGTTTCCCCCAGGCTTTTGGTGACATTGCTACCACCCCGTAAATCCTGGCCGTGTGCTATGTCATGATATAGTGTGCGGATCCTTGTCTTCCGCCTGTCTGGAGATTGTTACCGGCGTGTTCGGTGGTCATACCGCATTGGCGGGTGGGGTGGTACATTGGCTGTCTATGGCAGGGATCACTGCCATGGTCATAATTTGGTGGTCATTACTGCCGGCCTGACGGCTGTACTACCTCATTCCCAGTGTGGCAGTCACCTGACTGCCAATGTCATAAGGACCACATTTATCACTTTTATGTATATATTTTATATGGCACTTGCTTTTACGTTAGTTGTTTTATATTTTTATTAGTTTATGTTCTGGACTCTACACTCCTGTACCAGCAAGTTGTGGGTGTTGTGGGTTCAGAATTAGTGCCTGGGTTGGATACCCTTGCTAGACCTAGCATTCTTCGATGGTTCTCCTCTGTCTTTCTGCCTCTGCTTCCTATGTCTTTGACTGTGTGCTGGATCTTGTTTTTGCTGGTTTTGGTACTCTGGGAACTTTAACACTGCTGACCAGCGCTAAAGTGCAAGTGCTCTCTTTGGTGTATTTGATTTACTAGTAAGTCCATAGGTGAGTGCAATAGAGGTGCCCATGGCCTGTAAATCAAATGCTACCAGTGGGCCTGCAGCACTGATTGTGCCACCCATATGAGTAGCCTGCCACTGCAGTGTCTTCGGGTGCAGTTTTAAACTGCCAATTTAACCTGGCAAGTGTACCCACTTGCCAGGCCCATACCTTCTCTTTTACTATATGCAAGTCACCCCTAAGATAGGATCTAGATAGCCCCATGTACAGGGTGCACTGTATTTAAAAGGTAGGACATGTACTGAAGTGTTTTACATGTCCTGATAGTAAAATATTGCCAAATTTGTTTTTCACTATTGCAAGGCCAATCTCTCCCATAGGTTAACATGAGAAATGCCCTTCAATACCTGTTAAGCGCAGTTTCCCACTGGGAGCAGATGGAGAAGTGGAGTTTGGGGTCTTTGAAATTTCAATTTAAAAATACATCTTTTGGTAAAGTTGTTTTTGAGATTGCTAGTTTAGTTTGAAAATGGCACTTTTATAATGTGGGCATTCGCTTGCTTACCCATTATATGTTTCTGCCTGCTGAGGAATCCACGTCTGGGTCAGACTGATAGTTGGGCTGTTTGTGAATTCGCTCTAGATAGTGACAGAAAGGGAGCTGAGAAGTGTCCTGCATATCCTGATGAGTCTCCTGGGCTAGCGTGGAGAGGGAAGAGCTGACACTTTCACCTGAAAGGGCTGTGCCTGTCCTCACACAATGCAGTCTCCAACCCCCTAGTGTGTGTCTGCGGCCAGTCCTGGGCAAAGCAGGATTCTGTGAACAACAGAGGCTTTACCAACTTTCAAAGGCAGAAATGGGTAAAAGTAGTGGACCCAAAACCTCGGACTTTTAGATTACCTCCTGATCAAGAGGAACCTCTGCCGTGGAGAAGAGCTAAAGAGCTGGAGGAGGAGTACTGCCCCTTTGTCTGTGATTGTTCTTTGCTGGGTTGGCCTGCAGTTGCTGCTTCTGCCTCAGAGAAGACAAAGACTGGACTTTGCTGTATTTTCCTCCTTGTGAAGTGTCTCCAAGGGCTTAAATTGAGCTTGCCGCCTGTTCTGAAGTCTCAAGACCATTGAAGACTTCCTCTGCCAGCACCTGGATTCTCTGGCTGAGACTTCTACCATGTCAAGTGGTGCCCAATCCAGTCCCTTGGCTCTTGAAAGGAGAAGATGGTGGAATCAGGGCTGAAATCCATGCACTGGAGCCATTCGGGGGAAAAATCAATGTAGCAGCTGCTTTGTGGCTGAAAAATCGATGCACCACCTGCATTGAAGCTGGAAAATCAATGCAACACCAGCTGTTGGCTGCCGAAATCGACGCATCACCCACACAGTGTGACTCTTCACCACCGTGCACCATGATTTTGCACGCATCGTCGCTGGGCGTCAAAACCACAGTGAACCTGTGTGGACCCGAGGTTGCCAGTCCAGAAATCGAAGCATTGTTCTTCTGCAGGAGAGGAAAACAAAGCATTGCCTACCTGACCATGGGAGAAATGACACACAGCCTCATTTGTAAATCAGGAATCAACACATTGCTTACTTTTCAGACACACAGACTCGCCCATGCAGCTTTATATTGAGACAAACCAGGTACTTTGTGTAAAAACAACACATCTATTGATTTCGATTGATTAAGACTCTTTTAAATGTAAAAAATCATAACTTTGTGTATGTTGGATTATTGTAATTTTGATCTTGTTTGATTTAGATAAATATCAGCTATTTTTCTAAACTGTTGTGTATTTTCACTGTATTACTGTGTGTTGGTAAAGATACTTTACATATTGCCTTTGGGATAAGCCTGACTGCTTGTGCCAAGCTATCAAGGGGATGAGCAGGGGTTGTCTTGCTTGGACAGAGTGCAAACTAACTGCCAACCAGAGACCCCATTTCTAACAACCCTTATTGAAGCATTAGGCCTGTAGCCTGTGTCTCTTACACAAAGACGTGATATATTAATTTTATATCTTTAAGCATAGTCAGTCTTTAGCTCATGGTTTTTATATTTCAATCGGCTGCTTCATTATGGGAAGACATAGTTGCTCACAATGCACATTTTTTCAGCCCTTTGTACACATTTCACTTTGCATCCAGTTTAAGGCTGTCATGTTTGGTACATGAAATTCTAACTCATATTGCCTCTCCAGGAGCTCAGGAGTCAGGCCCCAGTTCTAAGTCATTTTAGCAGGTGAGGCATGTTCTTAGAACACTGCAGGATTCATTGTGTAAACACCACATTGGCCTAAAGAGAGCAGAGGGCATTCCAGTCATGACCATCCTGTGTCACACATCATTCCATTAACAGTTTTGCTGATCCTTGTGCTTACTCTTCAGTTACCCAACAGGATTGCCATCCAGACAACAGGCAGACCCTTGCCAGCCTTTTAAGGTTTGGGATCGCGGTCCACTCCTTGGACTGGGAGAGGCAGAAGGGTTACCACCGCTCTGATCTTTGATGTTAGACATAGGGTTTAGGTACGGATCTCTATGGTTTTACGATCATACAAAGATGGTGGGGCTGTTTATCTATTTCACACTAATTGTAATGATAATCAGTTTTCTGTTTCATCTGTCTAATCATTGCAGCCCATGCTTTGTGTAATAGGATGCAATTGCTTCAATAAATTAACTGAAATCCATTATGCACCTTTTGTTCTGCCTTGGCATGTGTGAGTATCTGAGTAGGTGAGTGAAAAAGGTAAGATATGTTCACCCTGGCTTTCCTGAAGAGTCGAAGCATGATGTTTAGGTTGCCACAAATCACCTTTCCTTGCTTAAGTTGGGTGACGCAATGCGGGTTAGCCAGGAATAAGGCCAACAGCTTCCAAGGTGGTATAGGACTGACTTAGTCACCCACACTCAGACGTCTTATTACCAAATTTGGAATCACACAACAGCTTCTAAAGTTGTGCAAGACTGACTCAGTCACCCACACTCTGTGGTGCTGTGCCCTAAACATGCAGTCTTACTTCCATAATAGGAATCACACTCCATGTTTGGTCCAGCAGATACCACTTATGATCTTATTACTTTTATGCAACCTGAAGCGTTAAGTTAAATAGAGTATTTATAGTCTCTTTAAAAGCTGCCCAAGCAAAATGTCTTAATTTCGTAAGAGCGTGTGACAGCCAATGACTGACACACGCACACCCTGCCTGATACATCTGACAGTCATTGGCCATCACCCAGGAAGGCGTTAAAGAATCCATCAATGTAAATCACTCAAGGATTTTTTTTTTACCCTGGGAGAGGACTCAGAATTGCTTCCATATCTTTCCCGCTTCCCTCCTGCCCATCTGTGATGTCTGTGATGTCAGTGCACAGTGAGGCGCGCTGATGTCACAGTTTTCCCCATCGGAGCTGAGGAAGTAGCATTTAAGACTGCGCTCAACTCTGGTGGGGAAAACAGGGCAAAAAAAAAGCCTCCCCAGCTTTTAGGGAGGCCTTGTTTGAAACGGAGGAGTCTCCCCTTTTTGACAAGGCCTTCCTGAAAGGGTTTCTTGGCCATGGATCATGACCACACTGCAATCCATGGCCAGGAAACACTATTAGGTGCCAGGAGTTTCATCTGTGGGATTCAGCCGTCATGGAAGTGGGTCACCCCCCTGCATGGGCATTTATTTGGTTAAAAAAAGTTGGTTTTCCAATGGGGTGCGATCATTTGCAGAGGTAAAATATTTTGTGAAAAAGAAAAAAAGGCAGTGAAATTGACAGGGATTTGTCCCTCCTGCTCACAGGCTGGCCCTCTGTGGTGGCTAGTTTTTTTCTATACATGTGTGGTTTCCCTGGGAGCCATGATCACCACCCAAGGAAACCACACATCTATAAAAAAAATATGTATATATATATATATATATATATATATATATATATATTTTTTATTAATTTATTTGGTTTTCACTGAAAAATCAAAGGTTACATGGATGTTGTAGTTAGGTTCTGCATTTACTTGCACAAAACCGTAGGAATTCAGCAGTTATAGTTATGGTTAACCCAACTAACTATAACTCATGCCCTAACCATGTTCAGTTTTCTTATCAAGAAATATATTGCAAATGTAACAGTGACAATACCAATGATCGCAAGGAAGGTGTCATCAATAATGTAATATGTGGGGTAATTAGCTGTGCATAGCGAAGGCATGAGTTATATTTTCCTTAGAGCATGAGCTATAGTTGCTTGAGTTAACCATAATTCTAACTGCTAAATTTCAATTTTTTTGTGCAAGTAAATTAACTTAACTATAACGTCCTTGTAACCATTTGTTTTTTTCAGTGAATTTCTATGTTTTTTTAGTGCACAAGTATATTAATCTAATCTGTGCCCAGAAGCCAACCCTCCATCGTGCACGTAAATCCAAGTTGTGCACAGCCTTAGGTTGGACTTGGAAGCAGTGGGTGTTTTTTTTTTTTTTCATTTTTTCTCTGGATCCACAAATCCACCCATGGATTTACACCGGGGATCACGATGAGCCCCACAGATGGATCTGCAGATCTTGGCAAATGACAAAAAATTATTTGTGGGCATATACTGGCCATTACTTACTCTTTAGCCACATCCTATTTTTTTACCAGGGGGTCAGAGAATCTCTACCCTGACCCCTTCATAGGCATTGCTCCCCAGGTTTCAGCCACAGGACCCTTTCCCGATACAATAAAATGATGGCCATAACTTTCCCTGTCAGGTTGAGGCCAGCAAATTAGCTTCTACAGTAGCTTTGCCACATGGATCCATGTATCAACCAGCGGAGGATCCACAGAGGATTCATGTCCCTAGATGCCTATAGTTTTTGCACTTTCAACCCTTCAAAACTACTCAGCGGATTTATACCAGATCACGCTTTCTGGACCAACAACTGGCTTCCTGCCAAATTTGGTGTAATTCCCTACAGCAATTCGGGCTGTAGTCTTGTTCAAAATCCCTATGGGAACATGCATGTGGAAACATGTTTTGGGATCCCCTCTTTTCTTTGCCCCTGCTTGACGGATCACCCCAAAACTTTCAACACACCACCTGAACTGAATAAAGTATGCGTTTTGAAAATCTCATGAAGATTCGTCGTGATGCTGAAGTTATTGGCAAAACAAATATATATATATATATATATCTATAATAATTATTTTAAATATATATATATATTACAAATTAAGCCTCTCTCTCTCTCTCCTCTCTCTCTCTCTCTCTCTCTCTCACTCTCTTTCTCTCTATATATATATCTATATATCTATATATCTATATATATAGATATATAGATAGATATATATAGATATATAGCTATACATCTAACCATGCAATATATAGATATATAGATAGATATGTATATATATATATATAAATAGAGAGAGAGAGAGCTGTAAATGTAAATACATGTGTGGTTTCACTGGGGGCGCGATTGGTCCCCAGGGAAACCACACATATATAATAAAAAAACGTGATCTCCATATATGTGTATATAAATCCTTGATTTAATCAGTGATGTCACTGACGATGTCATGAGTAATTATTAAATACAAGCGAGGGACAGGGAGATTACTGGTCCAGTGCACGGTCTCCCAAATGTACCTGTTATATAGAAAAGTACACTGTTCCAAAAGACAACAAACCTATTTACTATATAGGAAGATAGCGGCGAAGATATATAATTAATATCAGGAGAGCCCTCAAGCACCCAATAGGGTGACAGGTATCATCATTGGGCTGTCTCCTCGTATGACCAGTGCTGCAATGTCTGGCGGACCACCCAGAAGTTGGGATGGTACTCAACCGAAGGCAATTCGCCAAGTGGAGGTCTGGAACGAAAACTGACTAAGAGGATAGAGAAGGGTGTGTGAGTGAAGGAGAGTGTAAGCAATTTAAAATTAGCTCTGAGTCTAAAACATCACTTTAATGAATCAGAAAAAAGGTTCAGGCCAAAATTAAAAACATTCAGAGTCTTAGTGGGAATAATGTCCCGCTATACTCTATAAAGAAGGAAGGGTAGTATGCCTAATCCTGTCTATTTGTGGTCAACATGTTTCGCGTCTTTCTTTGGTCAATAAATGATCCCGTGACGCTTCGTCAGGACCCAGAAAAATATTTCTCCTATTCAAAAAATTAGGAAGTGCTAGAATGTCACTTACAAGCTGAAGACAAAATTGTCAAAGTCAGTTGGTCAATCAGTCGCCCTGCATGGAAGTGAAAGACAAGTAAAAATTAGTGCCAACGTGCAAATAAGCATAAAAAATTATGCAATCACAGTAAATCCAACCCCAAAGTGCCACATGTAAAAATAAATGGAAGGGCTTACCATCCCATATTCGGGATTGAGCTTCCTAGGACCGCGCTAGCCTCAACCAAGGAGGTATTACTAGGCATGGAAACAACATAGTGACAAACAACTGCACGTCAATATGTACAAATTAGCAGGTCATGGAGGAAGCACCAAAAACATAAATTTGAGATAGTCACATCATTCATGAAAAATAATTAATAATGTCAGAAGATCAAACATTAATCAATAGAAACTATAGCCTAAAATAAAAAGTCAAATTCCTATACGAGTTTAATCTCAACATAAAATGTAGGTATTGGGTCCCAGGGAAAAACTTAGGACCCTGTGCATGGAGGAGAACTCACTCAGGAAGAAACGAGATGGCAATGGCAAAGTAAAAAAGGATTACCTAATAGGCTGTAAAAAGCCTATGGGGGTGATTCTGACCTCGGCGGTAAAATGCCCTTACCGCCGGTCAGAAGACCGCCATAACACCGCCGCGGCCGCGGTCAACCGCCACGGTCATTCTGACCCATAACGGCCAAACCTCCAAAAATCCGTCCTCCACTGCAGCCCGCCACATCGGCGGGCAGCGATAAACTGGAGATGACCAAACCTCCACCGTCACGCCAACAGAAATACGCCCATGTCATTACGACCCACGAATCCACACGGCGGTCATTCAAACGCGGTATTCCATTGGCGCTACACACCGCCGCGGTCAGAATACACACACATCACCAAAACACAGCCACATTGGACAATTTGAAAAACACACACCTGATACACATACACACACCACTCCCACACAATCAACCAACTATAAAACACACACCCACATCACCCACAAACCCCTGCGACCCCAAATACTGAGAGAAGGAGAGAGAGACACAGCAGACAATCCAAAGGAAGACACACTGAGGCACACTACACCATCACACACACCACATAGTAGCACAAAGCACCACTCACCAACACACGCCTCATCACATACACCACCCCACACCTCACCCACACCACCCCATGGCACCCCAAAGGCATCCACGATTTTCGGACCAAGAACTCCGGGTCATGGTGGAGGAAATCCTAAGAGTGGAACCCCAGCTCTTCGGCTCGCATGTGCAGCACACCAGTATAGCCAGGAAGGCGGAGCTATGGCAGCGGATCGTGGACAGGGTCAACGCGGTGGGACAGCATCCCAGGAATAGGGAGGACATCCGCAAAAGATGGAACGACCTACGGGGGAAGGTCCGGTCGATGGTCTCGAGGCACAACATCGCGGTCCAGAAGACTGGCGGCGGACCCCCACCCACCCCTCCCGAATTTACATCGTGGGAACAAGACGTCTTGACCATCCTGCATCCTCAGGGCCTCGCAGGAGTAGCCGGAGGAATGGACTCTGGTAAGTCCCATCTCAACTACTATATCCCCCACACCCCACCAGCATGCCAACCCACACCCCCACCCTCACCCCCAACCCCCCAGCACACATCCTTCCTGACAATGTCTCACCAGCACAACCCACCCATCCCAACACCAACTCCTGCATGCCAACACAAACCATGGGCACCCATCACCTAAGCATGACCACTGCACTAACCCCTCCCCCCCACTAAATACCCTCAAACACCTCCCTCCAGGGAATGCCTGCACTGGGGGACAAGGGCACCAACAACACGCATGCTATTGCACACACAGAAACAATAACCAAACTCTCTTACCCCATGCAGGACCCGAACGACAACACACCAGCCAGGAGGGTCCAGAAGTGTCCATCCCACCACCGGAACAGGCCCACACTGAGGATAGCAGCTCTGTCGACAGTGAACCTGATGACCAGCCCGGACCATCGGGGACCTCTGGGCAGTCGGTTCCCCTCACCCAGACACAGGCCACACCAGACCCGACCCCCTCTGCCGACACCAGCACAGCTCCCACCCAGCGGGCCCATGCCTCTGTCTCTAGGACAGCTCAATCAGCGGTGTGTCTGCCACTACAGGGCACCCAGGCTAACCCGACACCCCAACAACAACAGGGACCTGGGGGCAGTGGGAGCGGGCACACCGGCCAGGGGACAGAGGCCGGGGGAAACCGGGCAGCTCGGAGGGCTGCTGTGCGACAGGGGGGGGAGGAGAGGCCCAGGGAACCCACTCTCCAAGAGGCCCTCACCACCCTCATGGGGGCCTACCACCACTCCCAAGAAACGATGGCGACGGTACTGGCCAGGTTCACTGAGATCCAGGCACAGCAGGAGGAACGCTACATGGGCTTCAGGGAGGAGCTGAGAATCATCGGGACCGCAATGGGGACCATCGTCCTGGCCCTCCACAGGATAGAGGACGCGTTGCGGGACCATGGTGCACCACACAGGGCCCCTGTCACTAGGCCGGACCAGGAACAGCCTACCACCTCCGCCGGCGCTAGTGGACAGGAGGTCCCAACACCACGACAGCCCCCCAGAACCCCACCTCCTGCTGAAGAACAACCACCCCGTAAGAGGAGCCTGAGACCAAAGAAAAAGACAGAGTAGGATGTCAAGACCCCCGCCAGCAGGACATACCCCCTCAAGTCTTCCCACTGTCCCACATTGCCACCCTGTCCAACCATGAACTGCCTATGCTCCATCCTTCCACAGGCAAAAGAACAATGCACCTGTGAGACTGAGAACTGGACTCTGCCATGGATATTCCTCCACCCCCACCCATCACCCTTAGAATCACATGTACCGGTATCTAGCACTGTAAATAAATCACTTTTTGCACACAAACCTGTTTTGAGTCATGCTGTATTATTAACAAAGGGATAACATATTACTGTTCAATTTCTGTCCTGTCAATTAGTCATGACAACATACCAATGTCAATACGCTGTATTTCATGGGCGAACCAAGCAGAAGTCAGGTACTGAGTCAGACAGCACTGAGAAGGGAAGGGAAAGGCATAAATTAATAAAAAACATCTGTGGGGAACTACAGAAAGTATAGATGCAGGAGGCTAGAAGCAATTGTGAAATGGCGTGGGTGATTCTTACCTGGGTGTTACTGGAAATACTGTTGTATCACTCTGTCCCTATTGTCTGTGTCGTCCTCAGAGTCTTCCTCCTCTTCACTCTCCACAGGCTCCACGGCTTCTACAACACCACCATCTGGACCATCCTCCTGCAGGAAAGGCACCTGGCGTCGCAAAGCCAGGTTGTGAAGCATACAGCACGCCACGATGATATGGCACACCTTCTTTGGTGAGTACATTAGGGATCCACCAGTCATATGCAGGCACCTAAACCTGGCCTTCAGGAGGCCAAAGGTTCGCTCAATCACCCTCCTTGTACGCCCATGGGCCTCATTGTAGCGTTCCTCTGCCCTTGTCCGGGGATTCCTTACTGGGGTCAGTAGCCACGGCAGGTTGGGGTAACCAGAGTCACCTATTAGCCACACACGTTGTCTCTGTAGCTGCTCCATCACATAGGGGATGCTGCTATTTCGCATCACATACGCGTCATGCACTGACCCTGGGAACTTGGCATTTACATGGGAGATGTACTGGTCAGCCAAACAGACCACCTGGACATTCATCGAATGATAATTCTTTCTGTTTCGGTACACCTGCTCATCGTCTTTTGGGGGTACCAAAGCCACATGGGTCCCATCAATGGCACCAATGATGTTGGGGATATGTCCAAGGGCATAGAAATCACCCTTCACTGTGGGCAAGTCACCCTCCTCGGGGAAAATGATGTAGCTCCGCATGAGTTTCATCAGGGCAGACAACACTCTGTTCAAAATCTTTGAAAACATAGGCTGAGACATTCCAGATGACATGGCCACTGTGGTCTGGAATGACCCACTGGCCAAAAAATGGAGGACTGACAAAACCTGCACCAGAGGGGGAATCCCTGTGGGTTGGCGGATGGGGGACATCAGGGCTGGCTCCAGCTGGGCACACAGTTCATGGATAGTGGCACGGTCAAGTCGGTATCGAAGGATTATATGGAATTCTTCCATTGTCGACAGGTCCACCAGCGGTCGGTACACGCGAGGATTCCTCCTTCTCATCCCAAGTCCCAGCGGACGGTGCCTAGGAAGGACAACATGGAGCACAGAGTCAGCCAAACCACAGGTACGTACAGACAGCTTGCACAGTTAAAGAATGGCAATGGGTTGAAAGGCGTGTGTGTGTGGCAATGCAAGGCCTAGGCCTGTGTGTCGCAGTCAAAATTAAGCCATGTGGGCCCTTGAAATGGCGTCTGCCTGACCTGTGAAGTGGGACAATGGGATGTGAGGTCACTGCGCTGGCGGGGCACACCGTGGCGGTAGGCGGTCGAAGACCGCGGCGCAAAGCCGCATTGGTTAACATTGAAGCCTATGGGTTTCAGGAGCCAATAACGAAGTGCGCCGGCGGTCACGGTACGCACCGCCGCGGTACGCACCGCTGCGGACGTGACCGCCATTTTCTATCTGCTTAATCACTCGAGACCTGATCATCCACAGGAGAGGACCTATACTGCAAGTGCTGCTGTGACCTCGGTCTGGAAGATACAATGGCTGCTGTGACTGGGGAAAGGGCCCCTGCCTTCACGTCTGAAGAATTGGACAAGCTCGTGGATGGGGTCCTCCCCCAGTATGCGCTACTCTACGGTCCTCCAGACCAACAAGTGAGTACCCCGGGTGCTAATGGAATGGGCTATGCCTGTGTGGATTGGGGTGGATGTAAGTTGGTGGGGTGGGGTGGGGGGCGAATGAGGAGTGCAACGCCCGACAGATGAGAGCATGTGCCAAATGGCAAAGTGGGTGGGGGGGGGGCAATTACATCTAACATGCAGGCCATTGATGATTTCCTCCTTTCCACCCTGTACATGTCTAATAGGTCAGCGCCCATCAGAAGATCGATATTTGGCGTGCCATCGCCAAGGAAGTCCGGACCTTGGGGGTCCACAACAGACGGGGCACCCACTGCCGCAAGAGGTGGGAGGACATCCGCCGCGGAACAAGGAAGACCGCAGAAACACTGCTGGGGATGGCCTCCCGACCTAGGAGGGGTGCCAGTCGCACCATGACCCCCCTGATGTCCCGGATCCTGGCGGTGGCCTACCCTGAATTGGATGGGCGCTTTAAGACATCACAGCAGACACAAGGGGGTGAGTATCAGCACATTCTCCTATCTTTCTGCGCAGTGGAGGCGTCTGGGTGGGGGAGGAGGGCTGTGGGTGACATTAGGCCAGGGCGCTTTCTGTAGTGTAGTCCTCTCCCTTAGGCATGGCCCTGTGCCCCCGGCCCCCACCTCTGTAGGGTGACAAGTACAGCCATTGAAGGTCCAGCATCTCCCATGTGCGCGTTTGACGTCTCTTGGCCTGTTGTCTTAGTCAGTAGTACTGAGTAGTGTACCCCGAATGCGCGGCTTAGTGCATTAGGCACCTGTGTCTGTCCTCTCCGCCAACGGTGTTGACATTGCATGCACTCAACCTGGTCTTCTTTTTTCTCCCCCCACCCTTTCTCTTCATCTTCTTGTGCATGTGTGCATTAGCATCATCAGGCGGAGGAGATATGGCATCGGAGCACGAGGGAGCTGCAGGACACAAGGCCCTGGTGGGCCCAGGAACAGACACCGAGGGCACCAGTGATCCGGAGGGCGAGGGGAGCACCACGACGGGGACCGCTGGTGAGAGCAGCGAAAGCGACACGTCCTCGGATGGGAGCTCCCTAGGGGTGGCGGCAACATCCGTGCCCCCCGCCTCTACAGGTACAGCCACCACCCAGCGCACCAGCCCCGCCCTCCCAGCAGCCCCTCAGTCTTCGCTCCGTGCCGCTTCGCCCAGGAAGGCGCGCGTCTCCTTCGCCCCAGGCACCTCAGCCCCTGCCCCTGTTGCCCCTGCTGCCCTCAGTGCGGAGCTCATTGACCTGGTAAGGACGCTCATTGTTGGGCAGATGACCCTTCTGAATGCCATCCAGGGTGTGCAAAGGGAGGTGCAACAGAGCAATGCGTACCTGGAGGGCATTCATTCGGGTCAGGCTGCCCATCAACAAGCGTTCACTGCTCTGGCCTCAGCACTGACGGCAGCCATTGTCCCTGTTTCCAGCCTCCCTCTTCTGACTGCCTCCAGCCTGTCTCTGTCTCCTGTTCCTCAGCCTATCCCATCCACACCATCAGACCAGCCTGCACACACCTCAACACCCAAGAGCAGCTCATCCAAACACAAGCACCACAGATCCCGCAAACACTCACCCGAGCAACACCCAGATGCAGACATGCCAACAGCCACTGCCACCCCTGTGTCCCCCTCCTCCTCGTCTCCCTCCTCCCTCCCTGTGACGTCTACACTCACACCTGCATGCACCCCAACATCAGCCAGTGCTTCCATCACCACCTCACCCTCCAGTACAGTCCACACTCGTGCAGTCACCACCCCCACTGCCATGTACACGTCCCCTGTGTCCTCTCCCACTGTGTCTGTCACCCCCTCTTCCAAGACACACAAACGCAGGCAGCCACCCACCCAACAGCCATCCACCTCACGACAGCCTACAGCACCAGCACCTTCACCCAATGACAGCACACCTGACTCTCCTACAACCACCTCCTCTACCTCCACTTCCATCTCCACTACTCCTACCCTTTACCTTGGCCCTAAAAAACTTTTCCTGGCTAACCTTAACCTCTTTCCCCCCGATGACCCCCCCATCCATCTTCAAAGAGTCCCAAGAGCACCGCAGCCACCACCAGCCCAGCTTCGGGTGTCACTGTTGTGCCTGGGTTCTGGAGCCCACCCTTTGCCAGCAGTGACACATCGAGCTGCAGCAAGGACACGTCCAGCCCCCCCCCCGGCAAGAGGACCCGCAAAACCAAGGACCGCCGTGCGAGGACTGACAGGGCTGCCCCCAAGGAGCAATGTGCGGCCACTTCACCACCCACACCATCTGGGGGAGGCAAGGGCCCGAGAGCCCGATCAAAGGAGCGGAAGGGCAGCAGGAGCGCGGAGAAGGTGGACCCCACATGCCACATCCCAGCTGGGAAGGAGGACACTAAGGAGGCCAGGAGTCGGTCCCCGAAGGGTCCAGATACGTCACGGTCCGAGGGCGACTGAACAGGGAGTCCAGGCCAGGTCTGGCTCCCTTGACCTGCTGGATGGGCACCGCTGAACAGGGCCCGCGGTGCAGAAGAGCACCGCTGAACAGGGCCCCGCCGTGGAGATAGGCACCGCTGAACAGGGCCCGCGGTGCAGAAGAGCAACGCTGAACAGGGCCCCGCCGTGGAGATAGGCACCGCTGAACAGGGCCCGCGGTGCAGAAGAGCACCGCTCAACAGGGCCCCGCCGTGGAGATAGGCACCGCTGAACAGGGCCCGCGGTGCAGAAGAGCACTGCTCAACAGGGCCCCGCCGTGGAGATAGGCACCGCTGAACAGGGCCCGCGGTGCAGAAGAGCACCGCTGAACAGGGCCCCGCCGTCTCAAGCACCGCTGCGCTGGGCCCTTCCTCTCAAGCACCGCTCCGCTGGGCCCTTCCTCTCAAGCACCGCTCTGCTGGGCCCCGCCGTCTCAAGCACCGCTCCGCTGGGCCCTTCCTCTCAAGCACCGCTCCGCTGGGCCCTTCCTCTCAAGCACCGCTCCGCTGGGCCCTTCCTCTCAAGCACCGCTCCGCTGGGCCCCGCCGTCTCAAGCACCGCTCCGCTGGGCCCCGCCGTCTCAAGCACCGCTCCGCTGAGCCCTTCCTCTCAAGCACCGCTCCGCTGGGCCCCGCCGTCTCAAGCACCGCTCCGCTGGGCCCCGCCGTCTCAAGCACCGCTCCGCTGGGCCCCGCCGTCTCAAGCACCGCTCCGCTGGGCCCTTCCTCTCAAGCACCGCTCCGCTGGGCCCTTCCTCTCAAGCACCGCTCCGCTGGGCCCTTCCTGTCAAGCACCGCTCCGCTGGGCCCCGCCGTCTCAAGCACTGCTCCGCTGGGCCCCGCCGTCTCAAGCACCGCTCCGCTGGGCCCTTCCTCTCAAGCACCGCTCCGCTGGGCCCCGCCGTCTCAAGCACCGCTCCGCTGGGCCCCGCCGTCTCAAGCACCGTTGATGGTTCATTGTGCCCACCATGCCTCCTCCTTGACCAGTGGAGACTGTCATCCACATGATGGACTGTGGCTTTGCACTCCCCAGGATGGTCCAGTGGGCAATCCACCCACTGCAGAGACTTGAGAGACTGTGGCTTTGCACTCCCCAGGATGGCACAGTGGGCAGCCCACCAACTGTAGAGACATTGAGAGACTGTGGCTTTGCACTCCCCAGGATGGCACAGTGGGCAGCCCACCCACTGTAGAGACATTGAGAGACTGTGGCTTTGCACTCCCCAGGTTGGTCCAGTGGGCAGGCCACACACTGTAGAGACATTGAGAGACTGTGGCTTTGCACTCCCCAGGATGGTCCAGTGGGCAATCCACCCACTGCAGAGACTTGAGAGACTGTGCCTTTGCACTCCCCAGGATGGCACAGTGGGCAGCCCACCAACTGTAGAGACATTGAGAGACTGTGGCTTTGCACTCCCCAGGATTGAACAGTGGGCAGGCCACCCACTGTAGAGACATTGAGAGACTGTGGCTTTGCACTCCCCAGGATTGAACAGTGGGCAGCCCACCCACTGTAGAGACATTGAGAGACTGTGGCTTTGCACTCCCAAGGATTGAAAGGTGGGCATGGTGGCTCCTCGTGGATCTGGCGTCGTGGACTCATGTGGCTGTGGTGCCCCCCCCTTCACTTCCCCCTGAGGTGCCTGTAGTTTTTACATCTGATGCCCCTGCAGTGTTCTCTCCAAAGGACTCAGGTCTCCTGTGTGGGCTTTGCCCTTGTTTCTCAAGACTTTGGCCCACGGACATGCTGAATTGGTAGGATGTGCAGGACTTGGTACTTCAGTCATACACTGATGTGTATGTCATTAGTTTTGTTGTGGATATCTTTCATGGTTGTACGCTAATTTTCTGGAGCTTTTTGGTACATAAATATTTATTCCAAATATGATTATGTCCTAGCATTTTTCAGGGGTGTTTGGGTGGTGTCACTGTGACTTGGTGCTCTGCATTGGTGAGTACATGATTGGGGGGGGTCGCATATGTGTGTGCCCGTAACCTTTCGTCCTCCCCCTCCCGTGTGTCGTAGGTGCAGTACTCACCGTTGTCGTCTGCGCCGGACTTCGTACTCGTGGTAGATGAGAAGGTAGACGAGAGCAGGTATGATGTTCAATTCGGGTTCCATGCTGTCCTCCGTCCTCGTGGAGTGCGTAGAGGTGAGCGTTTTCCCGTTCGTAGTCTGTTTCCGCCGTGTTTTTATCGGCGGTGCTCCCGCCCCGGAAAAGGTGGCGGATTGGTGAGTTATGATAGTGTGGGCGGTACATTGTCTGCCGCCTGCCTGTTGGCGGTGACCGCCGCGCTGTTTGTCTGTACCGCCGCGGCGGTCGGAGTGTTAAGTTGGCGGGCTGTGTTGGCGGTTCCCGCCAGGGTCAGAATTCCATTTTTTGGACCGCCAGCCTGTTGGCGGGTTGGCCGCCGCTTTAACACCGACCGCCAGGGTTAGAATCACCCCCTATGTGTCCATGGTCAGTTGTAAATAATCTGGAGAAAATAGCACATACATCCTTATACATATTAAGCTAAAAAAGGGAGGCTCCAGAACCCCCATGCCTCTTCTCAGACTTACTTCTTTTGTCTCCTCAGTCCAGCAGGAACACTTGCCCCGCGCCGCGTGCCTGTAGACACTCGAGCGGCGTCTACGGGCAGTTTAAATATGTATGTAGAGACGCTTCTACTTCCGTCTTGATCCGGAAGCAACCGGCCGGTTGCTTCGGGTCATAGAAATAAAGAAAGGACACTTATTCAGGCCCGTCGGCCATCTTTGAAAGGCAAAAAAGTCAGCGTACATGTACTGAAACTGAAATAATTGTGTCTAAAACCATGGAAACACCCGTCATTGCTGGATCAGTAGTAAATTCATACCGATCATGACAGCACAGGTATAATATCAAGAGAAAGCAATATAATCATCTGATAAGGAAATACATAAATGATATGAAAAATGATAGAAGGGCACAGAGGTGAAGAATGGACACCAAGTGTGCTATAGTGGCGGCCATCTTACCAGTGGTAGTTTTATTCCAAAACAGAAGTGTCTGCAATGCCAGGATGAACTTAGAAATCAAGAGTAAGCAATCCAATTGTAATCACCCAACCAAACATATGGCTCATTACTACACTCAAAAATATGGATATTAAGCTCACTTCCATGGGAGGGGAGTCCGAGTCCACAAACAACTCAGAAACCAAGTGTCCCCACCAGGTGAGGATAGTATGATTATTATAGTCTTAAGTCATAATGCGATACATAAGTCATCAGAGGTCCTGGGGTAGCAAGAAAACAACGATTGGTGGTAAGCAAAAAAAAAAATATATAGTCTTGTTTTGAAACTGTAGTCACGTTCTAGAGTGTCAAAGAATTCCAAGGAATTTCATCATTTAGACCTTTACTATAGGTCTTAAGTCTGAACACCCATCTTTGTTCAATTTTAAATAAAAAGTTGGGATCGTTACTATTGTATCTCGGTACCTGTAATACAATCCACCACATGTCATCAGGACCATGTTTAGCTTCTAGAAAATGTGAGCTAAGTTTCGTTGTGATGCAGGAGCATCTAATATTGCTCCGGTGTTCATTGATACGCTGTTTTACGGGGCGAGTTGTCATCCCAATATATTTCAAATCACAAGGACAGGAGATCAAGTAAATACATTGGCGTGTATTACAATTGGTATGCTTGTTCAAATGCCAGGTACCAAAATGATCAAGGTCTATTCTGTCTATGCGCTTAGTGAGAGGACAGACATTACAAGAGCCACACGGGTGATGCCCTATGACCGGAGGCAAGTTCCACAGAGTAGTTTGTTTAAC
Source organism: Pleurodeles waltl (assembly GCF_031143425.1). NCBI lineage: Eukaryota > Metazoa > Chordata > Amphibia > Caudata > Salamandridae > Pleurodeles > Pleurodeles waltl. The sequence goes on along the minus strand of NC_090444.1, from coordinate 342,868,507 downwards.
CGAGTCACAATGTAGGCAAGGGCGAGTATGGACAATTAAATCTCGTATATTAGGAGATCTTTTAAAAGCAAACAGGGGCCTCGGGATCGGAATACCTCCACTCTGTAGGATATTTCAACGTTTGTTAATGAGTTTCTTAATAGAGTTGGACAGCGGGGTGTACGTGGAAACACGTCAGTCGATTTTCCGATTCTTTAAGTACAGGTGCCAGTAGAGCGTCTCTATGATTATTACGAGCTCTTTTGTAGGCAGGATTAATGATCTTTTTAGGATAGCGTTGATCAATGAGTTTCTGTTTAAGATCAAGGGACTGAATGTCAAAAGCTTGGATTGAGCTGCAGTTACGACGTAACCTTAGAAATTGGCCAAAAGGTAAGTTATCACGCAGGGCCTTAGGGTGATGGCTGTCATACAAAAGTAAACTATTACGATCAGTACTTTTGTGGAAGGTGTTGGTAGTGAGTTTGCCGTTGTCTATCTTGATCACAAGGTCCAGGACGGAGACTTGTGTAGAAGAAGAGTGTGCAGTAAATCTCAAAAATGGGTCCAAGGTGTTGACCCAGTGAGTGAAGTTGTCTATATCCTCATATGACCCATTCCAGATAATGAGAATATCATCAATGTACTTCCGCCACAGTGTGATGTTGTCGTGAAAAGGATTGGATGGTTGTAATATAAACAATCTCTCAAAATTATACATATACAAACAGGCCAAACTAGGTGCAAACGTGCTGCCCATTGATGTCCCTTGAATCTGATGGAACAGGGAATCTTCAAATTGAAAAAAGTTCCTTTTCATAGCTAATGTTGAACATTGCATCACAAAGTGGACCGGGGTAGGAGATGACCATGAACTTGCAAGGCGAGCAGACTCCACCACTTGTAAAGTGGCCTCCTGCGGAATATTGGTATATAAAGCCTCTACATTCAGAGTGATGAGGGCTTGCACTTGGGTGTTGGAGCTGATGTTTTCAATCAGGTTCAGGACGTGTGTTGTGTCCTTGAAGAAAGTGCTAGAATCTTTCACCAAAGGTTGGAGAAAAAAATCACAAAAAACAGACAGAGGTTCTAACACTGAACCAATGCCTGATACAATGGGTCGCCCTGGAGCGGGAAAAGTACCTTTGTGTATCTTGGGCAAGCAGTAGAAATATGGAGTACGAGGATGTGCTGTGTCGAGGAACTCAGCTTCTTTAGGGGAGATCCACAAGTTACTCCGGGCTTCTTCAATCATACTCCTGATTTTTGTTTGAAGATCATTAGTAGGGTCACGAGCGAGGGGGGCATAATGAGTCATATCACTCAGAAGACGTAGGCATTCTTGCCTATAGTCTGAGGTGTTCATAATTACAATCGCACCTCCCTTGTCTGCTGGCTTAATCACTATTGATTGATCCAAAGATAGATCTTTCAAGGCCTTCCTCTCTGTAGATGGTAGATTCATAAATGGCCTCTTAGGGCGGATTGAATCAAGATCCGCCATCACAGCTTTCTCAAAAGCCAGTACCTCAATTGGAAGAGAGTGTGGTGGAGGAACTAAAGTGGAAGGTTTCCTTAGACCAGTGTCATCACTCCCGGATGTCACAGGACTATCCAAAAAGACAAAATGAAGTCATATTTTCATAAAGAACTGGGAGAGATCAGAGTTCAGACGGAAAGGATCCTCAGAAGGTGTCGGGACAAAACCTAGGCCTTTATTCAAGGCTGCTGATTCATATGTTTAGAGTCGTCTATCGGATAAGTTAACCACTAGGTCCTCGGTGGGGGGTTCATGCACTGACTCCGAGTGACCATTTGTGGTTCTTCTCTGTAACAATGGACCCGTCTGCCTCTGCCTCTGCCTCTCCTTCTGCCTCTTCCTCTGCCCTGGCCGCGGTCTAAAAAAGGCACATAAGGTAACATAGGGCGAGGTTGAAAGAAGGGGTAAGGCGGTTGCCAAAAAAATGGTTGATTATGAGGGTATTGTGGTTGGTTATAAAGGGGTGGTTGCATACTATCATCAGTGCCCCATCCATCAGATGAAGAACTGCTGCTGTAATTGCGAGTTTTTTTGTTGGACACAGTGGATTCATCGGATGAACGTGATTGAGCATCAGCATCATAATTTTCCTTGATATAGGGATATACTTTCTCTCGATCGAACCTCCTGATATCTTTTTGCAATTTTGAGATTTTCTGTTGAGTCAGAAACTCTTTCGTCTCATGGAGTTCTGTATTGATTTCAAGGAGGCGGCTCTTAAATGATGATAACGTGATTGTCGTTTTTATGGTGCTCTCAATGCAATTCATTTGTACCATAATGGATTCTGCTAAACGTTTTGAGGAGTTAATGATCAGAACTAGCCAATCTCTGGTACATTTCCATGCGATCTGCGCCCAATCTTTTCTGAACGCCAGATCGTGTAGGAAAATCCTGGGCATGTTGGAAACCAGGAGGCCATTGGGAGCAATATTTGCTCTTAGATATTCAGTCATTATGGTGCCATGCATTATGGTCTTAATTAGATCACGTTTTAAAGAGGAAAGTTTATCCAAGTCCTCTTTGAGACTTCCCGTGGGGTTAGAGCCATCATTGTTAAGGATCGTGGATACTATCTCGTCATCGAAACTGAGACCTTGGAAGTTCTCCATAGTCAATGGTCAAAAGGGGATAGAGAAGTTCTTAATTGGAACCCGTATACGTCCCACAGCAAACCTGCTGTTCTGAACTATTAAATACAAGCGAGGGACAGGGAGATTACTGGTCCAGTGCACGGTCCCCCAAATTTACCTATTATATAGAATAGTAAATAGGTATGTTGTCTTTTGGAACAGTGTACTTTTCTATATAACAGATGTCATGAGTAATACAATATTTGAGGTCAGAAGAAGTGCATTATGGGGGAGCAAATTATTGTTAGCTGAAGTAACTGTAACTGCTGAATTTCACTGGTTGTGTACGTCTGAAATGTGAGCCTAACTATAACTTCCCAGTAACCATTGTTTTTTCATTGAATTTCTATTTTTTTATTCTATTTTATTCTATTGCCTAACTATAAAGCCCCTGTTACCTTTGTTATTTTCAGTGAATTTCTAGGGTTTTTTCGTTACTCTATGTCAGTCCAACCACCACTGCGCACAGCCTCTCGCCTTGTGCAGCGACAGTTGCCCGCAAGGTCTATAACCATGCAATTCTGCACTGTGCACCGTCTTCAGCTGTGTGCAGTGGGGATTGGCTAAAGAGCCTGGCAGGTGGCTGTGCCCTGCAGCCAACCCCTATAACCACCCAACACCACACCACACTGCACACAGCCTCCAGCCGTGTGCAGCGGCGGTTGCAAGCAATGCCTGACCTGTGCCCAGACCCAACGGCGAACCCCTAAAATGACCCAAAACCGTGCTGCTTGCAGCCTTTAGCAGTGCACAGCAGGGGTTAACCACAAGGCTGGCCTGTGACCAGGACCTGTGGCTAACCCCTATAACCACCCAACCATGCACTGTGCATGGCCCACAGCTGTGCACATGTGCGCTTGGCTGCCACACCTGGCCTGCGCCCCCTCCCACTCTGATCTCAGCCCCAGGGACCCCCATCTCCCAGAGACCAGCCTAAATATTTTTTTTTTTTAGGGAAGGGGCCAAACAGCCCCCCTCCCTAGGCCGATCATGAGCCTGGTGACCTCATCCCCGGGGCCTGGCCTAATAGATGATTTTTTTTGGGGGGGTGTGAGTGCGACCCTCCTCCCCATGCCAATCTCAGCCATGTGACTCCCTCCCCAGAGCCTGGCCTAATTATTTTTATTTTTTTGGATAGGGGGCCAGTGTATACTCTTCCCAGGGCTGATATCAGCCCAGAGGACCACATCTCCCAGGGCCTGGCCTAATTATTAGTATTGTTTTTTGGGGAGAAGGGTGGCATTGCCCCCTCCCCAGGGTTGATCTCTGGCCTGGGGACCCCATCCCTCGATGCCCAGCCTAATTATTAATTTTCTTTTGGGAGAGGTGCCTGGCCCTCTCCCTAGGTCTGATCTAAGTCCAGGGGGCCCCATGGCCTGGGGCCTGGCCTAATTATTGATTTTTTGGGGGGAGAGGGCTGCGTGATCCCCCACCCCTCAGACAATCTTGGCCCCGGGGCCCAGCCATTTGAGCTATGTGCCCTCTAATGCACCCAGTCACCATGTTGGAGACAATGGGGGGTCTGAAGGCCCCGCAATCCCAGCCGGCTCCCCACCTCCTGTGAGAGCCGGCACTGCTATCACAGTGAAAGAGCTGCTAAAGCAGCTTCCTCTCTGTGAGATCAGCTTCCTCTGTTTCCCTGCCAGCATCTCAGTGGGCAGGGAAACAGAGGAAACCTATGCTCGCATAAAGTGAGAGCTGTTTCACAGCTCTCACTTCATCTGACCAGAGTGTTTGCTGTGCCTTGGCGGGAGCTGTCAGCAAGTCACAGCCAGCAGCTATAGCTGGGGGTGGGCACCCGGGGACATAGCAGGAGCCGGACTTGGGGGGGTGATCCCCAGGGCCATCAGTAGCTCCTTGAGGGGGGCTACACGCCCCCCATGCAACAATAGTAGCCCCCGGAAGGTGGTGGTCTACGGGGTCTGAGGGTTCGCATCTGACTCCCTATGTCTTTTTGAATTAGCTCCAGGGAAATAGTGGTCCCAAGGCTGCAGGGTGGCGGGCACCCCTGTGTTTGATTTTTTTAAAGGCCCGGGGATGTGGCGGTCCCCGGGACTGTGGGAGGTCCTCGAGGCTACAGGATGGGCCGGACGCCCCCCTGCGTGTGATTTGTTTGAAGCGATAAGAAGGTGTCAGTACCTGGGGCTGCAGGGGTGCTGCACGGCTCCCCCACACCCCTGCATACCATATTACATCTCCCCTGAGGAGGTGGCGGTCCCCGGGCTGCTGGGATGCCACACGACTCCCCTGCACAAAACAGAATCTTTGCCCCGGGGGGATGGCGGTGCCTGGGCTTTGTGAAGCCCATGAGAGGGCCTCACGGACCCCTCTCCTTATTTCTTGTATGCCCCTACATCTTGGACCACCTGGGAGCTTAATGAAACGGATGTGGAACCACCCATTTAAAAGAAAATGTTTGAAAAATCAGTCGACCGGGATCCACTGATTTCTCTGACGCTTTAAAAAAAATGCATTTAAGCCCCTGTGGGGTCCAGCACCAGAGCTAAGGGGTCAGGGTGTTCTTACCCTTTTCTTTTTCTTTTTATTAGGTTTTATCTGGAATTCGACTGAAGGCGAGTCCTAAGATGGCTGCCAACAATCCCTGCTTGAAGTGTTAGTAGTCAATCATCTATCTGCACGGGGACCTTCAGATCAGAGGAGGATCCACATCCCTATATAGCTTTATTATTTAAACTTGAATTGCTTCAAATCTTCTAAAAGGATTTACACCAAATCACAAAAAGTGTGCTTTCAGGACAAAGGCCTAGCTTTCCACCAAATTTGGTGTGTTTCTGTTCTGCGGTTCAGGCTGTAGTCATGTTCAAAATATTGGAAAATCTAATTTACTTTGAATGGGGAAAAAGTGTTTTGGGACCCCCTTCCTTTCGGCCCCCGCTTGACAGATCATCCCAAAGCTTTTTAGAAAGCAGCTTGACTGATCAAAGTATGCGTTTTGAAACTTTCATGAAGACTTGTCAAGCGGCACCAAAGTTATTGGCAAAATAAAAAAACGTTCTGTCTATGGTAAAAAAAGTCTTAACTATAACTACCTAGTGGTGACTACCACTAGGTAATATATAGAAAAAGCATTTTTTTGACTTGCCTATTTATTTGGCACCGTTTGACTAATCTTCATGAAATTTTCCAAAACAACGTATTATGGTGATTTTTGTTGCGCATTTAAAGTTTCAGGGTAATCCATCAAGCAGGGGCTGAGAAAAAGGTGGTTAAAAACACATGTGTTTCCCATCTTAATTTCCACCTTTGAACATGACTACAAACTGAACCACTGGATGGAATTACACCAAATTTGGCAGAAAGCTAGATTCCAGTATGCAGATTGTGCTTTTGCTTATTTGATGCAAATCCTTTCAGTAGTTTTTGACGTATTAAAGGGAAAATACATTTTTATATCTTTGGCCATGGCAACGTCGTGATTATTTTGCAAATAAATCATGAGCATTTGTGAATGTTGCGAATGCGCGTGTGTAGGAAAAAGGAAAAAGGGCTGATTGCAGTGGCCCCCTAACATTTTGTCCCCATTTTTTACTTTTTGATGGTGTTTTCCTGACTTTGATGGTGCCCTGGGGACCAGTCCCAGGGCCTGTGCAAAATGAGTATGCAAATTAGGCTAATTATAACTGGATACGTCAACCCACCTATAAATCCCTAGTATATGGTAGGGCATGTAGGTTTAGGGACCACAGCATAGGTAGTGCACCCATAGGTGCACTGCTGAGGTGACCAGGGTCATTTTAACCCCTTGGCTGCCAGGCCTTTTTCCTGTCCTGTGCCGAGCCTTTTTTAGCTATTTGGGGTGGTACGCCCTTAGTCCCTCATAACGTTTTGTCCACATAAGCTATAAAATGTATGTCCTTTTTTCCAACATCCTAGGAATTCTAAAGGTACCCAGAGTTTTTGGGTTCCCCTGGAGGAATCAAGCAATAAGCCAAAATACAGCTAAAATTTTTATTTTTTTTCAAAACAATTGGAAAAAAGGGCTACAGAAGAAAGAGTGTGTTTCCTTGTAAATGGCATCAACAAAGGGTTTATGGTGCTAAAATCACTATCTTCCCAGCTTTCAGGAACAGGCAGACCTGAATCAGAAAAACACATTTTTCAACGCAATTTTGGCATTTTACTGGGACATACCCAATTTTTACTATTTTTTTGTGTGCTTTTAGCCTCCTTCCAGTTAGTGACAGGAATGTGTGAGAAATGTGTGAGAAATCAATGGTGGATTCCGGACAGCTAAAAATTGCTGAAAAGTAGACCAAATTCTGACTTCTGCAAGGACTCATTTAGGTAGATACTGCAAAGTTTTCCAACAGACAATAACAGCTGAAATAAAAAATAAAAAATGAAATTGAGCTGAAAAAAAGCCATTTCTGTCCACGTTTTCTTTTGTAACTTTTACCTGCTATGGCAGATTTTTAAAAGCAATATATTGTTACATCTACTAGACTCTTTTGGATGCTGAGCTCCACCTTGCAATGGGTTTTCATTGTATACCAGGTATACAACAATTAATTGGTAAAATATAAAGAGTGAAAAATAGGTATCAAGGAAACCTTTGTATTTCCAAAATGGGTAAGATAAGGTGTTGAGAAGCAGTGGTTATTTGCACATATCTGAATTCGGGGGTCAAAATACTAGCATGTGAATTACAGGGCATTTCTCAAATGCACTTCTTTCTTACACACTGCCTTACATTTGGAACGAATAAATGAAGAGAAAGACAAGTGGCAATAACACTTGTTCTTCTGTTATGTGTTTCCCCAAGTCTCCAGATAAAAATGATACCTCACTTGTGTGGGTGGGCCTAGTGCCCGTGATAGGTAACGCCCCCCAAAAAAACCATTGACATATCTCATTTTGACATTGAAATCTGACGTATTGCTAACTAGTCCCGGGGCATGTGGTCTGTATAAAATGTGTATGCAAATTAAGCTCATTATAATTGGCTATGTCAACCTACCTATAAGTCCTTAGTATATGGTAGGGCATGTAGTTTTAGGGACCCCAGTTTAGGTAGTGCACCTATAGGTGCACTGCTGAGGTGCCCAGAGTCATTTTGAAAGGCAGGCCTGCCTTGCTGGCTGCTTTTAAACTAAATGTGTATGTAAATTTGACTTTGGAATGAAAAGTACTTCCAAAGTCTTTATATATCTTATTGTTACATATAAGTCACCCCTAAGGTGTGTCCTATCTGCCCCTAGGTTTGGGTGCCATGTAACTATAAGCAAGGACCTTGTGAGGTAAAATAGCCAAATTAGTTTTCCCTCACTGTAGTATATGGTCTCCATAGGCTAAAATAGGGAGACTTTATTTTAATTAACAAAGTCCCAATAAGTGTCATATACCTTGAATTTGGTATCAAAATAATTGTTATAATAAAATCCCACATCTCGCTATTGTTAGATTTAACATAACTAGTTCAGGTAAAGAGTTTTAAAACTCTACTTGAAAGTTGCGAACTTCAGCTCTGTAGTGCCCTTCTCTGATTGGCCAGCCTCTGGCAGCCTTGATGAGGTGTGAAGTAACCAGGGCTGAACAGAAAAGATGTGCCTGTGGGAGGAGATCTGCCTTAGCAGATGGTGAAACAGGATGGGGGAGAGATGCCAAACTGGTCTTCAAAGGCAGAGAAGGACATTTGGAGCAGCTCAGGACCTCCCCCATTTCCTGCAACCCCAGATAACTAGGTACCCTGTTGATTAGATGAGGAGACAGGTGTGTTTAGGATTTTTAGCCACACCAGCGGTTTGGCTCAGCCAGACCTAACTTCCAAAAATAATTTTCAACCATGTTGGGTTTTGAAGAATGTTGCTCCCTGGGAGCCTGCCTGTGATTGGACAACCAGGACACCCTGTTTTCCAAACAGGAGCAAGGATAAATATGGCACAGCTGCACCCACACCTGAGATCCCTACAAGGAACAAGACAAAGAAGAAGAAGAAGAAGAAGGACTGTCCTGCTGGACTCCTGACCTGCACCTGGACACTGCACTCTGAAAGACTACACCAGCTGCACACTTGGGCTTGACCACTGAAAGGACTTTGCATATCTTCTACTGCTTCGACAAGGGACTCTCTATTTGCTAGAGGTACATGGCAGCTGCCCAGAGTCCCCTGCATCAAGTCCTGCAAGCAGAGCCCAGCTCAGCTTTGTCCAGTGGCCATCTGAGGATTCTGACCAGTTGCATTCTGCGAATTGTAGTCCCAACTCCCAAGGAGCAACTCAGAGCTTCTGGAATCCTGGATCAAGTTGTGGACACTTCAAGGACCCAAAAAGAACTTCTGGAAGAAGATCAAGAAGTTTGGAGAAGTTTGCAGAAACTTTGGAAAAAATCTCCATAAGGTGACCAACCCATCAACAAGAGTCAAGCCGACGATGTTCAACCACGACTCAGCATGAAATTCAGGATCATTCTGCTGAAGCTCCGGAGCTTTTCCCTGTCAATGAGACTCCCAAAAGTTGACAGGGACACTGCACTGAAGCAAGTCGCCGTGGTCACATCGCAGTCTGACCTGAAGAGGAGTCTCATCCGACAATGAGAGAAAAACCTCCATAAACTTTCTAAGTGTGAAGGTAAATATTTGATTGAGGCCTCCTGCTCAGTGTTTCAGAGCAGAACTTCAATGTGATCAGCCTCAGTTTTGACTTTGCCCCAGTTAAGTGCGACCAGATGTTCACAGTTGGTGCTTTATGTGAAATCATTTTTTTTCAGTTCAGTTCAGTTCAAAAAACTTTATTCGGCAAATACAGAATAGCCATAAAAGTACAAAAATAAATAGATAAAACATTCAACACAGTCCCATCCAGGATTGTAGTGTCAATTATCATAAAAATTAAAAACAATTAAACCGGACCAAACAGCATTTACAAGTATTCATATCCAGATTGTGCAAAAGCTAAACAGGAGGCTTTTCCTAACATAAATGGCATTTAAAATATATAGTGGCACCTTATACACACTTGGGAATTGTTTAAGTGAAAAAGAAATTCCAGTGCAACCATATGTGTTCTTATAGTCAATAAAAAGGGGCTTGAGGTAAAAAATCGTAAGGTGTGTATACAATTTACAAAATATTATAAAGTGCAGGGTGCTCTGTTTATTAACCCCATCACTGGGCAACATATGTGGACAGGACCTCATCCTGGGGAACATTACTAGAGGATGCACTATTCCCAATCTGAGTCTTGTCAGGACCAACCAATGCTCTATATTAGTGACGCTTGCTAGATATCCTTCTCTACTTACCCCTTGAGAAAAGAACATGTATATACCAACTATAGATTTTGTCATTTCGATGGGTTTCCTGCCATCAAGCCCGTAAAGCAGGAAAGTAAATACATTTCTTTGGGAGTGTCACCACTTGTTCTGGGTCCAAATGTATGGTTATATTGAACAGAGTTTTGAAAGAAGAGTCAATATAGGCAAGCCAGGGGATAAATAAGGCACTATCCAATTTTAAACAATCTAGGATGAGTTGTTTGGTAAAATATTTTCGTCTTTGGACCAGATACTGTGCCATAGGAGCAAGGGGCTCTGCTACAACACGTCTTCCAGAAACTGGAGGCCCACCTCCTGATGTACAATCCAGTTGGATGTGGAGGTAGGTAAACATAACAGCTGTTTTAAAAAACAATTTTCCTCTATTTGCAGGGAAGTAGCATGGCACCACACTCCAGCTCCGTAAACTACCATACATAGAACTATGGCACTATAAATATCCACTGTGGGGGTTATAGGACGATTCCCCAATTTACTGGCAAATCTAGAGATAGAATATGAGTTCCTTCGTAATGTATCCCTACCCGAGTGGATAGGCTTTTTCCATGATCCAGTACTTGTAAACAGAACACCCAGATAGCTGAATGAACTAACAGTAATAATTTCCATATTCTGTAACTAAAACCTCCTACATTTCTTTGCCTTTTGTCTACAGGCCATAGTAAAGGTTTTAGATTTGTTGATCACCATACCCTTAGATGTCATACATTGCTGAAAGATCAAGTCTAGAGATCAAAACTGTATCGTCTGCATATAGTAACACAGATATAGGGCACCCTGCCACGTAAGGTGGGTCCACCTGAATAGCCTGCAGGAAGTTATCCACCCCATTAATGAATAATGAGAATAATAACAGTGCAAGGACACAGCCTTGCCGAATGCCTCTTCCAATCTTAAAAGGGGTGGTGCATTCTCCCATTGGCCCAAAGTAGACTTTACATGTTAGGTTTTTGTATAAACGGGCCAGGAAATCAATAATATACCTTGGTACAACCAATTCTAATAATGTAGGCCACAGAAGGGCATGCTCTACTAGGTCAAAGGCACTGCTGACATCAGGAAAACAGAGATATAGTGCCCCTGTTTTAGCCTTCGTATATTTCCCTATCAGCAGGTCAAGATTAACACATTGCTCAATAGTTCCTAGGCCTTTCCTAAAACCAAACTGGACAGGAGAGCAGATAATATTATCCAATGCCCATTCATTGAGTCTTGCCAGTATAACCCTACATCGGACTTTCACAGATGAGTCCAGCAATGATAATGGGAGATAATTTTTGTTTCTGATTTATCTCCTTTCTTACGTATAGGTACGATAATGGAAGAAGTCCAAGACATCGGGATATCTCCGGTTATTACTGTATTAGACACCCTAGTCAAGATAAGTGCCCAAAGATTACTATTAGATTTAAAAAAATCCACCGGTATCCCACCTGGGTCTGGGGCCCTGCTCCCAGCACTAGCTAGAATAGCCAAAAGAACCTCATCTATAGTAATATTTAAATTACTAGGCCACCCATTCCCCAGCTCCTGTTGTCCGACTATATCTGCTGCCCCTTTCTTTTGCTTAGAAACCTCAGAAAAGTGGTCCACCCCAGCTACACAGGACACACTATTGTCTACTTCAGGAGATGCCCCATCGGACAAAAAAGGGTAATTTACTTTATCCCAGAACACTTTATTGTTGTTTATTTCTGTAGCCAGGGCTAGTTTTGACTAGGTCTCTTTCCTCAACTGTTTCTTCCTTCACTCCAAGGCCTCCCTGTATTTGCCATGCAATGACCTAATTGCCACTGGACCTCTAGGTGATATGTAGAGAGCTGTCATGAGGAGCCCCCTTGCTTTAGTGCACACATGGTCAAACCAACCTTGTTTCCTCTCAGTCTGCCTGGCTTTTGGTTGGCATGTCAGAAGAACCTTAATATAGAAAATAACATGATTAAAGCAGCTCAACAACAATAGAGGTTCAATTTTGTCTTGCAAACAGTAGTTAAGTTCAGGCCGACACCCCCTGCAATATTCTGTAGTACGCCCCGGCTCAATATCTTTCCATTTCCGTCTCACACCATTAATTCTGTATGCTTTAACCTGGTTCATGATTGTATGAGCCATGCACTTTGGGCCCCACAATACGGTTGGAAGGACAATCGGATCATGGTCCCTCAATGATGATTGAACAATATGGGGAGTATCACATACATTATTGGTGAACAAAGACACTACGATGTGATCGATAATGGATGAGGAGTTAGTACGTCTAAAGAATGGCAACCCCTCCCCATTATCTCCATGTTTCCATCTCAATAACATCAAATCATGTTTAGATAGGGTCAAATTAAGGACCTCACCATAGTCCAACTTTTCAACTTTGCATACTGAGGCGAGGATTGCGCGAGACAGCGAGGTCGCAGTGAGGTTGCGTCCTCCAGGAAGGCAGTGCTTCAGAGTTGCTGCGCGGCTGTCAAAGCCGCCGGACGCCAGGACGCTGTCACCACAGCTGGTGTCAGAGCCGGTGCCATTGAGAGGTGGAGTCTCTGAGCTCGTGGCCGCTGGGGTGACGCTGCGGAGACGCCTGGCAGCTGAAACCAGGAGCCGGTGTCAGAGCTGGGGGTCAATCGCGAGGGCCATGGAGGATTGAGGAGGACTGAGGACGATTGCAGTAAGTTTATACCTGCACCCTACAAGAGAGAAGCTGTGTGAGAAAGAGCCTATCTCTTGTGGGTTAATTACATCAGCTATTGCGCTTGGGGAGTGCTGTTCAGCGGCCCAGTAGTAGCGGGTTGGCCTTCGGTTGTCTCCCCCTTCTCCCCTCCACCATCTGGCCGTCCTTGACTTCTTGCGCTGTTGTTGCTGGTCTTTGGCTTCTGGACCCGGGCCCACCTGTGCAGGGAGCTTGGGCCCAGAGCAGGGTTGCGTTAGGCTAGCCACTGCCTTCCTTTTTGCTCTCCATCCTGTGATGGGTGGCCCCAGGGTGCTTGGCGGCCGTAGAAGAGAACTTTGGGCTAATACCAAAATTGACCTCCCTAGAGCCCTCAGGACTGTAAGATCTGCTGGACGGGGGCCGGATAGGAGTTATTCAGGAGTCACATTGGAGCGACATAAGTGTAACATAGGAGCATCACAGGAGATGGCAGCCTCAGGCAAGTGTTCGACATCCTACAAGTTGCCCCAAGCTGGGCAGTGAACAAACTATAACTTAGGTTGCAGGCACCCGGCTCTGATGGAAGCAGCTGGCGCCACGCTAGTGCAGCTTGTTCGGACCGTGTTGCCCGTGCCTTGTCTCCTGCCTTCCCTCGCCTTACAATTTTCTCCTGAACTTGAGCCGGCGGTGCTTGCTTCTTCTCACCCTCCTCGCACCCCTTCACAACCTGCCTTAGTTCAACCAACGTCTTCACAAGTTGATTCTGTGGCTCAACCTCTGTTGAGCAAGAGGGAAAAAAAAGACTCTGCAAACAACGGAACAGCAGGCGGAGCCAAACCCTTCAAGGATCTTTGATAAATGTCCGACCATCGGCTCACCCCAAGGTGCAGCTGGCCTTGCAGTCCCACGATGCACCTCGGGTGACTTCACTTCCCAATCCCCTTCAGCTTGTGCTTGTCAATGTTCCCTTGGTGGGAACAACTGCGCAGGAAACCAATTCTCCTCTTAAAGACTATCGGGTTCCAGGTGAGAAATGCAGCTGTGGTAGTGTGCTGGGATCGGCAGCCCCGTACCGGGGTTGTGGAGGTTCTGATCGCCTTGTCACCACACTGCCTGTATCCAAAACTGTCCACGGGAATAAGAATGGCGATGCTTTGAATCCTGGTTCCCCAATTCCTCTAAATTGCTGTCTGTCAACAGAAGCAGCTCTCCGGCAATCATGCCACCAAGCTTCGGACCGCCCCCATCAAAGATTTGGTTCTGGGGGGGGGGTCTTGCAGGTCTACCGAATGCAGAGGAACAGCCACAATTTCCAGTTGCCACGCATCCTCTAATGACTCTAGTGGAACTCTCCGTTTTAAAACTTGTGTCAACCCCAGAATACTGCTCCAGGAGCCCCCACAACATATTGAACAGGGGGAATATTTTAAGATTCCTTAACGCTATCTCGGATCTCAACTACATCGGTTCTAAGGACATTGTGTCCATTGAATTCTTGGACTCTAGGGGGCCTTATCCAAGAGACTCTACTTTGGTCACACTAATTTCTGCCACAATAGCTGAGTCTATTCTTGCTAGGAGAGATATATTTTGCTTGTGGGGTATTACAATAACTCCCTTTAAAGATCTGGCTATTCTGTGTTACTAGCAGAACCTCAATGTTTGATGGCTCCCACAGCTCCGAAACCATTCTCAATCTTGAAAGGTGCACTGGGTGGCTCCTCCACTTTTAATGGTACCTCCCACACTGGTTTTGGTTCTAAGGGATTTTCCAACCGGGACTGGTTGCTGTCCACTCTCTTGCACAGTCACCCCCATTGACCATTACAGGTGGGTGGTTCTGCTCTAACACCTGGATATCTGTCCCTATGTTCATGGAACATCAATGGGGTTGTGCATAAATTTGCCTCGGCCAACCTCTTAACATTTTTCAATAGTCACAACATAATTGCACTTCAGGAAACCTGGGCTGAGCACAGCTGTCCACTGCCAGGGTACTTAGAAATATGGAAACCTGCCCATAGAACGAGCAAGAATGGCAGCGCCAATGGCGGTTTAGCCATTTATGTGACTGTTAAATTAGATGTGAGTATACTACCTCTGGTTTGGGAGGATAACTGGATCCAGGGGATTGTCATAAGGAATGGGACTGCGCAGGAGACCCTCATAATAATTAATGTTTACATTGCCCCCGGATCTAAGGAAAAAAGGAGCAGATTGTCTCGACTGGTGCAGATTGTAGCCAATCTAGTGGGGGACTACCCTCATGCTAGTTACCTTATAACTGGTGATTTCAACACAAACCTGTTCCAGGATACAATGGAGGCTCTTGAGGGTCCAGAGTGTGGTAACTGCCATCTAATTCCCGAACAATCAAGGCCCCAGGATGTCTGCACTGCCCGCTGGGAGAATACTTAGTAATGCATCTCAATATGGGCTTTAAAGTTTTGAATGGTCGCTTATGTGATGATGATGAACCAAGAATTTAAAGAAAGTACGTAATAGGCTAGCAAGGGCAATCAGGAAAAGCCCCGATTCTGAGTGTCTATCTATTGAATATAACCACCTGAGTCAAGATTATGGGAAGGCTGTTTATGATGACTATCAGACATATCTCAGTCAGTTTTGGGTTAAACTTTTAAACTTTGTTGACATTTCAGAAGGAGCATGGGAGTCTTACTTGACCACCCATTTTTCCAATAACAAGCAGGATGTGGAAAAATTGGATGACGGGGTCCTTAGATTTATTGCAACCTTACTTAAAAAGGTATCCCTCGCCTACATCGTCTCTAATCTCCTCTCAGGGAGTAAGGAAGTCCTTTAAATTATGCCTCCCCCATATCAACTCGAAGGCTAAGCAATTTGGAGCCTCTGGCCCCAGTGGTCTTCCACAGGTGTTATTCAAACAGGATCCTCTCCTTTGGGCCAATCATTTTGCAAATTTGTTCGAACATAACCTCTTAACTTTAACAATTCCTGAGTCCTGGCGTGGTGCCATCCTTCATCCTTTATACAAAAATGGCTCAAGGTCAGATCCTGCCAATTTCAGGATGATAGCCCTGCTGGACAATGAGGCTCAGTTATATGCCAGCCTTTTGCTGCAGGATCTCTGTGTCTGGGCTGAATAAAAGGATGTAATCCCCATAGTCCAAACGGGGTTCTCTTCCGGCTCAGGCACTTCAACCAACTTATTAGCACTTTCTATCTTGATTGACGGGGCAATCTCGTCAGGCCAGATGCTGAATTGCTGTTTTGTGGATTTCAAGGCAGCATTCGATCGGATCCCTAGGAGTGCCCTATGGGCCAAATTTCAAAGTTGGGGCATCCCTTCAGTACTCCTGGGTGCCATTAGTGAACTCCATACTAACACCTGGGTCCGTATTAAGCTTGGCGATGGGTGCTCCCCATCCAGGAAAATTCCTACCACCCGTGGTGTGAAACAGGGCTGTGTACTTGCTCCTCTTCTTTTTTATTTGTTTATTGCAGATATGACATATCTTGACGCCGACAATTCTCATCCCAACAAGATTGGTGGTATCAGGCTTAATCACCTGCTATATGCCGATGATCTAGCCTTGTTTAGTTGTACTAAGATCGGTCTTCAACGGTTTCTCAACCAACTCGCGATGTGTACTTCCGCAAACCGATTAGAAGTTGACTTGTTGAAAACAAAAGTGGTCCCCTTTGGGAGGAAAAAACACTCGGGCTTCAGCTGGTACTATAAAAACCATACAATTGTTTCTGACCAGTCCTACAAATACCTAGGAGTGCATTTGGACTCCAGGTGCAGTTTTGTTAAATATAAGAAGGAAATCGAACTTAAAGCTGTGGCCTTGCAGGAGGCCTTTTCCAAATTAGCTATGAAACCATTGATCATGTGGTTTGCCTGAGTTCAGCTTTATTAAAGGAGCGTAGACTTCTGCTCTGGAGTAAATGGAATGAATTGGGAATCCGCTCCTGTCGACAGGCAATCATCCAGTCTCTGGACCCAGGCAATCCAATGTTAAATGTGTTACGGACTAAATTTATTAAAATTGCACTATCTAACTTTAATGGCACTGCAAGCAATGAACACGTTTAGTTGGAACTCTTCCAAGCTCTTGCCATTTTGTCCATTATTGGTTAGGATGAGGTTCTCTAACAGTATATGTTGACGTTTAGTGCAATTATTATTTTATGCACCATGCACTTTAGGGCTGTGCCTATGTACATTGCTTTGTGTTTTATGCGGGGCTCCAGGTTGGGTGGTTTGTCTTTTAATATGTTGCATGCCCAATTTATGGTGTGCTTTTCGCTTGAACTCAGTGTGTGAGGGCACTTATTTTTGATTGTTATTAATTGTTTTTTGCTTTCCTTATTTGTATTGGATTTTATTATCTGAACAATAAATTATTATACAACTCCATAGTCATTGTGGCAAAAATGTTCGTAGACTACCCCCTCATGACCAATAAGCCCACAGGTCCGGGATACTGGCAAAAAGCATGGTTGGATATTAAAGTCTCCAGTCCATACTATAATAAAAAGTGAGTGAATTGGGCATAAACATTTGTGTAAACCTGCAACGAGAAGAATCAAAGACATTATTATAACAGTTGTTTAGTACCACATCAACCATACTCCTATATTTTAACCACAATGTCAGGAATCCCGAAGGTGCGTCCTGCGTTATCTGTCAGTATCCCCAGGGATTTGGGTTAAATCATAGCTCTGTTCTTGGGTAAACCTTCATGTTCCTAAGTAAACATAATGTGTTGTGTTACACAATTGGTTTTATCAATGCTTGTTTTACCAATGCTTGTTTGCTAATGTGAGCAGGTGTAGACAAGTGCTTCTAATTGGGTGTGGTGTAGACATGTGCTTCTAATTGGGTGTGGTGACTCATCCACATGTGGAAACCCAACTGCTTTCCTGATTGGCTCTAAATAGCAGAGTGAAGCATGCCTCCTTGCTTGGCTTTGTTTTGCTTCCTGATCTCAGCATCTGATTTGACAGTCCAGCCCCTGCTGTCATTCTCGTATTCAGGACTTTTGAGGCAATTCTTTTCCTGTTCCTGTACCAACTGACACCAGGCATTCCTCCAGCACTCCAGAAAAGACTACAGCTAAGTGACTAGTATTCTCCAGGGAGTTTGTTCTTTGAAT
Source organism: Pleurodeles waltl (assembly GCF_031143425.1). Lineage (NCBI taxonomy): Eukaryota > Metazoa > Chordata > Amphibia > Caudata > Salamandridae > Pleurodeles > Pleurodeles waltl. The sequence goes on along the minus strand of NC_090444.1, from coordinate 342,850,777 downwards.
GCTGCGCTTTCCTAGGACAGCTGGTGTATTTCAGACCTCCTATTTTGGCAGAGTGCTTATCTTGAAGAGACAACTGCATTTCTGAACATTCTACATTATTATTGTGGTTACTTGCCTAAATGTGCTTCAGGAAATCTGCTTGAGCTCAAGTACTACAAAAAGTGACAGTGCAATTTTAAAAGAGCATTTACGTGACTTTTCTTTCTCTAATAGCATAACTCTTGGATTTAAATTGTGTCATTCATGTCTGTGTTTCAGGTTTGAGGAATTTGCTTTTGAAGGGTTTTTCATACACACTGTGAAACCAAATCAAACTGTGCCACCCTAACTGTTTAAACCCAGAGTGGACATTTGGATTTCTTGTACTGTTTTTGTTCCTTTTAGTTTAACTCTATGCATGCAGGAAAGTTATACATGATATAATTAATGCCCTTGTTTGTATTTCTTGTGCATGATAAGTGCAATCACATTTCTAATTGTAGTGTGCAACAGTGAATCTATGTGAAGCCAGCCCTAGTGTCGCAGTACTTATTGTTGTGGTACTCAGTTTGGGTTTTTGGTAATGCAGTGTTAGTAATTGTGCCAACAGTTATTATTATCAAAGAAAATTGCTGGAGCATTCCGGTGTTCTTCTACCACTCCCGTGCCCATATCAGAAAGAGAGATTTGATTTCAAGGACGTTGAGTGCACTAACTCTGCTATCACTCTGTCAACAACGACCTGCCCCCCGAAGATACAGGATGCCTAGCTGGACCGGCAAGACATGGCAGTGTTTTGTCTCTTTCTCTTCCACTCCCCCTTTCCTTTTAGGACACCTGCTGGGATTTCTGTGTCCACCAGGAAGTGCAGAGAGGTGTTCCAGGAGGTCAGGGAGCATACCATTGCCCCTGCAGACATCCTGCTTTTCAGGTGAGTGGCCCTGTCTCGACACACAAGGAGGTTTTTTTAACCACTACAGGGAGTTTGTTTGCAATAAGCACCTGGAACCCACCCTTGGCCCTCCCTGATTGGGAAGCAGTGGCATGCAGAAAATGTGAGTTAAATCCTTGTATGTGATTCGGGGAATACACATGTTTCTTGGATGCAGATTATATCAAGGTCGTTGACAATATCGCACCACTTCTCTGCCTCAATCTTAGTTTGTAAACCTTGCACATTCCATGTGGCAATATTATGACACTCACTGTTACTCATAGTATATTCATTTCCCCATGGTACGGCCTCAGACAGGCTAATAGTACATAAGTTCATTCCAGATGTTTCCCCATCAGGATTATTATTACATGTCACAGTAACAACCCCAGCTGGTCCCTGAAACATTGGGGAGGCACTACTACAGGCAGCAAACATGGTCTCCCCGAAAATCACCACCATAGTGGGCACCTTAATCTGTCTATCCATATGACCCCTATAGATTTGTCAATCATTATCTGATAGTGAGCCCAGGACCTGGTACCTATTACTTAAAGTCACTGGTAAGGTATTGGGTGGCTCAGGACGAGAAGGCGCCGGGGGATGCCCTGATTGAGCAAATTGCAGGTGTGGGTAAAATACACCCAGTGAGAGAAACAGCGGAGTGATACCACATGTTGGATGTAAGGTAGCCGTAAATAAAATATCCCTCACAAGTGTGGGGTTCTGGAAGTTAATGATTTTACAGGCACCCCTGGAGTTTTTCACAAGTGGCCCAACCCAACCCACACTTCTAGTAAGAAGAATTTGGTGAACATTATTGAGTGAAAATTATTTTGGGCCAACCAATGCATAAGTTTATTCTTCAGGGTCTCATGGGTCTCACTCTGTCCAGGCTAGAAAGGGAGGACATTAGCCATGATAATTACATTGGGGCAGCACTCCGGTGGTAGATCAATAGTAGGGAGTTCACCCGAGGAGAGCAAGGTCAAAGGCACAATATTCTGGCTATTACATGGCTGAAGTGGGATGGTCTTTGTAGGAGTTATTATAGGTTTTGAGCTACCCAATGTCGAACCATGCAACCTGTTTTTGATGATTGAGCACCGCCCACTAATTTGACCTACTCCATGGTCTTTCCTTGACTGCCCTAAAATGGGATCCCTCTGCCTAAGCCTCTCATAATTTTCAGCTACAGGATCTATGCCCTGTGAGGTAACTGCAGGTCCTAGCCCATTTTGCGGGGCTGCTATCGGAAGATTAGGGACCACTATAGGCAAAGAAGGCTTCTGGCACATGGCAGCTATTTTCTCTATCCTCCCCTTCGAGTTTGTCCTGTGGCTTAAGCAAGTCTTTAATAGCAGATATAAAATTGTTCACGATATAGGATCAAGGTTGGCTGATACAAGAGGGTCCAAGTCACCATCAACCTCCTTTTTGCACCATTTCTTCCTCTTTGCAGCAGGTGAATGTGCGACTGGTATGGGGATAATGGTGGTTGAGTCCATAGGTCCTGGATATTCTTCACCATTCCTCGTTACATCCATTTCTAGGCAATAATGAGTATCAGTCATGATAACCACTGGGCTAGAGAGCCCCCTATTGCTTCAATCAGGCTGGCTGCCCCTAGAGATAGGAGCCTTTCAGCCAGGTCTATTTCTTTGGTGATAACTCCCACTGCCTGTACTAGAAAGGAGTCCATGATGGAGCAAGTTGATTCAGTGAATGCCTTCTGACTTCCAACTTTATGTTTGCCCATATTTTATACCAGATATTAGCACCCAGTTCCATAAATCAGCCTAGCAACTATGATAGGCAGCCAGGGTACCTGACCTTAGTCCTCTATGCAGAAAGGGTAGGTTAGCAGTAATAGAAGAAATTGATGTCCCAGTTACTTACTCATCTCTACTTATTTACCAGCCTATTTACTATATCCACACACCATTATCAATGGGCGGACGATAATAGTAACCAAACACCAAGGGAGCAGGCCCAGCCCAGCCTCAGCCAGCCGTGGATGGGTACGCATGGGCCCGCTCTTGGCCCAGTCTTCGCCCGGGCACGTGCCCGGTCGCGCCCCGTGCATATTCCATGCAGTCGAAGTGCAAGTCCTGATTTATGTGGCTTTGGGCGCAGCAAAGCATTGGTGGCGGCCTCTTCCTGCCTGAGTGTCTGGGAGGTGTAGTCCTTCTTGGTTCATGACCCTCATTTCAAACTGAAGAGTATTCCGCGCAGCAGAAGCACGAGTCTTGATTAATGGGCCTTTGGTCGCAGCAAAGCATCGTTGGCTGCCTCCTACCTCCTGTGTGCCTGGGAGGTGTAGTCCCTCTGGGCTTGTGACCCTCGTTTCAAACTGCAGAGTAATCATCTTTTTTCATTTAATCTTTAAAAATGTATATCTCCGGTTTCCTACATTGGATTTTTTTTATTTTGGTGTCATTTTAAAGATAAAAATATTTTCTGTTTTTAAAAATTGGTGTTGGATTTTTATTGTATGTTGTTTCACTTATTTACTGCTTTGTTGATATTAAATGCTTTACACACCTGTCTCCTAAGTTAAGCCTAACTGCTCGTGGGCAAAGCCACAAAGAGTTGAACAAGGATTAATTTATTGAGACCTTGATTGGACCTAGTGGGGGTTTGTGGCCGATTGCTAAGTGTAGGTACCTACCTGCCTTACCTATAATCCACTTTCCGACAATATTTGAATGACATTACCAACCAACCCCATTATTTATTTTTCTATCTTTTAGCATCCAAGATTTTTTGTATATGCTTTCAAGTTTTCAAGCCTGTGGCTTTTATTCTTGTTCTTGTATTGTTTTATACCTTGTTTGTTTTCTGGTACATACAAAAAATAGCAAAATGTTGTAAAGTGCCCTTTTTAATGGTCACCCCCTACTTTTTTACTGCTTGATGCTGTTGTTTTTGATCTGCTGATCAGACCTCATTCCTAGTGCTCATTCCCTTAAATTCTACTGTGATTGGTAACCCCAATTAGCAAGTACTTTACAACATCTGTAAGGCCCTATTAAATGGTACAGGTGGTACTCAAGGCAGGGATGGCAAAGAAGTCACCAGGGCTGCAGCACTGATTCTACCACCCTGCTTGATCCGAGTAAAAGCAAAGCCTGTAGAGCTGCCATGACAGCCTGCACAAGCAGCTTGCCTGCTCAAGTTCAACTCTGCCCACACCATGTGCTGCAGAGCCCCCTCACTGTTTATAGCACAAGTCAGTCACCCCTGAGGTAGGCCTCCTATGGCCCAGAGGTCAGGGTGCATTGTGTTGTGAGTGTGGACATGTATGTGAAAGCATATATGGCCCTGTAATAGCATTTAAAACGCAACGCTACTGCAAGTGACCAGCGGTCCATAGGATAACGTGGGCCGGCACCCAGGCAAACCCCAGATGTCCAGCTCCATGATGGCCTGACCGAATTCCCCAGTGTTTGGTGTCAAAGACCGTGCTTTTTAATGCTGAACACGATTCTCTTCCCAGAGTTACATAGGATGTACCCGGTGTCATCCTCAGAGGATGCCCACCCAGTTGCCAGCTGTCTCCTGCCTTGACAGGCTTCCTCGAGTGTTTGCCACCAAGACAAGAGTCTGCCCTCCTGCTGGTTTTGTTAGCACTTCCCTCAGGATGGAGCTGAAGGACCTTGAAAGGAAGAAAGTCACACCTTCTCCCTCTCAGGATGGCCAGTGTTTACAGTAATCAAGGCAATGAGCCACAAAGGTTTTTCACTGCCCTTGATATGTATTCGCTTGCCCTCCACTCGAGGTCAAAACCTACCTCCCCATCCAAGCTGGCTGGTGGGAAAATTAGGTATTCTGGAGGCGTACACCCACAAAAGGCTAGCCACACCTCAAGGGGTGCTAGGATTTCTGTACATCCAAAGAACTGTTCTGCCACGTTGTATGACCCTAAAATAGAGGATTCCCAGCAGCACAGTGACATACACTCACAGGATGTTGCTACTACAGGGGTGGGCTAGCCGCAGGAACCATTAGCCTATTGGCTACTGTCCCTCACACCCTTAATGCACCCTAAGCTAGGATTTAAGTGGCTCCCTTGGCACCAGGATCTCAGTTCTGTGTTTGAATTTAAGTAAAGTAACAAAGAAGATGATGCCACCGACAAGAGGACTTTGAACACTGCCACAGCGCAAACAAAGGACACTTAAGAGGACACTTAAGTGCCCAAAGGAGGCCATATATTCGAACTGTGTGAACCTAATATGTCCCTGGCACAAACTTGTTGCTTCTTGCAAGAGGGACTCCAGTAGATGCCAGAAACCGAAGCAGACTCCCCTAATGTCATCAGTGATGTCATTTGAGATGTCATCAGTGATGTCACTGACCATATCATGAGTGATATAATGTGTGAGGTCATCAGCACTGCGTTGCAGGGCATAAGTTATAGCTACCTCAGGTAATTATAACTGCTGAATTTCGATGGTTTTGTTCAACTGAAATCTAAGCCTAACAAGAACATCCCTGTAACCTTTTTTTTTTTTTTTTTGGTAAATTTCTATGTATTTTTTAAATTCTATTTCCTAACTATAACATGACTGTACCCTTTGTTTTTAGTGAATTTCTAAAAAATTTCAAATTCTATTTCCTAACTGTAAAGTCCCTGTAACCTTGGGTTTTTAAGTGAATTTACAAGGTTTTTTAATTGTATTTTGTAACTTTAACCTGTAACCTTTGAGAGTGAATGTGTAAATGAGTGCATGAGCGATTGTGTGAGTGTCTCAATGTGTCTGCGAATAGGTGCATCAGTGTCTCGGATGGGTATCTCAGTGGGTGCATGAATGTATGAGTAGGTCTGTAAGTGGGTGCATGAGTCTCTAAGTGGGTCTGTGAGTGGGTGCCTGAGTGTTTGAGCTGTTGCACGAGGGTCTGACTGGGTCTGTGAGTGGGTGCATGAGGGTCTGAGTTGTCTGTGAGTGGGTGTTTGAGTGTCTAAGTGGGTCTGTGATTAGAGGCATGAGTGTCTGAGTGGGTCTGCGTTTAGGTGTGTTAGTGTCTGAGTGGGCCTCTGAGTAGGAGCATAAGTGTTGAGTGGGTCTGTGAGTGGGTGCATCAGTGACTGAGTGGGTATTTGAGTGAGTGTATGAGGGTCTGAGTTTGTCTGTTAGTGGGTGTGTGAGGGTTTGAGTGGGTCTATAAGGAGGTGCATGGCCTGAGGGGTTCTGTGAGTGTGGCATGAGTGTCTGAGTTGGTGTGGGAGTGGGTACATAAGTCTCTGAGTGCTTCTATGATTCAATGAATTAGTGTATGAATGAGTCTGTGAATGTTTTTTTTTAAATGTCTGTGTTATTCACAAATTTGTTGCGACATTACACAAGGAAGCCATGCTGAGCATCAAAAAGTACTTGTGAATATCACCCATAGAAAACAATCGTTTTAAACTCATACTTTTATCCTCAAACACTCTCATATCACACCCCTGGGGTCAGGGTACCTCCACCCTGATCCCTTAGAACACTTTCTTTTAATTCTCCAGCTCTGGGAACCATGTCCCGTACCTTATATGAGAGCCACAATTTTCTGCTCAGGTTGCGGCCAGCCAATCACAGCATTTCTAGTGCCATGCTCATCTGCAAATCTGGTGCGATTGTTGGCACAGATCCACAGCTGTATACATACAATTTGTTTTTCCCTTTAGTATGTCGATAACTGCTTAACAGATTTACACTAAAAGCACAATCTGTGGAACAAAATGCAGGTTTCTGTCAAATTTGGTATGATTCCGTCCTACGGTTCGGGCTTTAGTCATGTGGGAATAACATGTGAAACACACTTTTCCCAGCTGTATCACTCTGAAACTTTCCATTACATAAGAAGAATCACCTACACACAATTTTTTGAACATCTTGTGAAGATTCGTCAAATGGTGCCAAAGATGTAGGCAAGTAAATAAATGCTTTTCCTTTGGAAACATGCTCCTAACTACAACTACCTAATGGTGACCGTCAGTAGGTAATATGTCTGTCTGTCTATCTATCTATCTATCTATCTATCTATCTATCTATCTATCTATCTATCTATCTATCTATCTATCTATCTATCTATCTATCTATCTATCTCAGTTAATGGATAAGTGTGTGTCTGGCTGCCTGAGTGCATGTGTCAGTGTGTGTCTGGGTGTAGGTGTATGCATCAGTGTGTGCCTGGGTATGTTAGTGTATGCATCCTTGTGTGTCTGGGTGTGTCAGTGTATGCATCAGTGTGTGCCCGGGTGTGTCAATGTCAATGTATGATTCAGTGTGTGCCTGGGTGTACCAATGTATGCATTAGTGTGTGCCTGGGTGTCTCAGTGTATGTATCAGTGTGTGCCTGGGCATGTCATTGTATGCATCAGTGTGTGTCTGGGTCTGTAGGAGTATGAATCAGTGTATGCCTGGGTATGTCGATGATTGCACCATTGTGTGTCTTGGTGTGTTAGTTGTATGCATGAGTGTGTGCCTGTTAGTGTATGCATGAGTATGTGCCTGGGTGTGTTAATGTATTCATGAATGTGTGCCTGGGTGTGTTAGTGTGTGTATAAATGTGTGCCTGGGTGTGTCACTGTATGCATAAGAGTGTGCCTGGGTGTGTTAGTGTATGGATCAGTGTGTGCCTGGGTGTGTTGAAGCCAACTCAGATGTAAATCAGATCCAGACAATTCAACATACAAACCAAACACCAGCCCGCTCTTCTGTTAGATAAAGTTTAATAAGAAATACGTGTACACGGAGACTGAGCAGCCTAAGATCAGCTCGAGCAGTCTAAAAGAGGAAGTAATACATGATCTTTTATACAATTAAACCGCAAGCACATTAATACATTTCATTGGTTCTTGATACCGACACATGATCAAATTTGCAATAAAGTATACGTGATTTATCATTTATTCTTCATAACGCTCCATATAAGGGTTAAGATCATAGACAAGGAACTTGCACAATATGTCCTATGAATCTAATAGCGTGTGATACATCTATATTAAGAGAAATAGGAACAATAAGTGCATACGTTAGTGCTTTTGAATGTGAGGATTGCTCAAGCTAGCATGCAATGATGTCTCGTGATGGCTGTAAGGTTAGCAAGCCTTGCAGTATAACGCGTTTCAAGAGAGATAAACACATCTCAAAGGCCTAGCTAATCTAGCATTATACGGTGTTCAACAGAAGCAGGCCCAATTGTCATTGTGTATCACGGGGCCCACTAGGTCCAAGTTGGCACCAAGGAGAAATGTGATTCCACAGGTGTGTCAGTGTATACATGACAGTATGCCTGGGTGTGTCCTTGATGCATCACTGTTTGAGTCGGTATATCAGTGTCTGCAATGGTGTTTTTGTGTGTGCTAGTGGCTGTGTCAGTGTCAGTGCATTCATCAATATGGGTGTGCTTGCATGTGTCAGTCTATGGATCAGTGGGTGTCTGGGTGTGTCAGTATATGCATCAGTGTGTGTTGGGTGTTTTAGTGTATGCATCAGAGGGTGCCTGGTTGTGTCTGTGTATACATGATAGTATGCCTTGGTGTGTTATTGGCTGCATTAGTGTTTGACTGTGTGTATCAGTGCCTGCAATGGTGGATACATGGGTGTGTCATTATACACATCAGTGTGTGCGTAGATGTGCCAGTGACTGAATTGCTGCTTGATACTTGTGTTAATGTGTGGATCAGTGTGTGCTTGGGTGTATTAGTGAGTGTATCAGTATTTGCCTATTTGTGTTATTAGATGCATGCATGATTTGCTGGGTGTGTCAGTTCCTGCATCAGTGTGTGCCTGGGTGTGCTCGGTCATGACTCACCCTGGCATGCTGAATGTAAGTGTTTACACGCTCACTCTATTTTAATTCAATTTTACTCCTTGAGTAACACTCATTATAATTAGTATATACCACCATTGTTTTTTACATAAATCGAGCCCAAGATTTTATTGGCACTCTTGGGCACCTTGACCGGGACACTTCCATTACCTGTAAATTTTAATAGATTAAATTATGATCACAATCTATACAATTATTTTTAAACTGATTACCACAAGCATTGTCATTTTCCTACCAGGAAGATGCCCCTGACCACCAGATTGTTTTCTTACACTGGAGTTTAGGTGAGTGTTGTATCCCCAATACCATTAATGTTACACACTGATAAACCAGACTTTTAGTAATCTAGTAATTTACATTACCCATAGGTGCTACCAACTGTAATCTTTTGTCCTGATGATGACCCTCTTTTGATTCACCCTTACTACGGGGTCGAAAGACATATCTCTAAGAGTGGATGATATAAATATAAAGAAATCTTGTGAGACTTCAGGGCTTCCTGGATTAAGAGAGCCACTAGAAGTTCATAATTTTCTTAATACCACCCTCTGTACATACTGTATATATCACCTTCACTTACCTGCACCTTTTCATCACCTTCACTGTTTTTATTAGCAGCACCTATTTAGACAAATGCAAACTTTATGTTCAGAATAACATGTTCAAACAATAGTTACATGCAAATGTCTGGAATAATATGTCCAAAGAAATATATGACTTAATACATTTCTATTGATGTTACATTAGTTGTACACAGAGAATTTCGTTAGTCATTTAGGGGATCATTCCAACCCTGGCGGTCAGTGTTAAAGCGGCGGCAAAACCGCCAACAGGCTGGCGGTAAAAAAAAAGGTATTCCGACCCTGGCAGACCGCCAACAGAGACCGCCGCATCAACACACCGCCCGCCACGGCGGTACAAACAAACAGCGCGGCGGTCACCGCCAACAGACAGGCGGGAGTCAATGTACCGCCCACAGTATCACAACCTATCCAATCCGCCACCTTTTCCGGGGCGGTGGCCCCGCCGATAAAAACACGTCGGAAACAGCCATTTCGAATGGAAAACGCTCACCTCCATACACCCCACGAGGAATACGGACAGCATGGAACCCAAACTCCACATACTCCCAGCGATAGTCTTCCTGCTCCTCTACCAGGAGCATGAACGCTGGCGCAGAAGACAACGGTGAGTACTGCACCTACGACACAGGGGAGGGAAAAAATTACGGGGACACACATACGCGACACACCCACCCCCACCCTCACCCACTACAACACACAACACACACATCAATGCATAGCAATACATCACAGTTACCCCCCCCAACCCCCTGGAAGAATGCAAAGACAAAAGGAAATGATGCTAAACAATTAAATATATTGCAATACAGCGATAAAAATGTATATACACATCAAAAACTCTTATATACAGAAATGTCCAAGTCCGAGCATTGTAGCAGGCATTGTCCGTGGACCACTGGGCCCAAATCACATGGGCAAAGCCCACACAGGATACCTGACTCCAACGGAGAGAACACTGCAGGGGCATCAGATAGCAAAACTACAGGCACCTCAGGGGGAAGGGAAGCAGGGGCACCTCAGCCAGATGAGTGCACGACGCCAGATCCACGAGGGGCCTCCATGGCCACTGTTCAATCCTGGGGAGTGCAAAGCCAGAGTCTCACTAGTCTATACAGTGGGTGGCCTGCCCACTGCTCAATCCTGGGGAGTGCAAAGCCACAGTCTCACAAGTCCAGACAGTGGGTGGCCTGCCCACTGCTCAATCCTGGGGAGTGCAAAGCCACAGTCTCACAAGTGGATAACAGTCTCCACTGGTTCTGGAGGGGGCCTGGTGCCCAGAGTGCCTTGTGCAGCCCTGCCCGACACAGATGCGGGCCATCCCCTGCTGCTCATGGGCCAGCGGTGCCTGCAATGGAGTGGCCAGTTCAGCGGTGCTTGAGACGGCGGTGCCCCGTGTAGCGGTGCTTGAGACGGCGGTGCCCAGTTCAGCGGTGCTTGAGACGGCGGTGCCCAGTTCAGCGGTGCTTGAGATGAAGGGCCCAGTTCAGCGGTGCTTGAGATGAAGGGCCCGGTTCAGCGGTGCTTGAGACGGCAGTGCCCAGTTCAGCGGTGCTTGAGACGCCGGTGCCCAGTTCAGCGGTGCTTGAGATGAAGTGCCCAGTTCAGCGGTGCTTGAGATGAAGGGCCCGGTTCAGCGGTGCTTGAGACGGCGGTGCCCAGTTCAGCGGTGCTTCAGATGAAGGTCCCGGTTCAGCGGTGCTTGAGACGGCAGTGCCCGGTTCAGCGGTGCTTGAGATGGCGGTGCCCAGTGTAGCGGTGCTTGAGATGAAGGGCCCGGTTCAGCGGTGCTTGAGACGGCGGTGCCCAGTGTAGCTGTGCTTGAGATGAAGGGCCCGGTTCAGCGGTGCTTGAGACGGCGGTGCCCAGTTCAGCGGTGCTTGAGACGGCGGTGCCCAGTTCAGCGGTGCTTGAGACGGCGGTGCCCAGTTCAGCGGTGCTTGGGACGGCGGGGCCCAGTGTAGCAGTGCTTGAGATGAAGGGCCTGGTTCAGCGGTGCTTGAGACGGCAGTGCCCAGTTCAGCGGTGCTTGAGACGGCGGTGCCCAGTTCAGCAGTGCTTGAGATTAAGGGCCCAGTTCAGCGGTGCTTGAGATGAAGGGCCCAGTTCAGCAGTGCTTGGGATGAAGGGCCCGGTTCAGCGGTGCTTGAGACGGCGGTGCCCAGTTCAGCGGTGCTTGAGATGAAGGGTCCAGGTCAGCGGTGCTTGAGATGAAGGGCCCAGTTCAGCGGTGCTTGAGATGAAGGGCCCGGTTCACAGGTGCTTGAGACGGCGGTGCCCAGTTCAGCGGTGCTTGAGACGGCGGGGCCCAGTGTAGCGTTGCTTGAGATGAAGGGCCCGGTTACGCAGTGCTTGAGACGGCGGTGCCCAGTTCAGCGGTGCTTGAGACGGCGGTGCCCAGTTCAGCGGTGCTTGAGACGGTGGTGCCCAGTTCAGCGGTGCTTGAGACGGCGGGGCCCAGTGTAGCAGTGCTTTAGATGAAGGGCCCAGTTCAGCGGTTATGGCCATGGCGGGGAGGTCATTTGCCACCTGTCCTGTGTCTGGCGGGCCCTCCTGCCCATCTGTCCTGTGGCTGGCGGGGCCCTCCTGCCCATCTGTCCTGTGGCTGGCTGGGCCCTCCTGCCCATCTGTCCTGTGGCTGGCAGGGCCCTCCTATGCAGCTGTGCCGGGGCTGTTGGTGGCCTCCTGCCCACCTGGGATGGGGCTTGCGGGGCCCTCCTGGCCAGCTGGGCTGATGGCGGTCTTGTCGGGCGTGCTGCCCTTCCCAGCCTTCCCTGATCGCCTGTGGCCCTTCCCCACCTTGGGCGGTGTGCCAGCTGTCTCCACACTCCCTGACGGAGTCCTGGTAGGGGTTTTAGTCCCTGGTGTTTTCACCCTCTCACGCCGGCCACTGCCTATCTTGGGATTTTTCTCCGGGGGTGGGCTGCCCGTGCCTTGGCTTCACACCAAACTGGCTGGCCTGGAGGGTGGGGCACTCCACAGTCCATGGCAGACTGTGATGACAGGGGCCGGTTTTGTCGTGGCTGAGGTGCTGACTGTAGCCCTATGACATGGACGGGGTGGGGGAGTTGGTGGAAAGAGGTTGAGTTTGGATAGGAAAAGCTTTTTAGGAGCAGTGGTACGGGTAGGTGTAGTGGGTATGGGAGTGGAGGAAGAGGTTGTGGTTGTAGAAGTTGTAAGTCTGGTGCCTTTGGGTGCAGGTGCTTGGGCTGGAGGCTGTCGTGAGGTGGATGGCTGTTGGGTGGGTGGCTGCCTGTGTTTGTGTATCTTGGAAAAGGGGGTCACAGACACACTGGGAGAGGACACAGGGGACGTGTAAATGGCAGTGGGGGTGGTGACTGCACGTGTGCGGGGGGTTCTGGTGTGTGTGCTGCTGAGGGACGTAGTGGCTGAAGATGTTGTGCATGCAGGTGTGAATGGAGACGTGACAGGGAGGGAGGAGGGAGACGAGGAGGAGGGGGACACAGTGGAGGCAGTGGGTGTTGGTATGTCTGTATGTGGATGTTGCTTGTGTGAGTGCCTGTGTGATGTGTGGTGCTTATGTCTGGCTGAGCTTCCCTTGGGTGTTGAGGTGTGTGCAGGCTGGTCTGATGGTGTGTCTGGGATAGGCAGAGGTACAGGTGATAGGGTATGGGTGGAGGAAGTTGGAGGGGGGAGGCTAGAGACAGGGACAATGGCTGCCATCAGTGCCAAGGCCAGAGTCTGGAACGATCGCTGAAGGGCCGCCTGACCAGAATGAATGCCCTCCAGGTATGCATTACTCTGGTGCACCTCCCTTTCTACACCCTGGATGGCATTCAAAATGGTAGACTGCCCAACAGTGAGCATCCTCAGGAGGTCAATGACCTCCTCACTGAGGGCAGCAGGGGTGACAGGGGCAGGGCCTGAGGTGCCTGGGGCGAAGGAGATGGCCACCTTCCTGGGTGAGCGGGCACGGGCCAAACGCTGAGGGGCTGCTGGGAGGGCGGTGCTGGTGCAGTGGGTGGCGGCTGTACCTGTTTTTGTGGGTGGCACGGATGTTGCCGCCACCAAAAGCGAGCTCCCTTCAGAGGACGAGTCGGTGTCACTGATGTCTGCCCGAGTCCCCGCTGTGGAGCTCGCCTCGCCCTCCGTCCCACTGGTGAATTCGGAGTCCGTTGCGTGGCCCTCCATGGCCATGTGGGATGCAGCTCCCTCGTGTTCCGATGCCACTTCTCCTCCGCCTGATGATGCTAATGCACACATGAACAGGAAGACCACAAAAAAAAGGGGATGGGAGAATAAAGACATGTTGAGTGCATGCATTGGTTACACCGTTGGCGGACAGGACAGACACAGAAGCCCCCTGCACTACGCCGCGCACTTGGGGTCGACTACTCAATCCGTGGGACATGGACTACAAGCCTATGGACGACATCTGCACACATAGATGACACAGGCCCATGAATAGCTGTACTTGGCACCCTACTGAGGTTGGGGGCGGGGGCACAGGGCCATGCCTTACGGAGGGGCCTAGCCTACAGAAATCGCCCTGGCCTAGGGATACCCACAGCCCTCCTCCCCCACCCAGACACCTCCACTGCACGCAAAGTCAGCAGTATGAGGTTGTACTCACCCCCTTGTGACTGCTGTGATGTCCTCACGCACCCATCCAAATCGGGGTAGGCCACCGCCAGGATCCGGGACATCAGGAGGGTCAAAGTCCGACTGGCACCCCTCCCACGTTGGGAGGCCATCCCCAGCTGAGCCTCCGCCGTCTTCCTGCTCCAGCGGCGGATGTCCTCCCATCTCTTCCGGCAGTGGGTGCCCCTTCTGTGGTGGACCCCCAGGTTCCGGACGTCCTTGGCGATGGCATGCCAAATATCAATCTTCTGGTGGGCGCTGACCTATATGAAATGTACAGGGGGAGAAGAATAGTCATCACCTTATGCACCCTCAATGTGAGTGGCCCCCCATCCCTACCCTTGCCATGTGGCACATGCTCTCACCGTCGTTTGATGCATGCCTCAATCGCTCCCCTCCCCCCCATCTTTCATCCACCCCACTCAACACAGTCATAGCCCATAAAGCATGCCCCCAGTGTATTTACCTGTTTGTCTGGAGGACCATAGAGTAGCGCGTACTGGAGGAGGACCCCATCCACAAGTTTCTCCAACTCCTCCGCAGTGAAGGCAGGGGCCCTTTCCCCAGTCGCATGAGCCATTGTCTCTTCCAGACACAGGTCACAGCAGCACTTGCAGTGTAGGTCCTCTCCTGTCGAAGATCAGGTATCGAGTGATTAAGCAGATAGAAAATGGCGGTCACGCCCGCGGCGGTGCGTACATCGGTGGTGCGTACCACGACCACCGGCGCACATGGTCATTGACTCCTGAGACCCATAGGGTTCAATGTTAACCAATGCTGCTTTGCGCCGCGGTCTTCGACCGCCTACCGCCACGGTGTGCAACGCCAGCGCATTTACCTCACATCCCATTGTCGCACTTTACAGGTCAGGCAGCCGCCATTTCAGGGGCCCACATGGCTTACTTTTTACTGCATCACACATACCTAGGCCTTGCATCAACACTCATACAAACCATTAAATGGATTGAGAATCGTGTTCTGTGCAAGCTGTGGTTACGTACCTGTGGGTTGATTGACTCTGTGCTCGCTGTTGTCCTTCATAGGCACTGTCCGCTGGGACATGCGAGGAGATGGAGGCATCCTCCGGTGTACAGACCGCTGGTGGACCTGTCGACAATGGAGGAAAGACATGTCATACTGACATACAGGCTTGACCGAGCCACTATTCATGAACTGTGTGCCCAGCTGGAGCCAGACCTGAAGTCATCAATCCGCCAACCCACAGGGATCCCCCCTCAAGTGCAGGTGCTGTCAGTGCTCCATTTCCTAGCAAGTGGGTCATTTCAAACCACAGTGGCCATATCATCAGGGATGTCCCAGCCTATGTTTTCCAAGGTGTTGTCCAGAGTGTTGTCTGCCCTGCTGAAACACATGCGGAGCTACATCATTTTCCCTGAGGTGGGGGATTTGCCTACAGTGAAGGGTGATTTCTATGCCCTTGGACATATCCCCAACGTCATAGGTGCCATTGATGGGACCCATGTGGCTTTGGTCCCCCCCCACAGGAGTGAACAGGTGTACAGAACCAGGAAGAGTTATCATTCCATGAATGTGCAGATGGTGTGTTTGGCAGACCAGTACATCTCCCATGTTAATGCCAAGTTCCCTGGCTCAGTGCATGACGCGTACATCATGCGGAATAGCAGCATCCCTTACGTGATGGGTCAACTCCAGAGGCACCGTGTGTGGCTAATTGGTGACTCTGATTACCCCAACCTATCATGGCTACTGACCCCAGTGAGGAATCCCAGGACAAGGGCAGAGGACCGCTACAATGAGGCCCATGGGCGGACTAGGAGGGTGATCGAATGCACCTTCGGCCTCCTGAAGGCCAGGTTCAGGTGCCTCCATATGACAGGTGGATCCCTATTCTACTCACCAAAGAAGGTATGCCAGATCATCGTGGCCTGCTGTATGTTTCACAACTTGGCTTTGCGACGACAGGTGCCTTTTCTGCAGGAGGATGGTCCAGATGGTGGTGTTGTAGCAGCTGTGGAGCCTGTGGAGAGTGAAGACGAGGAAGCCGAAGAAGACGACATAGACAACAGGAACACAGTAATACAGCAGTATTTCCAATGACACACAGGTAAGAATACACACCGGCATATTACATATACTTAAAGACTACTACCTCTCTACTGTCTGTCCTTTTCACCCAGTGTATGGTAACTGAGTTGTGACTTTCCCTTCCGATTTCAGAGATGTGGGCCCCACTGTGTGACATCTGCTTTGATTCCACATGGACTACAGCTGTGTAACATTGGTATGTTGGCATCACAATGTAAATTAGCATTTTGGCACAGTAATGTCTAATACATTAGTTAAATAAAAACAGCCAGACTCCTGATTGTTTTGTGCAGTAACTGTGTTTATTACAGTGCTCTATATTGGTGGGTGTTTGCAAATTGTTGAGGGGTGATGGTGGAGGAATGTCCATGGCAGAGTCCAGACTATTAGTATCACAGGTGCATTGTCCAAATGCCTGTGGAAAGTGGAGCAGGGGCAGTTTAAGGATGGCCAGCGTGACAATGTGGGACAGTGGGATGACAATCAGGGAGGTATCCTTTCCTGGCGGGGGTCTTGGCATCTTACTCTGTCTTCTTCCTGGATCTCAGGGACCGCTTGCGGGGTGGTTCTCCTTCTGCAGGGGGTGGGGTGCTGGTGGCCTGTTGGTCCTGTGGCGGGGCCTCCTGTCCACTAGCGCCGGCAGAGGTGGTAGGCAGTTCTTAGTCCATGCTAGTGTGAGGGGCCCTTTGTGGTGCCACAGTGTCCCGCAATGTGGTGACTACCAGATTCAGAGCCCCTACAATGGTGCCCAGGGCGGAACTGATTGTTAGTAGTTCCTCCCTGAACCACAAATACTGTTCCTCCTGCAGGAGCTGGATCTCCTGAAACCTGGCCAGTACCGTCGCCATCGTCTCCTGGGAATGATGGTAGGCTCCCATGATGGAGGAGAGGGCCTGGTGGAGAGTGGGTTCCCTGGGCCTGTCCCCCCCCTCTCGCACAGCAGCCCTCCCAGTTCCCCTGTGTTCCTGGGCCTCTGTCCCCTGGACCGTGTGCCCACTACCACTGCCCCCAGGTCCCTGTTGTTGTTGGGGTGGTGGGTTAACCTGGGTGCCCTGTAGTGGTGGACACACCGCTGATTGACGTGTCCTGGGGACAGAGGTATGGGCCCGCTGGGTGGGTGCTGTGCTGGTGTTCCCAGAGGGGGGAAGGTCTGCTGTGGCCTGTGGCTGTCTGAGGGGAACCGACTGTCCCGAGGTCCCCGATGGGCCGGGCTGGTCATGTAGATCCAGGTCGACAGAGCTGCTGTCATCACTGTGGGCTTCTTCTGGGGGTGGAGTGGACATGTGTGGACCCTCCTGCGCAGTGACGTGGCGTTCAGGTCCTGCAGGAGTATAAGGGCATGATTATTGCACTCTGTGAGTGGCATGGTGTGCAATGGGTGGGTGCCCGTGTACCCCAGTGCTTGCATTCCTGTGTGGGGGCTTTAGTGACGGTGGTTTGGGGGGGATGGGTATGTGCAGTGGGCATGCTTTGGTGATGGGTGTCCATGCTTTGTGGTCGCATGCAGGGCTTGGTGTTGGGATGGGTGGGTTGTGATGGTGAGACATTTGCAAGGAGTAGGAGTGATGGGGGTGAGGGTGAGGGTGGGGGTATGAGTTGGCATGCTGGTGGGGTGGGGGGGATGAAGTAGTGAAGATGAGACTTACCAGAGTCAATTCCTCCAGATACTCCGCCGAGGCCCTCAGGGTGCAGGATCGCCAATACCTGTTCCTCCCATGTTGTAAATTCTGGGGGAGGAGGTGGGGGTCTGCCGCCAGTCCACTGAACCGCGATGTTGTGGCTGGATACAGTAGAACGCACCTTCCCCCGTAGGTCTTTCCACCGCTTCCTGATATCATCCCTATTTCTTGGGTGCTGTCCCACAGCGTTGACCCTGTCGACTATTCTTTGCCATAGTTCCATCTTCCTGGCAATGGACGTCTGCTGCACCTGTGTACTGAAGAGCTGTGGCTCTACCCGTACGATTTCCTCCACCATGACCCTGAGTTCATTCTCAGAAGACCTGGGGTGTCTTCGCGGTGCCATGGGGTGGGGTAGGTGATGTGTGGGCTGGATTGTGTGGTGCTAAGTGTGGTGATGTGTATTGGTGTGTTGTGTGAAGTGCGTGGTAATATTGCTGGGTGATGGTAATATGCGCGTCTGGGTGCTCGGTTCTCTATTTCTCTGTGCGTGGTCTCGATTCTCTAGTCGTGGGGGTTTGTGGGTGCTGTGGGTGTGTGTTTTATATTGTGTTGGGTGTGTGGGAGTGGTGTTTGTATGTGTATCAGGTGTGTGTATTTTGAATAGTCCAATGTGGCTGTGTTTTGTAGATGTGTGTGTATTGTGAGCGCGGCGGTGTGTACCGCCAATGGAATACCGCGTTTGAAAGACCGCCGCGTGGATTCGTGGGTCGTGATAGTGTGGGCGTATTTCTGTTGCCGTGACGTTGTCGGTTTGGTTATCGCCAGTTTCTCGCTGGCCTTTGGTGTGGCGGACTTTTGTGGGTGTCTGTATTTTGGCAGATTGCGTGTTGTGGGTCAGAATGACCGTGGCGGTTTACTACGGCCGCGGCGGTGTGTTGGCGGTCTTCTGACAGCGGTATGCGCTTTTTACCGCCAATGTTGAAATGACCCCCTTAATCACAGTGGAAGTCTAGGTTACTTCCCCCTTGCATTGATCTTTTAATTTAACCGTAGACCCATTTGATGCACAGGTGGAACCAGCAGGAGCCTGACTAGGTGTAGAGGGCCACTACCACTTTTGGGGTTGGAGTGGCACTGAGCCTGCAAAATAATAGATCTACCTTGGTGCGTCTGCCCTGGCCTAGGGGTACCCACAGCCCACTTCCCCCACCCAGAAACCTCATGAAGCGCACAGTCAACTGAATGAGACTATACTCACCCCCTTGTGGCTGCTGTGATGCCCTCAAGCACCCATCCAACTCAGGATATGCCACCGCCAGGATCCCGTACATCAGGGGGGTCATGGTGTGACGGGCACCCCTTCCACGTAGGGAGGCCATCCCCAGCAGGGCCTCCACTGTCTTCTTGGTCCAGCGGCACAGATCCTCCCATCATTTGCAGCAGTGGGTGCTCCGTCTATGGTAGACCCCCAGGGTCTGCACTTCCTTGGCAATGGCACGCCAAATCCCCTTCTTCTGGTGGGCGCAGACCTAGAGGAATAGTGAAGTAAGAATGGATGTTACTCCCCCGTCCAGTTCTTCTTACTCATTGCCCACAAACCTCACACCCTGGCCCAGAAAAACATACACTCACCATCCTCACATGCTGGCCTCTGCCCCCCGTCTCTTCCATCCACGACACTCCATACATTCATATGCCATCCACCATGCACACAGTTTACTCACCTGTTTGTCTGGAGGACCTTAGAGTAGCGTGTACTGGGGGGGGACCCCATCCACCAGTTTCTCCAACTCCTCCGCAGTGAAGGCAGGAGCCCTTTCCCCAGACACTGTAGCGATTGTCACTTCCAGACTAAGGTCACAGCAGCACTTGCAGTGTAGGTCCTCTCCTGTTGAAGGTCAGGTATCAAGTGAGTGAACAGATAGAAAATGGCGGTCACGTCCACGGTGATGCGTACCGTCACTGTCGGCGTACATCGTCATTGGCTCCTAGAACCCATAAGGCCCAATGATAACCAATGCTGAATTGCGCCTCGGTCTTCGACCACCTACCGCGACGCTGCACAACGCCAGCGCAGTTACCTCATTTCCCCTTGTCCCTCCTTACAGGTCAGGCAGCTGCCATTTCAGGGGGGCACATGGCAGGGCAACTAATTGCGTCACAGCACTTATGGCCAGGAATATGGACAGACAGCGCCACACACTGATTATATCACGATTGTGCTAAACAGCTTGGTGAAACCTATGGGGTGTATGACCCTCTGCTCACCCTTCTCCTCCATATGGCACATCCACTGTGGCAGGTGATGAGATGGCGCCATCCTCCGGTATACAGACCCCTGGTGGACCTGTCGACAATGGAAAACAGACACATCATTATCCCCGTACAGACTTGATTGTGCCACAATCCAATAACTGTGTGCCCAGTTGGAGACAAGACCTGATGTCAGCTATCCGCCATCCCACGGAAATCCCCCCTCTAGTTCAGGTCCTGTCAGTTCTCCATTTCCTGGCCAGTGGGTCCTTTCAAACAACAGTGGCCATGGCATCAGGGATGTCACAGCCAATGTTCTCTAACGTGTTGTCCAGAGTGTTATCGGTCCTGCTGAAACACATGCGCAGCTACATCGTGTTCCCTCAGGTGGAAGATTTGCCCACAGTGAAAGGTGGCTTCTATGCCCTTGGACATATCCCCAACATCATTGGTGCCAATGATGGGACACATGTGCATTTGTCCCCCCCCGCAGCAATGAACAGGTGTGTAGAAACCGCAAAAGCTACCATTCTATGAATGTGCAGATGGTGTGTTTGGCAGACCAATACATCTCCCATGTGAATGCCAAGTATCCTGGCTCAGTGCATGACATTACATTTTGAGGAATAGCAGCATCTCTTATGTGATGGGCCAACTCTAGAGGCACCGGGTGTGGCTAATAAGTGTACCCAAGGTCCCAAAACAGTTGACATATGTGTCTGGGTATGGGAGAGTTGGAGGATGTCTAACAGTTGTCCCTCGATATTTGCAGGTGACTCTGGTTACCCCAACCTGTCATGGCTACTGACCCCAGTGCGGAATCCCAGGACAAGGGCAAAGGAACGCTACAATGAGGCACATGGGCGAACTAGGAGGATAATAGAGCACACCTTCAGCCTCCTGAAGGCCAGATTCCGGTGCCTCCATCTGACAGGTGGCTCCCTGTACTACTCACCGAAGAAAGTGTGCCAGATAATCGTGGCATGCTGTATGTTGCACAACCTGGCTTTGCGACGCCAGCTGCCTTTTCTGCAGGAGGATGGGCCTGATGATGGTCTTGTGGCAGTTGTGGAGCCTGTGGACAGTGAAGAATAGGAGGCAGAAGAAGAAGATATAGACAACTGAAACAACATCATCATGCAATACTTCCAGTGAGACACAAGTAAGAGGATGGCACTGCTTCTCACATATCATACTACTGTAGGACATTGCATAAATCTGCCTTTTTACCTCTGTGTCTGGACCCTGACATGTCACTTTGCCTTTCCATTTCACAGATCTGGGTCCCGCTTTGTGCCCTCTGCTATGTTTACTGCTGCCCAACAACTGTGTAACATTGGTATGTGAACATGAACATTGACATCTGAGAGGTTGCAATTACACATTTGTGAAAGTACAGACTGACTTCAGATTGATTTGTGATTCAAGGGTGTTTATTTCTGTGCAAATAAGTGGAGGGGGGTGTGCAATGGGCTGGGGTGATGGTGGAGGAATGTCCATGGTAGAGTCCAGTCTCTTGGTTTCAGAGGTGCATTGTTCAAGGGGGCATAGGAAGTGGAGTAATGGCAGTTCAAAGTTGTCAGGGTGACAAAGTGGGACAAACGAGTGACAATCAGGAGGGTCTTATTTCCTGGTGGGGGTCTTGGCAATGTTCTCTGTCTTGTTCCTGGATCCCAGGGCCCGTTTGCGGGGTGGTTCTCCTTCTGTAGGGGGTGGGGTGCTGGTGGCCTGTTGGTCCTGTGGCGGGACCGCCTGTCCACTAGCGCCGGCGGAAGTGGAGGGCTGTTCATCATTCAGGCTAGTGTCAGGGGCCCGTTTGTGTGCCACTGTGTCCCACATGGTGTTGGCCAGGTCAGCCAGCACCCCTGCAATGGTGACCAGGGTGGTGTTGATGGACTTCAAGTCCTCCCTGATCCCCAGGTAGTGTTCCTCCTGCAGCCACTGGGGCTCCTGAAACTTGGCCAGTACCGTGCCCATGGTCTCCTGGGAATGATGGTGTGCTCCCATGGTAGTGGAGAGTGCCTTGTGGAGAGTGGGTTCCCTGGGCCTGTCCTCCCCCGTCGCGCAGCAGTCCTCCAGTTTCCCTGTTATCCTCTGCCTCTGTTCCCTGAACCGTGTGCCCACTGCCACTGACCCCAGGTCCCTGATTGTCTTGGGTTGGTGGGTTTGCCTGGGGTCCCTGTAGTGGTGGACACACTGATGATTGACGTGTCCTGGGGACAGTGGGATGGGCCTGCTGGGTGGGTGCTGTGCTGGTGTTTCCTAAAAGGGGAGGCTCTGTGGTGGTTTGTGACAGTGGCAGGGGAACCGACTGTCCAGAGGTCCCTGATGGGCCGGGCTGGTCATCTTGATCCAGGTGTGCAGAGCTGCTGTTGTCACTGTGGGCCTCTTCTCTGGGGGGACTGGATATGTCTGACACCTCCTGTCCGATGACTTTAGGAATGGGTCCTGTTGGGGTGTAAATGCATAGTTATTGTATCTGTGTGTGCCATCTTGTGCAGTGGGTGAGTTACCCTCTACTCCTGTGCTTGCATTATTGTGTTTGCCCTTGTGTGATTAGTGTTTTGGGGTCTGTGTGGTTATCTGTACTGGACATGTTTGGTAATGGGTGTCCATGCAGAGGCATTGCATGCAGGGCTTGGTATTGGGATGGGTAGGTTGTGGTGGTGGGGCATATGTGAGGTGTTGGAGTGATGGGGGTGAGGGTAAGGGTATGTGATGGCATGCAGGTGGGGTGGAGGTATATGGTAGTAAAGATATGACTTACCAGAGTCCAGTCCTCCTGCTACTCCTGCGAGGCCCTCAGGATGCAGTATTGCCAAGACTTGCTCCTCCCATGTTGGTAGTTGTGGGGGAAGAGGTGGGGGTCTACCGCCAGTCCTCTGTACTGCTACCTGGTGTCTGGATACCACTAAACACACCTTCCCCCGTAGGTCATTCCACCTTTTCCTGATGTCATCCCGTGTTCTTGGATGCTGTCCCACTGTGTTGACCCTGTCGACAATTCTGCGCCATAGCTTCATTTTCATGGCACTGGAGGTGTGCTGCATCTGTGATCTGAAAAGCTGTGGCTCTACCCGGATGATTTCCTCCACCATGACCCTCAGCTCCTCCTCTGAAAACCTGGGGTGTCTTTGAAGTGCCATGATGTGGTGTGGGTAATGTGTGAGGTGATGTTTGTTGTGCTGTGTGATATGTTGTGTTGGGGTGTGTTGATTCCTGGGTCGTGGTAGTGTGTGTGTATTCCTGTTGGCGTGACGGTGTGGGTTTTGCTATCGCCAGTTTATCACTGACCTTTGGTGTGGCGGACTTGTGTGGGTGTCTGTATTGTGGCGGATTACGAGATGTGGGTCGTAATACCTGTAGCGAATTTCTGCCACGGTATGTTGGCCGCCTTCAGCACGGCGGTAAGCGGGATTTACCACCAGGGTTGTAATGAGGGCCAATGTCTCTTACCTATTCTTTCTGTCCCTTTTCTTTTTTGTTGTTTTCTCCTTCTTTATGGTTTTCCTCTTAGCCATCTTTTCGTCTTCCCAGGAGTCTGTGTTTCCTTCCCTGCATGCTTTGCTTCAAGATGGTGTCTTCGGAACTTTCTGCGTGTCACTTCCTGTTTTTCAGTATAAGAACAGTTAGTTTCCTGTTCCTTGCATTACACACACTTCCTTTCATGTGGTGCTCCTCGCTCCTCTATCCGATGATGTTTGGACTTCTGTTTTTTCTTGTCTGCAGTTTTTGCTGTTTCCAGTTCATATTAGGCTTCTCTTTTTTCAGGAGTTCCCTGCTTCTGAGGTTTTTCCCAGGATTGGGTTTTTTCCTCTGGGACTCCTTCTGGAGGTCACAGTCTGCCTGGTGTTACTCTATCAGCAGCACCGTGGCCACTGGAAAGGGTCGCCCTTACCTTGGTCAGTTCAGAATAAGCAAGATACCAGGTGGTACCTCGAGATTAACAATCGTGGTAAGAAGCATTCAGATCGTGACAGATTGCAACATCAAAAGATTCCACGTTGCCCTGAAATCATGGACGTCCCACCTGATGATGTTGTGGAAACTGCAGAGTCTATGCTTCATACTATACAACAACAGGCACAGGAATTACAACAACTGTGTACTGAGAACACAGCTCGGAGGCAAGCATTGGTGTCACGGTCCAGTGATGTGCCTGGGATTTCTGTCTCCACGCCTCGTTATTCTGGAGATCCAAACTACTTAAAGGAATTTCTGGACTCCCTAATGGCATACTTTGCGTTTACACCCTCCTAGTTTACCCATGATAAGACCAAGGTTGGTTATCTGATAAGCTCCTTGTCTGGTACAGCCCTAGCTTGGGCAACCCCTTTGGTAGCTGCCAATGATATGATAATATCCAATTATTCAGACTTTCTGCAAGCCTTTAAAAAGATGTTTGAATGACTTGGATTGGAAGCTGCTGCAGAAGAGGCATTATGTGAGATACAACAAGGGAATCAGGACTTACTAACCCGATTTAAAGAACTAGCGGCTGAAACCACGTGGGCTGAATGCACCTTTGTGCCACTTTTTCGTCTAGGGTTACGAGACGAAAGAACAGATAAACTGGTGCCTTCTCCTCCAGTAGAATCATTGTAGGCACTGATGGACCGGGCCCTTAATATTGAGTACCGTTTACGGGAATGTAGATTAGAGAAACGAAGATCCAGGGTCCTGTCTCCAACAGTGGTTATTCGCTCGTCTACACGTTGTCTAGAAGAATACAGAGCAGAATACTCCGCTAATACGGAGGAAGAACCCATCCAAATAGACATCGCCCTTGGTCCATTATCAGAAGCAGAACAAGAGAACTGACGACGTAAAGGTTTATGTCTTAATTGTGGGAATGCAGGTCATTTAATTTGAATGTGTCCTATCCGTCCCATCAGACCTTGGTGAAACGCCAACTCCCGCCCTCTGTGAGAAGGAAGGGGACAGAAGGTATTGAAATTCCTTCAATCTGCTGCTCCAGAGAAGACAACTCCACTCTTTTTATCATCTCAGTGATTCTTCAGTGCCTGAACCAGGAAGAACAAGTCTTTGCGTTATTGGATTGTGGAGCCAGTGATATGTTTTTGCATGAGAAATGGGCTAAAGAAAAAGGAATACATTGTGTTCCTAAAGAAATCCCAGAACACGTCCAAACGGTAGATGGTTCTCCTCTAACTTCTGGACCAGTGGTTGCTACCACACCCAACCTTTGCTTACAATTCGGAAAGAACATGTGGCCTTCGACCTGATATCTTCCCCAAGCCATACTATGATTTTGGGTATTCCTTGGCTGGCAAGACACAATCCATACATAAACTGGGAAACATGGACTATATCACTTTCCTCTCACTTTTGTCAGTTGGATTGGATTCTACTGACGTCGATTGGGCACCAAAAGGTCCATGTTTTCCTCCAACGAAGCAAGCAGTACTTTTAATGTGATTCAAGAAGTACCCAGATGCTATCAGGGTTTCTTTAACGTATTCCAGGAACCTCAAAGACCCATTTTGCCTCATCACAGGGACTTTGACTGCTCTATTCCTTTGATACCTGGGGAAGTGGTCCCATTTGGAAGAATGTATTCCATATCAGAACAGGAAAAGAAGGTACTCAAGGAATATATAGAGGAAAACCTACAAAGTGGATTGATTGCTACCTCTTCATCACCTGCTGGGGCTCCTCTTTTCCTTGTACCTAAGAAGACTTAAGATCTCAGCCCCTGTATAGACTTTCGAGAGTTAAAGAAGATTACCATCAATATACGTATCCCTTACCCCTTATCAAGGATGTTCTGGAAGCAGTCCAAGGAGCTACAATATTCACTAAACTAGACCTAAGGGGTTCCTATCATCTCTTACGAATTAAGGAAGGGGACGAATGGCAGACTGCTTTTCCTATCCCGTTGGGCCACTTTGAATATCATGTCATGCCTTTTGGTCTTACCAACACACCTTCCATATTCCAAAGATTTATGGATTCAATTTTCTCTGATATTTTCAACCAGAGTGTTGTAGTCTATTTAGATGACATTCCGAAATATTCTTGTACTCCCAAACAACACACTAAACATGTTCTTCAAGTTTTGAAAGACTCTGACAAAATGATTTATACTGTAAACCGGAGAAGTGTGAGTTTAACAAGACCGAAGTTCAATATCTAGGTTTTTGTATCAATCCAGTTGAAATCGCCATGGACCCAGAAAAAGATACAAGCCATATTAGA
Source organism: Pleurodeles waltl (assembly GCF_031143425.1). Lineage (NCBI taxonomy): Eukaryota > Metazoa > Chordata > Amphibia > Caudata > Salamandridae > Pleurodeles > Pleurodeles waltl. The sequence goes on along the minus strand of NC_090444.1, from coordinate 342,824,699 downwards.
TTGTTCTTCTCCTACTTTTGTCAAAGAAACACAGTGCTTCTTAGGGTTGTCCAATTTCTATAGGCAATTTATAAAGGACTTTGCCCAACAACATTGATGTATAACCCAGACCATCAAAAAAGAAGGCCTAAAGAAGTAGTTCATTTGGACAGAAAAAGCGGAAAGGGCTTTTCAGACTCTAAAGTGCGCCTTTACCCGAGGCTCCGATACTCCGTCATCCTGACTACTAAGAAGTTTATTGTGGTCACGGACGCTTCAGATTGAGCCACTGGAGCTGTGTTACTTCAAAAACAAGACAATGATAACCTTGAACATCCAATCTTTTACCTATCCCACATGTTACCCGATGCATAACAAAACTATTCTGTATTGAAAAGAGAATTACTGGCATTAAAGGCTGCCTGCAAGGAATTGAGGTATTTCCTAATGGGTTCTCAGGAGACTTTTGAAGTACGAGCTGATCATCACAATCTACAATGCCTCTGCAGTTTTCAATGCTGGAATAGTCTTCAAGCCAGGTGGGCTTTCTTTTTTAGTCAATATGATTTCATTGTTACTTACATTCTCAATCCGAAAAATATTGTGGCAGATGCTTTATCCCGCCAATATCTGGAGAGCAATATTTCTATTTCTCCACACATCATTGAGCCATGTCGCATTGTGGGACTAGTTCAATCTTTTCTTGACTTGGTGAAGACCGAGTATCAGAGGATATCCATGGAAGAATGGAACACTTTAAGTCCCCACTTACAAAAGCATCAGGAATATTACTTTTATAAAAACACCATGGCCCTCATTACAACATTGGCGGTAAATCCTGCTTACCGCCGTGCAGAAGACCGCCAACACACTGCCGTGGAATTCCGCGACAGCTATTACGACCCACTGCCCAGAAACCGCCAAAATCTAGACACCCACACAAGTCCGCCACACCAAAGGTCAGTGATAAACTAGCGATAACAAAACCTCCACTGTGACGCCAACAGGAATGCGCCCACACCATCACGACCCGCGCTCAAAATACACACACATTTACAAAACACAACCACATTGGACAATTACAAATACACACACCTGATACACATAAACACACCACTCCCACACACCCAATACAATATAAAACGCACACCCACATTACCCACAAACCCTTACTACCCAAAAATCCGAAGAAGGCCAGAGAGACAGCAAAGCAAAGACAACACCAGCATACAGAGGCACACAACACCATCACACATACACATCCACGCACAAAACACTACACACCCCTAAACATCACCCCACACATCACAAAACACACCACCTCACACATCACCCACACCACACCATGGCACCACAAAGACACCCCAGATTTACTGAGGAGGAGCTCAGGGTCATGGTGGAGGAAATAATCCGGGCAGAGCCACAGCTATTGGGATCACAGGTGCAGCAAACCACCATAGCTAGGAAGATGGAGCTAAGGCGCAGAATCGTGGACAGGGTCAACGCAGTGGAACAGCACCCAAGAACACAGCATGACATCAGGAAGAGGTGGAACGACCTACGGGGGAAGGTGTGTTCCGTGGTCTCAAGACACCACATTGCGGTTTAGAGGACTGGCGGCAGACCCCCACCTCCTCCCCCACAACTAACAACATGGGAGGAGCAGGTCTTGGCTATACTGCATCCCGAGGGCCTCACAGGAGTAGCTGGAGGAATGGACTCTGGTAAGTCAAATCTTTAACTACTTCATCCCCCACCCTACCTGCATGCTATCACATATCCCCACCCTCGCCCTCACCACCATCACTCTAACTCCTCACATGTGTCCCACTAGCACAAACCACACATTCCAACACCAAGCCCTGCATGCAACAACAAAGCATGGATACCCATCACCAATGCATGTCCACTACACATACCCACACAGACCCCTAAACAATTATCACACAAGCTCCTACACAGGAATAGAAGCACTGGGGTACAGGGTCACCCACCCATTGCACACCATGGCACACACAGATACTAAAATTATGCATTTACACCCCTGCGGGAACCCCTACCCAACGTCACCAGACAGGAGGTTCCAGACATGTCCACTCCCCCCACAGAAGAGGCCCACAGTGATGGCAGCAGCTCTGTCCAACTGAATCTAGATGACCAGCCCGGCCCATCTGGGACCTCGGCACAGTCGGTTCCCCTCACACTGGCACAGGCCACCACAGAGCCTCCGCCCTCGGGAAACACCAGAACCGCCAAACAGCCGCCACGCGGTCAAAAGACCGCTGGCGGCATTCCGACCTTCCCGCTGGCCCAGCGGGAAGGTGGCCTGCAACACAGAAGCCGGCTCTGAATGGAGCCGGCGGTGTTGCAGGTGTGCGACGGGTGCAGTTGCACCCGTCGCGCTTTTCACTGTCTGCTAAGCAGACAGTGAAAAGCTTCATGGGGCCCTGTTAGGGGGCCCCTGCACTGCCCATGCCAGAGGCATGGGCAGTGCAGGTGCCCCCAGGGGCCCCAGGACACCCGTTCCCGCCATCCTGTTCCTGGCGGTGAAAACCGCCAGAAACAGGCTGGCGGGAAGGGGGTCAGAAGCCCCAGGGCAGCGCTGCTTGCAGCGCTGCCCTGGCGGATTCACCCAGCTGGGGGAAATCCGGCAGGAAACCGCCGGACCCGGTTTTCTGACCGCGGCTTTACCGCCGCGGTCAGAATGGGCTAGGAAGCACCGCCAGCCTGTTGGCGGTGCTTCCGTCATTCGCGGCCCCTATGTCTCTTTTTCGAAGATTTTCTTCAAGCGGGACGAACCTGCCAGTCCAATCTGACCTCCTGGAGCCCTTCTCCAGATAAGCGATGCTGGAATCCTCGGTGGAGATTTTTACCTTCGAACTTAGTCGTTTTTTCGAGGTGAAAATCCTTCGACAGTGGTAAACCTGGATCTTGATCCGACGTCCATGGAGCCCTCCTCGGATACGCTGGCTGGGAGGTCCCAGTCAACTTTTTACCTTCGGACTTAGTCTCGTTTTTGGAGATTTTCGTAACCGGGACGAACTAGCAAATCAGGCCGGATCGTGGTTGAGGCAAGCCGGCTAGAGTTGCTGCGGCGGGTCGGTCCCTCGATGGAGATTTTTTACAAAAGTTGGCCAAACTTCTCCAAACTTCTGGGGATTCCCCCAGATGTCCTTTTAGGTTCTTTTGAGGTCCACAGCTCACCCCAATGGTCCAGAAGTTCTGAGATGGTCCTTGGGGTGTGCGGACTACAACTCCCAGAATGCACCTGGCGCAAACTCCTTTTTGGCCACTGGACAGTAGTCAGCTGGTCGCTTTCTTCAGGAGTTGGTGCAGGGGACTCTGGATAGCAATTTTTCACCTGTAGCAAACTGGGAGTCCCTCCTTGAACCAGTTGAAGCCAGGCAAAGTCCTTCTTGTGGAAATATAAGAACGGGGTGTAATATGAGGAAATGTGGCGCTCAGAGTGCTAATCTACCCAAGTATATGACGGGGAACCCCAATAGGGAAACACCCAACCCCAAGAGGTCAAATAACCTCGCAACTCAAAATATTTTTAACACAATCAGGTGCCCCTAAATTGCACAAAAATCATGAAATATATAGTTCACATATATATAGTTGCCCACAACAGTCCATGATGCATCTTATAGTTCATTGAAGTCGACTATTAGAGTAAATTAATCAGTCCAGAATTTATTGAAGATCTGATTTCATATTCAGCAATCCATAGAAATTTGTACTTCCAGCTTTCCAGCCAACACGTGTTTCGTCTTTGGGAATTATTAATATCCCTTGCGACTTCTTCAGGGCTAAAAATCACAATCACACACGAGTTAAGACCACTATGCTCAACCGTCAATTTAATTCCAAATATATATCAGAACCCAAAGGGAGGTGAATAGTGAAAAATAGTCAAGCACCCACACAATGTGAAAAGAAAATCTATTGCAAATTCAAACACCCTCGTAGATCAAGAAAACAACTACCCACAACCACTATATCAGTAGAAGTATTATATATATGTGACAAGTCTTAATTAAAACCAAAACCATGCAACCCATGGTGCTAAACAACCACCACAATGTAAAACTACAATAACACAATACCTTAAAAATCCAATATCACTAAAGCACTAGACATAAGTGTCAGTTAATCCAAAAATGATATGTTGCCATGTAACAATTCTCCGAATAAAAGTTAAATACACTGTCAAGAGAAAAACAGAACTGTCTCAGAGAGATAAAGTTAACACATGTTTACCCCAACATAGAGTAGCAAGTGATAATAAATGCCATCAGGAAATCAATAATAAGTCATCCAAGATTAGTGCCTGGTAATATCGTTACAAAGACTTTAATAAATTCTAGAATTCGCCATCGTAATTACCTATACCACAAAAAAAAGATTGTTTAAATTATTGAATCAAAATCATTATTCACACCTTATCGAATCAGTGATCACACTTACCATAATGTACCTAACTCTTAACTCCATAATCCTGATTTTGGCGTCTAAGTAACAGGACGCCCAGCGAGTACGCTAGCCATGCGTACATGAACTCGGAAGTTAAATACACTTCCGGGTTCGTTCATTTGAGTCTCGGGACAATAAAAATAAATGACGGACTGCCGATCAGCCCAAAAAGTAAATACACATATGCTATAGGAATCCGCTAGTTCAATGATTGCCCCGCATCGGACCCAGCACAGAAAAATAGAAATATGTCAATCGTAGGCAGAAGTATCGTATAAATCACAAGTGCTCCGCTGTACCCAGAGGATTGGAAGATAATGGAACAAATAAAATGCTTGAATGGCATGCCTGTTATCAAAAACATAATAGATTGAGGAGAGCACCATAACAGCTAAAATTGTCAGACTGGTTGTAAATAAAATCGCTTATGTCAATTACTGGAACATCTATAGCTATAATTACGTTGGAACCACTCAAACTATCTCCAAGCTGTCAGACTGTACAGAACAAGAAGAAGAAATTGTAGATAATGAAAGGTAAATAGATTTAAACAAAAAGGGGGACATTCCCCAGTTCATTGCATTATTGACGTTTGAGAATCTTGGCACTGCACTCGTCAATACAAATACATTTTTTTGAAATTTTGACAATGATTGTACAGCAATGCACCCAAACAAAACATGTTAAAGCACAAAAATAGAATTGACACAATCAGTGTGGGTAATGCAAACATATTAACACATATGAAGTCTAAAATTAGTCACCCAGAAAAAAATACAATCCTCTATCAGAATTTAAACCTGATTCGACAGCTCTTAATCTCATTATGCATAGTGCTTCTTGTCTGCGTAAGCGTAATTCCCTGTTCCCACCCCTAGGGTCACAGGTGATATGTTCAAGTCCAAAGAATTCAAAACTTTTGTGAGTTGGTTGTGCATCACAAGAAACCATGTGTGCTACCAAGGGGTGTCTTACATCCACATTCTTGAGTGCCCTCATATGTTCTCCTATTCTAATTTTGAGTGGTCGTATAGTACTTCCAACATAAATTCCAGAACATTTGCAGCATATTATGTATACCACAAAATTGGAATTGCAATCCATAGTAGAACAGATTGCATATGATTTGCCCTCATGGGAGCATTCTTTTACCTTATGACAAGCCCAGCGACAAACTCCACAAGAACCACATTAAAAAAAAACGACACCTCTTTGGGATAACCATGTTTTCTTGGGGGAGATGGTAGTATAGCTAGGACTTAATAAAGTTCTAAGGGTTTTACCTCTACGAAATGATGTGACTACTGTATTAGATACCACTTCCTTGAGTGATGCATCTTGTACAAGTAAATTCCAGTGTTTGGTGATAAATTTTTTCAAAATCAGGGATGCATCATTATGATCAGTTATGAACCTTACCACGTTAGATGCCACCTTAGTCTCAATCCGTGCTTGGAGTTTCAAAGTTTCATTTCTATCTAAATATCTAGCTTTGTATCGAGCTTTCTTTAAAGTCTTATTTGAATAAATGATTGTACATCTCCTTTCCATGTCATTCATTTGGGCAACAAATTCATCATCTATGCTACAGTTACGTCGTGCCCTAAGGAATTCACCAAAAGGAATTGATGCCACCTCATGTCTGGGATGAGCACTTTTGGCATGTAAAATAGAATTACAAGCAGTTGTTTTCCGAAATAGTCTGCTATGAATTTTATCATCAATAGTAAAGAGTTCAACATCTAAAAATTCAATCTTGACAGCACTAAATTGATATGTAAATCTGACATTCATGTGGTTGGAATTTAAAAAATTAAAAAATTCAACAAGTTTTTCTTTACCACCAGTCCAAATCATTAAGCAATCGTCTATGTAGCGGCCCCAGAATAGAATAAATGTTTGCCAAGCAACAGCACCAGGGCCCCAAACCCATATGTGTTCAAACCACCCCATGAATAAGTTCGCATAGGATGGAGAGAACTTGGAGCCCATAGCTACACCTTGTTTCTGTCGGAACCACTCATTGTTGAACAGAAAGAAATTGTTCTTAGTAATCATGTTGATCATATCCAATATCATTTTAGTATGATCCCAAAACTAGCTGATCTCTTATTTAGGAAATATTTCAAGGCTTCTAAGCCAAGATCATGTTTGATACAAGTATAAAGTGATACAACATCTAAAGTCACCAAGAGCATGTTACTATCCCACTCAACATCACTTAAAATACTAAGAATGTGTGTGGTATCTCGAATAAAAGAAGGAAGGTTGTGCACAAATGGTTGCAGGAAACAGTCCACAAATTCTGACAGCTTTTCCGTGGGACCAAGTATACCCGATACAATAGGTCTTCCCGGTAGGAAAGGTAACCCTTATGTATTTTAGGTAAAGTATATATACTGTACACGGATACTGAGGATGGTGCACCTTCAGGTATAGATATTCATCTTTGTTTAATAACCCCTGCTGTTGCCATACCATTAACTTCTTGTTAATCATGAGTGTAAGGTGTGGGATGGGATTGTATACAATCTTCTCATAACAAGATAAATCATTAAGTTGTGACATAATCTCATTGTCATAATCCACCTTATTCATAATAACCACGTTTCCGCCTTTTATCTGCTTGTCTAATAACAATGTCTTTATTAAGTTTCAATTGTTGTAAAGCAGCTAGTTCCTCTGTGTTGAGATTCATAAGTAATTGTCGAGATTTATTCTTAGCTAGATAGTTATCAAAATCTTGACATACCACATCAAAAAACTTGTCTAAGGAGTTAAAACTTAAAGATCTTGGAGTCCACCTGGATTTCATTTTTAAACCACTTGACACACTTCTGTTTGAGACAACATCTAGATCGTTTAGAATTCTCGCAGTAATATCAGGGTCTTCATCTTGTTCGGCTAAAGATAATAGGACTGCTGTATCCTGAACATCCTCAATAGATAAAGTGCTAGGGGAGGGGTCAATAGCCTCAGGACCCATCACCCTGCCTGAATTACTTTGAAAAATCTGTTTAAGTTTAAGTTTACGTATAAACTTGTATAGATCAATTTTGGATCTACATGGGTCACCAAAGTTCCTAGGACAGTAACTAAGACCTTTAGATAAAAGACTTCTGATCCCTTCTGTCAGAACCAGACTTGATAGATTAACTATATTAATTAATGATTGATCCTCAGAGTTTACACTTTCCTGTCTCGAGATCTCGTTTTGACCCCTTCCACCTCTTTTGTAGTGTTGACCCGTACCTCTCCTCCCTCTCCTAGTTTTTTTGTGTGTGACATCTCTCTGTCTGGAGCATTTTTGCCCTGCCTCATCCTCATTAGTTCTACTAAAAAATTATTTCCACTTGAGGTTACTTTAGCCGAAGTGCTAGCTCCATCTTCCACTTCACTGTCACTAGTTAACGAGATACTTGTGGAGGTTGAGTAAGAAAGCTTCGACAAGCCTGAACCGCTGGGAAGCCCCCCAGTGTGAAAAAGGTAGTCATATTTGTTTGAGAAAGTAAAGACTCTCCCAGTCAGATAGTCTCTCTCGTCCCGCTTCAATTTGCGTGCTTTCCTCTGCATAATTTCCTCTTGATGTTTAAGTAAAATATCTTCCAAAATTTTGTAATTTTTCTAGGTAGCTTCTTTAAGATTTAAACCTTCAATTTCCTTCTCCAAAATACCAATTTCACTTTGTAATTGACTGACTTTTCTCTCAGAGTTGATGATCAAAATATCCATGAGTTTCATGGAACTAGCTGTTAATTCCTTTTCCCATAATAGTAGTAAATCTTCATCCAGATCGTCGTAGGTAGGAAATATCTGAGAACGTAAGCCTCGGGGGATACAATTAAGTTTTTTGTATTGTTTTAACGTTGTTCCATCCCACCATTTAGATAATTCATTTTTCTTGATCCTCTCTAGTTTTATAAATTTAATTCTGAGGCCTTCCTTTCGTAGGTTACCACTAGATTTATTATGGAAATTACCTCCCTTTGCTAAATTATCAAATAATTCTTCTGCTACTTTACTTCTATCCATCCTACAGTAATAAAATTATATTAATGGGGTCGCACCTAAGCAGCCTCCTCCACAAACAAGAAGAAATATAAGAACGGGGTGTAATATGAGGAAATGTGGCGCTCAGAGTGCTAATCTACCCAACTATATGACGGGGAAGCCCAATAGGGAAACACCCACCCCAAGAGGTCAAATAACCTCACAACTCAAAATATTTTTAACACAATGAGGTGCCCCTAAATTGCACAAAAATCATGAAATATATAGTTCACATATATATAGTTGCCCACAACAGTCCATGATGCATCTTATAGTTCATTGAAGTCGAATATTAGAGTAAATTAATCAGTCCAGAATTTATTGAAGATCTGATTTCATATTCAGCAATCCATAGAAATGTGTACTTCCAGCTTTCCAGCCAACACGTGTTTCGTCTTTGGGAATTATTAATATCCCTTGCGACTTCTTCAGGGCTAAAAATCACAAGCACACACGAGTTAAGACCACTATGCTCAACCGTCAATTTAATTCCAAATATATATCAGAACCCAAAGGGAGGTGAATAGTGAAAAATAGTCAAGCACCCACACAATGTGAAAAGAAAATCTATTGCAAATTCAAACACCCTCGTAGATCAAGAAAACAACTACCCACAACCACTATATCAGTAGAAGTATTATATATATGTGACAAGTCTTAATTAAAACCAAAACCATGCAACCCATGGTGCTAAACAACCACCACAATGTAAAACTACAATAACACAATACTTTAAAAATCCAATATCACTAAAGCACTAGACATAAGTGTCAGTTAATCCAAAAACGATATGTTGCCATGTAACAATTCTCCGAATAAAAGTTAAATACACTGTCAAGAGAAAAACAGAACCGTCTCAGAGAGATAAAGTTAACACGTTTACCCCAACATAGAGTAGCAAGTGATAATAAATGTCATCAGGAAATCAATAATAAGTCATCCAAGATTAGTGCCTGGTAATATCGTTACAAAGACTTTAATAAATTCTAGAATTCGCCATCGTAATTACCTATACCACAAAACAACGATTGTTTAAATTATTGAATCAAAATCATTATTCACACCTTATCGAATCAGTGATCACACTTACCATAATGTACCTAACTCTTAACTCCATAATCCTGATTTCGGCGTCTAAGTAACAGGACGCCCAGCGAGTACGCTAGCCATGCGTACATGAACTCGGAAGTTAAATACACTTCCGGGTTCGTTCATTTGAGTCTCGGGACAATAAAAATAAATGACGGACTGCCGATCAGCCCGAAAAGTAAATACACATATGCTATAGAAATCCGCTAGTTCAATGATTGCCCCGCATCGGACCCAGCACAGAAAAATAGAAATATGTCAATCGTAGGCAGAAGTATCGTATAAATCACAAGTGCTCCGCTGTACCCAGAGGATTGGAAGATAATGGAACAAATAAAATGCTTGAATGGCATGCCTGTTATCAAAAACATAATAGATCGAGGAGAGCGCCATAACAGCTAAAATTGTCAGACTGGTTGTAAATAAAATCGCTTATGTCAATTACTGGAACATCCATAGCTATAATTACGTTGGACACACTCAAACTATCTCCAAGCTGTCAGACTGTACAGAACAAGAAGAGGAAATTGTAGATAATGAAAGGTAAATAGATTTAAACAAAAAGGGGGACATTCCCCAGTGCCCCAGCGGTTAAGGCTTGTCGAAGCTTTCTGACTCAACCTCCACAAGTGTCTCGTTAACTAGTGACAGTGAAGTGGAAGATGGAGCTAGCACTTCGGCTCAAGTAACCTCAAGTGGAAATAATTTTTTAGTAGAACTAATGAGGATGAGGCGGGGCAAAAATGCTCCAGACAGAGAGATGTCACACACAAAAAAACTAGGAGAGGGAGGAGAGGTACGGGTCAACACTACAAAAGAGGTGGAAGGGTCCAAAACGAGATCTCGAGACAGGAAAGTGTAAACTCTGAGGATCAATCATTAATTAATATAGTTAATCTATCAAGTCTGGTTCTGACAGAAGGGATCAGAAGTCTTTTATCTAAAGGTCTTAGTTACTGTCCTAGGAACTTTGGTGACCCATGTAGATCCAAAATTGATCTATACAAGTTAATACGTAAACTTAAACTTAAACAGATTTTTCAAAGTAATTCAGGCAGGGTGATGGGTCCTGAGGCTATTGACTCCTCCCCTAGCACTTTATCTATTGAGGATGTTCAGGATACAGCAGTCCTATTATCTTTAGCCGAACGAGATGAAGACCCTGATATTACTGCGAGAATTCTAAACGATCTAGATGTTGTCTCAAACAGAAGTGTGTCAAGTGGTTTAAAAATGAAATCCAGGTGGACTCCAAAATCTTTAGGTTTTAACTCCTTAGACAAGTTTTTTGATGTGGTATGTCAAGATTTTGATAACTATCTAGCTAAGAATAAATCTCAACAATTACCTATGAATCTCAACACAGAGGAACTAGCTGCTTTACAACAATTGAAACTTAATAAAGACATTGTTATAAGACAAGCAGATAAAGGCGGAAACTGGTTATTATGAATAAGGTGGATTATGACAATGAGATTATGTCACAACTTAATGATTTATCTTGTTATGAGAAGATTGTATACAATCCCATCCCACACCTTACACTCATGATTAACAAGAAGTTAATGGTATGGCAACAGCAGGGGTTATTAAACAAAGATGAATATCTATACCTGAAGGTGCACCATCCTCGGTATCCGTGTATATATACTTTACCTAAAATACATAAGGGGTTACCTTTCCCACCGGGAAGACCTATTGTATCGGGTATACTTGGTCCCACGGAAAAGCTGTCAGAATTTGTGGACTGTTTCCTGCAACCATTTGTGCACAACCTTCCTTCTTTTATTCGAGATACCACACACATTCTTAGTATTTTAAGTGATGTTGAGTGGGATAGTAACATGCTCTTGGTGACTTTAGATGTTGTATCACTTTATACTTGTATCAAACATGGTCTTGGCTTAGAAGCCTTGACATTTTTCCTAAATAAGAGATCAGCTAGTTTGTGGGATCATACTAAAATGATATTGGATATGATCAACATGATTACTAAGAACAATTTATTTCTGTTCAACAATGAGTGGTTCCGACAGAAACAAGGTGTAGCTATGGGCTCCAAGTTCTCTCCATCCTATGCGAACTTATTCATGGGGTGGTTTGAACACATATGGATTTGGGGCCATGGTGCTGTTGCTTGGCAAACATTTATTCTATTCTGGGGCCGCTACATAGACGATTGCTTAATGATTTGGACTGGTGGTAAAGAAAAACTTGTTAAATTTTGTAATTTTTTTAATTCCAACCACATGAATGTCAGATTTACATATCAATTTAGTGCTGTCAAGATTGAATTTTTAGATGTTGAACTCTTTACTATTGATGATAAAATTCATAGCAGACTATTTCGGAAAACAACTGCTTGTAATTCTATTTTACGTGCCAAAAGTGCTCATCCCAGACATGAGGTGGCATCAATTCCTTTTGGTGAATTCCTTAGGACACGACGTAACTGTAGCATAGATGATGAATTTGTTGCCCAAATGAATGACATGGAAAGGAGATTTGCAACCCGTGGCTATTCAAATAAGACTTTAAAGAAAGCTCGATACAAAGCTAGATATTTAGATAGAAATTAAACTTTGAAACTGAAAGCACGGATTGAGACTAAGGTGGCATCTAACGTGGTAAGGTTCATAACTGATCATATTGATGCATCCCTGATTTTGAAAAAATTTATCACCAAACACTGGAATTTACTTGTACAAGATGCATCACTCAAGGAAGTGGTATCTGATACAGTAGTCACATCATTTCGTAGAGGTAAAACCCTTAGAACTTTATTAAGTCCTAGCTATACTACCATCTCCCCCAAGAAAACATGGTTATCCCAAAGAGGTGTCGGTTTATTTAAATGTGGTTCTTGTGGAGTTTGTCGCTGGGCTTGTCATAAGGTAAAAGAATGCTCCCATGAGGGCAAATCATATGCAATCTGTTCTACTATGGATTGCAATTCCAATTTTGTGGTATACATAATACGCTGCAAATGTTCTGGAATTTATGTTGGAAGTACTATACGACCACTCAAAATTAGAATAGGAGAACATATGAGGGCACTCAAGAATGTGGATGTAAGACACCCCTTGGTAGCACACATGGGGGGTTATTCCATCTTTGGAGGAAGTGGTAATCCGTCCCAAAAGTGACGGTAAAGTGACGGATATCCCACCAGCCGTATTACGAATCCATTATATCCTATGGAACTCGTAATACGGCTGGTGGTAAATCCGTAACATTTGGGACGGATTACCACCTCCTCCAAAGTTGGAATAACCCCCATGGTTTCTTGTGATGCACAACCAACTCACAAAAGTTTTGAATTCTTTGGACTTGAACATATCACCTGTGACCCTAGGGGTGGGAACAGGGAATTACGCTTACGCAGACAAGAAGCACTATGGATAATGAGATTAAGAGCTGTTGAATCAGGTTTAAATTCTGATAGAGAATTGGAATTTTTTCTGGGTGACTAATTTTAGATTTCATATGTGTTAATATGTTTGCATTACCCACACTGATTGTGTCAATTCTATTTTTGTGCTTTAACATGTTTTGTTTGGGTGCATTGCTGTACAATCATTGTCAAAATTTCAAAAAAATGTATTTTTATTGACGTGTGCAGTGCCAAGATTCTCAAACGTCAATAATGCAATGAACTGGGGAATGTCCCCCTTTTTGTTTAAATCTATTTACCTTTCATTATCTACAATTTCCTCTTCTTGTTCTGTACAGTCTGACAGCTTGGAGATAGTTTGAGTGTGTCCAACGTAATTACAGCTATGGATGTTCCAGTAATTGACATAAGCGATTTTATTTACAACCAGTCTGACAATTTTAGCTGTTATGGCGCTCTCCTCGATCTATTCAAGCATTTTATTTGTTCCATTATCTTCCAATCCTCTGGGTACAGCGGAGCACTTGTGATTTATACGATACTTCTGCCTACGATTGACCTATTTCTATTTTTATGTGCTGGGTCCGATGCAGGGCAATCATTGAACTAGCGGATTTCTATAGCATATGTGTATTTACTTTTCGGGCTGATCGGCAGTCCGTCATTTATTTTTATTGTCCCGAGACTCAAATGAACGAACCCGGAAGTGTATTTAACTTCCGAGTTCATGTACGCATGGCTAGCTTACTCGCTGGGCGTCCTGTTACTTAGACGCCGAAATCAGGATTATGGAGTTAAGAGTTAGGTACATTATGGTAAGTGTGATCACTGATTCGATAAGGTGTGAATAATGATTTTGATTCAATAATTTAAACAATCGTTGTTTTGTGGTATAGGTAATTACGATGGCGAATTCTAGAATTTATTAAAGTCTTTGTAACGATATTACCAGGCACTAATCTTGGATGACTTATTATTGATTTCCTGATGACATTTATTATCACTTGCTACTCTATGTTGGGGTAAACATGTGTTAACTTTATCTCTCTGAGACGGTTCTGTTTTTCTCTTGACAGTGTATTTAACTTTTATTCGGAGAATTGTTACATGGCAACATATCGTTTTTGGATTAACTGACCCTTACGTCTAGTGCTTTAGTGATATTGGATTTTTAAGGTATTGTGTTATTGTAGTTTTACATTGTGGTGGTTGTTTAGCACCATGGGTTGCATGGTTTTGGTTTTAATTAAGACTTGTCACATATATATAATACTTCTACTGATATAGTGGTTGTGGGTAGTTGTATTCTTGATCTACGAGGGTGTTTGAATTTGCAATAGATTTTCTTTTCACATTGTGTGGGTGCTTGACTATTTTTCACTATTCACCTCCCTTTGGGTTCTGATATATATTTGGAATTAAATTGACGGTTGAGCATAGTGGTCTTAACTCGTGTGTGCTTGTGATTTTTAGCCCTGAAGAAGTCGCAAGGGATATTAATAATTCCCAAAGACGAAACACATGCTGGCTGGAAAGCTGGAAGTACAAATTTCTATGGATTGCTGAATATGAAATCAGATCTTCAATAAATTCTGGACTGATTAATTTACTCTAATAGTCGACTTCAATGAACTATAAGATGCATCATGGATTGTTGTGGGCAACTATATATATGTGAACTATATATTTCATGATTTTTGTGCAATTTAGGGGCACCTCATTGTGTTAAAAATATTTAAAGTCCTTCTAGTGGTGAAGCCCAAGTGTGCAGCTGGTGCAGTCCTTCTGAGTGCAGGTTCCAGGTGCAGGCCAGGGGTCCAGCAGGGCAGTCCTTCTTCTTCTGTTGTTCTTCCTTGTTGGATGTGGTAGGGAACTGAGGTGTGGGTGCAGGTCTGCCAGTTTTATCCTTGCTCCTGGGTGAAAAGCAGGGGGGTCCTTGATCTCCAATCAGGTGGAGGGTCCTCCCCCCTGTGATGACCACTTCCTGGGAAGTGTGGCAAAAAACAATCCCAGGAGGCAACATTCTCTAAAAATCCATCATGGCTGAATCTGATTTTTGGAGGTTACATCTGGCTGAGCCCACCCACTGGTGTGGCTAAAAATCATAAACCCCTCCCCTGCCTTTTCCTAATCTAATCAAGGGGGCACCTAGTTGTCTGGGGTTGCAGGATGTGGGGGTGTTGCTGGTTGCTCCAAATGTCCTTCTCTGCCTTTGAAGACCAGTTTGGCAGCCCTCCCCCTTCCTGCCTCACCATCTTCTGAGGGGAGATTCCTTCCCACAGGCATATTCCTTAGTGTGAAGCCAGGCCACTTCACACCTCATCAAGGCAGCTTGGCCAAGCTGCTAGAGGCTGGCCAATCAGAGCACAGCAGCAAAAACAATGCAGGGCTGAAATTGGCAACATTTCAGATAAAGTTTAAAACTCTTTACCTGAACAAGTTATATCAAATCCAACAACTGGAAGTTGTGGGATTTATTACAACAATTAATTTGATACCAAATTCTTGGTATGCATCATTTAAGGAGACTTTAAAAATTAAAATAAAGTCTCCCCATTCTAGCCTATGAAGGCCATTTACTACAATGAGGGAAAAACAAATTTGGCAGTTTTTACCTCACCAGGGATTATAAAACTATTTTTATAAAGTCCCTGCTTACAGTTACATGGCACCCAGCCCTAGGGGCACATAGGGCACACCTTAGGGGTGACCTATATGTAAAAATAAGGTAGTTTAAGACTTTGGAACTACGTTTAATTCCAAAGTCGAATTTGCATATAACTTTAATTTAAAAGCAGCCAGCAAGGCAGGCCTGCCTTTAAAATGACACTGGGCACCTCAGCAGTGCACCTATGGGTGCACTACCTATGCTGTGGTCCCTAAACCTACATGCCCTACCATATACTAGGGACTTATAGGTAGGTTGACTTAGACAATTATAATTAGCTTAATTTGCATATCCATTTTACACAGAGCACAGGCCGTGGGACTGGTTAGCAGTACCCAGTGCACCATCAGAGTCAGGAAAACACCAGCAAAAAAGTGAAAAATGGGGGCAAAAAGTTAGGGGGCCTCTGCAATCAGCCCTGTTTTCTCACACTCACCTAATAGCCACACACGGTGCCTCTGGAGTTGCCCCATCACATAAGGGATGCTGCTATTTCTTAGAATGTAAGCGTCATGCTCTGAGCCAGGAAACTTGGCGTTCACATGGGAGATGTACTGGTCGGCCAAACACACCGTCTGCACATTCATTGAATGGTAACTCTTCCGGTTTCTGTACACCTGTTCACTCCTGTGGGGGGGACCAAGGCCACATGTGTCCCATCAATGGCACCTATGATGTTGGGGATATGTCCCAGAGCATAGAAGTCACCTTTCACTGTAGGCAAATCCTCCACCTGAGGGAACACGATGTAGCTGTGCATGTGTTTCAGCAGGGCAGACAACACTCTGGACAACACATTTGAGAACATTGGCTGGGACATCCCTGCTGCTATGGCCACTGTAGTTTGAAAAGACCCACTTGCCAGGAAATGGAGTACTGACAGGACCTCCACTAGAGGGGGGATACCTGTGGGATGGCGGATAGCTGACATCAGGTCTGGCTCCAACTGGGCACACAGCTCCTGGATTGTGGCACAATCAAGTCTGTAGGCCACTATTACATGTCGCTCTTCCATTGTCGACAGGTCCACCAGCGGTCTGTACACCGGAGGATGCTACCATCTCCTCACCTGCACCAGCGGACGTGCTCTGTGGATGAGAACAGCGAACAGAGGGTCAGCTAACACTGAGGTACGAAAACACAACTTTATTGCACACATTTGTCAATCCGCTATGTGCCTGTCTTAGTGTGTATGCAAGGCCTACATATGTGTGATGCATTTAAAATTAATGCCATGTGGCCCCCTGAAATGGCGGCTGCCTGACCTGTAAGGTGGGAGAATGGGATATGAGGTAACTGCGCTGGAGTTGTACACCATCGCGGTAGGCGGTCGAAGACCGCGGCGCAATCCTACATTGGTTAACATTGGACCCTATGCCAATAACGATGTACGCCAGCGCAGACGGTACGCACCACCGCGGATGTGACCGCCATTTTCCGTCTGTTCACTCACTTGATACCTGATCTTCGACAGGAGAGGACCTACACTGCAAGTGCTGCTGTGACCTCAGTCTGGAAGTGACAATGGCTCAAGTGTCTGGGGAAAGGGCCCCTGCCTTCACATCGGAGGAGTTGGACAAACTGGTGGATGGGGTCCTCCCCCAGTACACGCTACTCTACGGTCCTCCAAACAAACAGGTGAGTACACTGTGAGCATGCTGTATGGGCAATACCTGTTTGGAGTGGTGCGGATGGGAGATGGGGGGGATGAGGCGTGCATGAAACAACGGTGAGTGGATGTGCGTCAGGGTAAGGGTGGGAACGTGGGCCAATGACTGTGATCGTCCGGACGGTTATAGTTTCTCCTTTTCCCCTGTACTATTCCTGTAGGTCAGCGCCCACCAGAAGAAATATATCTGGCGTGCCATCGCCAAGGAAGTCTGGACCCTGGGGGTCCACCACAAACGGAGCACCCACTGCCGTAAAAGATGGGAGGACATTCGCCGCTGGAGCAAGAATACGGCGGAGGCCCAGCTGGGGATGGCCTCCCAACGTGGGAAGGTGCCCGTCGCACCAAGACACCCCTGATGTACCGGATCCTGGCGGTGGCGTATCCGGAGTTGGATGGGCGCTTGAGGTTATCACAGCAGCCACAAGGGGGTGAGTACAGTCACATTCATCTGATTCAGGGTGCATGGGAGGTGTGTGGGTGGCGGAGGTGGGCAGTGGGTTCCCCTATGCCACGGCGACTTTTGCAGGCAAGGTCCCTTCGTGAGGCAGGCTATGTGGCACCCCCCCCCCACCAGTGTTAAGAGCCATCTACCCCTAGTCAGGCTCCTGTAACTTCCATGTGTGCAGCAATCGGGCATAGGACTTGTACCCCATGGCCCTGTGATTAATTAGGGAACTCTAAGTGCATGGAGTAGTGCAGAGGGCTGCTGTGTCTGTAGTGTCCGCCAACGGTAGCGGTATTGCATGCACTGAACATGTCTTTCTACTTTCTTTCCCCCCCTTTTTGTGGTCTCCCTGTTCTTGTGTGCATTAGCATCATCACGCGGAGGAGCAGTGCCACCGGAGCAGGAGGGAGCTGCATCCCACATGGCCCTGGAGGGCGAGACTACGGACTCCGAATTCACCAGTGTGACGGAGGACGAGGGGAGCTCCACAGCGGGGGCAGGAGCTGCGTCTAGCGACACCGACTCCTCCTCTGATGGTAGCTCCCTTGCGGTGGCGGGCCCTTCTGTGCCCACCACATCTACAGGTACAGCCGCCACCACCCCTAACAGCACCGCCCTCCCAGCAGCCCCTCAGGGTGTGCCCCGTGGCCGCTCACCCAGGAGGGTGGACATCTCCTTCACCCCAGGCACCTCAGCCCCTGCCCCTGTCAACCCTGCTACCCTCAGTGAGGAGATAATTGACCTCTTCAGATCCGTCACTGTTGGGCAGTCTACCATTCTGAATGCCATCCAGGGTGTAGAGAGGCAGTTGCAACAGACAAATGCATACCTGAAGGGCATTCATTCTGGTCAGGCAACCCAACAGCGAGCTTTTCAGAATCTGGCCTCAGCACTGATGGCAGCCATTCTTCCTGTATCCAACCTCCCCCCCCCAACTTCCTCCACCCAGACCCAATCCCCAGTACCTGAGCCTATCCCAAGCACACCATCAGACCAGCATGCACACACCTCAACACACAAAGGAGCTCTGGCAAACATAAGCACCACACGTCCCACAGGCACTCACACAAGCCTCCTCCACGTCTCCCTCCTCCCTCCATGTCACGTCTCCACTCACACCTGCATGCACTGCATCTTCAGCCACTACGTCCATCACCATCACGCCCATCACCACACACCGCTCACGTGCACTCACCACCCCCACTACCATTCACACAACCCCTGTGTCCTCTACCAGTGTGTCTGTGAGCCCACCTCCCAAACTACACAAACGCAGTCACACACCCACCCAACAGCCATCCACCTCACGACAGCCTCCAGCCCATGCACCTTCATCCAAAGTCAGCAAACGTACACCTCCCACAACCACTACCTCTTCCTCCTCTCCCAAACCCCCTCCATCTACCCGTCCCAGTGTGTCTAAAATACTTTTCCTGGCAAACCTTGACCTCTTCCCTACACCTCCTCCACCCCTTCCATCCCCTAGGGCCTGCCTTTCCAGGTCCCAACCCAGCATCTCAGCCACCACCTCACCGGGAACAGTGGTGCCAGCAATCACCGGCTTCTGGAGTGCGCCAAGCAGCAGGGCAGCCAGTCTGCCAAGTAGCCAGGCCAAGGACATTCCCCCACCTCATAAACAAAAGAAGTTGGCCACAGCCCGGAGGGAGAAGGCCAAAACACCTGCCACCAAGGGCTCTCCCAGGACTACAGTTGGGAGTGGCAAGACAGCTGCGCCACCATCCAAGGTGGGGAAGGGCCAGAGACAGAAAGGGAATTCGCTGCCAACCTGCACGGCGGGCAAGACCGCCACATGCACTGCCGCCACGGGCACCGCCGCTCATGGCCCCGCAGCCAGCAGCACGCTCACTGAGCCACCCACCAGCACCGCTGCCCAGGACACCGCCGCTAGCAGCACGCTCACTGAGCCACCCACTTGCACTGCTGCCCAGGACACCACCAGCAGCACGCTCAATGAGCCACCCACCAGCACCGCTGCCCTGGACACCACTGCCAGCAGCCCGCTCACTGAGCCACCCACCAGCACTGCTGCCCAGTGAGCGCCGCAAGCACTGCCACTACTGAGGCCGCAGCCAGCACCACCAGCGGCCATATCCTGTGCCAGTGGCACCACCGCAGACATGGCTGCCATCCCCAGTGGTCAGTCGTACTAGGCGGGCGGTCAATTACAGGGGCCTGGACAGCTTCCATGTTGGCCCACCGTCAGTTGAGTATCACATTCACTACCTCAGTCCTTGGCAGGATGAAGCACTCTGGGCACCATGCCCCCTCCAGAACCAGTGGAGGGATACATCCACTACCTCAGTCCTTGGCAGGATGAAGCACTCTAGGCACCAAGCCCCCTCCAGAACCAGTGGAGAGATACATCCACTACCTCAGCCCTTGTCAGGATGAAGCTCTCTGGGCACCAAGCCCCCTCCAGCACCAGTGGAGTATCACATCCACTACCTCAGTCCTTGGCAGGTTGAGCACTCTGGGCACCATGTCCCCTCCAGAACCAGTGGAGAGATACATCCACTACCTCAGTCCTTGGCAGGATGAAGCACTCTGGGCACCAAGCCCCCTCCAGAACCATTGGAGTATCACATCCACTACCTCAGTCCTTGGAAGGATGAAGCACTCTGGGAACAAAGCCCCCTCCAGAACCAGTGGAGTATCACATCCACTACCTCAGTCCTTGGCAGGACGAAGCACTCTGGGCACCAAGCCTGCTCCAGAACCAGTGGAGACTGTTATCCACTTGAGAGACTGTGGCTTTGCACTCCCCAGGATAAAGCAGTGGGCAACCCACCCACTGTAAAGACTTTAGAGACTGTGGCTTTGCACTCCCCAGGATAAAGCAGTGGGCAACCCACCCATTGTAAAGACTTGAGAGACTGTGGCTTTGCACTCCCCAGGATACAGCAGTGGGCAACCCACCCACTGTAAAGACTTGAGAGACTGTGGCTTTGAACTCCCCAGGATACATCAATGGGCATGGAGCCCCCTTGTGGAGCTGGCGTCGTGCACTCATCCGGCTGAGGTGCCCCCCCTTCCCTTCCCCCTGAGGTGCCTGTTTTATTTCGATCTGATGCCCCTGCAGTGTTCTCTCGGTTTGGATCGGGTATTGAGTGTGGGCCTCGCCCATGCATTTTGGGCCCAGTGGTCCACGGACTATGTAGGTGTAGCACATGGACTTGGAATCCTGGTGTACATCTTTGTTAATAGTGTTTATATATTTTTGACTAATGGATTTTTCCTGATTACAATCGTTCAAATAATTTCCTTTTGTCCTTGCGTTCTTCCAGAGGGGTCTGGGGGGTGTAAATGTAATGTTTTGACATGTATTGGTGTGTGTATTGTTGTGTGTGAGGGTGGGGGTGTTGCGTGTGTGTGTCACTCTCTTTTCCCTCCCCCCTCCCCTGTGTCGTAGGTGCAGTACTCACCATGGTCGTCGCCGCCGTCGGTCGTGCTCCTGGTAAAGGAGCAGGAAGACAAGGGCAGGTAGAATTTGGAGTTCCGGCTCCATGGCGTCCTGGTTCCTCATGTGGTGTGTAGAGGTGAGCGTTTTCCCTTCCAATTCTTGTTTCTGCTCTGTTTTTGTTCGCCTTGAATCTGCCCCTGAAAAGGTGGCGGATTGGCCTCTCATAATGGTGTGGGCGGTACATTGTCTTCCGCCTGTCTGTTGGCGTGACCGCCATGCTGTTTGTTTGTACCTCCGTGGCGGTCGGAGTGTTAAAGTGGCTGTCTATGTTGGCGGTTTCCGCCATGGTAGTGATTCCATTTTTTTTTTCCGCCGGCCTGTTGGGGGTCTTACCGCCGCTTTACCACCGACCGCCAGGGTTGTAATGAGGGCCCATATTTTTGCCTACTGAGAAGGTTCAGACAGAAGTTTTGCAAATGTGTCATGAGTCTCCTATGGCTGGATATCGTGGAATTAAGAATACACAGGAACTACTCCTTCGCTCTTTTTGGTGGCGCACGTTAAAGTCCGATGCTGAAACATATGTAAGATCTTGCCCAATGTGTGTTCAAACTAAAACACCTCGAACTAAGCCAGCATGTCTATTGATGCCCTTACGAGTACCATCCATTCCATGGCACACGGTAACCACAGATTTTATATGTTCTTTGCCATCTTCTGCAGGTTATCAGGTCATAATGGTTACAGTGGACTCCTTTACTAAGATGGCTAATTTTTCAGCCCTCAAGAAATTACCCATCGCTAAAGAAATGAGTCACGTCTTTATACAAGATATCTTTCACTTACATGGTCTTCGTCAAGTAATTATTTCTGATCGGTGACCTCAATATGTATCCAATTTTTGGAGAGAGTTTTGTACATTTTTACATATTGATGTGGCCCTATCTTCCGGTTTCCATCCACAGACCATTGGTCAAACAGAATGCCTTAACCAAGGACTCCAATAATATTTTTTCTGTTTTTGTAATGCGACTCAGAGTCATTGGTCTTCTTACCTACCATTGGCTGAGTTTTCTTATACCAATACAGTCCATAGTGCAACTAAGTCTACACCTTTTTTTTTTGCACTTATGGTTTTCACCCTACTGCTTTTCCTAATGTCACTCCTAAGGACTCCCCTGTTCCTGTAGTTACCTCATTTGTTCATCATTTCCATTAGGTCCAGAACCTGATACGTGCCAATCTTTTGGCCACAAAATGATATATGAAGAAGGTAGCTGATGCTCGGCGTAATGCTGCTCCATATTTTCAGCCCGGGGACAAGGTCTGGCTTTCCTCTAAATTTCTGCCTCTTTGCTTATCTCAGAACAAGTTCAAACCTCATTACTATGGGCCTTTTTGAGTTTTACATGTGATTAATTCAGTCTCTGTTTGACTTCGCCTGCCATTGTCTTGGGAAGTGCATCCTGCCTTTCACGTATCCCAACTCAAGCCTTTTGTTCCAAATCCCTACCAGTGAACTGCCCATGGTCCTCCTCCTCCTCTTTTTAGTTGATGGTGATCTGAGTATGAAGTACAGGAGATTTGCGATTCGCACATTTTTCGGAATGCCTCCAGTTTTTGATTCGCTGGAAGGGCTATCCTATTAGGGACTATTCGTGGGAGGCTGCCTCCTCTGTTCATGCTCCCCGCTTGGTCCATACCTTTTTTCAGCATTTTCTGGACAAGCCTGGGGCTTCGGGGAGGGGACCTACAGTGACGCCGCAAGGACCTGCAGCGCCCCACTTGTTGACCGCGGATAGATCGGTACATCTTTTCCCCCTTATAATCTCTCTTACCTATCCTTTCTGTCTTTTTTATTTTTTCTTGTTTTCTCCTTCTTTATGGTTTTCCTCTTTGCCATCTTTTCTTCGCTCCAGGAGTCTGTTTCCTTCCCTGCATGCTTTTCTTCCTCTTTTATACCATGGCTATTTTTCCATTCACTCAAATGTGGCTTTTCCCAATTTAAGATGGTGTCTTCTGAACTTTCTGCATGTCACTTCCTGTTTGCCAGTATATCAGCACCGTTGGTCTTCTGTTCCTTGCGTTACATACACTTCCGTTCTGGTGGTGCTCCTCGCTCCTGTATCCAGTGATGTTTGGACTTCTCCTATTTTTTCTTGTCTGCAGTTTTTGCTGTTTCCAGTTCATATTAGGCTTCTCTTTTTTCTTACCTCTTTTTCAGGAGATCCCTGCTTCTGAGGTTTTTCCCAGGATTAGGTTTTTTCCTCTGGGACTCCTTCTGGAGGTCACGGTCTGCCTTGTGTTACTCAGCAGTCACCCTTTCCTTGGTCAGTGGAGAACCAGCAAGAGACCAGGTGGTGCCTCAAGATTGACAGACAGTTGTGGTAAGAAGCATTTAGATCGTGACAATGCATTGCACTCACTACAATTATTTAACCAATAGCATTATCTATATTTACTCAAGTAATCTAAGGGAAACATATACTAAAAATGACTGTTTTTTTTAATCAAGAATTCTACAATACCACTAATATATATATAAATGACACTAGGATATAGAGAGCCTTATGAAGACGTCACCCCTGGAAGGCCGTATGATGTCTTAAAAACTGATAATATGTTAGGTACAACTACACTATTTTACTTTTGCAATTGTAATCTTCCTTAGAACATGGTAGGTTATGATGGAATGTTTCTTGGTTGTGATGTTGTTCTCATTACATTGTGTCCGTCCAGTTTTAGTTTTTAAATATAGATTGTAGTATTGATATGTAATATTAACTCTTTTATAAAAGATGATAGTCTTAGTAGTATTTGTTTGTCCAGAAATAGTTTTTTTTATCCTGCTTTATAGTTTGTAATGTCTGTTTCCAATTTAATACTATCTGCTCTGTATTGTTGTAGGATTAACTGCACACAAGGGTGTTGAAAGCCTTATAAAGATATCACCCCTGGTAGCCCATATGATGTCATAAATAGTCATAATACAAGTGCCACACTATACTATTTCACTTTTTCAGCTTTAATTTTCCTTAGAACGTAGGTTCAGGATACAGGAGATAAAAATTTAGTAGCTTATAAGCCATTCTTTGCTTGAATGTGAGGTTGCTGTTGTTACATTCTGTCGATCCAGTTATATTTGTTAAATAGATGGTATAGTGTCCAGATGTAAAAGTAAGTCCTTCATGAAATATAGTCGCTCTAGTGGTATATGTTTTTCCTGAAATAAATATTTGTCCTGCTTGAAAATTTGTAATTTCTCTTTCCAAAGTACTCCCAATTGCTCTGCATCACTGTAGAATTAGAATAACAGACTTGCCACTTCTTGTATATATAAAGTTGACATAAGATCCGATCGACAATATCTGCAGGTAATTTTCTATGTAGCTTCTTTAAACAATCTCTCTGACAGTTTTGCAATCCGGAAGTGTTAAGTAAATAAATCAGTGTGAATCTATTTCAGTACTTGATGTCAAAGAACAATCTTCACACTTATGGTTCCATGAGTAACTTAGTCCACATAAGCCATCAATAAGTACTTTCTCTTCTTCTAAAGTACCAAACATCATGATTAGAAATTCCTGTGCATCTTCTTGAGTGTTTCGGGTATACTGCACAGATCCAGCGAATACAACTACAAAGTCTTGAATGCGTGATGCACAATGTGTTTTGCTTTTTTCACTGCAGAGACATCTTTATTTCCTTTCATGTCAGCAACATGACTATAGTCCTTTGACAGTTTTCACTTCAGGCATGAGGTAGATTTTTCATAAATAAGATGCTGTCCTAAATGAGGAGCATAAACACTCCCTAATCGGTTGTACTCTTTTACCCAAGTTGATTCAGCAATTTCTTTACTGTCATCAAACTCAACAAGATACTAATCAGACAATGTTTTCCTATAAGGCTACATATGACATGCCTTCCTTAATACAGTACTACCAATATTCATACATTCTGCATCTATACTTAAACCTTGAGATTTGTGAATAGACACAGTATATGCTAGAGAAACTGGGAACTGCTTCCCATGAACATATAAGTCTTTAACAAGCACAAAACATCCAATTGTTCTTCCAATCTGTTTTATGCCGTCAACATGATCAAATTGTATTGCTAGGTATTCAACCTAGTTCCTATTAGGAGAGGAAATGAAATCAATCACTTTACCTATAGTATTATTAACTAATCCTCCCTTAACATTTACATTTCACGACAGAATTAATCTACAGCTCTTACAAACAGTTAAAGACTTCTGTAATATTGCAATTCTGGAAAGTTGTAACATGTCTTCTTTCTCCAATTTTAGGAATTCTTTCCTAAAACAGGATCATTCCTGCAGTGAGGGCATTAGGCAGGCAATGGATTTTCCTTCTTGAATAAAACTGAACATTAGCTCTGCTGCAGTCCTGTTTGTAGGAAACAGTTTGTTAACAAGTTGACTTTCTAACTTCCCCTCTTTTGTGAAAACACCTACTCTAATACCCTTCAGAATATTTGCATATTCAGTGGCAGATGCCTGATGCATATTCCTGGTTAGGTCTTTGTATTAGAAGTTTAACCAAATGTTTGCACGTCCAATACTCCCCAAAGAATTCTGAGTTTCATCACGGAGAAGCGTCTTGAACACAGGCTGTCCTTTCACCGGTGTAAGTTGTAGTAGATCTTCCAATCAAGTGCTTTCCTCCAAAATAGCACATCATAGCCTGTCCTTAGATTCTATTGCATTTTCAAGTGTACAAAGGCAAGATTACATTTGAGACCATGCTCACCTCATCAATGATAATAGTTTCAATTTCTTCAGTATTCCTGAGACTTCATAACTAGCTTCACCGGATAACTTTTGGTACTCCAGTTTGTTGTCATGTTCCACGGCAGCATGAGAAGTTGAAGTAAAGTTATTCCTTTAATGTTGTGTACAGCTAATCCAGTGGGTGTTGCTACTATACACAACAAATTAGACTCTGTAGATTTGTGTAGAAAAGCAGTGAGAAATTAAACTAAAAAGTATTACCTGTGCCGGCTTGACTGCTGACAAACGATAGTATTGGCTCAAATAACGCGCCAGTACACTGTTTCTTCCCATGAAGAAATTCATGCTCAACTATGTCTTTTACCTCAATATACATTTATTTTAGCTTGTCACTTAGTTGTCCAACTAACTGTGTCATGTAGGTTCTCATTATCCTAATGAGACTACTGGATTTGGGCGGCAGAATCACCTGAATTGTGGGGTACTGAGTACAATCCCACACCATGTGACACCTGTCGGCCTAATCTGGGTTTTTCCAGCCAACCAGCAGTGCCTCATCTCCACCCAAGAGTGGGGATGATTGTGGCAACCTGGTGAATGACAGAGAGGGGAATCGTTGTTGATCAGGTCTCATCCCTTTCCCTCAGTTACGTTAGTCTCACACAGGCACAGACAAAACGAACCAGAGTATAGTTCAATAAGTTTTATTGAAGTAACTGCATCTTAGATAAAGTGGCATGTATTACAGTAACTATGATGATAAAAAACACTAGAAGCAAAATTGTGACAAGGAGAGTGAAACACAAAAACAGTCCCACCATACTGTCACTAGGAATTATATATATTTATTTCCTACCTAAGGTATGTTAGAGCACAGCATGATAAGCCCTAACACACCCTACAGGTTTCCACCCTGGGAAGACATCATCCCCCATCCCTGAGCAAGGAAACCTGTTGTCTAGAAAGACACCATCCCCAGATAGACCAGGGATTCAGCAGTCTAAGCAAGCAGCTGTAGCGAAGTCTTTCAGCAATCAGCATGCGGTTGTGGTCATCTGGCTTGGATCTACCTCTAATGTGTATGGCACAGAGAAGTGTTTTTATAATAACACAATTGATATTCTAAGAAGGAATATGTATGTTTCTATGAATGTCGGAGACACAGCATACCTCTTTTGACTGCAACACTATCTGACTGCAGCCCTGAAGAAAGCACAAAGTGAAATAAATGCAGTGCTAAGAATGTGGTGCTTTCCTAGGCAAAGGAACAAACAGATAGAGATAATAAAACAACACCACACATGTGGTTGATGCTAGAACAATAAATGATTACTGAATAAAATGTAACTGGGCTAAATGCAAAATGGCAGGCCTAGTTGGCTAAAATAACATGTATAAAATATGGCTAAAATAGCTATACAACAACTGTTCCAAATCAGCTCTTTCCTGTCTCGGTTGTTGCATTGCATTCTCCACCTCATTTATGGAAATGGCTGCCTTATTTTCAATAATTGGTTCACTAAGAGGATCTTGACTTGGAGGTCCTGAACATTGGCTGCTTTGTGAACTCTCCTTCGCTGTCACATCAGCAATTGTTTCTTCCTGTTCAATCTCAAGATTTAACATGTCCAAATAGTTATGAAACACTGAACTGTGAATGCTTATTTTGCAGAGAGATTTTGTAGATTAACTCTGTTGTTCGGTATGTGGGTTACAGCATATGATAGTCCAGACAAATCACTTTCAAATAACAGATGGAATATATATGGAATACATTGATGAAACCCTCTGAATATAATCTGGTTGACCCGTACTCAGCTGCTGGGATTTGCACGGGGCAGTCATCATACAGCCCACTTACTCATATTGGAAATAGTTGTATAAAACAGCAAGCTACTAAGGGGGTCATTCTGACCCTGGCGGACAGTGATAAAGTGGCGGCCAACCCGCCAACAGGCAGGCGGTCAAAAAAAAGGAATTCTGACCCTGGCGGGAACCGCCAACACAGCCCGCTACTTTAACACTCCGACCGCCACGGCGGGACAGACAAACAGCGCGGCGGTCACCGCCAACATGCAGGCGGCAGACAATGTACCGCCCACCCTATCACAACTCACCAATCCGCCACCTTTTCCGGGGCGGGAGCCCCGCCGATAAAAACACTGCGGAAACAGACTACGAACGGGAAAACGCTCACCTATACACACTCCACGAGGAAGGAGGACAGCATGGAACCCGAATTAAACATCCTACCAGCTATTGTCTACCTACTCATCTACCAGGAGTACGAACGCCGGCGCAGGCGACAACGGTGAGTACTACACCTACGACACAGGGGAGGGGGGAGGATGAAAGCTTACGGGCACACACATGCGCCATACACCCACCCCCCCACCAAAAATACCTACACCCCAATGCCGAGCAACAAGTCAGAGTGACACCACCCAAACCCACCGGAATAATGCAAAGACACAATTAAAATGATCTATAAAATATATGTATAAATAGCTCCATTAAAGGTATAGGAAATATGCTATATAAAAGATACAAAAATAAGGAATGAACATAGTCAACATATATACATAGGCAATAAGTCCTGCACATTCCGTCAAAGTTCCATAGTCCGTGGGCCAATGTGCACAAACACATGGGCAAAGCCCACACAGGAGACCAGATACCATTGGAGAGAACACTGCTGGGGCATCAGATGATAAAACTACAGGCACCTCAGGGGGAAGGTAAGGGGGGGCACCTCAGCCACATGAGTCCTTGACGCCAGATCCACGAGGGGCCTCCATGCCCACTGTCCCATCCTGGGGAGTGCAAAGCCAAAGTCTCACAAGTCTCTACAGTGGGTGGCTTGCCCACTGTACCATCCTGGGGAGTGCAAAGCCACAGTCTCTCAAGTCCCTACAGTGGGTGGCTTGCCCACTGTCCCATCCTGGGGAGTGCAAAGCCACAGTCTCTCAAGTCCCTACAGTGGGTGGCTTGCCCACTGTCCCATCCTGGGGAGTGCAAAGCCACAGTCTCACAAGTCTCTACAGTGGGTGGCTTGCCCACTGTTCCATCCTGGGGAGTGCAAAGCCACAGTCTCTCAAGTCTCTACAGTGGGTGGGTTGCCCACGGTTCCATCCTGGGAAGTGCAAAGCCACAGTCCATCAGATGGATTACCGACTCCACTGTTAATGGAGGAGGCATGGTGCCCAGAGTGCTTCCTGAAGCCCTGCTCGACACAGAACCGGCACTGTCAATGGGCCAGCGGTGCTTGAGATGAAGGCCCCAGCAGGGCGGTGCTTGAGATGAAGGGCCCAGCGGAGCGGTGCAGAGACGGCGGGCCTCAGCGGAGCGGTGCTTGAGATGAAGGCCCAGCGTAGCGGTGCTTGAGATGAAGGGCCCATCGGAGCGGTGCTTGAGACGGCGGGGCCCAGTGGAGTGGTGCTTGAGATGAAGGGCCCAGCGGAGCGGTGCAGAGACGGCGGGGCCCAGCAGAGCGGTGCTTGAGATGAAGGGCCCAGCGGAGCAGTGCAGAGACGGCGGGGCCCATCGGAGCGGTGCTTGAGATGAAGGGCCCAGCGGAGCGGTGCAGAGACGGCGGGCCCATCGGAGCGGTGCTTGAGATGAAGGGCCCAGCGGAGCGGTGCAGAGACGGCGGGGCCCAGCGGAGCGGTGCTTGAGATGAAGGGCCCATCGGAGCGGTGCTTGAGACGGCGGGGCCCAGCGGAGCGGTGCTTGACAGGAAGGGCCCAGCGGAGCGGTGCTTGAGATGAAGGCCCCAGCGGAGCGGTTCTTGTCCCAGTGGGCCCCTGTTCAGCGATTCTTGTCCCGGTGGGCCCCTGTTCAGCGGTTCTTGTCCCGGCGGGCCCCTGTTCAGCGATTCTTGTCCCGGCAGGCCCCTGTTCAGCGGTGCTAGAAGTGGAGTGGAGGAAGAGGATGTGGTTGTAGGAGAGTCAAGTGTGCTGTCTTTGGGTGCAGGTGCCTGTGACGGAGGCTGTCGTGAGGTGGATGGCTGTTGGGTGGGTGGCTGCCTGCGTTTGTGTGCTTTGGAAGAGGGGGTGACAGACACACTGGGAGAGGACACAGGGGACGTGTAAATGGCAGTGGGGGTGGTGACTGTACGTGTGCGGACTGTAATGGAGGGTGTGCTGGTGATGGAAGTACTGGCTGATGGTGGTGTGCATGCAGGTGTGAGTGGAGATGTCACAGGGAGGGAGGAGGGAGATGAGGAGGTGGGGGACACAGAGGTGGTAGTGACTGTTGGCATGTCTGCATCTGGATGTTGCTTGGGTGAATGCTTGTGGGATCTGTGGTGCTTATGTCTGGATGAGCTGCCCTTGGGTGTAGAGGTGTGTGCAGGCTGGTCTGATGGTGTGGATGGGATAGGCAGGGGAACAGGAGACTGGGACTGGGTGGAGGGAGTCAGAAGAGGGAGGCTGGAGACAGGGACAATGGCTGCCGTCAGTGCTGAGGCCAGAGCGTTGAACGATCGCTGATGGGCAGCCTGACCCGAATGAATGCCCTCCAGGTATGCATTGCTCCGATGCACCTCCCTTTCTACACCCTGGATGGCATTCAAAAGGGTAGACTGCCCAACAATGAGTGTCCTGAGGAGGTCAATGACCTCCTCACTGAGGGCAGCAGGGGTCACTGGGGCAGGGCCTGAGGTGCCTGGGGCGAAGGAGATGCCCGCCTTCCTGGGCGAGCGGGCACGGAGCGAAGGCTGAGGGGCTGCTGGGAGGGCGGGGCTGGTGCGCAGGGTGGCGGCTGTACCTGTTGTGGCGGTGGGCACGGATGTTGCTGCCACCGCTAGGGAGCTCCCTTCCGAGGACGTGTCGGTGTCGCTGACGTCTCCACGGGTCCCCGTTGTGGAGCTCCACTCGCCCTCCGTCTCACTGGTGTACTCGGAGTCTGTTGTATGGCCCTCCGGGGCCATGTGAGATGCAGCTCCCTCGTGCGCCGATGCCACTTCTCCTCCGCCTGATGATGCTAATGCACACATGAACAGGAAGACAAAGAAAATGGGGGGGGGGAGAAATGAAGACAGGTTGGGTGCATGCATTGGCAACACTGTTGTCGGAGAGGACAGACACAGAAGCCCCCTGAACTAGGCCGCGCAATCGGGGTACACTACTCAGTTATTGTGACTAGGCCTACATGTCTATGGACGACAAATGCACACATCCCCAACCTTGCCATGTGGCACATGCTCTCATCTTTCGTGCGTTGCACTCCTCATTCGCTCCCCTCCCCACCATCTTACATACCCCCCACTCAACACAGGCATAGCCCATTCAACGTGCTCCCTGTGTACTAACCTGTGTACTAACCTGTTGGTCTGGAGAACCGTAGAGTAACGCATACTGGGGGAGGATCCCATCAACAAGTCTCTCCAATTCTTCGGAAGTGAAGGCAGGGGGCCTTACCCCAGTCGCAGCAGCCATTGTATCTCCCAGACCGAGGTCACAGCAGCACTTGCAGTATAGGTCCTCTCCTGTGGATGATCAGGTCTCGAGTGATTAATCCGATAGAAAATGGCGGTCACGCCCGCGGCGGTGCGTACCGCGACGGTGCGTACCGCGACCGCCGGCGCACATCGTCATTGGCTCCTGAGACCCATAGGGTTCAATGTTAACCAATGCTGCTTTGCGCCGCGGTCTTCGACCGCCTACCGCCACGGTGTGCCACGCCAGCGCAGTGACCTCACATCCCACTGTCACACTTCACAGGTCAGGCAGCCGCCATTTCAAGGGCCCACATGGCATAATTTCTACTGCGTCACACAGGCCTAGGCCTTGCATTGCCACTCATACAAGCCTTTCAATGCATAGTGATTCGTGTACTGTGCAAGCTGTGTGAACGAACCTGTGGGTTGCTTGACTCTGTGCTCCATGTTGTCCTTCCTAGGCACCGTCCACTGGGACTTGCGAGGACAAGGATGAATTCTGCTGTGTACCGACCGCTGGTGGACCTGTCGACAATGGAAGAACGACATATCATACTTACATACAGGCTTGACAGAGCAACTATACATGAACTATGTGCCCAGCTGGAGCCAGAACTGATGTCCCCCATCCGCCAACCCACAGGGATTCCCCCTCTGGTGCAGGTTCTGTCAGTACTCCATTTTTTGGCAAGTGGGTCTTTTCAGACAACAGTGGCCATATCATCTGGGATGCCTCAGCCTATGTTTTCAAAGGTTTTGTCCAGAGTGTTGTCTGCCCTGATGAAATACATGCGGAGCTACATTATTTTCCCTGAGGTGGGCGAATTGGCTACAGTGAAGGGTGATTTCTATGCCCTTGGACATATCCCCAACATCATTGGTGCCATTGATGGGACCCATGTGGCTTTGGTTCCCCCCAAAGAAAGTGAGCAGGTGTACAGAAACAGAAAAAGTTATCATTCGATGAATGTCCAGGTGGTCTGTTTGGCTGACCAGTACATCTCACATGTAAATGTCAAGTTCCCTGGGTCAGTGCATGACGCGCATGTCATGCGAAATAGCAGCATCCCTTATGTGATGGAACAGCTACAGAGACACCGTGTGTGGCTAATTGGTGACTCTGGTTACCCCAACCTGTCGTGGCTACTGACCCCAGTGAGGAATCCCCGGACCAGGGCAGAGGAACGGTACAATAAGGCCCATGGGCGAACTAGGAGGATCATAGAAAGGACCTTCGGGGTCCTGAAGGCCAGGTTTAGGTGCCTGCATATGACAGGGGGATCCCTAATGTACTCACCAAAGAAGGTGTGCCAGATCATTGTGGCCTGCTGTATGCTTCACAATCTTGCTTTGCGACGCCAGGGGCCTTTTCTGCAGGAGAATGGTTCAGATGGTGGTGTTGTAGCAGCTGTGGAGCCTGTGGAGAGTGAAGAGGAGGAAGACGACGGGGACGACACGGACAACAGGGATACAGTCATACAACAATATTTTCAGTAGCACACAGGTAAGAATCAGCCACGCCATTTTACATTTTCTTAAGGCCTCATGCGTCTCCACTGTCTGTGTTTCCCCCCCCAGTTCCTGTTAACTGATTTGTGACTTTCCCTTCCCTTTTCAGAGCTGTATGACCCACTGCCTGACTTCAGCTTTGTTTGCCCATGGACTAAAGCTTATTGAAATTGGTATGTTGTCATCACAAAGTAACTGGACATTATTGCACCGTTATGTGTAATACATTTGTTAAGAATACAAGCAGACTACTGTTTTTTTAAGTGCAATAAGTAATTTATTTTAAGTGCTACATATAGGTACATGATTGGGAAACGGTGATGGGTCGGGTGGAGTAATGTCCATGGCAGAGTCCAGTTCTCAGTCGCACAGGTGCATTGTCCATATGCCTGGGGAAGGATGGAGCAGGGGCAGTTCAAGGTTGGACAGGGTGACAATGTGGGACAGTGGGATGACATCAGGGGGTATCTTAGGCTGGCGGGGGTCTTGCAATCCTACTCTGTCTTCTTGTGAGATCTCAGGTTCCGCTTGCGGGGTGGTTCTTCTTCTGCAGGAGGTGGGGTTCTGGTGGCCTGTCGTTGTGTGGGGGCCTCCTGTCCACTAGCGCCGGCGGAGGTGGTAGGCTGTTCCTGGCCTGGGCTAGTGACAGGGGCCCTTTGGGGTGCCACATGGTCCCGCAATGTGGTGACGATCTGGGTAAGGGCCACGACGATGGTCCCCATTGCGGAACCGATGTTCCTCAGTTCCTTTCTGAACCCCATGTACCGTTCCTCCTGCAGTTCCTGGATCTCCTGGAACCGGGCCAGTACCGTCGCCATCGTCTCCTGGGAGCGGTGGTATGCTCCCATGATGGAGGAGAGGGCCTCTTGGAGAGTCGGTTCCCCGGGCCTGTCCCCCCCCTGTTGCACACCAGCCCTCCCAGTTCCCCTGTGTTCCTGGGCCTCTGTCCCCTGGACGGTGTGCCCACTACCAATGCCCCCAGGTCCCTGTTGTTGTTGGGGTGGTGGGTCAACCTGGGTGCCCTGTAGTGGTGGACACACCGCTGATTTACGTGTCCTGGAGACAGAGGCATGGGCCTGCTTGGTGGGAGCTGTGCTAGTGTTCCCAGAGGGGGTTGGGTCTGGCGTAGCCTGTGGCTGTCTGTGGGGAACCGACTGTCCAGAGGTCCCCGATGGGCCGGGCTGGTCATCGGGCTCCAGGGAGACAGAGCTGCTGTCATCGCTGGGGGGCTCTTCTGGGGGTGGGATGGACATCTATGGACCCTCCGTGGCGGTGTGGTGGCGTTCGGGTCCTGCAGGGGTATAAAGGTATGGTTATTGCTTCTGTGTGTGGCATTTTGTGTGATGGGTGGGTGTCCGTGTACCCAAGTGCAGGCATTTCCTTGTGGGGGCTGTTGTGAGGGTGGCTTGTGGGGGTTATGTGTGTGTGCAGTGGGCATGTTTTGGTGATGGGTGTCCATGCTTTGTGGTCGCATGCAGGGCTTGGTGTTGGGATGGGTGGGTTGTGATGGTGAGCCTTTTGCTAGGTGTTGGTGTGATGGGGGTGGGGGTGAGGGTGGGGGTATGATTTGGCATGCAGGTGGGGTGGGGGTGGGAAGCAGTAGTGAAGATTTGACTTACCCGAGTCCATTCCTCCGCCTACTCCTGCGAGGCCCTCAGGATGCAGGATGTGCAAGACTTCCTCCTCCCATGCGGTAAATTCGGGGTGAGTAGGTGGGGGTCCGCCGCCAGTCTTCTGCACCGGAATGTTGTGCCTTGATTCCATGGAACGCACCTTCCCCCGTAGGTCGTTCCATCTCTTCCTGATGTCCTCCCGATTGCGTGGATGCTGTCCCACCGCGTTAACCCTGTCCACTATCCTTTGCCATAGCTCCACCTTCCTGGCAATTGTGGTGTGCTGCACCTGTGCCCCGAAGAGCTGGGGCTCTACACGGACTATTTCCTCCACCATGACCCTGAGTTCGGCGTCACTGAACCTGGGGTGTCTTTGGGGTGCCATGGGGTGGTGTGGTTGAGGTGTGAGGTGGCGTTTGTGGTGATGAGTGTGGTGTGTGTGATGGTGTGTGGTGTTTGGTGCGTGGATTCTGTGTGGGTGATGGTGTTGTGTGCCTCTGTGTTGTGGGATTGTCTATTCTGTGCTCTCTCTCTAGCCTTCGTCAATAATTTCGGGTCGTAGGGGCTTGTGGGTGATGTGGGTGTGTGTTTTATATTGTGTTGGGTGTGTGGGAGTGGTGTTAGTATGTGTATCAGGTGTGTGTGTTTCAAACTGACCAATGTGGCAGAGTTTTCTATGTGTGTGTGCATTTTGACCGCGGCTGTGTGTACCGCCAATGGAATACCGCGTTAGAAAGACCGCCACGTAGATTTGTGGGTCGGAATGGTATGGGCGTATTTCTGTTGGCGTGACGGTGGAGGTTTGTTCATCGCCATTTTTTCGCTGACCTTTGGTGTGGCGGACTTTTGTGGATGTCGGGTTTTTGGCGGTTTGCCAGTTGCGGGTCAGAATGACCGTGGCGGTTTACCGCGGCCGCGGCGGTGTTATGGCGGTCTTCTGACCGGCGGTAAGCGACTTTTACCGCCGAGGTCAGAATGACCCCCTAAGTTTTTTTACCCACACACTCATTCAAGCTCCTTTTGCTTGTTTTATTTGAAAGAGATTAATAGCATCACCAATACCGTTTCTTAAATGGAGTGGATAGGTAGTATGGTGTTCCTATATTTCTTCAGATTTAAGTCTATTCACTTTTTTCAATCTGTACACTTGATAGCTACACATCATCCTCCATACAACTTCCGTATCCAACATATCTTCATCTTTATAACTAGTGAATGTCCTTGTAAATTAGTATAGTTCCTCTCTTTGCATGGATCTAATCCTTGCAAAATTACATTTTTCCGTTTCATACTTTTGCATGGAAATTCATGTAGGAAAGTTCTCAGTATATCAAGTGATTCCTAATGAACACTACAAATACTACTAAAGTTACATTTATATAAAGGAGCATGTCAACACCTTCCTTGCAGCTCTTTAGGTATCTCTTGATCTACATTTCCAGGAAACATCTCCTCTTTCGCAACAGAAATTTCATCTTTTGCCTCGTAGCATTGACTTTTCATTTCAACTGAATGCAGTAATGTGTTCTCTTGTAAGTACCTTTTATTATTAATGCTTTGCTGCAAAGTCTTTTTTGGGGTATTTGGTTCTGCTATTCTGTGTTCCCTCAAGTCTCTTGATAAAAATGGCACCTCACTTGTGTGGGTAGGCCTAGTGCCTGCTTCAGGAAATGGCCCAAAATACAATGTGGACACATCACATTTTTCCACTGAAAACTGACTCATTTTTTGCAATATGCCTAGCTGTGGATTTTGGGACCTACCACAGCCAGAAATTAGGGAAATCTAGCAAACCTGCCAATTTTTAAAACTAGACACCTAGGGGAATCCAGGATGGGGTGATTTGTGTGGCTCTTACTGGTTGCTGTTACCCATAATCCCTTGAAAACCTCGACACTGGTCTTAAAAAAAACTTTCCTCACATTTCTGTGATGCAAAGTTCTGAAATCTGTGGGAACCCACAAATTTCCTTCGACCCAGCATTTCCCCCAAGTCTCCCAATAAAAATTGTACCTCACTTGTCTGGTTAGGCCTAGTGCATGTGACAGGAAATACCCCAAAATGCAGAGTGGGTACATCACAGATTTTTAACTGAAAATAGACTCGTTTTTTGGGCTTTAGCTCTTTTGGCACCAAGGGAAACCTCGCAAACCTGTATGTTTTCGTAAACTAGACACCTAGGGGGAATCCAGGATGGGGTGATTTTTGTGGCTCTTACCACATTTTACTACCCAGAATCCCTTCCAAACCTCAAAATTTGTCTAAAAAACACATTTTCCTCACATTTCTATGATGGAAAGTTCTGGAATCAGAGGGGAGTCACAAATTTCCTACCCACTCAGCATTCCCCTCAGTCTCCTGATAAAAATGACACCTCACTTGTGGGTGGGTTAAGTGCCTGTGACAGGGAATGTCAAAAACATGTAGAGATTAGGGGGGCACCAAAGTGTGTTCATAAGTGCATTTTTTAAAAACATGTTTTTAGGCTGACTCTGCTTTAGGCACCCACACAAGTAGGTATCATTTTTATTGGGAGACTAAGAGGCACACTGGTTGGTACGAAATGTGTGGTTTATTTCTGTTTCTGGAAGAATATGGCACAGAAATGAAAGGAAAATGTGTGATGATTTTAGTCACATTTTGAAATTTGCAGGGAGTTGTGGATAAGAAAACTGGTCAGGATCCACGCGATGCACATCATCCTGTACTTCCCGGTGTGTCTAGTTTTCGAACATATCTAGAGTTTGACGATTTTCCCTAGACAAGAAGCGAGCAGGCTACCAAGTCTCTTCTGTGATTTCCCAAACACTCAAATTGTGAAATAATGTCCTTAGGTTTTGTTAAAAAGACCCCTCATCCAACAACCTACTTGGTAGCATGCTTCATCACTGGGGTCTCACCTGAGACACCTAGCCTGTCAGGGGTATGCGTTGACGCCTGATTACAGCGGAGCAGATTATTTTCATGAGTTGCGTTCCCAACTGAAGAGAAGTGCAATAAGACTGTTACCCATTTTTCTTATTACACATACATACTGGTTGGATTTGACACGAGGGTGAGTGATGGTTCAATGTGTAACATTTTATTAACAAGATAAATCACAAAAATTGAAATCCTCTGTTAATAATGGATAAGTCAAAATACTGAACCAATGACTCACCACCTGTGAGCTGTAATATCGCCTCAAGGCACCAACCACTTTACAGTCCATTCATACACCTTTCATACATGATGCACACAAGACCATTCATGCTACCAGCTGTAGGCCCAGCACATTACAACACTCACATCAACAGACAGCACCATTCAAGGGCCCATCACTTTCATATGCCCACAGGCCTAACACAGCAATCATACAGGCTGATGGAATGTGTGGACTTGTACTTGGCTAACAGTGTGTGTGTAGTGACCAGCAGCAAGTCACTACTCATACAGCCAGCAAAGTGCTAGTCCATGTACACCACCAGCCAAGCCCCTGCCCATGCACAACGCCAGCCAGGTGCCAGCTGACTCACAAAGCCAGCCAAGCGCCATTCTATGCACACTGACATCACATTTTTTAACAAAAAGCACAAACTAATTGTAAGTAAATACAAAACTACAAACACAACATCTCTAACTAAATACATCACACTAATGCCAACAGTAAAACTGAACAAAAAATAGAAAATTATATAGACCAACATTGCTCACAGGTGGTCCCAAATAAACTTTGGTGTATGGTACTTTCTAAAACAAGCGAGCACACACAGCCCAGGTTTAGAAGGACAATCAGGGCAATGGATATGACTCTCCTTCCACATGCTTCTTCACATACAAACTGTACATCTCTTACAGGGATTTTTTTGGGTTGTGGTAAGAATGTGATCATCAAAGTGGCAATCTTTCAATCTAGTCATATCCTCCACCACCTCAACACTAGGAACACTTGCCTGTTCCACTACAAGTCTGTCTTTCACAGATTCCTGAAACTGAACACACATCACCTTTGACTCTGGAGAACAATCCTTGAACACAACAAAAACATTAAAGGTTGCTAAATGGAAAAGATGGATAGCCAACTTCTTATACCAAATGTAAGCCTTATTAACAGCAGTGTAAGGTTCCTACCTCTGATGTACTCTATCTATACCACCCAGGTGCTTATTGTAGTCTAAATGCATACAGGTTTTCACACTTCTGCACCTAACCCCAAACAGTCACAGCTGCAGTACATTTATCATGGATGGTAGTCAGCATGTAGACATCCCTTCTGTCTGCAAAATTCACAGCTAGCAGTTCATCACTACTCAAAGCACTGCACGGTCCCCTTTCAAGTTTTTTACAAACAAGGTCCTTTGGATAACCCTTATGGTTAGAGCAGACTGTGTCACAAGCAATAGTGTCCACTTTGAACAATTCCCTGAATACTTCCACACCAGTGTAGAAGTTATCTAGGTACAAATAGTGACCTTTGTTAAAAAGTGCTCTACCAAGTTCCCACATACTTTTCTCAATACCTCTGAAAGTGGACGGACAACCAGGGAGGTCAATAGTGGAATCCCTACCAGTGTAGACCCAGAAATTATAGACCTATCTTGTACTACTCTCAGACAGCATATACATCTTAACTCCATAACCTGCCCTCTTGCTAGGAATGTACTGCCTAAAAACCACACAACCCTTAAAAAGGACCAAAGACTTATCCACAACTATTTCTTTCCCTGGAACATAGATGTCTGAAAATCAATCTACAAAGTGATCAAGGACAAGCCAAATCGTAAAAGGACGGTCACAGTCAGGATAATCTAGTGGCAATGCTTAATCATTATCAACAAAATGCAGCATCCGAACAAGAAGCAAATACCGATCACAACTCAAGATTGCAGGAAACATGGGTGTTGCCATCATGGGACTGGTAGACCAATTTGAAGACAGCAACGGCTTAATTATCAAGCTCATCAAAAAAGTTAAAACTAAGAACTTCTTCACCTCTTCCATATTTGTAGGAGTCTACCAGATAGCTCTAGAGTGGGGCTTAGGACTGGCACTGTTGTCTCTCAAAAACTGTTCAGCATACAAATTAGTCTGCTCAACAGCCTCCCCCCAAAATACGTCATCCATAACTAACCGAAAGCAGTTTATGGGCAAAAAGTTTTAAGTATTCACTTTACACTCTGCGACACCAGTAAAGGCAGGCAACACTGGCAACCCCATGTTTAGGGCAGCCCAAAGTTCAGCTCTTCCAATTAGACGCCTTTAAGCCCCAGGCTCCATTCCAGATGCCTCTTGCTTATTTTTTCTCCTTTTGCCAACAAAATCCAGAGAATTATTAATTCCAACATGAAAATAATCAGTGACATCCAAATGGCATAACCCTTGTTTGCCTTCAGGAATGCTAAAAATCTTTGACAAAATTTTGTAAGGGAAAGTCGAAAAACTGACAGTTTGCCCATCACCAATACAATGGGTTACACCTTGGTAACTGGACACTATAAGTGCACCAAGTATAAAGCTTGCGATTTTACGAAGAACAGCAAAAAAGTCTCCATCGAGGGACAGCTATGGCACCAAAAGACCTTCACTAACTGCAACACAAGAAATGTTTTGTATTACAAATGTCCATGTGATAGATTCTATATAAGTCAAATTATCCAGCAAGTTAAACAGAGGATTCTGCAACTCAGATCCCGTATATGGTACCTCGTACAAGGGGCACGCATAGCACAACATCATAGTGAAAAAGGACACACGGAAAATGACATGGAATGGTCAGTGCTGTACATAGTCTCCAAATCAGTAAAAAAAGCACTAGTGAATCAGTGCCTTTTGAGGACATAAGCTCTATTGATTGCCAGATTTAATATGGCGACACATGGGCTTAATGAGTATGAAGAGGAGTGGGCTTTGTTGGATGCATAGGTGCTCTTTCTGGTGGTTGTGTGACATATTAAAAAGAAGGATTGATACATTCTTTATGTGGAGATTGTGAAAGTAAATTCTGTGATGATTCTTAATGAGCATACCTTGTTGAGTACATTATATTTTGTGAATACGATTGCACTCACTTGTGTCCATCCCCCAGATGTTGGCTGGTTTTACATAAAGGGGGGTCTAGTTTTGGATAAATACCAATTAATTTCAGTAATCCTCCATTTATAATTCTTTGATATTCATTTATTCTGCCCAGTCTGATTATGCATACAAACTGTTTCCCGCTACAGGTGCAAACAACTGTATGCTGCTCCTGCAGTCTAGTGTTTCTGGCCCACAAGTTGACGTCCACTTCCAGATGCACTGGATTTCTTTGGGTGTGTGAGGTCAGCGTCTAGCGATACCTGTAACTCACTTCGAATAGTGGTAGATGGTAGCGGTTACATCGGCCCTGGAGCCAACAGGGTGTGCACGGCGGGCGCTTTGTTGTGTTCCTTTGAGGTTGGTTAGCAGCCTATGTGCTCCAGAGCTTTATAAGGGCACTGAGCTAGTTGGCCCATATTTAATAGTTCTTGTGGTTCTTTTGTGATCTCTTTAGTAGAGCTGATGCTACGTGCCTTTACTGGTGGCGTTTTGAGGGGGAGCAGTGCCCCCAATGTATTCCTCCAAAGTTGAGGGTATTCAACATGTTGTATGGCTACAAATTAGTGTTTCTCCTCACTGGGCGGTAACTCTAGGGCAGGGGATGCACAGACTGGTCTTTCGGAAATGTGTTCTTCTGAGTGATTTTTGCTCAATTTTGCACGTTTTTGGTTTGCTCATGAAGAGTTATATAACACAATGGGAGGATGTGGGCTTGACACGATTGAGGTGCGATACACATCAGGCGCAATTCACAACAAGTAATGACAGATTGCTCTAAAAGCTTGCCTGTGCATTAAATACAATAAGGTGACAATGGTCATCTATCATATCACTACATGTAAATATGATTTGGCTTTAGTTTATATACAAGTGATGGGTTTTATTTGCATATTTTCAATATCAAGATACTGATACATCAACATTATGGCCCTCATTACAACTCTGGCAGTCGGTGATAAATCGGTAGTAATACCGGCAACAGGCCGGCGGTAAAAAAAATGGAATTATGACCACGGTGGAAACTGCCAACACAGACAGCCACTTTAACACACCAACCACCACGGCGGTAGCAACAAGCACCGCAGCAGTAACCGCCAACAGCCAGGTGGAAGAATATGTACTGCCCACCCTATTACAACAAGCCGATCTGCCAGCTTTTCCGGGGCGGTACGAACGCCATCAAAAGCACAGTGGAAAGGTACGCAGAAGGGAAACGACTCACCTCTGGACACTCAAGGAAAAACCATGACGCCATGGAGCCTGAACTACAGGTGTTACCCATGCTGGTTTACCTCCTCCTACACCAGGAATACCAATGGCGGCGAGGACGACCACGGTAAGTACCGCACCTAGCACACAGGGGAGGGGGGAGGAAACAGAGAGTGACACACACACACAACACACAACATGCAACAGACAACACGCCACACCCCCACACCCCAATACGGAGAGAACACTGCTGGGGCATCAGGTCGAAAATACACAGGCACCTCAGGGGGAAGGGAAAGAGGGGGCACCTCAGCCAGAAGATGGTAACACGCCACTGCTCCTGGAGGGGGCCACATGCCCGTCACTCTGTCCTGGGGAGTGCAAAGCCACAGTCTCTCTAGTGGGTGGTCTGCCCACTGCTTGGTCCTAGGGAGTGCAAAGCCACAGTGTCTCTAGTGGGTGGTCTGCCCACTGCTTGGTCCTGGGGAGTGCAAAGCCACAGTCTCTCTCGTGGGTGGTCTGCCCACTGCCTGGTCCTGGGGAGTGTAAGGCTACAGTCTCTCAAGTGGATGCCTTCTCCACTGGTTCTGGAGGGGGCTTTGTGCCCAGTGTGCTTCATCATGGCAAGGAGGGGATGAGTGGATGCCTTCTTCCACTGGCTCTGGAGGGGTCTTTGTGCCCAGTGTGCTTCATC
The DNA here is from genome assembly GCF_031143425.1 of Pleurodeles waltl. NCBI lineage: Eukaryota > Metazoa > Chordata > Amphibia > Caudata > Salamandridae > Pleurodeles > Pleurodeles waltl. Next base: position 342,782,227 of record NC_090444.1, on the reverse strand, counting down.
CTGGCAAGGAGGGGGTGAGTGGATGCCTTCTTCCACTGGTTCTGGAGGGGGCTTTGTGCCCAGTGTGTTTCATCCTGGCAAGGAGGGGGTGAGTGGATGCCTTCTTTCACTGGTTCTGGAGGGGGCTTTGTGCCCAGTGTGTTTCATCCTGGCAAGGAGGGGGTGAGTGGATGCCTTCTTTCACTGGTTCTGGAGGGGGCTTTGTGCCTAGTGTGCTTCATCCTGCCAAGGAGGGGCTGAATGGATGTCTTCTTCCATTGGTTCTGGAGGGAGCTGTGTCCTGTAAAGCAGATCTTAGGAAGGGCAAGGTCACAGTCTGCCACCTGTGTGTCACACCTACAATTTTTGCACGGGCCAGGACCCTTTACAGCCCATGGAGGCACGACTACACACTGCTCGCCGGCGGTGACGGCTGCTCGGTGGTGGCAGTGGCGGTGCTGGCGGTAGTGCTGCCAGTGGTAGAAGGAGGCTCCATCTCTTCCCATGCAGCCTCGGACGGCTGCCCACTGGGGCTGCTGCTGCTGGCAGTGGTGCAGGTGGCGGTGCTGGCGGTGGTGGGGTGAGGCTCCAGCCCTTCCCCTGCAGTCTCGGATGGCTGCCCACTGGGGCTGCTGCTGTTGGCAGTGGTGTTGGTGGTGGTGCTGGTGGCGGTGCTGGCAGCGGTGCTGGCGGTGTTGGGGGGAGGCTCTAGCCCTTCCCATGCAGCCTCAACGGCTCCCACTGGGACTGCTGCTGCTGGCAGTGGTGCTGGTGGGGGTGCAGGTGGTGGTGCTGGCGGCAGTGCTGCCGGTGGTTCTGCCGGTGGTGCTGCCGGTGGTGGGGGGAGGCTCCAGCCCATCCCCTGTAGCCTTGGACGGCTGAAATGCCATGGCTGGTGTTGTTTGCTCAGATGCTGCTGCAGCACCAGGCTCCATATCCATCCTGCCTGCAGCATCTGTGCCTTTGTCATTGCCTTTGGCAGCTGGTGGTCCCTTCCTGCCCTTTGCAGCTGGTGGCCCCTTCTTGCCTTTGCCAGCTGCTGATGCCTCCTTTCCTTTTCCAGCTGGCAGTGCCTCGTTGTTTTTGGCAGCGGGTGGTGTCTCTTTGCTTTTGCCAGCTGGTGGTGCCTCCTTGCTTTTGGCGGCTGGTGGTGCCTCCTTGCCTTTGACAGCTGGTGGTGCTTCCTAGTCTTTGCCAGCTGGTGCTCCCTTTTTGGCTTTGCCAGCCGGTGTTCCATTTTTGCCCTTGGCAGCATGGTGCAGGCACACTGGCTGTGTGGACGGGTGTCTTCTCAGAGCTCATCACAAAGGCAGTGGCTGCAGAAACTACAGTGGCCGTGGACTGGGTGGCTGAGATGCTAGCCTGGGTCCTGACTACCCTGGCCCGAAGTGTAGGATGGGGGGAGGGGCCGGGACTAGGTCAAGGGTGGAGAGGAAAAGCTTTTTAGGGACACTGGGGCTGAAAGAGGGTGAAGGTTTAGGAGTGTAGGAAGAAGATGTGGTGGTAGGAGGTGTCTGTCTGCTGTGTTTGGGTGCAGGTGCATGGGTTGGATGCTGTTGTGAGGTGGATGGCTGTTGGGTGTCTGAGTGCTTGCGTTTATGTACTTTGGGAGGAGGGGACACAGACACAGTGGGAGAGGACACAGGGGACGTGTGCATGGATGTGGGGGTGGTGACTGCCAGTGAGGGGCGTGTACTGATAGGCGTGATGGTGATGGGGGTAGTGTTGAGTAGGCTCTCATTATCCTAATGAGACTACTGTATTTTTGGGCGGCAAGATCGTTCACAATGTGGGGGACTAAGTCTAACCCACGGCGAAGGACCCTTGTCACCCCAAATCCAGGTTGGGCTCCGGCCTACTAGCAGTGCCTTATCTCTCCCAAAGGGAAGAGACAATTGGGCATCCGAGCGCATGACATCTTAGTGCTTCCCAGGGAAGTCGCGGTCACTCAGGTCCCAACCAGTTCTCTCATAGAGTGTGGTCTCATATATAAATGACAAAGGCAGTTTGAGTTTTAAAGATTGGTTTAATAAAACAACTGCATTTTAGATAACAAGGTGTGAGCCGCAATAACCAGAACCATACAACAGAGTAGGATTGAAATAGTAATGAGGAGAGTGAAACATAAGAATAATGCTTTCATAGTGCAACTAGATTACATTCTCTGTCTAAGTTATATTTTGAGCACAGCATGTTAGGCTCTAAGCCTACCTTTCAGGTTCCCCCGGGAGGACATCGACCCTCATACCTGAGCAAAGGCCTGTGATCGGGATCAGCATCTGCAACAGGGCAGTCAGCATCTAGTTGTGGGTTCCTGGTCGGAATATCCCTCTTACGTGTACCAGGACTAGGAAGTGTTTTTATAACTAACACGCCAGTGTTCTAAGAAATGTCCCTACGTAAGAATGTGTACTTTCTACAAACCATAAAGGCTAAACTTCCACCACGTCTATCAGCAATGTACCAGACTGTATCCTTGACTGAAGCACAGAGCAAGCAAGAATGTATTGTTTGAGAACTTCAGTGCTGAAGTAAGCTAAACAGTGTGATAGAAGAAAATAAAACAAGACCGTGAAACTGGTTATTGTAAAATAACAGTGCGAGGCTAAGTAAAATGCATCTAGGGCAAAGTGCACAGAGGCCTAATACTTTAAGCAAACGTGCAGAAAGCTACATTAAAAATGGCTACACTACAGTAGTAGATGAATATGTAGTGCATGCAGGTGTGAGTGGAGATGCTGCTGGGAGGGAGGTGGACGAGGAGGAGGAGGGGGACACAGTGGAGGCAGTGGATGTTGGTGTGTCTGCATCTGGATGGTGCTTGTGAGTGCCTGTGGGATGAAGTGTGGTGCTTGTGTTTTCCTGAGCCACTTCTGTGTGTTGATTTGGGTGCATGCTGGTCTGATGGTGTGCTTGGGATAGGCTGGGGTTGAGGGGAATGGGACTGGGTAGAGGAAGTTGGAGGGGGGAGGCTAGAGACAGGGACAGTGGCTGCCATCAGGGAGTTGGCCACAGCCTGGAATGATCTCTGTTGGGCCGACATGCCAGAGTGAATGCCCTCCAGGAATGCATTTGTTTGTTGCAAATGCCCTGACAGACCCTGGATGGCATTCACTATGGTTGACTGCCCAACAGAGATGGATCACAGGAGGTCAATAGACTCCTCACTGAGGGCAGCAGGGCTGACTGGAGCAGGGCCTGAGGTTCCTGGGGTGAAGGAGATACCCACCCTCGTGGGTGAGCGGGCACGGGAAACACGCTGAAGGGCTGCTGGGAGGGCGGTGCTAGTACAGGGGGAGGCGGCTGTACCTGTAGTTGGGGTGGCCACAGAGGTGTCCGGCACCACTAGGGAGCTTCCAGCGGAGGAGGTGACGCTGTCCAAACTGTTCCCTTCAGTCTCCACCGTGGTGCTCCCCTTGCCCTCCGTCCCACTGGTGCTCTCACCGTCAGTGGATTTGGCCTCATGGGCCATGTGGGATGCAGCTCCCTCCGTCGCTGGTGCCTCTTCTCCTCTGTCAGATGATGCTAATGCACACAAGGACAAGGTGACAAAACAAAAAGAGGGGGAAGAGACAGAGGATACACTTGGTCAATGCCAGCAACAACCCCACCATTGGTGTACACAACACACAGGGAACACCCCTATGCACTAGGCTATGCACTACCAGTTACAATGCTAGTCCCCAGGCCATGGAGTACAATGCCTAACGCCAATAGCAGGACACCTGAAGCCCACAGGACCCTGCCCAGTAGGAGATGCCCACTAGCATATTTGGGGCTGAGATGCATCAGACCCTGCCCAACATGGAACCTACCCTGCCATGTTCGTCCTGGCCTCGGGGCACCCACAGGCCCACATCCCCCACCCAGACAACACCTCACCAATGCGCAATTTTCTGATTCTGAAACGGTACTCACCCCCTTGTGGCTGCTGTGATGCCTTGAAACGCCCATCCAACTCCTGATAGGCCACCACCAGGATGCGTAACATCAGGGGGGTCAGGGTTCGTCGGGCAACCCTTCCTCATTGTGACGCCATCCCCAGTTGGGCCTCTGCCACCTTCCTTGGCCAGCGGCGCAGATCATCCCACTGTTTGCGACAGTGGGTGCTCCACCTGTCAAAGACCCCTAGGGTCTGCAAGTCCTTGGCGATGGCATGCCAAGTACCCTTCTTCTGATGGGTGCTGACCTGCAGACAATGATACATAGGAAATGGGATCAGCCATACCGTCCGGCCCATTACACTCATGGTCCACCATATCCCTTCCATCCCCTTACGCACAGACATTGACCACCATGCATGCAGCACTCTGCCCAGGACAGCTCAGCCAGCCCCCCCTTACATGAGGCATACACACAAAACACTCCATGCATTCATGCCCCATGCATCATGCTCACAGTGTACTCACCTGTTGGTCTGGAGGACTATACAGTAAATGGTAATGGGGTACGACCCCATCGACCAGTCTCTCCAACTCCTCCGAAGTGAAGGCAGGGGCCCTTTCCCCAGACACTCGAGCCATGGTCACTTCCAGACACAGGTCACAGCAGCACTTGCAGTGTAGGTCCTCTCCTGTTGAAGGTCAGGTAGGAAGTGAGTGAACAGATAGAAAATTACGGTCACGTCCACGGCGGTGTGTACCGTCACCACCGGCGTACATCACCATTGGCTCCTGAAACCCATAGGGTCCAATGATAACCAATGAGGTGTTGCACGGCGGTCCTCGACCGCCTCCCGCAACGGTACACAACATCAGTGGAATTACCTCATTTCCACTTGTCCCTCCACACAGGTCTGGGGGCTGCCATTTCAGGGGGGAACAGGCCATGCACTTAACTATGTCACAGTAGACATAGGCACAATCACGGGACTACACGTTAACATACTGTTTCTGTCACAACATGCAAGACATTTTACTCTGAGGACATGTTTGAATATGACCATCTGCTCACCGTTTTTCACCCTAGAGTTCAACCCCCTAGAGTTCAACCCTAGAGTTCAACCGCTGAGGATGAATAGGAGATGGAGACATACCCCCGTGTACAGACCGTGGTGGACCTGCAACAATGGAGGACAGGCACATTATCCTCACCTACAGACTTGATAGGGCCACAATCTAAGAGCTGTGTGCCCAATTGGAGCCAGACCTGAACTCAGCTATCCGTCACCCCATTGGGATCCTCCCTCTTGTGCAAGTCCTATCAGTGCTCAATTTCTTGGCAAGTGGCTCCTTCCAAGCGACAGTGGCCATGGCAGCAGGGATGCCACAGCCTATGTTCTCAAACATGCTGACCAGAGTGTTGTCTGCCCTGATGAAACACATGCGCAGCTACATCGTTTCCCCCAGGTGTAGAATTTGACCACAGTGAAGGCTGACTTCTATGCAATGGGACATATCCCCAACATTATTGGTGCTATTGATGGTACCATATTGTCTTTGTACCCCCCGGGGAAATGAACAGGTGTACAGAAATCGAAAGAGCTTTCACTCTATGAATGTGCAGATAGCGTGCCTGGCGGACCAGGACATCTCCCATGTGAATGTAAATTATCCTGGGTCTGTGCATGATGCCTATATCCTGAGGTATAGCAGCATCCCATATGTGATGGCTCAACTCCAGAGGCACCGGTGTGGCTAATAGGTGAGCCCATGGTCCCCACCCAGTGTATGTTGGTATATGAGTGTGGGGTTGGCCCTAATGGTGAGTGTATGGTTAACAAGTATCTCTCGATACTTGCAGGTGACTCTGGTTATCCTGACCTCTCATGACTACTGAGGAATGCCAGGACAAGGGCAGAGGAACATTACAATGAGGCACATGGGCGAACAGGGAGGATCATTGAGTGCACCTTTGGCCTCCTGAAGGCCAGGTTCAGGTGCCTCCATCTGACCTGTGCTACTCACCCAAGAAGGTCTGCCAGATCATCGTTGCATGTTGCATGTTGCACAACCTAGCCTTGAGATGCCAGGTGCCTTTTCTGCAGGAGGATGAGGATGTAGACAACAGAACAACTATTAACAACAGTATTTCCAGTGACACACAGGTAAGACACTGTAACCTCACCTTCCATTGCTGTTTTGTGAAGTAAATTTTCTCTGGCTGGTTTCTGTTCGCACTACAAAGGCCACTTATTGTACCCTTCAACATGTCTATTTGCAGATATTTATGCCCTCCTGGGGCTCCTGGTGTATTGACTGCAGCACATTACAGGTCATAACTATGTATACATCACTGTATAGTCTATTTGCAATGACTACATCCTGAAATAATTTGACATACTCCATACTTGTTTTTTCCAAGGGTGTTAATTTTAGTGCTGAGAAGTAAATGGGGATGTGCAATGGGCTTGGGTGATGATGGAGGGAAGTCCAGTATAGAGTCCAGTCTATTGGTATCACAAGTGCATTGTCCAAGGGGGCATAGGAAGGGGAGCAATGGCAGTTCAAGGTGGACAGGGTAACAGAGTGGGACACAAGGGTGACAATCAGGAGAGTCTTATTTCCTGGCGGGGTCTTGGCAATGTTCTCTGCCTTCTGCCTGGATCATAGGGACCGTTTGCGGGGTGGTTCTCCTTCTACAGGGGGTGGGGTGCTGGTGGCCTGTTGTTCCTACAACAGGGCCTTCTGTCCACTAGCGTCAGCGGAGGTAGAAAGCTGTTCATCGGTGTGGGTAGTGTCATGGGCCCATTGGTGTGCCACTGCCTCCCTCATGGTGTTGGCCATGTCTGTCAGCACCCCTGCAATGGTGACCAGGGTGGTGTGGATGTCCCTCAGGTCCTCCCTGATCCCCTGGTACTGTCCCTCCTGCAGCCACTAGGTCTCCTGCAACGTGGCCAGTATCTGGCCCATGGTCTCCTGGGAATGGTGGTATGCTCCCAGGATGTTGATGAGTGCCTCGTGGAGAGTTGCTTCCCTGGGCCTGTCCTCTCCTGTCGCACAGCAGTTCTCCCAACTTCCCTGTTGTCCTGTGCTTCTGTCCCCTGAACCGTGTGCCCACTGCCACTGACCCCAGGTCCCTGATCGTTCTATGTTTGTGGGTCTGCCTGGGGTCCCTGTAGTGGTGGACACACTGCTGATTGACGTGTCCTGGGGACAGTGGTATGGGCCCGCTGGGTGGGTGCTGTGCTGGTGTTTCCTGAGTGGGGAGGCTTTGTGGTGGGATGGGACTGTGCCTAGGTAACCGACTGTCCAGAGGTCCCTGATGGGCCAGGTTGGTCATCCTGATCCAGGCGTGCAGAGCTGCTGTCATCATTGTGGGCCTCTTCTGTGGGGGGACTGGATGTTGCTGGCACCTCCTCTCTGGTGACGTTGTGTGGGGGTCCTGTGGAGACGTAAATGCAGTGTTATTGGTTCTGCGTGTGACATCTTGTGCATGGGTATGTTTCCCTCTATGGTTGTTATTACCAACGCAGCTTTGGCTTTTGTGAGCAGTTATTTGGTTGGCTGGGTGATTGTCACTAGTGTGCATGCTATGGTGATGGGTGTCAATGCAGGGCTGTGAGTGGTGTCCATGCAATGTTGTTGTATGCAGTGCTGGGTACTGGGATGGGTGGGTTGTGATGGTGCGGTGTATGTGAGGTGGTGGGGTGATGGGGTGAGGGTAGGGGTGCGGGTATGTGATGGCATGCAGGTGGGGGGGTGAAAGTAGTAGAGATTTGACTTACCAGAGTCCAGTCCTCCTCCTGTCAGGCCCTCAGGATGCATGATTGCCAAGTCTTGCTCCTCCCGTGTTATTAGTTGTGGGGGAGTAGGCTGGGGTCCACCGCCAAGACTCTGTACAGATATCTGGAATCTTGCAACCACAGAACGCACCTCCCCCCATAGGTTGTTCCACCTCTTCCTGATGTCTTCCCTTGTTCTGGGGTGCTGTCCCACAGCGTTGACCCTGTCCACAATCCTCCGCCATAGCTCCATCTTCCTTGCAATGGATGTCTGCTGCACCTGTGATCCGAATAGATCCGTTTACCCGGATGATTTCCTCCACCATGACCCTTAGCTCCTCTTCTGAGAACCTGGGGTGTCTTTGTGGTGCCATGGGTGTAGTGTGTGTGGTGTGTGTGAGTGTGTGTGGGGTGATGTGTTATGGTGTGTGCTGTGAGGTACGTGGATGGTGTATGGGTGATGGTGTTCTGTGGCTCTGGTTCTGTGGGTGCTCCTGGTGTGTCTCCCTCTCTGTTGTAAATTGTTTGTAGTGGTAAAGGGCTGTGGGTAATGTGGGTGTGTTTTTTTAGAATGGTGTGTGGGTGTGGTGTATGTATGTGTGTCAGGTATGTGTAATTTGTATTGACCAATGTGGTTTTGTTTTTTTAGGTTGTGGGTATTTTGAGCGTGGCGGTATGTACCGCCAATGGTTTACAGCTGTAGAATGTCCACCGCGGTTATTTGTGGGTCATAATGCTGTGGGTGTAGTTCTGTTGGAATAACAGCGTGAGTTTTGGACTTGTGTGTGTGTCTGTATAGTGGCGGATTTGTATGTGTGGGTCATAATAAGGGTAGCGGTATGTTGGCGGCAGTCAACATGGCATTAAGCGGCACTTACCGCCAATGTCATGTTGAGGGCCTATATTTCCTGAAGAGGTTGGAATAGAGGAAGCTGAAACAAATCAACATCTTGTGATCTAAGGAGCCCTCAACAATAGTGTGAAAGAGACAAATAGGATACATGATCATCAGCCTGCAGTCCATAATATAACAGAGCTGTTTGGACTTAAGCGATGGGTATCTTGATATGGGACTCCCTGTAATAACAGACCATACCACTAGATGGATTGGTTTTTTGGCTGTTAAGTGTCTAATAATTAAGTATAAGGACACTGTACTGAGGAATGGACATTTTATGATGTTGATTGTCTTATTGTTCCCGAGATGTTGGATTAAGGTATTTGTGCAGTGTAAATCATGTATATCCTACAGTGTTGGGTGGGAAAAATAAATTGATTCCTTTGCAACACGTACAGTGATTACACAATAATAATTGATGTATTATTATTGAAATAAATTAAATACATTTATCCCTCAAGAGTCAATGTTTTGCAAAATATATCTTGCTGCACTATCTGCACATCAGTGTTCTCTTCTAAAACAGGCACTTCATTTCAACAGAGAGTGGCCTCATCATCAGATGATTCTTCTTGGACAGAAAATCCACTGCCAGAATCTTGCACTTCCTCCTCTGCCCCAGATGCAGAGTCAGTCTCATAATCATGGTCAGAGGAATATTCAAAAAGCATACCAAAAACCTGCTGAGTGGTCGTCTTGGGGTTAAACATGTTCCTCACTAATAAAAGTAATTTAACCAATAACCCAACAACAACCAACATTATGTAAAATAAGAAATAAAATAAGTGTGGTTTAAAAACAAAGACCTATATACTCAAAAAAGATACCACTCATTCGCCAGAGACAGCTAGACTCACTAGCAGCTACTCTTCAAGGACACAACAAGCACCAACGATATCCCACTAAAAATGAAAAACAAAATAAAATTACACATAAGACAACACAATACACATCATGCACACCCCCAAGGAGAATTTCACACACAATAAAACATAAGCTAAATATGCTGCTATTTTTACACAGTTTCCAAAAAACTCATTCACACATGACAATGGTACTCACTGAAGTAAACAGTACAAAAAAGTTTTTTCTTACCAAACACAAGTCCCTACACAAAGTAAAAATCTACCACTGTGGAAACGACAAGCAAGAGTCACAGCAAAGGAATCAAAAACTTTGCACTAGAATTAAAAAGAGGAGTAAACATCAAAATCACAAATGCAAATAATGTGCCACTTCACATACACCAAGCTAGGGGGCAGAAGGGCCAAAAAATATGGCCAAAACCCTGGTCCAAAGGGCCACTCCCCATAACAACAGCAGCAGCAACATAGTGAATAAAACATCCCTTTCTGCTCCCTTGCAGGTAGATGGGCCTAAAAAAAAGAGACCGATCTGCCCTCGAGGGGGGCAGAAACAGCCAATATATGTGGTCCCTAAAGGTAGCAACCCTCTTCCAAGGGGCTGCTCCCCCAAATTACCAGAATATAAAATCCCTGGTGTCTAGTGGTTTCCACCCACCTTATGGGAGGATGGGCTGACACAAAAGAGGTGGATCTTCCCCAATGGGGGCAGAAATGGCCAAACGTTGTGCCCCCCAAAGGGAGCAATCCTTGCCCAATGAGCCACTCCTCAACAAGCCAAAATATTAAATCCCTGGTGGGTAGGGGTTTCAGCCCCGCTTGGGTGCCAATGGGCCCCAAAAAAGAGGATGATCTGCCCCCAAGGGGGCAAGTGTGTATTCCCGCTGCACGATCACAACACCAGGCAAGATGGTGCAGAGAAATACATTTCAAAGAGAAACTGAGGGAAAGGAAAAACTCTTCCCTTTCCCACCAGTGCCTCTTTGAAATCCCCACCCCTCCTGGGAGTTAAATCTTACCTCCTTTCTCCTCCGGGCTGGAGGCAAATGGCTTTCAGCGCCACCGGTCTGCACTGATGACACCAGTGTGCAGGGTGTGTGCTGACATCATCAGATCACAGGGGGATCCCTGCCATCCTTAGTGAAGGGGGTGATCCACCGGGGGAGCACCTGCTCGTACCCCGTCGATGGATGCTAGGAAGGCCAGGAGCCAGCAGATACACAAGCCCACCAAAGCATCGAATGGCTCCCAGCTGTCTGACGCACGACAGGGCTAAAAAGGGCTCAATATTTAATGTATGCTTCCATTGTTTACAAAATGTATTTCTATTTGCATGTCTTTTCTTTGGCATCTTCTCTTCATAGGCAACATTGTTCTCAATCTGTTCAGTATCAAAATAAATAGTTCCCGCTTCAGGGCAAATGCTTTATCAACAATAGGCTCAATATGTTATTTTTGTTTGATCGCTTTTCTTTTCCTTTTATACTGCCTCATAGTTCGTACAAAGTTCTATATTACTCCAATTCCAAAACATTTGATTCTTATTTCCTTGAATTGTTTCTATCTTCTTGTTGAAGTATCTGTTCCCTGATAAGATTTATTACTTTTAATGTCACTTACTCCATCTTTTTTCTTAGTTGGTTTTAAACCTCACTTTTTATTTACATGTTTTTGAACACTTTTCATTGTTCTACGTACTAGTTTAAGAAACTTCTGAGTTTTCTTACCAGTATCTATTTTTTCCTTAAGCACATTCTGTGTATTATGACCCTTTTCACTCTGAGTATTAAGGCGATAGTATTACTGTTTCTTTGGTGTTTCTGTCTTTTCAGCATTGTAAATCTGTGTTTCCAAATTAATTTAGCTTCAGATTATATTCTATTAATTTAAATAGTTTAAGGAGTTCAATAGTGATGTCACAATCAAACAAATACTCTTGGTATGTTAGTTAGCAAGTAAAAATGAGTGTGTCAGTCTCTGCATCAGTTTTTGGCTAGGTGTGTCAGTGTCTTCATCAGTGTTTGCATGGGTGTGTCAGTAGCTGCAGTAGTGTTTCTTTAGGTGTGCTAGTGTCTGCATTTTTGAGTGTCTGGTTATGTAACTAGCTTTTTTATTGTTTGGCTGGGTGTGTCAGTGGCTGTATCAGTGTGTGCCTGGGTATATCAGTGCCTGCATTGGCGTATGCCTGTTTGTCAGTGGCTGTATTACTGTTTGGATGAGTGTGTCAGTGTTTGCATCAGTGTGTGCATGGGTGTGTCAGTGGCTACATTAGTGTTGGCTGGATGGGTCATTGTCTGCATTCCTGTGCGGCTGAAAGTTTCAGTAGCTGTATTAGTGTTTAGCTGGGTGTGTCAGTGTCTGCATTGCTGTGTGCATAGGTGTGTCAGTGGCTGCATTACTGTTTGGTTTGGTGTGTTACTGTGTGTTTCTCAGTATGTACCTGTGTGTGTAAGTAATGTGTCAAAGCCTGTATCAAAGTGTGCCTGTGTGTCACTAGATGTAATAGTGTTTGGCTGAGTATGTCAGTGTTTGCATTAGTGTGTGCATGTGTGTGTCTCTGGCTACATTAGTGTTTGTCTAGGTGTGCTAGTTGTGTCTCAGTGTATGTCTGGGTGTGTGAGGGGAAATAGCCTTTACCGCGCAGCCGGAACCACATAGTGCCTTTCCAACATGGGCAATACAACAAACTTTAGGGAGTGCGTTGTTGGACTGATGTTGGATTGTAAGTCCAACACCTTCCCTAATGTTGTGCAGACCGGAGTTAGAATAGTAAATTATACTATTCCAAAGCACAGCATTTCCCTAAGGCAAATCTTGTAACGACTTGCGTGGTAAAGGAACATGTGGTGATGATAAATTTATTGTATTGCCTGTGTTGTAAAGGCATTCTAGCTAAACACATGTGTGGCTCCATCATTCAACTGTGTGTAATAAGCTAAATAAGTGCTTTGCTGGATGTATCAGTGGCTACATTGGTGTGTGTCTGGGTGTCTCAGTAGCTGTATTAGGGTTTGGGTGGGTGTGTCAGTGGCTGTATCAGTGTGTGCCTGGGTGTATCAGTGTCTACATCATTGTACTCATGGGTGTGTCATTGCCTGCATTGGTGTGTGCCTTGGTGTTAGTGTCTACATCTGTGTGTTTCTGGGGTGTCAGTGCTCGGATTGATGTTTCCCTTGGTGTATTAGTGGCTGAATTGGTGTTGATTAGTATATTAGTTGATTAAATGGGTGTGTGCATAGATTTCTAATTGTCTTTCTCAGTGCGTCAGTTACTGTCTATCTATACCACATTTGGGTTCATAAGTACGTTTATAACACTCTAACTGGGTGTATAAGTGCAGAGGTTATGTAGTGTGTAACATACACTGTAAATCTGTCATTTGGGATATATGCATGTGTTTATAAGTTACTGTTTGGAACTACCTCAGTGTATGACTGCCTGTCTTAGTAACCCTATCGATTTCTAAGTGGCTAAGTAAGTGTCTCTATTTATTGCTTATTGGCTGTGTTAGTGAGTGTTGGGTAGGTTATAGTGTACAAGGTGGCTGTATTTATTTTGTACACATAGCTGCTATCTAGATCTCACAGTAAATGTGTAAATGCCTCTGTCATTATGTGTCATTATGCCTGTCTTAGTAACTCTATGGATTTCTAAATGGCTATGTAAGTGTCTCTATTTATTGCTTAATGGCTGTGGTAGTGAGTTTGGGGTAGGTTATAGTGTACAAGGTGGCTGTATTTATTTTGTATACCTAACAGCTCTCTAGATATCACAGTAAATGTGTAAATGCCTCTGTCATTATGTGACTGCAAATCTAAGATTTTAAAAAGGTATATCAGTAGCTCAATTAGTCAGTGAGTACATTTTTACCTGGGTGTATGGTTCTCTACAACGGTCTGTAACAGACTTCTTTCGGGATTGAGAAATTGCTATTTATCTGTGAGAATGAAACACACAATGTCTGTATGATAGTGCAAAATATGTACTAATCAGTTAAGTACTGTTATTAAACATTCACATCTACTTTCAAAACACATTAATTTGTACCAGCTTGATAAAATAAGTTGTATTACTCTTTACGAATTATTCTCCCTCCTTTGCTGCTCACTGTACTTTTCCTTTTTGTCATCTTGAACCCTCCCTTTCAAATTCCCATTTACTTTTGTGTACATCCTAGACTCTTTCACCCACCTTACATGCATACAAGCCTTTTCAAGCACACTCTCCTTTTTACAGGACATCCTTGTTCACATACCTGTTAAATGTATTTCATGGTCTGTAATTTGTTTGTTCAGTATCAGTCAGATTTTTTTCTCACTTACAATGTGACAGCTGAAGCACAAGAATGGCATACTACTCTCTTACAAAGAAACCATTAATGACAACCTTTTCAACTTTGCTTTCAAGGTTACTGAGGCAAACAACAAAGCACAACCGTCCTTTCATATTTGTCTTATGTTGTACCACTTCTGAATGGTCAATATTGTTAACCCTTTCTAAGACTGCTCTAAAGAAGCCCAATTTGGGGGGGCGTTTGGGTGGATCGGCCTTGGGGCTTAGCATGACGCACCTGTCTAAATTTGCATCTACCCAAAACCCCTCCAGTGTACTTTATTCAACTGTATACCACTCTACTGTATGCCACTCCTGTCTATACCATACCACTCAACTATTCTGTATTCCACTGTATGACACTACCTTCTATGGCATTCCTCTGTACAATTCTACTCTATGCTATTTCACTGTATGCAACTTCAGTCTACACCACTCTGCTCTATTCTATTCCACTGTATGCATCTTCACTCTATCCCTCTCCACTATATTGCTGTATGCTATTCCAATGTATGCTAGTCCACTCTATTTCACTCTACCCTAAGCTAATCAATTCAATGCCACTCCAATCTATAATATTCCACTGTATTCCACTCCACTCTATGCCACTCCACTCACCACCAAGACATTGTATGCCACAACACTCTATGCCACAACACTCTACTCCACTCCACTGTACACCACTACACGGTATGCTACAACACTGTACCCCATGACACTCTATGCCAAGAGATTGTACAATACTATGCTCTCCTGTGTGACATTTTATGGCATTGCACTCTATTCCACTCCAGTCTATGCCACTGAAGTCTAGTCTGCTCTACAATGCTGTACTTCACTTTACAACACTCTACACCGCTCCGCTCTATTAAACTCCACTCCACTCTACGCCACTCCACTTTACAACAATGTATTTCAGTCTATGCCACTTTAAAACACCCCAGTACTCTCTATGCTACTGTACGACACTCTTCCACATTCTATGCAATTTCCACTACGTCACTCCACCCCAATTTACTCTACTCTACTCTCACACTCTACTCCAGTTTACTCTACTCTACTCTATGCCACTTGACTCTACAACAGTCTATGTCAGTAGTTCCCAACATTTTGACTCCTGAGGACTCCTACTGAATCACTACTAAAAGCTGGGGACCCCTAAGCAATTTGTATGATTCAAATTTAAAATATTGAAACAGTATTTACAAGAAATATACAAACAAGTACACACCAAACAAATATTCAAATTACGAATGGTGTAATTATTTTATATTGAAAAATGTGCAAAAATCTAAACATTTTATTGGGAAGGTTGGCGCTGCATCTCAACGATATTTGGTTTTATTTAGGAAACCTGAATCCTCAGGTCAGATTCTACATTTCAAAAGCAATTTCTGTTTTTATTATTTTGGTACATAAGATCTGACAAAGCTTTTTCACATAATTATGTGGTGGGGAAACAAAGTAAACCATAATGGCCTCATCTCTCCATTGCCTCTCTGTCACATGTATTTAATTTGTTTTATAGCACAACTCATACCAGTGTAGGGAGTAGGAGTACATTTCAGAGGACTATAAGGTGTAGGAATCACATGTCATCCATACTGGTAGGCATTTTCCAAGAGTGCTTGGTCTAGAGAAGCACAAACTTAGGATACGGAACATGACAGGCAGTAACTTTATTAATAAAAATGCATTTCTACGCAAGCAAACCTTTTTAGCAGCATAAGCATAATGAAAAACTGGGAAAAAACATAACTTTCTAATTTGTGCCAAGCAGTTTGCATGCAGCTCTTTGATGGCAGTTCATGGCTCACTGTACTGCATAGTAACACAATAATATCTGTGACAAAAGCAGTAACCCACTGTGCTAAGCACATATAATATTGTTCCTTGCATGATGCATGTTCTTTGTAGCAGGCAAATTAACCATCTGTGCTACCTTAGATGAGTCAAGACTGCCACTAGACAAAACTCTGATCCCTCTCCAGTAGGTAGGAAAGATGAACAAGGAACTTTGCAGTGCTTTTAAAACTGCTTCACAAAAGAAGTAATAAATATAAAAACACAAACTAGAGGCCCCAACTGGAGAAGTGCCTTCCTGTCATCCAAGGCCTGTGTACCCCCTGGGAATGTGTCACGGACCCCTGAAGGTCCGCGGACCACAGGTTAAGACCCGCTGCTCTTTGTCACTCCACTCTACCATAGTCTATAATAATGTAGTATACTCTATATCACTCCACTTTACAACATTGTATGCCACTCTATGTCACTCCACTCTATTCTATGGCAATTTCAAACACTCTATATGACGCCACACTACTCCACTGTATCACACACCATTCCACTCTATAGCACTTTACTTTACTCTATGGTATGCCACTCCTCTCTACTCCACTCCACAGCACTCTATGATGCCTTACTCTGCTCTACTCTACTCTACTTACTCTACTCTATAAAGTCCACTCTCCAACACTCTGCTACTGTTGGAAATTCGATTATTAGTAAGGGCAGGTAAGTACCTACATTTAGCAATAGGCCACAGACCTCCACTGAGGTCCAGTTAGGTCACAAAAAAATTAAATCCACCTCGACCATTGGTAGCTTGGCAATGAACAACAAGCCTTAATTTAGGAGACAAGTTTGTAAAGCATTTTGTAAATCACAAAAGAGTAAATAAGTAAAACACATAAAAACTCCAACACCACTTTATGGAAATAGAGTATATTTTTTACTTCAAAATGAATAAAATCAGATAAAGGGAACCGGAGATAAAGTCAAAGTTTAAGGTCGACCGCGATGGAGCCCTGCTCAGTTACAGCAAGTGGGAGGCCTTGGTCAAACGTTTTTCTTCAGCGGGACAGAGTTGCCAGTCCGATCCGACCTCCTGGAGCCCTTCCTCGGACATGCGCCATGGGAGCCCTTGGTGAGGATTTCTACATTTGGACTTAGACGATTTTTCAAGATAAAAATCCTTCGACCGGGTGAACCTGAATCTTGATCCGACTTCCCAGGAGCCCTCTTCGGATACACTGCTCGGAAGGTCCTGGTCAACATTCTACGTTCGGACTTAGAAGATTTTTCAAGATGAAAATCCTTCAACCGGGCCGAACCTGAATCTTGATCCAACGTCCCTGGAGCCCTCTTCGGATACACCGCTCGAGAGGTACCGGTGAACTCTCTACATTTGGACATAGTCATTTTTCAGAGATTTTTTTCGGTGGGATGAACCTGCAAGTCAGGCCAGGTCGTGGATGAGGTAAGCCAGCTAGAGATCCCGCAGCAGGTTGATCTCTCTATGGAGCTTTTTGCAAAAAGTTCTCCAATCTTCTCCAACCTTCTGGTCTTCTTCCAGAAGGTCGTTTAAGGTTGTTTGGGAGCTCACACCAAGGTTCCAATTGATCCTTGAGGGTGCGGACAACAAATCCAAGAACGCACCTGGCTTCAACTCCAAATTGGCCACTGGACAGTGGTCAACTGGTCAGTTTCTCCAGGATCTGAGACAGGGGACTCTGGTTAGAATGTTTTCATCTGTAGCAAACAGGGAGACCTCCTTTGAACCAATTGAAGCCAGGCAAAGACCTTCTTGCTGTGAAGCCCAAGTGTAGTTCTTCAGAGTGCAGTGCCCAGGTGCAGGTCAGGGGTTCAGCAGGGTAGTCCTTCTTCTTCTGATGGTCTTCCTTATAGGGATATGAGGTGTGAGTGCATCTCTGCCATATTTATCCTTGCTCCTGGGTGGCAAACAGGGGGTCCTGGTTCTCCATTCAGATGCAGGGTCCTTCCCTCTGTTATGACTACTTCCTGGGAGTCCACCCACTGGTGTGGCTACAAATCCTAAACACACCTTTCTCCTGCCCTTTCCTAATCTAATCAAGAGAGCATCTGATTATCTGGGGTTGCAGGATGTGAGGGAGGTGCTGGGTTGCTCCAAATGTCCTTCCCTGCCTTTGAAGACCAGTTTGGCAGCCCTCCTTCCTTCCTGCTTCCCCATCTGCTGAGGTAGTTCTCCTCTCCCAGGCACATCCTTTGTGTTCAGCCCAGGCCACTTCTCACCTCATCAAGGCAGCCTGGCTAGGCTGCCAGAGGCTGGCCAATCAGAGAAGGTCACTACAGGGCTAAAGTTGGCAACATTTTAGGTAGAGTTTAAAACTCTTTACCTGAACTAGTTATATTAAATCCAACAATTATAAGTTGTGGGATTTATTATAACAAATAATTTGATACCAAACTTGGGGTTTCTGACACTTAAGGGGACTTTGTTAATTAAAATAAAGTCTCCCCATTTTTGCCTATGTAGGCCATTCACTACAGTGAGGGAAAAACAAAATTGGCTGTTTTACCTCACCAGGGTATATAGAATTATTTTTAAAAGGTCCCTGCTTATAGTTACATGACTCCCAACCCTAGGAGCACACACCTGAGGGGTGACTTATATGTAAAAATAAGGTAGTTTAAGACTTAAGTATTTTTAATTCCAAAGTCGAATTTGCCTTTAAAATGACCCTGGGCACCTCAGGGTGCTGGGGCCCCTAAACTTACATGCCCTACCATATACTAGGAACTTATAGGTATGCTGACATAGCCTATTATAATTACCCTAATTTGCATACTCATTTTACACAGGCCCTGGGACTGGTTAGCAGGACCCAGGGCACCATCAGAGTCACGAAAACACCAGCAAAAAGTGAAAAATGGGTGCAAAAAGTTAAGGGGCCTCTGCAATCAGCCCTGTTTTCTCACAGCTACACCCATCCCACTGTACAACACTCTACTATACTTTATGCTCCTTCTCCAAATGCTGCTTTACCCATTCATATTACCTAAGATATACCATATTATGGTATTTATAACACTTATGACATATCACAGCATTAGTGGGAACAAAATGCATATATACATAAATGTATATTATGTAAATATATTTACACACAGATATATATATATATATATATATATATATATTAAATGAAAAAGTAAAAACAATTCTGATTAAAAATATAACAAACACAATAGTAATCATAGTACATCAAGTGAATTAAATAAGTATAAATTAATGTAAGTAAAAAAAGAATTTAAAATCACAACAATAAAATAAGTAAAACATGCTAATTAAAAACTTTCTGGAGAGATAGACAAAACATCAAAATAAGCATGCATATAATAAATGCTACTTATTTTAAAAATGGAAACCCATAAATAATCAATAAAACAAAGACTAAACATTACAAAAAAATGTATAAAGTCAATATAAATTAACTAAAAATTAGATTTATGTATTTATTGAATAATTGTAACAAATAATAGACAAAAATAAATGTCATACTTTACTTCCACCTCACTTCCTTAAAAATCAAACAGCACACCAAAATAAAATAAAATAATAATAATTATTACAATTACTCAATCAGAAAATACTAATAACAATAATAGTATAATAACAGTAATACCATTATCAATATCAACTGTTGTACTCCCTCTTCAGCACACTATCCCATGAACCAATGATTGATCATGTCCTCCGTGGACCCAGTCTACAGTATTTACATCAATGTATGAAGAATTGTATACTGTATTTGGTATGTGCATGGTCGTATTTGCTGCCTGTCTAGATAAGTATATTTTAATAAAGAACAATTTAAAAAAAGCTATACAAAGTATTATAAATAAATTATATAAAATACATGCAAATATTACACTAATATAAAAAAGAATATAACAATATTGCATTTCATACATTCAAAACAAACATTTGCTTTTAAGACTTCATCAATAAAAATAAATTATATCATAAATTAATTAATATTCAAAAAATAAAGTGAAATCAATTGATTAAAACTCCCTAACAAATATACAAAACATAGTTTCAAAACATCCCTGCCCTTTTACCCTATAAACCCAAAAACCTTTCAACAAAAAAATTCGAATTTTAAATAAAATATAATTCTTTAAAAGTATTACCAATCAAAAATAAACTTGACTTCAAATCGATTACAGTTCAATACCATTACATAATAATGTATAACACTCACAAATCAAAAGCATATATTTCATTTAATGATACTCATAAAACATATATTAAATGCGTCAATATGTTAGCAAAGTAAAGAAAAATATTTTTACAGGGATATTAAGGTTGAACTGCAATTTTGCACCATAATGCAACAAAAAATAGTTTAGTAACTGATTTTGTTTGAAAAGCCTTTATAATTCATCCCACACTAGTGCCTATGAATCTTATGGTCAACATGCCCCATTAGAAGTTTCCTTCATGGCACGTATTCGGCAGAGTTGGTTCCACTTGCACCGCTGGCTACATCAAGCCTCACAGTTAATTTAACATTATCCTACAGGTTCAGGATTTTGCTGAACAGCCCCCACCAGCATAGTGATGCCATCCATTGCAGAAACATCCATGTAATAGGGAAACGTCTGTTTCTGCGTGGTTAACTCTAAATGTGCCATAAATTCAAGAGACAGTGTAATTGGGAACATAATTCTGCTAGTCTCTAAATAAGGTCTTAAACTGAATGCGAAAAAAACCTTGTCCTTATTTGTTCAAAAAGTACTTCCTGGATCAAAGATGTCACCTGGTAATTTATCGCTCTGTTAACTCAGTTCGCTGTTCTTAAAGACTCTTTAACAAATTGCACATAGAGGTGTCCTCTTTAATTTGGCCAAATCCAAAAGCAAAAAAAAACTGTTTGGGATGGGATTAACTTTATTTGTTTGTTTTTTAATTTGTTGATAACTATGAAAAATAAAGAGTGATATTAGTGCAGCAACATTACGAGATTAGGTAACAAACCAAGAAGCATCATTATACCCAGTTTTAGTTAGAAAGGACTTCCGAAAAATGAGACAAGAATTAATTTTAGGAACATAGTTACTAGTGCTAAAGTAAATTATAATCATCTCAATGTGCCGGAAGTTTAAGTAAAAGGTATCATTAATATACATTTATGTTAGTGAACTGATTTATTACATGTTTCTATGAAAAGCACACTGCTCATATAAATAGGCATTAGCAAAGCCAGTAGGTCTCATCTGTTCAGCAGCTGCACATGAAAAAAGCAGGAATTGCTAATGCTAAATAGCATGGGTTAAAAAGGTAGATGATGCACACATGTGCATGTATCACCACACATATGTGTTGTGTAAGGTAGTCTACAGCAGTGATGTTTCAGTGCATTCATCAGCATACATGCACAGGTATCTAGAATGAAGCAGCGGTCTCTTTGGCTATTATTTCACATTTTCTGTTACAAGACACTGATACCAATCCTGTAGAGATCAATTAAAAAAGAAAAACAGACGCACAAAAGTGCATTTGCAGAAAGGAGCAGTCCAGGAGCATATTGCCGCTGCCGAGCCATCAAAAATGTAAAAAGAAATATTACATATAAAAATGGGATGTGTGAGGTGGAAAAAGCAAAGGAGGAGTGGGAGTGAGCATAGATAATAAATAAATGCAGCAGCTGTAAGCGGGCTGGATCCAATGGCTACAGTATTTCCTATGACCAAAAGACTCCACTTCTAATGGTCTCAACTATAAATGGGCTGACTTCACCCTGTTCCTTTTTAAAGTTAATCACGTTTATGAACCCCCCTAGCTGCCCTTCATGTACTAATCGGTTTCACATACCTCACACCAGATCTTCCATTAACAAGTGAGACTCGACTGGACATTGCTGGTTGCATCTGCAGGAGTTAGACCTAGCCCCTAAGAGCTGCCCCTGAAGTTCTGGAAGCCTTAGAGGTAGCCAGGAGGAGCAACTTCAGAAAGACTTAAAAGTTGGGACTTTAAAAATTGTTGGACTTTCAAGACCTTCAGAGCTTCTACAAGACCTTGCAGAAAAGGTGTCTGTCTTCGAGAGACTAAACCAGAAGCTAGAAATTGTGACCAGGTGAAAGTGCAAAACGTATTAACCCAACATGAGGACTATGCTGGCTAGGAAATTATAATTTTTCTGCTGGGGCTTTTCCCTTCAAACCAATAGATTTAGTGGAGCCTTGCCCACCTGCTTTCCAATTTCAGGCTGATTTTGTAATATAGAGCCTGCAGGTTTGCCTGGCAGAGCAACTTTTGACTTACATTTCAGAGATGAAGTCAAAAGGTAAAATCTTTGACTCCAAAAATCTGCTTTATGAATCCAATTTTTGTTCCATGGAGGTCAGACTGTATTTGTGCCTATGTTCCAGTCAGCCTTGAATGTTAACTTGTGAAAGGAGCTTTACCATTCTTAGCATGTAATGCATCAGTCCTTTAAACAATCGAAAAAATCATATCTCTGGTTCCCCTTATTGGTTTTGTCTTTTTTAATGTCATTTCTGCCTATTACATTTTCAATATATTTGGAAATCGATTATGAGATTTCTATTGTTTTTTTGTTTTTTTTACTTCTAACAGTTTGTTTGCTGCTTAATACTTTCCTAAAGTACCCTTTTCTGCTCTGAGCCACAGCACCAGGGGCGTTGAGTCCAAGTTTAAATTATTGAAACTGTGTTTTACAATGATAGATTTGTGCCCTTATCACATTCACCTCTACTAACAACACACTTGTTTACAGAAATCTACTAACTCCTCCATTTATTACAATTCCTGTTTAGTGTAGAAGGTCTGCCTCCTGTGACAAGGCATCTGCCCAGGCGTGCTGAATACCGCTACGGAATTGCTCTGCGCTCTCACTAAGAACTGCATTCTCTACTTGAAAAGCATACTTCTGCCCTGCTCTTTCTTCTGCCTCAAGGATGTGAGGGAAGTAGTGAAACACTAACCAACAGCAAGACCCAATCTCTTTCTAAATGACTTTGTTAGTCCCTTTGCCCTCACCAGAGCGCATATTGGCCACAATGAACAAGAGCACTGTCACTAATATATACTACATAAACAATTAAATACAACACATATACACATACACAATGAAACAAAGAACACAAGATATAACTAAGACAAAATCGAGAAAATACAGCAAACAGATTCTCAAACACTCCTCAAAACATTAGACAACAACACCACTATTTCTCTCAAAACTTCGAAACTTATCATAAAAGTATTTTGACTTGATGACATAATGCCTAGCATTGCATGACTTTTCTGAAGCATTCAGATGGAAAACATTCTTTTGTATTGATGTGTCACAATACATTTAAAAACATATGCTCTATGATTCAGCAATACTAACAAATTATGAAATCCATTTAATTTCCAACGTTTATGAAAAAAATAAAAAACCTAATTAAAAAAATATAGATCAATTAATATACTCAGAAAAAGAATTTACTATGCAGAGGGCAGGATTACGAGGCTAGTCGGAATCAGCCAGGGCTTCGCCACATGCAGTGCCACCGTTCTGATTACACCTGGTTCTCTGGCAGCCTTTTCATGGCAGTATCACCACCATGAAATGGCTGGCAGAGAACAGGTGTAGGGGCCCACAGGGGACCCCTGCACTGCTCATGCCAAATTCATGGGGAGTGCAGGGGCCCCCCTGCCCAGCACCCTCGCTGTGCTGACAGTGAGCACTGTAAGGGTGTGGTGCCCCCTGCGGGGACAGCATTGCTTTCTGCCTGTCAGCCCAGCTGTAAAGTCATAATGGCCCTGGTGAGGAGGTAGCCAGCATGGTGGCAACTTCCCCATTGGAAAGATCGGCATACGGTTTATCCCGTCCACCAAACCTGTAATGAGGCCCAGCGATAGAGGTAATATGATGCTTATTACTACTGTTGAGCGTGGGGAGGTGCTATTACTCGCAAAAGGTGAGACCTTAATTGAGTGATGATGCCCCTCTGATCCCTCAACAATATACATACACAGAATATCAAACTCTACACATGTCCATAGACTTGTTTATAGCATGGGATGGGAAGGCATTTGTTTAAGCGCATTATGAAAGATCCAAGTGAAAGTGTACAGCAATTCCAATCCTATTTTGAGAATCTTTATTCTGAAGACAAAAGCCTGTCTTAAGAGTCGATAAAGTTTATGTGTTTGAATTATGTTTGTTATGTTATGTTATTACATGTTATGTAGCAAAAGTGAGATGCTTAAATCCCTTATAACCATGATTCTATCGAAAGCCTGCCAAACAGGAGAAAAGGGGGTCCAGATGTTACCCCTGTCGAGTTCAATAAACTTTTATTTCGGTGATCACAGTGGTTCCTTTACCCCTGGTAAGGGATGTGCAGAAGAGCCTACGTACACCACAATCCTGTACCAAAACAAACAATATGTATTTTTGAAAAAGGATAAAGACCCTACCATCCTAGGGTCATATCACCTGATATTACTAATTATTAGCAATTCAACGTCATTGTACTCTAAAATTATAACTAAGCATCGAGCCAAACATAATTTCTAGGGTAGTATCACCATGGCAATATGGTTTTGTCCCTTGTTAAGGCACTATGGCCCATATGTATACTTTTTATCCCAAAATGCGCAAACACAGTTTTGCTTAAAAAAGTTTTGCGCTGGCTTGTACCATATTTTAGCGCCACTCAGGCCTCATATTTATACTAAGATGCACAGTGGTGCTAAAAACTGGTTAGAGTAAAAAAAAATTATGTTAACCCTTGCACCCTGTCATAAGGCAAAACAACGTTAATGCTGCAAAATTGGCGCTAATCTGTTTTATGGCACGTAAACATGTCCCAAACAGATATTCACCATTTTAACCCCGCATTAGCGTGAACTTCAGATTCTAATGCAGGAAACTTTGCAAAGGAAAGGCAAAATGGAACCAGCAGGCCAGCTGAGACCCCAGGGGGACCCCATACAACAAGGAACTAGCCAGGAGGACACAGACAAGTATCAGGGGAGAGAGAAGAAAAAGTGCAAGTGTCGTTTGAGTGCGGAGGAACATGAAATCCTTGTGAGAGAGGTGACGGAGCACCAACAACTATTAGTCACATTCAAATTGCCAGTTGGCAGGAGAGAGGCAATATGGCAGCAGACAGTCGACAAGATTGACAGTGTGGCAGAGGTGAGGAGAACCGTAATCGAGTGCAAGAACCGATGGCATGATTGTAAGCGAAGGACAAAGGAGAAAATGGCAAGGAACAGGAAGGCAAACTGGAGGTGGAAGTCCAACATCACAAGAGGGCCTGGATGAGATGGAGGAGGTGGTTGAAGTGGTCATCCCAGAGGAACTGGTCACCTGAATCACAGAAACCAGACCTTGCAGACTAACAGGAACCACCGCAAATGCAGGGTAAGTTACATGGGGGAAATTGTCAAATGCAAGAAGGGGGAGGCACTCAGGAGTGCCCTGAGTCTAAATTCCATGGTAAGTGATTTTACTTGAACAGCAACTTGGGACCACCTTTTGATGGGTGGGATATCCAGGGCAGGGATAGCCCATGCCTGGTCCTCCTCGTGAGTGGACCCAAGATCATCCCAGTCGAGAGGTTCAAATGTGATGTTAAAGTCACCTGCCACAATGATTTTGTAATGTCGGGGACAATTGTGCAGAAAAGTCTCCAGGGTGGAGAGGGTTTTGGAAACCTGTCCCCCCCCTCTGACCCCTCTGGCATAGATGTTGAATAAAATCACAACTGCATCAGCCCCAAATGATAGTCGAAGATCTAGCAGATTGGGGGAGTCAATAGGTAGCTGTACTATTCCTCAATTTAGTGACGTTCTGGTCCAGATGGCTATACCCCCTGAGGTCCTCCCCCTGGTGCCGGCCATAGCAGGAATATAAAAGTTGGAGAAGCCAGTTCGAAAGAGTGGATCAGTTGACCATGTCTCTTGAAAGAGACATATGTCGTGCTCATCAATAAAGGAGGTGAAGGACGGGAGGTGAAGGGTAGATCTCAGGCCTGCCACATTCCACAAGACATTTCGTACCCCAGTGGTTGAATGGACAACTCTGTCTGCTGATGCATTTGAGGATTTGGTTGCCAAGGGTGGGTTAAGCAAGTTAGGTCCCTTAGAAGGAGAGGGAAAATCCTCACTGTTGTCCAGTTGGTGCAGATTTGAGTTATAGTTAGCATCTACAGGACCTGACCTAGTCCTAGGTGCAGTGTTCTCATACTTTGCTGTCTGTAATGAATGTGAGTCACAGGGGAAAGAATGTGTAATGTTGTCATGGTCGTGCAATAGATCAGAGGTGGACTGGTGGGGTCTGTACGGAGGAAGATCGTGGGTGCTTGCAGGGGCAGTGCTGGGGGCTACAGCCAGACCGGGGACAATTTTTTCATGTGAGTCAGGGGAAGGCTCAAGGTGTATTTCAAGTGATACTCTAAGTCAATCATTCTCGCTAAGAGCAGATAGTTTGCCTGATGGGCCATGGATGGGGAGGGCCATACAATGTGAAGGTGAGCTAGGATGTTTAAACTGGATACGGGATTGCTCTCGGGCACTTGTCCTTGCATCTAGGGCCACCAGGATGTCCATCATACTCCTATCCCTGAATGTCAACTGTAAAATATCAAAGTGTGTACCAGGGTCGGGCCTTCTTACTACATCAATTATGTCCTCGCAGATTACAGAGTAACAGCCTCTTACATGGCAACTCCAATGAATTGCCTTGTTCCTGATAGAATTTCCCCCTTCTCTGGGTGCCAATGGGTGTAGCTTAGGAACATTTACCATTAGAACAGTCGTTTTGGATTGGAGTCAGTCAATGATGCGTTTAGCTGTGTATTTAGGGACAATATTGCATGTAAGTTTTGTAATTGGATAGCAGGCATCCAGGGCATTCCCTGCGTTTAAACTAATGTGGGAGGTGGGCTGATCAGATTTCTTTATAAGAATTGGTCAACACAACCATCTGCTTGCGTTGTGGGCAACTTCATTGTGGTACCTAAGTGGTATGGTGTTGGATTGCAATAATGATTTAAAGAAGTCGTTGTATCTGGAAAAATTAACTGCTTAACTACCGCAATTAAGGAGTTAACCATAGACTTTAATTCTGACACCTCCCTTTTTAGATCTTGTATGCATAGCATGTGCTGTGCATCTGACTGCACTGAGTGCTTATTTGCATCTACATCTGCTAACCCACGCACCCTGATGCATTGATCTAGGTCGTCCTCAGAGTCTAAGATGTTTATTAGGGGGGTGAAGTTGTTAATGCACTTGATAGGGTCGCTGGGATTAGCTGAAGGCTTATCCGCCAATATTGTGGAGGCGTGGCTGATGACATCCCTACCCTCACCCTGGCCTGTGGAGGTTATGGCCTGTTGGCGGCGTTTTACAAATATGTCAGCAATTTTCTTATGACCAACGCCCTTCCTAACAGGTGAGCACTCTCCCCCAATTCCGGTGGGGCTGCTGTCCGGAGGGAGGAGTTTAAAATTCCTTAACATTCGTCAAGAAGGTTGTCAATTCTGTCCATAACACAATTATTGACTACATGCTTCCGCCTTTTCTGCTTGGTTTTTGACACCACCCCTGCCCCACCCTCTATTGCCTTGATTTTGCCCATATGCTTATAGTTAATGGATAACTGCTCAATAATACTCCTGCAAGAAAACACAGTAGTGGTAACGAAAAATGTTAGGGAGGTGGCCCAGCCTCCTCTGGGCTTTGCCCAGGCACATCCCACACGTGCCACGAATTGCCCCCATGCGCTATGTAGCGCACGTTGGTGTGATCTAGTGGATGCAGGTGCTCACAAGGTGGCTGTCTCCTGGGGCCTCAAAGCAGTCTGAGATATGCAGTCCCTCAGAGTTCCTGGCGCGTCCCGTGCCGCGAAGTGCCCCCACACGCTATATATCGCTCATTGGTGTGATCAAGTGGATGCAGGTGCTCACAAGATGGCCGCCTCCTGGGGCCTCAAAGCAGTCTAGGAAATGTAGTCCCTCAGAGTTCCTGGCGCGTCCCACGCCGCAAAATGCCCCCACGTGCTATATAGCACTCGTTGGTGTGATCAAGTGGGTACAGGTGCTCACAAGATGGCCGCCTCCTGGAGCCTTAAAGCAGTCTGGGATATGTAGTCCCTCGCAGTTCCTGGCACGTCCCGTGCTGCGAAGTGCCCCCATGCGCTATATAGCACTCGTTGGTGTGATCAAGTGGATGCAGGTGCTCACAAGATGGCCGCCTCCTGTGGCCTCAAAGCAGTCTGGGATATGTAGTCCCTCAGAGATCCTGGCGTGTCCCGCGCCTTGAAATGCCCCCATGCGCTATATAGCGCTCGTTGGTGTGATCAAGTGGATGCAGGTGCTCACAAGATGGCTGCCTCCTGGGGCCTCAAAGCAGTCTGGAATATGTGGTCCCTCAGAGTTCTTGGCGCGTCAATCTTGTCTATCTTGGGATGCACTGGGTGTGACAGGACACGCTGCTCTTAGCACTGGAAATCAGATAGTGGAAAGCACAAAGGGCCTGGGCTGCGCAGGGGCACCCAGGGGAACACCACGCCACATTACCACCAACCTTTGCATGGGGGTTTCACCGCCATGCAAAGGCAGGTGGAAAACGGGGAACATACCTGGAGGGTAGCACTCATCATAATACTAGTCTGGTGTCACAAGACAGGTGGCATTGCCAGTCTGTAAGCTGCCGGCAACTTGCCAATGCCAGGCCATTGTCCCATGGGGCATTACCCATGGACAAAATGCACCACTTCCACCTGTGCTGTTGGCGGTGGTCATATTGACAATGCCAGTCTGTTGGTCATAGGACTACCAGACTTGCAATGAGGGTGCATGTATGCACCAGTACAACTACCTGCAAAATCTCCATCAAACTAGCTCGAGTCCCTGATCTAAGTTATACATTAGTCAACTGGCTATGTCCATTAATTTTTGGCATCAGGCACTGTCATGTAAAAAATTATGTACACATCAACAAATGATACCCTAGCTGGCCATCCCTCTGTCCACCACTGTGCCTGTGTTAAATTAGCTGCACTGCCACAATGCTGCATCTCTTGCACCATAGTGCATGGATGGCAGCATTGAGGGGGAGATCATAGTTGTGTAGGAACGAGCACCTTGCAGCACAACCAGTAACTGAAATGCAATCTGCTAGTTCCATGTGTGCTGTGCAATGTAGCACACATACACATACATCAACATGAGGAGCAATTAAAGGAAACAGCAACATAGCACATTGGTAATGCCATCCTTGGGATGATGTAAGATTTTGGTGCTGCCCTGGTATATGTAAAACATGTAAAACTGGGACGGGGCATATTGCAATGTGTGTTGCAGTTGGTGGCCACTGCAACACCCATTGCAAGGCCTTACTTACCATGCAAATAGATACATAGGAAGGGTCCCCAATAACAAGATAGTGTCAAGCCACCAAAAGGAAATACATCACACCTAGTAAATGTGATGCAGCTTCTTGCGCGACCTGAGCTTCCCTTTATGTGACACTCAGGTGGGGCAAAGGGCTGATAAATTGCACCCATGATGTACAGGGACAATGTTTGGGCTGTAAGTTGTCACTGAACCTCCAATAGCAAGTCTGTGAAGTGACATGTCAACTGCTACAACATAGAAAGATTGATTTTACAACATCTCATTGCAGAGGATGATGGCTCTCCTGCTGATCTGCCTGTCCTGAAGTTCCCCGATGACCTGGATGACCAGCTGACAACCATCAGCCAAGAGACCCTCCAGAATGTCCTCGTATCCCTCCAGACACCACCTCCAGTTGCAAGGAGGACAACCAATGTAGCAGCCATCCCAGACAACCCACCCAACACCCAAATAGTACAACCTGGCAGCACAAACACAGCTGAGGCCTCTGAGGACCCAGGGACAAACTTCCAAACGACAGTGGTAGGAGTCTAGCGGGAGCTGGCCAACCAGGTGCGGGCGGGGATAGAGACTGTGGCAGCTAGCCTAGACGGAATGCGCATGTGCCTCATGACGGCTAATGAACAAACAGCTACCAAGCAAGGCACACACTCCCCTCTGCATGGAGTCCAGCAGTGTCTGAAGGATATCTGCCCTCCAAAACTGGCATGCAGCAATGTGGTAAGGGTGTGATTGGTCGGTTCCACAATAAGTATGTTACGGAGTCAACAGCATACAATCATTTGCACTTCGGGCATTTATATGTATGCGTACCTACAGTGTGTCCACATATGTCTGGCACATGTGTGCTCTATTTGTGGATATGTGTAGGTATCTGAATGTGTTGGTGTACCACATAGCAAACACAGTGACAATAGGGTTTAGACATACCAGTGACTGATGATATGAGATGGCCTGGCTCCAACACATGCTCTGTCATGTGTCACCCATTACAATTTGGAATTAGAGTATACAGTGTACTTGAACTGCTTTAACATCACCTTTCCACTGATGGGTTACGTGGCATTATGGCGGTCATTCAGACCGCGGCGGGCGCCGCCCGCCATGCGGTTACCGCCGAATGACCGCACCGCGGTCAAAAGACGGCAGCGGTCCTTCCAACTTTCCCGCTGGGCCGGCGGGCGACCGCCAAAAGGCCGTCCGCCGGCTCAGCGGGAAAGCTCCTGCAACGAGGAAGCCGGCTCCGAATGGAGTTGCAGGGGTGCGACGGGTGCAGTGGCAAAGCAGACAATGAAAATCTTTGTGGGGCCCTGTTAGGGGGCCCCTGCACTGCCCATGCCACGGCACCTGTTCCCGCCATCCTGGTTCTGCCGGTGGACACCGCCAGAAACAGGCTGGCGGGAAGGGGGTCGGAATCCCCATGGCGGTGCTGCAAGCAGTGCCTCCATGGCGGATTCCCTGGGCCAGGGCAAAACCGGCGGGAAACCGCTGGTTCCCCTTTTCTGACCGCGGCTTTACCGCCGCGGTCAGAATAGCCCAGGAAGCACCGCCAGCCTGTTACACGTGTGCCATGTGGTTACCCATGCATCTTAGTTGTTGGTGATGTCATGTACACCAGTGTTAGTGATATATGTTATATGCCCTTAGTGTGTAGAAACAAGTGTAAGTGCTTTTTGGTAACACATTATGGGATTGGTGTCTGAAGGGGATGTTAAAAATCACATTACAATCTTACAGCATGGGCAGATATTTGAATATGACTATTGCATATGCAGTCACATCACAGGCAATTATTCAATTTGTATGTGAGTACACATGTAGAGATCATATATTGATGTCACAGGTGTTTCATCACTGTGCAATAGAAACACATGTTTGTTTGGGAAGCTGCAGGTTCCTGGTGCTCCACTTTGTTCTTGCCCCTGTGCATCTACAACAGACACCTGACTATGTCATATGGTGATGCAGTCAGTCTGTGGCTTAGCAAATCTGGGATCTCGGCCATTAATGATTAGAACTCAGCAGCCTATGCTGACTCCCCAGTTGTTCGACACATGCACAAATGTGTTCATACAGACTAGGATGTGCTGCGTTGCTATGCAGCACTTAATGTCAGGCCTTCCCCTCTCAGGTACAATGCTCGGATGCTTGTACATGCAGGACATTTCACATTCATGGGACACATTATCTGTTTCAATGTGCATCATGTGTAGGGGTTGTATGAGTGTGGTGATCTCAACGATCAACTAATGGCATGATACAGATGGTGTTGTACGCAAGAGGCTCATGTCATGGTGCCAGGTGTAGGCCAATTGTCATCTTATAGTAGTGCCAAAGGTGTCTGGGTCATGTACGTACCTGGCCATCCTCAATGTACATATTTGAAGGAGAAACCTGCAATCATTAATGTGTTGCACTGTCCGTTTTGCAGTTTCTCTGTTCATTTCCCTATTATGTCCTGGCATTAATGTGAAGTTATGTTTTATGGCCTCCATCAATCACAGATATTTGGCAGCTACTGCTTTATACAATTCTTCTACAACTACATTGTGTGCTGATGTGGTAGACAGAATCCAACATATGACTTGAGTGATGTTGGGATCTTGCATCCTCCTCCTTCTGGCATCTTGCTTGTTCCCGTACAATTAGTGGCATTTGCGAGATGAGTGCCACACACACTTATCATGACTTATGACACAGCACTTGTGCAGTCTCCAGGTGAGATGGCTAGTACTATTTGGAACTATCAGTGGGTAACTCTGAGCTGTCCATCCACACCCTCCATGGAATATGGTTATGCAATTCTTCCAGCATCCCACAACCTACCTGACTCTAACCATGAGTGTATGATGTAACGGTTAGAAATCATCTCAGGTCTGTATTCAGCTCTTGGAACAACCTATCAAAATGGCTATGTGCACTCCTACTCAATGTGATGTTGGATATCTGATTGCATTGGACATTGCAACACATAGTAGCACATCCACTCCAGATTGTGCTTTTGGAGTCCAAAACATGTATGGGACACATTTTAACGTTTAGTACCATGCAATTGTATTGTATTGTGATTGTGTATTGTGTTTTGGTATGTGATGTTGTCATACAGAGCATTCTATTTAAAGCTGCATACACAGGTCAGGCACTGTTGATGATGGGCGAAATGTTGCTACCTAGGAAAAACAACCACACATCTGTCTCCGTATTTAGATATATATTTTCTGGTAACATGTTTGAAGACAGCATATTTGTCTGACATGTGTACATCTTTGGTACGTAGTGTGTGTGACACACTCTGCCTACATTCCATTCAGAATATGCTTGATCAC
The DNA here is from genome assembly GCF_031143425.1 of Pleurodeles waltl. Lineage (NCBI taxonomy): Eukaryota > Metazoa > Chordata > Amphibia > Caudata > Salamandridae > Pleurodeles > Pleurodeles waltl. The sequence goes on along the minus strand of NC_090444.1, from coordinate 342,749,956 downwards.
ACATTTTTGATTTAACTCATTGCTTTTGCCAATAGTTGTTGTTTTTGTATTGTGGACCTGCAGCCCTTGCTGCACAAATTCTCATCCATACCAATGTGCATTCCACAAACGTGTGTATGCAATGAGTGTGGTCATGTTTACCCTGTGTCAAGATTGTGCCCCATGGCAGTGGCACAACAGTTTACCATGGATAGACTGAGCAGGCTCAACTTCTTCCATTGGTTACTATCCCTGGGCAAATCATGATGACCATAGTTATAGATGAAGTCCCCCTTCGTCACACATGTTCAATGCAGCTATTGCAACTATCACACTGAGGTATGACAGTGTTCAGTTCCAACATTACCTAAGTTAAAACATTTTGGCCCATATTTATACTTTTTGACGCTAAACTGCGCTAACGCAGTTTAGCGTCAAAATATTTAGCGCCGTCTAACGCCATTCTGAAGCGCCATGCGGGCGCCGTATTTATGGAATGGCGTTAGCCGGCGCTAGCAGACCGGCGCTGCCTGGTGTGCGTGGAAAAAAACCACGTAGACCAGGCAGCGCCGGCGTAGGGGGAAAATGGCGTTAGGGCGTCTTAAAATGGGGCGTCAGGTTGAGGCAAAAAAATCGCCTCAACCCGATTTGCGCCATTATTTTCGACGCCCAGACGCCATTTAAATGACTCCTGTCTTAGTAAAGACAGGAGTCATGCCCCCTTGCCCAATGGCCATGCCCAGGGGACTTATGTCCCCTGGGCATGGTCATTGGGCATAGTGGCATGTAGGGGGGCACAAAAAAGGCCCCCCTATGCCACCAAAAAAAATAAAAATAAAAAAATATAAAAATTTATACTTACCTGAACTTACCTGAATGTCCCTGGGGTGGGTCCCTCCATCCTTGGGTGTCCTCCTGGGGTGGGCAGGGGTGGCAGGGGGGGTCCCTGGGGGCAGGGGAGGGCACCTGTGGGCTCATTTTAAGCCCACAGGCCCCTTAACGCCTACCCTGACCCAGGCGTTAAAAAGTGGCGCAAATGCGGGGTTTTTTGACCCGCCAACTCCCGGGCGTGATTTTTGCCCGGGAGTATAAATACAACGCATTTGCGTCGCCGTCATTTTTTTAGACGGGAACGCCTTCCTTGCATCTCATTAACGCAAGGAAGGCGTTCACGCCAAAAAATGACGCTATTTGCCCATACTTTGGCGCTAGACGCGTCTAACGCCAAAGTATAAATATGGCGTTCGTTTTGCGCCGAATTTGCGTTGAAAAAAACGACGCTAATTCGCCGCAAACGGAGTATAAATACGGGCCTTTACGTCCCCTACCTTATGTGTGTGCCCCTTGCATACATCCTATTAGAGCATGATGTAGTTGGGTGTGATGGGCTATTAATTAGCAAGTTGGCAACATGAATGTACAAAATATGTAGTGGTCCATGGATTGTGCCCTTCAAATGTCACATACCAGTGATAAGGCTGTAAGTGATGTGAATGATGGTGGCAGTATGATCAATAACATCACATATGATGTTGCAACAATGCTTGTCAGTTTAGTGTTTGTTACATGCTCCCTGAGGTTAGAGTCACATTCCTAGGTATATGTAGTGAAGATTGCATAGACCAAGGCAGGATTTTCTTTAAAATGTGAACTGTTTATTTACAAATTTTACAGGGTGGTTTCTGTGGTTCTTCATAATAAACGTTATCAACAATATGTTGTCTTCAGCGTACCCTAGCAGCAGTGTTGTGCTGTTCCCCCTCCAAATCATCAGCAGCATCCTCCTCCTCCTCCTCAGGCAGGTCAGCAACCGGGTTGTACAATGGCATGTTCATTTGCACACATGTTGTGCAGGATGGCACATGTGAGGATTATTTTTCACATAATGGGTGGGGCATAAAGTAGGCTACCTCCTGTCAGGTCCAGGCACCTGAAACTGGATTTGAGGATACCAAATGTCTTTTCCATCACATTGCGTGTCTGTCAGTGTCCCTCATTGTAGGCACACTCTGCTGCTGTGCAATGGTTTGCAAATGGGGTCATCACCCATGGCTGTATGCCGTAACCCTGCTCCCCTGCAAAGGTAAGAGATGGAAGTTGCCATTAAAGCTTGCCATGGGTTTAGTATGTAGCATGGGAGTTGTCAGTTGGAGTTGGTTGTGACTTAGACGTCTTTGTGGTATGGTGTGAGTTCCTGGCCTTGTGCTAAGTTTTACTAGCACTGTGTTGCTGAACATGGCAGTCTTGAGTATTGGCTCAAGGACCTGGGCCATATCATTTGGATTCTTAATTGATGCTCAGAATGTATGTACCATGTGTTGTGTAGTGCTTCTTTGTAGCAGTGTGCTATTAATGGATGGGACATGACACATCCTTGAAACACAATGGGGTTAGATGTAGTGACAACATGGTAGCCCTTCAAAGCCTGGACATCCCAGCCATTTTGACATGTGTCAGTACAGATGAAATGCCACAGAGTAAATGAAAGTGCACAACACAGCTCCAAAATTGTCAGGGCTGTGCTGCACATTTTCACTATGCAGGAATGCACCATGTGTGATATGTTACAAGGCAAACCTTTGTCCCCTGTGCCAGCACCAAATATGCAGCCATGCACCAACACTGACAACCTTGCGCCAGGGTTCTTGGATGGCTGCCCTGTGGAGGAGGATAAATCTGTGCAGGAAGGGACACCTTCCTATACATATACTATTTTCATGGGCAATTTGCTCTTTCTGTGTGTGCAACAGTATGCAGCACGCATAAGTGGTACATTCATATGAGGTCAACTCTTAGTCTATTTCCTTATTGCAACCTGCAACTGCCACCCCTTGGGTGGTGTTTGATGTTGGCACTGCCTCAGGTTTTCGGTGACACCTACATCTGAGTCAGTATCATCATGCTATGTGTCTTGCGGTGACACACCTATGGCAACACACATTGCATGCTCCTTCCACGCAAAGTGCTGCGTGGGAAGGTGCCCTATTTACATTGTGGCATCAAGTCACAAAAGAGTGGTCATCCGGCAAGTTGTACATACAATGCAGGGCATGACGATGGCACTAGGGGCTCTTAAATATGGCCCTTAATGATCTTGGGTGGCTTCTGATGTTTATGCCAGCCATCAGGTGTACAAGAGTGTGTATACCATTGTTTCAGGATGATCAACATTACTACCAGTGTTTCTCCTATCTTCCAATTCATGAATCAGCATTTATACTGCCAACACATGCTCAGTGCAGGCTATGGGATGGGGCACAGCTACTTTACAAATGTGTCACTTAGCACAGTGCATGTAAGGTCAGTGATGTCCTAAATACTCTTAAAGGGTCCCACTATAGCATCCGTGATCTGCACTGTTTAACAGTGACTCTGCCCCATGGTGGGCCATTTTGTTGTTTACGGTAAGGCATGATGGTGTTTGGGGTCAGTAAGAGATTCATATGAGGTGGCATTGCAGTAGGTGTGGTGCCACTTCTCATAAATCTGGCACATGGTATGTAATGGCCGTTCATTTGGGATTCCTATGTGTGTGACTCAATGCATCAAGCAGATGTATATGCACAATACAGGTAAGTCTGGTATGTGCTGATGAGATGTAGATGGTATTGGCATCAGTTGTCTGGCATTTGATGTATGTTCTGCCAGAGACTTGCACAGCATAATTTAAGGGGGCTGTGCCTATCTGTGACTTTCTTTACATGAGCATGTTTATGCCATTACTGTGCTATTTTTTGTTTTGTGTAATGTTTGTGTGTGACTTGTATTTAGTAGCCAACCTCTGGGCACTTATATTGGTTTGTGGACATCTTCTGTTAGAAAAGGATACATAGCTCCACCTGTCCTTCATGTGGTGTGCCTGTCAAGTTGTGGGTGTGTTACATACATGTGGGTTTATGTGTTTGTGCTGTGCACTGATTGTGCTTTGTTACACCATGGTGCATATGTATTATTACCTGCACATCTGTGTTACCATAGCCATGTGTTTTTCGAGTGGTGTATGTCTTGTGTGTCCTACTGGGTTGGTGTGTTGTGTGATTTTTGCTAGGTTTGTTGACATACTCACAAGTAGGCAATTGCCATATTGGCCATCCTGGAAGTGTTTGTTGATCCTGCTGTGACTGAATATGCAGGCGCCATGGACACTACCAGGATACTTGGCTAAAATGTTGGTAAATAGTCCAGGGTGGTCCACTATGCCCTGCACATTCATGGAATGTATATGTTTCCGGTTCCTGTATAAATGTTCTGTTGTTGCAGGTGGGGCAAGTCAGAAATGGGTGCAGTCCATTACACCCAGCACATGCGGAAACCCATCAAATTGGTAAAAGCCTGGTAAAAGCCTTGTTTTATCTCCTGCTACATTAGCTGGTTGTTGGGGAAGTAGATGTGGCGGGGTGTCAGGGACATGATTGCATCTAATACCTTTACCAGGAAAACTGTGAAAGACGACTGTGACACACCAGCAACCAGTGCACCCATTGTCTTGAATGAGCCACTTCCCAGCATATGCAGGACAGCTAGCATCTTTGTGACAGGTGGTATGTTATGTGGTGTCTGCAGACTGGCTGTCATCTGTGGCTCAATGTGGTGCAGCAGGTGTAGCATGGCTTGCTGGTTGAGACGGTAAGTCCTGATGAGGTCTTGTTCCCTGAGGTCAAGAAGGGTTGTCCTTTTCCGGAATGTCCTCTCCTGCCTTCTGTGTTGCATTTGTGGGAGCTGTAGTGGTGGTTGTGGTTGCTGCAGTAGTGGTGGAGGTTGCTGTTGTGGTTGTTATCCTCTGCGTTGTGTCCCAAGCTGGAGCAGTAACAATTCGATCTTGTGGGTTTCCAATGTTGCTTCTGTGTGTTTTCCTTATGTAGTGGTGTGTGGGCCTCATTTTAACATCTGATCTGACCCAGGCGTTAAAATGTGATGCAAAATTGGGTTAACGTAATGTTTTAGGTCCGCATCCCACCCGTGTGTCATTTTTGCACAGAGGATAAATATGGTGGCAGGGGCTTAGAGTAATTTTTTAGATGGGAACGCCTACCTTGCATCTCATTAATGCAAGGTGGTTTCACACAACTAAAAAATTATGTTAACTCCTATATTATGACAATAGACAGGTCCAGCGTCAAAATATAAATATGGATTTCAGTTTGCGCTCAGTTAGCGTAAAAAAACGACGCTAATTGAGCACAAAGGAAGTATAAATATGCCCATATAAATCTTAATAATTGTGTAATCTCCCACACAGATGTAGAGGATTGTTGCAAGACTACCTTGGCAGGCAATGATCTTTCTGGATGCAGAAGAAGCATTTGAATGGATTGTATGGTCTTATCTCTGGGAAGTAACAAAGGCAATGGGAAAATGTGATTAGTTCAGATCCTTTCTACAAATCCTGTTGCAAAACAACAGATCATGGGTAGACAACCTCATGATATTAACCTCATGATATTAAAGCAAGAGTCAGAACCAACAAGGTTGCCATTGCTCTCCACTTCTATTCAATACATATTTAGAACAATTTATTAGTAAACGTTTTGAGAGTCAAAATATGCAACCAATCTTTAGAACAGGCTATTCTACTGAACATGTCACAGATAAAGGCAATATTATTGTGTGACTCTGCCACAAGACACAGCTAATGAAGACATTTAAGATGAGACCTCCAATTTAGGGATTATTCTTGGGATCTATTGAATAGACAGAATGCATAAATCCTGGCCAACATATTCAAGAAAACTACCCTATGCTACATATTTAGGGTAAAACCTAACTAATGAAATTGAGAAAATTAACAATTTGAATTACGATCCTCTGTAATAATAGGTAGAGAAAAAAAAATATTGAATAGCCTACATTTGTCTTTAATCAGATAAATTAGTTTAATTAAGATGGTAATTTTATCTAAGATTTTGGATATGTCTCAAGCAATTCCGCTTACTTTACAAGTTAAGTCTATTTGCAGCAGTGTATAAGCAACCATGCAGATTTTTGGGATTTTTTGAACTCCCATCAGAAAGTGGTGGTTGAGCATTCATGAATTTTAGACTTTATTAATTTGCAGCTGTTGGAAATGGCCTTTCTGCAGGGTCACCCCCAAACTTTTTGCCTTCCTCCTCCTCTTTTTCTGACCTCATTTTTGATGGCTTTAGGACTCTGCGCACTTTACCACTGCTAATCAGTGCTAAAGTGTATATGCTCTCTCCTTAAAACATGGTGACATTAGCTCAGACCCAATTGGCCTATTTAATTTACTTGTAAGTCCCTAGTCAAGTGCACTACATGTGCCCAGGGCCTGTAGATTAAATGCTACTATTGGGCTGCAGCACTGGTTGTGCCACCCACATAAGTAGCCCTCTAACCATGTCCTAGGTCTGCCTCTGCAGTGCCTGTGTGTGCAGTCTCACTGCCACTTCGACTTGACATTTAAAAGAGCTTGCCAAGCCTTACACTTCCCTTTTTCTACATATAAGTCACCCCTAAGCTAGACCCTAGGTAGCCCATAGGGCAGGGTGCTATGTAGGTAAAAGGCATGACATGAACATGTTTGTTCTATATGTCCTGGTAGTGTAAAACTCCTAAATGTATTTATACACTGTTGTGAGGCCTGCTCCTGTCATAGGATAGCATTAGGGCTACCCTCATATACTGTTTGAGTGGTAGATCCTGATATGAAAGGAGTAGCCAGGTCATATTTAGTATGTCTTGAATGGTGATGCAAAATCCTGCTTAATGGTGAAGTTGGATTGTATATTAATATTTTAGAAATGCTACTTTTAGAAAGTGAGCATTTCCCTACACTTAAATACTTCTGTGCCTTCCTATCAATGTCTAGCTAGGTTTAGTTGACAGCTCCCTTGTGCATTCACTGAGACAAACCCCAAACACAGGATGCTCAGTCACACTTGCACACATCTGCATATTGAATGGGTCTTTCTGGGCTGGGAGGGTGAAGGGCCTGACACTTACATGTCAAAGGACATTAGCCTGCCCTCACACATTGGACTGAGACACACCCTACTAGGACCCTGGCAGACAGGATGGAACTGAAAGGGGACCTTGTGCACTTCTGAGCCACTCTTTGAAGTCTCCCCCACTTCAAAGGCACATTTGGGTATTTAAGCAGGGTCTCTGACCCTGCCAACCCTGACACTTCTGAGGTAGACACTCTACTTCATCAAGACACTTCCTGGAGAAGAGAACCTGAACCAGAACATGCAACGTGCCAAGAAGAACTGCATGGCTGCCCAAAGGACTCACCTGACTGCTTTCTGAGAAGAACTGCTGCCTTGCTGTTGCCCTGCTGTTGTCCTGCTGCCTTGCTGCTCTCTGGCTATGCTGAGAAGTGCTTTCCGAGGGCTTGGGTAAAGCTTGCCTCCTGTTCCCTGAAGTCTCAGGACCAAAAATACTTCATTCCTGCAAGAAGAACTCCCAGTGCAGCGAAAATCGACACACCGCCTTCCAGAAACGACATGCAGCCTGCATTGTGGTAAAAAATTCACTGCACGCCAAACCGGAACGAAGCAGCCTGACTTTGCAAGGCAAGGAGAAGATCAACCGAGCACCACGGTTGCGACTGGTAATTCAACGCACGTCCCACAGCTGAGCCTGAACGATGCAGCCCGACTTCCTGAGAGGAATCGACACAGCGTCTGCTATGTGGTAGAAATTTCCATGCAACGCCTACCGGATCAACGCAGCCCCTGTGACTTCGTCCTGTCAGTGCCGGATTTCAACGCATCATCCCCCGGGGCATCCGAAAACCCCGCAACCCAAGAGAGGATGCAAGACCGAGCACCGGAAATCAACACAAAGCCTTCCCTGCATATAAACTAAATGACACAGCGCCGTGTGCGGCCCGAGAAATTGATGCATACCTCCCTGTTTTCCATGCATCTCTTCCTCTGCGATTCTTTGCAGAGATTTTGAATGCAAATCCTGTACTTTGTGCTTGCAATAGACATTTATTGCTTTTAAGAGACTAAAGATACTTTATATCATTTTTACAGTGATATCTCAACATATACTTATTGCATCTTAATTGTTTTGACCTGCATTTATCCAGATACATATTATACATTTTTCCAAACACTGTGTGGTGTATTTTTGTGGTGTTCTTCTGTGTTATTGCATGATTTATTGCACAAATACTTTGCACATTGCCTTCTAAGTTAAGCCTGACTGTTCAGTGGCAAGCTACCAGAGGGTGGGCATAGGATAATTTGGATTGTGTGTGACTTACCCTTACTAGAGTGAGGATCCTTGCTTGGACAGGGGGTAACCTGACTGCCAACCAAAGACCCCATTTTGAACAGCTGCCATGATGTGAAATTTTATCCACTTAATCCACTGGCAGGTTATTCCCATCCAAGACTATAATATACTTCCTACCATTTATGAACTTAGGTCCTCATAACAAGTCCCAGTGGCGGTCAGACAGCATTGCTTCTGGTGGTCCGACTGCCAGATTAGGGCCCTGGTGGTCGGACCGCCAGGAAACAGCTGCCACCACCAGGAACAAGGTTTCAGATGTGTAGGTGGCGGTCGAGTTGTGCTCAGTCACGGCGGTACTTAAAGCAGCACCACCATGCTGATCACGACTTCACTTTCAGCCAGCCTTTTCATGGTGGGGACCAGACCATGAAAAGGCTGGAGGAAAGCCAATGCTGCCCATGACCATGTTGTGGGCAGTGCAGGGTGCCCCTGCCCAGCACCCTCAGAATGTGCACTGTCTGCTACAGCAGACAGTGTGCTTTCTGAGAGTGCTGGGGGCCCCCTCTGTGCAATGGCATTGGCCTTGGCTCCATGAGAAGCTGAGGCCAATGCAGCTGCACGGTATCCACTGAGCTGACCGGCTGAACCCTCATATTTCTGAGGTGTCTACCGGTCAGCCCAGTGGAAGCCTTGTAATTGGCCTGTGAGGAGACATCCAGCTTTGTGGCAGTCTCCTCTCCACAGGGCTGGCGAGCCAATGGTTGGCCCGCTAACCTCATAATGAGGCCCTTAGTCTAAGTAAATTATTTTTTATTATTTTTTTCAGAACAAGGCTGTCATAAGAAAAAAGTCTACTTTAAAGTTGCATTGGCTGCCAATAGGATATGGATAGCGTGGGTCACGTTATTAAGGATTAAATAAAATCACTAAACTCTCCTTTGGAAGTCCGCTTCTTTACTGATTTTCTTGTGGGATGCATATACCAAAGTAAAAGAGCAAGCTGGTGTTCCACCAGTTGAGTGATATCTTTATGAATGTTGGGTTATATTTGTTTTTGTAGCTAGAAGAGAGGTACAACTTGTTGAATTAAATGTTTTTAAAATATTTTTAAAATATAGATTATTATTCAGGAGAAATACAAACTATGGTGATACAACACAAAATAAGCTGGTAGCAGGCATCTTGCAGGGGACAAAAAGATATTTTCTGAAAGGTCTTTGGATGAAATACAACATTATAAGGCACTGTCTAATCTTTATTATACGCAGGTCAAACTTCATAAGTGGGGTTGTCAATGTCCAGTAGGATAATTGCCATGGGTGCCTTCATTTAGGAGCAGATTTTGTTCATATGTCCATAAGTTTGATTAAGCTTAACTTATGTTGGAGATCTATTATAAATTTTATTTTTGAAAAACCAATGCTTTGGTTGTTCCAACTGCAGAATATAATATTTTATTAGAATAGGATGATTCAACAATTGTTCTGGTCGTTTCTTATCAAGCATTGTTTATAGTATTAATTATTGCATGAGTTTGTATTGCTGCAGCATGGCTGGATGTTACCCCTCCTACTTTCAGCCAATGGAACATATTTGGTATCCTACCACTTAGGATACACACTTTATCAAAATAAGGACCGATCCTCTCAAAAATAAAGAAAGAATATGTGGGATCCTTTCAAATACTGAATTGATCATCTATAGTATTATGTCATGCATTTCGAAATGTGTTAACTTAAGTTTTGATGCATTTGTTTGTATTTCTAGAATGTATACTCATCTCCATCTTCCCATCTTCTCATCCTGGCAGTAATGGACAGTCCTGGACACATGACTCCAAACACCACTCCCTTCACCACTCCTCCAGCCTGACACACTGGGACCCCTCAGCTCAGCAGTTCATTTCTTGATTCCAGTAGATCAGTAGAGCAGGTATTCAGAGTGTGATGTGAGGACTTGAAATGCATGGCATGTGTCATGAAACACAAACCTCTGACAATCTACCCTCTACTGCTATGCACCTAACTCATAATAGATTGAGGCTGCTTGCAACTAAGCATTCAGGATGCTGTAGATTCATACATTATGTTCTGTTTTTTTACAGCCTTTTTTAGCACTTTCCTCTTTCAACTGTCTATTTTAATATGCATTTGCCTTAGTCTTCTACTTTAATCATACTGAGTGTCTGCATTGTACCCTGCGTTCTTTTTATCCACTACACCTCACTTTCTTTCTTTATACTTTCTTTCACAACTTTTACCACTGCTTCATATCCCTTTTTACTTCACACTGCCTATCTTTTTCTACAAAGTAAATAATCTGTATTTCCACATTTCATATATCGTGTCACCTTCACTTTTTTTCCCTTATAAAAGTCAATGGCAAGGCTTACACACCGGGATCTTCATTTGGATCAGATTTACAGTTCAGTCTTAATTATAAAATAGTTTATCCTCTATTACTTCATGATCCTTAATGCCCACTCTGACCATGCTCACTACAGCAAAACTGCAGACATCTGATGAGACAATTAATTGGACTTGCATTTCATAATGGAAGCTTGGTTCTCATTTGCATCTAAACAAATCTTCAGTCAGTCCATCTCATATATGTATTTTGTAAGCCACATAGAGTGACATATTAAGTCAAGGTGGAGGAGTTAGCACATTTTAAAAATTGCTTTTCTTGTATCTCACTTTACTAATTTAATCTTCAGACCTAATTTCAATCTATGCCTTTGACTATCTCCCACACATTGTCAAACGTTTCCACCTCCTCTGCTGACTTTCAGGCCATGATGCAGAATTTGCTAGTGTGTTTTATGTGCCATTAGTCCTTTCAATACTCCATCAACATATGAGGGCTTTAGTATGTTAGGAATACTTCTTTGAATCCCAAAAGGTCAGTCCGCAAAACACATATTATTTCTTCATTGTTCAATAAATACTCACTTTTTCTACCCATTGTGAAGAAAACATGCTAGATCATATTTTCTTACTTTCAAACACATCTGTAATTCTTCTGGCTGATGAGAATATCAATGTCCGCCGCCACAGAGAACCTCTTGAAACTAGCAACCTCTTAGCTTCTTTTGCACTCAAATGTCAACTTCAACCTTTCCAAACTATGGTTTCACAATACATCAATGCTAGCAAATGTCTAGTATGTAGACTAGAGAAATATTTTAGAGTAATAACATACAAAATAAAAATCACTTAATTATTGATTCTACTAACAGTTCTGCGCTCTTCTCTTAAGTTATACAGCACTTACAGACTCACTAAAATTAATCCCAAAAATTGCTAATCAATTCTTGACAAGATATCCAAAGTCGCAGCAGACAGAGAAAATAATGAATTGACCAAAGCATGTTTCCCATTGGAAGCCAAATCACCTCTTTCAAGCCAAAGTTTCAACAAGCTGATAATGTATCATTCTTCAAATCCCTTGCTCAGGTCAAGCCTCTTTCTATGTTGATCTTGTTTACACCAGCTATTGTCCATGCAGATTTGCCTCTGTTTCATTTAATCTTACCTTTGTCACTCAAAAATTGGCATATTATTGTAAGATTCTGAGATGGTGTATCACCATTTAAAAGTATCTTCCGAATTATAAAAAAATAATATATCTGTGTCTTTCACGCTTCCACTTTTCTAATGGGTTCCATATGGCTCAGGACTCTCTCCCACTCTTTTAAAAATCTAATTATGGTGATTGGGGGACAGTCACTACCATTAGGGCATTGTCATGCTTCTATATGTAGCTGGCACATGACTGTAGCTGAACGTTTCATTTTGAGATTGAAGTTTTTATGTAAACATCTCCCTAGACACAATAAAATGTTGATGACAAACCTCTCCCACAACATAGAATAGTGTTGGGGGAATGAGAGCAAAAAAGTGATAGTACAATCCTCTTTATTCAAGTATGCAGACTAAATAGGTTATAGCACGCAAAGCTGGCTAAAACTACATATTGCCATCCGTTTTGTTAAGTTGTTTACCTGATCTTTGAGTGAACAGTAAAAGGACATCATACCAATACCCACATGATGTGGTATGCATCATCATGGGGTCTGATCCAAAATGGGTATCATTTCTCCATTGTTGAGGGTCTTCAGATGTTCTATAAACCCACGCAGCTTTAGCACTGGGAAGATAAATTGCTCTTGAGAATCTTAGGTTTCTTCTGGTGCTCCAGAGTGCTGCAGATGTTCTTAAACGGGCTCCAACTACTGATAAGCCTACTTTGTTTATCTTCAACATCTGTTAAAGGCCTTTACTTAGAAATGTGTCATGTTGGAAACTATGGACATGTATTGGGTTCCTATGCCATAAGGTAAGAAGTGATGAGAGGATAACTATCCCCTTCATTTCATTAAAAAAAAAGCATGATCTTTTATCACTCATCAGTGCTCCTCGGGTCATGGCATTCATCAGAAAAAAATGATTTTTGTGATCATAGGAATCTGTTAATAGAGATAAACATTCATAAAGTTAAAAATTGCGGGAGTGCCAATGAGTCACTCTTAAGGCAGACCAAGAAATTATTGATTGATTAACAAATGACACCTTAGTGTTCAATGGAAATACAACAACCAAATAAGAGTTATTTGATATGGATAGGTCCGTATTAGAGTGTATTGTGAATTGCCCTGTGTGCTCCTGGAGCAACTACAGTCAGCAGTTGGCCAGAACTCAACTTGCATGACTGAGGAACCCAGACCTGGAAAGGACGTACCCAGGGGGCACGGTCGATGGTATCGACACTGACCCGGAAGTGATTTAAGTGGCTGCGAACGTTGTCCGGAAGAAGGAGGCGGAAGCAAAGGGTTTTTTTTAAACCCAAGTGGGATGCAAGACAGGATGGGTGGGTTTCTCAGGAGGAGAAGACGTGGCAGTAACAGAGAGCAGGATCGACAGACCAGAACGGAAGTCAGGAAGAAGACGAGCAATCCCAGAGTGAAGACCGAGGAGGACGTCGTGGAGGAAAGCAGGAGCGAACAGACCAGTCAGGTACAGAGCAAAAACAAAATGGGAAATGGGGATTCAGGAATTTGTTTGTTTTAATAAAATAGAAGGGGGAGTGGGAACGAGAGGGAATTCAACACGGAGGACACTCACAACTAAGGTTTCTTTGTTACTTCCACTGATTCACGGGCAATGGAGTTGTTTGCAGGAGAGAGACTCTGAGATATATAGACACGGTAAAGAAACTAACTGGAAACTAAGAAAAAGAAAGAACCTTGGATCCTTAACTGTAGAAGAATTACAAGAAAAGGAGAAAACAAAAACCAGACAGACACACTCTTACAAAACAGACAGAAGTTTACCAAAGAGCTCTAAAAAAAAAGGAAGACCGAAAGACAGGAATAGAGAAAGTCAGGAGTAAAATGGGAAAATATTGATAACCAAATAAAAGATAGAACAGAAAGACAACCCCAAGTAAAGAGAATAGAAAGACAGGAGAAAGAAAAACAAAGGGGTAGAGAAGACAGAGGAAGAAAGAAGGAGAGAGCAACATCAATTATACCTACCTCCTAAAACAATACTTCTGTGTTCTTCTTTCCTCCTATATGTCTCCTGAGTCTCCACCTAAAAAGGAAGACAGAACAAAGTTAAGAAGCTGAAGAACGTACCAGCAAAAAGAGAAGGAGAGAGGGAGAAAGAGAGAGAGAGAAGAAAGCAAAAGAGACACTCGTACAAAAAAGTACTGTAACATACATTTATAAAAAGAAATAAAATTCATAAACTATTACAACGCCTACAAGCCTCCATTATTTGTCACAGTGGTGTCATAAGTGGGATTTTCAACTACCGTCTCACGGACAGGCGCAGGCAATGGAGGAGAAACCAACCCTGGCAGACATCATTGCCCAACTAGCTGAAAGACAGAGACATTTGCAGCTAGTCTGGGAGGAACAGTTAAAGGAGGCAAAGGAAGAGCAGGAGGTAGCACAAACCACCTTGAAAAGTCAGGCGACTATCATTGCTAATAATCAGTTAGTGCATGAAACAGCCATTGGAAAATTAACTGAGACGATAGGCACGACCAGGGTGCACCCCAATGTACCTAGTAGAGTGCTACAAAAATATAATGAGAATGAGGATCCTGACGCCTTTTTTACGGACTTTGAGCGGATTGCTAGCTCTGCCAATTGGCCGGCGGATAGATGGGGTCAGTACATTGCACCCCTTCTCACAGGAACTCTGCAGACAGCCTATCAGGCAGTGAAGTCCTGGGGGTGTGACTCCTTATACGGAGATAAAGAAAGTGATTCTAGAACAAGTGGGTCTTGACCAAGAGAACTACCGTCTGCGTTTCCGACATACGAAATGGATTCATCAGGAGAATCCCAGGACCCTTTATTATAGGGTCCATCATGAAGCCAGCAAATGGTTAAATTCCGCTGATTCCTCAAAAGAGGAAATGTTTGAAACAATTGTTCTGGAACAATACCTAGATGCCCTACCATCATCGACAAGGAACTGGATTTGTCAACATCTGGGTCTCAATAATACTACAGCCATCAAACTGGCATGTGCATATCACCGAGCTCCTGATTTTAGAGGGTCCAATGTAAAGCCCGTATCAGCAACAACTCGATCAACTGCCCCCAAAACATTTCCACCAAAATCCTTACTGGGTTCCAGTACAGAGAAAGCCGGCCCTCCTCGTACTCCTTCTAAAGAATTCCAGATGAAGCCCCAATGTTTTCACTGTGCTGAGTGGGGGCACATTACGAGAAAATGGCCCTCATTACAACCCTGGCGGTCGGTGTTAAAGCGGCGGTAATACCGCCAACAGACCAGCGGAAAAAAAATGGAATCACGACCATGGCGGAAACCACCAACATAGACAGCCACTTTAACACTCTGATTGCCACGATGGTAGAAACAAACACCACGGCGGTAACCGCCAACAGACAGGCGGAACACAAGGTTCCGCCCACTGTATTACAACAAGCCTATCTGCCACCTTTTCCGGGGTGGAACCAAAGCTATCAAAAGCACGGCGGAAACAGTACACAGTAGGGAAAGCACTCACCTCTCGACACCAAACGAGGAACCAGGACACCATGGAGCCCGAACTACACGTCCTGCCCATGCTGCTCTTCCTCCTTCTGTATCAGGAGCAGGACAGACGCTGTGGAAGAACGCAAGGACTAAAGGAAATGTATGTAATGATTGTAATAAAAAATCAGATAGTGCAATTTCAAAAATCTGTATATATAAATATGTACACCAATCACACAAGTCCGGAGAGTGTTCCAATCATTGTCTGTGGACCAGTGGTCCCAAAATTCATGGGCGAAGCCCACACAAGATACCTGACTCAAAACAGAGAGAACACTGCAGGGGCATCATATCAAAATGAAACAGGCACCTCATGGGGAGGGGGAGGGGGAGGAATGGCACCTCAGCTGTATGAACGCGCAACGCCACTCCTGCTCCATGCCCACTGCTCTATCCTGGGGAGTGTAAAGCCACAGTCTCTCAAGTCTTTCCAGTGGGTGGTTGGCCCACTGCTCTATCCTGGGGAGTGCAAAGCCACAGTCTCTCAAGTCTCTTCAGTGGGTGGTTTGCCCAGTGCTCTATCCTGGGGAGTGCAAAGCCACAGTCTCTCAAGTCTTTCTAGTGGGTGGTTTGCCCACTGCTCTATCCTGGGGATTGCAAAGCCACAGTCTTTCAAGTGGATGCTTTTCTCCACTGGTTCTGGAGGGGGCTTGGTGCTCAGAGTGCTTCATCCTGCCAAGGACTGAGGTAGTGGATGTGAATCTCCACTGGTTCTGGAGGGGGCTTTGTGCCCAGAGTGCTTTATCCAGCCAAGGATTCCGGTAGTGGATGTGAATCTCCACTTGTTCTGGAGGGGGCTTGGTGCCCAGAGTGCTTCATCCTGCCAAGGACTGAGGTAGTGGATGTGAATCTCCACTGGTTCTGGAGGAGTCATGACTCATGGAAGCTGGGCAGGGTCCAGGATGTCTCCTCCAGCCTTGGATGGCTGCCCACAGGGGATGGCACCGTCTGAGCACGTCGCGGGGCTGGTGGCGCTGCTTGCAGCGGTGTCTGTGGAGGAGCTGCTGGCGGTGGTGCATGTGTCAGCACCTGTTGAGGGACACAGCAGGACGTCTCCTGCAGCCTCGAACGGCTGCCCACTGGGGCTGATGCTGGGGACTGTTGGTGAGGCAGCAGATGTGCAGGTGGCGGTGTTGGTGGCAGTGCAGGTGGAGGTGCTGGTGGCAGTGCTGGTGGCGGTGCAGGTGGCAGTGTCCACCGCCGTACAGGTTGGTGTAGTGATTGACAGAAGGGGTGACTCTAGTCCCTCAGTCGGAGCCACCGTGCCCTGTCCTGACCTGCTCTTCGGCTTGTGTCCCTTCCCCTCCTTTAATGTTGCCACTGGTATCTTGCCACTGTCCCCTTTTGGTTTGGAGCAGCCCTTGCTTGCTGGTAGGTGCGGCTTCTCCGGGATACGGGCACCTTCTTCACCTTGGCAGGTGGCGGAATGTTCTTGGCCTCGCTAGGTGGCACACTGGCAGCCCTGATGGGTGGCACATTCGATGAGACCGCAGTTGCTGGCACCACTGTGCCTGGGGATTTGGTGGCTAAGGTGCTGGCTGGGATCTGGAAAGCCTGGTCCTAGGGGAAGGATGGGGGGGAGGTGTAGGGAAGAGGTCAAAGTTAGAGAGGAAAAGTTTTTTAGACACACTGGGAAGGGAAGATGGAGGGGGTTTGGGAGTGGAGGAAGGGGTAGTGGTTGTAAGAGGTGTACGTTTGCTGAATTTGGGTGAAGATGCATGGGCCAGAGACTGTTGTGAGGTGTATGGCTGTTGGGTGGGTGTGTGCCTGCGTTTGTGTTCTTTGGGAGGAGGGCTCACAGACACACTGGGAGAGGGCACTGGGGATGTGTGAATGGTAATGGGGGTGGTTATTGCACGTGAGCAGTGTGTGGTGATGAGCGTGCTGGTGATGGAGGTAGTGGCTGAGGATATAGTGCATGCAGGTGTGAGTGGAGACAAGACAAGGAGGGAGGAGGAGGACGTGGAGAAGGGGGACACAGTGGAGGCAGTGGATGTTGCTGTGTCTGCATGTGGATGGTGCTTGTGTGAGTGCCTGTGGGATGTGTGGTGCTTATGTTTGCCATGTCCACTCTTGTGTATTGATGAGTGTGAATGCTGGTCTGATGGTGTGCTTGGGATAGGCTGAGGTACAGGGGATTGGGTCTGGGTGGAGGAAGTTGGAGGGGGGAGGCTGGACACAGGGACAATGGCTGCCATCAGCGCTGAGGCCAGAGCCTGAAATGCTCTCTGTTGTGCCACCTGCCCAGAATGAATGCCCTCCAGGTATGCATTTGCCTCTCACCACCTTGGATGGCATTCAAACTGGTAGATTGCCCAACAGTGAGGGATCTCAGGAGGTCAATAGCCTCTTCACTGAGGGCAGCAGGGCTGACTGGGGCAGGGCCTGAGGTGCCTGGGGCGAAGGAAATGCCCACCCTCCTGGGTGAGCAGGCACGGGACACATGCTGAGGGGCTGCTGGGAGGGTGGTGCTGATAGAGGGGGTAGCGGCTGTACCTGTTGTTGGGGTGGGCACAGAGGTGCCCGGTACCGCAAGGGAGCTCCCATCAGAGGAGGAGTCGCTGTCGCTGGTGTATGCTCCTGTCCCCGTCGTGGAGCTCCCCTCGCCCTCCGTCCCACTGGTGCCTTCAGACTCCGTTACTTCGGCCTCCAGGGCCATGTGGGATGCAGCTCCCTCCATCTTATGTGCCACTGCTCCTCCGCCAGATGATGCTAATGCACGCAAGAACAGGGTGACAAAACAAAAAGGGGGGGAAAGACAGAAGAAACACATGTTCAGTGCATGCAACACCACTACTGTTGGCAGACACAGCACACAGGGAGCAGCCTTATGCACTAAGCCATGCACTAACAGTTCTTAGGAAATTCACATGCCCATGGGGGACGATGCCTAAGCCCAATTGCTGTACACCTGGAACCCACAGGAGCCTGACTAGGTGTAGATGGCTATTACCACTATTGGGGTTGGTTTGCCACAGAGCCTGCCTAACAAGGGACCTATCCTACCAAGTTCACCCTGGCGAGTGACAGAGTCAGCTGAATGAGACTGTACTCGCCCCCTTATGGCTGCTGTGATGCCCTCAAGCGCCCATCCAACTCCGGATAGGCCACCGCCAGGACCCGTTACATCAGCGGGGTCATGGTGGGACGGGCACCCCTTCCACGTTGGGAGGCCATCCCCAGCTGGGCCTCCGCCGTCTTCTTGCTCCAGTGGCACAGGTCCTCCCATCTTTTCCAGCAGTGGGTGCTATGTCTATGGTAGACACCAAGGGTCCGGACGTCCTTGGCGATGGCATGCCCAATACCCTTCTTCTGGTGGGCACTGACCTAGAGGAAAAGTGAAGTTAGAATGGATGTTACTATCCCGTACAGTTCATCTCACGCATTACCTCAACACCTCCCAGCCTGGGCCAGACATACATACACACACACACCATCCTGACATGCTGGCCTTTCCCCCTCCCCACCCTCTTCCACCCACGACACTCCATACAATCATGTCCCATCCACCATGCTCACAGTGTACTCACCTATTTGTCTGGAGGACCGTACAGTTGCATGTACTGGGGGAGGACCCCATCCACCAGTTTCTCCATCTCCTCAGAAGTGAAGGCAGGGGCCCTTTCCCCAGACACTGAAGCCATTGTCGCTTCCAGACACAGGTCACAGCAAAACTTGCAGTGTAGTTCCTCTCCTGTTGAAGGTCAGGTATCAAGTGAGCTAACAGTTGGAAAATGGCGGCCACGTCCGCGGCGGTGCGTACCATTACCGCCGGCGTACATCGTCATTGGCTCCTGGGACCGATAGGCCCAATGTTAACCAATGCTGAATTGCGCTGCGGTCTTTGACCGCCTACCGCGACGTTGTACAACCCCAGCGCAGTTACCTCATTTCCCCTTGTCCCACCTTACAGGTCAAGCAGCCGCCATTTCAGGGGCCCACATGGCAGGCAAAAAAACGGTGTCACACCTATTTAGGCCAGGAATACGGACAGACAAAGGCACATTGTGAATTTGGAACGTTTATGCAAAAAACACATTGTGATACCTAAGTATTGGCTGACCCACTGCTCACTATTCTCCTCCATAGGGCACGTCTTCTGGGACAGGTGATGAGATGGCGGCAGCCTCCGGTGTACAGACCCCTGGTGGACCTGTCGACAATGGAAGAAAGACACATCATTAACACTTACAGACTTGATCGTACAACAATCCAGGAACTGTGTGCCCAGTTGGAGCCAGACCTGATGTCAGCTATCCACCAACCCACAGGAATCCCCCCTCTAGTGCAGGTTCTGTCTGTACTCCATTTCCTGGCCAGTGGGTCTTTTCAAACAACTGTGGCCATGGCATCAGGGATGTCCCAGCCAATGTTCTCTAACGTGTTGTCCAGAGTGTTGTCTGCCCTGCTGAAAAACATGTGCAGCTACATCGTTTTCCCTCATGTGGAGGATTTGCCAACAGTTAAAGGTGAGTTCTATGCCCTGGGACATATCCCCAGCATCATTGGTGCCATTGCTGGGACACATGTGGCATTTGCCACCCCCCAGCAGAAATGAACAGGTGTACAGAAACCGGAAAAGCTACCACTCAATGAATGTGCAGATGGTGTGTTTGGCAGACCAGTACATCTCCCATGTGAATGCCAAGTATCCTGGCTCAGTGCATGACGCTTACATTTTGAGGAATAGCAGCATCCCTTATGTGATGGGGCAACTGCAGAGGCACTGTGTGTGGCTAATAGGTGAGCCTAAAGTCCCCACACAGTTCCATTTGGTGTCTGGGTATGGGAGATTCCCTAATGTTTGAAGGATGTCTAACAGTTGTCCCTCGATATTTGCAGGTGACTCTGGTTACCCCAACCCTTTCATGGCTACTGACCCCAGTGAGGAATCCCAGGACAAGGGCAGAGGAACTCTATATTGAGGCACATGGGCGAACTAGGAGGATAAAGGACTCCACCTTCAGCCTCCTGAAGGCCAGATTCAGGTGCCTCCATCTTACAGGTGGATCCCTATACAACTCACCGAAGAAGGTGTGCCAGATAATTGTGGCCTGCTGTATGTTGCACAACCTGGCTTTACGACGCCAGGTGCCTTTTCTGCAGGAGGATGGGCCTGATGGTGGTCTTGTGGCAGCTGTGGAGCCTCTGGACAGTGAAGAGGAGGTGGCAGAAGAAGAAGATGTAGACAACCGAAACAACATCATAATGCAATACTTCCAGTGAGACACTGGTAAGAAGATGGAACTGCTTCCCACATCTCATACTAATGTTGGAGCTAGCATGAGTCTGCCTTTTTCACTCTGTGTATGGACCCTGACTTGTTACTTTGCCTTTCCATTTCACAGATCTGCATCCCAAATGTGTGCCCTCTCCTATGTTTACTGCTGGCCTACAGCTGTGTAACATTGGTATGTGAACAAGTACATTGACATTGCTATATTCCAGGGGTTTTGCAGTTACACATTTTTGAAAGCACAGACTGACTCCAGATTGTTTTGTGATTCAAGGGTGTTTATTTTGGTGCAAATAAGTGGAAGGGGTTGTGAAATGGGCTGGGGTGATGGTGGAGGAATGTCCATGGCAGAGTCCAGTCTATTAGTATCACAGGTGCATTGTCCAATGGGGCATAGGAAGTGGAGCACTGGCAGTTTAAGGTGGACAGGGTGACAAAGTGGGACAGAAGGGTGACATTCAGGGGGGTCTTATTTCCTGGCAGAGGTCTTGGCAATGTTCTTTGCCTTGTTCCTGGATCTCAGGGACCGTTTGCAGGATGGTTCTCTTTCTGCAGGGGGTGGGGTGCTGGTGGCCTGTTGTTCCTGTGGCAGTGCCACCTGTCCACTAGCGCCGGCAGAGGTGAAGGGCTGTTCATCTTCCAGGCTAGTGTCAGGGGCCCATTGGTGTGCCACTGTGTCCCTCATGGTGTTGACAAGCTCTGCCAGCACCCCTGCAATGGTGACCAGGGTGGTTTTAATAGACTTCAAGTCCTCCCTGATCCACAGGTAGTGTTCCTCCTGCAGCCGCTGGGTCTCCTGAAACTTGGCCAGTACCGTGCCCATTGTCTCCTGGGAATGGTGGTATGCTCCCATGATGATGGAGAGTGCCTTGTGGAGTGTTGGTTCCCTGGGCCTGTCCTGCCCTGTCACACAGCAGTCCTCCCAGCTTCCCTGTTATCCTGTGCCTCTGTCCCCTGAACCGTGTGCCCACTGCCACTGACCCCAAGTCCCTGATTTTCTTGGGTTGGTGGGTTTGCCTGGGGTTCCTGTAGTGGTGAACACACAGCTGATTGATGTGTCCTGGGAACAGAGGTATGGGCCCGCTGGGTGGCTGGAGTGTTGGTGTTTCCTGAGGGGGGAGGCTCTGTGGTGGTTTGTGACTGTGTCAGGGGAACCGACTGTCCCGAGGTCCCTGATTGGCTGGGCTGGTCATCTTGATCCAGGCTTGCACAGCTGCTGTCATCACTGTGGGCCTCTTCTGTGGGGGACTGGATATGTCTGACACCTCCTGTCCGGTGACGGTGGGTATGGGTCCTATTGGGGTGTAAATGCATAATCTTAGTATATATGTGTGTGCCATCTTGTGCAATGGGTGAGTTAACCTCTACTCCTGTGCTTGCATTATTGCTGTGGCCCTTGTGTGATTGGTGATTTTGAGGCATGAGTGAGTCTCTCTACTGGACATGCTTTGGTGAGGGGTGTCCATGCATTGGTGTTACATGTAGGGCTAGGTTTTGGAATGTGTGGGTTGTGGTAGTGGGGTATCTGTGGGATGTTGGGGTGATGGGCCTGAGGGTGAGGGCGGGAGTATGTGATGGCATGCAGGTAGGGTGGGGGGATATAGTAGTAAAGATTTGCCTTACCTGGGTCGAGTCCTCCTGCTACTCCTGCGAGGCCCTCAGGAAGTATGATCGCCAAGACTTCCTCCTCCCATGTTGTCAGTTGTGGGGGAGGAGGTGTGGGTCCGCCGCCAGTCCTCTGTACAGCAATCTGGTGTCTGGATACCACGGAACGTACCTTCCCCCATAGGTCGTTCCACCTCTTCCTGATGTCATCCCATGTTCTTGGATGCTGTCCCACTGTGTTGACCCTGTCGATGATTCTCCGCCATAGCTCCATCTTCCTAGCTATGGATGTCTGCTGCACCTGTGATCCGAATAGCTGTGGCTTTACCCAGGTGATTTCCTCCACCATGACCCTGAGCTCCTCCTCTGAAAACCTGGGGTGTCTTTGAGGTGCCATGATGTGGTGTGGGTGATGTGTGAGGTGCTGTCTGTTGGGATGTGTGAGGGGATCTGTTGGTGTGTGTTGTTTTAGGTGCGTGGATGTTGTATAAGTGATGGTGTTGTGTGTCTGTGGATGCTGGTGTTGTGTTAGCAAATCTCTCTGTCTCTGGCCTTCTTTCAAATTTTTGGTTGTAAGGGTTTGTGGGTGATGTGGGTGTGTGCTTTATATTGGATTGGGTGTGTGGGTGTGGTGTGTGTATGTGTATCAGGTGTGTGTATTTTGAATTGTCCAATGTGGTTGTGTTTTGTAAATATGTTTGTATTTTGAGCGCGGCGGTGTGTACCGCCAATGGATTACCGCAGTTGAAAAACTGCACGGTGATTCGTGGGTCGTGATATTGTGGGCGTATTCTTGTTGGCATGATGGTGTGGGTTTTGGTATCACCAGTTTATCACTATAAACGTCAGATATCCTGCCCTGACTAAAAGGCTTCTTTCTAGCTTCCGCCCTCCTGTGTGTAGAGCAAGTAAAATGGGTATGGTCCCTTTGGGCTATTTCTACGATCACATGCGTCTGAGTACTGGGGTGTCTCTGGGTTCTGGGAGGAATCTCCCCCTGGGACAGATTAGCCGGCAGGAAAATAGCAGAAGAACCAACAGCAACCTATCCCTGGAGGGGTGGATTGACAATGCGCTGAGGCGCTGGCTGTACAAGAAGAGGTGCTCACACAGTGTAATCTTATCTCATGGAACATTGCGGGCTATGATGCTAAGCTATCGGACCAAGCTTGGGTTGGGTGTGTGGCTAATTATGATGTCATCATGCTTCAGGAAACCTGGTCGGAGGGTCTGTCTGTGTGGGATGGGTATGACAGATATGCAATTCCAGCTGTGCAGTCTCTTGGTGGTCGCTCAAAAGGTGGCCTGGTTACCCTAATTCGCCTCTCAAAGATAGTGAGTGCCTTTCAAATCAACTGCAACCATCAAGGTATATTGCTGGTTTGGGTACTCTTCTCTAATCATTTTAATATATTACTGGTCAACTTTTATAATGCTGTGTGGGATGTGGGGTGCCAAATTGGGGCCTTGTTCTCCGTTCTCAAGGTTATGAAATATAGAATGGAGAAGGTGGGATTGGAATTTCGTGCCATCATATGGGGTGACTTTAATGCCAAATTGGGCATGGTTAGCACTGTGGTTAATCCCTTTATTCCTGACCGCGAGGACTACTCAGCGCATGGTCTGCAGGACCCTAGAGGCAGAGATCTATTAAAGGAACTCAGGAAGTTGGGCCTCTTAAATTTCTATGATATTGAAGCAGTAGGCACCCATCAACTTCCAACCTATGTGGGAAGAGGGTCTGGATCCACCATTGATTATATTTTTGTCTCTCCTCCTATGAGAGGCTTGATGATTGGGGGTAAAGTGTTAGGCGAGTGCTTTAGCGATCATAATCCCCTTATACTGTCCTTTAAACTCCCTGGGGTCCTACGCTTACGGGGACGAGGTAGGCCTGTAATGGTGGAGACAAGGGATCAGGGTAGGAGGCTTGGGTGGAAGCAAGTAGACTCTCAAAAAGTAGTAGGAAGGGTTGTGGGGGAAAACTTACATCTATTTATGGAAATACTCCTGACAGAAGCGCCAAATCCCACGACTGTTATAGATGCAATAACAGTAGTAAATGCAGCAGTCAGTGACTGCCTCTTTCCAGTTGGCAGCCACCCTAGCAAACGCAAATGTGGCTGGTACGACAAAGCCTGCTATGATGCAAGGGTACATTTAAAGATGGCTACCAAGACTCACCCTAGAGACTGGGCTCTCATAAAAGAAGCTAGAAGGAGGTATAAAAGGGCCCTGAGGGATAGTAAGCTAAAATATAAAGATAAAGCTTGGGAAGAGTTAGAGCGTGCTGCAGCTTTGAAGGACCCTGGCCTGTTTTGGAAGGTGGTAAATAAAAGCTCCTTTGAAACAGAAACCTCTGAGGGCCTTGGCTGTAATATTGCCCCGGAGGCCTGGGTAACTCATTTCTGTGGAATATTTGATGGTACCCCCCTAAGAAATATTCGGGAGAGCGTGTATGATGCGGCTCCTAACCTAGCAATCAGGTTTTCACTACAGGGGGTTATTGATGCAATACAGAGTAGCGCGAATAATAAAGCTCCGGGCCCAGACTCAATCCCGATGGACATGTATAAAGCTAACCCTCAGTTATGGGCACCCATTCTCCTAAATGTCCTCAATGCAGCTGTTACTGTGGGTATCCCTGCCTCTTGGAGACTGGCATGTATAGTTCCAGTGTTTAAAAAGGGGGATCGCAATGATCCTAAGTCTTATCGCCCCATATCACTCTTGGATTCCTCTGCAAAGATTCTGGGACAAATTATCCTAGGCCGTCTGGAGGCCTGGATGATAGGAAATGACATTCTAAGTCAGGAACAGTATGGCTTCAGGGAAGGCCTCGGCACGCAAGAACAATGTCTCAATTTACTGATGATGATCGGTAAATACACCCAGGCTAGGAAAGGTACCCTTTATCTTGCATTTATGGACCTTCGCTGTGCTTTTGATAAAGTGAACCGGTCTTTATTATGGAAAAGGCTAATTCAGTCAGGGATGGATCCGGATATTGAAGAGCTTCTCCGATATCTCCATTCAGGGACAATCGCAAATGTGAGGGTGGGCCCTAATGGGGAATGCTCGGAGGCTTTTAAGCTTTCAAGGGGTGTGCGCCAGGGGTGTGTTTTGGCCCCTACCTTGTTCCTACTATATACAAATGGATTGTCCGACTTTCTGATGGAATACTGCAGGGATGTCCCGAAGGTGAAGGGTATTGATATCCCTGTGCTGACGTATGCGGATGACGCAGTCCTTATGCCCCGCACGATGAACGGTCTCCGAGAATTAGTTAGAGCCTATGTTATCTTTATGTCAGCTTTGGGACTGGAGGTAAACTTTAAGAAATCACATTTTATGGTGTGCGGTAAACCTATGAGTAGGGTGGGGGAGCTAAGGGTGGGGGATGAAGCTATTAGCAGAGTCCACGAGTTTCCATACTTAGGGGTCATTTTTGATGAGAAAGGATCTTGGAAACCCTGTATTGCTAGAAGGATTGTGCTTTTTCATGCAACAGTTGGTGCAACCTTTGACTTTGCGGCTAGGGTAGGCAGCAAACCTATCAAATCCATGCTTGAAATCTATAGGCGGAAATGCCTACCTGTCCTCCTGTATGGTTCGGCACTTTGGGGGTTTAGGGATACCCGAGCCCTTATGGTGGAAGAAAATCGTTTTTGTAGAAGGCTTCTGGGTGTTGGACAAAATATTCCTGGTTTTTGCCTACACCTGGAACTCGAGCTTGAGTATGTACAGGACATTACCCAGCTGGCCCCCCTTCTGCTATGGATCTCAGTTTGGAGCAACGAACATGCCACTCTTAATAGGGATATCCTAAGGGATTGTCTGGCCTGCGATAATGTAAAGCATATTCCCTGGCTGTCGCACATAAGGAAGATGGCACATGACCTGGGGCGGCCTGATTTGTTTGACTATCCCGAGGACCTGACTAGCTATGATAAGAAATGGGCTAAGGATAACTTTCTGAGAATCCAGGAGACCAAGAGAGAGGGGGAGGTTCTGGGGAAAAAATCGATCAGGGATTTTATCGTGCTAAAGATGTGGGTGGGTCCTGAGCGATATCTCTTAGAAATCAAGGATGTAAGGGAAAGGTCTCTCATAACTCGATTTCGCTTGGGGATCCTTAGAAGTAATTTGTGCTTCCCTTTAGGTCAGTATGGGGAAAAATGCATTAGACCCTGCCCCTGTGATGGGGTGTCCCATCAGACCTTGATCCATTTTACACTTTTTTGTGTCTTTTATGCACCATTTAGAATTCGATTTTTATTACCGCTCCTAAGGAACAAGGGTTTCGTGCAATACCGTCCTACTTTTATGTGGCTGCAAATGGCCTCAGATGTATTGGTATGGAAGGGCCTGGGATCATTTCTGAAGGGAGCTACTACTTGGCGAAAAAATGTAGAATTTTTAGAGTGATTTCTTCTTATTCTTTTTCTGTTTTTATGAATGAGGTTTTTATGATGGGTGTTTTTACTACATATGGTTTTTATCTGTATTTTAATAATTTATTGGTTGATTATTTTGCTGTAATGGATGAATTTTTTCATACCGAATAAAGTTTCTTCTTCTCTCTCACTGTCCTTTGGTGTGGCGGACTTGTGTGGGTGTCTGTATTGTGGCAGATTCCGAGCTGTGGGTCGTAATACCTGTAGCGGAATTCCGCCAACGCAACGGTGTGTTGGCATTC
This sequence comes from Pleurodeles waltl, assembly GCF_031143425.1. Lineage (NCBI taxonomy): Eukaryota > Metazoa > Chordata > Amphibia > Caudata > Salamandridae > Pleurodeles > Pleurodeles waltl. The sequence goes on along the minus strand of NC_090444.1, from coordinate 342,723,156 downwards.
TTCAGCACGGCGGAAGGCGGGCTTTACCGCCAGGGTTATAATGAGGGCCATTGTCATCTTAAAAGAGATCAAGACGAACCCATGGAGATTGGCATGACCAAGGGACGGGTATTATGGTTAGGCCAGACAATGACTTGATACACAACCCCCATGTTGGTAAACCAAATGAAGAGACTGACACTGATCGATTCCGGCTGCAGTCAAAACATGATTAAACAAGCATATGTCCAACCAGACCAATGGGTAGTGAATGCTCAAGTGTTGATTACGTGTGTGCATGGAGATAGAAAAATCTACACCCGTCGCTATGATACAAATAAATTGGAGAGGACAAGAAGATCCCGCTTGGTAGGTGTAATTTTCCTACCTAGGTGAAGATGTCATTTTGGGAACTGATTATGATGCATTTCCTAAACTCTTCTGGGCCATTGAATCAGAATAACCTAACTGACTCCTGGTGGAGTGAGGCCCCATTTGTATCTTCCGACAGAGAAACATACACCCAAAGTGAAACTCTCTAGATCCCAAAAACGAGAGCAGAAACAACTGTTTTCACCTTCACCTCATCAGAAGCTCCCGAAACCAATACTGTTCATTGCCAGACAGTTTCAGCAATCCCAAAGGGTGGCTCCCACGTTGAGAAATGCATGGCAAATAGCCCTGTCTTCTGACAACCCTCCGGTAGGTCCCACTTTTCAAATTACTAATGATCTATTATATCGGGTCTGTCCTTCTTCCACTAACCGAGGCCCTCAGTTGGTAGTTGCCCGGGCATATAGAGAACAAGTACTTCATTTAGCTCACAGAGATAGTGGGGAAGGGCATTTAGGTAGGCAAAATACGTAGGAATCCATAACCAAGAGATTCTATTGGCCGGGAGTATATGGCAATATCAGTAAACATTGTCAGTCTTGTCCCAAATGTCAACTGATCAATCCCTCCACAGATCCAAGAGTTCCTCTCCATCCCCTATCTATCATAGAGGTTCCTTTCATGCAGATTGGAATGGATCTGGTGGGACCTGTGATTACATCCACTAGAGGTCACCAATACCTCTTAGTACTTGTAGACGATGCTACTAGGTGTCCAGAGGCCATTCCCTTGGCAAGATTGACTGCGAAAATCATAGCTCAGGCCATGATAGAGTTTTTCTACAGAATTGGGTTCCCAAAAGAACTCCTTATGGACCAGGGGGCTCCTTTCATGTCCCGGTTAATGCTCTAGTGTTTCAACAAATACGGACATCAGTCTATCATCCCCAAACAGAAGGTCTGGTCAAACGATATAAAAAAACCATCAAAAATCTTTTACGCAAAATCATTAATGACTCTGGGAAGAATTGGGAAAAAATAACTGCCTCTGGCTCTATACATCCTGAGAACTCACGTACAATCATCCACAGGACACAGCATCTTTGAACTCCTCTTTGGGAGGCAACCACGTACCTTGTTAGAAATGTTAGCAGAACAGTGGGAAGAAACGGAAGAGGAAATCAAAGATGCATTGACCTATACTAGTGAACTGAAAGAAAACTTACATAACATGTGGGAGGAGGTACATAAAACTCTGAAAGAAGCTCAAGAGAGACAGAAAACCTATTTCGATACTCAAAGCAAACCCCGTGATTTAGCAATAGGACAACGAGTATTGGTTCCATTACCGACCACAGATAACAAGCTACTGGTCCACTGGCAGTATACTGTATTAGAAAAAGCTACTCTAGTGACGTATAAATTAGAAATACCAATAGGGCTGGGTCGAGAGAAGATATATCATATCAATCTTTTGAAAGTATGACATGAACCAGAAGGGCAGAGCAGTAATCTATGAATTTCAACTACATACCACTATATCCCACTGATATGGGCAAGGACAATGACGTTCTTATGCCCCAGTTGGGTACCAATCTCACACCAAGTCAGTATTCTCAGTTACAAAATATAGTACGTTCTAACCCCAACATTTTTTCTAAGACTCCGGGGAGGACCCATTTAATAAGACATCACATTCATACCTTAGGCAACTGTGTGTCCCGATAAAGACCCTATCAGATACCGGAAGCCAGAAAACAGATGGTTGAAAGGGAAGTGATGGAGATGCTAAATGCAGGTGTTATTGAGCCCTCATCTAGTCCCTGGTGTTAACCCATAGTGTTGGTCCCGAAACCAGATGGTTCTATCCAGTTTTTTATTGATTTCAGACAAGTAAATGTGCTCTCCCTCCTCCAATTAATTTCCCATGCCTCGAATTGATGACCTTCTAGAACGGTTGGGGAAGGCAAAGTATATGACTATGTTAGACTTAAAGGGTTTTTGGCAGATCCAGCTTAAGGAGGGTGATAAAGAAAAAACAGCGTTTGCAACACCGTCAGACTTACATCAGTTCATAGTCTTTCCGTTTGGCCTACATCGAGCACCAGCCACCTTCCAAAGATTGATTGACATGGTGTTGCGACCTTTTCAAGAGTATGCGGCTGCATACTTAGACAACATCGTCATTTACAGTGAGACATGGGAAAACCATACTTCACATCTCTCAAACATTTTAAAAGCTCTCAGACAGGCAGGACTCACAGCAAATCCAGAAAAATGCAGACTAGGACAGGATACCATTAACTACCTAGGATATGTGATAGGGCATGAAATTCTGAAACCACAAATGGAAAAGGTATACGCTGTCACACAACTTCCTTTTCCATGACGCAAAAAGTACATCAGAGCTTTCTTAGGGATGGTAGGGTATTATAGACGGTTTAGCCTTCATTTTTCGGATATAGCAGCTCCTCTTACTGCCTTACTTGAAAAGAACAGACCTAATCAGATAACCCACCTAACCGAAGTCAAGAAAGAACATTTTCTACGCCCGAAACACCTAAAAACAACTGAACTGGTGTTACATTGCCCTGATTTCCACAAACCCTTCAAGGTTCAAACTGATGCTTCAATTCAAGGGATAGGAGCGGTTTTGTCTCAAAGAGACGAGGAGGGACTCTATCATCCTATTGTATATCTTAGCAGAAAACAATTACCCCACAAAAGACATTATCCCACCATAGAAAAGGAATGTCTTGCAATAAAATGGGCTATTGAATCCCTTAGATATTACTTGTCGGGCTGCCCCTTTACTTTGCTCACGGATCATGCTCCCTTGACCTGGGTGGCGCAACACAAAGACACAAACGCACGGGTCCTCCGATGGTTCTTATCCCTACAATCTTTTTCCTTCCAGGTACAACATTCCCCTGGCTCTCTTCTTTCAAATGCAGATTATCTCTCTAGATATCCGTCCGACCTGTGGCTCCAACAGCCATTGTGTAGGGGGAGTGGATGTAAACGTCTGAGGAACCCAGACCCGGAAAGGAAGTACCCCGGGGGCACGGTCGATGGTATCAACACTGACCTGGAAGTGATGGGAGCGGCTGCGAACAAAGTCCATAAGAAGGACGTGGAAGCTGAGTTTTTTTTTAAACCCAAGCGGGACGGAAGACAGGATGGGTGGTTTTCTCCAGGAGGAGAAGACGTGGCAGTAACGGAGAGCAGGACGGACAGACCAGAATGGAAAGTCAGGAAGAAGACGACATCAATGGAGAGGCGCCGAGCAACCCCGGAGTGAAGACCGAGGAGGACGTTGGGGAGGAGAGGAGGAGCGAACAGACCAGCCACGTTCTGGGAAGAACGTCGCCCAGTGAGGTACAGAGCAAAATCGAAACGGGAAACGGGGATTCGGGAAATTGTTTGTTTTAATAAAATATAAGGGGGAGAAGGGGAACTGGAGGGAATTCAACATGGGAGAACACCCACAACTAAGGTTTCTTTGTTACTTCCACTGATTCACGGGCACTGGACTTGTTTGCAGGAGAGAGACTCTGAGAGATATAGACACAATAAAGAAACGAACGGGAATCTAAGAAAAAGAAAGTGCCTAGGATAATTAACTGTAGAAGAATTACAAGAAAAAGAGAAAACAAAAACCAGACACACACACTATTACAAGAGAGACAGAAGTTTACAGAAGAGCTCTAAAAAAACTAAAAAACATAAAGGAAAGAAAGAAAGGAAGACTGAAAGAAAGGAATAGAAAAAAGTCAGGAGTAAAAAGGGAAAATATTGATAACCAACTAAAAGGTAGAACAGAAAGACAACCCCAAGTAAAGAGGATAGAAAGACAGGAGAAAGAAATACAAAGGGGTAGAGAAGACAGAGGGAGAAAGAGAGAGCAACATCAATAATACCTACCTCCTAAAACAATCCTTCTGTGTTCTTCTTCCTCATATGTGTCTCCTGTGTCTCCACCTGAAAAGGAAGACAGAAAAAAGTCAAGAAGCTGAAGAACGTACCAGCAAAAAGAGAAGGAGAGAGAGAGAGAGAAAGAGAGAGAGAGAAGAAGGCAAAAGAGACACTTGTATAAAAAAGGACTGTAACATAAATTTATTAAAAGAAATACAAATCATAAACTATTACAAAGCCTACAAGCCTCTATTATCTCTGACCCTGTCACACCCTCACACAGATACACCAACTCATGGAGCTTTCTTGTTTAGTGTTTCCCAGCAGCAGGACCAGTCACGTTTTCAAGCAGAGCTCATCTTTCTTCCAAGGAGGAACTCATAAATCCTGACATGAAGGTGCTTTTGTACACTTTCCTCCGTGGTTCCAGATAGTTCTGTGAACTGGAAAGTGTGCAACGCTTAATCACCTGGACAGCACCCCTTCAGAGACTGCTCTCCCACAAGGCCTCTATGAAAATGTCATGGGATTATCAACCGTTTTACAGATTAGAAATATCCTCAGTATTGACTATTTTGGGTCCATCAAAATTTAACCCACATGGCTTTTAGATTCAGTGTTTGGAGTTCACCCTTTCTTGCCTGCTTGGCTTCACACCTGATTCCAGCTTTCCTCTACATTCTGGAGAATCTTTGATCCTGCTCATACATCCTCAAAGCTTCACCTGTCTACTCCAATCCTGCAATGCTACTTGCAAAGATAACAAATAAACAGCAACTCAATTTGAACTGCACTTCCAGTCCACTGATATAATTGGTGTTAAGCCTATTGGAACAACTCTAAGCATAGTGGTAAATGTATTGAGGCAACATTTTTTGGTAACCAATTAATCAATGTTGACATATATTAGGCAACAATATTTGATAGCAAAAGAAACAACATTGAAAAATTCTAGGGTAATAGTACATGTAAACATTGACACAACATAACGACTTTGGCACTTGGGAGTATTGTGAAACTGCACTGTAGATTCAATGAACTCTGAGACATCATAAACTGCTGTGAGGGATCTTCATATGCCTAACTGTGTTGAAGGAATCTACCAAAAGAACCTTATGACATATCTATCACTGTGAGGAAACAGATCACAGCTAAGTAATCCATACTAAGTTGACCCAACCAACAAGGGAAGGGAGTTAGATTGTGTAACCATATTATATAAGCCTAATCCAACATGTTATATGTGAAATCCTGCTATTTTTCAAGATGCCATTTCCTGTTCCTTCTTTAGAGGATTGCAGCATAGCTGCAGCCCACAAGAGTTGAGTTTAGAAACCCTGATATATCAGACCCACTATCAAAACATCATTTTAATTTTTCTAGTTTCCACTTCTCTCTGTTTCATCCAACGTGTATTGTACATTGGTATGATGGAGTAGGGGAGGATAGGATTCCACATCACTCCCACAACCTCTTCGGCATCAGGTTCGTATTCTTGGTCTTGACAAAATCTCACATGATCTGCATATGCATAGTTTCTACATAATAGTTCTATAGCTGCACGTAGTCTTCTTTTATATATAGAGAACAAGTCTCCCCAGGGGTCCTGAAGTTACTAACAAGGTTAATATTAGTGACTTTTCCTATAATCTCTTATTTCCTGAGTGCTCCCGACACTACTTCATCGGCATTCCTGACTTAGGGTGCATCACATTGGAATAGAATGCAAAAGTAGTGATATTCCAGGCTGGAAGGTTTTTTGGGGTCTTCCTTGATTGTTTAAAATTTGCACTGAATTGGGTTTGGTTATGGACATGCTCAAGCACATTTTTAAATGTAAAGTAATGGGGAGCTAAATGGGAGAAATAACATGTCTAACGTTAGTACAGTACTTAAGAAGGCTGTTCATATACATATGCCCAGGGTACCCTGTATTTCTTACCCATCTTTTGAGTGAGTATCTCTCACAGATTATTACTGGCTCTAAATTCTTTAAATTGGAGTGGTACAAATACACTTCTTACGCACTACTTCAGCATGCAGGTAAGAGAGGTCAGAGTGCATCTCTAAACTTTAAGCCTTTTACTGCCTTCTCACATATCAGTACTACATGGAAAATCAAAGGTATCCCTTCATCAGTGGTAGAGAGCATGGGATTAGTCTAAAAACAGGGTTTTGACTGGTTCACAGAAAAAAACATTTTGACCAAGAGATGGCACAAACGTGTTAGACTGAGAGCAGGGTCACATGTGTACCCATTCCACATCATCATTGATGCCCTGTTGGTGTATATGCATCCTAAAGACCCCATTTAGTACTTCTGTGTACAGAGGATGTGTAGCTGAATAGTCATTGTTAATAGAAATCCTCACTATCTCTGTTCATTCAATTTCCTCAATTGAAACGTTTCTCCCTCTATAATAGGAAAACAGTTTTTGTGAGGTAGGACACACCTAATCATTTTCTTGTGCTCCTGTATTTGCATCTTTACCTTTCAGTTTATGATGCCAATGTAATTTAACTTGCATGAAATGCAGAACAGACATACTTGTGTGTCCAAATGTACTGTGCCCCAGATTTACAAGTCTTCCACACAAAGCAATGCAGCAAGAGAAGTCTCAGTGTTGTGTGAAAGGGAGAAAGTCTAATTGTGCCTTATTTAAAAAGATATGGCACGCTTCTGCTCTCTCCTTGGGCTGGCACACTTGTAGCTGCCTAGTACCAATGCAGGCACCCTTGCACCATGCTGCAAGGGTGCCTGCATTGTAGTCAGGATAGTATTGTGCAGAAAGGAGTACCTTTCTGCATCAAAATAATCCATTGAGGCTTACTCCTCTATATTTGTGTGTAGTTCGGAGAAAAAAAATATTTCTCCTTGTTCCCTGAGCCTCGGGTAGGCACACCATTTTGGTGCAAACCAATGTTAATTGACCTAAGTAAATCTAGATTTGCATCAAAATACACGGGTTGATGCACAGAAATGCTCATGCTCCATCCATGTAACACCTCCTTGATGCAAGGCAATGAACAAGTGCTGTTTGTAAATGCCTATCTTGATTTATGTGTAATTCTACTGCAGTTTTTGTGAGTGGTCTAGAAGGGTTTATAACTTACTTCAAGGCTGTATTGGAGTGCATTTGAGCTTATTTTGCTTCTAATACTTCTTGAGTATGTCTCAGAACTACTCGGGATTTGGTCCTGGTTTGCAATTTTGTGGGTGAGTCAATATGTTTGCCTGGCCTATCCTGGACCTCTTCCTAATTTTCCCTTGTCCCTTAAATTTTGAAAGACATATTGTGAAATGCCATTGACTGCATCATGCTTTTTTAGCCATTAAGTATTATTATATATGTTCAGAAATAAAATTTTGAATGGAACCCAGTCCGCCCACTTTCTCCAATCTACTCCTCACTCTGCATAGGTAAAAACGCTTCCACTAGTAAATGCGGAAAGAATTGGCATTGATCTGCCATACACAAATCCGATGCCTGTTGACTGACCCTCCTCGGTGGTCATGTGAAATGTTCTGGTTTCCATCATTTTCCTAATCAATTTTTAGGTGCAGTTTCCACTTTAAAGGGTGGCTTGCTGAGGGACACATTACTTGCTCAGGGACACTATTTCTTCTATCATTTAACCTTTGCTTCATAGGGTGTTTTGCACCTTCATTTACGTTTCTGCTCACCCATTGTGAATCTAAGTAATATAAGTGATGTTATCTATTGAATCCCCACATTTACAAATGTCTTTTTACAAATGCTATGTCCAGAGATCTAAATTACATATGGATGTTGGTTGATGGAGTCTGACCAACTTGCTGCCTTTTAAATATCTGTAATGATGTACACATTTGCAAAATGTAATTCAAAGTGTCCACCTAATACAGATATATGCAGGCCAATAGCTTGAAACATTATCAGAACATTAGAAAGTTGGGAGCTCTATTTAAAACAATGGAGGGACACAGGGCTAATAATACATGGACTATGCCTTCTGCTCCAGCATTTCAATGTTTGTCTTTCTGTTTCTCCCTTTTTGTTTTGGAAAATTCTACCTTCATTGTTTCTAATAGTAAAATAGCTCTTCTGCCTTGGGCTACACCATTTCTTAAAGGCCCTTTCCTTCGTTTATGCCAGAGCTGCTCTGGTTCAGGCCCATTAACAACCTGCTTAGGAATGCTCTTGTCTGCAGGCTATAAGGATGTAATGACATAAGAATTGGAGTCACTGGACTGAAAAGGTGGCACTGTGCTCGTTGACGTGCACTGGATGTTGAGCAGTGATAGAAATATAGCATTTCAGATCTCTTAGGAAGGAGAGCAGACCAGACGTTGCAGCAGAACAGAGGGATCTTCCATCATGTTAAGGTTTGTTCTAACACATGTGAAGACTAGATGTGAAAGATGATATGAATACTAAATATCAAACACAAAATATCGATCAAAAATTATTGACAGATAAGTTAACCCAGATTTTGTATACTTAACTCCATATAAATGTACCTACATATTGCATATATCTGCAAGGTATGTAGATGTGGAATTAGAAATACAAAATCTAAACTTCCCAATATGAATTTACCATTCAGTATTTTGTCCCTTGATATTCTGTCCACAGTATTCTTGTATTCCCATATTTTTAATGTTGATATTTAGCAGCACAATCTTGAAAGATTTCACTCAGCTTCTTGTTTCTCATCATAGGTGTTAAGAAGTCCTCTTATCTATTTTCACAACAAACAAGAATCACATAGGCCCTCATTACAACCTTGGCGGTCTTTACATAAGACCGCTGAGGCTGCGGGCGCCAGAATACCGCCATTACTGGCGTTATGTCTGGCTCCCTATTACAACTTTTCCGCTGGGCCAGCGGACGGTAACAGCATTACTGTCCGCTGGCCCAGCGGAAAAGTCACATCAACATTGCTAATAGAGCCGGCGACAATGCTGATGTGCAGTGGGTGCAGTAGCCCGAAATTCGGGTAGTGAAATGCATGATGGGGCTATGCCTGGGGGCCCCTGCACTGCCCATGCTAAGTGCATGGGCAGTTCAAGGGCCCCCGGAGGCACGCCGAGTCCCCTTACTGCCAGCCTTTCCATGGCAGTGTCTACCGCCATGGACAGGCTGGCGGCAAGGGGAGTCGAAATCCCCAGGGCAGCACTACTTGCATCGCTGCTCTGGCGGATTACGACCGCTGGGACCGCCATGGTGATATACCGCCGGTCCCGGCGGTGTTACTGCGGCGGAACTGCCACGGTCAAAATAAGGTGAGCCTGTTGGCGGTACTATCGTCACTATAGCCCTGGCGGTCACCGAACGCCAGGGTTATGATGAGGGCCATAATTCCTTTAGACAACAGAAAACTGGTCCTAAAGCCAAAAGTGTAGATCATTTTTATTTACAAATTATATGCCTGTGCATGTTCCAGAGCCAAATAAATAATTTGTGAACAAACAACTGTGTGCAGTTAAGTCAATACTGTGAATGATGTTTTTTACCCAAAGTTACAGTCACGTTGTTTTTGTAGTTCCTTCAATTATTGTACACATCGGTCCCAAGATTGAATGGGTTTTATGTAAGGGCATTTCACTATCATTGATCTCGTGAGAGTGTTTTTACGACTTTACATAACTAGCATCTATTAATCTGAGTAAATAATTATGCAGTATCTCATTTGTATTTGCTATCTACACTATACCTTAGAAGATACAATGTTTTACCATTTTTTATTTCAAACTGCTGGGTGTGTGATAATACTTATAGTGGCTGTTTATTCTCATTCATGCATGCGTAGCGTGCTTAAGGGCCCATATTGACACTCACATACTCAATACTTTAAGCCTCGATTTCACTTTAGCTGAAATGCAGGTACCTGTTGACGGATGTGCAGAACTTGATGGACATAACATTGTGCCTATCTATGGGGTCATAGGGATGTTATATTACCTCTAGTTTTGGATCAGATTTGTGTCAGGAAGACACCATCTTTTAGTTACGCAAGATCAGCAGTCAAAATAAAAAATAAACAAAGTCTGAAATGTGCAGCAAAATCAGTGATAAATCAGACAGCAACCTTATTAGAGCCAAAAGTAAGTGAGCATGGTATAAATAACATCCCCACAAATTCTAATTCATATTTTTATTTTTCCATGAATATCGATTGCCACCTTCTGACCTAATGTCAATCAGAGATGTCAGAACAAACTAGTTACTTAAACAACAGAACATTTGTGAATGGAATACAGTATGCTAGCAGGAAGAGCCTTAAGAGATTGAAACAAGGTTTTGTCAATATGTCATAAAAAATAAACCGTGTACATCTTGCTGTGCCTATTCTCAAGCATAATAAACAGAGAATGAGCATCATGATACGGCATCCATCATAATTGAAATGGTGTTAAAGCCTAATATGAGGCCTAGTTAGTATAAGCCAGAGTTTCAATTGGACAGGCTCAGTGTCAGTATATACACGTGGGGCAGCAAATTTTAACCACATTTTGATTTAAACAAAGCAGCTAATATCAATGCACATTTTTATGTAAATGTATTAAAACACCCTCAGTTATTATGTATTGCATGACCTTATGAGCATGTGCAGTTTTTTGTGAATTGTGTGCGGCAACTTCAGTTGGCAGGCCTGAATATGCAGGCATAGTGGTATCAGGAACATGATATTCAGTCTTTTCCTATTATTCCCACATGTTTCTAGGACTCCAAAGGCATAACCCAATGATACATAATGTTGGTCTCTCGAAACCATGTTTTCATTATTGTCTGAGTTTATATGGCAAAAACTGTCCGTTCATTTGGGCAAATGGAATGATGCATCATTACTTCGTAGGTCTCTGGTCCACTGAAAATCAGATTATCAATGTATACAAGTCCGCCATTGTCTCTCATGGCAGGATTGTAAATAGCTACAGATTTTTTTGTACTATGTGGTAAAGTTGTTTATGTTTACAACTAGGGGCTCATGGCATTATCACATTATGCAGTAAGCCTTTAAGCCCACCTAGCCAAAGCATGTCCACTGCTCTTGTATCAATGTTAATCCTTTTTCCATGATAACATATTGCTTGCAGGGTTAAAGCTCTCTGATTTGGAGCTTGCAACTAAAAAATGCTTTTTCAAAGGTAAAAATGCAATTTTTCCCAAACCTTAATTAATGCCTAAAGTGGGATTGTGGCCCCCTACCAAACTGTTTTTTTGGAGAGAGCGTGATGTACTTCTTCCTACAGGTATCAATGTTTTGCAACAACAATTCAGTCGCAAAAAATTGAAAATTCACCAGCTCTCAAGTTGGAGTTGTAACCCGTACACCAAAGAGAAGTGGTGTCCCTGGACACCTTGCACCTTTATGAATTTTTTTTTTTAAATGCAATGTCTTTTCTTTAATGAAAACAGCTGCATTTAACAACAAATGTATACTTTCTCGAAAAGTGATCACTGATATGCTGGTCTGCTGACCATAGCAATGACAATGAATGTAATGACAACTAATCCGAGGGAGTTGCAAGTTGTAATGTATTTCACTACTATTCATGAGTTAGGTCAGATTATGACTGCTTCCGAATCAGACTTTTACAAACGCACCTGCTAGTTTATATCTCAGTTCATAAAATGTAATTTTGTGGTGATTTGCCCACTGCTTGGTACTGGGGAGTGCAAGGCCACAGTCTCTCAAGTGGGTGGTTTGCCCACTGCTTGGTCCTGGGTAGTGCAAGGCCACAGTCTCTCAAGTGGGTGGCTTCTTCCACTGGTTCTGGAGGGGGCATTGTGCCCAGTGAGCTTCATCCTGTGGAGGATGGGGTGAGCGGATGGCTTCTTCCACTGGTTCTGGAGGGGGCATTGTGCCCAGTGAGCTTCATCCTGGGGAGGATGGGGTGAGTGGATGGCTTCTTCCACTGGTTCTGGAGGGGGCATTGTGCCCAGTGAGCTTCATCCTGTGGAGGTTAGGGTGAGTGAATGGCTTCTTCCACTGGTTCTGGGGGGGCTTTGTGCCCACTAAGCTTCATCCTGGAGAGGATGGGGTGAGTGGATGGCTTCTTCCACTGCTTCTGAAGGGGGCATTGTGCCCAGTGAGCTTCATCCTGGGGAGGATGGGGTGAGTGGATATTAGTGACTTTTCCTATAATCTCTTATTTCCTGAGTGCTCCCGACACTACTTCATCGGCATTCCTGACTTAGGGTGCATCACATTGGAATAGAATGCAAAGGTAGTGATATTCCAGGCTGGAAGGTTTTTTTGGGTCTTCCTTGATTGTTTAAAATTTGCACTTCCTTGGGTTTGGTTATGGACATGCTCAAGCACATTTTTAAATGTAAAGTAATGGGGAGCTAAATGGGAGAAATAACATGTCTAACGTTAGTACAGTACTTAAGAAGGCTGTTCATATACATATGCCCAGGGTACCCTGTATTTCTTACCCATCTTTTGAGTGACTATCTCTCACAGATTATTACTGGCTCTAAGTTCTTTAAATTGGAGTGGTACAAATACACTTCTTACGCAGTACTTCAGCATGCAGGTCAGAGAGGTCAGAGTGCATCTCTAAACTTCAAGCCTTTTACTGCCTTCTCACATATCAGTACTACATGGAAAATCAAAGTTATCCCTTCATCAGTGGTAGAGAGCAGGGGATTAGTCTAAAAACAGGGTTTTGACTGGTTCACAGAAAAACATTTTTTGACCAAGAGATGGCACAAACGTGTTAGACTGAGAGCAAGGTCACATGTGTACCCATTCCACATCATCATTGATGCCCTGTTGGTGTATATGCATCCTAAAGACCCCATTTAGTACTTCTGTGTACAGAGGATGTGTAGCTGAATAGTCATTGTTAATAGAAATCCTCACTATCTCTGTTCATTCAATTTCCTCAATTGAAACGTTTCTCCCTCTATAATACGAAAACAGTTTTTGTGAGGTAGGACACACCTAATCATTTTCTTGTGCTCCTGTATTTGCATCTTTCCCTTTCAGTTTATGATGCCAAAGTAATTTAACTTGCATGAAATGCAGAACAGACATACTTGTGTGTCCAAATGCACTGTGCCCCAGATTTACAAGTCTTCCACACAAAGCAATGCAGCAAGAGAAGTCTCAGTGTTGTGTGAAAGGGAGAAAGCCTAATTGTGCCTTATTTAAAAAGATATGGCACGCTTCTGCTCTCTCCTTGGGCTGGCACAATTGTAGCTGCCTAGCACCAATGCAGGCACCCTTGCACCATGCTGCAAGGGTGCCTGCATTGTAGTCAGATAGTATTGTGCAGAAAGGAGTACCTTTCTACATCAAAATAATCCATTGAGGCTTACTCCTCTATATTTGTGTGTAGTTCGGAGAAAAAAATATTTCTCCTTGTTCCCTGAGCCTCGGGTAGGCACACCATTTTGGTGTAAACCAATGTTAATTGACCTAAGTAAATCTAGATTTGCATCAAAATACACGGGTTGATGCACAGAAATGCTCATGCTCCATCCATGTAACACCTCCTTGATGCAAGGTAATGAACAAGTGCTGTTTGTAAATGCCTCTCTTGATTTATGTGTAATTCTACTGCAGTTTTTGTGAGTGGTCTAGAAGGGTTTATAACTTACTTCAAGGCTGTATTGGAGTGCATTTGAGCTTATTTTGCTTCTAATACTTCTTGAGTATGTCTCAGAACTTCTCAGGATTTGGTCCTGGGTTGCAATTTTGTGGGTGAGTCAATATGTTTGCCTGGCCTATCCTGGACCTCTTCCTAATTTTCCCTTGTCCCTTAAATTTTGAAAGAGATATTGTGAAATGCCATTGACTGCATCATGCTTTTTTAGCCATTAAGTATTATTATATATGTTCAGAAATAAAATTTTGAATGGAACCCAGTCTGCATAGATAAAAACGCTTCCACTAGTAAATGCGGAAAGAATTGGCATTGATCTGCCATACACAAATCCGATGCCTGTTGACTAACCCTCCTCGGTGGTCATGTGAAATGTTCTGGTTTCCTTCATTTTCCTAATCAATTTTTAGGTGCAGTTTCCACTTTCAAGGGTGGCTTGCTGAGGGACACATTACTTGCTCAGGGACACTATTTCTTCTATCATTTAACCTTTGCTTCATAGGGTGTTTTGCACCTTCATTTACGTTTCTGCTCACCCATTGTGAATCTAAGTAATATAAGAGATGTTATCTATTGAATCCCCACATTTACAAATGTCTTTTTACAAATGCTATGTCCAGAGATCTAAATTACATATGGATGTTGGTTGATGGAGTCTGACCAACTTGCTGCCTTTTAAATATCTGTAATGATGTACACATTTGCAAAATGTAATTCAAAGTGTCCACCTAATACAGATATATGCAGGCCAATAGCTTGAAACATTATCAGAACATTAGAATGTTGGGAGCTCTATTTAAAACAATGGAGGGACACAGGGCTAATAATACATGGACTATGCCTTCTGCTCCAGCATTTCAATGTTTGTCTTTCTGTTTCTCCCTTTTTGTTTTGGAAAATTCTACCATCATTGTTTCTAATAGTAAAATAGCTCTTCTGCCTTGGGCTACACCATTTCTTAAAGGCCCTTTCCTTCGTTTATGCCAGAGCTGCTCTGGTTCAGGCCCATTAACAACCTGCTTAGGAATGCTCTTGTCTGCAGGCTATAAGGATGTAATGACATAAGAATTGGAGTCACTGGACTGAAAAGGTGGCACTGTGCTCGTTGACGTGCACTGGATGTTGAGCAGTGATAGAAATATAGCATTTCAGATCTCTTAGGAAGGAGAGCAGACCAGACGTTGCAGCAGAACAGAGGGATCTTCCATCATGTTAAGGTTTGTTCTAACACATGTGAAGACTAGATGTGAAAGATGATATGAATACTAAATATCAAACACAAAATATCGATCAAAAATTATTGACAGATAAGTTAACCCAGATTTTGTATACTTAACTCCATATAAATGTACCTACATATTGCATATATCTGCAAGGTATGTAGATGTGGAATTAGAAATACAAAATCTATACTTCCCAATATGAATTTACCATTCAGTATTTTGTCCCTTGATATTCTGTCCACAGTATTCTTGTATTCCCATATTTTTAATGTTGATATTTAGCAGCACAATCTTGAAAGATTGCACTCAGCTTCTTGTTTCTCATCATAGGTGTTAAGAAGTCATCTTATCTATTTTCACAACAAACAAGAATCACAAGGCCCTCATTACAACCTTGGTGGTCTTTACATAAGACCGCCGAGGCTGCGGGCGCCAGAATACCACCATTGCTGGCGTTATGTCTGGCTCCCTATTACGACTTTTCCGCTGTGCCAGCAGACGGTAACAGCTTTACTGTTCCGATGGCCCAGCGGAAAAGTCACATCAACATTGCTAATAGAGCCGGAGACAATGCTGATGTGCAGTGGGTGCAGTAGCCCGAAATTCGGGTAGTGAAATGCATGATGGGGCTATGCCTGGGGGGCCCTGCACTGCCCATGCTAAGTGCATGGGCAGTGCAAGGGCCCCCGGGGGCACGCCGAGTCCCCTTACTGCCAGCCTTTCCATGGCAGTGTCTACCGCCATGGACATGCTGGCGGTAAGGGGAGTCGAAATCCCCAGGGCAGCACTGCTTGCATCGCTGCTCTGGCGGATTATGACCACCATGGTGATATACCGCCGGTCCCGGCGGTGTTACCGCGGCAGAACCGCCATGGTCGCCACTATAGCCCTGGCGGTCACCGAACGCCAGGGTTATGATGAGGGCCATAATTCCTTTAGACAACAGAAAGCTGGTCCTAAAGCCAAAAGTGTAGATAATTTTTATTTACAAATTATATGCCTGTGCATGTTCCAGAGCCAAATATATAATTTGTGGGAGACCCGCCAGGAACAGGATGGCGGTAGGGGGTGTCAGAATCCCCATGGCTGCGGAGCGCGCTCCGCAGCCATGGAGGATTCACAAGGGCAGTGGTAAACCGGCGGGAGACCACCGGTTTACCCTTTCTGGCCGCGGCTGAACCGCCACGGTCAGAATGCCCTCGGGAGCACCGCCAGCCTGTTGGCGGTGCTCCCGTGGTCGGTGACCCTGACGGTCACTGGCCGCCAGGGTCAGAATGACCCCCACAATGTTTTACCATTTATTATTTCAAACTGCTGGGTGTGTGATAATACTTATAGTGGCTGTTTATTCTCATTCATGCATGCGTAGCGTGCTTAAGTGCCCATATTGACACTCACATACTCAATACTTTAAGCCTCGATTTCACTTTAGCTGAAATGCAGGTACCTGTTGATGGATGTGCAGAACTTGATGGACATAACATTGTGCCTATCTATGGGGTCATAGGGATGTTATATTACCTCTAGTTTTGGATCAGATTTGTGTCAGGAAGACACCATCTTTTAGTTACGCAAGATCAGCAGTCAAAATAAAATATAAACAAAGTCTGAAATGTGCAGCAAAATCAGTGATAAATCAGACAGCAACCTTATTAGAGCCAAAAGTAAGTGAGCATGGTATAAATAACATCCCCACAAATTCTAATTCATATTTTTATTTTTCCATGAATATCGATTGCCACCTTCTGACCTAATGTCAATCAGAGATGTCAGAACAAACTAGTTACATAAACAACAGAACATTTGTGAATGGAATACAGTATGCTAGCAGGAAGAGCCTTAAGAGATTGAAACAAGGTTTTGTCAATATGTCATAAAAAATAAACCGTGTACATCTTGCTGTGCCTATTCTCAAGCATAATAAACAGAGAATGAGCATCATGATACGGCATCCATCTTAATTGAAATGGTGTTAAAGCCTAATATGAGGCCTAGTTAGTATAAGCCAGAGTTTCAATTGGACAGGCTCAGTGTCAGTATATACACGTGGGGCAGCTAATTTTAACCACATTTTGATTTAAACAAAGCAGCTAATATCAATGCACATTTTTATGTAAATGTATTAAAACACCCTCAGTTATTATCTATTGCATTGCATGCCCTTATGAGCATGTGCAGTTTTTTGTGAATTGTGTGCAGCAACTTCAGTTGGCAGGCCTGAATATGCAGGCATAGTGGTATCAGGAATATGATATTCAGTCTTTTCCTATTATTCCCACATGTTTCTTGGACTCCAAAGGCATAACCCAATGATACATAATGTTGGTCTCTCGAAACCATGTTTTCATTATTGTCTGAGTTTATATGGCAAAAACTGTCCGTTCATTCAATCAATCAATCAATCAATCAAAAATGTATAAAGCGCGCTATGTACCCGTTTGGGTTTCGAGGCGCTGGGGGGGGGGTGCTGCTATCGTTCGAAGAGCCATGTCTTGAGGAGTCTCCTGAAGGTGAGGAGGTCCTGGGTCTGGCGTAGTGAGGTCGGGAGTGCGTTCCAGGTCTTGGCGGCGGGGTAGGAGAAGGATCTGCCGCCAGAGGTCTTGCGCTGGATTCGGGGGACGATGGCGAGGGCAAGGTTGGCAGAGCGTGGTTGACGTGAGGGAACGTAGAAGTTGAGTCTGGTGTTCAGGTAGGTGGGTCCGGTGTCGTGTAGAGCCTTGTGTGCGTGGGTGAGGATTTTAATGGTGATCCTCTTGTCCACGGGGAGCCAGTGGAGGTCCCTCAGGTAAGGGGACATGTGACATCGGCGGGGTATGTCGAGGATCAGGCGGGCGGATGCGTTCTGGATGCGTTGGAGTCGTTTGATGTCTTTTGTTGGGATGCCTGTGTAGAGTGCGTTGCCGTAGTCGAGTCTGCTACTGACGAGGGCTTGGGTTACCGTCTTTCTGGTTCCTGTTGGAATCCACTTGAAGATTCTGCGGAGCATACGGAGGGTGTTAAAACAGGAGGATGAGACTGCGTTGACCTGTTTGGACATGGTGAGGGCGGAGTCGAGGATGAAGCCGAGATTTTGTGCGTGGTTGGCTGGGGTGGGTGGAGGGCCTAGGGCGGTGGGCCACCACGAGTCGTTCCAGGCCGATGGGGTGTGCCCGAGGATGAGGACTTCCGTCTTGTCGGAGTTAAGTTTTAGGCGGCTGTTGCTCATCCATTCGGCGATGGATTTCAGTCCCTCGTGAAGGTTGGCTTTGGCGGTGAGAGGATCTTTGGTCAGGGAGAGGACGAGCTGGGTGTCGTCCGCGTAGGAGATGATGCTGAGGTTGTGCTGGCGGGCTAGTTGTGCGTGGGGGGCCATGTAGACGTTGAATAGCGTTGGGCTTAGTGAGGAGCCTTGGGGGATGCCGCAGATGAGGTTGGTGGCTTTGGAGTGGAAAGGTGAGAGTCGGACCCTCTGGGTTCTGCCGGAGAGAAAGGAGGATATCCAGTTGAGGGCTTTGTCTTGGATGCCGGCTTCTTGTAGACGGGTTAGTAGGGTGCGGTGGCAGACTGTATCGAAGGCGGCTGATAGGTCTAAGAGGAACAGGGATGAGGTTTCGCCGTTGTCCATTTGTAGTCTGATGTCATCTGTGGCGGCGAGGAGTGCAGTCTCTGTGCTGTGGTTTCGTCTGAACCCGGATTGGGAGGGGTCTAGGATGGAGTTGTCTTCTAGGTAGTGGGCGAGCTGTGTGTTGACGATCTTCTCGATGACTTTCGCTGGAAAAGGGAGGAGGGAGATTGGTCGGAAGTTTTTGAGATCGTTGAGGTCAGCCTTAGGTTTCTTGAGGAGAGGTTGGATTTCTGCGTGCTTCCAGCTGTCCGGGAAGGTAGCGGTGTTGAAGGAAAGGTTGATGATCTTGAGGAGTATGGGGGCGATGGCGACGTCGGCTTTGTTGAAAACGTGATGTGGGCAGGGGTCAGAGGGAGATCCTGAGTGGATGGAGTTCATGGTTTTTAGGGTTTCGGCGTCGTCTACTTGGGTCCAGGTGGTGATGTGGTCGGCGTGGGAGGAGTTGTTGGGGGTGGGGTCTGGCAGAGGTGAGGTGTTGAAGCTGTCGCGGATGGCTGCGATTTTCTGGTAGAAGAAGGTGGAGAGATCGTCGCAGAGTTTCTGGGATGGAGGGATGTCGTTGACGTTGGCGTTGGGGTTGGAGAGTTCCTTCACGATGCTGAAGAGTTCCTTGCAGTCGTGAGCGTTGTTGTTAAGGCGTTCTGTGAAGTGGGAGCGCTTGGCGAGTCGGATCAGTTGGTGGTGTTTACGGTTGGCTTCCTTGAGGGTAGCAAGGTTCTCGGGTGTGCGTTCGAGGATCCATTTTTTCTTGAGTTTCTGGCAGGTGCGTTTGGAGGTGGTTAGTTCGTCTGTGAACCAGACTGGTTTTTTCTTTTCTTGGTTGGCGGTGGGTCTCTTGAGTGGGGCTAGGATGTTGCCGCAGTTGAGGATCCATTGTTGGAGGTTGATGGCGGCGGAGTCTGGGTCGGTGGGGTCGGGTGGTGGGTTTTTGGCGAGGGTGTTGGTGAGTTGGTCTTCGGTGACTTTTCCCCAGCGGCGGTGAGGCAGAAGAGGGGTGCGGTGGTGTTCAGTATTTTTCTTGAAGGAGAAATGGACGTAGTGATGGTCGGTCCAGTGGAGTTCGGAGGTGTGGCTGAAAGAGATGTGGTTGCTTGAAGTGAAGAGTGGGTCAAGGGTGTGGCCGACGATGTGGGTGGGAGTGTTGACCAGTTGACGGAGTCCGAGGTTGGAGAGGTTGGTGGTCAGTGATGCGGTGTTGACGTCATTGTTGTTCTCCAGGTGGAAGTTTAGGTCTCCCAGGAGGATGTAGTCTGAAGAGGCTAGGGCGTGGGTGCTTGCGAGGTCGGAGACGGTGTCGCTGAAGAGGGCTCTTGGTCCTGGAGGAAGGTATATGAGGGTTCCTCTGAGGGTAGTGTTGGGGTCCGTGTGAATCTGGAAGTGGAGGTGTTCGGCTGTTTTGAGGGTGTCGTCCGTGTGGGTATGGATCTTGAGGGTAGCTTTGTGGGCGATGGCTATTCCTCCGCCGATTCCGTTGGTGCGATCTGGTGATCTTTTAGCCGTCAGGGATGGCGATGGCGATGTCAGGGGCCGAGGAGTCGTTCCACCAGGTTTCGGTCAGGAAGGCTACGTCTGGGGCGGTGCTGTCGAGCAGGTCCCAGAGTTCGATGGCGTGCTTTCGTGCGGAGCATGTGTTGAGGAGGATGCAGTGCAGGTGGTTTGTGTTGGTTGTTGCTGGCTTCGTTGTTCTGTTGCAGGTGAAGTTGCAGGTGCGGCAGGAAAAAGGTCCTTTGGTGTGCTTCGGGCTGGCCTGGAAGCACTCTGTGGAGGGGCCAGGGTTGAAGGCGAGGAGTTCGCTGGCCGAGTAACGAAGGCATGGGGTGCAGTGGGCGCGAGGACCAGGGGGGGTGGCGCTGGGTGCGGTCCAGGCACGGACAGGCGCAGACGGGCTTGCCTCTGGTGCGCCTCCGGCGCGCCTGCGGCGCGGACGTGCAGCGTCAGCCATTAAGAAGGGAGGGGGGAGAGAGGAGCAGCTGGGAGGTGGGAGGCGGGAGGGAGCGACGAATGGGGGCGCGAAGGGGGCGGGGCCGCAGGGAGGCAGCGGCAGGGAGTGAACCGCAAGGGGGAGCACCCAAGGGGCAAAAATAAGAAAAACAAGGCACAGAAAAGTCGGGCACAATTTGAAAACAGTCACAAAAATACACTAATGGCACAAAATACAATCGGGGCACAGCAATCAGAGGGGCACAACGGGGGCAGACGCGCAGGAGGCAAGGCGCTTGAAAAACAATAGAAAACACTTACAGGACGGCGAAAAGTGGCACAATCAGAAGGGGCACGACGGGGGCAGAAGCGCAAGGAGGCAAGGCGCTGAAAATATAGAAAAACGCTTACAGGACGGCGGAAAGCGGCACACGGGTCGAGTGAAGCTTGCTAGAGCCCACTAGACACCAGGGATGAGGCACAGGAGGATGCCTGTGGGTGGAGGAGGGCCTCGAACACGCTAGTAGCAGCGTGGGCGGGGGTCAGAGGCAGGAGACAGCAGGTTGGTGCTGCGGACGTGGGGGGCGAGCTATGGACCTAAGGCAGGTCAGAGGTCGCTCACTCGTGATGCGCAGCGCCGGCCATTAAGAAGGGAGGGGGGAGGGAGGAGCAGCTGGGAAGCGGGAGGCGGGAGGGAGCGGCGAATGGGGGCGCGAGGGGGCGGGGCCGCAGGGAGCCAGCGGCAGAGAGAGAACTGCAAGGGGGAGCGCCCAAGGGGCGAAAAC
This sequence comes from Pleurodeles waltl, assembly GCF_031143425.1. Taxonomy (NCBI): domain Eukaryota; kingdom Metazoa; phylum Chordata; class Amphibia; order Caudata; family Salamandridae; genus Pleurodeles; species Pleurodeles waltl. The sequence goes on along the minus strand of NC_090444.1, from coordinate 342,701,797 downwards.
AAGAAAAACAAGGCACAGAAAAGTCAGGCACAATTTGAAAACAGTCACAAAAATACACTAATGCCACAAAATACAATCGGGGCACAGCAATCAGAGGGGCACAATGGGGGCAGACGCGCAGGAGGCAAGGCGCTTGAAAAACAATAGAAAAAACGTACAGGATGGCGAAAAGTGCACAATCAGAAGGGGCACGACGGGGCAGACGCGCAGGAGGCAAGGCGCTTGAAAACAATAGAAAACACTTACAGGACAGCGAAAAGTGGTACAATCAGAAGGGGCACGACGGGGGCAGAAGCGCAAGGAGGCAAGGCGCTGAAAATATAGAAAAACACTTACAGGACGGCGGAAAGCGGCACACGGGTCGAGTGAAGCTTGCTAGAGCCCACTAGACACCAGGGATGAGGCGCAGGAGGATGCCTGCGGGTGGAGGAGGGCCTCGAACACGCTAGCAGCAGCGTGGGTGGGGGTCAGAGGCAGGAGACAGCAGGTTGGTGCTGCGGACGAGGGGGGCGAGCTCTGGACCTAAGGCAGGTCAGAGGTCGCTCACTCGCGACACGCAGCGCCAGCCATTAAGAAGGGAGGGGGGAGGGAGGAGCAGCTGGGAGGCGGGAGGCAGGAGGAAGCGGCGAATGGGGGCGTGAGGGGGGCGGGGCCGCAGGGAGGCAGCGGCAGGGAGAGAACTGCAAGGGGGAGCGCCCAAGGGGCGAAAACAAGAAAAACAAGGCACAGAAAAGTCGGGCACAATTTGAAAACAGTAACAAAAATACACTAATGGCACAAAATACAATCGGGGCACAGCAATCAGTGGGGCACAACGGGGGCAGACGCGCAGGAGGCAAGGCGCTTGAAAAACAATAGAAAACACTTACAGGACGGCGAAAAGTGGCACAATCAGAAGGGGCACGACGGGGGCAGACGCGCAGGAGGCAAGGTGCTTGAAAACAATAGAAAACACTTACAGGACGGCGAAAAGTGGCACAATCAGAAGGGGCACGACGGGGGCAGAAGCGCAAGGAGGCAAGGCGCTGAAAATATAGAAAAACACTTACAGGACGGCGGAAAGCGGCACACGGGTCGAGTGAAGCTTGCTAGAGCCCACTAGACACCAGGGAGGACGCGCAGGAGGATGCCTGCGGGTGGAGGAGGGCCTCGAACACGCTAGCAGCAGCGTGGGCGGGGGTCAGAGGCAGGAGACAGCAGCCTTTCATTTGGGCAAATGGAATGATGCATCATTACTTCGTAGGTCTCTGGTCCACTGAAAATCAGATTATCAATGTATACAAGTCCGCCATTGTCTCTCATGGCAGGATTGTAAATAGCTACAGATTTTTTTGTACTATGTGGTAAAGTTGTTTATGTTTACAACTAGGGGCGCATGGCATTATCACATTATGCAGTAAGCCTTTAAGCCCACCTAGCCAAAGCATGTCCACTGCTCTTGTATCAATGTTAATCCTTTTTCCATGATAACATATTGCTTGCAGGGTTAAAGCTCTCTGATTTGGAGCTTGCAACTAAAAAATGCTTTTTCAAAGGTAAAAATGCAATTTTTCCCAAACCTTAATTAATGCCTAAAGTGGGATTGTGACCCCCCTACCAAACTGTTTTTTGGAGAGAGCGTGTTGTACTTATTCCTACAGTTATCAATGTTTTGCAACAGCAATTCAGTCGCAAAACATTGAAAATTCACCAGCTCTAAAGTTGGAGTTGTAACCCGTACACCAAAGAGAAGTGGTGTCCGTGGACACCTTGCCCCTTTATGAATTTTTTGTTTTTAAATGCACTGTCTTTTCTTTAACAGCTGCATTTAACAACAAATGTATACTTTCTCGAAAAGTGATCACTGATATGCTGGTCTGCTGACCCTAGCAATGACAATGAATGTAATGACAACTAATCCGAGGGAGTTGCAAGTTGTAATGTATTTCACTACTATTCATGAGTTAGGTCAGATTATGACTGCTTCCGAATCAGACTTTTCCAAACGCACCTGCTAGTTTATATCTCAGTTCATAAAATGTAATTTTGTGGTGATTTGCCCACTGCTTGGTCCTGGGTAGTGCAAGGCCACAGTCTCTCAAGTGGGTGGCTTCTTCCACTGGTTCTGGCGGGGGCATTGTGCCCAGTGAGCTTCATCCTGTGGAGGATGGGGTGAGTGGATGACTTCTTCCACTGGTTCTGGAGGGGGCATTGTGCCCAGTGAGCTTCATCCTGGGGAGGATGGGGTGAGTGGATGGCTTCTTCCACTGGTTCTGGGGGGGCTTTGTGCCCACTAAGCTTCATCCTGGAGAGGATGGGGTGAGTGGATGGCTTCTTCCACTGCTTCTGAAGGGGGCATTGTGCCCAGTGAGCTTCATCCTTGGGAGGATGGGGTGAGCGGATAGCTTCTTCCACTGGTTCTGGAGGGGGCATTGTGCCCTGTGATGCAGATCTTGGGGAGTCACAGTCTCTCATCTGGGTGTCAGACCAATAGGATTTGCAGGGGCCAGGCCGCACAACAACCTTTGAAGGCAGGCCTCTACTCTGTCCCCCGGCAGTGATGACTGCTCAGTGGTGGCAGTGATGCTGGTAGCAGTGCTGGCAGTTGTGGGGGGAGGCTCCAGCCCTTCCCCTGTACCCTCGGACGGCTGCCCACTCGGGCTGCTGCTGCTGGCAGTTGTGCTGGTGGCAGTGCTGGCAGTGGTGGGGGAGGCTCCATCCCTTGCCTTGCAGCTTCGGACAGCTGCCCACTCGGGCTGCTGCTGCTGGCAATGATGCTGGTGGCAGTGCTGGTGTTGGTGGGGGGAGGCTGCAGCCCTTCCCCTGCAGTCTTGAATGGCTGAACCACCATGGTTGGTGGTGGGGGCTCTGAATAAGTACCAGCACCAGGCCTCCTGTTCTTCCTGCCTGCTGGTGCAAGCCTCTTGCCCTTCCTGCCAGGAGCCGGGCATTGCTCCTTGCCCTTCCCTGTAGCAGCTGGGGGTGCCTCCATTGCCCTTCCTTGAAGCAGCTGGGGGTGCCTCCTTGCCCTTCCTTGAAGCAGCTGGGGGTGCCTCCTTGCCCTTCCTTGATACAGCTGGTGGTGCCTCCTTGGCCTTCCTTGCAGCACCTGGTGCAGGCACCCTTTCAGTGTGGCTGCCTGGTGCCCGGTATCATCTCCCACCTGGAATAGCTGTTAACACTACTGTGGCCATGGACTGGGTGGCTGAGGTGCTCACCTGGGTTCTGACCACCCTGGCCCGGTGTGAAGGACAGGGGGGGAAGTGGTAGGGAAGAATTCAACAGTGGAGAGGAAAAGCTTCTTAGGGACATTGGAGCAGGAAGAGGGTGAAGGTTTGAGTGTGGAGGAAGAGGAAGTGGTTGCAGGAGGTGTCTGCTGATTTTGGGTGCAGGTACATGGGCTGGATGCTGTTGTGATGTGGATGGCTGTTGGGTGTCTGAGTGCTTGCATATGTGTACTTTGGGAGGAGGTGGCACAGACACATTGGGAGAGGACACAGCGGATGTGTGCATGATGTGGGGGTGAGGACTGTCAATGACGGGTGTGTAGTGATAGGAGTGATGGTGATGGTGGGAGTAGATGAGCATGTAGTGCATGCAGGTGTGAGTCTAAACACAACTGGGAGGGAGGTGGACGAGGAGGAGGAGGGGGACACAGTGGAGGCAGTGGATGTTGGTATATCTGTATCTGAATGGTGTTTGTGTGAGTGCCTGTGGGATGATGTGTGGTGCTTGTGTTTGCCTGAACCATTCCTGTGTGTTGTCTTGTGTGCATGCTGGTCTGCCTGTGTGCTTGGGCTAGGTTGGGGTTGAAGGGAATGGGATTGGGTAGAGGAAGTTGGGGGGAGAAACAGGGACAATGGCTGCCATCAGAGAGGAGGCCAGAGCCTGAATTGATCTCTGTTGGGCTGCCATGCCAGTGTGAATGCCCTCCAGGAATGCATTGTTCTATTGCATTTGGGCTGCCAGCCCCTGGATGGCATTCACTATGGTTAACTGCTCAACAGGGATGGATCACAGGAGGTCAATAGCCTCCACACTCAGGGCAGCAGGGCTAACTGGAGCAGGGCCTGAGGTGCCTGGGGCGAAGGAGATCCCCACCCTCCTGGGTGAGCGGGCACAGGAAACACACAGAGGGGCTGCTGGGAAGGCGGTGCTGATACGGGGAGTGGCGGCTATACCTGTAGTTGGGGTGGGCACAGGGGTGTCCCCCACCATTAGGGAGCTTCGATCGGAGGAGGTATCACTTTCCGAACTGTCCAATCCAGTCTCCGCCGTGGTGCTCCCCTCGCTCTCTGTCCCACTGGTGCCCTCACTGTTGGTGGATTCGGCCTCCTGGGCCCTGTGGGACGCAGCTCCCTCCGTCGCCAGTGCCTCAGCTGCTCCACCAGATGATGCTAATGCACATAAGGACAGGGTGACAAAACAAAAAGGGGGGAAGAGACCAAGGATATACTTGGTCAATGGTGGCAACAACTCCACTGTTGGCGTACACGACACACACACACAGGGTACAGTTCTACGCAATAGGCAATGCACTACCAGTCACAATGCTAGTCACCAGCCCATGGACATGGACACCTAACGCCAATTGCAGCATACCTGAGACCCACAGACCCCTGCCCAGTAGTGGATGCCTACTAGCTTGGTTGGAGGAAGTTTACATCAGCCCCTGCCCAACATGGGACCTACCCTGCAATGTCCGGCCTGGCCTAGGGGCACCCACAGGCACACATCCCCCACCTGGATACCACCCCACCACGTGCAAGTAGTATATTGGGGCACTGTACTCACCCCCTTGTGGCTGCTGTGAAGCCCCCAAGTGCCCATCCAGCTCTGGATAGGCCACTGCCAGTATGCAGGCCATCAGGGGGGTCAGGGTTCGACGGTCGCCCCTTCCTCGTTGGCAGGCCATCTCCAGCTGGGCCTCCGCCGTCTTTCGTGCCCAGCGTCTCAGGTCCTCCTACTGTTTCCAACAGTGGGTGCTCTGCCTGCTGTAGACCCCCCAGGTTCTGCACGTCCTTGGCGATGGTACACCATATACCCTTTTTCTGCTGGGTGCTGACCTGCAGAGAAATACACATATGTAAAGGTATCAGTCAGACCATCCTGCCTGTTACACTCATAGCCCACCATAGCCCTTCACATCCTCTTACGAACCTACATGGCCAAACATACATGCAGCACGCTGCCCAGGGCCCTTCCACCAACCACCCCGCGCGAGGCCTTCATACACAGCACTCCATGTATTCATGCCCCATGTATCATGCTCACAGTGTACTCATCTGTTGGTCTGGAGGCCCATACAGCATTCGGTACTGGGGTAGGACCCCATCCACCAGTCTCTCCAACTCTGCGGCGGTGAAGGCAGGAGCCCTTTCCCCAGTGACACAAGCCATGGTTTATTCTAGACACAGGTCACAGCAGCACATGCAGTGTAGGACCTCTCCTGTTGAAGGTCAGGTAGCAAATGAGTGAACAGATAGAAAATGGCAGTCACATCCACGGCGGTGTGTACCGTCACCACCAGCGTACATCACCACTGCCCACTGTAACCCATAGGGCCCAATGATAACCAATGAGCAATTGCACGGCGGTTCTCGACCGCCTCCCGCAACAGCGCACAAGGTCAGCATAATTACCTAATTTCCGCCTGTCCCCCCAGATGCCATTTCAGAGAGTGGGGGAGGCCATGTGGACCTATCCAAAAATAAACTGTCACAATCACAACATGCAATGAAGTGTAGTGTTTGGAAATATGAGCTACTGACCAGCTGCTCACCATTTTGCCCCCTAGATTGCAACCGCTGTGGATGTATACAAGATGGAGACATCCCCCCATGTACAGGCCCCTTTTGGACTTGGCAACAATGAAGGACAGGCACATTATCCTCACCAATAGACTGTTCAGGGCCACAATCACAGAGCTGTGTGCCCAATTTGAGCCTGACCAGATATCTGCTATCCGTCACCCCCACCGGGAACCCCCCTCTTGTGCAAGTCCTATCTGTGCTCCATTTCCTGGCAACTGGCTCCTTCCAAGTGACAGTGGGCTTGGCAGCAGGAATATTCTCAATAGTGCTGACCAGATTGTTGTATGCCCTGATTAAACACATGCACAGCTATATGGTTTTCCCCCAGGTGGAGGATTTGGCCACAGTGAAAGCTGATTTCTATGCAATGGGACATATCCCCAACATTATTGGTGCAATTGATGGTACACATATTGCATCTGTCCCCCCGCCCCCGGAGAAATGAACAGGTGTTCAGAAATCGAAAGAGCTTTCACTCAATGAATGTGCAGATAGTGTGCCTGGCGGACCAGTACATCTCCCATGTCAATGCGAAGTATCCTGGGTCTGTGCATGATGCCTTTATCCTGAGGAATAGCAGCATCCCATATGTGATGGCTCAACTCCACAGGCACCGGGTGTGGCTAATAGGTGAGACCTCGTTCCAAATGACACACAGGTAAGACAGCGTAACTTCACTTTTAATTGACAGTTTTGTGTTTGACATTGTCACTGGCAGGCTGATTTTCCTACTTCCTTTGGCCACTCACTGTACCCTTTGGCATCTCTATTTGCAGATATTTGTGCCCCACTATCGCTCCTGGTGTGTTGACTGCAGCCAACTACAGGTCATTCCTATGTATACATTACTGTACAGTTGTATTGAAGTGTTTATACCTTGTTAAACAAATACATAGTTAAATCATTTGACATACTCAGTTTTTTCAAAGGGTGTTTATTTAAGTGCTAATAAGTATAGGGGGATGTGCAATGGGCTGGGTTGATGGTGGAGGAAAGTCCAGGATAGAGTCCAGTCTATGTGGATCACAGGTGCATTGTCCAAGGGGACATGGGAAGGGGAGCAATGGCAGTTCAAGGTGGACAGGGTGACAGGGTGGGACACAAGGGTTACATTCAGGAGAGTCTTATTTCCTGGCAGGGGTCTTGGCAATAGTCTCTGGCTTCTGCCTGTATCGCAGGGAAAATTTGCGGGGTGGTTCTCCTTCTGCAGGGGGAGGGGTGCTGGTGGCTTGTTGGTCCTTTGGCGGGGCCTCCTGTCCACTAACAGCAGCGGAGGTGGAGGGCTGTTCATCGGTTTGGCTATTGGTAGGGGCTCGGTGGAGTGCCACAGCCTTCCTCATCTTGTTGGCCATGTCTGCCAGCACCCCCGCAATGGAGACCAGGGTGGTGTTAATGTTCTTCAAGTCCTCCTTGATCCCCAGGTACTGTCCCTCCTGCAGCCGCATGTCCTCCTGCAACTTGTCCAGTATCTGGCCCATCGTCTCCTGGGAATTGTGGTATGCTCCCAGGATCTCGGAGAGTGCCTCCTGGAGAGTCGGTTCCCTGGGCCTGTTCTCCCCCTGTCGCACAGCAGTCCTCCCAGCTTCCCTGTTGTCCTGTGCCTCTGTCCCCTGAACCGTGTGCCCACTGCCACCGACCCCAAAGAGGGCTAAGGCTCTACCTTGTCAGCCCAGAAGAGGATGGCATACCATACTAAAGCCCATATTTATGAAAAAGTGGCACATCAGAGCTGATTGCGCCCCCCCTCTCAGCACCTAAAAACATCATGGTTGCTTCATATTTATAATATGTATTTATAACGGTTGTTAGCACAATAGGGTTGAAATTATGGATGTTATTGTGGCATTTTGCTACACAAGCATCAAAAATGTTGATGCTAGTGTAGCAAAGTGCAAGGAGGCCCATAGGTTTCTATGGGTGTGTCATTTTAATGCCTGATTTAAAAAAAATGTCACAGTAAAATTTGTTACATTTCATTTTTGTGAGTCTCCTAGCTCTGGAACTCCCCCTTGAATACATTATGCCGGGCGCAGGCAGAATGTGGTGGAGGGGTTACAAAGTGGTCCAATGCATGCATTGCACCACTTTGTAAATAAGGAGTGGGAAAATGCCACCTTAGCACTGCCTAAGCATCAAATAAATTATCCTAACGTGGTGCAAGGGGCTCTTAAGTATGCCCCTCAGTGCCTCTAGAAGCTCTGGGTGGGAACTTTCCCTGAAAGTGTTACCTTCAACATGACAAAGGCAAAAATGCAAAACCAAACTGCACAGGGTGTTATTTCTGCAAAATAATAAAACAATCCCCCCAAATTACTCAGAGTTTTTTCAACCATTTGAGAGGTCATTGTTTCTTTTCCCTGGGTGGGTGCAAAAAATCAAAATGTTGTTGGAACTACTTCTCTAAACAGCATTGGTCTTCCAGCTCTGTGAACTTGTCAGTCCTGTACCATTTAAACCACCAGCAAATGGTTTCAAACAGCAGAGCCAGATGAGGTTCCACCATCAGACCATCACTGGATTTTCACTTCTAAACTAGGCATTGGAAATGCAAGGTGGCGCTATGGAACAGCCAACATTGTTTCCTCAATACAATGCTTCTGTCAATCTTCAAATATCTTTCAATATAGTGATTTTTTTAAATCAACAATGTAGCAGTAAATAATTGGAAGGTTTCTAATCTTGATTCACAACCTGAATGTCAAGTTATCTTTGCAGGAACAATGTTTGAATATTTGCAGACTGTAAGTTACCTATAATGTGAGGAATGTAGCTAGTAATTATTGACGGAAATATTAATCTAGCTAATGTAAATGGTTAATTTACAATGTAATATGATATGTTCTAAATATACAATTCACTAACAACAGTAACCAATAATGGGGGTGATTCTAACCCTGGCGGTCGGTGTTAAAGCGTCGGCCAACCCGCCAACAGGCTGGCGGTAAAAAATATGGAATTCTGACCCTGGCGGGAACCGCCAACACAGACAGCCACTTTAACACTCCGACCGCCACGGCGGTACAAACAAACAGCGCGGCGGTCACCGCCAACAGCCAGGCGGCAGACAATGTACCGCCCACCCTATCATAACTCACCAATCCGCCACCTTTTCCGGGGCGGGAGCACAGCCGATAAAAACACGGCGGAAACAGACTACGAACGGGAAAACGCTCACCACTACGCACTCCAGGAGGAAGGAGGACAGCATGGAACCCGAATTAAACATCCTACCTGCTCTCGTCTACCTTCTCATCTACCACGAGTACGAAGTCCGGCGCAGACGACAACGGTGAGTACTGCACCTACGACACACGGGAGGGGGGAGGAAGAAAGGTTACGGGCACACACATATGCGACCCCCCCCCCCCCAACTATGTACACACCAATGCAGAGCAACAAGTCACAGTGACACCACCCAAACACCCCAGAAAAATGCTAGGACATAATCAAATTTGGAATAAATATTTATGTACCAAAAAGGTCCTAAAAAAATCGTACAACCATGAAAGATATTCACAAGAAAACATATGACATACACATCAGTGTATAACTGAAGTAACAAGTCCTGCACATCCTACGAATTCATCATGTCCGTGGGCCAAAGTCTTGAGAAACAAGGGCAAAGCCCACACAGGAGACCTGAGTCCTTTGGAGAGAACACTGCAGGGGCATCAGATGTAAAAACTACAGGCACCTCAGGGGGAAGGGAAGGGGGGGGCACCACCGCCACATGAGTCCACGACGCCAGATCCACGAGGAGCCACCATGCCCACTGTACCATCCTGGGGCGTGCAAAGCCACAGTCTCTCAATGTCTCTACAGTGGGTGGGCTGCCCACTGGACCATCCTGGGGAGTGCAAAGCCACAGTCTCTCAATGTCTCTACAGTGGGTGGGCTGCCCACTGGACCATCCTGGGGAGTGCAAAGCCACAGTCTCTCAATGTCTCTACAGTGGGTGGGCTGCCCACTGGACCATCCTGGGGAGTGCAAAGCCACAGTCTCTCAATGTCTCTACAGTGGGTGGGCTGCCCACTGGACCATCCTGGGGAGTGCAAAGCCACAGTCTCTCAATGTCTCTACAGTGGGTGGGCTGCCCACTGGACCATCCTGGGGAGTGCAAAGCCACAGTCTCTCAATATCTCTACAGTGGGTGGGCTGCCCACTGTACCATCCTGGGGAGTGCAAAGCCACAGTCTCCCAATGTCTCTACAGTGGGTGGGCTGCCCACTGGACCATCCTGGGGAGTGCAAAGCCACAGTCCATCAGGTGGATGACAGTCTCCACTGGTCAAGGAGGAGGCATGGTGGGCACAGTGAACCATAAACAGTGATTGAGACGGCGGTGCCCAGCGGAGCGGTGCTTCACAGGAAGGGCCCAGCGGAGAGGTGGAGAGACAGCGGTGCCCAGCGGAGCGGTGCTTGACAGGAAGGGCCCAGCGGAGCGGTGTTTGAGACGGCGGTGCCCAGCGGAGCGGTGCTTGAGAAGAAGGGCCCAGCGGAGCGGTGCTTGAGAAGAAGGGCCCAGCGGAGAGGTGGAGAGACAGCGGTGCCCAGCGGAGCGGTGCTTGAGATGTAGAGCCCAGCGGAGCGGTGCTTGAGAAGAAGGGCCCAGCGGAGAGGTGCTTGAGAAGAAGGGCCCAGCGGAGCGGTGCTTGAGATGAAGGGCCCAGCGGAGCGGTGTTTGAGAAGAAGGGCCCAGCGGAGAGGTGGAGAGACAGCAGTGCCCAGCGGAGCGGTGCTTGACAGGAAGGGCCCAGCGGAGCGGTGCTTGAGACGGCGGGGCCCTGTTCAGCGGTGCTCTTCTGCACGGCGGGGCCCTGTTCAGCGGTGCTCTTCTTCACCGCGGGCCCTGTTCAGCGGTGCTCTTCTTCACCGCGGGCCCTGTTCAGCGGTGCTCTTCTTCACCGCGGGCCCTGTTCAGCGGTGCTCTTCTCCACGGCGGGCCCTGTTCAGCGGTGCTCTTCTGCATGGCGGGGCCCTGTTCAGCGGTGCCTATCTTCACAGCGGGCCCTGTTCAGCGGTGCTCTTCTGCACGGCGGGGCCCTGTTCAGCGGTGCCTATCTTCACGGCGGGCCCTGTTCAGCGGTGCTCTTCTGCACGGCGGGGCCCTGTTCAGCGGTGCCTATCTTCACGGCGGGCCCTGTTCAGCGGTGCTCTTCTGCACGGCGGGGCCCTGTTCAGCGGTGCTCTTCTTCACCGCGGGCCCTGTTCAGCGGTGCTCTTCTCCACGGCGGGCCCTGTTCAGCGGTGCTCTTCTTCACTGCGGGCCCTGTTCAGCGGTGCTCTTCTTCACCGCGGGCCATGTTCAGCGGTGCTCTTCTGCACGGCGGGGCCCTGTTCAGCGGTGCTCTTCTCCACGGCGGGCCCTGTTCAGCGGTGCTCTTCTTCAACGCGGGCCCTGTTCAGCGGTGCTCTTCTCCACGGCGGGCCCTGTTCAGCGGTGCTCTTCTTCACCGCGGGCCCTGTTCAGCGGTGCTCTTCTCCACGGCGGGCCCTGTTCAGCGGTGCTCTTCTTCACCGCAGGCCCTGTTCAGCGGTGCTCTTCTTCACCGCGGGCCCTGTTCAGCGGTGCTCTTCTGCACGGCGGGGCCCTGTTCAGCGGTGCTCTTCTGCATGGCGGGCCCTGTTCAGCGGTGCTCTTCTTCACCGCGGGCCCTGTTCAGCGGTGCTCTTCTCCACGGCGGGCCCTGTTCAGCGGTGCTCTTCTCCACGGCGGGGCCCTGTTCAGCGGTGCTCATCCAGCAGGTCAAGGGAGCCAGACCTGGCCTGGACTCCCTGCTCAGTCGCCCTCGGACCGTGACGTTTCGGGACCCTTCGGGGACGGACTCCTGGCCTCCATAGTGTCCTCCTTCCCAGCTGGGATGTGGCATGTGGGGTCCACCTTCTCCGCGCTCCTGCTGCCCTTGCGCTCCTTTGATGGGGCTCTCGGGGCCTTGCCTCCCCTAGATGGTGTGGCTGGTGAAGTGGCCGCACATTGCTCCTTGGGGGCAGCCCTGTCGGTCCTCGCACGGCGGCCCTTGTTTTTGCGGGTCCTCTTGCCGGGGGGGGGCTGGACGTGTCCTTGCTGCTGATCGATGTGTCACTGCTGGCAAAGGGTGGGCTCCAGAACCCATGCACAACAGTGACACCCGAAGCTGGGCTGGTGGTGGCTGCGGTGCTCTTGGGACTCTTTGAAGATGGATGGGGGAGCTCATCGGGGGGAAAGAGGTCAAGGTTAGCCATGAAAAGTTTTTTAGGGCCAAGGTAAAGGGTAGGAGAAGTGGAGATGGAAGTGGAAATAGAGGAGGTGGTTGGAGGAGAGTCAGGTGTGCTGTCATTGGGTGAAGGTGCTGGTGCTGTAGGTTGTCGTGAGGTGGATAGCTGTTGGGTGGGTGGCTGCCTGCGTTTGTGTGTCTTGGAAGAGGGGGTGACAGACACAGTGGGAGAGGACACAGGGGACGTGTAAATGGCAGTGGGGGTGGTGACTGCACGAGTGTGGACTGTACTGGTGGGTGAGGTGGTGATGGAAGCACTGGCTTATGTTGGGGTGCATGCAGGTGTGAGTGTAGACGTCACAGGCAGGGAGGAGGGAGACGAGGAGGAGGGGGACACAGGAGTGGCAGTGGCTGTTGGCATGTCTGCATCTGGGTGTTGCTTGGGTGAGTGTTTGTGGGATCTGTGGTGCTTGTGTTTGGATGAGCTGCTCTTGGGTGTTGAGGTGTGTGCAGGCTGGTCTGATGGTGTGGATGGGATAGGCTGAGGAACAGGAGACAGAGAAAGGCTGGAGGCAGTAAGAAGAGGGAGGCTGGAAACAGGGACAATGGCTGCCGTCAGTGCTGAGGCCAGAGCAGTGAACGCTCGTTGATGGGCAGCCTGACCCGAATGAATGCCCTCCAGGTACGCATTGCTCTGTTGCACCTCCCTTTGCACACCCTGGATGGCATTCAAAAGGGTCGTCTGCCCAACAATGAGCGTCCTTACCAGGTCAATGAGCTCCGCACTGAGGGCAGCAGGGGCAACAGGGACAGGGGCTGAGGTGCCTGGGGCGAAGGAGACGCGCGCCTTCCTGGGCGATCGGGCACGGAGCGAAGACTGAGGGGCTGCTGGGAGGGCGGGGCTGGTGCGCTGGGTGGCGGCTGTACCTGTAGAGGCGGGGGGCACGGATGTTGCCGCCACCGCTAGGGAGCTCCCATCCGAGGACGTGTCGCTTTCGCTGCTCTCACCAGCAGTCCCCGTTGTGGTGCTCCCCTCGCTCTCCGGATCACTGGTGCCCTCGGTGTCTGTTCCTCGGCCCACCGGGGCATTGTGTCCTGCAGCTCCCTTGTGCTCCGATGCCAAATCTCCTCCGCCTGATGATGCTAATGCACACATGCACAAGAAGATGAAGAGAAAGGGTGGGGGGAGAAAAAAGAAGACCAGGTTGAGTGCATGCAATGTCAACACCGTTGGCGGAGAGGACAGACACAGAAGCCTATGGCACTAAACCGCGCATTCGGGGTACACTACTCAGTACTACTGACTAGGACAACAGGCCAAGAGACGTCAAACGCGCACATGGGAGATGCTGGACCTTCAATGGCTGTACTTGTCACCCTACCGAGGTGGGGGCTGGGGGCACAGGGCCATGCCTAAGGGAGAGGACTACACTACAGAAAGCGCCCTGGCCTAATGTCACCCACAGCCCTCCTCCCCCACCCAGACGCCTCCACTGCGCAGAAAGATAGGAGAATGTGCTGATACTCACCCCCTTGTGTCTGCTGTGATGTCTTAAAGCGCCCATCCAATTCAGGGTAGGCCACCGCCAGGATCCGGGACATCAGGGGGGTCATGGTGCGACTGGCACCCCTCCTAGGTTGGGAGGCCATCCCCAGCAGTGTTTCTGCGGTCTTCCGTGTTCCGCGGCGGATGTCCTCCCACCTCTTGCGGCAGTGGGTGCCCCGTCTGTTGTGGACCCCCAAGTTCCGGACTTCCTTGGCGATGGCACGCCAAATCTCGATCTTCTGATGGGCGCTGACCTATTTGACATGTACAGGGTGGAAAGGAGGAAATCATCAATGACCTGCATGTTAGATGTGATTGGCCCCCCCCACCAACTTTGCCATATGGCACATGCTCTCATCTGTCGTGCGTTGCACTCCTCATTCGGCCCCCACCCCACCAACTTACATCCACCCCAATCCACACAGGCATAGCCCATTCCATGTGCACCCGGTGTACTCACTTGTTGGTCTGGAGGACCGTAGAGTAGCGCATACTGGGGGAGGACCTCATCCACGACCTTCTCCAACTCTTCAGACGTGAAGGCAGGGGCCCTTTCCCCAGTCGCAGCAGCCATTGTATCTTCCAGACCGAGGTCACAGCAGCACTTGCAGTATAGGTCCTCTCCTGTGGATGATCAGGTCTCGAGTGATTAAGCAGATAGAAAATGGCGGTCACGCCCACGGTGGTGCGTACCGCGGCGGTGCGTACCGCGACCGCCGGCGCACTTCGTCATTGGCTCCTGAAACCCATAGGCTTCAATGTTAACCAATGCGGCTTTGCGCCGCGGTCTTCGACCGCCTACCGCCACGGTGTGCCCCGCCAGCGCATTGACCTCACATCCCATTGTCCCACTTCACAGGTCAGGCAGCCGCCATTTCAAGGGCCTACATGGCTTAATTTTGACTGCGACACACAGGCCTAGGCCTTGCATTGCCACACATACACGCCTTTCAACCCATTGCCATTCTTTAACTGTGCAAGCTGTCTGTACGTACCTGTGGTTTGGCTGACTCTGTGCTCCATGTTGTCCTTCCTAGGCACCGTCCGCTGGGACTTGGGATGAGAAGGAGGAATCCTCGCGTGTACCGACCGCTGGTGGACCTGTCGACAATGGAAGAACGCCATATAATACTTCGATACAGACTTGACCGTGCCACTATCCATGAACTGTGTGCCCAGCTGGAGCCAGCCCTGATGTCCCCCATCCGCCAACCCACAGGGATTCCCCCTCTGGTGCAGGTTTTGTCAGTCCTCCATTTTTTGGCAACTGGGTCATTCCAGACCACAGTGGCCATGTCATCTGGAATGTCTCAGCCTATGTTTTCAAAGATCTTGAGTAGAGTGTTGTCTGCCCTGATGAAACTCATGCGGAGCTACATCATTTTCCCAGAGGAGGGTGACTTGCCTACAGTGAAGGGTGATTTCTATGCCCTTGGACATATCCCCAACATCATTGGTGCCATTGATGGGACCCATGTGGCTTTGGTACCCCCAAAAGACGATGAGCAGGTGTACCGAAACAGAAAAAGTTATCATTCGATGAATGTCCAGGTGGTCTGTTTGGCTGACCAGTACATCTCCCATGTAAATGCCAAGTTCCCAGGGTCAGTGCATGACGCGTATGTGATGCGAAATAGCAGCATCCCCTATGTGATGGAGCAGCTACAGAGACAACGTGTGTGGCTAATAGGTGACTCTGGTTACCCCAACCTGACTTGGCTACTGACCCCAGTAAGGAATCCCCGGACCAGGGCAGAGGAACGGTACAATGAGGCCCATGGGCGAACTAGGAGGATCATCGAAAGGACCTTTGGCCTCCTGAAGGCCAGGTTTAGGTGCCTGCATATGACAGGGGGATCCCTGATGTACTCACCAAAGAAGGTGTGCCACATCATCGTGGCCTGCTGTATGCTTCACAATCTGGCATTGCGACGTCAGGTTCCTTTCCTGCAGGAGGATGGTGCAGATGGTGGTGTTGAAGTAGCTGTGGAGCCTGCGGAGAGTGAAGAGGAGGAAGACTCAGAGGACGACACAGACAACAGGGACAGAGTAATAGAACAGTATTTCCAGTAGCACCCAGGTAATAATCACCCATGCCATTTTACATTTCCTGAAAGCCTCCTGCATCTCAACTTTGTCGGTTTCCCCCCAGACCTATGAACATGATGTTTGATTTTCCCTTCCCTTTTCTGTGCTGTATGAGCCACTGCGTGACCTCGGCTTGGTTGGCCCATGGACTAATGCTAAGTTACCTCGGTATGTGTAATTCACAATGTTCACAATACGTAATTGATATGTAATGTGTCATACATTTGTAAATAAGACAGGCTGAGTCCTGATTGATTTCAGTGCAATGTGTGATTTATTATTAGTGCATAGATATTGGTACATGATAGTGAAACAGTGATGGGTGGGGGTGGAGTAATGTCCATGGCGGAGTCCAGTTCTCAGTCTCACAGGTGCATTGTCCATATGCCTGTGGCAGGATGGAGCAGGGGCAGTTCAAGGTTTGACAGGGTGGCAATGTGGGACAGTGGGAGGACTTCAGGGGGTATGTGATGCTGGCGGGGGACTTGACATCCTACTCTGTCGGTTTTTTTGATCTCAGGCTCCTTTTGTGGGGCGGTTGTTGTTCAGCAGGAGGTGGGGTTCTGGTGGCCTGTCGTTGTGGTGGGGCCTCTTCTCCACTAGCGCCGGTGGAGGTGGTAGGCTGTTCCTGTTCCTGGCTAGTGACAGGGGCCCTGTGTGATGCCACATGGTCCTGAAACGTGTCCTCTATGCGGTTCAGGGCCTGGACTATGCTCCCCATAGCGGTTGAGATGTTGCTGAGTTGGTCGCTGAACCCCATGTAGCGTTGCTCCTGCTGTGCCTGGATCTCCTGGAACCTGGCCAGTACCGTCGCCATCATCTCTTGTGAGTGGTGGTAGGCAGCCATGATGGTGGTGAGGGCCTCTTGGAGAGTGGGTTCCCTGGGCCTCTCCTCCCCCCCCTGTCGCACAGCAGCCCTCCGAGTTGCCCTGTTTCCCTGGGCCTCTGTCCCCTGGACGGTGTGCCCACTCCCACTGCCCCCAGGTCCCTGTTGTTGTTGGGTTGGTGGGTTACCCTGGGGGCCCTGTAGTGGTAGACACACCGCTGCTTGACCTGTCCTAGAGACAGAGGCATGGGCCCGCTGGGTGGGAGCTGTGCTGTTGTTCCCAGAGGGGGTTGGGTCTGCAGTGGCCTGTGTCTGGGTGAGGGGAACCGACTGCCCAGAGGTCCCCGATGGTCCGGGCTGGTCGTCAGGTTCCAGGTCGACAGAGCTGCTGTCATCACTAGGGGCCTGTTCCGGGGGTGGGATGGACATTTCTGGTCCCTCCTGACCAGTGTGTTGTCATTCGGGTCCTGCATGGGGTAAGAGGGTATGGTTATTGTTTCTGTGTGTGCATTAGCTTGCGTGTTATGGGTGCCCTTGTCCCCCAGTGCTGGCATTCCCTTGGGGGAGGTGTTGTGAGGGTGTTTTGTGGGGGGGGGGTGATAGGTATGTGCAGTGGTCATGCTTAGGTGATGGGTGTCCATAGTTTGGGGGTGGCATGCAGGGGTTGGTGTTGGGTGGGTTGTGCTGGGGAGACATTCTCAGGGAGGATGTGTGCTGGGGGGTTGGGGGTGAGGGTGGGGGTTAGCATGCTGGGTGAAGTGGTTGGCCTTGTACTTACCAGAGTCCATTCCTCCGTGTACTCCAGCGAGCCATCGGGATGCAGGATGTTGAGTACCTCTTGCTCCCATGTTGTGAATTCGGATGGAGTGGGTGGGGGTCCCCCGCCAGTCTTCTGCACTGCGATGTTGTGTCGCGAGACCATCAAGCACACCTTTCCCCGTAGGTCGTTCCATCGTTTGCGGATGTCCTCTCGATTTCTGGGATGCTGTCCCACCGCGTTGACCCTGTCCACGATCCGCTGCCAGAGCTCCGCCTTCCTTGCTATGGTGGTGTGCTGAACCTGTGAGCCGAAGAGCTGGGGTTCCACTCTTATGATCTCCTCCACCATGACCCGGAGTTCTTGGTCCGAAAAGCGTGGGTGCCTTTGTGGTGCCATAGGGTGGTGTGTATGAGGTGTGGGGTGGTGTATGTGTGATGTGTGTGTTGGTGTGTGGTGCTTTGTGCTTCTATGTGGTGTGTGTGATGTTGCGGTGTGCCTCTGTGTGTCTGGCTATCTATTCTCTGATGTGTCTCTCTCTCTCCTTCGTCTCTGGTTTTTGTTGGTAGGGTTTTGTGGGTGTGTGTTTTATATGGTATTGGATGTGTGGGAGTGGTGTGTGTATGTGTTTCAGGTGTGTGCCTTTCAAATTGTCCAATGTGGTAGGGGTTTGTAAAGGTGTGTGTATTTTGACCGCAGCGGTGTGTACCGCCAATGGAATACCGCGGTTGAATGACCGCCGCGTGGATTTGCGGGTCATAATGGGATGGGCGTATTTCTGTTGGCGTGGCGGTGGAGGTTTGGTCTTCTCCAGTTTACCGCTGGCCGCTGATGTGGCGGACTGCAGTGGAGGGCGGATTTTCGGAGGTTTTGCAGTTGTGGATCAGAATGTCTGTGGCGGCTGACCGCGGCGGTATTGTGGCGGCATTTTGACCGGCGGTAAGCGGCTTTTACCGCCGAGGTCAGAATGACCCCCAATGTATGTTTGAAATGAGGAACTGGGTTTTTGGTTGAGGGGGTGAAAGAGCTTCTCAAGCACTAAGCACACACTGTGTCAGGGTGAAACACAAGGCTTACTAACTTAACCTGTGCTTATCCTTCTGGTAGCTTGGCACAAAAGCAGTCAGGCTTAATTTAGGGGCAATATGTAAAGCATGTATGCAGCATAACTATAGAGATGAAGTGAAAACACTACGCAAGAAAAACCCACACCGATCTGGAATTTTAATAAATAAAATTATACCAGAACAACAAAAATCCAGTCAGTGGAACTGAAGATATGCAATTTCAAAGTCTTAACTAAAAGTAGCAGCAAAAAGCGCAAAGCGCCAACTGCGATAATCTTGACGCACCAGACCAGGACAAAGTCACCAATGCAGGTATGTCATGATAGAGAGTGGTCCAGATACAGGATGGGTTTGGCTTGCTGGACAGGGTACCTGGTTGAACTTGGGCTGAGCTACGAGGGCTGTATCACGCAGAGTTGGATTGCATTACACTACATGGATTCTGATGAAGCCCAAGATCGGGAGCTGTGAGGTGCTACAAGGTAGAATCCTGCATTTGCTTGTATTGTGCAGCATCAATTTCGATGAGGGCATTGATCAAGAGTCACAAGGTGCTGCTATGCAAGGTCCTGTTTCCAGGTGCATCACGCTGTGTCAGTTTTGAGAGTACCATCACTTGGGTAAGGGGGAGTACACTCTGATGCCAGTTAAGGGTGCATGACATGAGGGTCACCTATTGAGGATAAGGATTCACTCCACCATAGCCCAGAAGCAAGGCACAGACAGGTCATTTTGGGTCTGGTCAGCTGGGTGATGCTGGACAGGTCTCTGGAGCTTGTCATTTCCCTGTAGCTCACACAGGAGGCCATTCAGATAGCCCTTAGAATCACTCTGGTGGACCTGGGTTAAAAGAGCAGTGTTAGAAATGGGGTTTCTGGTTGGCTAGGGTATGCACCTCAGCCAGGCAGAAACGACCCACTCTAGTAAGGGCAAGGAAGTTACAGGTCCAAGATAACCCCTGCTCACCCCCTTGGTAGCTTGGCACGAGCAGTCCGGCCTATCCCAGAGGCAATGTGTAAACAACACACACAACACACGTGATGCAAAATGTCCACCACAAAGTAAACACAACACTGAGCTATGTAAGAATAATCTGTATTGCACAAAACATAATTAGACCAACATTACACATAAGTAATACCCTGCTACCTTAGCAGTTGTCAGAATGTTACACAAGTTACTAATACTCTGCAAGAATAAGCAGTTGTCACATTAGAACACGTAAGTACTCAGGATTCTGCAACATAGGCAGTAGTCAGGAATCACAATAAGAATTATATGCACTTGTCATGAATAATTCCTAAATACCCATAAAAGGAACATTAGAAAATATATCACAAGTCATAAAAAGTACATATCCGCTAGACATGCCCCTAAAAGGAACATCAGCACATATATGTTATGTCATACAAGCAGGTAGGTAACTTATGAGTCCCCCATGGTCCATACCATGCTACTAGAGCAAAATATGTGTCCCACAGTACCTGACTGATATGAAGAGGCACTCCCAGTGCCTAGCAGAGCATGAGGGGGCCCCGGCGCTCCTGTGAGCACAACGGGGGCCACGAGGTGCTCCTGGGGGAGAGGGGCGGTCGGCACCCTCTCCTCTGGGTAAAACAGGCCCCTCCGGGGGCCCCCGATTTGGATGGGGCCGGCATCGGCCCGCTCACACCCTGTCCTAGGGGTGGGGGCTGGGCGAGGCCCAACAAGCAAATAGTGGGGCGAGAGGAAGGGGGCCTCCGTTGAGGTCTCCCTACCCCGTTTTAGCCCGACAGAAAATGCCCGTTTTGAACAAGAGGAGCGTTCTGCTCCTAGCGCAGAGACCGGGAAAGGGGGCGCTCCCTGCGCCTTCCCCGTGTCCTGCAATGCAGCTTATATTTCCCACAAGTTCAAACCAGCTGCCATGAGTGGCATGGTGGGCCGCCAGTTAGCCAGATGCAGCACCAAGAGCACACGGATACACAAGCTCTCCCCCCTAGGTCTTGGCTTGGCTCGCTACCTGCTCACTAAGTGTGATTCCCACTAACCACAGAACGTGGGTGACTAGGAGCATCAACCATTCTCAAACTCAAATTGTCAGCAATGGGTGGCAAGGGGGTTAGCGAGCCAGCCAGTGGCAGTCCCAGGGAAACTAGGCCACAAAGCACTCCCCACCCTTGAGCTACGTCCCCGTCCAAGCACGTACTTGTGATGCTGAGCAAAATTCAGATTCCCTCTGAATCTATTCGGGCGAATTGAACCATGAAGGATCAACAGACCTGCCGAAATTGGCTTTAATCATCCTGTATACCCCAAAAGGGGCATATGACGTGTTAAAAAGAGGCAACCTGATGCACCTGTTTCAACATATTCCAAATCTGAAGCACCTAGCCACGGTCAGTTTGATTGTGGTAAAGTTTGCCCTCATTCTCAGCAGAGGCTCATCTGATGCCATAATTACAACATGGCAAAGCCTTAATACAAAGGATGCCCTCATGGATGAAGTTAAGACATTTGAGAAATGGGGCATAGAGCTGTTAAACTATCTGCACCAAAATACCCTTATGTGCTACTGCCGCCCAAGCTTTCTAAACCACAATCAAGCATTTTAAAGGGGCACGGGAGGCCACCCATGAACGGCTCCCACATACAACTAAAGTCACAAACTTACTTGAGGTCTTACTGAAATGCAATGAAAGAAATGTGTGCCATGCAGCAGGAAACAGCAGCAGCGATGGATAGAAAGTCCCGGATAATATTACCCATAACCTCCTACTGGACCATTACTAGCCAGCCTAGACCTGATGTGCTCTCACCCATAAGCTTACGCTAGAACACAGGCTCACAATCACATCGTGGAATGTAGCTAGTTTAAGAGCAACATTGATAAGTAAATCTGCCATGGTGGTCTTGAACAATAGTGACATGATTTGCCTGCAGAAAACATGGGCACTCACCCCTACACTGATTTCAGGCTACTATAAGCTTTTCAAGCCAGCAACATGTGTAAAACTGTTTTGCCAGCCCTCAGGAGGCTTTTCAATTTTCATTAGGCAAATAGCCAAGGTAATTGTGAGACCTCTGACCCAATCCCATCCGGCTGTGCAAGAGGCATTAATATATGGATTAACTCTTTATCAGACAAAGCTACCCTTAATTCTGAATAAACTGCTGCCACAACATTCAGAAAGTTTAGAAACCCAGTGCACACGCTGACCTCTGTAATTTTCGGGAAACCTTACTGCTCTATCATGCTGACTTGGGAGTCGGCCCCACAAATCTGAGACCTATTAAAGACCTCGTTATAATGAATGAGCTCCTCTATACCTTTAAGTTCATCTCAGCTGAGCAGGTATCCAAATACAGGAATCCTAACATCAGTCTCCCTCCTATGTTCAAAAGAGTTTCAACAATTGGTTACATCTTCCTGTCAGATGGTTTATCAGACAATCTTCTCTGTTTTTGAGATCTGCAATAGGAGCCAAAGTGATCATAACAACTCCTCTTCCAGTGATTCAGAGAGAGACGATGAAGACAGTCATGCTGTCCCTTTGTAAGCATAGTCTGTGCAGCGGGGCAACAGCAGGCTAGCCCAACCCAGAGAGCAGGTGCAATTTAGTTAAGGCCCAATTTCCACCTTTTACTGGTGACATGACAGTCATGTGGAATGAGTGTGGGGGGATCTACCACTCCTTACCACCCCCAAACAAATGGGTTGGTTGAAAGGTTCAACCGTACCCTTAAAGGCAAGAGTATGGGTCTACCCAAACCCATGAGAAGTAAATGGGACTCTCTCCTGACATGTCCTATTATTGCCTACAGGGAGGTACCACAGAAGGGGGTTATGCCCTTGTGAAGCCTTATAGGGCACCCTGTGAGAGGACCTCTCAGTTTGGTTAAGGAAGGCTGGGAGCAAGCTGCCGAGAAGCCACCCCAGGATGCAGTTAGCTACATGCTGGTATACACCAACCAGACAGCCTGCTTTGGAAGCTCAGACAGGAGAACCTGGAAGCTACCCAGTAGGACATGAAAAAATTGTATGACCAGAATACTACTCTGGTTCAGCTTCAGCCTGGCCAAAAGGTGTATATATTGGACCCAGTTGAGCCCTGGGCCTTAAAAGACCATTGATCTGGGCTTTATGAGTGAGAGTAGCGAAAGAGTAATGTCACCTACTTGGTGGACCTTAAGACTCCCAGGAACCATTTGAGGATTTTGCATGTGAACCTCCTCAAGCCCCACTTTGAGAGGTCTTAGATTACCGTACACCTTGTTACTGATGATGGGGTAGAAGAGGAGAGTGGGCTTCTCTCTGACCTCCTATCTTCCAAGGAGCAGGATGGGTCACTGGAGGGTGTCAACCTCTCAGCTACACTGACTCTAGATCAACAGAGAGACTGCCACCAGTTGATGGGACAGTTTGCAATTGTTTCTCCCTTAACTCAGGACTCATTACATAGTGTACGTATGAGATTGATACTAGGGACAGCACACCTGTAAAGAACAGCATTTACAGGCTGTCTGATAAGGTGAGAGCTAGTACTGAGGAGGAAGTCTCCAAGATGCTAGCATTAGGGGTTATTGAGCTCTCAAACAGCCCACGTCCCAGCCCAATGGTGTTGGTTCCCAAGGCTGCCCCTCCAGGTGTCACAGCTGGACCTAGTTTCTGTATGGACTAGCATGGGTTCAAGGCAGTCACCAGGACTGACACACACCCAAACCCCAGAGCTCATAGACTGGCTTGGAGCTGCCAAGTTCCTCAGCACATTTGACCTAATGTCTGGGTACTGGCAGATTGCCTTGACCAAGGGGGCTTGAAAGAGATCAGAATTCTCAACACCAGAAGGACAATTCTAGTTCTGGGCCATGCATTTTGGTTTGAAGAACACCCCTGCAACCTTCCAGAGCAGTGGTCTCCAAACTTTTTAATGCTGCGCACCCCCAGTTGGAAAATAAAAATCCTTGGGCCCCCCTCAGAATTTTTCACAATTATTTTATAAGTATGGCAATGATTACATTTGTCTAGGCCTATTTAAACCTTGCAGTTAAGTACTGTTACCTTTTTTTTTAATGCAATAACATGTTTCAGCTTAAAATAAAGGCCTGTTATCTGTATAATGCTTCTTTTGGCCAGAGTCTGGTGCCCCCCTAGGATCACTTGGGGCCCCCCTGGGGGTCCCACCCCAAGTCTGAAGACCTCTGTTCCAGAGGCTGGTCAATTAGGTCCTGGCTGGGTTGGAGAACTTCAGTGCCGCCTACTTAGATTACATTGCAGTCTTCAGCTCTAGCTGAGAGGACCACTGGAACTACCTCCAAGAAGTACTTTGGGCCCTACAGAGTGACTATTAAAGACAGTAAGTTCCAGAAAGGGCAGGGTTCTGTGGTCTACCTTGGCCACCAAGCAGGGGGTGGCAAGGTGCAGCCCTTGCAAACAAAAATTCACACCATTTTGGATTTGGAACCCCCAAGTGAGAGCCTCCCTATGCTTCACTGGATACTACAGGAAATTCATCAAGGAACATGACACCATTGTTTCCTGCTTGACAGAGCTGATTGCCAGAAAGAAGCCATGTCAGGTGATCTGGACAGAGGCGTGCCAGAAAGCTTTTGATGCCCTGAAGGAAGCCATGTGCACAACACCCGTGTTCAAGGCCCCTGATTCTTCCCAAGAGTTTGTTGTGGGGATGGATGCATCAGAGCATGGCTTAGGGGCCGTGCTCTCACGGCTAAATTAAGAGGGTCTGGATCAGCCTGTTCCTTCATTATTAGGAGGCCTACTTCTCAGGGAACAGAGGTGGAACGTAATTGAAAGAAAAGCCTTTGCACAGGCCCCTCGGATGGTTAATGCAGATAAAGGGGTGAGAATCCCAAATTGCTGAGGTTGTCCACCTCCCACAGGGAATGGAATTTATGGGTGAACACCACCCTGGAAATGACCACACCAGTGTTGATAGTATCTCCAGCTTCTTCTACCTTAGTGAAGAGAACACCAATAGTTTGAGTATCTGTCCCCACTTTCAGCTAGGCGGACACTTGTTAGATCTGGCATCTTTGGTGTGGTTTCCAATGACTTTTTGCCTTCTGACCTTCTGTTTTCTGTCTTCATTTTTGCTGACTTTAGGATTCTGTGCACTTTACTGCTGCTGACCAGTGCTAAAGTGCAGGTGAACTGTACTCTAAAACATGGTGATACTGGCTTCTCCACAATTGGCATATTTACTTTGCTTGTAAGTCCCGACCACAGTGCACTATCTGTGCCCAAGGCCTGGTAATTAAATGCTATATGCTGGCCTGGAACACTTATTGTGCCACCCACTACAATAGTACTTTAAAAACGGGTCTGGCCCACCACTGTAGAGGCCGTGTGTGCAGTTTTAAGCTGACCTTGTGACATGCCCAGTGCGTCTACTAGCCAGGCCCAAACCTTCTTTTTTAGTACATGTAAGGCACCCCTAAGGTAGGACCTACTTAGCCCCGAAGGCAGTGCGCACAATATTTAAAACGTTGGACATGTACATTTAAGTTTAACATTCCCAGATAGTGAACAACTATTACATTTATTTTTCACTACTGTAGGGCCTATCTCTCCCACAGGTTAACATTGGGTTACCTTAAAGTAGCCTTTAAGTGTAACTTGTTTTGCATATATATATATATATATATATATATATATATATCCTACTGGTGGTTGCAATTGGTAGTTATAGTTAGGACCATGTTTCTAAAGAAAAAGTGTTGATCGTAGGCACTGGTCAACAAATCTTCATGAAAATTTCCCAAAAAAATGTGTGCCGGAGTTTTGAACACGACTACAGCCTGAACCACTGGATGAATTATACCACAATTGGCAGAATGGTAGTTTTTGGTATGCAAATCACTCTTTTTTTTATTTGGTATAAATACTCTCTGAAGTTTAAGGGGAAATGAAAGGAAATCTAAAGTTGCATATCTAGGGCCGTGGATCTTCCCTGATGACTTTGTGAATAATAAAAGCTTTTGCAGAGATCTGCAGAGCTCTAATTGGCTGCCAAACCTTAACAAGTGTTGGCAGCCATCTTGGGACTTGGCTTCAGCTGAGTCCTAAATAAAAGTGATAAAAAAAGAAAAGCTGCCAGGGTAGGGACACCCTGACTCCCTAACCCTGATGTGGGGTCCCAGAGGGCCCCCGCCAAGGCATAAAAACACTTTTTGAAAAATGTAGGTTTACGGCATATTCACTATGACCTCACAGATTTGTGGCAAAAATGATAAATAATAAAGCCCCCACATGGGCCAGGCCCCGGGGGCATGTAAAAAATAAGGGAAGTGGTTGCATGGGCCCCCCTCCTGGGCTTATTTACTGCACTGGTGGCAGCCACCTCCCCTGGGCTTTGATTTAATAGTATGTGGGGGGCTGTGCGGCCCCGTTCCCTGGGTACCACCGCTCCGTGAAGCTGAAAGTAAGGGGGTATCACCTTCCCCCACAGGCCTGGGACAATTAATTGGAAGTAAGAGGGGGCACACATTCCCCCCACTGCCCTCTGTCTAGCTACCTCCCCGTAGCTAAAATTCTATTACTGCGGGGGAACTGTGAGGTCACCCTGCAGCCCCTGGAACTGCCACACCCCCAGGGCTAACATTCAATTAATGAATGGGGCCATGTGCCCCCCTGCAGTCTCAGGGACTGCCACCTTCCTGAGGCTAAACAACCAATGCAGGGTGCCCTGCAGGCACCCCACAGCCCCGGGGACTGCCACCTCAAAAGGGCTAACATTGAATTAATCTAAGGTGGACACACATCCTCCCACAGCCACAAGGACTGCCACCTCCCCAGGGCTATTCATTTAAATTAAGAGCAGTCCACACGGCCACCCCTCAGCCCCAAGGACCACTCCCTCCCCAGGGCTGAACTAAAATAATGAAAGGGGTCTGTTGTGGACCCCCAGCCCCGGGGACCATCACCTCCCTGGGTCTGTTTCCAAATGTTTGAGGGGGCCACACAGCCACTCTCGTGGAGCCAATAATAGCCTTGGGCACTGCCACCCCCCATGGCCAGCTCCTGCTAGGTCTCGGGATGCCCTCCAATGGGACATAGCTGTTTGGTCTGATTTGGCGGGAGCTGCAGTCATATCATACTCTCCAGTCCCAGCAAGTGAGAGCTGTAAAACAGCTCTCACATGCTGGCAGCGTAGATTTCCACTGTTTATCTGCTTGCATACATGCAACCAGGAAAACAGAGGAAACTATAGCTGTCACAGGCAGGAAGCTGCATGTTTAGCAAAGTCGGCTCCTGCAGGAGGCAGGAAGCCTTCAGTCCATCTGGCTTCCCATGCGGTTCCATTGGATACTGAGTGCTCGGGGGCACCGAGGACAGATGGCCAGGGGGATGGTATCCCAGGCCCAGATTGGCCCCGGGATGGGGGTTGTGCAGTCCCCTCCCAAAAAATAAAACAAATATTTTGAGTCTGGGCATTGGGGATAGGGTCCCTGGGGCCAAAATTACCCAGAGGAGGGGGGCTACATGGTCTCCCCTCCTCCACACTGGCCCGTCTACTAATGAGGTAGCATTTACTAACTAAACAGTAGAAAGTGCACCAGTTGGATAGACATTTTGTGCAAAACTGTGGCCTCTTGCTGGATAAAAGAACAGGTGAGCTTCTGTTCTGGCCATAATGCTCATTTCACAGAAATTAAACCTCAGCAGTTACAAATATAAATGTACCAGGTGCCCCAGTTGAAGCTCCTCTTCTGGTCAGGACAAATGATCCTAACTCCTGGGCTTGGCCAAGGCAAAGCAAGTGTGTTTACTCTGCGATTCCATTTTTTTAAAACGACATGGAATGCTTCATGGAGGTTTAATTGGAGTGCAATCAGACGCTCTCACACCCACTCCCACATCCACATAGACCCTCCCACACCTACTCTCACACCCATGCAGACACTCTTACAGCCACTGTCACACCCAGAGACACCAACTCACACCTATTCTCACACCCAGAGAGACAGGTCCTGTGGCTAACTCTTGCAGCTCACTGACAAAGGTGGTGAGCAGCTTGGGGTTGGGTGGTTAGTTGGGTTGGCCGCAGGGACTGGCCACAGAATTGGATTAATGTATAGTAATCAAAATTACTTTCCGTTAAATAAAAAACATAGAAATGTACTGATGAAAACACAGGTTACAGGGAAGTTATAGTTAGAAAATAGAACGAAACAAGTGATGGTCGTCGGTAACTATAACTGATATTTTTATTGATGTTAGGAAAGTTGTCATGAGTACTGTAATATCTGGGTTAATTAGCAGTGCATGGTGAGGGCACAAGTTAGAATTCCCTTAGGCCACAAGTTGTTTTTCTAAGGGAATATCTATGTTTTTTAAAACTCTATTCCCTAACTATAACGTCCCAGTAACCTTTGTTTTTTTCAGTGAATTTCTATGTTTTTTTTAACGTATAGTAATTTTCATTGCTATACTTTAATCTAAACACCGCTGTTCACAGCCTTTGGTTGGAGCTGGTTGGCCAGGCTCTGATGCCAACCCCCTATAAGCACCCAATCTTGCAATGTGCACTGCCTTCACCCATGTGCAGGGGAAGTTGCCCGCAAGACTTGGCCTTCAGCCAGACCCTGCGGCCAAATCCTCCCAACTACCCAACCCTATGCTGTGCACTGCCCTTTGATCTTTCTGCCACATTTTGTGTAAATCTATCCAGCAGTGCGGACTGTAGCTATTTCAAAAATATCTAAGGGAACTAACATGGGAAACACACTTTTTTGAACCCACCTTTTTCTCAGCTCAGTTTGACAAATCACTCCAAAACTCCCATGCGCAACAAGACACTTTTTCTTGAAAATTTCATGAAATTTCAGCAAACGGAAATAGCCAAGTAAAAAATGCTTCTCCTATGGGAACTAGGTCCTAACTATAAATACCTACTGGCGACTATGTATATATTACCTAGAGGCACAGGAACGTTATAGTTCGGCTCACATTTTAAACATATAAAACCATGAAAATTCACCAGTTATAGTGAAAGTTACCTCAATAACTATGCTTTTTGGGTTATATTGTTATGGCGGGGTGAATGGTAAATATTTTTTTTATATAATAAGTTTATATCTAAGTTAAGCATGTGTATAAAGTGTTTATTTAACCCCTTTGCTACCAGGCCTTTTCCCCCTCCTGAGCCAGGCGTTTTTTTGCCTATTTGGAATAGTTCTCGCTTAGTCCCTCATAACTTTTTGTCCACATAAGCTACCCACGCCAAATTTGCGTCCTTTTTTTCCAACATCCTAGGGATTCTAGAGGTACCCAGACTTTGTGGGTCCCCATGAAGGAGACCAAGAAATTAGCCAAAATAGAGTGATTTTTTTTTTAAATTGGAAAAAATGGCTGCAGAAAAAGGCTTGTGGTTTTTTCCCTGAAAATGGCATCAACAAAGGGTTTGCGGTGCTAAAATCACCAGCTTCCCAGCTTTCATGAACAGGCAGAATTGAATCAGAAAACCCAATTTTTTAACACAATTTTGGCATTTTACTGGGACATACCCCATTTTTACGATTTTCTGTGCTTTCAGCCTCCTTCCAGTCAGTGACAGAAATGGCTGTGAAACCAATGCTGGATCCCAGAAACATAAACATTTCTGGAAAGTAGACAAAATTCTGAATCCAGCAATCAGTAATTTGTGTAGATCCTACAAGGGTTTACTGCAGAAAAAAACAACTGAAGAAAAAAATATTGAAATTGAGGTGAAAAAAAGAGACATTTTTCTCTACGTTTTACTCTGTAACTTTTTCCTGCAATGTCGGATTTTTGAAAGCAATATACTGTTACATCCGCTGGACTCTTCTGGATGCGGGGATAGATAGGGCTTGTAGGTTCATCAAGAACCCTAGGCACCCAGAGCCAATAAATGAGCTGCACCCTGCAGTGGGTTTTCAATCTAAACCGGGTATACAGCAATTCATTTGCTGAAATATAAAGAGTCAAAAATAGGTATCAAGAAAACCTTTGTATTTCCAAAATGGGCACAAGATAAGGTGTTGAGGAGCTGTGGTTATTTGCACATCTCTGAATTCTGGGGTGCCCATACCAGACTGTGAACTACAGGGCATTTCTCGAATAGACGTCTTTTTTACACACTGTCTTATAATTGGAAGGAAAAATGTAGAGAAAGACAAGGGGCAATAACACTTGTTTTGCTATTTTATGTTCCCCCAAGTCTCCTGATAAAAATGGTACCTCACTTGTGTGGGTAGGCCTAGTGTCCTTGACAGGAAATGCCCCAAAAACACAACGTGGACACATCACATATTCCCACAGAATAGAGAGCTGGTTTTTGCAAAGTGCCTAGCAGTGGATTTTGGCCTCTAGCTCAGACGGCACCTAGGGAATCCTACCTAACCTGTGCATTTCTGAAAACTAGAACCCTAGGGAAATCCAATATGGGGAGACTTGTGTGGCTCTCACCAGGTTCTGTTACCCAGAATCCTTTGCAAACCTCAAAATTTGGCTAAAAAGAAACCCTTTTTCCTCACATTTCGGTGACAGAGAGTTCTGAAATGTGAGAGGAGCCACAAATTTTCTTCCACCCAGCGTTCCCCCAAGTCTCCCGATAAAAATGGTACCTCAATTGTGTGGGTAGGCCTAGTGCCCGCGACAGGAACTGCCCCAAAACACAAAGTGGACACATCACATTTTCTCAAAGAAAACAGAGGTGTTTTTTGCAAAGTGCCTACCTGTGGATTTTGGCCTCTAGCTCAGCCGCCACCTAGGGAAACCTACCAAACCTGTGCATTTTTTTAAACTAGAGACCTAGGGGAATCCAAGATGGGGTGACTTGTCGAGCTCTCACCAGGTTCTGTTACCCAGAATCCTTTGCAAACCTCAAAATTTGGCTAAAAAAACACTTTTTCCTCACATTTCGGTGACAGAAAGTTCTGGAATCTGAGAGGAGCCACAAATTTCCTTCCACGCAGTGTTCCCCCGAGTCTCCCGATAAAAATGGTACCTCACTTGTGTAGGTGGGCCAAGCGTTTGTGACAGGGAAGAGCCAAAAACACGTCGAAATTGAGGGGAACCAAAGTGGATCCAAAAGGGCAGTTTGAAAAAAAACATTTTTAGGCTGACAAGTGCAGCAGAAATTTTATCGGTATAGATGAGACAATGCTGGGTGGTAGGAATTTTGTGGATTACTGCAGATTCCGGAAGGTTCAATAACAAAAATGTGGGAAAAATGTGTGCTTTCCAGCAAAGTTGCAGGTTTGCAGGGCATTGTGGGTAAGGAAATGGTGCGGGGTGCATGCGAAGCACACCACCCTGGAATCAACTAGATGTTTAGTTTTCAGATGTGTCTAGGTCTTGTGGATTTTTCTACATGGCAGCGTCCCAAAGTAAAAAAAAAGTGCAGCCCTCACCATTCCAAGTGGGACGATTTTGAGAGTTACCAAGCTCTCATGGCCCAAATGTAAAACAAAAAACAAAAATAATCAAATGTCCTCTTGCTTGCCATGGGATAAGATGTTTTAGTGTGTGGGGGAAGCTGAAAGACTGTTAGCCCCTTCAGTTCGGGTGGGGGCATAACCAGGCCCATACTGGTTGGTAGCCACCACCCCACTATTTTCTTTTATTTTTTTTATTCCCTGGCATCTAGTAGACTTTCTGTCCCCCCGGGGTGTGCATCGGGGGTAATTGCCCAATCTGCCCACTGGTGGGCAGAACAACTTTGGCCCCATTTATTTGGGGTGCGGGTATGGCCATACCCCCAACCTCTTTTTTTGAAAAACAAAACTTCCCTTGTCTCTGGTGGGCTTTCTTAGGCCAGCCTGCCCCCAAGGGGGGAAGTTATGGCCAACAGTAATGTGCCCCCATGGGGAGAGACCCTTTCCCAAGGGGCTGCCCCCTCCAAACAAAACACACACATACCAATCCATGGTGTCTAGAGGTTTCTGCCCCAAAGGGGCAGATTGGCCTTACAAAAATAGGCTGATCTGCCCCCAAGGGGGGCAGAAATGGCCAAAATACAATTCCCGCCCCCACAGGGGAGCGACCCTTGTCTAAGGGGTCGCTCCCCATACATAAAACATAAAGTAAAAAAATAGATATAAATATCCCTGGTGTCTAGAGGTTTCTGCCCCCCGGGGGCAAATCCGCCTAATTATATTAGGACGATGTGCCTCCGGGGGGGCAAAAAAGGCCTAAAAGTATTTTGCCCCCCCCGGGGAGTGGCCCTTGCCAAGGGGGCCGCTCCCCTTATGCGTTAGTATAACAAAAAAGAAATCCCTGGTGTCTTGTGGTTTCTGCCCCCCGGGGGCAGGATGGCCTAATTATATTACAAATAGGCCCTGCGGGTGTGTGGCTGCATTGGCGTCCACCCGGCGGTTTCAACAAGGTTGAAATGAGTGCCAAAATGTCCTTTACTAATAAAGACATTTGGTGGTTTGTCTCTTACTTGACTATTGGAGAAGGAAAAGTGAGTAAAAACTATGCCTGTAATTACTTACCTCCAGGTCAGCATAAGTAAAACTAATACTTCTAGCCAAGATTGAAGCTTTGTTACTGTGGCAGGAAAAAAACTACATATATTTGGGAGCTACTTTGATATCTTCGCTAGAATTTTCTAGAGACATGGAGGTCTGTTTTTTAGATCTCCTGGCACTAAGGGTTTAGTTAATGTTCCAAACTGAATCAGAAAACCAGTTGTTATGCACCCACTTCATTTTCCACTGAGCAATATTTGAGTGAGATGCCTCCTAGGAAATGATCTACCACAAGACATGTTATATGGACAATCAGTGTAGCCCCAAAATCTCTTTTGGTAAAGAATAACACGCTCAAGAATGCTGGAACCCAAAGGATACAGTTCAAATATTTATGTTTTAACTTAAATTCCTAGTCTCGTTCACACATTATGAATTGTAACCAACATAATGACAAATATTATTATAGCAACAATGCTTAACAAAAACATGAATAAACGATACCACTCCAACATGATTGCTCTTATTAATCTATAGCAGTCCTCCTCTCATTCTGCTACTCCTAAGCACCAACATATTTTATCAAAGCACAAAATAAACCTATTTTGAATTCCAAAGATGGTACTCACACTCATACCTGTTTGAATAATGAAGCTCAAGTTTCAATTAAATAGCACAGTCAGCTATTCTTCACCTTTTGTGCTTGACTTTTATAACATAGGGACAAGTTTTGCCAGTCTGACTGCCAGACCACCGGGGTGGCGGCCCCCAAAAGACCACCATATTTGCAGTCATACAGACTAGCGTATTTTGAGTTACACAGCCAGGCCCGCCAAAAGACATTCAAAATCCCGACACCCCCAGCACTCTAGAGGGCAGGAAAGAAGTGGTCCGACCACCAGTGCCACCAGCCCGACAACCGACCACCAAACCGATTGGAAGTTGAACATCGCCATGGCGGTCTTGCCATGGCAGTCTTCCAAAATCGGTGCGAATCACGGCGGTCACCGCTTCCCCCAATAATACACAAAATCTCATTCCATAGATTTGAAAAGAAATCAGATGACATACATTGACACACTCAACACACCTACCAACTACACTATAAAACACCCTTCCACACACCACAACCCTTTGTATCTCGCACGTCAAACACAAAAGCCAGAGCAACATCAGAGCAAACCAAACCATAGATTAGGCACATCACCATCTCACACAAAGCACATATCACACATCCTCACAACACTCCCATCACACATATTTGCACCTCATCTCACTATTTACACCCTTACCCCCTCATCACAGAGCACCTACAAAATATTTTCCTCATCACTTCGTAACCACTACCATGTCACCACAAAAACATCCCTGTTTCACAGATGAAGAGTTAAGAGTAATGGTGGATGAAATCATTAGAGTAGAGCCAATTATCTTTGGATCCCAGCAGACCACTATCACTAGGAAAATGGAAATATGGCAAAGGATAGTCAACAGAGTGAATTCTGTAGGCAGCTATCCGCACACAAGGGATGACATCAGGAAGAGGTAGAACAACTTCAGGGTTAATTTACATTCCATGTCTGCCAGGTATCAGCTGGAGGTCCACAAGAATGGCCGTGGTCCCCAACCTCCTCCCCCACATTTCACATCATGGTCATCCTGCATCCTGAGGGCTTGACAGGAATACCTGGGGGAGTTGGGTCAGGTAAGTCATATCACAAAATTTGCCCACCAAAATGGATTGGCATGCATGCTCACTGATCACTCTTCCACATCTACAATGTCACACTATACAACAGTCCAGTGTCCACCTGTCCATAAACCCCTTCCTGGCCTCCTGCATGCCAGTGACACCCAACTGGGGAAACAACATCTCTGTATAGTGGGTGTAGTACAGGGATTGGTAGCACTAGAACTCCCAGCAGGCACTGTTCCACTATCATTAAGCCCAGAACAGTGTAGCCCAATCCAAATCACTACCTTTGTCAACTCCACATCGGAGTGTACCCACCTGAGAGGATTCAAACTGTACAATGTGTGGCTAGGACAGGCAAAGGCAGAAATGCCAAGGTCAGTAGGCACAGGTAATGTCACTCCACTCAGCCAATATTGTGTGCACTGCTACTGGGACCATTCCTCTTCGACTCCCTCTTTGCCATGTACAAACTCATGGGGATATTAACTGGAAAAGGTGTGGCTAGGACAGGCCAATACAGCAATGCAAAGGTCAGCAGCCAGTGCACACTCAATGCAAAAAAGACCCGCTCACTGTGCATCTGTTCTGACATCAATATACATCATATGAAAGTCTAGTCACCTGACAGGATGACTTATGTATGCTGTGTATAGAACTTGGTGCAACATGATTGTAAATCTTAGGAGGAACAGTATCTCTAACTCCAATAACCAGGATACTGTCCTCAATGACATTGTGCTGCTGTTAAATCACAAATGCACGTTACCTACCTAGGAGGGGCCAACATACAGATGATGGTATACTCTGTGATCTGCATAATCAACAAGATCCAACCTCAGCAGATAAGCCAAGATGTCAATAATGTGGACAGAAGGACAGCCCAACCTATGTGCCCAATGAATGTAGGACAACTCAAATACCAAGATGCCTCATCTAAATGTTTGTGGCTGGACACATTCACAGTGCACTGAACACATACAAGGATCCAGGTCTGCCTGCAGAACAGTCCACCAAGTCCTAGGATGACCTAAGCGACATCATGCACATCCAGTGTTTTGACTGCACTGCTGGAAAGGTAGGAGTCCATGAGCAAACATCCAAGTGCCAAGATACTCAGACATCCTGTAGCAAAGTGACTTGAAATGGAATTGGACTATTCCCCAAATGTCAGGTCTATACAGTTGATAGCAGGTGTGCCTTTCACATAAGGGAAAAATGAGAAGCCAATAAGTACGTGGCCTTAGTCAAATGTCACTGCAAACTGTTGGTGGCACATGTCACAATAAAAACTGAAATATACTGTCTCTCACTCCAAGAGGTCTACCTGCCACTGGGTACACAGACACCTATCAAGACACTGCTGCTCCCCAATGGATCACGCCCTCAGTGAGAATATCATCCCTGGATGTGTAGGCATTGAGGACTGCACTGGCCCATCGGGAGGAACATGGCCAGATAACACCCATCAGCCTCACCCTGACCAAATCGACTCCTCCCAGCCATGTTGCATCAACATCTCAGGCAACTAGTCACCCCTAAACCTGAGTCCAGAGGGCTGATTCAACAACCTTGTGCCCCCCAGCAGGTCTGGTACCTGTCTTACAACTAGACAGCTCTGGCAATGATGGACCTGGACCCAGTAGTGGGGGCAAGGGCGCAGGCACGTGGGGTTGTGCGCATGGGGGGGATGGTGTGGGCCAGTGGAATGAAGCTGCTGGGGATGGGTCTGGCCAGGACACCATACTGAAGCTTTTTGGAACCTACCAATGATCCCAAGGTGTGATGGGCCAGGTACTCACTGAACTCAGGGAGATCAAGCAGTTGCAGATTGATTACCACCATGAAATAGTGCAACAGTATGAGGCCCACAATGCCACCTTAGCCTACCTGACAGGGATGCTGAGGGACATGAACACCACCATCAGCAGGGATCGAGGACAATTCCAGACACCTAACATTAGCATAGTAACATCTGCCCCTTCGACCTCAGTGGCAGCCAGTGGAAGGGAAGCCCTGCCAGTGGAAGGACCCGCCTCAGACACCCCTGTCTCTGTAGCTGAAGAACCCCCCGCAAGCGGGGACACCCACCCAAGCAACGAGGAGGTGCAGATGCCAAGACCTGACCACTGGCAGAAAGTGACCACTTACTGATGGAGCCCCTTTGTGTGCCATAGAATCACTCTGTTGACTGTTCTTCACACACTATCTCTTTTCCAGGATAGTATGACACTGGACTTTGGACTTCAAATGTTGTGGTAGCTACTCCAATGATGACAACCAGTATGACTGATTAATTCACTATTTGCATTTTTGTTTTAATCAAAATCCACCTCTATGTTCAGAGCACATGTAGATAAACTCAAGTAGCACACAATCAATGCCTAATAGTGATTTGTCATCATTGTGGGATGTACAATGTGAAATTAATGTGATGCAAATCAGGAACTTTTAGGATGATAATGTTAGGAGGGATGTGGCACAGGCAGTGTCAGGCTAAGTATTACTAGTAACACAACAACACAAGTGGTCACTCAAACCAATTTTTTTATGTACACTGTACAGCACATAGGCTGCTAAAAAGTCTATTCTGTCATTGTCAAGAATGATCAAACATTGTTCCCTCTGGCTACATATGTTAAAGTTCTACCCCCCTGTCCACAGAAGAAAGGGCTATGTCAGACCCTGCCCTGTAGTCTAGGTAAACATATTGGTGGATGTTGTTACCAGCTTGACCCTTATCACATATCGAAACCCGGTTTATCCAAATTAATATACCTCATGACACAGACAGAGGACAATGTCAGTCAGAGGCCCATTCCATGACAATGGTTAGGCATCTAGCAGCATGTTACACACCCATGTCAGTGTTGTGGCAAAGGCACTGTGGCCTGCAATGAGGAAACACATTGCCATCTATGTACAGGGCATACTGGATCATTATCAATACAATGTGAGGGGAGAATGGATGGATTGCACAGGATGACATGTTACAAGGCCACATGATCACACACATGAAACCAATGGACCAACATACCATGGGAAACAGGTCTATTCTGCAGCTCAGATAAGTGCCCTCCCACTATCCATGGAGACTGGGCATGGAGCTTACATAAGTCAAATATGCGACAAATAGTACCTGGACCAATTCCATGTCCCCTTCACACGTCAGACCAGCTACAGCCACCTGCTAATCACACAACTCTGAAATGCCCACATGAGGATGGCACAATGAAGAGACCTGGAAGGAAAAAGTGACATTCAAGGAGTTTAGACAGTCAAAGGCATACATGAGGCATAAAAAACATTTTAAACTTCTGTTTTTTCCCAGACAGTGCAATGTGACTGCCCCAAACACAGGAGATCATCTTTAAGAGAGGCACATCATCAAGTCTGATGTAGCCAGCAAATCTGGCCTGTATGATGCACAGAATGAGTTGCCCTGTCTCATGGTGACAAAGATACCTTTCTCCACAAGTCCTGACACCTATAGTACCCCATGCAGTCACAGTAATCACCAAACATCACATACTCATGTGAAGTACCGATTGATGAGATGTGCCCGCGTGTCTCCACCTTCATCCTCACTTGGCATTTCAGGAGGCTCACCCAGTGGCACTGCCAGCTCCCCCGTATCAGGGATGTATGGGATGTTTCTCCTCAGGGAATGTTGTGGAGCATGCAGCACATTGCAATGAGCTTACAAACTTTTTCGGGTGAGTAGAGAAGGGCTCCACCAGATTTGTCTATGCTGCAGAATCTTGCCTTCAGGAGCCCAAAAGCCCGCTCCACAACACGGCGTGTTCTTCTATGTGCCTCTTTGAAGTGGACTTTCAATGGTATAGTTGGGTTCTCCAGTGGTGTCAAAAACCAGGGCCTGTTTGGGTAGGCAGAATCCCCTGTGAGGAAATGTGACATGTATGCAACAATCAGTCCAGAGCAACGTCTCAGTGGCAGCAGACTTGGCAAACATACACACATGACATATATGGCTTACCGACCAGCTAGGCCCTGTCTGGTTACAGTTATGTCATCAGCTGGGGAAAAGCGCTGTTCCACATAATGAAGGCATCATGGACTGAACCCGGATACCGGGCACACACTCAAGAAATGTAGAGGTCTGCTAAACACACTACTTGGACATTGATGGAATGGAAGTTCTTCCTGTTCCGATAGACCTGTTCATTCCTATGCGAAGGAACCAGGGCTACATGGGTACCATCAATGGCTCCTACAACATGTAGAATGTGTGATAAACCATAGAACTATGCTTTGAAATGGGCAAAATCCTCATGTTGAGGGAAACAATTGCAGCTGTCCAGGTGTTTCAACGCTAATGAGAGAACATCCTTCAACACTGAATTGAACATTAATTGGGACATTCCAGCAGATAGGGCCACTGTGTTTTTGAAGGACCCTGTGGCCAGGAAGTGCAACACTGACATGACTTGTACTATGGGTGGTATGCTATTTGGCTGGCATCAGATCAGGGTTCAACTGACGACAAAGATCCATGTTTGTCTGCCTATCCAGGTGGTACAACTGTATGACATGCCTATTCTCCGTGGTCTGCAAGTCTGCTAGTGAACAGTACCCAGGAGGGTGTCTGATCTTTCTCCCTCCAGGGTAACTATGTAGGCCAAAAAGAAAAAAAAGCAGTCACTAAATGTGTTCCAAGCAATTGACATTATGGCCCTCATTACAACCCTGGCGGTCTTGGACCACCAGGGTTGTTGTGGCGGATTTCATCACCAGCAGGCTGGCGGTGAAATCCCTAGTATTACGATCGCGGCGAAAGCGGCGCGGTCGCACCACCGGGACTGGCGGTTTCCTGCCACATTGGTCCTGGCGGTTTTAATCCGCCAGGGCAGTGCTGCTAGCAGAGCTGCCCAGGGGATTACGAGTCCCCCTACCGCCAGCCTTTTCCTGGCGGTTTGAACCACCAGGAAAAGGCTGGTGGTACGGGGAGTCGCGGGGTCGCCTGCCACGGCCCGTGCAGCTTTTCACTGTCTGCTATGCAGACAGTGAAAAGTGCGACGGGTGCAACTGCACCCATCGCACGGGCGCAACACCAGCGGCTCCATTTGGAGCTGGCTCGTGTGTTGCGGCCGAGATCCCCGCTGGGCCGGCGCGCGGAAACCAGGTTTCCGCCCGCCGGCCCAGCAGGGATCTCCTGATCGCCGTGGCGGGAGTGCGGCCGTGTTGGCAGCCGCCCAGCGGTCAGATCTGCGTGGGCGGCTTCAGCCGCCCGCCAAGGTCATAATGAGGGCCTATATGTCAGACATGTTATGTGTGATGTCATGTGAGTCACTGTAAAGATGATACACAATATACACCAGAGATGATACTTGCCCATTTGTGAAACGTTAATGCCTTGCTTATCGACATATGTGCACAAAAACCTCTATATGGTCAGCTACCTCAAGTTTAAATTAATTCATAAGCTGACTGTGATTCAGTGCCTCATATCATGGTTTACACTTGTGGAGATGGTGGTGGTTGTACCCCCAATAATGGTGTCACATCTGCAAGACCACATACCTACATTGTAATGGAAACAATTAACCTACATGACAGGACTAGACCAGTACTCAATATTTGCAAGCACATCATTTCTATGCTTGTGATGCATCAAAATATATGTTGTAACTGCATTGTATACCTTTAAAATGGCAGCTGCCTGACCTACTCCTCTGGACATTAGGAACCGCCTGCAACGCCAGAGGAAGTCGTCATCGCGGTAGGCAGATGTCACTGCAGCAGACACTGCTATAGGATAACATTGCTTCCTGTGGCGGTCTAGGCCCAATGGCAACATCTGCCAGCAGTGACTGTCGCGTATGTGGGGGATGTGACTGATTTTTTCTGCTGATTCTCTCACTTGACTCCTGTCTCTGCTGCCACAAGACTTCCACAACCTGAGCTGCTGTGTACCACCCCTGGGAGCAATCATGCTGCGTCCTACAGGTGTTAGGGACACTGCCTTCTCACCCAAATGGCTGGAGAAGCTGTTGGAAGAGGTTCTACTCCTGTATGGACAGCTCTATGATGCACCAAGGGGAACAGGTAAGTGTGCCATGTGCACACTTTTCTTTGCACCCCTATTTATTTAATCTTTCCGCATCCTAGGTTAAGCCCAGTTTGTATGATTGTGTCTGCACAGCCCTGTAGGTGCTGTTAGTATGCATAAATGTCTCACTCAAGAGGCATGTATCTATGTCAATTGACAGGTTTGTAGTCCTGAGACAATGTGGTGAGTGTGCATTGAGTGATCCCTAAACCAACTTGTGCTTGATTCAAATGTCTAGGTGAGGTGTTCTGACAGCCATCCCCAGCCTAATCTTGCCACTAGATATCTGTAATGTGTAGTCACGTGTGGTTGCATGACAGCTGTAGGGTTGAATGCATGTTGTATGTGTTGACTGGCCACCATTTGTGCTCCTTCTGTGTTTGCACAGTGATCTCCGGCGACACATGGCCTTGTTGGACTGTTGATCTGAAGGCAAGTAATGACTCACTCTGCCCCTCAGCTCTGTACATAGGCAGCCAATGTAAATTGACTGTAAGCCACATGATGTACTGTGACATATATGATGTTTTTGGACATGGTGTATGTGAGTATGCCTGCATAGCCTGCAGAGAAGGGGGCCTGGGTATTGTCAGTCACTCCATACCTGGATTCCCATTTCCACAACAAATATGACACAGTACCTAAACTACTCCCTGTATTCTTGGACAGCTTGTGATGGGGTCAAATCATGCCTCACAGCCAATAGGCAGCTTCTTGAGGCATTGTCTACTGATTACTATGCAATTTGCTTTAGGGG
Organism: Pleurodeles waltl; assembly: GCF_031143425.1. Taxonomy (NCBI): domain Eukaryota; kingdom Metazoa; phylum Chordata; class Amphibia; order Caudata; family Salamandridae; genus Pleurodeles; species Pleurodeles waltl. The sequence goes on along the minus strand of NC_090444.1, from coordinate 342,661,574 downwards.
CATGGTCATAGGCCCTCATTATGAACATGGCGGTCCGTTCCGCACCACCGGCGGTGGTGGCAGAAACCGCCAACAGAGGAGCGGTCCGGACCGCCAAATAATGAACCAAACAAAACTCTTGCATCCCGAGCACCACCCACCGCCAGGAAAGTAGTCCCGCTGACGACAGCAGAGTCCGCCCACAGTCCATCGGAAAGGCCCAACACGCCCATCAAATTATGAACACCATTCCGCCGCCAGTTCCGGGGCGGGAACCACTGCCACACAAAGCGAGGCGGAAATGAAACATATAGAAGGAAACACTCACCGGAGTACCACAAAACTTGCAGCGTCAGCCATGGACAGAGAGCTGAAGATCATGCCAGCCTTGCTACTTGCCATATATCTACACGACCGAGACCGCCGTCGAAGACGACGAAGGTAAGTACTGCAACCTACGACACAAGGGAAGAAAGGGCAAACTTACATACCCACCCACTACACCCACCCCGCAAAGCCCCCCCACCCATTCCCAGCAGCATTAGTCAGACCCCCCACACCAAGAGGGACATACCCGACCAGATGCCTCTGCAACGTGGCCATAGGACATACAATAGCCCGTACACATAACTCATGTAAACCAACACCAGGGTGGAACTGCATGCAGCCCAAACACAGGCCACACCAAAACTTTATTAACTCATCTCAGTGAGCTAGATGAAGCAAACAGGGCCAATGGCCAGTCCAACAAGATTCAATTGTCCCTGGCCACAACTGGCCACACCTGACTCCCTCAAGTGCTGGGTACTCCACAAAACGGGGCACCATAGGGGGATCCAGGCACCTCACGGAATGGGGGCAAGGGGGTTGGGGCTGGGGATTTACGACGGGGTGGGACTTAGACTTGCGGGAGGAAGTTGGAGGGGGGTGGTCTTCTCCTTTGAAGGGAGTGGGAGCTTTTTGGCTCAGGTGGAGCTGGATGCCTTAGACTCAGAGCGGGCCTTATTCTTCACTGGAGAAGGGGCATAGGAATGGGAAGGCTGGACCGGGGTGGGCTGAGATGTTGAAGGTGCAGAAAGGGCAAGGAGGTGGGCATGTTTCGGGACAAGACGGGGTGGGCCAGTGGGTTCGAACAGATCTACACAGGAGAGGAAACGTTTCTTGGGAGCAAGTGGGGTGGGCGTGGATGAGGGTGTGGGAGTGGAGGCAGAGGGAGTTGATGTATGGGGTGTAGGTGTGCGTGTAGTGGGTGCCGTGATGCGTTTGAGTGTTTTGGGAGGTTGGGGGGTGGACACAGTGGGAGAAGACAGACAGCTAGTGTGGATGTATGTTGTGTGTGTGTCGGCAAGTCAGGTGAGTGTGCTGCATGTGTCAACTACAGTGGAGGTGATGAGTGCAGGTGTGGTGTGTGGGGTGCATGTATGGCTGTCTGCTATTGTGGTGAGTGCAGGAAGAGGAGCAGTAACAGTGAATGACGGTGCAGTGCATGAGGGTGTGCATGTAGAGGGGACAGACAGGGAGGCAGAAGAGGCGGGCACACTGGGGGAAGTGGACATTGTTGTGTGTGCAGGTGTATGTTGGCTGTGTGAATGCTTGTAGTGGGAGGTGTGGTGCTTGTGTTTGGAAGTGTGTTTTTTGTGTGTTGAAGTGCTTGACTGCATGTCTGAATGTGTGCCTTGGACGGGTGAAGGGAATGGGGTGCTGGAAGGGGTAGAGGAGGTTGGAGGGGGGACGGAACGGCTAGGTAAACTGGCTGCCGTCCAAGAGGAGGCCAGAGTCTGAAAAGATCTCTGTAGGACAGACACGGCACCGTGAATGCCATCCAGATTGGCATTAGTCTGCTGCACCTCTCATGCTAGCCCCTGGATGGCATTGACGATGGTTGTAGACCCCCAGGGTCCGTACCTCCTTGGCGATGGCATGCCAATGTGCCTGCCCGCTTCTGGTGGGCGCTGACCTAGTAGGGAGACAAAGAGAAGAAACACAGAGGTCAGGCACCTGCACGATGGCAACAGTTGGCTGATTGTTAGACATAGGACAGACAGTACTCACAGAAATGCAGGACAGTGGCACGCAGCATTCCATGCACCAAGCCCCATCCTGGCTCATAGGAACACACATCAGAGCAATCAACTCCATCGATTACACACACACACAGTGCCCCCCAAACCCGGACTCACCTGCACCTCTGGCCGGCCGTAGAGACTGCCGTACAGGGGCAGGACCCCTTCCACCAGTTTCTCCAATTCTTCCTGGGTGAAGGCCAGGGCCCTTTTCCCTGCACCACGTGCAACATCCATAGCCAGAGGCAGGCCACAGCAGTATATGGAGTGGAGTACTTCTCCGCACAAGATCAGGGAGTCAAGTGAGCACACGATGACGAACGCACGTACGTTCCGAGTGGGAACGCACCGTCACTGCCGTTGGCGATCATGATATGCCAAGATTCCCCATTGGCATCCGTGTTAACCAATGAGGGTGCGAACAGCGGTAAACACCACTCAACACTGTGACGTCAACCGCTAGCGGTCTTAGGTCACTTCCACAATGAAGGGGCAGAACTACAGTGGGCAGACATTTTGCCATCCCCTACGCATCTTGAAATTCAATTTAGTCACAATGCTGGCCCTACTAGCCATATGATTCACATATGTCTCTATCCATAGAGTATATTATCACACATGATTTACTCCGTTCCCTCTCAGTGGTGACAATGTACATCTGTCAGGTTGCTGTTATTGTACAGACACTACTATGAAGAATGCAGTGAATGTGTTTAGAAAATATGCCTGTGTATGTGTGCACATGACTCCTTGTTCTTACCCCTCACAGGTACAGACCCTTGTGCGAGGAAGGGCACCTTCTGTGTACAGACTACTTGTGGATATGGGGACCATGGTGGAGCGTCAGATCATTATCACTTACAGACTCACAAGTGCAACTATTCAGGACCTATGTGCATCACTGGATCCTGCACTGACTCCCGAAAATCGTAATCAGTATGCCATTCCAACTGAGGAGCAGGTGCTCTCCGCCCTCCATTTCCTGGCCAAAGGTTCCTTTAAAGTGACAGTGGGTATGGGTGCTGGTTTCTCACAGCCAATGTTCAGCCAGGTACTTACAAGATTTCTAAATGCATTTGTACAACATCTGCAATTCCCCCAAAGTGCTGATCTCCCTGCCATCAATTCAGACATCTATGCCTTTGTAAACATTCCCCATGTTATTGGTGCCATGGATGGGACCCACATACCCATCATCCCCCCCAAGAGTGAGTGAACAGGTGTACAGAAACAGGAAGAAGTTTCACTCCATGAACATCTAGTTGGTATGTACAGCAGACCAGTACATATCCCATGTGAATGCCATGTTTCCTGGTTCAGTCCATGATTCATTTGTTTTGAGGAACAGTAGTGTGCCACAAAAGATGGAACAACTCCAAGAGGACAGAGGGTGGATCATAGGTAAGTGTGCCTGTCACTAACTGACACATTGCTGAAAAACAGCCTGTCAGACTAAGGACATTCCAATGACGACTCTGTATTGATCATTTCTCTAGGTGATTCTGGCTATCCAAACTTGCGTTGGCTCCTGACACCAGTGAGGGATCCCAGGACGGATGCAGAGAGGAAATACAATGAGGCCCATGGACGTACTAGGAGGGTGATAGAGCGTACTATAGGTCTCCTGAAGGCTAGATTTTGGTGCCTACATATCTCTGGGGGTTCCCTGGCCTATGGGCCTTGTAAAGTGTGTAAGATAGTGGTGGCCTGCTGCGTGCTGCACAACGTGGCAGTGAGACATTCAATCCCCCTTTTGGAGGTGAGGGGTGCTATAGGTCCTGATCTGTTACCTCAGAGAGGTGAGGAAAGTGATGGTGAGGATGAGGAAGGGGAAGATGTAAATTCCAGAAACCAACTGATACAACTCTACTTCCAATAACTGTCTGGTACTTCAGCCCGTATATGTGGTTAGTGACTGATACTGTAAGTATGCCATGTCAACTAGGGGAAATTGGTCATGATATGCGTTTCATGGACCTCTTCAGCATGATACAGACAGACAACATAAGCATTCCCTTCTTGACTTTTTAGAAACACACTGTACCAGCAGCATGCACAATTTGACAATAAAGTTTATCCCTGCCTGTTGCATCATTACTCCACTTTGTTCAACATTGAATACAGGGGACAGTGTTACAGGTGAGAAACGTTGTTTATTGGTGGAATACAGTGAAATGTCCTTTGTACAGTGATGGAAGTCGTTATGGTTGGTTGTCCTCAAAACCGACTTGGTGGCAGGCCTGTTTGATTTCATAGGTGGGTCCTATTTGTAGTTCTGTTCATCATTTAGCCCTCAGCTAAGTGCAGTTTGTGAATGGGTGTGTTGGTTGCTTGGCAGTAGCAGCAGTGTCAATTGTTGGTAGGGGGCTTGTTCTTGGCTGGGTTTCCAGTGCCATATATTGTCCTGAGGCTACGTTTGGGTGCCTGCTGTGGAGCTACGTGGGGTGACATGGTCAGCCCTTGTGGTTCCTGGGAGGGTTTTTCCTGTGCAGTTTCAGCTGCTTCGAACAACTGTTGCTGGTTGTCCAGGGCTGTTGTGGGGGCCTCTTGTCCGGTGTGGGTGTCTGAGGGTTTGTTGACCAACTGCAGCAGTGCTCCACCAATGGTGGCCATTGTGGCATTGTGTTCTTTCCACTGCTCCATGCTGTTGGTGTTGTTCCAGATGCATCCTCTGACTTTGCTCCAGGGTGGTTACAATCTGTGCCAACCTGTCTTGGGTATGTTGGTATGCCCCCAATACCTCTACAATGACGTCCTGGGCTGCTGCATCTATCCGGTGCCCTACCCCCTGACCCACCGGGGCACTTGACCTTGCCCTGGCCCTCTGTGCCTGTGTCCCCTGTGCAGGTCTGGATGTGCCACTAGTACTGGGGCCCTCGTCTTCCTACATGTTGGGGGTGGGAGACTGTGGTCTCTGTTGCTGTGTTCCACCTGTTTGTGCCCTGGGTCTACTGGTGTGGGCACGCCTCCCCTGGCCTCCTAGTCTTGACTGGGTGTTAGGGGTGACAGTGTTTTCCTGGGTGGGGCTGCTGCATGCTGAGCATCCAGGGCTGCGTGAAGGGCCTGCCTGCTCATCTGTGTCCAGGGATCCTTCACCCGTGTCCTGTGATGTGCCTCTGTCTCCCTGGAATGCTGTGGCACTCCTTGTCCCCTCACTTAGGGTTGCATGGGTGGTGGTGCCTGTTGGGGAACATAGAATTGTTTGTTACATATGCAGGAGAGTCTGAGGTGGGCAGTACTGTACAATTTAGTGCTGGTGTGCCGTTCAGTGGCCTTCAGGGGTGCCTTTGTGAGGTGGACATAGCATCTAGTGGAAGTGATGGCGTTACATTGTGGTGGGAGTTATTATTCCATTGTGGGAACGTGCGGAGGTGGGTGGCTGTGCACAGCGGGAGTGATGTGGGCCTGGTAGTGAGTTGTGGGTGATGCAGGGTGGTGGATGTGGTGGGTAATGGCTGGGAGTGGTGTGGGTCTAGGTGGGTGTGGGTGGACTGGGATGGTGCATTCATTACAGGCATGGTATATATGGGGTAAATGTAGACGAATTAGCCGAGTTCATTCCTCCAGTGAGTCCAGTGAGTCCCTCTGGGTGCAGGATGGCGAGTACCTTCTCCTCCCAGTTGGTGTAGTCGGGTGGTGTTGGTGGCAGCCCTCTCCCAGTCTTCTGCACTGCGATGTGGTGCCTGGATGCCATGGCCCGGACCTTCCCCCCCAGGTCGTTCCATCTCTTGCGGATGTCGTCCCTGGTGCGTGGATGGTGTCCCACTGCATTCACCCTGTTGACGATGGTCTGCCACAGCTCCATTTTCCGGGCGATGGGTGTGTGCTGCACCTCAGAGCAGAACATTTGTCGCTCCACTTTTAGGATCTCATCCACCATGGTCCTTAGCTCCCTTTCGGTGAAGCGTGGATTTTTTTGGGGGGACATGGTGAGAGTAGTGGATGGCGTCGGGACTGGGGTCGGTGTTTGGGTGCTCCTGTGTGGGTCGCTGTGCGTGTCCTGTCTGCTGGCATTCTCTGTCCAGCTCTGGTGCTCTCCGTCTTCTGGTCCTGGTTTTGTTGCAAGGGATTGTGGGGTGTGTCTGGGGGTGTTTTATGGTGTTCTGGATGTGTGTCAGGTGTGTGGGTGCTAAGCCTAGCTAATGTGTGCAGTGATTGCTGTTGGGCCCACTTGCCGCCCGTGGCGGTCGCAGCCAACTAGCAGTATTTACACATAACACACAGGTTACTCAGTATTCTGCAACATAAGCAATAGTCAGGAAACACATTATTACACCAACGCACTTGTCATAAGGATATCATAAAATGCCCCTAGTAGGAACATTAGAAAACATATAGCAAGTTAGAAAAACATATTAGCAAGCATGTCCATAAAAGGAACATTTGCACACATGTATAAAAATATCATAAAACAGGTAGGCAACATATAATACAATAAAGTCTCTAATAAGAACTTTTGGTATATACATTGTCACTTAAAAATACCTGGTAGATGAGAAAGGCACCTCCAGTGCCCACCAAATGCAGAAGGTAAAAAAATGGGCCCCCCGGCACTCCTCTGTGCCGAACTGGTCCTCCCTGCTCCTTAAACCAGAGAAGGGCGGCACACACCTCCTCTCTTTGGTAGACAGGCCCGAAGGGGACCTGTGATTATTAGGGCCCCCGGGCCTCAACCGGCCCTCACGAGGGGGGGGCAAAGTCAGGGAGTTATTTCTCAGTGAAGGAGAGGGGAGCCACACCCCCCCTCTGTTCTCATGGTGGACCCCTCCTGGGGCCTGCGGTTGCTGGGTGCCCCCCGGGCCTCCACTGGCCGTCCCACACAGGGGGCACCCTAACAAGCCCAGAGCATCAAACGTGGGGCTCGACGGTGTGGGAAGCCTCCGATGAGGCTTCCGTCCTGCCCGCTCTGCCCAGGAGGTTGACCATGCCCCTCCTGGGGCCTGAGATCGGGGCGCGGCCCACACAAGGGTTCTGTTGGGGCAGGGAGCCTCGGACGAGGCTTCTCTCCCTGCCAGCCTTCAACTTGTATGCTGCAGCCCGTCTGGGCTGCAGCCGGCGGCAGGCACCCAGGTAGGTGCCTGCTTGTGCCCCGGGGGCACTCCCTACAGCGTGTTGTTTTTGCTGTGTGTGAATATGTTTGTGGCCTTCCATGTCCATGAATCTGTGTTGTGTATTCATGTGAATATGTGTGGTATTGCCATGCAGGGTGTGTGTTCTGGCTGATGTATACATGTTGTGAATGTGTGTGAGTTTGAGTTGTAGTATGCAGGTGCGTGTGTCTGGAAAGACACACACACTCGCAATTCTCCAATAGATGCTTCCATTTTCTGAAAGAACTATATGGCTCCCATGCCTAAACTTTCATCCCCCTGCTCATCTGTTGCGAAGATTCAAAAGACCTCCTTTCCTAGGTGTGTGACTATCCTGGAAAAAGAGGCTCATAGACACCTCACTGATCTTGGCGTTTCCCCCTATAATGTGTTTGGAAGCAGTAAAAAAAGTTATACATGTTATTAATACAGGTAGATGTTTACTTTTCGGTTGGTGTCGTCATCTCAACATTGTACCCCTTGTCTTTCTGCAAGCAGGAGCAGCAGCATGACATTTAGGGATGGCTCCATGGCGGTTCTGGATGTGTATTTCTGTCTGCAGGTGAGTATTTTTCTTTGAACTTCTCATTTCTGCCTTCTGGTATGTGGTGGTTTGACCACTGTAGTCACATTGGCGGTGAGCAACCTTGGAATAGGTCTTGTGGAAACATGGTCTCCGCCGGCCTGTTTATGCCTCCAGAAGAGCGTGGCAGGCTTTGCTGCCTGGCAGTGGTGCACTGGCAGTCTTCTATTTCCTTGGCCGCCAAACTCATAATGGGGCGGTCCGTTCAACAGTAACACCCACTGATGGTAAACCAATCACCATTCTTAGGCATACTTGTTACCAAATTAACCTCTGTGATGAGTTGATTTTTTGCAGAATCAGGATATAATTAAAGCATTCTGGTGTTGTAACTTGGGAACAGTAAATGTTAACAACTAGGACAATGAAGAAGATATCATAAGTCTTCTTAGATGATCAAACAGCATTGATCTATTGGAATTGAAAAAAGGAACAGTCCACAATTCAGCAGGCTGATAATAAAAAATCTAGCAAATCCTATGGCCAGTGTACAATTTGAGTGGATTTTTGGAAGTTGCTGGTGTGATTTACATGTCAGAAGGGTCAGTCTCTATCCTCAAAACTTACAAAACATAGAGACACTAACGATGATCCAAATGAATAAATATTTGATCCCCAAAAATGCTCAGCAGCCAAAGACCCAACAGTGGATGTGATTTCTCATATTCTCAAGCATGGGGAACGATAGCTCTCTCGACGAAGTACCTGAATATGAAGACTAACTCTACATCACTGACTCAAAAGTAAATCTGATACACTGGTAATGCAACCTGTTAGAAATGGGGTCTTTGGTTGGCAGTCAGGTTACCCCCTGTCCAAGCAAGAACCCTCACTCTAGTCAGGGGAAGTCACACACAATCCAAACTATTTTTATCTGGATAAATGCAGGTCAAAATGGTTAAAATGCAACAAGTATATGTTGAGATATCACTGTAAAAGTGATATAAAGGTGGTCATTACAACCCTGGCGGTCGGTGTTAAAGCGGCGGTAAGACCGCCAACAGGCCAGCGGTAAAAAAAATTGAATTACAACCGTGGCGGAAACCGCCAACAAAGACAGCCACTTTAACACTCCGACCGCCACAGCGGTACAGACAAACAGCTTGGCGGTCACTGCCAACAGACAGGCGGAAGACAAAGTAACGCCCACAGTATCACAACCTACCAATCCTCCACCTTTTCCGGGGCGGATTCACCGCAGATAGAAACACGGCGGAAACAGGAATTTGAAGGGAAAACGCTCACCTCTACACACTCCACGAGGAACAGCGACACCATGGACCCGGAACTCCAAATCCTACCTGCAATAGTCTTCCTGCTCCTGTACCAGGAGCACCAACGCCGGCTGCGAAGACCACGGTGAGTACTGCACCTACGACACAGGGGAGGAAAAAACAGGGACACACACACGCAACACGCAACACCCCCACCCCCACTCCCACCCTCACCCATGACAACACACTAATACAGCTTGATACATTACAGTTACACCCCCCTAACCCCCCAGGAAGAATGCAAGGACAAAAGGAAATGAGTGTAACCATTGTAATATATTAAAATGCAGTACGGAAAAATATACATATAAACACTATTAACAAAATATACACCAAGAATAGTAGTCCAGGTATTGCACCATTTATAGTCCTTGGACCACTGGGCCCAAAATGCATGGGCGAGGCCCACACACGATACCAGATCAAAACAGAGAGAACACTGCAGGGGCATCAGATAGAAATACAACAGGCACCTCAGGGGGAAGGGAAGGGGGGGCACCTCAGCCGGATGAGTGCACAATGCCAGATCCACAAGGGGGCTCCATGCCCAATGATGTATCCTGGGGAGTGCAAAGCCACAGTCTCTCAAGTCTCTACAGTGGGTGGTTTGCACACTGTTCAATCCTGGGGAGTGCAAAGCCACAGTCTCTCAAGTCCCTACAGTGGGTGGTTTTCCCACTGTTCAATCCTGGGGAGTGCAAAGCCACAGTCTCTCAAGTCTCTACAGTGGGTGGTTTGCCCACTGTTCAATCCTGGAGAGGGCAAAGCAACAGTCTCTCAAGTCTCTACACTGGGTGGTTTGCCCACTGTTACATCCTGGGGAGTGCAAAGCCACAGTCTCTCAAGTCTCTACAGTGGGTGGTTTGCCCACTGTTCGATCCTGGGGAGTGCAAAGCCCCAGTATCTCAGGTAGATGCCTTTCTCCACTGGTTCTGGAGGGGGTCTTGTGGCCAGAGTGCTTCATCCTGTGAAGGACAGACAGAGTGGATGCATGTCTCCACTGGTTCTGAAGGGGGACTGGTGCCCAGAGTGCTTCATCCTGTGAAGGACAGACGGAGTGGATGCATGTCTCCACTGGTTCTGGAGGGGGACTGGTGCCCAGAGTGCTTCATCCTGTGAAGGACAGACGGAGTGTGTGACTTTCTCCACTTGTTCTGGAGGGGGACTGGTGCCCAGAGTGCTTCATCCTGTGAAAGACAGATGAAGTGGATGACTTTCTCCACTGGTTCTGGAGGGGGAATGGTTCTGGAGGGGGACTGGTGCCCAGAGTGCTTCATCCTGTGAAGGACAGACGGAGTGGATGCATGTCTCCACTGGTTCTGGAGGGGGACTGGTGCCCAGAGTGCTTCATCCTGTGAAGGACAGACGGAGTGGATGCATGTCTCCACTGGTTCTGGAGGGGGACTGGTGTCCAGAGTGCTTCATCCTGTGAAGGACAGACGGAGTGGATGCTTTCTCCACTGGTTCTGGAGGGGGACTGGTGCCCAGAGTGCTTCATCCTATGATGGACAGACGGAGTGGATGCATGTCTCCACTGGTTCTGGAGGGGGACTGGTGCCCAGAGTGCTTCATCCTGTGAAGGACAGACGGAGTGGATGCCTTTCTCCACTGGTTCTGGAGGGGGACTGGTGCCCAGAGTGCTTCATGCAGTGAAGGACAGATGGAGTGGATGCCTTTCTCCACCGGTTCTGGAGGGGGACTGGTGCCCAGAGTTCATCACGCACACCGTGACGGTCCCAGTTGCGTCAGTGCCCCTGCCGCTCATGTGCTAGCGGTGCTTGAGTTGGTGGTGCCCTGTTCAGCGGTGCTTGAGTTGGCAGTGCCCTGTTCAGCGGTGCCTGAGTTGGTGGTGCCCTGTTCAGCGGTGCTTGAGTTAGCAGTCCCCTGTTCAGCGGTGCTTAAGTTGGTGGTGCCCTGTTCAGCGGTGCTTGAGTTGGCGGTGCCTTGTTCAGCGGTGCCTGATTTGGTGGTCCTTCATTGCCCAGCTGGGCTGGGGCTGGCGGTCCTTCATTGGGCACCGGGACCCCTGGGAGCGGCTTGGGTGGCTGGAGTCTTCCCCCTCTCCCGCCGGGCACTGGCCAACTTCTGGTGTTTCACGGGGGGGGGCTGGCTGTGCTGTGGCTCCGTGACACACTGGCTGTCCTGGTGGCCGGTGCGCTCCACATACCTGTGACCACAGGCACCACTGGTACCGGAGATGTTGTGGCTGAGGTGCAAGTTCGGGACCTATGAGTTGGATGGAGGGGGGGTGGGAAATAGGTCAAGGCTGGACAGGAAAAGTTTTTGGGACACACTGGGACGGGTAGCTGGAGGGGGTTTTGGAGTGGAGGAAGAAGTGGTGGTTGTAGAAGGTGTACGTTTTGAGGCTTTGGGTGAAGGAGCATGCACTGGAGGCTGTCGTGAGGTGGATGGCTGTTGGGTGGGTATGTGCCTCCGTTTGTGTATCTTCGGAGGGGGCGTCACAGACACACTGGGAGAGGACACAGGGGACGTGTGTATGGTAGTGAGGGTGGTGACTGCACGTGAGCGGGGTGTGGTGGCGGGTGTGCTGGTGCGGGACGTAGTGGCTGTGGAGGCAGTGCATGCAGGTGTGAGTGTAGACGAGACTGGGAGGGAGGAGGAAGACGACGAGGATGGTGACACAGTGGAGGCAGTGGATGTTGGTGTGTCTGTATGTGTGTGATGCTTGCGTGAGTGTCTGTGGGATGTGTGGTGCTTATGTTTGCCTGAGCTTCCCTGGTGTGGTGAGGTGTGTGCAGGCTGGTCTGATGGTGTGCTTGGGATAGGCAGAGGTACAGGGGATTGGGTCTGGGTGGAGGAAGTTGGAGGGGGGAGGCTAGACACAGGGACAATGGCTGCCATCAGTGCTGAGGCCAGAATCTGAAAGGCTTGGTGAAGGGCCGCCTGACCAGAATGAATGCCCTCCAGGAATGCATTGGTTTGTTGCAACTGCCTTTCTACATCCTGGATGGCATTCAAAATGGTAGACTTCCCAACAGTGAGGGACCTGAGGAGGTCAATGGCCTCCTCACTGAGGGCAGCAGGGGTGACAGGGGCAGGGGCTGAGGTGCCTGGGGCGAAGGTGATGCCCACCCTCCTAGGTGAGCGGGCACGGGGCGAAGGCTCAGGGGCTGCTGGGAAGGTGGTGCTGGTAGGGGGGGTGGCGGCTGTACCTGTAGGTGCAGGGGCACAGATGTTGCCGCCACCACAAGGGAGCTCCCATCGGAGGACGAGTCCGTGTCGCTGGTTTCAGCTCCTGTCCCCGCCGTGGTGATCCCCTCACCCTCCGTCCCACTGGTGTATTCTGAGTCCGTAGTGTGGCCCTCCATGGCTATGTGGGATGGAGCATCCTCGTGCTCCGTTGCCACTGCTCCTCCGCCTGATGATGCTAATGCACACAAGAACAGGGAGACCACAAAAAGGGGGGGGGAACAGAATGAAGACATGTTGAGTGCATGGATTACCGCTACCGTTGGCGGACAAGACAGACACAGAAGCCCCCTGCACTACCTCGCGCTCTTGGGCTCTACAGTACAATTCATGGGAAATGGCCTACAAGGCTATGGACGACATCTGCACAGATAGATGACACAGGTGCATGAATATCTGTACTTGGCACTTTACAGAGGTGGGGTAGGGGACCACAGGGCCATGCCTTACGGAGGGGCCTAGCCTACGGAACTCGCCTTGGCCTAGGGAAACCCACAGCCCTCCTCCCCACCCGGACACCTCCACTGCGCGGAAAGTCAGCTGAATGAGAGTGTACTCACCCCATTGTGTCTGCTGTGATGCCCTCAAGCGCCCATCCAACTCCGGGTAGGCCACCGCCAGGATCCTGAACATCAGGGGGGTCATAGTTCGATGGGCACCCCTCCCACGTTGGGAGGCCATCCCCAGCTGAGCCTCCGCCATCTTCTTGCTCCAGCGGCGAATGTCCTCCCATCTTTTCCAGCAGTGGGTGCTCCGTCTGTGGTGGACCCCCAGGGTATGGACGTCCTTAGCGATGGCAGGCCAAATATCCTTCTTCTGGTGGGCGCTGACCTACATGAAATGTACAGGGGAAGAAGAGAAGTCATTACCAACTGCGCCGTTAAAGTGAGTGGCCCCCATCCCTACCCTTGCCATGTGGCACATGCACCCACAGTCTTTCATGCATGCAGAACTCTGCCCCCTTCCTTCTTACAACCAGCCCTCTCCACACAGGTATAGCCCATACAAATTGCTCCCTGTGTACTTACCTGTTGGTCTGGAGGACCGTAGAGTAGCGTGTACTGGGGGAGGACCCCATCGATGAGCTTCTCCAATTCCTCCGATGTGAAGGCAGGGGCCCTTTCCCCAGGTGCACGAGCCATTGTCTCTTCCAGACCGAGGTCACAGCAGCACTGGCAGTGTAGGTCCTCTCTTGTCGAAGATCAGGTATCGAGTGATTATACAGATAGAAAATGGCGGTCACGTCCGCAGTGGTCACGTCCGCAGCAGTGCGTACCATCACCGCCGGCGTGCATCGTCATTGGCTCCTGGGACCCATAGGGGCCAATGTTAACCAATGCAGCATTGAGCCGCGGTATTCGACTGCCTACCGCAATGGTGTACAACGCCAGCGCAGTTACCTCACATCCCATTGTCCTACTTTACAGGTCAGGCAGCTGCCGTTTCAGGGGCCCACATGGCCTAATTACCAACTGCGTCACACATACCTAGACCTAGTCTCAACATACATACAGGCCACATTTTGTGTATGATTGGTGTTCTGTGTAGACTGTGGGTACATACCTCTGAGTTGTATGACTCTGTACTCGCTGTTGTCCTTCATAAGCACCGTCCGCTGGGACATGTGAGGAGATGGCGGAATCCTCCGGCCTACCGACCGCTGGTGGACCTGTTGACAATGGAGGAAAGAAATTTGATTATCACCTACAGGTTTGACCGTGCCACAATCCAGGAACTGTGTACCCATTTGGAGCCTGACCTGATGTCAGCCATCCGCCATGCCACAGGAATCCCCCCTCAAGTGCAGGTGCCCTCAGTGCTCCATTGCCTTGCGAGTGGGTCTTTTCAGACAACTGTGGCCATGGCATCAGGGATGTCCCAGCCTATGTTTTCCAACGTATTGTCCAGAGTGTTGTCTGTCCTGCTGAAACACATGCAGAGCTACATCGTTCTCCCTCAGGTGGAGGATTTGCCTACAGTAAAAGGTGACTTCTATGCCCTTGGACATATCCCCAACATCATAGGTGCCATTGATGGGACCCATGTGGCTTTGGTCCCCCACTACAGGAGTGAACAGGTGTACAGGAACCGGAAGAGTTATCATTCCATGAATGTACAGATGGTATGTTTGGCAGACCAGTACATCTCCCATGTGAATGCCATGTTCCCTGGCTCAGTGCATGACGCCTACATCATGCGGAATGGTAGCATCCCTTATGTGATGGGTGAACTCCAGAGGCACCGTGTGTGGCTATTAGGTGACTCTGGTTACCCCAACCTGTCAAGGCTACTGACCCCAGTGAGGAATCCCAGGACCAGGGCAGAGGAACGCTACAATGAGGCCCATGGGCGAACTAGGAGGGTGATTGAGCGGACTTTCGGCCTCCTGAAGGCCAGGTTCAGGTGTCTGCATATGACAGGTGGATCCCTATTCTACTCACCAAAGAAGGTGTGCCAAATCATCGTGGCCTGCTGTATGCTTCACAACTTGGCTTTGCGACGACAGGTGCCTTTTCTGCAGGAGGATGGTCCAGATGGCGGTGTTGTGGCAGCTGTGGAGCCTGTGGACAGTGATGAGGGGGAAGCAGAGGAAGAAGACATGCAGAACAGGGACTCAGTGATCCAGCAATATTTCCATTGAAACACCAGTGAGAATACATTCCTGCCTACTACATGTACTTTTACACTTCTACCTCTATCCTGTCTGTCGTTTTCACACAGTGTATGGTCACTGAGTTGTCACTTTCTCTTACGGTTTCACAGGTGTGGGTCCCAACATGTGTCATCTGCTTAGATTCCTCATGGACTAGAGCTGTGATACATAGGTATGTTGACATTACTATTTCAAGAACATTTTGTCACTGTAATTGCAAATACACTATTTCGAAATCACAGACAGACTCCAGATCTTTTGGTGCTTTAGGTGTGTTTATTTAAATAAAAAATATTAGAGGAGGAAGTTAAATGGTGAGGGGTGATGGCAGAGGAGGGTCCATGGCAGAGTCCAGTCTATTAGTCTCACAGGTGCCTTGCCCATATGGGCATAGGAAGTGGAGCTGGTGCAGTTTAATTATGGACAGGGTGACAAAGTGGGACAGTGGGATGACAATCAGGGTGGTCTCATTTCTTGGCGGGTGTCTTGGCATCGTGCTCTGTCTTGTTCCTGGATCTCAGGGACCATTTGCAGGGTGGTTCTCAGTCTGCAGGGGGTGGGGTGCTGGTGTGGTAGTCCTGTGGCGGTGCCTCCTGTCCACTAACGCCGGCGGAGGTGGTGGGCAGTTCATCGTACATGCCACAGTGACCCTCCTGGTGTTGAGTACTTCCTTCAGCACCCCTACGATGGTGCCCAGGGCGGAGCTGATGGTTCTGAGTTCCTCCCTGAACCCAAAATACTGTTCCTCCTGCATCCACTGGGTCTCCTGAAACTTGGCCAGTACCGTTGCCATCGTCTCCTGGGAGTGGTGGTAGGCTCCCATGGTGGAGAAGAGGTGCTCACTGCCCCCAGGTCCCTGTTGTTGTTGGGGTGGTGGGTTATCCTGGGTTCCCTGTAGTGGTGGACACACAGCTGATTGACGTGTCCTGGGGACGGAGGTATGGGCCCCCTGGGTGGGTGCTGTGCTGGTGTTTCCAGAGGGGGGAAGGTCTGTGGTGGCCTGTGCCTGTGTGAGGGGAACCGACTGTCCCGAGGCCCCCGATGGTCCGGGCTGGTCATCTAGATCCAGGTGGACAGAGGTGCTGTCATCACTGTGAGCCTCTTCTGTGGGTGGAGTGGACATGTCTGGACCTTCCTGTCTAGTGACGTTGGGTAGTGGTCCTGCAGGGGTGGAAAGGCATGATTATTGCATCTGTGTGTGTCATGGTGTGCAATGGGTGGGTGACCGTGTACCCCAGTGCTGGCATTCCTGTGTGTGAGCTTGTGTGATGATGGTTTAGGGGGGTGTATGGGTATGTGCAGTGGGCATTCTTTAGTGATGGGTGTCCATGCGTTGTTGTTTCATGCAGGGCTTGGTGCTGTGATGTGTGGTTTGTGATATTGGTACATTTGTGAGTAGTTGGAGTGATAGGGGTGAGGGCGAGGGTGGGGGTATGTGATGGCATGCAGGTAGGGTGGGGGATGTAATAGTTAAGATTTGACTTACCAGAGTCCATTCCTCCACCAACTCCTGCGAGGCCCTCAGGATGCAGAATCGCCAAGACCTGCTCCTCCCATGTTGTTAGTTGTGGGTGGGGAGGTGGGGGTCTGCCGCCAGTCCGCTGAACCGCCTCGTGGTGTCTTGAGACCAGGGAATGCACCATCCCCCGTAGGTCGTTCCACCTCTTCCTGATGTCCTCCCGATTTCTTGGGTGCTGTCCCACTGCGTTGACCCTGTTGACTATTCTTTGTCATAGCTCCATCTTCCTTGCAATTGAGGTGTGCTGCACCTGTGATCCAAATAGCTGTGGCTCTACCCGGACGATTTCCTCCACCATGACCCTGAGCTCCTCCTCCGAGAACCTGGGGTGTCTTTGCCGTGCCATGGGGTGGTGTAGGTGATGTGTGGGGTGGTGTGTGTGGTGATAAGTGTGGTGATATGCAGTGGTGTGTTGTGTGAGGTGCGTGGAAGTTGTGTGGGTGATGGTGTTGTGTGCATGTGGATGCTAGTTTGTTGATGGTGGTGTCACTCTCTGGCCTTCGGTCATGATTTTTGGTCGTAGGGGTTTGTGGGTGATGTGGGTGTGTGTTTTATATTGTATTGGGTGTGTGGGAGTGGTGTGTGTATGTGTATCAGGTGTGTGTATTTCGAATTGTCCAATGTGGTGGTGTTTTGGAGATGTGTGTGTATTTTGAGTGCTGCGGTGTGTACCGCCAATGGAATACCGCGGGTGAAAGACCGCTGCGTCGATTCGTGTGTCGTGATAGTGTGGGCGTTTTTCTGTTGGCGTGACGGTGGAGGTTTTGTTTTCGCCAGCTTATCACTGACCTTTGGTGTGGCGGACTTGTGTGGGTGTCTGAATTTTGTCGGATTCCTAGATGTGGGTCATAATAGCTGTGGCGGAATTCCACAGCTGCGGCGGTGTGTTGGCGGTCTTCTGCACGGCGGTAAGCGGCTTTTACCGCCAATGTTGTAATGACCCCCAAAGTGTCTTAAGTTTTTTAAAGGCAAACAAAGTCTCTTTCACACACAAAGTACCTGGTTTGCGTGCCAAATCTTGTCAAAGAACCGCAGAGGAGGAGATGCATGGAAACAAAGGGGTGTGCGTCGATTTCACACACAGCAATGCGTCGTTTAGTTTTCACACAGGGATGGCTGTGCTTCGATTTCCGGCGCTCAGTCATGGATCCTCTTCGGGTTGTGGGGTTTTTGGACACCCCAGGAACGATGCGTGGATTTCCTGCACTGGCAGGACAAAGTCACAGGCGCTGCATTGATTCAGTGGGTGTTGCGTCTAATTTTCTACCGCACACCAGGCACTGTGTCAATTCCTCTCTGGAAGGCAGGCTGTGTCGTTCCGGTTTGGCTGTGCATCGATCTAGTGGGCCGTTCATCAAATTTCTAGTCACTACACTGGCACTGTGTCGATCTTCTCGATGAAAAGTCAGGCTGCGTCATTCCAGTTCGGAGTGAGGTGAAATTTTTACCACGGTACAGGCTGTGCGTCATTTCTGGCAGGCTGTTCGGCGAATTTCACCCCACAAGGAGTCCTTCTTGTAGAGATGAAGGCCCTCATTACAACCCTGGTGGTCGGTGGAATAGTGGAGGTATTACCGCCAATAGGCTGGCGGTACCCACCTCCACTATTGTGACATTGGCGGCATGGCCAAAGCCAAACCGCCAATGCACCACACCAACCGCCACTGCTGGGCTGGAGACGGGGCTGTCACCAGGTCGCCCATGGCATTATGACCCCACCAACCGCCATGGTTTCAGTGGTTTCGGTACTGCCACTGAAACCATGGTGTTAGGTACTATCAGTGCCAGGGAATGCCTTCCCTGGCACTAATAGGGGTTTTCCCCTCCCCCTGAGGCCTCCCTTACCCTCCCCCTCCCGACCACCTGACATCCTCACACCCACACATGCACACATACACACTCATACACACACGCATACCCACATCCATCATGTATGCACACATTCATACCCACACACAGCAACACACACTAACATACATTGTCACACACACATTCACAACACACAACAGACATGTACTCTCTCATTCAGTCATTCACTCAAGCATTCCACGTGACTCACACCTGCCTGCATACATACAAAAACAGACACACACCCCCCCACACACACACAACACCCCCACACACACACACAACACACCTTATCCCCTCTACTGTGAGAGAACCCTACCTACCTGCATGCAGAGGGTCCTCCAGCAGGAGACGGGACGCAGCGCTGCTGCCAGCAGCAGCGTCCGGCAGCAAAACACCGCCAGGGCGTATCATGGAACATGATACGGCAGGCAATGTTTTGCTGGCATGGCGATGCTACTGGCAGCAGCGCCACGTTATCGCCGTCCACCACCAGGACCGACAACAGAATTCCACCAGCCTTCTGGTGGAATTCTGCCTACGGTCATAATGCGGTTTGTGACTGGTAGCCACGGCGACCGTAAGTTGGTGGCCGTCGCCGTGGCGGTAGGTGGCATTTGTCACCAATGTCATAATGAGGGCAAAAGTCTTTTTGGTCCAGAGACTTCGAGGAACAGGAGGCAAGCTCTATCCAAGCCCTTCGAGAGCACTTCTTCACCTCAGCCAGAGAGCAGCAAAGCAGCAGGGCAACAGCAAGGCAGCAATCGTTCACTCAAAGCAGACAGGTGAGTCCTTTGGGCAGCCAGGCAGATCTTCTTGGCAGGATGCAGGTTCTGGTTCAGGTTCTCTTCTCCAGGAAGTGTCTGAGTTGGTAGGGGCAGAGGCCCTGTTTAAATACCCAAATGTGCCTTTTAAGTGGGGGAGACTTCAAAGAGTGGCTTTGAAGTGCACAAAGTCCCCTTTCAGTTCAATCCTATTGGCCACGGTCCTAGTATGGGGTGTGGCAGTCCTTTGTGTGAGGGCTGGCTACTGCCCTTTGACATGCAAGTGTCTGGCCCTCCACCCTCCCAGCCCAGGAAGACCCATTCAAAATGAAGATGTATGCAAAAGAGGCTGAGTATCCTGAGGATGGGGTGTGTCTGAGAGAATGCACAAGGGAGCTGTCAACTAAACCCACCCAGACGTGGATTGTAAGGCACTTAAGGATTTAAGTGCAGAGAAATGCTCACTTTCTAAAAGTGGCATTTCTAAAATAGTAATATTAAGTCCAACCTCACCAGTCAGCATGATTTTGTATCACCACTATGGCCATACTAAATATGACCTTCCTACTCCTTTCAGATCAGCAGCTGCCACTCAAGCAGTATATGAGGGCAGCCCCAATGTTACCCTATGAAGGGAGCAGACCTCACAGCAGTGTAAAAAATGAATTTAGGTGTTTTATACTACCAGGACATGTAACTACCTAGGTGCATGTCCTGCCTTTTGCCTACACAACACCCTGTCCTAGGTGTTACCCAGGGTACACCTTAGGGGTGACATATGTATAAAAAGGGGAGTTTTAGGCTTGGCAAGTACTTTTAAGTGCCAAGTCGAATTGGCAGTGAAACTGCCCACACAGGCCTTGCAATGGCAGGCCTGAGACAAGGTTAAGGGGCTACTTAGTGGGTAGCACAACCAGTGATGCAGGCCCACTAGTAGCATTTAATCTACAGGCCCTGGGCACATAAAGTGCACTCTACTAGGGACTTATAAGTAAATTAAATAGTCCAACTGGGTATGATCCAATGTTACCATGTTTAAAGGGAGAGTGCATATGCACTTTAGCACTGGTTAGCAGTGGTAAAGTGTGCAGAGTCTAAAAACCAGCAAAAACAGTATCTAAAAAGTGGAGGGAGTCAGGCAAAAAGTTATTTTTAGATTTGCTATTCCAAGAAATGTAAATAAAGTTAAATGTACTAGTGTGCAAGGCACAGACAGGTAATCAATGAGAACAAAGTCAATTTTCCCTTGTGACTGAGTGGTTATATGGATAACTAATTTGGGGCAACGATGGACTTTGCAATGAACAACAACCTTGAAGTCTCCAATCGATGCTCCCATTTTGTGAAGCAACAATATAGATCCCATGCCTAAACTTTCATCCCCACCCTTATCTGTTGTGAAGATTCAATGGACCTCCTTTCCTATGTGTGTGGCTATCCTGAAAAAAGAGCCATATAGGCCCTCATTACGACCCTCTCGGAGGTGATAAAGTGGAGGTAATACCGCCAACAGGCCGGCGGCAACTACCGCCAAATTATGACCATGGCGGTGATATCTCCGATAGACCACCAATGTACCACACCGACCACCAGGACAGAAACAACAGTCACCACGGCGGTAGCCGCCTACATCCAGGCGGAAGACAACGTTTCGGCCACCATATTAAGACTTTGCAAACCACCACCTTTTCCGGGGCAGTACCAACGCCATAATAAGCCTGGAGGAAACAGAACACAGAAGTCAAAGGGCTCACCATTTGAGACACAGGAAGAACCACACAGCCATGGAACCCAAACTGCAAGTTTTCCTGATGATCTTCTATGGTATACTCCACCTGGAACACCAACGCCGGCAAAGACAATGATGGTGAGTACAGATGCCTAGCACACAAGGAAGGGTGGGAGGAAAAATAGAGTGACACACACACACGCACAACACACCTGACACACACAAACCATACACACAACCAGCTGCATTACAAAAACAATTTGACCCCAAAAATCTGCAGAGAAATAATGCAAGGACAACAGGAATTGACGAAAGTGATTGTAATCAGTTCAACATCAAAACTAATAATCCAATTAGGCCATGAAACAGATATGTACACTTGTATAAAAAAGGGACACTGCCCAGTCCATAGGTCAAAGGGCCAACATGTCCACAAGGCACAGTCCAAGGCCCAACTCGATTCCTGCCAAAATTCCAATAGAACACTGCAGGGGTATCAGTTGTCAAATATGCAGGCATCTCAGGGGGAGAGGGAGGCATCTCAGCTGGATGTGGGAACAAGCCCACTTGTTCAGGAGGGGACAAAATACGCTGTGCTCTTTGTCCTCAGGAGTTCAAGGCCACAGTCTCTCAAGTGGCTGTCTTGCCCACTGGTTCTGGAGGGGGCAACATGCTCTCTGCTCTTTGTTGTGGGGAGTGCAAGGCCACAGTCTATGGATTGGCTGTCTTGCCCATTGGTTCTGTAGGGGGCAACATGCCCTGTGTTCTTTGTCCTGGGGAGTGCAAGGCCACAGTCTCTCAAGTGGGTGTCTTGCCCAATGGTTCTGGAGGGGGCAGCCCACACAGTAGCTCCTGGAGGGTGGACTACATAGCGTCCACTGGCGGTGATGGCTGCATGCTGGTGGTGTTTGGGGGAGGCTCCTGGACAGCCCCTGTGCTCTGTGATGGCTGCATGCTGGTGGTGATTGGGGGAGGCTCCTGGACAGCCCCTGCACTCTGTGATGGCTGCATGCTGGTGGTGGTTGGGGGAGGCTCCTGGACAGCCCCTGCACTCTGTGATAGCTGCACACTGGTGATGGTTGGGGGAGGCTCCTGGACAGCCCCTATACTCTGTGATAGCAGCACATCCACGGCTGGCAGTGGGGCCCTATGACAGCTGCTGGTGGTGGAGGTGTTTGGCTGACTGCTTCTGCTGGTGTAGAGTGCCTTTTCTCCTCCTGGTCATGTATTGGGGATCCCTTACCCCTCCTTCCCCTTCTTCCCAGCTGGTGCAGGCTCCTTTCCCTTCTTCCCAGCTGGTGCAGGCTCCTTCCCTTTCTTGCCAGCTGGTGCAGGCTCCTTCCCCTTCTTCACAGCTGGTGCAGCTCCTTCCCCTTCTTCCCAGCTGGTGCAGGCTCCTTCCCCTTCCTCACAGCTGGTGTTGGACTCTTCCCTTCCTCTTCAGTGTTGTTGGTCTGTCTCCCTACCACGAGTAGGTGGTGCTACCACTGTCCCCTGTGGGCTGTTTGGCTGAGGTACTGGGCTCTGTCCTTGCTACCCTGCCCATATGTGCAGGATGGTGGGGGGTAGGGAAGAGGTCTATTGTGGAAAAGAAAAGCTTTTTAGGGACATTGGGGTGATAGGAGGGAGGAGTGATGGGAGTAGAGAATGAGGGAGTAGCCGGCGGCGGTGTATGTCTGCTGGATTTGGGTGCAGGTGCATGGGCTGTATACTGTTGTGAGGTGGATGGCTGTTGGGTGTCTGAGTGCTTGCATTTATGTCCTTTAGGAGGTGGGGACAGACATGGTGGGAGAGGACACAGGGGACGCGTTAATGGATGTTGTGGAGGTGTCTGCCAATGAGTTGTGTGTTCTGCTTGGTGTGGTGATGATGCTGGTAGTGGATATTGTAGTGCATGGAGGTGTAAGTGTGGACGTAACTGGGTGGAAGGTCGAGGAGGAGGAGGAGGAGACAGTGGAGACAGTGAATGCTGACGTGTCTGCAACTGAATGGCGTTTGTTTGAGTGCCTGTCGGATGACGTGTGGTGCTTGAGTTTGCCTGTGCCACTCTTGTGTGTTGTCTTGTGTGTATGCTTGTCTGTTTGTGTGCTTGGGATGGGTTGGGGTTGAGGAGAATGGGACTGGGAAGTGGAAGATGGAAAGGGGATGTTAAAAACAGGGTCAATGGCTGCCATCAGAGAGGAGGCCAGATCCTGAATCGATCTTAGTTGGGCCGTCAATCCACTGTGAATGCCCACCAGGAATGCATTGCATTGCTGCATCTAGGATGCCAGCTCCTGGATGGCATTCACAATGGTTGATTGTCCTACATAGATGGATCTCAGGAGGTCAATACCTCCTCACTCGGGACAGCAGGTCTCACTGGGGCAGGGCCTGAGACGCCTGGGGCAAAGGAGATGCCCACCCTCCTGGGTGAGCGGGCATGGGCAACTCGCTGAGGGGCTACTGGGAGAGCGGTGCTGGTACGGGGGTGGCGGCTGTTCCTGCAGCTGGGGTGGTCACAGAGGTGTCCACCACCACCAGGGAGCTCCCGTCGGAGGAGGTATCTGAGTCTGTTTTGGTCTCTACAGTCTCCGATGTGGTGGTCCCCTCGCGCTCCGTCCCACTGGTTCCCTCAACGTCGGTGGACTCTGCCTCCAGGGTCCTGTGGGAAGCAGCTTCCACTGTCGCCAGTGCCTCTGGTCCTCCACCAGATGATGCTAATGCACATAAGGACAGGATGACAAAACAAGAAAAGGGAGAGAGAGACAACGACTGCACCAACACCACCGTTGGGGTACACACCACCCTTCCAAACAGGGAGCAGGCCTATACACTATGCATTACACTACCAGTGAAATGGCTAATCACCAAGGAATGAGGAGGGACACACAACACTGACTGCAGGACATGTGGGACACACGCAGCCCTGCCCATAAGTGAATACTAACAAGCTAGGTAAGCAGGTATTTTACATTCAAACCCTTAGCCACCAGAGAACCTACATTGCTATGTCTGGCCTGGCCTAGGGGGACCCAAGGACACACAACTTACACAATGATACCACCCCACCAGCCATAGGTTGTAATGATAGCTACTGTACTCACTACCTTGTGGTTGCTGTGATGCCCTCAAGCACCCATCCAGCTCAGGGTAGGCCACCACCAGTATGCGGGCCACCAGGGGAATCAGCGTCCGATGGGCACCCCTTCCTCATTGGTAGGCCATCCCCAGCTGGGCCTCCGTGGTCTTCTGTGCCCAGCGTCTCATGTCCTCCCACAGTTTACGACAGTGGGTGCTCCATGTGCCAAAGACCCCCAGGGTCCGCACCTCCTTATACACAGCCAAAAGGACATCCACCCACCTCCCTTGTACGATGGCTTCACACACAACTCCATGCATTCATGCCACATGCAGCAGTCCGTACTGAGGTAGGACCCCATCCACCAGTCGCTCCAACTCCTCTAAAGTGAAGGGTGGTGCCTTTTCCCCGGTCACACGTGCCATGGTAGGTTCCAGACACAGGTCACAGCAGCACGTGCAGTGTAGGTCCTCTCCTATGGAAGGTCAGGAAACAAGTGAGGTTTGAGATAGTAAATGGCGATCACGTCTGCGGTGGTGCATAACATCACCACCGGTGTACATCCCCATTGGCCACTGTACCTCATAGGGACCAATATAAACCAATGAGGAAATGCACAGCAGTTCACGCCTGCCTACCGCCAAGGCGCACAACTTCACCGGAATTACCTCACTTCCACCTGTCCCTCCAGACAGGACAGGCGGTATCCATTTCAGAGGGGGTGAGGAGGCCTATGGATTATTCATGCGTCACAGGATATATAGGCACATATGTTTAAATTACACTGTCCCCAAACATGTTTGCATGATGTGGACTGCTGTTGTGGTATAGTTGTTTAAAACGTATCAGCCTACTCACTCCTGTGTCCCTTAGATATCTACCGCTGTGGGTGAATAGGAGATGGAGACATACCCCTGTGTACAGACCCCTGGTGGCTACAATGGAGGACAGGCACATTATACTCACCAAGAGACTGGACAGTGCTACAATCACAGAGCTGTATACCCAGTTGGAACCTGACCTGATCTCAGCTATCTGTCATCCGACTGGGATCCCCCCTCTTGTGCAAGTTCTCTCAGTGCTCCATTTCCTGGCAACTGGTTCTTTCCAAGTGACAGTGGGCTTGGCAGCAGGAATGTCACAGCCAATGTTCTCAATTGTGCTGGCAAGAGTCTTGTCTACCTTGATAAAATACATGTGCAGCTACATTGCTTTTTCCCAAGTGGAGAATTTGGCCACTGTGAAGGCTGGGTTTTATGCAATGGGACATATCCCCAATATGATTGGGGCGATTGACTGAACACATATTGCATTTGCCCCCCCCCGGCAAAATTAACAGGTGTTCAGGAATCGTAAGAGTTTCCTCTCCATGAATGTGCAGATGTGTGCCTGGCAGACCAGAACATCTCCCCCTTCAATGCTAAGTATCCTGGGTTGGTGCATGATGCCTTTGTCCTAAGGAATAGCAGCATCCCACATGGATGTCCTAACTATAGAGGCACAGGATGTGGCTGTAGGAGGCTGGCCTGGCTTGTAGTAGGTACCTAGTGGTACTTACACCTTGTGCCAGGTCTATTTATCCCTTATTAGTAGGTTAGAGATGTTCTAGCAGCTTAGGCTGATAGAAGTGGCTATAGCAGAGCAGCTTAGGCTGAACTAGGAGACATGCAAAGCTCCTACCATACCACATATCACTTAGCACTGTATCATAAGAAAACACAATACTCAGAATTACTAAAAATAAGGTACTTTATTTTAGTGACATTATGCAAAAAGTATCTCAGAGGATATACTCCCTTAAGAGGTAAGTAATATACACAAAATATACACACACACAAACCAAAATCAGGTAAGTAACAGTTAGAAAAGTAGTACAAACACTGTAAAACACTATAGAATGCAATAGGGAGAAATAGGCCTAGGGGCAACACAAACCATATACTCCAAAAGTGGAATGCGAACCACGAATGGACCTCAGGCCTAGTGTAGTGTGTAGAGGGTCACTGGGAGCGTAAGGAAACACTAAGGGTGTCCAAGATACCCCACCCCAAGACCCTGAAAAGTAGGAGTAAAGTTACCCTACTAACCCAGAAAAACAGTAAAGTCGAGATAAGGGATTCTGCAAGGACAACAACTGACTGCAAAACACTGAAGACGGATTCCTGGACCTGAGGACCTGCAAAGGAAGGGGACCAAGTCCAAGAGTCACGCAAGTGTCCAAGGGGGGCAGGAGCCCACTAAACCCCAGGTGAAGGTGCAAAAGGGCTGCCTCTGGGTGGAAGAAGCTGAAGATTCTGCAACAACGGAAGGTGCCAGGAACTTATCCTTTGGTCAGAAGATGTCCCACGGCTTGCTGGAGGATGCAGAGTTGTTTCCACGCAGAAAGACCGCAAACAAGCCTTGCTAGCAGCAAGAGTAGTGGTTAAGGATTTTGGGTGCTGCCAGGGCACAGGAAGGACCAGGAGGCCGCCCCTTGGAGGAGGAGGCAGAGGGGGTGCTCAGCCACACATAGAGCCCATGCAGAAGCAGGCAGCACCCGCAGAAGTACCTGAACAGGCACTTAGAAGATCTGAGGACGATGGTCGACTCAGAACAACAAAAGAGGGTCCCACGACATCGGAGTCCAACTCAGCGAGTTGTGCATTACAGGACAGAGTGCTGGGGACCTGGGCTAGGCTGTGCACAAAGGAAGTCTTGCAAGAGTGCACAGAAGCCCTAGCAGCTGCAGTTCACGCAGTACACAGGAATACTGTCTGGCATGGGGGGGCAAGGACTTACCTCCACCAAATTTGGACAGAAGGGCCACTGGATTGTCAAAGACATTTGGGGCCAGATGTAGGAAGCATTTTGCATGTTGCAAACTGCAAAAACCGCAGTTTGCGCCGTGCAAAATGCTCATCTTGATGCCGATTCACATTTTGCGAGTCAGTACCGACTCGCAAAATGTGAATGCGACTCGCAAATAGGAAGGGGTGTCCCCTTCCTATTTGCGACTCGCACCGCAATGCTAAATTGCTTTGTGACCGCGAACGCGGTCGCAAAGCAATTCGCAGTTACCACCAGTGTCACACTGGTGGTAACCCATTCGCAAAAGGGAAGGGGTCCCCATGGGACCCCTTCCCCTTTGTGAATGTTACAAAAAATGATTTTTTCAGAGCAGGCAGTGGTCCAATGGACCAGTGCCTACTCTGAAAAAATGAAACCAAATGGTTTTGTTATTTTTTTTGTATTGCAACTCGCTGCAATACAAAAAAAAAAAATGCTTTATTTAAAAAGCAGTCACAGACATGGAGGTCTGCTGTCTTCAGCAGGCCACCATCCCTGTGAGTGCAGGGACTCACTATGGGGTCGCAAAATGTGACCCACCTCATTAATATTAATGAGGTGGGTCTTTGCAACCCCATAGTGATTCGCAGACGGTGTCTGAGACACCGTTCTGTATTCGCATTTGCGATTCGGAAATTGCGAGTCGCACCGACTCGCAATTTCCGAATCGCAAATGCGGAAATTGCTACATCTGGCCCTTGGATCCAGCTCCTGTGTTCCAGGGACCACGCTCGTCAGGATGAGAGGGGACCCAGAGGACCGGTGATGCAGATGTTTGGTACGTGAGTTGGCAGGGGGAAGATTCCGTTGACCCACAGGAGATTTCTTCTTTGCTTCCAGTGCTGGGTGAAGGCAGACAGCCCTCAGAGCATGCACCATCAGATAACAGTCGAGAAAGCTGGCAGGATGAGGTGCTACAATGCTGCTGGTAGTCTTCTTGCCACTTTGTTGCGGTTATGCAGGCGTCCTGGAGCAGTCAGCGGTCGATCCTTGGCAGAAGTCGAAGAGGGAAGTGCAGAGGAACTCTGGTGAGCTCTTGCATTCATTATCTGGTGAGATACCCACAGGAGAGACCTTAAATAGCCAGCAGAGGAGGATTGGCTACAGAGAAAGGCAATCACCTATCAGGAGGGGTCTCTGACGTCACCTGTTGGCACTGGTCACTCAGAGCTGTCCATTGTGCCCTCAAACCTCTGCATCCAAGATGGCAGAGGTCTGGGACACACTGGAGGAGCTCTAGGCACCTCCCCTTGTAGGTCCTGGTCAGGGGAGTGGTCACTCCCCTTTCCTTTCTCCAGTTTCACGCCAGAGCAGGGCTGGGGTGATCCCTGAACCAGTGTAGACTGGCTTATGCAAGGAGGGCACCACCTGTGCCCTTCAAAGCATTTCCAGAGGCCAGGAGAGGCTACTCCTCCCAGGCCCTTCACACCTATTTTCAAAGGGAGAGGATGTAACACCCTCTCTCAGAGGAAATCCTTTGTTCTGCCATCCTGGGACTGGGCTGCCCAGGCCCCAGTGGGGCAGAAACCTGTCTGAGGGTTGGCAGCAGCTGTAGCTGTTGTGAAAACCCCGGAAAGTTAGTTTGGCAGTACCCGGGCTCTATGCTAGAGACCCGGGGATGCATGGAATTGTCCCCCCAATACCAGAATGGTATTGGGGGTACAATTCCATGATCCTAGTCATGTTACATGGCCATGTTCGGAGTTACCATTGTGACGCTACATATAGGTATCGACCTCTATGTAGTGCACACGTGTAATCGTGTCCCCGCACTCACAAAGTCCGGGGAAATTGCCCTGAAGAATGTGGGGGCACCCTGGCTGGTGCCAGGGTGCCCACACACTAAGTAACTTTGCACCTAACCTTCACTAAGTGAGGGTTAGACATATACGTGACTTATAAGTTACTGAAGTGCAGTTTAAAACGGCTGTGAAATAACATGGACATTATTTCACTCAGGCTGCAGTGGCAGCCCTGTGTAAGAATTGTCTGAGCTCCCTATGGGTAGCAAAAGAAATGCTGCTGCCCATAGGGATCTCCTGGAACCCGAATACCCTGGGTACCTAGGTACCATAATACTAGGGAATTATAAGGGTGTTCCAGTGTGCCAATCAGAATTGGTAAAATTAGTCACTAGCCTGCAGTGAGAATTTTAAAAGCAGAGAGAGCATAAACAAGGAGGTTCTGGTTAGCAGAGCCTCAGTGATACAGTTAGGCACCACATAGGGAACACATAAAGGGCATGCTTTAAGAGCACTGGGGTCCTGGCTAGTAGGATCTCAGTGACAGAGGCAAAAACAAAAATACATACAGTAAAAATGGGGGTAACATACCAGGCAAGATGGTACTTTCCTACAGTGGCTAATAGGTGAGCCTTGGTCCCCACCCTGTATATGCTGGTGTATGCCTATGCTGTTGGCCATATAGGATAGTGGGTGGCTAAATCTTGTCCCTGAATATTTGCAGGTGACTCTGGTTACCTAAACCTATCATTGCTTCTGACCCCTGTGAGGAATGCCAGGACAAAGGCAGAACAATGTTATAATGAGGCACATGGGCGAACCAGAAGGATCATTGAGCGGACCTTTGGCCTCCTGAAGGCCAGGTTCAGGTGCCTCCATCTGACAGGTGGATCCCTGTGCTACTCACCCGAGAAGGTCTGCCAGATAGTAGTGGCATGCTGCATGTTGCACAACCTTTTATTCAGGAGGAGGAGACTAGAGATGCCCCTGTGGCAGCAGTGGACCCCTAGAACAGTGAGGATGAGGAGGCAGAGGATGAGGTTGTGAACAACAGAACATTGGTGATCCGTCAGTACTTCCAATGACACACAGGTGAGACAGTGCAACTTCACATTTCTATGACTATTGTTGTACTCTGTGTGGCATTGACATGCTGGCATTACCCACTTCTTTCCTTTACTTACTGTTACCTATGGCTATTCATTTTCAAGTTGTTGGTGACATGACAACATTGTCTTGATGTGATCACAACAGCCAGCAACAGGTCATTCATTCTATGCTCATTCTATGTACAGTTCATTTGGAATGGTTATAGCTATTTCAATTAATACAAATTTGCAATACAGGAAATACTACTAATCAAGTTTTATCCAAGGGTGTTTATTGTTGTGCGAAAATATAGGGGGGAAGTGCAATGGAATGGGGTGATGATGGATGAAAGTCCACGGTATTGTTCGAGTCTGTTTGTAGCACAGGTACAGTGTACATGGGGATATCGGAGGGAGAGCTGGCAGTTCATGGTGGACAAGGTGACTGAGTTGGACACAAGGGGGACAATCAGTGGAGTCTGATTTTCTGGCACTGGTCTTGGCAAGTGTCTCTGGCTTCTGTCTGGTTCACAGGGAACATTTGCGAGGTGGTTTACCTTCTGCAGGGGGAGGGGTGCTGGTGGCCTGTGAGTCCTGTGGCGGGGCCTCCTGGCCACTAGCGGCAGCAGAAGTGGAGGGCTGTTCAGATGACTAGTTAGTGGTAGGGGCCCGCTGGTGTGCTGTTGCCTCCCTCATGATGTTGGTCATGTCTGCCAGCGCCCCTGCTATGGAGATCAGGGTGTTGTTAATGGCCTGCAAGTCCTCCCTGATCCCCTGATACTGTCCGTCCTGCAGCTGCTTGTTCTCATGCACGTTGTCTAGGATCTGCCCCATCGTATCCTGTGAATGTTGATAGGCTCCCCGGGTCTCAGAGAGTGCCTCCTGGAGAGTCAGTTCCCTGCTCCTGTCCTCCCCTGTCACACAGCTGTCCTCCCAGTGTCCCTGTTGGCCTGTGCCTCTGTCCCCTGAACGGTGTGTCCACTGCCGCTGACCCCAGGTCCCTGATTGTCTTGTGTGTGAGGTGTGGCCTGCGATCCCTGTACAGGTGGGCACACTGCTAATTGACGTGTCTTTGGGATAGAGGTGTGGGTACTCTGGGTGGGTGCTGTGGTGCTGGTTCCTGATGGGGGAGGCTATGTGGTGGTCTGTGAGAGGGCTTGGGTGACCAACTCTCCAGTGGTCCCTGATGGGCCAGGTAGGTCGTCCAGATCCAGAAGTCCAGAGTTACTGTCATCACTGTGGGCCTCTTCTGCTTTGGGACTGGATAGTAGTGGCACCTCTTCTCCACTGACATTGGCTTGGGTACCTGTGGGGATGTAAATGATACATTAAGCTTCAAGTGTATGACATTTGTAGTTCTGTGGCTTCCCCTCTATGGTTGGTGTTGCCCTGCCATCTTTTGCTTGTGTATGTTGGTTTACTGTTGTTATGTTAGTTTCCCCTTGCTGTGTATGCTTTAGTGATGTGTGTCCATGCAGGGCTGGGAGTGGTGTCCATGCATTGGTACAGCATACAGGGCCTGACATTGGGACTAGTGAGATGTGTTGGTGGAGTGTGTGGGATGTGGTGGAGTGATGGGAATGAGGGTGAGGATGTGTGATGGCATGCAGGTATGGGGGTGGTAACTGTTGGAAGTTGACGTACCAGTGTCCAGTCCGACAACTCCAGTGAGTCCCTCAGGATGCAGTATTGCCAGTACCTGCTCCTCCCATGCTGTGAGTTGTGGGGGAGGATGTAGGGGTCCACCGCCAATCCTCTGTATGGCAAGCTGGTGTCTTGCTGCAGTGGAACATACCTTCCCCCATAGGTCATTCCACCTCTTCCTAATGTCGTCCCTTGTGCTTGGGTGCTGTCCCACGGCGTTGACCCTATCCACAATTATCCACCATAGTTCCATCTTTCTTGCTATAGATATTTGCTAGACCTGTGCTCCAAAGAGCTGTGACTCTACCCTGACGATTTCCTCCACCATGACCCTTAACTCCTCCTTAGTGAAACGGGGGTGCGTTTGTGGTTCCATAGGTGTTGTGTGATGTGTGTTGGTGAGGGTGTGTTGGGAAATGTGGTGGGGTGTGTGATATGGAGTGTGTGAGGGAGTATGGGCATATGTGGTGTGTGTGTCTAGTTGTCTTTCTGCTCTCCTTCTCAGTCTCCTGTGGCAATTGTTGGATGTAAGGATGTGTGGGTAATGTGGGTGTGTGTTTTACAGTGGTGTGAGTGGGTGTGTGAGTGGTGTGTGCATGAGTGTCAGGTGTGTGTGTTTAGTACTGTCCAATGTGTTGTTGTTTTGCATGTGGGTATCCATTCTGAGCGCGGCGGTATGTACCGCCAATGGTTTACCACAGTTAAATGTCAGCTGTGGTGATTTGTGGGTCAAAATGTGATGTGCGTTGTTTTATTGGTATAACAGTGTGGGTTTTGGGACCACCAGTTTATCACTGACCTCTGGTCTGGCTGATTTGTGTATGTGGCTGTATTCTGTCGGTTGGTGTGTGTGTCAATATGGTGAACGGATATTCACCAGCATGGCAGTAAGTTGGTGGCCAGCAGTGCGGCAGTAAGTGGGATTTACTGCCAGTGTCATAATGAGGGCCATAGACTCCTCACTGGTTTAGAAGAGATGAGTTGCATAAATTAATAACTGCCAAAATGTATTAATTTGATCTATGAATTAGGCTTGATTATAATATTTTTTGTGTTTGGGCAAAGATTATGTGTGTACTCCTTAATGCTTCGTTGGTAGGGTTACTTAATTAAATTTTCATTAATGGCATGACAGCATCTCTTAGTTCTTCTGAGACCGTTCAGGTTTCTTTTACATTAAGCCTAATCTTTTTCCTTTTCTTGTTTAAAAGGTCTGTCTGTTTTAGAAACAGATAGGATATGCATGTCCGATCAACAACATTCAGAAGAAGGGCCAACCTTTGAATACTTATGTGGAAATGTACTCAGAATAATGATTATAAGTGACTTGAGTGGCAAATCCTTAGTTATTATTGTTATATCTATTATCAGAGTTTGGTTTGCCACCAGGACTTTGGTCTGTAGATTAGCTGTATAATATGCTACATTTCTTGGGGTACTTTCCATTTGGCTTTTATGGAAATAACCATGGCCTAAGATTGTGATAACTTTTAAATATGCTTCCAATTTGTAGGAAAATGGGTGTACCATATGATAGGGTTGTGGCCTTATCATGCAGTACACTCACATTTATCTTCTTGGGTCCAGTTGAAGTTATTTACTCAACCGTCAGCTCAACACTTTACAGCTATGACACAGAGCAACAAGGTTTAACAAAGAAATAATGTGTTAAGCATTTAACAGCACTAACCAACAGAATAGGAAAGAGACACAACAACAATGTATATACATAGAGCATATTTTAAGGAATTATTAGAGTGTTTGATGACCAAACTCCACCTAAGGGTTTCAGGAATATGTTTTTTTAATGAATTTAAAAAGTTTGACATCAAACCCAAACACGCATTGGCAAGTTTGTAACACTGAGTTCGGCGACTCTGACCCGGGGTCAGATGACCAAATCAGATAGGATAAAGGTTTACGAATCCTAAAAGGAATCTTTGGACAGTTACCTAGCCACCAGAGAATTTTTGAAGTGAGTTCCAAACTTTACAGGACAGCTGCCTTTGACTTCTATGGAGTGATCCTGATGCTGAGGGATTCAGGCTTAAAAATGCTCAATGAATGCTCCAGATGCTATGCGGTCCACCAGGGTCAAGTCTGGGTCAAGTCTGGGTGAGTCCTTGGCCCACAAGTGGATCTTTGGGTCCCATGAAGTCCTCTATTCGGCGGGCAAAGGACTGCCAATGCAGGCCTTTCCTTCTTGCAACACAGTGGTCGTGGAGCAAACCGTTGGTGGGGGCTTGTGTCCTTTGCAGTTAACATATCTAGTCACAACCAACACCCACGGGTCCAGCAGACTTGGGTCTCACTTCTGCCTATTTTCAAATTGTCTGTCAAAGTGCCCAGCTAAGGGTAGAGGCAAAAGAGTTGGAGTTGCTACCAGAGATGTGGTTTGGGCTCTTCCTGCTATCATTTCCCCAGTGCCTGTTCTGGGGGACCAGCCAACGGACCCTTGGGATCTCTGCTTCAGATTGGGACTGGGAATCAACTTTTCCCAAACCTAGGCATGCAAGACAAAGTCCAAACTACTTAGCCCAAAGTGCTGCAGATGCAGTCGCTCTGACATTGCAGCTACTTCTTGTGTACTTCCAATGGGTACAAAGTGGTCCTCTTCTCATCCTTGGTGCAACTGCAGTGGGTACTGAAGTCTTGCCAGGGGTGCCCATTATATTACAGTAAAGTGTCCCAAGTGGACACTGTTGTCTAATAGACTGATAGGTCTATAATTCCCTGGGGAGCTCTTGTCCCCTTTTTTGTGAATGGGAACAATAATTGCCACATTCCACGAGTCCGGATAAGAACGAGTTGTCAAGGCGCTATTCGAAACCCTGTTGATATACCAGGTCCATACTGATAAGTCTGATTTATACAAATCCGAAGGGATGCCGTCTAGACCAGGAACCTTCCCTAATTTTTGGGCACAAATAGCTAGCTCTGTTTCTTTTAATGTAAAAGGCGGAACAGCAGAAAGACACGATAAGAGATTAGGATGAGTGTTGACCAGTTCCGGACAAGACCCATACAGATCCCCAAAATGAGAAAGCCAGGTTTCAGCATTAATGTGACACTCAGGAATGGATAAAAGGGCAGGATCTCTGCGAGAAACCAGAGACCAAAAAAGTTTGACATCACGAGCACTAGCCGCCTCCGCCAAGCATTTCCATAGATTTTCCTCATATTTAAGTTTAGATAACTTACAAGTAGAAACATAGTTTCGTCTCACATGTACGATGGCATCCCGGATCTGTGACTTTAAGTCTTTGGACAGAAGGCTCTTGGCCCCCCAACACTCCTTATCAAACCATTTACAATTTGGTACAGGAAGTTTATTATGTATTTTAGGAGTTTTAGTAAAAAGCTCCTTAAGGTCCGCAAAAAAAGCCTCATGGGAAGACATAACTTCTGAGGGAGAAAATACAGTAGATTAATCGAAAAGCTGGTGACAGGAAACTAGGGCGCAAAGCTTGTCGCTAAGCAGATTGGATTTCAAAAACGAAGACCATCTCACCACACACCTATTGCTGGATAATTCCAGTGGAACTTTAGAAGCGTCCAAGGCAAAAAGTGGAGCGTGTCCTTTAAAAAGCGTTGCATTGTATACAATTTGTAGAGGGGCATGATCACTGGTACACCTCGAACCTACCTCCACATCGATTATGGAATGCCAGACTCGTAGATCAAGAATGACTTAATCCAGAATACTGGTATATGGGCCTCTAAAAAAGGTAGGTTTGGCAGGGTTATCATTTCCGAAACGGAGGCCATATGTGACTGCAAGATCTGTTATCTGCAGCGCCCTGGGGGGAGGGATACAAGATACTGATTGGAATGAAAGCGGGGGGACATTCCACACTTCATCTTCAGCCTGAATAGACTCAGCAAAAGCTGAGTCAAATTCAATTTGGGCATTAAAATCACCTGCAATAATAACATATTTAGAGTGGGATTCAGATAGAAGGTTGTGCAATAAGTGGATAGTGTCAGACTGAAGATTAGAAGGACCTGGTCTATTATAAATGTTGATGCATAATACGGGAACACCTGAAATTGGCCATATTGCTGTTATGTAGAATATCGCAGGAATCAACAGCAATTTCCTTAACCCTGCCCACCTCAGTCAACTTGACCCAAGTACATAGACCCCCAATCGCCCTTCCCCTAGTGGATTGGATTACCGTTTTAGTAAAACAGGAATAACCTTGCCTATACACACAGTCCTTAGACCAGGTTTCCTGGAACATGCATATGGAAAAAGAATCAACATAGGACCCCCACTCTGGGTCAGATAATTTGCTCTTCATACCGGCTACGTTCCAAGACAGTAATTTCCCTGGTGCGGTACTACACCACAGCTTACACGAGTCAACATCAAAAGCTGGATTGGAGATTGCATTAATAGTGCAAAGTGGGGCCCCTAAAGTATTGTCCCCCGTGCCAAGTGGAGATCTTAAAGGTGGCACTTCCTGATAATGTGGAGCACAAGGTTTGCCAGAGGAATAATGGCATAGTCAATCCACATCTGATGTATCCCCTGGACAAGCAGGATCTCGGGTGTTAAGAGCTTTAATGTTACGAACCATAGCAGTCCCATCACTAAAAAAAGGCAGCAAACCAGGGGGAGCAACAGGGGCAGGAACATTACAAGGAATGGTCGTAGCCCTAGGAGGGCAGGAGGACGAAGTCTTGTCATCCATAACGGGCAAGCTTTCTCTAAAAAATATATCTAGATCCGTTCTTGGTGGATTACGAGCTTCCATCCGCAAAAGCCCCTTAACTAAAGCGGGGTTAGCAAGATTGAGTTTAATGGTATCCCGCCCCCCAGGGCAGCCTCGAACGCGTGAAGCAAAAACAATGTCAGCATGAATAATAGAGCCACAGCCCCTGGTGTGACGAATCCAATACGACACTTTGTTGAAAAGAGAGGAAGTGTCTTCCCTCTTATGGGGTGTAAGTTGGGGAACGTTGAACATATCAATACAATTTTGATCAGACACAAATATAGAATGGGCCCTAGAGTAATCAGAGCTGAGAGGGGCTGGAACTAGGATCGGATGGTTTCTGTGATAAGATCTACGACTAAGACCCTTGTCAGCTTCTCGTGGCGGTGGCAAGACTACTGACAGAGGAGCAGGAGCCGAAGGAAAGAAAACTTGTGCTGGGGCTGAGGGCGAAGTACACTGGGGGGTTGATTCGGGTTTTTTGAAAAGTTTTAAAACTTCAAACAGTAAACTCTTCAATTCCCTAACTTCACATTTCAGACTAGACACCAATGTTAAAACGACTTCACTAGGAGGATCACAGATGGAGTTAAAAACTACAGGAGGCAGAAGCTGATTGGCGTCCGCCAATTCTGGGTAAGCCAAAACAGAGAATCGGTTTGCACAAGAAATCCCATTGAGGAAGGAGTCGGGAGGAGCAACCTCCAAATTGGAACAGGTTCGAGGTTGAGGCGAAGGGCTGACCAAACAAGGTGGGGTGGAGGAAGCGGGGCCAAAGGCCGAGGTTTTCAAAGACTGAACATCGGAGGATTTGTTAGGACCTGTTGTCAAAAACGGGAGCAAAGATCCAGATTTCAATCTCTTTCCGGCATTGCCCTCTTTTCCTTAAGGATAGATTCCACTTCCTCAATTAAGTTATCAATTTCTCTAGAGACACAATTAGAATGGATTTGCGTTGCTCTGTTGGATTTGGAAGATTTGGACTTAATTGAGGCTTGATCGGGACTAGAGAGTACCTTACGCTTTCCCATGTTAAGGAAAAAGGGAGAGGCTCACTCACTACCACTGGCAGCACAGAAAACAAATATTAAGAGGTGTGGCCCAGCCCAGCCTCTTCCGGGCACTGGCGGGCAAAGGACGGGCCCGCCCTTGGCCCGGGCTTCCCCCAGGCACGTCCCGCGAAGCCGGTGCGCTGTGCTGGTTTAAAGGGGGACTTGGCCCCGCCCCCTCAGTCAGGCAACAGCAGTCCTCTGAATGATTCCCAGTGAGCGCGACCCGCGAAGCGGGCGCGCTGTGCTGGTTTAAAGGGGGGCTTGGCCCCGCCCCCTCAGTCAGGCAACAGCAGTCCTCTGAATGATTCCCGGTGAGCGCGACCCGCGAGGCGGGCGCGCTGTGCTGGTTTAAAGGGGAACTTGGCCCGCCCCTTCAGACAGGCAACAGCAGTCCTCTGAATGATTCCCGGTGAGCACGACCCGCGAAGTGGGCGCGCTGTGCTGGTTTAAAGGGGGACTTGGCCCCGCCCCCTCAGTCAGGCAACAGCAGTCCTCTGAATGATTCCCGGTGAGCCCGACCCCATTCCCGGTGAGCGCGACCCCATTCCCGGTGACTTGCAAAAAAATGTATCTTTCCAGCTTCTATCCAGACTAAAGAACAGGATAACGAAAAACCAGGTTTTAAGTCATCTACAGGCTGGATTTAGGGACAAGGTCAGCACTATCGACCAGGTCTTCCGATTTACTACCATCAAGTGGAAGATCGTAGACGCAGACCGAGGCCACTTATTCGTGGCCTTTGTTGATCTGAAATCTGCGTTCGACCTTGTCCCGCGTGCCAAGCTCTGGAAGGTCCTGAGCTCCACTGGAATTCCAGGCTCTATGATCAACATTATCAAAGATCTTTATTCTCACAATTGTGCCAGAGTTCGTTGGGGTGCGGATGGCGATTTGTCTTCAGCTTTTCCTACAGCCCGTGGTGTGAGGCAGGGGTGCGTTCTTGCGCCTACCTTATTTTTACTGTTCATCAATGCATGTATCCCATATCTCTCAGATCCTTATGGTGACGCTCCAAGCTTGGGTGGGCAAAAGTTCCCTTGCCTTTTGTTTGCGGATGACACCCTGTTACTTTCACGAACTGCAATGGGCCTTTCAAGATTTTATGGAGTTCTGCAAGGACCACGGGTTGGAAATCAACTCAGTAAAAACAAAATATATGGTCTTTGGGGACAATAGGTGCAGAATGAAGAGGCCGGTGTATTTAGAAGGTGTTCCCCTGGAAAGAGTGGGCACCTTCGATTACTTGGGTATTAAATTGGAAGACTCGCATCTTTGGCATGCTCATCGTCAGAAATCTTTACTGTGCTTGAAGCAAAGGGCGGGCGGCATTGCTAGATTTGCTTCTAGATCTCCCAAATTTGCAGTGTCTCCTGCCCTTGAAATATACAAATCTCAAGCCAGGGGGGGGGGCCCTATATGGTGCCGAACTCTGGGGCCATTGTAGCCTGGTGAATTTGGCAAGGGCAGAAAATCAATTCTTGAAAATGTTGCTTAAAGTTCCTTTCAGCACTCCATCTCTGTCCATTCGAATGGATCTAAACCTTTTATCTATTTCGCAGATTGCTGCTTTAAGGCCCTTGTTATTTTGGATTCGGCTTTGGTCAACAGATGCCCTATCTCCATTTCGCTGCGGGCTTCTTAACCTGGTGGGTCATAACACTATCATCAAAACCAAATGGTGTGCTTATGTTAAACAGTCTTTAACTCACCTTGGCCTAGGGTCCTACTGGTTGGACCCATCCTCCATTCCCAAAAATGCTGTACAGGTACTGAAGGATGCTTTTTGGCACAACATTCAGTCTATGCAATTTGCTAAGATTGTCCCGCTGTCTATGTCGGACAAGTTCTTATCAATCAAATGCCATTA
This sequence comes from Pleurodeles waltl, assembly GCF_031143425.1. NCBI lineage: Eukaryota > Metazoa > Chordata > Amphibia > Caudata > Salamandridae > Pleurodeles > Pleurodeles waltl. The sequence goes on along the minus strand of NC_090444.1, from coordinate 342,622,861 downwards.
TGAACTTGAGCCCTTCATGGACTTCGCACTATCTCCATTTGCACGAGCTCTTTTTGTTAGATTTAGAGTAGGGTCTCTCCCTTTATGTTCTTTGACGCACAAATGGCCTAGTTCTACTAACAGATCCAAGTTCTGCCCAATGGGTTGTAAAAGTGAAGAGTCTGTTTCACACGTTTCTTTTTATTGTCATGCATACCTCAAACAAAGAGCCCTTTGGATTATCCCGCTTTGTAAATCTATAGGTGTCAGGTCTCATCTCCATGCTGAGAGAATTTAAAAATCTGATCCATCTGTCCAGGTAGTTTTCCCAGTGGCAAAATTTCTCGAAGCAATTTGGCGACTTAGATTAGTTATTTTAAAGAAGAATATTGGGTAGCTAATTTTTATATTTATTTATGTATATCTATTGACTCGTGATGATTGATTTTACATTTTTCCTTTTAGCACAAATGTATTCTTTTACTATATTATTGAGTATCTATGGTCCCTGGGAAGTGGCCCCTTGTCGAGGGGACCCTTTTATTGTTAAGAGGCACATCTTTGATAGTCTGGTTGGATCTTAACCCTCTTTTATCTTTTAATTTTCTACTGTGCATGTATTTTTAGTGTTTTTCAATTTTAACTGCTACTGTCTGTACTGTACTTTTATGGTATGTTTTTCTACTTACCGAAATAAAGTTAAATGATGATGATGGACACTGTTGTTACTAGCCCAGTGGGCTAGTAGGTCTCCTCATATCTGGTGACACAGTCCTGGTGACATGTGGCACCTGGCTATCCCAGAGTGAATCTTGTATGCCACAAACAACATGGCTGAAGTCTCCCTGAAGTGTGAGAACCTTTGCATCCCACTCCCAGAGGTGTGGCTACTATGGGCTACACACCCATGGAAAAATGGTTCTGAAACCGGTTTTCCTTTCCTTGGCACTTGCTCTACCCTGTCCAGGGGAAAACAAAAGGCTTCCTGTGTGGAAATGTTGTCACAGTGGCCCTTCAAATGGGGCATCACCTTAGATGCCTGCCTTTTGGGCTAACATCCTTTGCAACAAATCCTGTGGGAGGGGCTCACTCGTACAGTGTGGCAACAGCCTTTGTTCCTGGACCTGGAAGTCATTCACATATCTCCTCAGGTGGGCAGAAACTTGTCTCAGTCCCAGTGACTCTGTAACGTCACTGGACCAGCTGGGTCGAAGAGTGGCCACTTTCCCAAATTGGGCAGCATTTAACTTGACATAAATGTCAACTACAGCATTGAGGCGCATTTAATGTCTGCTTTAAATTGATACCTTACATGGCATAGCTAGGTAGGTACTGTCAGGTGTTAGACACATTTGAATGTGACCCGTTAACCCTGCAATTGACCTATAAGGCTACTAAACTCTCCACAGCATCCACAGCATCCACAGCAAACACTGAGACTTTAGAGCTTTGCTGTATAGACATATCAAAAATATACATCATCTTAACAATACACAGCTCCTTGCCAGAGGACTTCATAGACCTGCCTTAGAGGAGATGAGGGTATATATATATATAGAGAGAGAGAGAGATATGTATATATATATATATATATATATATATATATATATATATATATATATATATATATATATATATATATATCTATATATCTATATATCTATATCTATATATATATATATATATCTCTCTCTATATATATATATATATAGTTAAAGAACTAGTGAACTTTGACATTAATGGTAATGGCAAAGTTGTGTGTGCAGTGCATGCTCAGCATTTTCAGTCTACAATTGGAGCTGACAGTATTGTTTTCACTTTATCACACACAGTTGCACAGCCAGTGCTGCAGCTCTTGTGTAGGCAGCCAGTCTTAAATGCCCTTGGTACTATTTACAAGAAACTTATATGTAAGTCAGCACAAGCTGATTCGCGACACCCAATTAAACATACCATTCTAAAAAAAAAAAACACTTTCACTGAGGTCTGGACATCAGGTCTCAGTGCACTCTCAAAGTTGAAAACCAGCAGCTAATAGTCCAAAATGGGACAAAATGTTGGGGGAAACCTGCAGAACGCCTGTTTTCTCACACAATTAATGGAGAATATGGGAATTAAATTTCACCCTGCTAAACATTATCGAACAATTACATGGACATTTGTTACTTAATGTTCACTACAGTCCAGCGTTGGAATGGAATGAATTTACTGCTGTTCTGAGAGGCATTTGCTAAGGATGTGTCCTTGCTCCTTTGTCATTTTGTGCTGTGTATAAAACATTTTGAAAAAGTGTTGCAATGGCTGAATCAGGTGACACCAAGGCTCGGAGTAAACATTTTTCTGCTCTCTTTGCAGTTTAGACTGTCTTGATGATAAAAGGGTTTGAAAGATTTGAACGATCTTGAGTTGAAAACTAATTTACGTTAAACCTCATTCTAGGACCATTGGCTCTGAAAAGATTGAACAGGGCAATATGTTTGCTGATAAAACTAGGCTCTGTACTGTGAAGATACTTTAGTATTTTCAGAGTGTTGTTTGATTCTAAGCTGGCATGGCAATATCTCCTCATTGCCACAAAGTTCTGCTTCCAACTAAATGAGGGAGCAGTTAATGAACTTCTGTGAGAATTTTCAGTGCAGAAGTTGGACAATATGTTAAAAAACTAATAGCCAAATAACTAAGAATACAAAAGGCGATCACTCAGTTTACCCCAATTGTCTTCAATTGTAACTTCTAATGAGGAAGTGCGTTTCAATTACATGGGTGATTACATCAAAGTGGCGCTATATTTCTTATGGATTTCTCTAAGGACAAAACCAATTGCATGACTAAACAGAAACATAATTTCTGATTGCCTCTCTCTTGATTTTTTACATAAAATTCGTAGCTTAAGTTCATTAGAGAAATATTTTTAGCTTTAGAATATCCTGATGTGCTTAATAAACCTGAACATGTGGCTGTAAAAGCAAAAACGATGGGGCATAATCAAGTGCCCCTAGTGACACCTTAGTGCTGCCATAGCATTATTTTTTTACGCTAAGGCGGTGCTAAAGTGGCATTGTCCCCATGCCATATTTACAAAGTGGTGCAATGCATGTATTCCACCACTTTGTAAACCTGTGCGCCATTTTATGCTTGCGCCAGCCATAATGTATGCAAGGAAGCTGAAAAAATGGCACAAGGAAATCTAAGAGACTTCATTGTGCCATTTTTTGGGCACTTTTAACACCTGCTCAGAACAGGTGTTAAAAGGGGGCATATTTATAATGGGACCCTATGTACTCTGCTGGAGCAGTGCCACACTTTTAGCGCTACTCCTGCTGAGTACATCAATAGTGTGAAAAAATGACACTGTTGCCCCCTACCCTGCGCAATGGTGCACCATATTTTTAAAATGGCACGCACATGGTGGTGGTAGGGGGCCGTAATGGGCGCAAGGAAAGTGGCAGAAACTGGGTGCAGCACCACTTTTCTTAAATCTGCCCCAATGTACCTTAAAATCTTTTCTAGGTTGGCATTCTATTGAAATGGATATCTGTATTTTAAAAGGGTACTGTGAGAGCTTATCTTCCACCAAAATAGAAATTAAATTTATATTTTTCTGCAGGCAATATATTTTCTTTAGAGTTAGATGTGAAACAGTTTATCATCTGTTGTCACCAACTAACCTTGCTCAAATTACAGAATATGAGAAACGGTGACAATGTATCCTATTGATCCCCAAAGCCTCTCTTTTTTGTCAGAACTATATATCCCCTACGAGGCAATGCATTTTTCCACTGCTAAATGACAGCCTGCTCATGAATTGTCAATCAGTCTTTTTGTTTCCCCAGCAATTATCAACTCATATGATATTAGTTGCTGTGGGAAAGGATTGCCCTCTACCCTGAGCAATGGTGCACCATATTTTAAAAATGGCGCACACATGGTCGTGGTAGGTGGCACTAAGAGGTGCAAGGAAAGTGGCGGAAACTGGGTGCAGCGTCACTTTCCTTAAATCTGCCCCAATGAATCTTAATATCTTTTCTAGGTTGGCATTTTATTGAAAAAGATATGTGTATTTTAAAAGGGTACGGTGAGAGCTTATCTTCCACCAAAATAGAAATTAAATATATTTCTCTGCAGGCAATATTTTTTGTTTAGAGTTAGATGTGAAATAGTTCATCATCTGTTGTCACCAACTAACCTGCTCATATTACAGAATATGAGAAACTGTGACAATGTATCCATTTGATCCCCAAAGCATCTCTTTTGCTGTCAGAACTATATATCCCCCACGAGGCAATGCACTTTTCCCCTGCGAAATGACAGCCTGCTTGTCAACCAGTCTTTTTGTTTCCATAGCAATTATCAACTCATATGCTAGTAGTTGCTGTGGGAAATTATTTGATATATGTGGCTGGCAATAATATGAGATGTAAAGCACACATTTTTACTTTGGTTGGTGTTAAACAGTTTGAGTGAAAGAACACTACACAGTCAATCTCCCTTAACCTCAAGCAAATACCTTATTACCATTGGTAATAGGAAAGGACAAAGCTCTCACATTTCCTCATGTATGAAGGAAGTACAAACGAGTTTGCATCCCGCTGTAACTATATTTAATTTACCTGCTATCTGTCATTAACAGCTCTCATGTCTGTCATCTACTGAAATAGGCTACTGACAATGAATACCACAGGCCATAGGTTGCAGAGTGTTTGAAAGTGGATTATTGGTAAGGGCAAGTACCTTCACCTAGCAATAGGCCACTAACCCCCACTTAGGTCCAGTTAGGTCTCAATAAATTAAACCCAGCTCCACACTTGGTAACTTGGCAACGAGCGACAAGGCAAAATGATTCAAATCGGATAAGGGGAACTGGAGATATGAATTTTTAAAACATTAATGTTTTCTAGAGCATAAAAGCAACTAGCGCTCAAAGGGTTGAAAAAGGTCACACAGTAAAGTCCAGAGTTCAGGCCACCCATGAGGTAACACTGTCACACTTACGTGGGAACATGGCGGCCAGCTAGGAAGCTGAGCCGCGAGTCCTCCGCAGCGGGAGAACTGACGCGACGCGACACAGAGGAAGAGGAGGGGCTCGCCGGACGCGCAGAGGTAGCGCTAGTGCCGACGGCTCCGAGCACGGAGAAAACTATCTGTGAGCGCTGTAAATGCGCTTCTCTGCTTCTCGTTTTTTTGTTGTTTTTTTGTTTTTCTTTTGGTAAAATCCAGCCTCCCGATATTCTCCTTAAGCCCATCAGAGGGGCTGATTTGTCTGAGTGTTGGAGCTCCACAGACTGGCTATTGTTTTGGGCAGTACCTGACATCCTGAAGGTAAGACTCCCTCTAAGGGGTCGTAGACTGGGAAGTATCGTCTCTCTAACCAAGTGGAGGACCCAAGGTGAGCCTGGCTTCTGCAGGGGGGGGAGAGTTCTGGAAAGTCTTTTCTCCTTCCCTCCCTGCTTGCTAGATAAACAGTGAGAGGGTGTTACCCACCATATTTAAATCTGGCACATATCTTGGCTCGGGCTGTGGACGCAGCAGGAAAAGGCGCAAATGACGGTTTATGCGGAGAGAGGCGCAGGAGGTTTTGCTCAACTTCAGGTGTGTGGAGTGAGGCGATAAGGGGCGTGCGCCAGGGGAGACGCTACACCGCAAGGTGCAGTCTTCGAGGTCCAAGTTCACTTTCAGGAGCAGATTTAACAGAAGTAAAGAACCAAGGGGGAGCGATAACTGCTCCAGCATTAATGTCACCGGGTATGCATTATTTGAAAGGTCCTCAGGTGGGTATTGGTAAGCTGGGGACAATACGGAAAGGGAAGCCGGGATCTCGAGGGCCGGAGTGCAATATAACTATGGACAATATATGTTCAACCAAAAGGAGAGGTCAATCTAGAGCAAAGGAGAGTCTGGGGGAGCTGGAGAACAATACGAAAGGAGGCTCAGGGGGAAAAAGTGGTACCCCAGGTTCAATAACTAAATACTTCCAGTCAGGCGTGGAGGAAATAAGTGAGATTTCTCCGGCTCCTATGGAATCACAACCGGCCTCAGAGGGCTCAGCTGTATTGGAGCGGGACTCCCCGGTGCAGTGGGAGGCACAGATGACCCAGTTAACTACAATAGGGGGTAGCTCTTTAAGGGGCAAGGAAGATCCCTTGTCCGTACAGGGGCCCTTTCCGGAGCCTAACGCTTCAGCCCTCTAGGAGTCCAGGGATGGGGGAGTAACTGAGTTCTTATTTTCCCTTACGAAGGAGATTCGGGAGAAGTTCGAGATCTCTCAAAACAATCAGGCTAAGATACAAGAAGCATGCGTGATTTTGGAGGCTAAGATCAATCAGTGAACAGATCGGGTTGGCAAGGTGGAGGAGGCCATGGAACAGCAGAAAAGTCAGGTGCTGGCCAACTCTCAAGACATTGCGCATCTTAAGCGGGGGTAGAGGGCTGTCCAGGATAAACTAGAGTTTTTGGAGAATAACATGAGAACAAATAATATTAGAGTTCTTGGAGTACCGGAGGGGGCCGAAGGAGCAGTCCTCAAGGGTTATTTGGTATCATTGATAAAAGATGCAAAGCCGGGTCTAGCGCATCTGAAATTGGAGGACGACATTCAAAGGATACACGAGACCCGTTCAAAAAGAACGCGGGAAGGAAATCCCCTAGAAGAATCCTAGTGAACTTTGCCACCTACTCAATAAAAGAGAAGATTCTGTCGGAGGCTTTGAAGGTGGGAAACTTTCTTAAGGATGACTGGTCCTTCAGAATTCTGTCAGATGTCTCCAGAGCGACTTTGGACAGACAGTGGGAACTGGGGAAATTAATGCAAGACCTTCGCTCTTTGGGAGCAACGGTGCAGTTAAGGTTTCCGGCGGCCCTGCGGATTATCTGGCAGGATAAAACTCATAATATAAGAGAGCCAGAGGAGGTTGAGGCCTTTATAGAACAGATAAAGTCGTCGCAATAACGTAATGGTATTGGTATGATTGAAGATTGCCCGGTGTGCGGAGGGCTCTATGGGACAAGCAATGGCTGTCCTATTAAAAGTAGGGAGGGTTCCCATGGGTGGTTGGGGTAGGGGTATAAGGGGGTTTGGAGGGGTTTGGAGAATTTGTTGTTTTGGGTGTGGGAGCATAAGGGGAAAAAAGGTTAAAAATATAAATGTCCTCAAAATTATTTTTTTACGAAGTAAGAAGGGGAGGATCCAAGTATTTTCTTTTCTTTTTCTTGTTATAGGACGGGTAAGCAGGAGGGCTTATTATTAAAAATAAGCTCATGGAATATCAATGGGCTCAGGGTCAAGAGTAGAAGAAGGAAGATTTTGGAATTTCTTAGACAGGCGGAGGAGGATGTGATTATATTACAAGAGACGCATCTCTCACGAGAAGAATGGGAAAATGTGATAAAAAATACAAGGTGGATATCGAGGGGTATAGTGACCAACCAATCGTGCCCAATCAAAGGCGTTGCTATTCTTTTTAAAGAAAAAATAGCGAAGGGATTATGTATAGGGGCGGTGCATGTTGACTTAAAGGGTAGATGGGTGGTGGCTGAGGTCTGCTTTTCTGGCTTATGGATCACGATCGCAGGTTATTATGGAGCCAATACAGATGATTCTACTTCATTTATAGAACTGTATAATCTTTTTCTGAAAACTAAATACCCGGTTGTATTAGGTGGGGATTTTAATATATTATTGAATTTGGCCTTGGACAAATCCACTACTCGGGGGACAGCTAATTCCCCTAGATGTAGGTTATTGGTTAAACAGGCGATAACCGATCTGGGGTTTGTGGAGGTGTGGCAGGTTAAGGGGGGTGTAGGACACAGATTTACTTTTCACAACAAGAAATATGGGCATAAGTCAAGAATAGATTTCTTTCTACTGCAGAATAGCTTGATAGGAAATGTTTCCTCAATAGTACATGCCCCGGCACATCTATCAGATCATGCAGCCGTTAAGTTGTATCTCTCCTTCACGGCGCAAGTTCCTAGGTTTAGAGGTACAATAAGTCATTCATTATTATTGGATGACCTGATTATTGAGACATTAAGAAAGGGTACAATAGAGTTTTTTTAAGTGAATCAGGGGTCTGCTAGTTTGCAAATAGTTTGGGATGCATAAAAAGCCTATATAAGGGGGAGGTTGATTAATTTGGCTGTATTTAGGCGCAGGGAGGAGAGAGAGAAATTACGTAGTGTCGAAACCAGTATAGCGATTTTACAGGATTCTATACAAGCCACACAGGAAACGGGGAATAGGGATCAATTAATGTTACTCGAACGGCAGCATGAGGAAGCCTACTTGAAATTAGAGTATCTATTGGAAGCTCGAGAAAGAAAGAAATGGGAAGCTAGTCAGTACACGCATTATGAATATGGGGAAGGGTGCAGTAAGTTACTGGCTTGGAAGGTAAAATCTGACCATTCAAAGAAACATATCTCTTCAATTAGGTCTAAGGCTACTGGTCAGATTTGTGTAGAAGGAACAGAAATAGAAGCTACTTTTGTTTCCTTTTTTCAAGATCTGTATTCAGATGAGCTGTGGAACTCTGAGGAGCAGGTTAGAGATTTCTTGGCTACGGTTAGGCTGCCATGTCTGGAGAGCTCAGCGTTACATATTTTAGAAGGAGAGGTAACCGGGTCTGAATTAATTGATATCTTTAAGGGTTTGAAGAGAGGAAAAGCCTCGGGCCCAGATGATCTCCCGAATGAGCTATATTTGGTACTGAGGGAAGAATTAATTCCGGTTCTATTGAAATTGTTTAATCATATGCTCTTGGAAGGGGGCCACGCACCGAGCTCTTGGATGGAGGCAGTAATTTGTTTGATCTTGAAGCCCCGTAAGGACCCAACACAGTGCTCTTCTTATCTGCCTATTTCACTACTGAATTCAGACTATAAAATGTATACAAGTCTGTTATCTAAAAGGCTGGGGAAGGTTTTGCTGGGACTAGTCCATCCAGATCAGAAAGGGTTTATTAAAGGTAGACAGCTACAGGAAATAGTTCACGATTTACTGGCGGCAATGGATTTGGCTGTAGCAGAGAGGCTTCCCCTTGCAATAATAACTTTCGACGCAGCCAAGGCATTTGATCAGGTAAACTGGTTATTTTTGCAGGTGGTTATGGAAAGCTTTGGATTAGGGACTACTTTTATCAGAGCAGTTAATGAACTATATAGGTCACCAACAGCGAGAATTCTGATTAATGATGTGCTTTCACAAGAAGTAGCTATTTTCAGAGGGACGCGTCAGGGTTGTCCCTTGTCCCCTTTGTTATTTGATTTATATATTGAGCCGCTTGCAACACTGCTTAGAAACAACGGGGAAATTCTTCCCTTTCAGAGTAGGAGCTGGGAGAAGAAGGTTGCATTATACGCGGACGATCTTATGATCTACACTAGGGATCTTTCTTTTTCACTTCCCTCAATAAAATTGGCGATAGAAGGTTTTGGTAGAATGTCAGGTTATAATGTCAATGCTGAGAAGACAGAGATTATGTGTTGGAACATGTCATATGAATCTCCGCTAGGTAAACAGGAAATTAGATATTTAGGAGTCCAGATCACAAAGGAATTGGGGGATTTGGCAAGGATAAATTTTGAGAAAATACATTTAGAGGCCAAGAAACTCCTTAGAACATGGGCGGCTCTCCCGCTGTCTTTAATAGGTAGATCCAATATTTTGAAAATTATAATTCTGCCAAAATTCACTTTTCTATTTAATACTATCCCATTGGAATTTAAGAGCAAGTGGTTTACAAAATCGCAGGGAGACATGTCCTCGTTTGTCTGGGCACAAAAGGGAATAAGGATTTTGTGGAAAAAGTTATGCAAGAGAAAGGAACGGGGGGGCTAGCAACACCTGATTTTTATAAGTATTATTTGGCTTTTCAATTTAAGAATAGTAGAATTCTCTTAAATAAAAAGTCAGAATACACCCCAATGTGGGCAGCGTTGACTGCATATGCGGAGGAAGGGCCTGAGTTTTTTTTGTATACATTTGGCCACCCAAGGTTTCAAAAAAGTTAGACTTAAGATTCTGCGGCATGCCTGTAAAATTTGGTTACAGATTTGCAACTTACTGCGGATAGCTTCTTACTCTGGCTCAGCTCCAATATGGGACTCACCTGGTACCCCGGTATGCCTTCATGATAAACTATCAAATCCACTGAAGGCGAGCAGGATACTACGATGGGGACAGATTATAGAGGGCGCGAATTTGATACCATGGGCCACATTTCTGGAGAGAGTGGGAGAGTCCATCTCTAAATTTAAGTACTACCAGTTGGCTAGCTGGATTAAATCCTTACAAGAAGGAGAAATTGGTAGATCTTATTGGGACGAGAAATTAACTCAGAGACCTCTACCTAAGGAAATTGCGGTCTGGTATCAAGCCTTGATGGAGGCAGCTGAGGAGGATCCCCCCCTCCCGCTCCAGAAATGGGGAGAGGTGTTCCCAAATATGGATGTAACAGCGATGTGGCAAAAATCATGCTCTATTCTCTGGAATACGGTTAAATCTGCGGCAATGAGGAGGAACCATTTGTTTACATTGCACAGGGTGTATTGGACTCCAGCAAGGTTATCCCGTATAAGTAGAATCCAGAAGAAATGCCCACGATGTGAAGGCATTGATGCAGACGATATTCATATGTTCTGGGATTGTCCTGGCTTAGCTAATTATTGGGTAGATGTGCAGAATGTCTTAAATAGGATATTTGGGGAAGAAATAACATTGAATTCTGCTTTAGTGTTGTTTGGGGTTTGTGAGATGAGAGACCAATCACAGCAACGTTTTTTGTTTCTTTTGATGCTTATTGCTCGGCGGCAAATTTGTCATAACTAGATATGTTCACAACCCCCTACAGCGCAGGAGTGGCTGAACTCGATAGATAGATTACATAAACTGGACAGAGCTGGGCCGATTAGTAAAAGAGATGTCTTGTGGGTGGGATGGGAAAATGCTTGGTAAAACCTTACTTGAGTTGTTAAGGAAGTCCGATGATTATACCTGATCCCTCCCTCGGTACACCTAGCCCTACTGTCCATTCAGGATCTTGGGCGGAGGGGGCAAGGATTTGCCAAGGATATAAGGAGATCCATAGAAAAGAGCGTCAGGTGGAATGGCCCGTTGATACTAGGGGGCTAGATACCTGGAGTAAAAATGGATCCTCTCGTTATTGGCACGGGTCAGTGAGATGAGGACAAAAAAAAAAAAAACACTGTCACACTTACTTTCAGAAGTGTTTCTTGATTTAGGAAAATGGCCCACAGTGCCATCCAAGAGTTCAGAGGCTCTGGTTTGCCTCTTGGCATTCGGGATGACAACTCCCACAATGCACATCTTTACCTTATGGAACTGCTCCAAATGTCCCCAAACTTCTGGATCTTCTTCCAGAGGTCCTTTTTGGGTCCTTGACGTGTCCACAACTTGATGCAAGGTTCCAGAACCTCTGAGTTTCTCTTTGGAAGTTGGGACTACAGTTCCCAGAATGCACCTGGTCAGAATCCTCAAACGGCCACTGGACACTGGTCAGTTGGGCTCTGCTTGAAAAACTTGATGCAGGGCACTCTGGGCAGCTATTTTGTACCTGTAGCAAACAGGCAGTTCCTTCTTGAGGCAGTAGAAGACAGGCAAAGTCCTTTGAGTGGTGAAGCCTAAGTGCGCAGCTGGTGCAGTCCTTCAGAGTGCAGTGTCCAGTTGCAGGTCAGAGATCCAGCAGGGCAGTCCTACTTCTTTTCTGTCTTGTTTCTTGTAGGGATCTGAGGTGTGGGTGCAGCTCTGCCATATTTATGCTTGCTCCTGGGGTGGAAAGCAGGGGAGGGGTGACTGTTCAATCACAGGCAGGCTCCTTCCCCCTTTCACTACCACTTCCTGGGAAGTGTGGCAAAAATCAATCCCAGGGAGCAACATTTTTCACAAATCCATCAAGGTAAAACTGATCTTTGGAGGTTAGATCTGGCTGAGTCCATCCACTGGTATGTATAAAAATCCTAAAAACACTACAACTTCTGCCCTCTCCTAATCTAATCAAGGGGGTACCTAACTGGCTGGGGTTGCAGGAAATGGGGGAGGTCCTGAGCTGCTCTAAATATCCTTTACTGCCTTTGAAGACCAGTTTGGCTGCTCTCCCCCATCCTGTTTCACCATCTGCTGAGGCAGATCTCCTCCCCTAGGCACATCCTTTGTTTTCAGCCCAGACCACTTCACACCTCATCAATGCAGCCTGGCCAGGCTGCCAGAGCTTGGCAAATCAGAGAACGACACTACAGAGTTGAAGTTGGAAATTTTTAGGTAGCTTTTTAAAACTCTTTATCTGAACTAGTTATATTAAATCCAACAATGGCAAGTTGTGAGATTTATTATAATATGTAATTTGATACGAAACTCAAGGTATCTGTCTCTTATGGGGAATTTGTTAATTAAAATAAACTCTCCCCATTTTAGCCTACGGAGACCATTCACTACAGTGAGGGAAAAACAAATTTGGCTATTTTACCTTACCACTGCTTATAAAACATATTTTATAAAGCCCCTTCTTATAGTTACATGGCACCCCAACCCTAGGGGCACTTAGGGCACACATTGAGGGTGACATATGTAAAAATAAGGTTGTTTCAGACTTAGGAAGTACTTTTATTTTCAAAGTCGAATTTGCATGTAGTTTTAACTTAAAAGCAGCCAGCAAGGCAGGCCTGCTTTTAAAAGGACCCTGGGCACCTCCGAAGTGCATCTGTTGGGCTACTACCTATGCTTGAGTCCCTAAACCTACATGCCCTACCATATGCTAGGGACCTATAGGTAGGTTGACATAGCCAATTATAATTAGCCTAATTTACATACTCGTTTTACACAAGCCCTGGGACTGGTTATTAGCACAATCAGAGTCAGGAAAACAGCAGCAATAGGTGAAAAATTAGGGCAAAAAGTTAGGGGGCCTCGGCAATCAGTCCTGTTTTCTAACACGGAGGCAAACAGGAAATTGTAATTTCAGTGAGTGGAAGGAAAAGAGGATAGGAGAATGCAAGAAACATAGCTCAGTACTGAATATTCCATTACAGAAGTGAATGTTAGGATCAGATGTAACAATACATGTTTGAGCTGACCCTCTATTACTGTACACCTTACCATCTATCAGTCAACTTCCCTAACTCACATATAGGCGTTGGAGCCCATGACACCACCACTAATGAATCTAGTCAGGAGGTGTTATGGCAGCCATCCAACTCAAAATGTGCACATGCAACACTTGTAAAGGTCCACTTAACTTACCTGGATTTCAGTAGAAGTACTGATTGATGAGCTCTGTCCTAGAGTCAGCTGCTCCTTCTTCCTCTGGCTCTTCATCACTTGCCATATCAGCATTACCAGCCACTAGTCCTGCTACCCCACCCTCATCTGCTATCAATGGTATCTGACATCTCAGGGCTAGATTCTGGAGCATGCAGCAGGCAACAATTATTTGGCATACCTTGTGAGGTGAGAAGAGGAGGGCACCTCCAGATAGGTCCAGGCACCTGAATCTTACCTTCAGGCACCTGAATGTTCGCTCGATTACATGTCTTGTTCACCCATGGGCATCATTGAAACTGAGTTCCCCTGGCGTGGCTAAGTACCTCATTAGTGTAAACAGCCAAGGAAGGTTTGGATAGCTAGAGTCACCTGTGAACACAATGGTAGAACAAAACATAAATAGCTTCAGCGACTGTCTATGATGTGATGACAAGTGACGTAAGACTGAAACACACAATACAATGCATTCTTACAAAGCAACCAGGCCATCTCTGTTTGTAGTTGTGACATCAGATGTGGGACATTGCTGTTCCGAATAATGTAGGAATCATGCACCGATCCAGGAAACTTGGCTTTTACTTATGAGATGTACTGGTCTGCCAGACACACCACCTGTACATTGATGGAGTGGTAGTTCTTCCTTTTCCTATACACCTGTTTATTGGCTGTGGGAGGATTCAGGGCTACATGGGTGCCGTCGTTGGCTCCCACCACAGAGAAATGAGTCCCATCTCATAAAAATCTGCCTTCACGAAGGCCATATCAGCTCTCATGTTCCCGCAAGACAGATTACAACGCTGTGCCCCACAAAGGTTCCCTCCGCAGTCGCACCACCATGAAAACCTTGATGGAAACCAACTCTATAAAAGGAGACACTAGCCTTCAGGAAGCCATACTCGTCCAGAGCTGCTATGGAACCAGAACTACATGCCATGTAACTTCCTGCTGCTCCTGCTCACCCAGCAACTCCGAAACCAGCGATGACGATGATGACAGCAACCATGAGTACGCATACTTACCTGTCACTGTTGCACAAAGCCAATTTATCTATGCACTCACAACTTACACATCCTGAACAGGTGGCGTTGGTGACACACACATGTACTCTCACACTGACACACACACATAAGACTCACACTACTGCCAACACACACACACTTCCTAAACACACACCAACAGTCAGATACACAGCACCGGCATAGTCAAACACTACAGCACACAACACAACCAAATGGCACAACAACACCACAACTGCAATACCTCAAGAGCACTGTGAACGGGCGGTCCCGAACACAATCTCAGTGCCGGCCGGTATGGACGTGTCGGATAGTTCCGACACGTCATTTCCGCGTTCCCACGTTGCCGTGGGAACGCCCTCGGACGAAGGCTGGCATCCTAGTGTTGCCGCGGCAACCCAGGAGGGTTTCCGGGCCGCGGCAACGACGCGGGAGGTGGATCCCTGTTTAAAGGGCAGTAACGACGGACAAGGGAAAGAGGAGGCGGTGAAACGCGGGATAGAGACGGGAGACGGAGGAAGGAGCGGGCCACCACGGAGTGCCGAGACGGTGTGGAAGAAGGAGAGCATTTTCCAGGACTGTCCAGTGAAGGAACATCCCAGCGCCAGCCACGACCCAGGAGGGTCGTGGCTTGCTAAGGTACGGTCCTTGTGGGACACAAAAGGGAATATCACGGTTGAGAGGGCACTGGGGAAGGGGGCTAAGACGGAGTGAGGGGAGGATTGGGAGGGAGTTTAGAGAGCACAAGTAAAAACGAGTGAGCCACATAAAAGTGCACTATAAAGAGTTTATTCACTTTACCCTAACTCACCACCATCACCACCCCACCTTTGTTACCTCTTCCCCTTTAATTAAAATAAAACATAAAACATATTTAATACCCCACTTACCGTAGCGTTTTCCTTTTTTCCCGGTATCCCACCATTGGAGGCCACTGAAAGCCAGAGAGAACACCCACCTGAAAGAGAACGAAGAGAAGAGGAGAAAATTCAATAAGAAGAATAGAAGACAACGCCATAAGACCTGAAACTATAGTGAACAAAAAGAGACAATTAGAGACAAACCCCTAATACTTAAATAAATCACCTACCTGACCATCGCAATTACTCTCTGTGGGTTTTTTATACCGTTAGACCTGCCACAGTGGTGTCAGAAGTGGGATTTAGGAAAGGAACGATCCCACGGGCAACCGAACGGTATACACCATGAGTGACAATCCATCCCTGGAAGATATGATTAAACAACTGGCGGAAGGCCAACGCCATCTGCAGTTAGTAAGGGAAGCGCATCAACGAGAGGCGAAAGAGGACAGGGAGGCCTTACAGTCAGCCTTGAAGAGCCAAGCAACGATACTAGCAAACAACCAATTGGTTCACGAAACGACAATGAAGAAATTGACGGAAACAATCGCCGCCAGAAAAGTACATCCCAACGTACCCAGTTCAGTATTGCAAAAATATCAAGAGGGGGAAGACCCGGAGTCTTTCTTCACTAACTTTGAAAGAGTTGCTTCTTCGGCTCAATGGCCGGAAGACAGATGGGGACAATACGTTGCGCCGTTGCTTACGGGACTCTTGCAAGCTGCTTATCAAGCAGCGAATCCCGGGGGAACAACACCATATAAAAACATAAAGACCAGCATCTTAGAACGGGTAGGCCACGACACAGAGTATTATTGAGTTAAATTCCGGAAAGTAAAGTGGGGACCACATGAGGACCCCCGAACCTTCTACTTCCGCGTGAAAGATTTAGCCTTGAAATGGTTGGGTCCCATCGGGAATAGCAGGGAGGAGGTTATACAGACTATTATCCTCGAACAATATTTAGACTCTTTACCTCCTTCGATCAAAAACTGGATACGACAACATCCAAAGGTTGATACCGACATGGCCATTGACTTAGCCTGCGCATATCATCGATCCACAGATGTGAGAGGGATGCCACCCAGACCCAACATAAAACCTGTTGTACCCAATCCAAAACCTTCGCCGAGATTTCCCATAGAAGACCCGGTTCCCCGCCGATCTGTAGAAGGTCCTCCCTTACAGGGACCACAATGCTACAACTGTGGAGAGTGGGGACACATAGCTCGTATGTGCCCACGGAAACTAGAGGGAAGTGAACCTATGGAGATAGGAGTGACCCGGAGACGCGTACTCTGTACAGGAAAGGGAGACATTAAATTTAAGCACACCCTGAAACTTAATGGGCGGTCTGTATGTGCTCTCATTGATTCGGGTTGCAGCCAATCCGTGGTTCGCGAAGACTTAATACACCCAATAAATAGGGAATCAAGTCAGTGGGTCACTATTTGTTGTATTCACGAAGATAAGGAACAGTACCCTGTGACAGGAGTTGACATAGAGTGGGAAGACTACAGGGACTTACTTCCGATGGGAGTAATGTCTCAACTGATTGAGGAATGTATCATTGGTACCGACTATGAACATTTCCCAGAGCTCCTGGATCATGTTCGAAAACCAAAAATTTCCCAGGATTGGTGGGTTGAGGCTCCTTTTTCCGAACGTAATATTGACTGTCCTATAACCCGCAGGAAACTTTCACGTAGAGAGAAGCGAGATAGAAAAGTACAGTTCCGGTCTCATAAAGAGCAGGAGCAAAACCAAGGACTTATAGCAGAAACATATGAAGCACCCCTAAGTTTCCACCATCAACAGAGAGAAGATCCCTCCCTCGCTCAGGCTTGGAAATCCGCAAAAACGGAAGAAAATGAGGAGGTGGGTCCTTACTTCCTGGTTAAAAGAAATCTCCTATATAGGGTGACCACTAACCGGGATGGGGATCGCAAACATCAGCTAATAGTACCGGAAATTTTTAGGAATCAAGTCTTGACCCTAGCACACAATCAACCAGGGGGAGGCCATTTTGGGAGGGAAAAAACTGAAGAGTATCTCCTCAGACGATTCTATTGGCCAGGTGTTTTTGCCCACATCAGGAGGTATTGTTCCCAGTGTCCCCGGTGTCAGCTGACAGAACCTGGTAGGCCCAGAAAAGCACCACTTTTGCCCCTTCCCATCATAGATATACCATTTAGCAGGGTGGGGATGGATTTAATTGGACCCTTAGGGCCTTCTTCTAAAGGACACACATATATATTGGTTATCGTGGACTATGCCACCCGATACCCTGAGGCCATTCCCCTGACCAGTATGACCACAAAATCTGTCGCACAAGCAATGATAACGGTCTTCGCTTGAATAGGGTTTCCCCGCGAAATACTTACAGACCAAGGGACCCCGTTCATGTCTAATCTCATGAAACAAGTTTGAAAGACATTAGGGATTTCCCAAATAAAAACATCCGTTTATCATCCGCAGACAGATGGATTGGTAGAACGCTACAATCGGACCATCAAAACCCTACTAAGAAAAATAGTCACTGATTCAGGGAAAGATTGGGATCAAAAGTTACCGTTAGTTTTGTACGCTATCAGAACTCATGAACAGGCCTCCACAGGACATAGCCCATTCGAATTAGTGTTCGGACGGCATCCACGCTCCCTTCTAGACATGGCCATAGAAACCTGGGAGGAAGAAGCCGAGGAAGGGGGAAGACCATTGCTAGAATACACCCACAACTTGAAGTCTCATTTACAAGGGCTACGGGAGGAGGTACGAGAAAATATGGAACAGGCACAAATAACCCAAAAACACTATTATGACAAAGGGAGTAAGTTGAGGGTTTTCCAGCCAGGAGACCAAGTTCTCATAATGCGTCCCACTTCGGAACAAAAGCTCCTCGCCAGATGGCAAGGTCCTTATCGAGTGATCCGAGCAGTTTCTCCTGTTACTTACCTTATTGAACTAACGGCCAATCCTAAAAAGACACAGATTTATCATGTGAACCTATTAAAGAAATGGGAAGTGTCAGAGAACGCAGACAATGTAGTAGAAATGGGCCGGTTCCTATGTCCAAGTAAGGAATTAAACATTGAGTTCTACCCTGAAGACCAGCACGAGAATTATAACTTGCCCTCTATCAATAGTTCATTGACAAGGTCTGAGAAAAGGCAGTTATCTCTCCTATTGAATCACTTCCAACTGTTTTTTTCAGAGACCCCGGGAAAAATCCCTTTGATTTACCATCAAATACGAACAACCCTGGGTAAAATGGTCCGGTTGTGACCCTATCGTATTCCGGAAGCAAGGAAAAAAATCATAGAGGACGAGATCCAGAAAATGTTAGCTCTTGGAGTGGTGGAACCCTCTAATAGTCCCTGGTGCTCCCCGGTAGTCCTAGTACCAAAGCCTGATGGGACCGTAAGATTCTGTATCGATTTTCGGAAACTTAATGAAATATCTATGTTTGACACCTATCCAATTCCTAGAGTAGACGACGTCCTTGAAAAATTAGGCAAAGCTAAATATATGTCCACAGTAGACCTAACTAAAGGGTACTGGCAGATTCCTTTGGCTCCAGAGGATAAAGAAAAAACAGCATTCTCTACCCAATCTGGGCTTTATCATTTCACAGTGTTACCTTTTGGACAACATGGAGCTCCAGCTACCTTCCAAAGGTTAATGGATAGGTTACTAAAACCCTTCCAGACATTCTCGGCGGCTTATATGGACGACGTAGTCATTTTTAGCGAGACATGGGGGGATCATCTAGACCATCTTCAGAAAATTTTCCATACCCTGACAAAAGCAGGACTAACAGCCAACCCCAAGAAATGTGTACTAGGGAAAACCGACATCTCATACCTCGGATACAATATTAGCCAGGGCACTCTCCAACCCCAAATAAAAAAGGTGGACGCCATAAAACATGCCCCTACCCCTAAAACAAAGAAGGACTTATGCTCTTTTCTGGGTCTAGTAGGCTATTATCGTAGGTTCATACCTGGATATCCCACCCTTGCTGCGCCTCTCACAGACCTCTTGTCCAAATCCCACCCTAACCAGTTGTTACCCTTTTCTGACCTTCAGACGAAGAGCTTTGAGAGATTAAAATCCTATCTGACCAGGGAACCAATATTACAATGCCCAGACTTCTCCAAATCATTTCATCTGTATACAGATGCCTCCGATGTGGGACTAGGGGCAGTTTTGAGTCAGCCGGATGGGGAGGGCCGAGATCTCCCTATCCTATTTATTAGCAGAAAGCTATTTCCTCGGGAACGTCATTATCCTATCATCGAAAGAGAGTGTTTGGCCATTAAATGGGCGGTGGACAGTTTACAGTATTATCTGTTGGGCCGACCTTTTATTCTATACACGGATCACGCTCCCCTCACCTGGATGGCCGCTCATAAAGATTCCAATTCACGGATTTTGCGATGGTTCCTTGAACTACAGCCTTTTTCCTTTCAGGTTCAACACGTCCCGGGGTCGCAACAGGGTCCTGCTGACTATTTGTCTTGTTTCCCTGGCTCCTCTTCGGTCCTAGAACAGGACCGTTCTTGGGAAGGGGTGTGTGAACGAGCGGTCCCGAACACAGTCTCAGTGCCGGCCGGTATGGACGTGTCGGATAGTTCCGACACGTCATTTCCGCGTTCCCACATTGCCGTGGGAACGCCCTCGGACGAAGGCTGGCATCCTAGTGTTGCCGCGGCGACCCAGGAGGGTTTCCGGGCCACGGCAACGACGCGGGGGGTGGATCCCTGTTTAAAGGGCAGTAACGACGGACAAGGGAAAGAGGAGGCGTGAAACGCGGGATAGAGACGGGAGACGGAGGAAGGAGCTGGCCACCACGGAGTGCCGAGACGGTGTGGAAGAAGGAGAGCATTTTCCAGGACTCTCCAGTGAAGGAACATCCCAGCACCAGCCACTACCCAGGAGGGTCGTGGCTTGCTAAGGAACGGTCCTTGTGGGACACAAAAGGGAATATCACGGTTAAGAGGGCACTGGGGAAGGGGGCTAAGATGGAGTGAGGGGAGGATTGGGAGGGAATTAGAGAGCACAAGTAAAAACGAGTGAGCCACATAAAAGTGCACTATAAAGAGTTTATTCACTTTGCCCTAACTCACCACCATCACCACCCCACCTTTGTTACCTCTTCCCCTTTAATTAAAATAAAACATAAAACATATTTAATACCCCACTTACCGTAGCGTTTTCCTTTTTTCCCGGTATCCCACCATTGGAGGCCACTGAAAGCCAGAGAGAACACCCACCTGAAAGAGAACGAAGAGAAGAGGAGAAAATTCAATAAGAAGAATAGAAGACAACGCCATAAGACCTGAAACTATAGTGAACAAAAAGAGACGATTAGAGACAAACCCATAATACTTAAATAAATCACCTACCTGACCATCGCAATTACTCTCCGTAGGTTTTTTATACCGTTCGACCTGCCACAAGCACCATCATTCATCCACAATACACACCTCCACATGACAATTCATACATACACCTCAACCCAACAACACCAGAGAACCAACACACACAATCACACATCCATACACCAAGGCATACATCAGACCCTTTCAACACACATCATAACGCATCTGACATACCAATCACCACACACACTCACACACATAGTACAACCACACAAGGGCACACAACACCCCAAATAACACGTCAACACAATTACTACACACAATACTTGTGCCCATCACCCAAAACAGAGCCAGCACAGCCGGACAAAAGCAATGCACACACCCACACATGGTGGCCAGACACAACAGGTAGCACAAATACCACACACAAAACATACTCACGCAGAAGCAAGAGCAGCCAAGAACAAAACAGCCATAAGGAATGAAAGGCAGGATAAAAATGTAATCTTGAAACCAACAACTGGTTGGCCCAGATCATGGCAATAAATAAATAAATAGAGTTGCAGAACTATGCACATTACAAGAGGCCATAGGTCAGTCTAAACACATGTGTGCTGCAGGCACATATGGTACATTCCTGTGGCCCTACTTGACTTTTCACTGCCATACAATCTCCACAGGTAGAGGCATCAAGAAGGCAGGCAGGCACCTCCAGGAATAGGTTTGGGATGGAGGGGTGGTTTCGGTTTGGGAGGTGGATCTTTGGGTTTGGGCTTGGGAGGGGGCGGATTAGGTCAAGGCTTAGGGGAGGGCTGTTATCTCTTTGGAGGGGTTGACTTCTTGGAAGGGGAGGGGCATAGCTACTTGCAGGGGGGCCAGGATAGGACATGGAGATGGAAGGGCTGAACTTGGGGATGGACACTGATCTTTTGGGGATCACACGGGGCGGTAGAGGAGTGGAGGGAGAGGGAGTGGTTATAAGAGGTGTTTTGGTGGATGTCTTGGGTGCATGTGTGTGTGTGAGGCATGCTTGCATGTGCTGGGTGTCTGTTGGGTGGGTGAATGTGAGCGTTTATTTGTCTTGGGAGGAGGGAGGTGGAGGTGCTGGGAGATGCCGTGGTTGTCGGGTGACTGCCTGTTGAGGTGGTGACTGCAGGTATGGTGGATGTCCTGCATGTAGGCGCATCTGTGGTGTCAGCGGATGTGGTGACTGGGGTGGATGTCTGCGGGTCTGCTATTGTAGTGACTGTGTAGGATAGGAGTTGTGGCTGTATCAGTGAATGTTGTTGTGGTGTCTCCAGCTGTATCCAGTGTAGTGTCGGTGAAGGTGGGAGTGGTGGGGAAGTCAGTGCAGGTAGTGAGCGTTGGTGTGTCTATAGGTGGATGTTATTTGTATGCATGCTGGTGGTGGGTCTTGTGGTGCTTGTGTCTATCAGTGGTACCCTTGGATGTTGAGGTGGATGCATGCTTGTCTGTCTGTGGGCTTTAGGTGAGGCGGGAAAGAGAGGTTTAGGATTGGGAAGGTGGAGGGGGGATGGAAGGCAAAGGGTGATTGGTTGCTCTCAGTGTAGAGGCTGGAGCCTGAAAGAATCTCTGTAGGCAAACCAGTGCACTATGAATGCCCTTTAGGAATGCATTGCTCTGCTGGACTTGAGTTGCCAGTCCCTGTATGGCATTGATGATGGTCAACTGACCCATGGACATTGACCTCAGGATGTCGATAGCCTTCTCAATGCGGGCAGCAGGGCTGACAGGGTCAGGGGCAGAGGTGCTGTGGTGGAGATGCCCACCCTCTATGGTGAATGGGCACAGACAACTGGGTGGGGAGCTACAGGGAGGGAGGTGGTAGTAAGAGAGGGTAGCAGACAAAGATGGTGCCTGGGGTGGTCCCACAAGGGTCTGCCACTGTCAAGGTATGTCCACTGGAGGAGGAATCCAAAGATGACAATGTGGATCCTGTCTCCCCCGTGGCACTCCCCTCGCCCTCCAGGCCACTTGGACCCTTGTTGTAAGTGGTCCCAACACTCCGGGTCCTGGGACCAGCAGTATTTCCACTCAGCTATGTCCCGTCTCCTTCACCTGCCAATGCTGATGCACACAAATAGAGAGAGAGGGAGGGAGGGAAAGATAGAGAGGGAGAGAGAGGGTCATCACATGCTTCACATACACACTTTACAACATGGACAACTGTAGGTATACTTCGCCTGGCAAGGCTATGCCATTTAGTAATCCACATAACCTACATCATGTCACAGCATGTTACTCCTATCCATCCCGTTATGTCTTCCCTCTCACCAACATCGTTTTCCAAATAAGCTAGCACGACTGGAGCAGTCCAAGAAATCACCTGTAAAGATATGTCAGCATGCTCATCATGCCCTGGCTGAAGCAGAAAATCTGTCCTAATCTGGATCATAACTCTCCATACTCCTATTACCTTTAGGAAAAGCACTTGACTGATCACAACATAACATGCATGTTCGGAATCTACACCTGACCAGTCCATGTCCATAAGTAATATACCATGATAGTTTAGAAAACTCAATCCACAGACTACACAGCCCCAGCCATTCTAATCACATGCATTGCTGAACCCTCTGTGCATATATGCCATAATGGATAAATTTACCGATGTAGGCACAACATGAGGCACTAGCATACAGGTGACATCTGATGTGTATTATATATTTCTGGAAAAAAGCCATGTCACTACATATACAAAATCCCAGAGGAACATCTGCAGACACTGAACATAGATACACTATATCAAATCATACATGCATGTGGAGCTACAGTGGGCTACACAGCACACATATGACATCCACTGACAATCACTGAGTGCAGTGTAAGTACATCTAAACATTAGCCAGGCATGAAGTACATCATAGGACACCTAACATTCCACCTGACATGCTGTTACAGTTTTACCACAACATGAGTACAGCAACACCACTCACACATTCCTCGACATGTGATCACCTGTACCTAAGTCCAGACAACACACATATCCCACTGAGGAAATATGTACACATGATGTACACATGGAACTAAATGACTGCCATTGCACTGACAACATATCCCACACCAACATCTGTTTTAGAATTAATAGTACAGCTAAACTGTTACATCGTGAAAATAGAAGTCATTCCATAACAATTCCTGTCCAAACTGCCCACATCAGCTAGGCTAAGGATAGCAATGACTGACCCCTTTATTACATGTGCCCCCAAGTAACCATTGAGACATGATATAGGCAGATAATAACATATGTGTCACTGTTATTGGTAGGAAATCGGCACACATAGCGTGGACATAGCATATTGCTCGTATCAATGCCATGGAAATGCATGAAAAGGACAAATAGACAAAATCAGACACCCAAAGTAGTACAACATTCCTTTACTACCCTCACATGCACCATAGTATGAAGGTGATGGGACAATGAGGATACATCTACAGACCCATATGTACTGTCCTATACTGGCCATATCGGTGGAATGATCGAGATGCCTACCTCACATGGAGTCAATACCTGTACCAGGACAAATGTCACATTGCCCCTGTACAAAATATGTTGTACATCCAGTTGCAAATACAGGTGATCAACACAGATGGGAGTGCTCAGACATCTTAGAGCTACTAAAGCACATATGCAGAAGGATGGACCGTGACATCCTCTATGGGTAGGATGAAACAACAGCTTACATCCATAAACATGGCTGGGTCGAGTCACACATGTGACATTGTCATCTGAACATCTCCACATGCAGTAATAGATATGTTTTGACACAGGTGAACTAAACGTACACATTGCAAACCAGATCTACATCAGCCAATGTGAGTAGTATGTATTACCACTAATCTACAAACATGTAGCACCTACAACATTGTCACAGCTGCTACAGTGTGACTGCAAACACCATACAACCAGAGCCAAGTACAAGGATACAGTCAGTACTTACCCCTCGTGGCTGCTGTGCTGCCCTCAAATGCACATCCACCTCAGGGTAGATCCCCACCAAAATGCAAGCCATTAGGGGGGTTTGGGTCCAACAGGCCCCCCTCCCTCGTTGGGAGGACATACCTAGCTGGGCCTCTGCGGTCTTCCTCCCACTGGTTGCGACAATGGGTGCTCCTCTAGCTGTGGACCCCCAGGGCCCGCACTTGCTTGGCAATGGCATGCCAGATTCCTTTCTTCTGATGGTCATTCACCTGCATGGATGACATAGACAAAAGGAGAAAGTCATGTATACGTGCATCATACCAATAGGAATGGTCACCTCACATTTGTCACTGCAAGTAGGTACACATACCCATCCTCTCTGCTCATACGCCTTCACAATATGGCATGTGCATGCATCTACACCCTCACCTGTTCACATGCCCGAATAAGCATCACACACAACACCTATCACACATGGCTGGGCCATTGAACTAACCTGCTCCTTGGATGCCCCATATAGCTGTCCATACAGAGGTAGGATCTCCTTACCCAGCCTTTCTAGCTCTTCAGGGGTGAAGCCAGGGGCCTTATCACATGCAGGAGGTGGCATGATGGCTCCCAGAGGCAGTACACAGCATCTCAGTTCAGGGAGGTCTTGCTGGCAACAGTGTTGAGTGAACTAAACTGCAGAAAATGGTGGTCATGGCCGCCATGTACAGGACCCCCACCACCGATGGCCATGTCCATTGGCCACAGTCTGCCAAAGGCATCAATATTAACCAATAACAAGTTGCATGGCGGTTGCGACCACCTAGCTCCACGATGACTTCCGTCTGTGGATTTAGGTCGCTTCCAACTGTCCACTGAAGTAGGTCAGGCACCTGCCATTTTGGGCACATGTAATTGATGGATGTGCTAAATAATCCTCATCAGAAACATACTCCCCCTAATTTCAGTGTAGCTGTATGTTGAGCCATCATAGTTGTGCAACATATTGTGGCAATCTTTACACAATGACGTTTCCATGCTGTCTACATGTTGAGAACTATGTAAAGCGACTCTGAGATACATAGGCCACGGCTAGGTATAGGTAGATACTAAAACATGAAGGGTGAGTACCGTTGTCCATGGTGGCCTGACCGCACTGGCGGTGCCAGCGGTGGATTGCTGTATTCTGCTGGGAAGACAGCTATGGTCATAATTTGGCTGTCTTCTCCGCCAGCCTGTTGGCGGTACAACTGCCACCGCTAACATGGCGGTCATGAGACTGCCGAACTTGTAATGACCCCTAAGTAATCCATTGTTAAACAATATAAAAATTATGTTTTGGTTTAAAAAAATAAAATAAACACTATAAATGATTAACATAAATGAAGTATTTTTATTTTAAAGAAACTTGTTTTTTACAAGTACAATACAAGTATTGATACAGAATTAAAGCCAATCCTCATTAAGCTCGCTCTCAAAATTATGATTTCTTGCACAGTTCCCAAAATGTAGGAATCATTGGCACTGCCCAAATATTTTGTAATAAGATTCCAAAATCCACAATGTGGAATCAACTATGGCCTGCAAATTTAAAGAGTAACTGTTGGACTGGGCCCTCTCCGCAGGGTCACCCCCAAATGTTTTGTCTTTACCGTCCTTTTTTTTTGCTGAATTCAGTTTTGTTGGCCTTTGGACTCTGTGCACATTACCACCACTAACAAGTGCTAAAGTGCTTGTGCTCACTCACCTAAACATGGTAAAAATGGGTTACACAATTTTAGGATATTTAGTTTACGTATACCTCCCTTATAAATTGGTATACCACTTACCCAGGGCCTGTAACTTTAATGCCACTAGTGGGCCACCAGCATACATTGTGCCACCCAGTTAAATAGCCCCTTAAAACATGTTCCAGGTCTGTCATTGCAACATGAATGTAGTTTAAATTTAACTTGCCAATATAATCCCCTTGACAAGCCTTTAAACTCCACTGTTATTGCATATAGGTCAACCCTAAGGTAGGCCTTAGGTAGCCAACAAAACAGGGTGCACTGTAATTAAAACTTTGGGCATGTACTTTTAATTTGCATATGTACTGGCAGTGAAAAGCTTTTGTTTTTCACTACGGTGAGGCCTAACCATCTCATAGGATAACATTGCGTTGCCTTTAGTAAGTGATAATTTTGATTGGGAACAGGTAAGCATTTTCTGTTAGGTATCTATCAAATGGTAGTTAAAAATCATTTTAATAGTGAAGTCAAACTTTAAATTACAATTTTGAAAATGCCACTTTTTGAGAGTTAAAGGACACATCATGGACGCAATGCGGAACGAATCAAACATTCACCTCCACTCACACTTAATCCATTGTATTTTTGCTCATCGTGCCACCCCAGTTTGGACCCAGCCATATGCAAATCAGTTTTGACCCTGATCCCCATGGGAACAGTCCAGCCTAAACTGCCAGGCCAGGTCCTCCCTGGACCAGAAACAAGCATCCTGGGACCGGTTTTGTGGTATCACCCCCCTCATCAGCTAGGCAAGCTTGAATCAAATGGCATAATGAGCATCAGGCCCTCATCTGAGCATGCATTCCCACTCAGGGTGACAAAAGCAAAAAGAACACATGATGGACAGAATGTAGAACAAATCAAACATTCACCCTCAGTCATGGATCTGAGTTTAATCCATTGTTTTTTGGGCAGCAAAACAGCAAGTGACGAGCGAGCGAGCAGTAAGAATTAAAAATATTTTGCAATGTCAAGATAACTCTCACTATTTTAGAATATATTTTACAGTGTTTATGTATTCTGCTCAGTTTACTGATACCAGAATGGAGACTTGTATGGAATCTATTATATTTGTAAAGGGGAAGGCCATGAACAGTTTCATTTAACAGGTATTGTAACAATGTTAATGCTGTTGTACATTTTTAATTTACGTATTGCTCCATTTCAAAACTAAAATACCATTGTTTTTCTGTTTGTTTGTAGCCTGACCTTATTATTGAAAGATTGTTATTTAGAATGTGAATCATTCAATAATAGTCAAGGTATTAAAAACATATATTCCTAACGCCTCCCTTATAGATAACCATTTCTTAGATCCTCCTTTGTTAAGATTGACATCTAGGATTGAATTTCAGTGGGAGAGAGACTTTGACCTGACTTGGTCCACTACATTATGGGACAAATTGTGGCTAAAAATTACTAAAACCTCTAGAAAAGCCAACACAACTTAGACACTATTTTTCAAGAAACTTTTTGTTTCTCCTTAACTTCCCATTAAATTATCTCCATTTATGTCAACCACCTGTTGGTCTTTTGCCATCCTAATAGTGATCTTTTTCACATGCCTTTCTGGTGTCTTCCTACCTTGGCATTCTAGCATAAGGTCTGGAGACAAAACCAGTAACTTTTCTATGCTCAATCTTCTTTTAAAATATCTTCCTTATTTTTAGGCCATCTAGCTGACCTTAATGATGTGGACCTCCTACATAATAAATTACTCAAACTTCTATTGGTTATTACTTCTCACAAATAATGATTACTTGGAAATGTGCTTCAAATATTTCATTTAAAGCATTGTGGTATGCAGTATGTTATCATCAAGATTGGATTGTGCTTTCGTGCAGTCCTCTATTGCTGTTGTGAATAGAGCAACATTTTGGCTTCCTGTAACAACCTATTTGAGAAATGTTTCTACAAAGGCTCTATGTGTATCTGCTGTTCCTGCTGGGAATTATCAACCACCTTGAACTTCTCTGACCTCACTATTGTTACATTGTTTTCAATGGTTTCCTTAATTTCTTTATGCTTTAGCATTATTAACTCATATTTTTATTACATTCTTCAATATCTGGAATTCCTATTTTTAAATCAATGCTCTCTTATTCTCTTCTATTTATCTTTCTCCGTTTACTCTTTTCTTTTAGTCTCATATGGTTACTTTTCAAATTAGTTGTTTCATAAAATTTGCGTTATTGACATTGATTTCATCACCGCTTCTTTCATGGATTTTAATATTGCCTATGTACCTTCCATTATTGTTTAAATTAACCCTTTTAAACTGAAAAAAAACATACATTCCATATTGACTATTGAAGTTAATTTAGAAGACAAAAAACAACAATCTGGAAAGTAAACAACATTTACAAGAATATTAAATAAGATGGCAGCTGGCAGATGGTCCCCTGAGGATATCAGTGCCAACATACCACTGAACCATAAGAACATGTCGTTCCTCTTTAGGTATTTAGAAGCTCAAAACTGACAACATCTGCAAGGCATAAGTATGTTTCCCTTGAGAATCTTTACTTCAGCTGCACTGGCTTGTCTCTCTGTTTCTGCATTAAAATGGAAAACACTATCATTAAAAACTCTCTACCAAATTTAACATATCAGACAATTTTTGCTTTCTTGTTTATGATACAGGCATGATTTTGTAACAATAGACACATATGCAGTGCTTAATTTGTAAATAAAAAGGTGCGGGTGCCCAAAGCCCTCCTCCTAAACACTCGGCTGCTGCAATTCAATGAGCGAACACGGAATACTGAGGCAGCGCAATCCTGAAGCCATCTCTGACCTCTTCAATCCATTTAAGCCACTCCCTGCCCCTTCAGCTCATACCTGCAGCTTTCTGTTTTCTCTCACTGTGACTCATTTTCGTTTTTTTCTTCCTCCGTCTTTCCGAAACGTGTCTATTTGCCTGCAGCAAATGCTTGAGGCAGAAGACTAAGGCCGACCCTCAAAAATAAGTGCCGGTGCTCAGCACCGGAGACCAGCACGGTTTAAGCACTGCACATATGCGAAAAATTAACGTTACAATACAGATCTTCACGGTGCACAAATGTCCCATGTCATTGAGGCTCTAGCAAATTACTAAGCTGGTTGTTTCCTCAGAACTGTACCGAAACTTCGCTCGACATCACATGTAGCACGATATTTCCGGTGACATAAGTTTATCTTCCTGTAGTAGCGGATCTGCTTAACTGGATGCTTCGAAATTCACATTTCTGACACTACACAGGCTCTTGCTACTCAGATGCGATTTCAACACACAGCTGATACTCACATTTCATTCATAAATCCCAAATTACCATTCAAAAACAGTCTCAGTACCCATGTGCTCTCCACACACTCCTGGTAGTGACAATTCCGCCCATACACACGTTGAAGCAATGTGCTTATCACACAATGCTCAGAATAGTATATCTCACAATCATGGAACACATATGCCCTTTATGCACAATTTTGACACCAATGTGCTTGTCAAATAGATATTTCTACCGCACTTCAGGCCTTTCACTCACAACACAGGCACCTGTGTGTCATGAGAGCATGAGACACACACACACATAGCCCTAAAATGTCATCCACACAACTTCCTCCTCTATGAGTTCTGTTCACTCAAAACAAGCACTCCTTTACCTCATCTGCATTGGACAAGAGTCCCAGTACACTGTAACCTCCTAGTACAATGCTATTATCAATGTCTTCTCCCCTATATTTTTTTGAACTCCCAATGCTTCTGCCCATACGTGTATCAGGTTGGAGGAGTGTAAGTCAGGGGAAGGGAATCATTGTGATGTTAGAGGAAACAGAATGTCGGATTGGTGGGGAATTTAGAAGTAGTTGATTTTGTAGGTAGATTGTTGATAGGTTCCATTTGGCTGTTATTGGCCCATTTGGGCGGCTATGTGCAGAGTGGCTTGTTGTGTCCTTTATGCTCCATGTTACGTGCCTCCGTAACTCAGCAATGTGAACATTATCAACAGGTCTGTGCTGAACCAGAATTACTTACACGTGTCTAGCATTACAAGGGGAAGAGAGCAGAGCCCAGTATCTGTTCCAGATTTATGGGCTTTCACTTGTGATGTTAGTCAGTTGTGCATTATTTATTTCAGGTGCAGCATTTTTCTCTCTATTCTTCAATTATACCTCTATAAATTGTAGATATTTCCAACTATGGTAAACAGAAATACATTTGGTGGATTTATTCCGAGCATGCACCTCCAAGGGCAGGACTCACAAAGGTAAACTTACACTTTGGTGTAAGTTTACTCTTTTCCGGTATTCACAAACTGCGATTTAACATTAACTTTATGACTGCAGTTGGGGCAGAGAACTCCACACATAAAACGGTAAAGTAAAAAGATAGGCTTCCGGATTTCTGTTTTTGTTATGACTGGCCATTGTACCACTGTCAATAACCATTCAATCTTAGGAAGTTTGAGTTATTTTTTGGAGAAACATGGTCGATGTAGACGTGATACTTGTAATGTTAGTGCCTCTGCAGTTGAGTTTGTGTTATGCAATTAAACTTCTGAATAACCCAGAGGGGGTCCAGTGTTGAAAGCGGGGATCTGCAGTTTGGCAGTACACATATAATATCACATATAATATACAGTCACGTGTTACCAGTAGCTCTCCATCAACATGATTGATATCTGTGCCATCAATACCTTTTGGTGAGCATTGTCTAGGCCACTCTCTGTGTTGGTGACGATTGTCTCTCATTCTTACCTTTCTAGGTCAAATTATTTTCTATTCACATTCGTTCTTGCCTCATCCCCCGCTCATTTCTGCACTTTCCTCACTAGCATTATTTATACATTAGAACCTGGGTCGCTGTGTACCGGATAAGGGCAAAGGAGACCGTCTCTGTTTAAAGAGCACACACGTAACTCGGCATTTCTACAAGATAATGCATGCGCTGGAGACAGCACAGGCCAGAAACTGTAAGCAGTGATTGGCCCTCACTGTTCCCTTGTTTTGTTGTATGTACCACAAGTACTAACTAATTGAAATGCCAAATAATATGTATGCACTTTAGTTCGACAGTGCAAACGCAAAAAACATAGGCGTCAAGTATGCTCTCAGCTAGCGCATTTGTTCATGATACCATGAACACGCTGGGCAGATTCAAATGCTTGTTTTTTTGCACTTAAGTATGTGAAGTATACCTCGGACTTTATCCAAGTTAACACTTGAACTTTAGATAGAACAAGTCAACATCAAAGAAAGGTACTCTGCTCATATTTTCTTTCAACTTGTTTTGTCTAAAGTTCAAGTCTAGCTCAGATAAGTTCCTAGTTGTGTTTGAAATTACAAAAAACGGGTACTCATCTCTGCTGTGAGCCATCGCGATCAGGATTGTAGCTTGGGATGGGGTGTTTGGGGTGTGACACCCTCCAAATAAATGAATTATTCACTTGGATCTTAGGTCTGGGGGCCCCAATTCAGGTCTGCTGATTTCACTGAGAGGTTGTAACTTGCTCATTTCTTGGATCGGATACTCAAATATATATCATATATAATTACCAGTTTACCAATAAAGTAGAGAATCTGCATTCATAAGTACTCCTTCAATGGTGCAAATTTACTACTTATTGGAACTCGCAAACATTGGTAGTAGCAGCCATGGAATGCTGCACAACAATCAAATACCCAAAAGGTGATGAGACGATTGCTTGCAAATAGTGTAACCACTGGCAATCGCTCAGGGTAGCATTCCAACCAATCTTGTTTCCCCCACTAGACAGAGGCCTACCTAATAGAGATCATTACTGACCATCGTTTTCATGTGAACAGTCCATTGCAAACCTTGGTCATTGCAGCCCTTCATTTGGTGACCCACTGCTTTTTCAGTTGGAGAATTTGAGGCTCACACCCCCAAATCTCACTGACTAAACTATGCCCCTGATCATGATATGACACCTGGTGTTCATTCTGTAGGTTTGTTTTAGGAAGTGTGCTGATATTTCAAATATGTATTGGAAATTTATTGAAATCTGTTAATTGTAGTCCACGGGTCCTGCCAATATTTTTCTCGTCTTAGAAATGAACTCTAATCACACTGAAAAGTATTTTACAAGAGGCAGCATGTCTGGATAGGATGCTTGTAAATCACATGGCAGAAAATCTCCAGCGGTCACAGCTTTACTTTTCATTAAAGGTTTAAATGTAAAAAAATATGCTGCATGATTTTAAGGCACATAGGGACATATTTAAGCGCCCCTGGCTCCACCTAAATGCCACCATAACATCATTTTTTTACGCTAAGGCAGTACTAAAGTGGGGTTTCTGCTGCACCATATTTACAAAGTGGCGCATCGCATGCACTGCCAGGCATAATGGAGCATAAGGGGAGCGTTCAGGCTCTTGGATGCCCTAAAAAATGGTGCAGTGAAATCTAGAAGATATCACTGCACCATTTTTGGCATCATTTTTAATGCCTGCTCAAAGCACTCATTAAAACCACGCTCCAATAGTAACCTTTGCGCCTACTAGTACTTTGATGCACTAGCATCAACATTTTTGAGGCTGGTGTAGCAAAATGCTAAAATAGAGTCAAAAATGTTGACGCTATTGTGCTAACCATCGCCATGGTGCACTGTATAATAAATATGGTGCACCAATGGCGTTGTTAGGTTCCGTTAGGGCGGAGGCAAGAAAAGTGGCGAGTCATAGCTAATGCACCACATTTTCTTAAATATGGGCCATAGTTCATTTAAGTAACTATTTCTCTAAGTGAAGTCATAAGACAACTGGGATACATGAAAAATATGCCTAGATCTAAACACAGGAGGATTTTGTTGCAAGCCCTTTTCATTTGCTACCGCATGGCTTTACTGCCATCTAATATTTGGACATATACCTCCATCCCACTTTGTGTATGTGATATTAAGCATATTCAAATATCCACCAACATTGTTTCTTGGTGCTCACTGCAGCAGTAGCAGAAAATAAGTGTAAGGTGTATATTTAACAAATTAAAAAGATATGTTTAGAGATTTTTCCAGAAGAATGCATCCACTTTATCTGCCTCGTCCCAAAGTCTTACATCCACATTCACCTCACTATCAGACAGGACAGTGACAGTAGACTCACCTGCTGCTATGGTGCCCATACAACTGTCCATACAGGGGTAGGAGCCCGTCCACAAGCTTCATCTTGGCTACCAGAGTCAGAACACAGCAGCTCATGCAGGAGAGATCTTGTGTGCAGGAGTGTCAGAAGTCAAGTGAGCATTGCGACATGAAAGGACGGTCACGTCTGCTGCAGACATTACCGTCAGTGCTTGCAGTGATCACCATTGGCTCCAGTATCCTGTCGACAGCCATGTTATCCAATGAGGCATTGCACAGTGGTTGCGACCACCGACCTCCATGATGTCTAACGCCAGCGGTATTAGGTCACCTCAATCCATCCTGTGCATGCAGGACATGCAGCTGTGATTTTACGTGTATTTAGTGAGTAGTGGCTGAATGTTAGGTGCATCATGGGTGACATTTTCTGATTATTGCACAGCTTTACTGTATCCATACAGTCAATGGACCTTATTCTGACTTCCCCCTCTCCCGTTCCCAGATACGGTGCAATGTTCAGGAAGATATATGCTTCTGTGTACTGGTCCCTAGTCAACCTTGCCACCCTGGAAGAGCAACACGTCATTCAGACATATTATCTGAACCATCAGACCATCATGGACCTAGTGATCCAGTTGGAGCCTGATCTGTTGCCTGCCGTCCGTTGTCCCAAAGCCATCCTTCCCACAGGACAGGTGTTGTCAGTCCTCCACTTTTTGCCACATGGTTGTTCCAGATGACAGTGGGCTTGGCAGCAACAGTAACATTTTGAGGGATGTACTGTGTGCCCTGCTAAAACATCTGCCCGCTACATCAGGTTCCCCCAACGTGCTGAAACAGCACTGTCAAAGCTGCCTTCTATGATTTGGCACATGTCCCCCATGTGATAGGGGCCATAGATGGCATAATCATTGCTATGGTGCCACCCAGGAGAAATGGACAAGTGTTCATGAACCAAAAATGTGTTTATTCTATCAATGTGCAGGTGATGTGTGTCACTGACCAAAGTATCTCTCAAGTGAAAGCCAAGATCCCTGCTTCTGTGCATGACTCCTTCATTCTGCGGAACAGCAACGTCCCACACTTGATAGCACCACTACAGAGGGACCAAGCCTCGCACATCGGTATGTATACATTCATCAGTGTGCCCCTGTAAACTCAACTCTCTTCACACTCTGGCCTAACTCCCTTCCGGTCTTGACATGGGTCCTACCTCTGTGCACAGAGGTGACTCTGTCTATCCCAACCGTCCCTGGCTTCTGACACCTGTGAGACATCTGACTACAGATGCTGAAAACCGTTTCAATGAGGCCTATGATAGGACAAGGCATGTGATCGAGAGAACCTTTAGGCTACTGAAGGCCAGATTCTGGTGTCTACAGATCTCTGGAGGTGTCCTACTTTACAACCCACTGAAAGTGTGCCAGATCATTGTTGCCTGCTGCATGCTACACAATCTGGCCTGATGCGTCAGATCCCATTGCTGGATGCAGAGGAGGTGGCAGCTGGACCAGAGGCTCATGAAGGCTACATGGGGAGTGATGATGAAGATGCAGCTGACTCCAGGGCACAGTTGATACAACAATACTTCCAACGTGTCAGATGTATGTTACATGACCTGTACTCCTGGCTACCTTGTAACAGAGATCCGCCTGGTATCTGTAGGCACTGGTGGAATTGGGTGCAGCTCAGCCTCTGGGCGGGTTTGGGGGGTCACATTTCCCCCATCAGTAGAGTTGTTACTGTGCACATTTCAGTGCAATTATTACCCTGCTGTTTTGTTGCTTCACATGTGACATGTTTGTGCTTTTTCATTGTTTCCTGTACTGCCATATCAACTGCAATATGTGTTCAATGCATTGTGGTGTCAACAGTATTTCAACCTATGCTAAGAGTCCATATTGGGAGGCAGCGCAACATTACTGTTTTGACTGTGGAACATGCCTTAAGTTCAGCTTTGCCTGCTGTGATGGAAGGACCATTGGGGATGGTTGTCTGAGGAATGTCGGTCTGACATGAGCATATGGTTTGAGCTGACACTGCCAACTCACCCTTGGGACTTTGTAAATGTAGTGTATGTGTGTTGTGTGGGCATATTTGACTTCTATAGTGATTGTCGTCTCTGTTTTGTTCAACTTGCAGGGCATTTGTGAGGTGCACTGTGGTTCCATCATCACCTGTTGCTTCCCTTGACACAAGTCCAGCCTCTGCCTGCTCCACTGTAATCCATGTTGCATATTTCTCCCTACTTCTGTCACTCTCACAAACTTTGGCAGGACAATGGGTTGAGAGTAATGCATGTTATGCCACAGTAAATGGTATTTCTTACAATAAAGCACATAAACATTAACTGTGCTCAATAGTGTTTATTCCTGAATTACACGTGCAAGGGGTGATTATGGGGTCATAGTGGCTGGACTCATCAGTGTAGTTAGTCCAGCTGTGTGTAGTCCGGGTCTAGTATCGGGGTCCATTGGAGAATGGAGAGATGACAGTGGGTAGTCAACAAGGTGTTTTCATGGCACTGAAGGGAAAATGTTCAGGATAGGGTCACTTTCTGGTGGTGGTGTTGGTCTTGGCATCAGTTCCTGCAGGATGTCTGTTTGGATGTCCTTGATTGCATGGGGGTCCCTCAGCTACAGGGGGAGGGGTTCTGGTGGTCCCCGGATCCTCAGGCAGGGCCCCTATTGCACTAGCTGCTGCTGCTGTGGAGGGCTCTGTTGGGATGTGGCCGGTGTAAGGGGTTTGTTGGTGGGTGGAGGACTCACGCAGGATGCTGATCAGTTCCTTCAGCACCCCTGCAATGGAGGCCATGGTGGCACTGAGGCCCTGCCACTGCTACATGACCTCCTGATGGTGTTCCCTCTGCAGCCTCTGGTTCTGCTGCACGGTCATGAGGATGTGGACCATCGTGTCAGGTTTGGTGGTATGCACCCAGGACTTGGGAGAGGGCCGCCTGGGCAGCCTGTTGTTGTGGCCACCCCATCCTTTGGACCACAGATTCCCTCCCATTACCCCTGCTCCTCGCTACACCTGACACAGTGTGCCCACTCTCAGTAGCACCAGTACCTTCATTGTCTTGAGTGTGTGCCCATGACTCAGGCCCCTGTCACACTTCTGATTGACCCGTCCCTCTGAAACTGATTTGGGGATGGAAGGATTGCTGTGGGGGAGTCCGGTGTGTCCAGAGTGGGGCTCCTGGGTATGGACTGACCAGTCATCCCTGATGGGCCAGGCAAGTCATCACAGTCCAGACATCCATTGTGGTCTTCATCCTGGGCTGGGCTGTCTGACCTTGGCATGTGCTGGCGGTTGGCAGTGGCAGCAGGACCTGTGGATGGAAAGGGAGTGAGTACCATTTTGGATTTGTACTTGTTGGCCACATCATGTGATGCATGGTATAGCCTGACTTGCTTCCCAGTGATGGCAATGATAGTTTCAGTACTGCAGACATTGTTTTGGGGATGCAGATTATGCCATTGTTTCTATGTGCCATTGAGAGTTGCGAATAGGGGATAACATTGCTGTCATTGCCATGTGTTGGTACACAGTCGAGACTGCCAGTTGGCGTGGCATGTGATATGGATTTCCATGCAGGTGTTCCACTGAAGTGGGACTGTGATCCTCTGATTTGTAGGGAGTGTTGCATTGTGGGAGCTGTGGTGCTTGGCATTGTGCTTGCTGTCCATGCATTATGGGGTGAATGTGTGGGGCATGGGGTACATGGTGGGTGCAGAAGTGTGGGATGGTGTGGAATGGGGAGTGATGAGTGTTGGGGATGCATGCTGGGCAAGAGTGGCTGTTGCCTGGGTGGTGTCGTTGACTTACCAGAGTCAAGCCCTCTAATGATTCCATTAAGGCACTCAGGATGCATGATGTCCAAGACCTTCTCCTCACAGGATGATAACTCAAGGGGTTGAGGTGGGGGCCCACTGCCTCTCTTGTTCAGGGCAATCTGGTGCCTGGACACCATGGAAGGCACCTTCCCCCGTAGGGCGTTCCACCTTTTCCTGATGTCCTCCCTTGTGTGTGGATGTGTGCTCACTGACTTGACCCTGTCAACAATCTTCTGCCATAAATGTTTTCCATGCCAACGATTTTTACTGGACCTGGGCTCACTGGTTCTACCCCGATGGCTTCATCTACCATGACTGTCAACTAATTTTCGGTGAAACATACATGCTTTTGAAGTGCCATTTTGTGTGGCGGGGTAGTGTGTGTAGGGTGCAGTGTGGGTGGTTGGTGGGGTACTGGTGTTTGGATGTGGGTGAAGATGGGTTGTGATTTTGGTGTATGATTTTGATTTTGAAGTGCACCTAGTGCAAAACGTGCAGCTGTGCGCTGTGTGTGCAGAGTGAATGTGCCTGTGGTGTGTGGGATCTGTGTGAATGGGTCGTCGCTATGTGTGCTGTTTGTAAGAATCGCAAGGGATTGTAGGTGTGTGTGGGGGGGTGTTTATTGCCGTGAGCAGGTGTGTGTGGTTTGTGTATGGGTCTCAAGTGTGTGGTATTCATACTGTCCAATGTGGTGTTGCCTGCTAGTGGCAGTACCTTTTTGAACAGGGGCAGTGTGCACTACCAATCGTGTTCAGCCATGCATGGACCGCTGGGCAGGAAACTGACATGTGATAGGGCAG
Source organism: Pleurodeles waltl (assembly GCF_031143425.1). Taxonomy (NCBI): domain Eukaryota; kingdom Metazoa; phylum Chordata; class Amphibia; order Caudata; family Salamandridae; genus Pleurodeles; species Pleurodeles waltl. The sequence goes on along the minus strand of NC_090444.1, from coordinate 342,584,907 downwards.
ACAGAATGGTGTCAGTATGGCGCTGCTGGTGTTCGGACAGTTATTCTTTCACCATCGGTCAGCATGGTGGTGTTACCTTTGTGCCTGTATTTGGGCGGTTACCACTTTGTAACTCCTAATGACAACGGTCACTGTACCACCAGCACTGACTGTCTGGTGGCAGTATTCTGCACGACGGTCATGCCCGGCAACCGCCAAAGTTGTAATGAAGGCCTGAGTTGCATATGGCTGGGTCCAAACTGCGGTGGTGTGGCAGGCAAAAAAACATTGGATTTAACCCAGATCTTTGTGACTGGGGGTGAATGTTTTCATTGTTCAGCATTCTATCCATCAATTGTTTTTTCTGCTTTGAAGTACAGCATGATATTGATAGGTGGTTTGCAGCCTATGTGGTAGCCCTTAGAACATGTATGTTCCCAGAGGAGTGTTGGTGGGCCAGTCAGTGGAAGCACATCTGAATTGGGCCATTTGGTACCTAAAAAGTGCTCCCTACACCTGGCCTGAAAGCTCTGTTCAAATAAATGCAAAAAGCAAAGAATTCCCAGTCAGTTATCGGTCTATAGACCAGCAGCATGTTAAAGTGTGAGTCCCACCTCTACTTCCGTGATACTCAGCTTGCTTTCAGTTGATTTTATTTACATCGGTTACAATGATGCCAATAAACATGACCATGGGTTTCCTTGTTCGTCATCATCACAATCCTGCCTATTTAACAAAATCTTTAATATATTTGATGGGTCATTGTAAACTAATCGTACCGTCTGGTATCCTCTACAGAATCCTATCCTAAATGAACCACTGAGACAAAATTGTGTGAAATAAACATAAATTAAGATATCATAAGGTTTCTAACTAGCAGGCATAAAATGCATTTGTACGAACCAAAAAGCATCCTTGTGCACACGCTGTTTCCTTGATTGTTTTTACCGCACTGTTGTGTGACCTTTATTTAATGAAGTGAGAGTGTGGATGGATGTCTGGAGAGCTGAAATAACCCTATGATTTCATTTAATCATCTCTGAAAAGAAGATAATCTGCCAGGTGATTGGTGTGGCTCCAATATTCCTTAGGAGCAAATCATGTTGTTTCTGAGCTGGCACATACATTTTCTAGGTCGTGCCTTGGCACTAGCAGGTTTCAAAGTTCTTCTTATTCTGCATCAACATGAAAGTGCTCTTATTTATATAGATGAATGAAAAATGAGCAAGACCTTTGTGCACTGCTCATTCCTTATTTAATTCTCTGAATAAGATGACCATATGGTCATCCATGTCTGCATACATTACACACCAGTGGTGTTTTTACTATAATGATCTTGACTGACAACTCGGAAAAGAAGGATTTATTTTCTTAAATAATATGTTTCTGGAAAGTTTATCTAGAATAGTGTATGTAAGAAGCATGACCTTCCGAAGGTGTGTCCTTTCTATTTTTTTTAAATATTTTCATTAAGTTGTATTCATTAAGAACAATGACATGCCTTGGGACAAACAGTATCCCCAGCAATATATCCATGCATACATGACAATCATCATGCCGACAGGACTGTTAGCTCTGATTTGATAAACTAAATTATTAATGAATATTCATGTATTTTGAGTGTTGAATTTGCATAGAAAATGTAATATATATATAGAGAAAATAATGTCCGCATTTGAAGGTGTGGCCACGCGAGTGGCCACCAATGTCACAAAGTGTACTTATTAATAGCTCATTAATATGAAATGTTGAGATTATATTTGATTAATGTAGTAATATGTCATATTTAGGGTTATGCATTATGTATTAGCTTTATTAATTGTAGGCCTTAACTGAGAGGAGGTCTTGGCCTCGTTGCACAGCCTCATGTCAATCTGCATTTCTTAGTCGATTAATAAAATGTCTGCTTAGAGAACTAAATTATGATTTTCCACTGTACTATCCATGAGCTCGTAGCTAAAAGTCTTTCTCATGAGAACTGCTTGCTAGAAGATGCTGTACTTTCTGATGAAACATTGTTCATGTAACATGTGTAAGACTGACTTTCTCAGGAGAATACAATGGAGACTCTGACTGGAGTATAAGCTGAAACAATATTGTTACCTGACAAGCCGGATGAATGTGAACCATGTACTAGAAGAAATGTAGATCTGAAGTTTTAGTTTTATTGGACAAAGTGTGAACATGCGATCCCTTGACTAATAGGGACTTCGGAAGTAGTTTTAGGAAATCTAACTTAGCCAGACTGCACAGAGAGAAGACAGGCTATTTGCCCATTTTCCATTTGCCATATCGTCGCTATTTTCTTGAGCGGCTTGAGAAGAGACGAGCTTAACTTTTCTGCTTAAAGACTTTACCTTTTACGAACTTTGATGCTGAATCTTGATGCCTTGCTGACCAGACTGATGTCCTGATGACGAAGACTGTCACAGCTTGCTGATCCAAACTGAGGATAGGTATATTGACTATGATGATGCTTGCTATGTCTATTTGCTTTTGTTTCTAGGTACCAACCACTATTCTGACAGAGCCATGGTTAGATGTTTTTCCAAATTTATGTTGACTAAAATGTTTTGCCTGAAGCCCAACATGTTAATTCTAATCTGATGTTAGTTAGGGAGCTCACTGATGCAGTTCGTCATATGAAATAACAGCTGTTGTCTTTTCTTTGCTGAATCTAAATGTATGTGATATCAACTGCGCAGTTGTTTTTTATATGAATTAGCACTGTTATTTTAGAATATGTAGTAGGTCAATCTTTGATTAGATTGCAATTATTTCCTCATTTCAGTCAGCCAGTGTTAATTCTGTATGTTTATCAATTGATTTTGAGATTTGCCTACACCACATTAGCAATGTTAGTATAGGGAAATAAATATTCTAACTTTTACATAAAGGTGTTGTTATTCATGACTGCAAGGTCATGGTGTGTGACAATTACTGACTCCTATTGATTACAAATGTTATTGATTGCTATTGATTATTGATTTGCACGTACTGGATATATGGTGGGAACATCTTAAGTGCAGTCAAAAGGTTCATCAGCTTATTCTCGTCCCCTTGTAAGTTTACTTATTAAGGTCAGACGCGCCAACAGAGATTGATGGTTTGTCTCCTTAAGAGCCCATCATACAGTCCAGAAAGAGAGATAGTAGAGTATTTGGTCCCAGAGATTGTAAGCGAGAAATAATAGGTGTCCCCAGAAATTGTAGTAGCTTGATGGTCTTGCCTTTTGAGAGCTCATCATCACTGAGATTTGCTTTTCTTTTTTTCAATGATACAAATTGGAGAGAAAATGTGCCCCTAAGTACCTAAAATGACTTTCTCAGAATCTTGGAGCTTGCCAACGGTTGTTTGAAGATGTTCTCGGTGTACTAGTGATAGTGTGAATGAAGTAGGTTTTGCGCTTGCATGGCAAATGCAAATTGCAGATTCATTGTGATGTTAGTGAGGGTTTAGGGAGTTTGCGCATTCCAAATCAGTTTGTTGAAGGAGGGTGCATACTCCGCAGTGTGAAAGTAGGGAAGTCGTCAAACGTCACATGTGTGTGGCAGTTTGTGCTCAAAAATTGTCTATGTGGTTGTTGATGTACAGACCCTGCGTGGTCTGAGTATATTGAAAAGTGTATGAGACACTTAGGGGGTCATTTTGACCCCAGCGGTGAATGTTAATGTGGCTGTAGTACCAGAAACCCTGCCGGCCAGGTAGACGAGGTGAGGAGCTCTACCGGCTGGGAGGGAGCTTGGGACTTTCAGAGCCCAGAGCCCGGATGCTCACAAGGAATCCTTCAACCTCCTGATTTGAGGGTTGGGTGTCTGCAATGGCACCGCGAGGACGCAGGTGGCTATCTTTATTCCCACAGAGCTCGTGGGCCCAGGAGGGGCCCGTTATGAGAATCAGAGAGGGTGCGTGCCGCCCCTCTCCCCCACAGCAGCACAAGGCCCCCATTTTTCACACAGTGGAGCGCAGGGGGCCCCTTACAGATAATGTGTGGCACTAGAGGTGCCCTTCCTCATAAAGCTAGGTACTTTTGGGGACATAATCGCTCTAGGAGCTTAGTATGGACCTTGGGGGGTTATATGTTACCAACCTTATGACTTGTATACGTTCGCTGATGTTTCCTATTATGAATAATTATGATGTGTTTATGACAAGTACCTACATTTATTTACTGTGATTCCTGACTACTGCTCATGTTGCAGAATCCTGAGTACTTACGTGTTCTAATGTGACAACTGCTTATTCTTGCAGAGTATTAGTAACTTGTGTAACATTCTGACAACTGCTAAGGTAGCAGGGTATTACTATGGTGTAATGTTTGGTCTTATTATGTTTTGTGCAATACAGTTTATTTTTACATAGCTCAGTGTTTACTTTATGGTGTACATCTTGCGTTGCGTGTATTATGTGTGTCGTGCAAATGCTTAACACATTGCCTCGGGGTTAGGCCTGACTGCTCGTGCCAAGCTACCAAGGGGGTGAGCAGGGGTTATCTTGGACGTGTAAGTCCCTTGCCATGACTAGAGTGGGTGGGTTCTGCCTGGCTTAGGTGCATACCCTAGCCAACCAGAAACCCTATTTCTAACATCCACGCTCCACAGTAACATCTGCAGAAGTTCTGAATTTGTCCCTCTCAAGGAAGACAATCCAGATTGTAGGAGTAGCAAATCAGTATTTGACCAACCCAATTACAGATCCAGTACAGGTTTAAGTTGGTGACTTCCAGGAATTGCACAGAATCGAAGTCTGTGATTCAAGTCTGTTATCCCTACTGGGAAGAGACTTGCTGTGTAAAACAAGATGCTCGATTACTTGTTCGAATGACGGAATAGAGATACCGCCGAATAGCGATGATGAAGATGACCCAGTTCCAGAGATCGAGTGTGAAACCACAGATGAGGAGTATCCCCTGATTGATTTCTTCCTAGTGTTCACAGTGAAGGAGCTTCACCCTGATTTACAGGGAACGGTTAAAGAGAAAGTGTGGGATCTGACAGGGAAAGAGATAGGACTGATAAAGGGTGTTGAGCCAGTTGAAGTTTCTGTAAAGCCAAATGCTATTTATCCCCAGATTCCCCAGTACCACATGCCACAAGATGTTCTTATGAAGGTCACCCAAATAATTGCAGAATTTGTGGATCTAGGGGTCCTGAAAGAAGTGTTGAGCAGCCCATGTGATTCTCCAATAATGGGATTGAAAAAGCCCGGTGGGAAAGTTCTAACTGTCCAGGATTTGAGAAAAATAAATTACATTGTGATCAAATGTTGCCCCGTGGTACCAAATCCAGCTGTGATAATGTTCCAGATTCCATGTGATGCTGAGTGGTTCACTGTCATTGACTTGTCACAAGCCTTCTTTTCTGTGCCTCTTCATGAGGACAGCCAATTTCTCTTTTGTTTCAAATTTTTGGACTGAGTTTACTGTTGGTGTCGAATTCCTCAAGAATTTTCAGAGTCACCTTCCATATTCAATCAGATCTTGAAAAAGAATTTGGAGCCGTTGGAATTGCCTTTCCAATCAACCTGGTACAGTATATTGATGAGTTGCTGCATCTTAAACGATGGACGAGTGCAAGTGTGACACGATTGCCTTGCTGAACCATTTGGGAAAGAATGGTCATAAAGTCTCTCTACTTCAATTGGAGTACAGTCTGAAGGAAGTGAACTACTTGGGTCACCAGATCAAAAAGGAATCAAGGAAAACATCCAGAGAAAGGGTCACAACCATATTGCAGATGAATCCCCTGACCACAAAGTGAGATTTCAGAATGTTTTTAGGGATGGTAGGCCACTGCCGCCAATGGATTCCCAGTTTGTCAGTCATTAGCAAGCCCTTGCAGAGGATGACCCACAAAGAGGTCACTGATCCCATAGTGTTAGACCAGGCTTGCATGAAAGTGTTTTCTGAATTCAGAGAGAATCCGTGCAAAGCTCCTGCTTTGGATATGCTTGACTACACTAAACCTTTCACATTGTTTTATCATGAGCGTGATGCATGTTCTTTGTCTGTATCAACAGGTCCATGGAGGTGTAAACTGCCCAGTAGCATATTTTTCATCTACTTTGGACCCAGTTGCAGCAGTTTTACAAGGCTGTTTTTACATGCAGTTGCAGCAGTTGGACAGAGCTTCAAACAGTGTGAAGGCGTAATAGGACATCCCCTAACAATAATGGTCCCTCACTCAGTTGAAGTTCTCCTTACACGCACCAAGACCCAATATTTAACAGGTGCAAGATTGATCAAATATGAGATGAGTATTCTAGGGTTACCAAATGTGTCTTTGAATAGATGTACAGTGCTGAACCCAGCAACATTGCTTCCAAATGAAAATGTTGAAATTGAAAAATTGGAAGACATTAAGCATGATTGTCTTGAAGTAACTGACTTGTGTACAAAACTGAGACCTGATATTAGAGACACCCAATTGGAAGAAAATGACCAAATTATCTTTGTTGATGTTTCTTGTCTAAGAGACAATACAGGGACACTGAGAGCAGGATATGCGTATGCACAATTTCTGATATCCTGGAAGCATCTTGGCTCCGGGGAGTGTACCATGTACAAGTAGCAGAACTGGTAGCACTTACCAGAGTGTGCCATGTTTCTGCTCTGCTAAAAGTTACCATTGATACGGATAACCAGTGTAGATTTGGAATAGTCCATGATTTTTGCCAGTTGTGGTCACAGAGAGGTTTCATGGCCTCTTCTGGTTCAGCAGGGAGAAATGGTGAGAGGATTAAAGAACTTTTGCATGCTCTCCAAATGCCTGAAACGATTGCCGTGGTGAAATGCAGTGCATATCTGAAATTGCACTACTTTTTGTCAATGGGGAATGAATATGCGGATCAAGTTGCAAGGTTTTGTGCATTGAACTGTATATCGTTCAAAGATAAGTGGGAATTGTTACCTGAAGAAGATGAAACATGTCCAAGTTATGCATTGAAAGTAATTGATACATTGGAAGAATTGAAAACATTGTAGAATAATGTTGACAGGGAGGAAAAACGTTCATAGAGCAAAATTAAATGTTCACAGAGACAGGAAGAACTGTGGGTTTCCAAAGAGGGACAATTGGTTTTGCCAAATAGTCTGTTGTCGCAAATGGCTAGGTATTATGATGGTCAAGCACATGTTGGGAGGGATGCCATGATTCATTTGATCAAGCACAATTCGTTCAACCCAAGGTTTAGACAGGTTGCTGAAGCAGTTTGCCATTGTTGAGTCATTTGCCAACAAATGAACGCAGGAAAAGGGACAGTAGTTAATTTGAGCCACAGTGGAAGAGCAGGAGGTCCATTCAGCAGAATGCAAATGGATTTTATTGAGATGCCTGTGTGTGGAGGTTTGAAATATGTGTTGGTGATTGTCTGCATCTTTAGTCTCTCGATTGAAGTGTACCCTACACGAAGAAATGACAGCCTCACAGTAGTAAAACTGCTGCTTAGGGAACTAATATCACATTTTGGGTTTCCGATATATTTAGACTCAGGTAGGCGAAGTCACTTCAACAATGAAGTAATTAAATTACTGTGTGCAGCATTGAACGTTGAGCAGAAGTTACATTGTAGTTACCGCCCTGAAGGATCAGAATTAGTGGAACAGATGAATGGTACCATGAAGTCAAGAGTTGCAAAGATGTGTGCGTCCACGAATCTGAAGTGGCCTGACCCACTGTCTTTAGTGCTGATGAATATGAGAAAAACACCCGACAGGAAATCCTCAGGGGCCGAGTCATGAGGTTGCCAGCGGTGCCTGCAAATGCACTTGTCAACATTACAGATGATATGATGTTGGACTACTGCAACGGTCTGGCTGATGTGGTTTGCTCTTTCTCTCAGCAGGTGGAGGCCACCACACTGCCACTGATCCATGACGCAGGGCACAACCTGAGAGCTGGTGACAGGGTTGTGGTTTGGAAACACGTGAGGCAAATATGTTTGGAACATCGCTGGAAAGGACCGTTCCAGTTAGTTCTGACTACTACTACAGCTGCGAAGTGCCCTGGCGTTACGAACTGGATCCACGTCAGCCACACAAAGAAGAAGGCATGTCCTTTGGACAATAAAGAAGAGTTGTTGAAAGAAGCAACAACAACAAAACAAGTCTCAGGGCAAGAAGGAGAAAAAAGGGGAACTGAGACCGGATCTGAGCTCATTGGGGATGGTTCAGTCACTCCTGTGAAAGACAAAGGAGAAGACCTCCAGGAGGGTGATGGTAAGCCTATCTCAAATTAAGCAGCAGGGAGCCTGGTCAGAGGAGGGCTTTCCCAGAAGCAGATGATTTTGAGAGACAAATATAACAGTTGCCAGACCCTGAGGGGGGAGTAGTTGAGGCAGATCAAAGCCGAGGTTATCTGACTCCTCCTGAACCAGTTGCAGGTCGGTCAAGAGAAAACACCACAGAGCAAGAAGAAGTTTCAAGATCAGCACTCAAAAGAGCATTGCCAAAGGGTCCACTTAAAGGAGATAAGTGGCCGGAGGAAAAAGCAAAGACAAAGGAAGCAGTTGTTGAAACAACAATCAAAGAAGAAGATACGACAAGGAGAGAGGATCTAAGTGAAGGAAAATCGAATGGAAATCGGAAGTTGAAAAGAAAGATAATAGCAAGCCGAAGGTACACAGGTCCTGAATGGGCGTATGCAACTACAGGTGAATGGCAGAAGGAATTATTGTCTTTTTGCTTTGATCAAGACATTCCAGGTCACTATTTTAGCATTTGAAGGAAGCTGATGAGCTGAACTGTTGAAACAATCTGAGAAAAATACTGAGAAAGAGACTGTTGAAAGTAACCCAGAAAAGACTTTTGATAACCTGATTAGACTTTTTGAAACCCTGATTTTGACAAGCTTCTAACCTGATTTGACAAGCTGCTAAAACCAATTTTGACAAAGGATCCTAGAAGGAAAACTGAAAGCTGTAAATAACTGCTGAAAGACGATTTTTGTTTTTGATTTTTATGCATTTTACTAAATTTTCTCTTCTGCTTTCTGATTCTTTACAGATCATGAGTAGCATTAGTCAGCAGGGTTGGACGAACATTTGCTGTAAATACATGGGTAATGGTTTGGCAATTGTGTGTGGGATGTTGTTTGTGATATTGATGATGGGTATGATTGTTCTTAACAAAAGGGAAGCCGACCATACTGTAGCTTCAGAGACAACTACTGCATTAACATCAATAGAGAAGTTTAGGTTAGATGAGAAGTATCTGCATGTATGTAACTCCCAAGGGGAACTTTCTTTTAATGTCTTCTTACTGAGTGAGTACTTTGACACGATTGATGCAAATAATTGTTTTGTGTGTACGCAGATTACTTTATCAGTTGAAGAAGGAGTTACTTCTCATAGTTTGCCTCTAACTTATGGGATATGTTGTAGTGTGTTACTAAGAAGCTTCCATAACCAGGAGTACATTCAGTACTCCTACTCCAACACCATGTGGTGTTTTCATTTGTCCCCATAATTAGGTACCTGAGTAGAGTAGCTAAGGATAATGACATAGTATTAGTTAGAGGATTCTTTGAGCCTACATTAACTTTTGGCACAGCTTACACTCACAGAAATACCTTGACATGCTTGCTTACACCTTTAGAAAAGAGCTTCTTAGATCACATAGATGACAGGAGAAAGGCATTGAAGGAAAAATTAGAAAAAGGCTTGCAGAAAAGGACGTACATGAATGACTATGCTTATAGTGCAATAAAAACACAAGGAAAATTAGCTTTAGCTGCGCAACAAGTAGGGAAGCTTTGTGTATACAGGACTATATCTCGCACTGACACTTTATTTGTTGAAACGAGTGAACGTAGACATGTGTTTTTGTTTCAGAGTAAATGGACATTTATGTTGAATGGACAGGATCCAGCGATTCCTGGTATATATTACATCTGTGGTTCTATTGCTTATTACCGTCTTCCAAGAGGATGGTATGGTACCTGTTCCTTGGGGATAGTTTTATGAAAGAGACTGAGTTACATCATATTAGACAGAGGAGAGAGTCTCCTTCTGGTATACTGAGAGATATATTTGGAGCAATAATTCCTTCGGTGGGAGTTGTTCTGAATTTGATAAAGATTTAAAAGTTGTCTACTATTGTGGATAACATATTGACAAATTTTTCAGGAGCCATGATCCTGATAGATACTAAGGGCCATATTTATACTTTTTGACGCAAAGCTGCGCCGGCGCAGCTTTGCGTCAAAAATGTTAACGCCGGCTAACGCCATTTCGATGTGCCGTGCGGGCGTCAAATTTATACTTTGACGCACGGCGGCGCAACCAACAGGTGGGAGTCATTATTTCGTGACGCACACAGCGGCGTCAAGTCGTAAAGGAAACCAACGTTAACGCGACGCAAATGACTGTGGGTCGATTTACGACAGCGCAACCCGGAAAGCGCTGTTTATTTTGACGCAATAGCGTCAAATTTACCCACGAAAACTGCCCTTTCAGCAGAGGAGAGCCAAAATGGATCCCAGATGCCACAACAGACCCCAGGAAGATGACAGAAGACCAGGAACCAGCCAGGATGATCCATACAGGAACCAGGACATTTTCAGAAAAAAAAGAAAGTGTCGCTTCAGTGCAGAGGAGCAGGAAATCCTGGTTAAAGAGGTGACGGAACACCAGCACCAATTGTTCATCACCTCTAAATTGCCTATCATTAGGAGAGAGGCCATATGGCAAAACATTGTGGACAAGATCAACAGTGTGGCTGAAGAACGCAGAACAGTCACGAGTGTAAGGAACTCTGGCATGACTGCAAACGTAGGACAAAAGAAAAAATGGCCAGGAACAGGAAGGCAGCACTGCAGACTGGAGGGGGGAGTCCAGCACACCAGGAGGCCCTGGACCACATGGAGGAGATGGTCGCAGCCGTCATCCCTGAGGAGATTGGCACAGGGATTCAAGGACAGGACAGCGCAGACTACCACGACACAACGCACATGCAGGGTAAGTCGCATGGGGAATCATAATACAATAATGATAACTGCAACCGGGGGGGGGAATACCTACTACACAATGCATGTAACTCAGCATATATACGAAGTGGCATGGGTAAAGGGGCACGGCAGGGGGGCATGGCCAGCACAGACTGAACCTGGGGCATGACAAAATACAGCACCAACAACAGTCCCATGGGGCCATCCTGTAATTACAACAATGGAGCCAAGGGAAGGCAGCGACAGGTGGGAAGGCCACTACGTCAAACTTAGATCCAGGCACTCGTCAGTCAAAATGTATCCTACATAAACTAGGTCCCCATCAGTAATCCAGTAGCCAAAACAACAACTGCAATGTAACTGCGACAACAGTTGACAATAACACCTCTGATCTCTGTGCAGCTATAGTAGCAAATGGCAGGAACCTCCCCATGGAACATACATACCTAAATTAGGGGGTGAGGATGACATCTGCAACTATTTATAGAAATAAGACAAAGGCACCAGTACACTCAAATGCCAATGCCCATACTTGACACATACATCAGCCAAAGTAAACAGCAATAGGAGCCACACAGCACTAAGGACACACACATGCTGCATACGTCAGGGTCCCTCACGTGCCTGGCTAACAAGGCAACATTACTAATGTCATACTGCTCAGACAACAACATTGAGGAGGGGACACATGCAACTGGTCACTGAAACACACCTGCACAGGCTGAGAACCAAATAGGACTTTGATACGATAAACAGGGCAATCCAATTAAACACACATTACCCAACATCATCTCGAAACATCAACAATGTTTACATCCATACCTCATCCTAACATTGCCATGCATAGGATATGCCACATAACATGTACATTTAGGTCAATGTGAATAAAAAGTGTTTGGGGCAGGTCCTGAGAGGCAAGTGTGCTGCCAGGGCATTCACAACACTCACAGCCAGTCAAAGTGTAGTGTGGTAAGTTTTACGTATACTTTGCGCATTAGCTTCAGGCTTTATGCCTTTGTGCACCTTGCCCTGAATGTACTTTTACTCATTTGCTAACAGCTTAGAGCCTCTGTGCACTTTGCACTAAATGCTTTTAATTAGGCTTCGTATCAGTTATTTTGTAAATAGCCAGTTCTACGGTGTTGTTTTTTAGTCATATCACACTGTTTTGCCTTCTTCAGCACTGCAGTTCTCCAGAACATATTCACTCTGTGCTCCAGTCAAGGATACAGTCTGGTACATTGCCGATAGACGTGGTAGGAGTTCAGATTTGGCATTCCTGCGAAGGGACACTTTGGGGGTCATTCCGACCTCGGCGGTCTTTTCAATAGACCGCCGAGGGACCGCCGTACGGAAGACCGCCAGTGCTGGCGGTCTTTCGCATGGGCCATTCTGACTGTTGGTCGCGCTCCGCCCGTTTCCGGACGAAGAGCCGCCAACAGCCATACTGGCGGCAGGCGGGGAAGTGGAGGTAGCTCCACCTCCACCGCCACGCCAACAGAACAACTCCCAGCGAATCACGACCTGTGATTCGCTGTGGCGGTGTTCTGTTGGCGTGTCGGTGTCGGCGGAGCTGCCCGTTCCCTACCGGAGGATCACCAGGAACAGGTAAGGTGATCGTCCGCTAGGGAAGGGGGGTGGGGGGTGTTGTGAGTTGTGTGTGTGCATGGGGGTGTGCGTGTGTGTATATTGAGGGGGCGTGTGAATGCGTGCATGAATGCGGGGGGTGTGTGTATGTGCATGAATGCGTGCATGAATGCGGGGGGTGTGTGTATGTGCATGAATGTGTGCATGAATGCGGGGTGTGTGTATGTGTGTGTATATGTTGGGGATCGGGGTGGGGGACGGGGGTCCTGCAACCTTTTGGGGGTGGCAGGGGTGGTGGGGGGGTAGGGGAGGGAGTCGGGGTGGGGGTTGGGGGTGGGGGAGACCCCTATCAGTGCCAGGGAAGGGATTCCCTGGCACTGATAGTGCTTACCGCCATGGATTGCATGGCGGTCCCCAACCGCATGAAATCCATGGCGGTAAGCCGGGGTCAGGCGGGTTGGAATCCCGCAGGCGGTATGTGACGACCGCCGGGCTGGAGACCCAGGTCTCCAGCCCGGCGGTCGTTACCGCCTTGGCGGTCGGAACGGTGAAGCGGCGGCTGACCATGGTGGTAACCGCCATGGTCAGAATACATGAAAAAAGACCGCCAGCCTGTTGGCGGTCTTACCGCCGCTTCACCGCCGACCGCCAGGGTCAGAATGACCCCCTTTGTCATCACGATGACATGTGAGTTATAAAATCACTTCCTTGTCCCAATACACGCAAGAGGGAGTTTCCGAACAGAGAACCACAACTAGACGCTGCCTGCCTTGCTGCAGATGCTGAACCAGATCACAGGCCATTGCTCAGATATGAGGGCTGATGTCTCCCCAGTGATTCAGACAGGCAAGCTAGAAGCTTAACATGCTGTGCTCTAAATAGAACAAGCAGAGGGAGAGTAGAAACAGTTAGGCACCATGATAGCTTTGTTCAAATGTTTTACACTCCTGGTGACTATTTCAATTCTACCATGTTGTATTGTTTTGGTTATTGTGGCTCACACCTAATTATCTAAAAGTCAGTTGTTTTATGAAATCATCACATAAAACAAATACTGTCTTTGTCATTTGTATATGAGATCATACTGGAAAAGAGAGAATTGGTTTGGATCTGAGTGACCACGACTTCCCTGAGAAGTTCCAAAGATGTCATGCGCTCGGCTGTCTAATCAGTTCTTTGCCGTGGGAGACATGAGGCACTGCTAGTTAGCCAGAGCAAAAAGAAAAAATTAGGGTGACAGAGTTATTTACAAGTGGGTCAGACTCAGTCCCCCACACCATTAGATATCCTGCTGCCTAGAAATCCAGTAATCTCATGTAGGATAATGAGCCCACGCGACAAAATGTCTCTACATAAGAATAGATATACACGGAGGGACGAGTAGGACAAAAAGATGGCTATTCCCAAATTGGTACAAAGCAACACCTAGAGGCAATTAGGCAGACAAGTCTGATAACTCTATATCATACATGTGACACACAGGTGGGCCACAGGCCTATAACAATGCCCATATGAAGGACAGCAGATACCAATACCAAACCAGAGCACAAAGTTAAGTCATCCAAAGGCTTGCATCTTATGGCAAAATTGTCACAACACAGACACACTAATTGTACCCTGTTTCATTGCAGAGGAACATGGATCTCCTGCCGATATGCCTGTCCCTGATTTCCCTGATGACATGGATGACAAGCCCATAAATATTTCCCAGGAGACCATCCAAAAGGTCCTTGAAAGCCTCCAGACCCCACCTTCAGTCTCAAGGAGGAGCACAGAAGAAGCAGCCATCACAGAAGAACCACCCACCACCCCAATTCTAAGACCTGCCAGCTCCAACACAGCTGAGGACTCTGACGACACTGGCACCAGCTTTGAAAGAACTGTAGTTGGGGTACAGCAGCAGCTGGCCAAGGAGGTGCGGGTGGGGATGCAAAACATGGCAGCCAGCCTTGAGGGGGTGCGTTCGTGCATGACGTCATTTGCAGATCAGGCAGCTGCTACGCAAGCCCGAACATCTGTCTTGCAGGAACTTGCCAAAACACTGAAGGAAATCAGCACAGCTGTCATCCAGTTGATACAACACCTACAACTGCAATCCAGTCAACGTGTGCACGAATGCAACATTGAATCCCTCAGGGCTGACCTGGCTGCCTACCATCGTGATGTGGATGCCATTCTCAAAAACCAGCAGGCCCTCCTTGCTGCAGTACTGCCCTTAATAACTCCACAGGGAGCAGCCCCCGGGATGTCTGCCTCCACGTCTTCTAACACTGAGGTGTGTGTTGCCCCTTCACAACCAACAACAACAAGGACAAACCAGGCAACACACACATCAGAAGAAGAAGACATGGAACAGATCACATTCTCACGGAAGAGTACCCGGAAGCACTAGTCCCTGCACCATGGCCTACTTTGACCAAGGTCCTACGTTTTGACAAATGCCAGTCTCACTACAACTACACTCAATGACTGTTCTGCAATCCACTGTATGACTTTTCAGCATTGCCAGTGAATGTCTCTCTCCTACTATTTGCCAATTCCTGTCCCTCTGCACTGTCTGTGACATCACCCCAGCATGTCAGGAGCATCATCCACACCCCTTCTGTAGGATCACCATGTAAGAATGCACCAGAACGGACCCAGCAATCATGGACAATGGACATTTTGCACTACAGCACCTATAAATAAATAGCACTTGCACACCTATTATGTCTCTGTGTTATTTCACACTTCAGCTGTGCAGTACATAACTCCAAAGTGCCTGTGTGGCAACCATGTAGCTTGTCAATACAACTGTCCTGACATCATGTAGTCTGATACATCTGTGCAGTGGCCAGGATTGCATCATAGCCTTACCATACTGAGGAGAATAACTGATGAAGGGACTAACCACACACAATCATGCTGTGTTGGACAGAAAGTTGCACCATCTATAGCAATTCTAGTCAACTAATGGTGGCTGAGATATGTAGGCACCATGCAATACTAAAACATGAAATTATGCTGCAAAATGTAAGCAAACATAAACAAATAACACTGCATCAATCACCCTTTCTGAGTATACTTCCATGAAGGAAAGTCATGCAGAATTAGTACACACATGATGTAGGTCAGCAATGAAGGCAACAAGACAAGAGTGTTAACAACACCTCATCCACAAAGATCTCCCTGAACATCACACTGCAGTCCGACCTATGAAATTACCCACAATAACAAGTCTGGAAGCACACTTTGTGAAGTAGAATACATACTCACCAACACAAAACCTTGGTGATCGATGCAAACTACCAATGGTGTGTCTCCCAAATGGTGGATACTTACCAAGTTATCACACGGGTAGCTGGCATGTTAAACCTCCATTTTCTGGGGATGGCTAGCATAGGACACTAATGTCATACAAAAACATTCACCTACACTGATGTCAAGGCCATGATAAAGTAGCACCTAACGCATCATGTAAAGGGTTAACTATATATTTATTACTATTTATTCACACAAGAGGCAACTAAGGGAAAAGTAATACCTACACTAATCTAACCTGACTACTACTAACCCACAACTGTCCCTAACTAACCTAAGCTAAACTTACTCTACACATATAACGAAACGATCTAAACATCAACCCCCCACCCACCATTATGAGGCAGGACACATGCAGGACAACACTTACTAACCTACACACATACTATACTATCCTAAACAATCATATATATATATATATATATATATTTTTTTTTATTATTATTTTTAACAAACAGGAATCCCAACATTGACCCCCACCCACCCACCCACACAAAAAATAAAGATAGAAAGAATAAGGACCCCCCACCCTCTTCCCTAACACTAACTAAGCTAACTACCTATACTAACCTACTCCTAATCCCCAAAACCCAACTATCAGTACAAAATAGGAAAGAGGAGAGAGGGGAGGGGTAAAAGTTAAACAGGGCAAATGTCCTAGAGGTTGGCCCTCCGTATGGTCCGCCTGATGGAGCGAACCCTTTTTTTTATATACTCCACATCCTGGCTTAGCTTGTCCACCTTATTAAACACCTTGTCCATTTTACCGCTCAATGCCAGGAATGCGGCTGGGTCCACAGGAGGGGCTGATGCTGTCTGTGTGCCGGCCAAGGTGGACCTTGTGCCAGCAGTTGAATGCCCACTGGACTGTCCTGGTTGTTGAACATGGCTGGGTCCAGGTCTTGATGAGGAGCCAGGGTCAACTGTGCCCGACGTTGCTGGGGCCCCTTGGGGAGACCTGGTGGATGTGGTGGTGGTGGCTGTTGTGGGCAATGTAGGCCCACCCTGTGGTGAGGCCCACCATGCCCCGGAGGCCCGATCTAATTGATATTTTCCGGCCATCCTCCTGTACCCCGACTGCACCTGCAGGATGTGCCGGTATCGCATGGCACGCCTCTCAAGTTGGTGTCTATCTGCGGCACTCATGTTTGCAGCTGTGAAGAGAAATGACAAATATTTACCATGGGAATTGCATTGGGTGGAATAGCACAATGGGTTATTTGTACATTACTTGTACTGTATTTGTTACAGCAATTGTCACAACATAGTTCACTTAAAGTCTCAGAGGAAGTACATGTGAAGCCTGCATACATAAGGGCATCTCACACCTAGCATATCCATGTCTCTACATGATGGATGACATCAGCCTAAACTACTCATCCAAATAATGCCTAATGCAGCTGACATTATGGCTGAACCTCTTCCGCATACTGACTTCACTACATATGTCACTCTATGTGCTAACTATCACAACCCTCACTCAATGCCATTTGTAATTTGTTGTTTGCAAATATTGAACCCATGGGCCATAACCGAATGTGTACACTAGGGGCCAGATGTAGGAAGACGACAATTTGCGACTTGCAATTTGCTATGCAGAACGGTGTCTCAGACACCGTCTGCGAGTCGCTATGGGGTTGCAAAGACCAACCTCATTAATATTAATGAGGTGGGTCCCAATTTGCGCCCCCATAGCGACTATGGGCACTCACGGGGATGGAGGCCTGCTGGGAACAGCAGACCTCCATGTCCGTGACTGCTTTTAAATAAAGCAGTTTTTTTTTTTCCAAGTGTAGCCCGTTTTCCTTAAAGGAAAACTAGCTGCACTTAGAAAAAAAAAACCAAACCTTTAGTTTCGGATTTTTTCAGGGCAGTTAGTGGTCCCTTTGACCACTGCCTGCTCTGAAAAAATATTTTTGGGTCCACTCACAAAGGGGAAGGGGTCCTATGGGGACCCCTTCCAGTTTGCGAGTGGGTTACCATCCACTTCGAGTGGATGGTAACTGCGACTCCATTTACGACCGCGTACTCGGTCGCAAATGGATTTGCATACCACTGCGAGTCGCATATAGGAAGGGAACACCCCTTCCTATTTGCGAGTCGGAAATGCATTTTGCGAGTCTGTTCCGACTCACAAAATGCATTTCTGCATAGCAAACACACGTTTGCGACTTGCAAACGGCGATTTTCGCCGTTTGCGACTTGAAAACTGTTTTCTACATTTGGCCCTAGGTTCTAAACAAAGTTGCAAAAGGTCACAAGTACGTGTAACATACTGGTTGCTACAGTCCTAGGTACCCTATTCCCAATCACATGGCAGTCTTTGAGGGTGGGGTGGGAAGAACAACCAACAATCCCAGGTTCAATGCACACCCAGGAGTGTATAGAAAGGTCAACAAGTATGTGCCTCCACACACAACACCAATGAAGGGCTAGCAATACGTTGGAGTTAGCCAAACATTGTCATATCCAAGGTCCACACATGTCAAAATGCTCTGACTCAGGCCAACATCAGATACTATCAGTGAGGCATGTTTTACAACACACACAGAGGAGCAAGAACACCCATGATCATGAGTCGACTGAACACCTAGGCCATTGCACTCTAGTCACACACACTTCTAGTTCAACTTGTGGAAGTACATGCCCCCAGAAGATCCAACCTACAGTGTACACAGTGCATCCTCAACTAGGAAGCTGCATATTTCATACAAGCCATTTGCCAAAGCTATCTGGGAGAATGTCAGTCTGATATGCTAAATCAGTTCAAGCCAAGTCCCAGAGCAACTCTTACATTAACCAGTGTATTCCACATGACTCATCCCATTCCCCATAGCGGGCCGACTGGAATGACCTACAGCCCCTAAATCTGAGAGATGGCTAAGTATTGGTCTACAGAAACAGAAGTGATATTTGAAATCCCACTAAAGCAACAATGCCAATGGACGGGCAGCGCATCAAATCATGAATTCTGTTGAACACACAGTAGTCCATCATGCATCACATTTAATACTAAAATAAAGATTTACATGTGTGGCCACAGGGAGAGGTGGAGGTCTCCACACATAACATTTTGTACTTTGGGAGTGGTACTACTGAAGTAATACTTCATGTATTACAAAATGCAGTTTGTAAATAAGTCCACTGTGTTTTGTGCATGCTGAGATGTGTGTAAGGGTGTACACTGCTAGTATATCTGTCATTTTTCTTTTCACATAGTTTCCCATCACTATAAAGCTCACCTCTTGGTGAAAATAGCTTCTTAAATGACATGGAGACATGCATGTGGTGCATGATGTTGGGTAATGCTATTGGACTGGACAGGTATGGCAAGCTGGACCAACTGGCAAGTCAAAGCAGCCAAGTGCAGCAAGAGGGTGCTCTCTTAGTCTCCAGGTGCTGGAGTCAAAGAGACCCCTTAATACCCAGAACATATGCTCCCTTTTCAACTCCCACTGATATTGGGCCATATGAAGTTGTACAGTTAGTTCTCGACAGATCGCCATGAATTCTTGAAAATGCTTGTGCTGTTTGCCAACAGCCAATACCAGGACCTCTGGTAGATATACCCTCTGATGCAAAATTGAAAGGAGCACTCAACAGGTGAAGGTGGTTGGCTCATCTAAAAAAGATAGATAGACAGTGGTGTAGGATTTGTGCAGATGGAACTATCTTCCCTTTCAACTGATTTTTTGGGTTGGGGAGAGCTTTACCTGCCATGATTACAGAAGCTCACTGTAAGAGAATTGGAACAGATCGATTAGTTTAATATGTGTGCACTGACCATGGGCTAAGGGATTGGACTGGAGCTTGTGACTTCTCACCTTTTGTTGTTGTCTGAGGAGCCAGTATGCTTACTCAAACATTTCAAGTTGCTTTCCAGAGCAGATGATTAGTCCTAGGTAATACCAATGATGGGGCACCTAGAAGATACAGGCAACCCATGCCTTTTCTGTATTTTCAAAATGATTCTGATGGCATTGGCAAATTTAATAAATATTGATAGTTGACAGATTGAAAGGCATGTAAGCCTTCTGTACCCCTGGGCCAGCTGATTGGTGCTGTCAGGGAGAAAGGTAGATATTTCATGGATTTGTTAACAGGTGGGTCAGGGAGAAGTAGCTGGCGCAGGGACTCTATACTTTGGTCAAGTTGATCTTGTAGGCATAAGAGAAGTGCACTGATCTACGACAGATCTGCATCCATGATCGCCCATGGATGAAGATTTAGAAGAATCTTCCATGTCTGGCAGCAAGGTTGTTTCAGGTACTGGTTTGGGAGGTACAGTACTTGGACGTACTTTCTGTGGAAGTCATTGCATCTCCCACTGATATTGTTTATTTGCGGGATCCACCAGCTTCTACTTCTCAGCTAGTAGCCCAGCTGCTTGGATACCTGCCCAAGTAGAGCATTTTCTGGGTTCTGGAAAAATGCCATTGACAATAATGTGGCTGCAGTGTTTGGGAAGGCAGTGAAACTGAGCCAGAGACAGGAGTCAATAACCAACCTGTGTGTTGAATTATTTTCAACCTCCTGAATATGGACCACCAAAACCTCTCATACAGCATACCTGCTTTTAAAAACAAATCAGGGCCACTTATTGAGTAAAACAACTCCACTCATAACAGGACTTCAACCCAGTGAGAACCTAAACCTTTTCAAGGACCTCCCAAGGGCTGATGAGGCTAGAGAGGTCTAAACAAGGGGAAATTGCCAGCTTCAAGCAGCGTGCATGATCATAGACAGTTTACAAGAAGTCCTATCTAGTAAAGGACATTTTAAGGGGCCAGAACGCTTCTGAAAACAGAAAAAAACAAGTACAAGCATTTGACACCCAGAAAAGGATACATTAGTATGTATCTCTGTTATGAGAAATCTAAATTAAAACTAAAACTAAAACAGTCTTCTTTAAAGATATTACACACAAAAGTGGAGAGAACAAAAGGTGTTTACACATTTCAAGAAGATAATAATAGTTATAAATTCCAGCAGTCATATATCAAGAGGCCTGAAAGCTTTGATTGGCCTTCCACTGACAAATCAGTTTAACCCACTCACAAGGAGTCAGGCTGGATCTATCCTCTGAAAGGCAGAATTAAAAAAAACTAAAGATGTGAATCCGGCATAAATGGGAAACATTTTAAAATGTGTAATTTACAAGGGGATGGGAGAGACTGTCATCATCTTTATTTGGAACAAAGTGTAAATGCTTTGATCTATTCTCCTCCTAGGAACAAATAAATAGGGAAAATACATTGAACTAATTCTGACTGCCTCCCCAACGCCACCGGGAATGCCTTTATGTGCTTTGTCAAGAAGCCAATCTATTGTCCACATTGGGTACTTTCTCTGGTATCAGTCAAATGCTTAGCAGCACATGGATTCCGTGCAGGGAAAAGCAAAGAGTTTATATCACTTAGATATGAAGCACCTGTAGTATATAGTGTATTCTGCTCCAGGGTATGTGATTAGTAAGTAAGCAGCTAACACATTGGCTCACAATTCTTGAATGATGAAGCAATATCATTGTATTTCCTTGCTTGGCATTGATCTGTCCTCAGTGTGTGATAATAATGAGAGGATCCATACTGCCAGCGCAGCAAGCACCCCAACCCGTAAGAGAAAGTGTATGACCGCACTCAAGATGGCTACTGAGAATGAAAGTCCTGCAAGATCTATAAGGTATTATTGAAATCCTACAAGATGTCACAAAGACAGAGGTTGAGCAACATGAGGTATGCTAATCCTACCTACTATCAGCAGAACACTTTGGCCCAGATTCTGAAAAGTGTCATACAGCACAGTGCAGCACCCAAAAAAGCTGTGCTGCCCTGCGTGACAAGGAGAGAGCGCCATATTGACAGAAATAAGGCTCTCTCCTCCCCCCTCCTTGGCACCCGTGTTGACTTCAGCTGCTGTGCGTCACGCACACACCTTAGCGCAATAGTGCTGGGGTGTGTGCATGAGTCTAGCATAGGTTTTGCACAGGAAGCGTACCCTTCCTGTACAAAATACTATGCCTAGACAAGTGGAAATGCTTTTCCTACTTTTTATGTGTGATGTACAGTGCAGCACACATGCAAAGTTGGAAAAGCAGGGAGAAATAAAAACATTTCACTATTTAGCTTCTGTTTCTCAAAGGCATTAATTTTTGGTGCTGAACACTTCCTTCTGATGTTTCAAAATAGGGTTTAGCATCAAACAGCATGGGCGGTATCATGGGTACGCCCATGTAATGCCCCCTTGATGCAAATTGAGAATCTGGGCCTCTTTCTGTTAGCTGTATACCTTTCCTGCCCTTACTCTTCAGGTTTTGTGTTTTGCCAGTCCTGGACACTGCCTGTTATTCATGCAGTCCACTATCATAGCACACTTCCTGGCACCCTACACATTGAAAATACCTAAAAAGATAGGCAGTGCTGCTCATTTTCAGCCATGTTGACCAGCAGCTCTGCTCGGTGGCAGACACTCCTGCTATCTTTCAGCCCCGTAGGTAGCTTGAGTTATGGCACACCCACACAGTGCAACCCTGCACCCAGAATGTTACTTCTGCACACTGCCAGCTGGAAGGCAGGCTTGGTTTGGCCTGCTATGTGCACGGGAGCAATGTATATTCCTGCAAATCTTGTGTGCACACTGTCAATTATGTGCCAGTCGTTCCAGGATGTCACTGCAGATAACGCAGTGCAGATGCAGTGATGCAGACTGACATTCATTTAAAATAGAGCCAAAGTTCAGATGGCAGTCACAAGAACTGCGAACTATGAAGGAGGAAGAAGACAAACACTGACACAAATGTGCTGAACATTACAGCGGAGAGAAGCCAGGCCATGTGAGTTGGGTGTGTGCTTTAGCAGGAAAATCACCCAGAACTGTTCTACCAAAGCAAAATATAAGTGAGGGAGCAGCTGCAGAGAGCCTTGCCTGGATGATGTGAAGTTTCCAGGATGGCAGCAGGGAAGGTTACCATTCTCTGGTCTCTTGTCTCTCTCTAGAAACAGTGCTTTTGGGGAGATATAAACTCTTCTGGGCTCCATTGTATAGAGAGCCATGCGGGCTCTACAATATTTTGTTGCCCTGCGAGGTTGCGGGTGCAGGCTTTCGCCTCAGTTATTATATTAAGAGGAGGTCTGCTGACCGGGCAGTCCGATAGCGACAATACATGCAGCCTGGCATATCCCTCGAGGAGATCCTCATTTTAACGCGCTCTCACGAGCTGCCTGCTGTGTGGGCGGATGTTATGACAGCTGTTAGGGGACAAACTATGTCAGCGGCTCCATCGCCACAGCAGGTTGCCATAAAAGAAGAGCAGGTGGATGCCATACACACTCGCCATGGCCCGGGGCAGCAACCGAGCACCTCCAGACAAGGAGAGGGGGTCTGTGGCAGCTGCGGGTATGAACATAAGACCCCGGGCAGATGTCCCGCGAGGGGCAAAGTGTGCAATAATTGCGGTAAGGGGAACCATTTTGTCAAATTGTGCCAGATGCGGAAAGGCAGACCACGGGATTCCAGAGGAAAGACTGCCACAGTCAACAACATAGAGATAGATGAATGCACACTCCAAACACAAGGGGACACTGAATTGCCAGTATATGATGAGGAAGAAGAAGAGGAAGTGTTTGACATCTCATTCACGGGAGGGAGACAACATAAACGACGACCACCCCCTATGAGCACGGTCAGGATTAACAATACCCTGGCCACTGTGCTCACCGACACGGGCGCCTCAGTCCACGTGATGGACAATACGCTATACCAGCAATTGTCTCCCAATTGACGGCTGTCACTCATGAACACAAAAATCTATACGTATGGGGAACGAGACCCTCTTCCGCTGCAGGGTACAATAGAGGTATCCATCACCAACAAAGAGCATGGCACCCAAGCAAAATTCTATATAGTGAAGAGAGACCGAGGCACTCTGCTGGGATGCCGCAAGGCAGAAGACCTGGAGTTTGTCTTCTTTGCACGCCAAGTGTACGAGTCGCATGCAGAATCCCTCCTCAGATGTCTTCCCCAGGTGTTCACGGGGCTGGGAAAGCTCTAAGGCAAATAAGTCAAGCTACACATTGATAGGGCAGGGACACCTGTAGCACTGTGACACCAAAGAGTGCCTTTCCATCTGCGGCCAGCTGTTGAGAAGGAATTACAGATGCTGGAGAGCCAAGGGGTAATCGAGAAAGTGGGCAGGCCCACTCCCTGGGTCTTGCCGTTGGTAATCGCACCTAAGCCGAATCAACCGGGGGCCATCCACCTCTGTGTGGATATGCGCCTACCTAATCGAGTGATCAAGTGAGAGTGACATATCACGCCTACAATGGACGATAATATTGCAGACCTGAATGGTGCACAATGGTTCTCAAAGCTGGACATGAATTCTGGCTATCACCAGTTAGAGTTAGACCCTAACAGTCGGAACAGCACCACATTTTTCACACATGTGGGACTCCAACGGTTCAGAAGGCTGAGTTACGGGATGTCATCATCAATGGAAGTGTTCCAAAACGCCATCAGAGAAACACTGTCCGGTTTGGTGGGGGTGATCAACCTGAGTGACGACATTCTGATCTTCTCAGAGACGAGGGAAGAACATCATCTCCATCTTAAGGCCACTCTACACAGACTTTAATATGCAGGCCTTACCCTTCACAAGAACAAGTATGCTTTCTACCGCACCTCGATTGATTTCTTTGGGTACATCTTTTCAAAGGATGGGTTGTAAATGGATCCCAAGAAGGTGGAAGCCATTCAACAAGCACCGACTCCACAAAATACCACGGAAGTCAGAAGTTTCCTGGGAATGGCAACCTACTGTGGCTGATTAATTCCCGAACTGGCCACGATGGCAGAACCACTGAGAAGGCTTACGAAGGTCAACCGCAAGTGGGAATGGACTTCAGAAGCAGACAAAGCGTTCCAGGAAATAAAAAGGCACTGTTGGACAATGAAAGACCATTGCGTACTTTCACCCGGAGAAGAGGACGGAAGTGGTGGTGGATGCAAGCCCTGTGGGGCTTAGAGCGGAACTCATGCAGGAGCAGCGTCACCATGAATGGACCCCAGTTGCGTACGCAAGCAGAGCTCTGTCGGCAGTAGAGATTCGGTACACTCAGGTAGAATGTGAGGCGCTAGCAATCAGGTGGGTGTGAAAACATTTTTATCTGTACCTGTATGGCCAGGAATTTCGAGTCGTCACAGACCACAAGCAGTTTGTGTCCTTATTTTCTGGCTCCATGAGGCTAGCTCCCTTGTGAATCGAGAGATGGGTGGTCCTACTCCAGTCATATCTCTTTACGGTCATCTATCGCCCGGGAGCGAGTAACCCAGCAGACTACCTGTCGAGGCACCCACAGACAACACGGTTGGGGGTGTCGGAGAGCGATGAAGAAGAGAAAATGGAGAGTTTTGTTAACTTGGTCATACAGGCGGCGTGCCTGGGGGCCCTAGCAGTGGTGTAACTGGCAGAGGAGTCAAAAAAGGACCTGTGTCATCACCCAAGTGAAAGATACACTGAGTAAGAACCGTGGAGGCATTTCCTAGAAGGGGTAAAGGCCTACAATTCTGAGGAGAGAGTAGCCATGCAAGGAATGTGGAAAGTCAAAGAGGAGTTGGCAGTGGGAGGTGATGGTCTCCTCCTGAGAGGTCAAAAAATAATAATTATCCCCCACAGCCTGTAGGATAGAGTGGTGAAGTAGGCCCATTAGGGCCATCGTGGAGCGGCAAAAACAAAAGCGCGTCTGCATGCTAAGTTGTGGTTCCCGGCCATGGACACGAAGGTAGACTCATTTGTAGGAAACTGCCACTTTTCTATCATAACATCTATTGAACCGCCCCTAGCCCAGCTGCCAGCCATGGTCTAAATTAAGCATGGACTTTGGGAGCTTCCCAGATGGAAAACTAACTGTGGTTCTGATTGATTGATTCACCAAATTCCTGGTAGCGGAAACAGTGGTTTCCACCTCGCTTGGGAGCCTTAGACCAGTGCTGGAGAGAGCGTTTGCAACATTTGGCCTTTCGGACGAGAGCCTAACGGACAATGGTCCCCCATTCCAGGGGCAGGACTTCAAGACTTTCCTGGACGAACTTGCTATACAACACTGCAAAATCACACCATACTGGCCACAGGCCAATGGCGACATGGAAAGGTTCATGCGCACTCTGAATCGAGTGCTGAGAATAGCAGTGATTAGGGGCGAAGGCGTGGAAAGTAGCTTGCAACAGTTTCTGCATGCCTATCGACAGACGCCTCACAGCACCACAGGGTGTGCCCCAGCCGCTCTGCTGTTCAAAGTAGCTCCGCGTGACTGCATCCCAGCTGGCTCACTGTGCTAAACCTCCTGAACTAGATGTGGCTGCCACGCAACAACGAAGAAGGCAAACCAATGACAAAGGCACGGCCAGAAGACGAACGCAACGCCAGGACTTTCAAATAGATGACAGAGTAGTCGTGAAAAACAGACGGCCGGGAGGAAAGTTTCTGACCCCTTTTGAGCCTGAGGTTTGGAGAGTGGGGCAAACCCAGGGGTCCATGGTAACAGCCTGCCGTGGTGGAAGGCAGGTGACAAGGAACATTTTGCACTTTGAACGAGCCAGAGCGCCTGTGGAAGAACGCCAAGGAGAAGAAGAAGATGTTGTCGGAGAGGCTGGTGGGGAGATCAATGACAGATCTGGAGGCCAAGTAGCACCCAGTCACACTCTGCATCAGCCCGAGTTGGATGATCGGGAGAGGAGGTTGAATGGTCGGAGTGAGAGATATCATCTTTGGCCCAACCTGGCTCCCAGTCAGTGACTTAGAGACTTTGCATGCCAAAAGACATCAAATATGAATAGGTGGAGAATGAATGGGAAAAGGTGACGTTGAGACAGAAGGTGATGGCTGAGGGTAATGGAGTGCTCAGAGAGGAAGCTTGTCGGCTGCCACCAGTGGCCCATGCCTAAATTTTGAGTGCCGGACATATATCCTTTCATATCTCTCTCTCTCTCTCTCTCTCTCTCCCACGCTCTTTCTCTTTCTCTTTATCTCTCTAAATTTTTCTCTGTACTTTTTCCGTCCTCACATACCTCTTTTTTTGTTCCTTACAATGGTCTGTGTTCAATGATTTGTCAAGTTCTGTTTGTTGGGTTTTGGAATAAAGTCCTGGAAGAATGTAGAGAGCCAAGCATGCTCTACAATACTTTGTTCCCCCGCGAGGCTGTGGGGGCGGGCTTTCGCCCGAGTTATTAAATAAAGTGGAGGTCTGCTGACCGGGCAGTCCGATAGCGAGGATCCATGTGTTGCGTTGTTGTGTCCATGAGCGCACCACATTACACAATGCACTGATCCTATTCGTCTTGTTCATCCTCTCCACAGCAACAATACGCTACCAGGTTTGCTGGGGAGACACTATTTTAAACAAATATAATTTGGCTATCATGCACTGCACTTAATTTGAGCCTGTGGTTGCCGGAGAGGTTATCAGCACTTATTTTTGGGGACTGGCATTTAATTGTCCTCATCAGATATTGACAGCTAGCAAGAGAGAGGAAAAATACACAAACGGAAAAGACCCAGGAAGAGAAAGACGGGAAAAGCGTCACAAGGGCAGAAAGAAGGGATGACAAGAGTGACATAAAGGGACAGGGCACGTCTTGTAGTTAATTTAAGAGGTTTCAGGTGAATTCAACACTACGCAACCTTTGTATTCAGCATGCCGAATAATAATATCACCGCCAGTGCAGAGGTTTGGCCACTAGCACTCATTACTTTACAAATTAAGCACTGATCATGCCCGCTGAGCATGTTAAGCGACAACTGGAAAACAAGAATGCCCCCCACCCCAATCAATATATGCAAAGTGGTTGATGCCGTAAAGCTAGTTTAATAGTCTGAGGGAGCGTAACTTTTATACTCAAAAATTAACATGAAATGTTTATGAACTGATGCATAATAATTCTACATAGAAAATGCATTAATGTGCTTTTACTAAACGTGCGCTTGAAATATGCCCACGAGGAGTGGCCGCCAATGTATACAATGATTAATGAAGCTGACTAATAATGAAATAATGATACGGTAATGTATGATTTTACACTAATATTAAGAGTTATATGTTAAGGATTTGCTAATAAATCATTAGGCCTTAGTTAGCATGAGTCGAGGCCTAGCTGCCCGGTTTCATATTAAATGTGTTTTTCTAATGTGCTGTAGTGTGGTTAGTTTTACGTATTCATTGCGCTTTAGCTTCAGGCTTTAGGCCTTTTTGCACTTTGCCCTGAATATATTTTATTCATTTGCTAACAGCTTAGAGCCTCTCTGCACTTTGCTCTACATGCTTTTTATTAGGCTTCGTACTGTTATTTTTCAAATAGCCAGTTCTACGGTGTTGTTTTTTTATTCATATCACACTGTTTTGCCTACTTCAGCATTGGAGTTCTCCATAACATATTTACTCTGTGCTTCAGTCAAGGATACAGTCTGGTACATTGCCGATAGACGTGGTAAGAGTTTAGACTTGGCATTCCTGCATAGGGACATTTTGTGATCACGATGACATGTTAGTTATAAAATCACTTCCTTGTCCCAATACACGCAAGAGGGAGATTCCGACCAGGGAACCACAACTAGACGCTGACTGCCTCGTTGCAGATGCTGAACCAAGATCACAGGTCTTTGCTCAGGTATGAGGGCTGATGTCTCCACAGTGATTCTAATAGGCATGCTAGAAGCTTAACATGCTGTGCTCTAGATAAAACAAGCAGAGGGAGAGTAGAAACTGTTTGACAATATGATAGCTTTGTTCTTATGTTTTACTCTCCTGGTAACTATTACAATCCTACTGTGTTGTATCGTTCTGGTTATTGCGGCTCACGCCTTAATATCTAAAATACAGTCGTTTTATCAAAAAACATTATATAAAACTTATACTGTCTTTGTCATTTGTGTATGAGATCATATTGGAAATAAGAGAGTTGGTTTGGATCTGAGTAACCACGACTTCCCTGAGAAGTTCCAAAGATGTCATGCGCTCGGCTGCTGAATCATTCCTTCCACATGGGAGAAATGAGGCACTACTAGTTAGCCGGAGCAAAAACCGGATTTAGGGTGACAGAGTTCTTTACACGTGGGTCAGACTCAGTCCCCCACACCGTTATAGATCCTGCTACCTAGAAATCCAGTAGTCTCATTTAGAATAATGAGAGCCCACGCGACATGGCGCCGCCAACGTTTGGTCTGGCTCTAATGATTAGGTCCGACTGACTCTCTTGGTCTCATATATATTTTGACTCCTCGGTTCCGTTTACGGAGACGTCCGTGGGGCTGAGGGTTTCCGCCGCCACGGCATAGGTGCTTCCTGTTGCTTAGTGGTTGGTTGTTCAAGCTTGAACTTTGAAAGGAAAAACCCCGATATTGGTGTGCCTTCTCTGACCTGAAGCTAATTTTTATAAAATGGCGAATCCTAATGTAGTGAATATAGCAATTAATATGCGTCATCCGCTCACGGGACATCTGTTGACACATGGACTGACAGTCCAGGGGGGGTCCAGTCACTTTTGTGGTGGACGCCCATGCAGCCTATAG
The DNA here is from genome assembly GCF_031143425.1 of Pleurodeles waltl. Taxonomy (NCBI): domain Eukaryota; kingdom Metazoa; phylum Chordata; class Amphibia; order Caudata; family Salamandridae; genus Pleurodeles; species Pleurodeles waltl. Next base: position 342,555,537 of record NC_090444.1, on the reverse strand, counting down.
AACGGAACTTTTTTATTCTTGGGTCGGATTTCCAGCAGTGGATGGGGGAACATATACTTTTCATGAATACACAGTTGCGAATGTCCCTGGACAATACAGGGCTTACGCTTATTTAGAAATACCTCTATCTTATCAAGAACACCATAATTGGCTTGATGGCGCCCTCCCACACTCAGTAGCACAAGTTAGGTTAGGTCCACTGAGTAATGATGGTCCTACCTGGCCTTTATTGGCTACATATACACCACATCCTGCGGTTGCTCAATTGGCAGTGGTTGAAGTTCGTCGTTTATATACAGAATTAACGGCTACATATAGACGATTAGTTCAGTTTGTCATGCAGACACTAAATACGAATTCAGCGCGTGCTGCTCCAGCGCACCCACAGGCTGTGGTTCCGGGTATTAATCCGGCCACTGTGCACTCAGTTATGGGTAAAGTACCGGCTAAACGAGAGGAGACTCCATTTTGGCTGGCGCAAAAAATTAATACGCTGGAAGCAGTATTTCCCCATACGGGACCTCAGGATAAACATAGATTTTGACGATGTGTTTGCCGTACGGGATGGTTCCTCCGGTGGAGCTTTGTAATACCTGGGGCACGGCGTTTGCCGCGCTCTACACTATGGCACACGGTACACCGACATTAGCTAGTTTACCGGACGTACTTAAACAGATTCAGGATGAATATGGGGCTGCCCCTGCCTTGGATTTGGGCATGCAGTTGCTGGGCAATTTTGCCACAGTTTCTTCTATTATTTTGAGTAATCTCAAAGGGGAGGCAGTAGCACTAGCAGTGCGAATGCGTCTTCGGGATGTTCCGCTGCTTAATCAGGAGCGGAAGCTTCCGAAAATAATAGCGGAAACATATTCTAGTATTGGTCGTGATAGCCTGGGGGCTAGACCACAAAAACCCCAGTTGCAGGGTAAAAATAATAAAGACAATGCTAAACAGCAACAACCTGAGGGTTCGAAAAAGCACTGGGAAAAGAAACAGCAAACACCTAAGAAAGATGGTGGACAGTCTCCGCAACCGGAGACCCCACAGAATAAGTATAATCTCAGGAATAGGGATACTTTGAAGACGCCTGATAGATATCAATATACTGATACACGCCAATCTCATTCCTTTCAGGACTCCTCGGAAAAGAGAAGTGAGAGAGGTGGGCGGTCAGAGCGGAGGACGGAGTACGTGAAACCGAGACAGGATTCACAACGCTCAGCGGAGGTTTCTATTAAACAAGAAGAGAAACCGATGCAACAGAAACAGAAATTTAAAAAGAAGAAAGTGGCAGCTGTCTCAGTCAGACATGCCGCTCAAGAAGAGAGTTCTCTTGACGAACAAGACATGGGCGTTGGCACTCTTAGACAGCGCAGCAGAGGTCACAATAGTTCGCCGGAGTCTTCTAGAGCATCTGGAGGTGAAAGCAACTGATGACTTCATACAAGTCGAGACGGCGGATATGCGAGTCTCTGATCCTGATAGAGTAAATAAAGTGACTCTACGATTGGAAGGGGACATTGACCGTATTATAAACGCCATTTTTTGGGACCATGTGGTAAAATCATATGATGTTCTGCTGGCCGAACAAGATTGGCCAACTGACTTTGTTCGCGACTGTCCAGTTGGGGAGGAGGTTATTACACCTTCCTTCTCACCACTTGTTCCGAGAGAACTAGCGGAGTCCTATAGTAAATCATGGGCTCTAGCACAAGCTCCCGCCTTGTATAGAAATAATGTGGGGTGGGACAGACAATCACCTTATCATGTAATTCCAATAAAGGGCGAACCTCAGCCACAACCGCAGTATCCTATCAAATTTGAAGCAAGGGCATCGGTTAGAAAAATTATTACACAATTGGAGTATCAGGGTGTAATTGAGCCCTGTGTTTCGCCGATGAATAATCCCTTGTTTCCGGTTGCTAAACCGGACCATTCATATAGGATAGTGGTGGATTATAGACATTTGAATAGTCATACACGCACATATGCAATACAAAATTCACACAGCGCAGCGCTTATGAATAATATAGTGCGTAAAAAATACAAGACAACATTGGATATCTCGTATGGATTTTTCTGCCAGAAAATAGCGCCTGATAGTTGGGACTATACCTGTTTCAGTGAGTTTGGCTCTCAGAAAAATTGTTGTTGTTTGCCTCAGGGGTATAAGAATAGCCCAGGACTGTTTTCGGCTCGTGTAACTGAAATGCTGCATGAGTTCGACCCTGAAGCGTTATCATATGTTGATGACATATATCTGACAGATGATGAGATTCTGCAACATCTAAGGCGTGTATCGCGCATTGTTGTGGGGTTTGCTGATATTGGCTATAAGTTTAATTTTAAGAAATCAAAGATTGCCTTCCTCAGTGTCATTTTCCTGGGATATGAGTTGTCGAGTGAGGGCAAGAGCCTAGCGCCACATTTTTGGGAGAAATGTGCTTTGTTGCAGCCTCCTAATACGGTTCGGAAGCTCCAGTCATTGTTGGGGTTTCTGAATTTTGGCAGAACTTACATTCCTGAATATGCGACGCGTATAAAACCCTTATACGAGTTGATTCGCCTGAATTTTTCGAGTAGATTTTGGACGATTGAACATACACACATACTGCGAGAGTTACAGAGTGATCTCTTAGCAGTTAAACACTTACACACACGGGACAATAAGACACATTTAGTCATCAGGGTGATACCTGGGGCTGTTGGGTTTACTTATGTCACCTTTACTGAAGGGGAGACAGTCCAGATTGCATACAAGTCTCACTTGTATTCTGCTGCAGAGCAACGTTTTGCACAAACTGAGAAAATTCTCACTGCAGTACAGATGGCTGTTATTAAAGAAAGACCGCTGGCCCAGGGTCAACGCATTGTTGTCGTTTCCCCGGTTCCGGCTTTAGAGGCTGTTACAAAAGCGAGTGTTCCTAATTCGAAAGCTTTACACCCGCGATGGATACAATGGGCTACGTCTTTGACAGCCACTGATGTAGATTATGTATTTGACCCTAAACTGCAGACTCAAGAATTTCTTCAATACGAAATGGAATACCCTGTTCCTGCTGGTACGTTGCCTATTGACGAATATCAAGTGGTCATGTATACCAATGGCTCTGCGCAACCAGCGGTTGGGACTAAACAACAGTATTCTGCTGCATGTGCGGTGGTGAGCGGCACTATGGAGGGGGAAGTGTTCTGCCCCCGACATACTTATACTAAAACCTTGGGAGATTGCAAGGGGCACAGCTGGCTGAGCTCAAAGCTCTATTGTTAGCGTTGGAGCACGCGGATCCGGCACTTTTAACCTTGCTGGTCTGTGACTCCTACTACTGTGTGCAGTCTTTCAACGAATATTTACACTATTGGAAGATGAATGGGTTCAGAGATTCTAAAGGCAACACCATTAAACATAAAATGTTGTGGGGTAAGGTTGCGGATCTGAAGGAAACGCTTCCTAATGTCCATGTTGTACATACACTTGGACACCAGCGCGTTGGAATACACGTTGCTGGGAATACTTTGGCTGATGAAGCCGCAAAATCGGCAGTGGCTGTCGCCACTGTAGCCGCAGTGACTCGTTCGAGTTCCAAACCAGACACAGAAATTTCGGCTGCCATAAAGGCTACGGCTGATGGCACGCCCTTTCCTAAAGGATTTCCTTCTAAATATAGTTACTGCTTGACTGGTGCGCTGAATGCTACTGTTACAATTCCAGGCATTGGTGTACGTGAAATTCCCAATAAAATTGAGAGACCTCGATTAATTTCTGCAGCACATGAGGGGGTGGCTTCTGCACATGCTGGTGTGGCTGCCACGATTTCACTTTTACAGGCTTGTTACTGGTGGCCTGGTCTCTATAAAGAGACGAAGCAATATGTCCTTTGTTGTGACGTTTGTCAACAAATTAAAGCGTCGTCGGCTAGACGCCCGCAGCAGACGCCCCTTCTGATTTCAAATAAACCATTACAGTGTGTGTACTTGGATCATTGTGGTCCGCTGACTCCAGATAGTGCATACAAATATATATTGGTTGCTGTAGATTCGTGCTCCAGATTTGTGTGGGTATGGCCACAACGCTCGGCTGACGCTCGAACTGTTATTAAAGATTTGCGCATCTTTGTCGATATATTTGCAGTTGTGGCTTTTCATTCGGACCAGGGCTCTGCTTTTGCCTCTAAGGCATTCAGGGACACCATGGCTTCGTTGGGGGTCCAACTCCAATTCTCGTCTCCATTTCATCCCGAGGGAAATTCTGTTGTGGAGCGTTTAAATCGTGATTTAAAGCAGTCCTTAACGGCCAGAGTTATAGGTACGGGTCGTGGTTGGCTAGCCCACCTATATGGAGTACAGAGAGCACCTAATAACTTGCCTAGAAGGTCACTGGGGGGTCATACTTCATATGAGTGCCTGTTTGGAACACAAATGTATGTTCCTGATCTAGATGGTCCTGGTGTGGAGGCGGCAGATACGCCCTTTGACATAAATGATCGTGTCACTGTTTTGCAGGATTTACAACAATTCCGTGAAGATAACTCTTCTGCCAGTGCTGTCTCCTCAGGAATTAAGGATGAGCCAGTAACACCTACTGGTTGGATACCCAGGATTGGGGATCTAGTGCGTGAAAAGGTCGCAGTTAAAAAAGAATTTGGTCCTTCTTATCGAGAACCTGTCCCTGTGTTGGGGGTGAGCGGCACGAGAACTGTGATTTTACCACCGCTGCGGGGGGCCAAAGGAAATCGCTTTGTTTCCATTGATAATGTCAAGTTACAACATGTGGCCGATTCTGCACAGCAGACCAAAAGGGACACCCAGTAGTTCCGGAATCCCTCTCACTACTGGGGAAGAAGTCCGGCTGCAGGTGATTTTCACCGACACTGTTTCCTCTCCGAGCTTGGGGAGGGTGGATGATGATCTTGCGATTGTTCCACCGACGGCGATTAATATGGAATCTTTTGATCAAATTGCTGTACGTTCTACTGATGTTTCTGAACATGTGGTTTATAGCGTGCCACGGCGAGAGCCTCCATCTGCTTCTTCATTCACAGTTGCACCTTTTGCTAGAACTGCTTCTGGCTGCTTCAACGACGCTGATAATGATGGGTCCGGCTCCTCGTCCTCGATGTCTTCTGTCCACGGTCCACGACGGCTGCTGGGATGGCTTAAACGAACATATTTTGTTTTTCCTTGGAACTATTTTTGGCTGTTTTTGGCCGTGATGACTATTTTATTATGGTTGGGATTTGTGGTTACTTTTTTTCTGATAATACATGGTAATTTTCTTCCTGATCGATCTGACATTGAGCACGTGGAGACTGTGTTAAAACCGCATTTTCGTCTCATATGGTTCGAAGAGACTTGTCCACAGTGAACATTTCTGCTATACCAGTTCCGGATGGAATTGTGTGGGATAAAGTGATGTTTGATATATATGGTCCCACTGAATTGATTCAAATACCGTATGTCCTCAAATTATCAATGAATGATATTGTTATACCTGGCATTGTTTCTGATGATTGGGATGTGAAGACAGTAGATTCTATGCTAACGGATTTGCAATATTATACTGTCTATGACGATGATGATGCTTACCAGTTTAGAGATAATCATGGTGACATGTTTTGTTACAACTATTATGGGCACCACTTTATTCATAAAGCTAGTAGCCCAAAGTCCATGTTTACTTATGTGCAATGGGAACATTGCTCGACTCCTCCACAAGGGAGTTCAAAAACGTATTATGATAAATTTGCATATTTTGCTGGGCATGATCCACGTAATGCTAAGTCCTACTATTTTAAAGTTGCACCGTATTCTAATAAGCAAATGTTATTGACCGATACTAAATTACTGTATTCCAATTTGTTTGTATCTAAACTGTCGGTCGAGGGATATGAATACTGGTTTAAAACTGTTGACTTGAAAAGTGTTTGGGGTACGAAAAATTGGCAAATGCGAGGCAGGGACACGTTATTTAGAGCATGTATTATCCCTGTGCAGATGATTTTCCTCAATGACACAGTACAACAGACTAGCTGTTTGGGCTTAGCGACGATTAGGGAGTTGACTTTCCTAGTATACCTGTCCCTTCTAAATTAAAAAATTGGCAGCACTATGTGAATGCTACTTTCAGTGATTTTACACATTGGGTCCAGAATGGTACGCTTAACACTTCATCTTTACATCCAGGCGGGTGGTTATTATGGCCTGTAGACACTAATATGTGTCGTCAACGTTTTGTCACCTCTTCAGGGGGGTTCAGGACTAGTAGGGCAGACCCTCGTTACGTTTCACCAGAACATGCTGATATAATAACTACATACAGTGTGGGGAAGCTTTGTCAGCAATGGTTGAAGTCTTCAACGCTGGATGCAGTTAAGTCACATCTCACGTTACTGTCTAATGATACTAATTTACAAGATTTTTTGTCAGGTCCCAAAGTACCACGGAAGAAAAGGTTCTTATACGAGGTTTATAATGAGATTTGGAAGCTTTCACAACAAGAGGCTGCAGCCCGGTTGAGGCAGATTGATCAAGAGAATCTGATGCAGACTTTGTCTGTTGTTGATAATGGCATGCATACCCTTTCTGACCGTGTTTACACGATTGACAGCATTGCTTCCTCTGCCATTGACATTATTAAATCGGACATGTCTTCTTTATATCATGGGCAGAGTCAGACGCGGTCCATCATGCAGCTGGGTTGGACTCTTCAGACCTTGAAGGCGGGTCGCGTTCCATGGCAGCACGTTCGTGCCAGAGAGATCTTTATCTCTTTTAATTTGACTCGTCAACAACAACTGATGGCTAAAAAGGAAGCGACATGTGTTATGTTAAATATTGAGAAATTAGAGAAACTGCCTTTCAAGGGAATCTGAGATTCCGTCAGCTGAATGGTTGATCCATGGGGTTATTAATTTGCCTATCTCTACTTTGCAATTTACTTCGTATTTGAAGCACATTCCGGTGGGTAGATATGAACTATTGGGAGACAGTTACATACACGAGGTGTGGGACCTTCCCTTTCAGTACAGATGTGTTAATGGTTTGAAGGAGGTTTTTCTTAGCGGCAGCGAATGCGAAGCTTCTGTCAGCCATTCAATGGTTTGTAAACAGCTGTCCTTGCACGGGGCGTGTAACGCTTCGATTGCTAACTTAGCTTGTTATCTGAAGGGAGTTCCAGTCCCGGTTATTAAAAACACTTTCCAGGTGCTTTCTAACGGCAGTTACATTGTTCTTAACAGCGAACGCTGCTGTGGCATGCGTGCCGGAATAGTTTACATCGTCGTTGTCAACAAGGCCGTTACGTGCTGCGGGAATGTGTTGTTTCCCCCCACTCAATTTAGGGAGTTAGCGGACATCTGGCCTCATATTGCTACTTCCAAGGTTGATTTCGACAAGTTGAGTCGGCTAAAGGCTTTATTGTTTCAAAAGCATGTGGCCCTTACATCTGCTAGCGAGACCTACGCACTTCAGGTGGCAAGGTCATCGGCGGAGATACAGTCCCTTTTGAATACTAACTTTCCGAATCACTTCGGTGAACTTGTGGAACGTATATTTAATGCATCCAGCACTGCTGGTATTGCACATTTTTTCAAAGTCGTTGGTTTTGCTCATACCTTCTCTTCCATATTCGGTTTGATACCTTCAGCTATACATTCTATTTTCGGAAGCATTTTTGGGGGTTTCCCGATTACTTTGGCTTTATTGGCTGGAGTCTTGCTGTTGTTGCTATTTTTTCACAATGGCTGTCCCGTCACGACGAGATCCTGTACTGCTGCTCCCGTCAGCGCAGCTGTGTCGTGAACGCATGATGCAGCATTTTGGAGCGACACTCCTGGGACATTTGGAGCGCGACTGGTCTCTGTCATTCAGACCGGTTTTGGATTGTGTGCAACCCGTGTTTCGATGCCTTTGGTGTTCGTTTGAACATGCACTGGCTCTCTGTCTCTCATTGCAGCGCCCTCCACTGGTCGATACTGATCTGTTGATGTTCCCGATTAGGGCTCATTCCCAGACTTGTGTACTACGGTTGCGCTTGCTTCGTGAGGCAGTTTATGAGATTCCCTTCCTGGAGGAAGATGGTATTGTCTCTTTCATAGGCCCTGCACAGGGTGCCGCCCTGAATGGTTTTGGGGCTTTGGATCACACCTGCTCCGTGGTACTTTGTGGGGTGGATCTTCCGATATTGACATATATCGAAGTAGAGGAACTCCTGCGTTCTATTGCTTCTATCTGACGATTGGATTTTTTACGAAATTGACACTATATTGAATTTGGCTTTATGATCACATGTTACCTAAATTTATGACTTTGCTGTCTTCTCACCTTGCCGAAATAATTGTTTTAGGTATTGTTTATATTTAGGGCATCCTTTTATATTATTGGAACCACTTGCTACCGACAAGGGAAGGGTGTAGTGTGATTAGTTTTATGTATTCATTGCGCTTTAGCTTCAGGCTTTAGGCCTTTGTGCACTTTGCCCTGAATATATTTTATTCATTTGCTAACAGCTTAGAGCCTCTGTGCACTTTGCTCTACATGCTTTTTATTAGGCTTCGTACTGTTATTTTTCAAATAGCCAGTTCTACGGTGTTGTTTTTTTATTCATATCACACTGTTTTGCCTACTTCAGCACTGGAGTTCTCCATAACATATTTACTCTGTGCTTCAGTCAAGGATACAGTCCGGTACATTGCCGATAGACGTGGTAAGAGTTTAGACTTGGCATTCCTGCGTAGGGACATTTTGTGATCACAATGACATGTTAGTTATAAAATCACTTCCTTGTCCCAATACACGCAAGAGGGAGATTCCGACCAGGGAACCACAACTAGACGCTGACTGCCTCGTTGCAGATGCTGAACCAAGATCACAGGTCTTTGCTCAGGTATGAGGGCTGATATCTCCACAGTGATTCTAATAGGCAAGCTAGAAGCTTAACATGCTGTGCTCTAGATAAAACAAGCAGAGGGAGAGTAGAAACTGTTTGACAATATGATAGCTTTGTTCTTATGTTTTACTCTCCTAGTAACTATTAAAATCCTACTGTGTTGTATCATTCTGGTTATTGCGGCTCACGCCTTAATATCTAAAATACATTATTACATTTATTAAAAAACATTATATAAAACTTATACTGTCTTTGTCATTTGTATATGAGATCATATTGGAAATAAGAGAGTTGGTTTGGATCTGAGTAACCACGACTTCCCTGAGAAGTTCCAAAGATGTCATGCGCTCGGCTGCCGAATCATTCCTTCCACATGGGAGAAATGAGGCACTGCTAGTTAGCCGGAGCAAAAACCGGATTTAGGGTGACAGAGTTCTTTCCACGTGGGTCAGACTCAGTCTCCCACACCGTTATAGATCCTGCTACCTAGAAATCCAGTAGTCTCATTTAGAATAATGAGAGCCCACGCAACAGTGCAGTGTGCTGACTTGCTGAAGGACATGTACTCGTACTTTTCCAAAGCTAGAAAATGAGTGAAACTATAGTAGATCCGTTCTCTAGAAATTTGACTTGCTCAAGGAAACATTTTTGCTGAATGCAACAGTGTAGACTAGTTACAGGTACAAGGTCGCCTAAACCGGTACAGACGATGGACCTACTGACCGAGGATGCGAGAGGACCACGAGAGTATGAAATCATACCGGATATTCTACCCGCTGGAGACGTCAATCATAAGAACCAGTAAACTACGTGAGAACTGTTATGGGGTGACAAAATTTTATAGTAACACTGGAAACCCATTGGATGGAGATAGTGGGGTGCCAACCCTACCCAATCAGAAATTAGGGGACTGTACAACAGAAAAGGGATAAAAACCTTTGACACGAGGAGCCATTAGGAGATGCCATTGCAAACTTTTGCTCTGACCCAGACACTTTGTCATTCTGCCTAGAGACTTTGCTGTTTGGTTCTTCAAACCATCCTCACCCTTATCTTGCCCATCCTATACTTCTCCTCCTTATGAGGGAAGTGTCCCTACTTACCCCATCTTGCTGAATTCCCTATCTGATGGCGAATCAACTGATGTCCTGAGGACGAACACTGTCTCTGTATGCTGACCCATTACAGAGTGTAACTATATGATGATGAAATTGTAATTGTCTGATTGACTTTCCTTCCTAGGTACCAACTGCTTCTTTTGACAGAGACCATAGATAGATGTTTTCCAAATTTGTGTTGCTAAGTTGTTTTGCATGAAGCCCAACATGCCAATGCTAATTCGAGGTTAGTTAAGGGGTTCACTAACTGGATGCAAATAGAGAAAAGACTGAATTAATGCTTTGTTGAATAATGCACTAATGATACTCTGCTAAGGTTAATCCGTGTGGACGTCGTGCTATGTTCTAATGTTCGTGATCTTTGCCTTGATGAAATCTTATTCAAGTTGCCATATTATGACAATGCTGATGTGTTTCATGGTTTTAAACCTAATAAACTTACTAGTAGAATTGTAATCAATAGGGAATAAACATCATAAAATTGTACTAAACTGGTGTGGTTATTCATGACTAAAAGGTCACGGAGGTTTCCGAGTCTTATTGATAACGTAATTGACTTGTTGATTGACATGTTGATTAGTTATCTCGTCCTATGGTGTCTTCAATCAGGGTCAAAAGATTCATTGGCCTAAAACGAGTCCCAGAGTGAATAAATTAACAAGAAAGGGACACGTTATCAGTTCTGGTAGCAGAGCGACGGTTTGGCCCTTTGGGGCCATAGGACGAGGGACCATTGTTTGAAATTGTTTTTCAAAATAATGCAAATTGGAGGTGTCATGTGTCTCTAAAATCCCCATGACTTTCCCGGAATCTCAGAGCTTGCCTAAGTGAGTTGGGTATGTTCTCGGCGTTTTAGTATGTGTGAAGTAGAATTTGCGCTTGCTCAGCTTATGCATATTGCAGGTGATTTGTGAAGTTTGTGTCAATTTAGGCCAGGTAATGTTGTTTTAGTAGGAGTGGGGGTACTCTGCAGTATGAGAGTAGGGAAGTCCGCGAACTTCATGTGAATGTGGCGCTTTGTGCTAAAAAATTGTCCACGTGGTTGCTGGTGATATACGGACACGGCGTGGTCTAAGACTCCGGAGTATATTGATAAGTGTATGAGACACTTGGTTTATGTTGTAATTTGTGCGGTTTAATAGGTCAATCGGGCGTGGTTGACAAGTCGAGTTTGAGTCAAATTGTGTGAGTGAAACCTTTGATGGAGATTTGGCAAGTTCTAAAGTGCACTAGAATGAACCAGTGACAAGTCGAGAGTAGGATTTGCGGGGCGAATTCTGCTTGCGAGTGCGGGAGCTGAGAATGAGAGAGTAGCGGCCGAGGCTTCAAGTGAAATCTCTGTAAAGTTCTGAAGCGATTGTGTTACCCTTCATGTAATAAACCGGCAAATTTGGGTTTTTGTTGTTAAAGGTGCTCGCAATATATTGCATTAGTTTTGTGTGAGGAGGACAAGCCGCAAGACTGTCAGCTGCAGTGTGTGTGAGTGTGACGTCATTGGAGCTGCGCTGGGTTAGGTCAGTTGGCGAGAGGGGTCGCGCACGGATTGGCAGCCGTCCGTGAGAGGCAATTGGTTGAGAAGGTAGGCGAAGAGGGTTCTGGGAAATAAAGTCACTTCCTGATTAGATTCTAAACAAAATAAAAGACGCAAAAATTAAGTTTTTCAAGGCTCTAAAGTGTGCTTTGAGGGGAGATACATACATTACAGCGAGTGTGGAGGAGCCTACACCGCCAGAGGATACTCTGGCTTATATCGTAATGGAGAAGGGAGTCGCGCCATGTCTTTGGTTAAAGCAGTGGTGCAAACTGACAGAGAAGGAGGGATGTTTGGCGTTTCTGGAGTACGGAACATTTAATATAAGAATTTTGGAAAATTTGCGAAGGGTGTTAAGTGAACAAAAACCGCCCGAGACCAGCTCAGTATGAGGCATTATCGGTCTGGGATTTAATGGCCATACAACATAGGCAGCAGAAATTTGTGAGGAGAATGAAGAGGGCAGAAAAGACTCTAGCAGAGGCTAAATGGGATAGTGAGACCAAGATGTGGAGAAGGGGAATAGTTGACGGAATTAAGATGTTTCCGGCAATAACTCAAGAAGATGAGACTCAGGGAAAGAAGGCCACTTGTAAGACAGACAAGGGCTCTAGTAAGCCAAAGGAGACTCAGAGGTCTTGGGCAGATGCAGATGATTCAGACGATGAAGACTTTCTTAATCAGTTGTTACATGATCGCACGCCACTATATGCCATAAATGATAATGGACAGAGTAATAATGTGGGTCCTGAAGATCCGGCACAAAATAAGGGAATCACGAATACAGTGCAGACAAGTGATACAGTTTTGATACAGAATGGTGTCATTGTACCCACTGCACCAGACATGCATATACAGTTGCAGCCACCACAGATTCAGAGGCTCTATCCTGATGTCCCAGTATTAGAGACTACTACAAGTTTGATGGTGCTGCCTGATCCAGTATACACAAGATCAAAGTTAGTGCAGATTGTGCCAACTCCACAATTATTGCCCCAGCCGCAGCAACAGGTGGTTCTGAGTTACACTTCTGTCACAGGACCGCAGCCGGTAGCTACAGCTCCCATGATGAATCAAGCTATGGGAGTTAATGCTCCACAGAGTTTGGGAATTGGACAGTCACCAGCTGCTATATCATTGCCGAATACTGTTGGTCCACCAGTACCGCTGTATGCGCAAGCTAAGCCTGGCGTATGTGACCAGGGAGTAATGACCCAAGAGGCAATAAGAGGAGGGTCTACCGGAAACTTGCAGGGAATGACACAAGGAGGACAGACACCTGAAAGGTCTAGATCCTTGTTGGTCTTTAGTCCGATTGGGGTTCCTTTGGAAACAATGAGGCAAGCAGGGTTGGGAACACTAACCCCACAGGTAATGAGTACAAATATGACACAGACACCAATGATGCAGTCTGGAAATGTTTCGTTGCAAGGCTTAACAGAGCAACAATTGAACGAGTGGTTAGACAAGCTCAACACTCCATAGACTACTACAGTGACCGCAGAGAGGTCAGAAAGAGAAGAATATCTGAATTTTGTGAGACTGGGTGTAGAAGCCACAGAACTAGTAGAAGGAACAATGGGGGTGAACAGATTAGAGTCATACACGGACGCAGAATTGAGGTATCTGTGCCCCAAGATGACCAAAGAAGTGAGCAGGGTGCATCAGAGGTTGGCAAACCTAGCGGACAAATACAGCATAGACATAGAAAATACTAAGCATTTGAAGAGGAGCTATAGGTTAGACTTTGAGCCTAAAGACTTTGATTATATGAGATCTACCGGAATGAAGGCACATCTTAAAGAGATACTGCAGAGTGCTCAAATTTGGGAAGCATTAGAGAAGTGGGAAGGCAGATGGGCAAAGAAGAGAGATAAAGAGAAAGGTGACGGCCCAGAACCAAAGCAGGCGAAAGCTGTACCGGACACAGGGACAATAAAGATGTTACCAATGAAAGAGACAGCTGGAGGGGTTTTAGTCCATGTACCGTGGTCTAGAGGTGACATCCTGTCATTCACAAATGATTATCCCAGGTTGAGGTAGAATGGTACCAGTAGACGGTCAGGTTTGTGAAGCTTGCAAAATGTCTTTGGGAAGACTTGAATACCCTGTTTGAGATCATAGTCCCAGCTGACTTATAGCTTGAGTGCAAGAGGGGTGTGGATTAGCCGACAGAGGAACCGGCGAGGGACAAGGCTACTGGAGCACTGTCTTCTGAAGTAATGAAGTATTACCATAAAGTGATTGAGTTTTTGAAGCAGAAAGTGTCGCCGAAGGTGACTGATTGGCAGAAAATTTATCAAACATCACAGGAGGGCAAGGAGTCGATACATGCTTACTATGAAAGGTTGTTGAAGGCATTCAAACATTACAGTGGCACTGAGGTCATAGAACCGAAAGACATGAATCACCTTGTGTTCAGGTTTGTTGAAGGGCTGAGACCAGAGATTAGCCAGATGATTAAGAATCATTTGATCTGTTGGCAAGCGAAGCCGATTTATGAGGTGTTGTAGTATGCGAAATTCTGTAGTGACAAGTTGGAATTGAAGCAGAGAAAGTTGAAGGAAAAAGTGATGGTGATGCAAATTAAGGCAGCACAAGCAGGGATGCAGGGAAATGGAATACAGCAGATGGTACAGAAGCAACCACAGGGAAATGGAATGTTTAAGGCACAACCGAGAAGACGAGGTCGAGGAGATTTTGTGTACCGTGGTCCAGATATGAATACCGTTGTGGTTCAAAATGATGTGCAGGGGATGAAAAAGGTGTCACCATGTCACGCGTGCGGGGGCGTGGGGCACTGGAAGCGGGAGTGCCCAATGGTGGTGCAGGATGGTGTTGTTCAACAAAGCAATGATGTCGGTACATTTCAAAATGTGAGGGGTCCAAAAGTGAGGGGTCAAAATCCAAACTTCTAAAATAACATGGTGCAGATGCAGGGTCTCCAACCCATGCAACAAATACAAATGCCATGTGTTCAACCAGCACAGATGCAGCAGGTACAACAGCAGATACCTATGGTACCTAGACAGCAAATGCAGATACCATTAGCTCCAATGGGACAGCAACAGGTGATGCTTCCTCAACAGGTCACAGGTCAAACAATGAGTCAAAATAATACACTACAGCAGTTCCCATTGCGTGGTGAGGATGGAATAAGCGATGAATGGTCGGATGATTGTTCAGATAGTGAGGAGTGCAGGCTTGCAGCGTCCCTAGAAGTAGATCAGAGGGGACCTTATGTAGAGGGAAAGGTGATGGGTCATAAGGTTTTTGTTCCTAGTTGATACAGGAGCTACACGCTCTACAGTCAGAAGTCCAGAGGTTCTGAAATTGCCACTTTCAGGGCATACCATAAGGGTGGTAGGAGTAGCAAATCAGTTTCTGACAAATCCGATTACAGATCCGGTCCAAGTTGAGATTGGTACCTTCCAGGGATTAGATAGATTTGTAGTCTGTGACTCGAGTCCCACATCCCTACTGGGAAGAGACTTAGGGGGTCATTCTGACCTCGGCGGTAAAATGCCCTTACCGCCGGTCAGAAGACCGCCATAACACCGCCGCGGCCGCGGTCAACCGCCACGGTCATTCTGACCCACAACGGCCAAACCTCCAAAAATCCGTCCTCCACTGCAGCCCGCCACATCGGCGGGCAGCGATAAACTGGAGATGACCAAACCTCCACCGTCACGCCAACAGAAATACGCCCATGCCATTACGACCCACGAATCCACACAGCGGTCATTCAAACGCGGTATTCCATTGGCGCTACACACCGCCGCGGTCAGAATACACACACATCACCAAAACACAGCCACATTGGACAATTTGAAAAACACACACCTGATACACATACACACACCACTCCCACACAATCAACCAACTATAAAACACACACCCACATCACCCACAAACCCCTGCGACCCCAATTACTGAGAGAAGGAGAGAGAGACACAGCAGACAATCCAAAGCAAGACACACTGAGGCACACTACACCATCACACACACCACATAGTAGCACAAAGCACCACTCACCAACACACTCCTCATCACATACACCACCCCACACCTCACCCACACCACCCCATGGCACCCCAAAGGCATCCACGATTTTCGGACCAAGAACTCCGGGTCATGGTGGAGGAAATCCTAAGAGTGGAACCCCAGCTCTTCGGCTCGCAGGTGCAGCACACCAGTATAGCCAGGAAGGCGGAGCTATGGCAGCGGATCGTGGACAGGGTCAACGCGGTGGGACAGCATCCCAGGAATAGGGAGGACATCCGCAAAAGATGGAACGACCTACGGGGGAAGGTCCGATCGATGGTCTCCAGGCACAACATCGCGGTCCAGAAGACTGGCGGCGGACCCCCACCCACCCCTCCCGAATTTACATCGTGGGAGCAAGAGGTCTTGACCATCCTGCATCCTCAGGGCCTCGCAGGAGTAGCCGGAGGAATGGACTCTGGTAAGTCCCATCTCAACTACTATATCCCCCCCACCCCACCAGCATGCCAACCCACACCCCCAACCCCCCAGCACACATCCTTCCTGACAATGTCTCACCAGCACAACCCACCCATCCCAACACCAAGGGGGTGATTCTGATTCTGGCGGGCGGCGGAGGCCGCCCGCCAGAATTCCGCCCCCATTATACCGCTCCGCGGTCAGAAGACCGCGGAGGGTATTATGAGTTTTTCCCTGGGCTGGCAGGCGGTCTCCAAAAGACCGCCCGCCAGCCCAGGAAAAAACTCCCTTCCCACGAGGATGCCGGCTCGTAATCGAGCCGGCGGAGTGGGAAGGTGCGACGGGTGCAGTGGCACCCGTCGCGTATTTCAGTGTCTGCAAGGCAGACACTGAAATACTTTGCGGGGCCCTCTTACGGGGGCCCCTGCCGTGCCCATGCCATTGGCATGGGCACGGCAGGGGCCCCCAGGGGCCCCGCGACCCCCCCTACCGCCATCCTGTTCATGGCGGCTTTCCCGCCATGAACAGGATGGCGGTGGGGGGGTCAGAATCCTCATGGCGGCGGAGCGCGCTCCGCCGCCATGAAGGATTCCCCCGAGCAGCGGTAAGTCGGCGGGAGCCCGCCGACTTGCCGCTTCTGACCGCGGCTGAACCGCTGCGGTCAGAATGCTCGTGGGAGCACCGCCAGCCTGTTGGCGGTGCTCCCGTGGTCAGTGGCCCTGGCGGCCACCGGCCGCCAGGGTCAGAATGACCCCCCAACTCCTGCATGCCAACACAAACCATGGGCACCCATCACCTAAGCATGACCACTGCACTAACCCCTCCCCCCCACTAAATACCCTCACAACACCTCCCTCCAGGGAATGCCTGCACTGGGGGACAAGGGCACCCACAACACGCATGCTATTGCACACACAGAAACAATAACCAAACTCTCTTACCCCATGCAGGACCCGAACGACAACACACCAGCCAGGAGGGTCCAGAAGTGTCCATCCCACCACCGGAACAGGCCCACACTGAGGATAGCAGCTCTGTCGACAGTGAACCTGATGACCAGCCCGGACCATCGGGGACCTCTGGGCAGTCGGTTTCCCTCAACCAGACACAGGCCACACCAGACCCGACCCCCTCTGCCGACACCAGCACAGGTCCCACCCAGCGGGCCCATGCCTCTGTCTCTAGGACAGCTCAATCAGCGGTGTGTCTGCCACTACAGGGCACCCAGGCTAACCCGACACCCCAACAACAACAGGGACCTGGGGGCAGTGGGAGCGGGCACACCGGCCAGGGGACAGAGGCCGGGGGAAACCGGGCAGCTCGGAGGGCTGCTGTGCGACAGGGGGGGGAGGAGAGGCCCAGGGAACCCACTCTCCAAGAGGCCCTCACCACCATCATGGGGGCATACCACCACTCCCAAGAAACGATGGCGACGGTACTGGCCAGGTTCACTGAGATCCAGGCACAGCAGGAAGAACGCTACATGGGGTTCAGGGAGGAGCTGAGAATCATCGGGACCGCAATGGGGACCATCGTCCTGGCCCTCCACAGGATAGAGGACGCGTTGCGGGACCATGGTGCACCACACAGGGCCCCTGTCACTAGGCCGGACCAGGAACAGCCTACCACCTCCGCCGGCGCTAGTGGACAGGAGGTCCCAACACCTCGACAGCCCCCCAGAACCCCACCTCCTGCTGAAGAACAACCACCCCGTAAGAGGAGCCTGAGACCAAAGAAAAAGACAGAGTAGGATGTCAAGAACCCCGCCAGCAGGACATACCCCCTCAAGTCTTCCCACTGTCCCACATTGCCACCCTGTCCAACCATGAACTGCCTATGCTCCATCCTTCCACAGGCAAAAGAACAATGCACCTGTGAGACTGAGAACTGGACTCTGCCATGGATAATCCTCCACCCCCACCCATCACCCTTAGAATCACATGTACCTTTATCTAGCACTGTAAATAAATCACATTTTGCACACAAACCTGTTTTGAGTCATGCTGTATTATTAACAAATGGATAACATATTACTGTTCAATTTCTGTTCTGTCAATTAGTCATGACAACATACCAATGTCAATACGCTGTATTTCATGGGCGAACCAAGCAGAAGTCAGGTACTGAGTCAGACAGCACTGAGAAGGGAAGGGAAAGGCATAAATTAATAAAAAACATCTGTGGGGAACTACAGAAAGTACAGATGCAGGAGGCTAGAAGCAATTGTGAAATGGCGTGGGTGATTCTTACCTGGGTGTTACTGGAAATACTGATGTATCACTCTGTCCCTATTGTCTGTGTCGTCCTCAGAGTCTTCCTCCTCTTCACTCTCCACAGGCTCCACGGCTTCTACAACACCACCATCTGGACCATCCTCCTGCAGGAAAGGCACCTGGCGTCGCAAAGCCAGGTTGTGAAGCATACAGCACGCCACGATGATATGGCACACCTTCTTTGGTGAGTACATTAGGGATCCACCAGTCATATGCAGGCATCTAAACCTGGCCTTCAGGAGGCCAAAGGTTCGCTCAATCACCCTCCTTGTACGCCCATGGGCCTCATTGTAGCGTTCCTCTGCCCTTGTCTGGGGATTCCTTACTGGGGTCAGTAGCCACGGCAGGTTGGGGTAACCAGAGTCACCTATTAGCCACACACGTTGTCTCTGTAGCTGCTCCATCACATAGGGGATGCTGCTATTTCGCATCACATACGCGTCATGCACTGACCCTGGGAACTTGGCATTTACATGGGAGATGTACTGATCAGCCAAACAGACCACCTGGACATTCATCGAATGATAATTTTTTCTGTTTCGGTACACCTGCTCATCGTCTTTTGGGGGTACCAAAGCCACATGGGTCCCATCAATGGCACCAATGATGTTGGGGATATGTCCAAGGGCATAGAAATCACCCTTCACTGTGGGCAAGTCACCCTCCTCGGGGAAAATGATGTAGCTCCGCATGAGTTTCATCAGGGCAGACAACACTCTGCTCAAAATCTTAGAAAACATAGGCTGAGACATTCCAGATGACATGGCCACTGTGGTCTGGAATGACCCACTGGCCAAAAAATGGAGGACTGACAAAACCTGCACCAGAGGGGGAATCCCTGTG
The DNA here is from genome assembly GCF_031143425.1 of Pleurodeles waltl. Classification (NCBI taxonomy): domain Eukaryota; kingdom Metazoa; phylum Chordata; class Amphibia; order Caudata; family Salamandridae; genus Pleurodeles; species Pleurodeles waltl. Next base: position 342,536,421 of record NC_090444.1, on the reverse strand, counting down.
GGTTGGCGGATGGGGGACATCAGGGCTGGCTCCAGCTGGGCACACAGTTCATGGATAGTGGCACGGTCAAGTCGGTATCGAAGTATTATATGGCGTTCTTCCATTGTCGACAGGTCCACCAGCGGTCGGTACACGCGAGGATTCCTCCTTCTCATCCCAAGTCCCAGCGGACGGTGCCTAGGAAGGACAACATGGAGCACAGACTCAGCCAAACCACAGGTACGTATAGACAGCTTGCACAGTTAAAGAATGGCAATGGGTTGAAAGGCGTGTATGTGTGGCAATGCAAGGCCTAGGGCTGTGTGTCGCAGTCAAAATTAAGCCATGTGGGCCCTTGAAATGGCAGCTGCCTGACCTGTGAAGTGGGACAATGGGATGTGAGGTCACTGCGCTGGCGGGGCACACCGTGGCGGTAGGCGGTCGAAGACCGCGGCGCAAAGCCGCATTGGTTAACATTGAAGCCTATGGGTTTCAGGAGCCAATAACGAAGTGCGCCGGCGGTCGCGGGACGCACCGCCGCGGTACGCACCGCCGCGGACGTGACCGCCATTTTCTATCTGCTTAATCACTCGAGACCTGATCATCCACAGGAGAGGACCTATACTGCAAGTGCTGCTGTGACCTCGGTCTGGAAGATACAATGGCTGCTGCGACTGGGGAAAGGGCCCCTGCCTTCACGTCTGAAGAATTGGACAAGCTCGTGGATGGGGTCCTCCCCCAGTATGCGCTACTCTACGGTCCTCCAGACCAACAAGTGAGTACACCGGGTGCTAATGGAATGGGCTATGCCTGTGTGGATTGGGGTGGATGTAAGTTGGTGGGGTGGGGGGCGAATGAGGAGTGCAACGCCCGACAGATGAGAGCATGTGCCATATGGCAAAGTGGGTAAGGGGGGGGGCCAATTACATCTAACATGCAGGCCATTGATGATTTCCTCCTTTCCACCCTGTACATGTCTAATAGGTCAGCGCCCATCAGAAGATCGAGATTTGGCGTGCCATCGCCAAGGAAGTCCGGACCTTGGGGGTCCACAACAGACGGGGCACCCACTGCCGCAAGAGGTGGGAGGACATCCGCCGCGGAACAAGGAAGACCGCAGAAACACTGCTGGGGATGGCCTCCCAACCTAGGAGGGGTGCCAGTCGCACCATGACCCCCCTGATGTCCCGGATCCTGGCGGTGGCCTACCCTGAATTGGATGGGCGCTTTAAGACATCACAGCAGACACAGGGGGGTGAGTATCAGCACATTCTCCTATCTTTCTGCGCAGTGGAGGCGTCTGGGTGGGGGAGGAGGGCTGTGGGTGACATTAGGCCAGGGCGCTTTCTGTAGTGTAGTCCTCTCCCTTAGGCATGGCCCTGTGCCCCCGGCCCCCACCTCGGTAGGGTGACAAGTACAGCCATTGAAGGTCCAGCATCTCCCATGTGCGCGTTTGACGTCTCTTGGCCTGTTGTCTTAGTCAGTAGTACTGAGTAGTGTACCCCGAATGCGCGGCTTAGTGCATTAGGCACCTGTGTCTGTCCTCTCCGCCAACGGTGTTGACATTGCATGCACTCAACCTGGTCTTCTTTTTTCTCCCCCCACCCTTTCTCTCCATCTTCTTGTGCATGTGTGCATTAGCATCATCAGGCGGAGGAGATTTGGCATCGGAGCACGAGGGAGCTGCAGGACACAAGGCCCCGGTGGGCCCAGGAACAGACACCGAGGGCACCAGTGATCCGGAGGGCGAGGGGAGCACCACGACGGGGACCGCTGGTGAGAGCAGCGAAAGCGACACGTCCTCGGATGGGAGCTCCCTAGGGGTGGCGGCAACATCCATGCCCCCCGCCTCTACAGGTACAGCCGCCACCCAGCGCACCAGCCTCGCCCTCCCAGCAGCCCCTCAGTCTTCGCTCCGTGCCGGTTCGCCCAGGAAGGCGCGCGTCTCCTTCGCCCCAGGCACCTCAGCCCCTGCCCCTGTTGCCCCTGCTGCCCTCAGTGCGGAGCTCATTGACCTGGTAAGGACGCTCATTGTTGGGCAGACGACCCTTTTGAATGTCATCCAGGGTGTGCAAAGGGAGGTGCAACAGAGCAATGCGTACCTGGAGGGCATTCATTCGGGTCAGGCTGCCCATCAACGAGCGTTCACTGCTCTGGCCTCAGCACTGACGGCAGCCATTGTCCCTGTTTCCAGCCTCCCTCTTCTTACTGCCTCCAGCCTTTCTCTGTCTCCTGTCCCTCAGCCTATCCCATCCACACCATCAGACCAGCCTGCACACACCTCAACACCCAAGAGCAGCTCATCCAAACACAAGCACCACAGATCCCGCAAACACTCACCCGAGCAACACCCAGATGCAGACATGCGAACAGCCACTGCCACCCCTGTGTCCCCCTCCTCCTCGTCTCCCTCCTCCCTCCCTGTGACGTCTACACTCACACCTGCATGCACCCCAACATCAGCCAGTGCTTCCATCACCACCTCACCCTCCAGTACAGTCCACACTCGTGCAGTCACCACCCCCACTGCCATGTACACATCCCCTGTGTCCTCTCCCACTGTGTCTGTCACCCCCTCTTCCAAGACACACAAACGCAGGCAGCCACCCACCCAACAGCCATCCACCTCACGACAGCCTACAGCACCAGCACCTTCACCCAATGACAGCACACCTGACTCTCCTACAACCACCTCCTCTACCTCCACTTCCATCTCCACTTCTCCTACCCTTTACCTTGGCCCTAAAAAACTTTTCCTGGCTAACCTTAACCTCTTTCCCCCCGATGACCTCCCCCATCCATCTTCAAAGAGTCCCAAGAGCACCGCAGCCACCACCAGCCCAGCTTCGGGTGTCACTGTTGTGCCTGGGTTCTGGAGCCCACCCTTTGCCAGCAGTGACACATCGATCAGTAGCAAGGACACGTCCAGCCCCCCCCCCCGGCAAGAGGACCCGCCAAAACAAGGACCGCCGTGCGAGGACCGACAGGGCTGCCCCCAAGGAGCAATGTGCGGCCACTTCACCACCCACACCATCTAGGGGAGGCAAGGGCCCGAGAGCCCCATCAAAGGAGCGGAAGGGCAGCAGGAGTGCGGAGAAGGTGGACCCCACATGCCACATCCCAGCTGGGAAGGAGGACACTAAGGAGGCCAGGAGTCCGTCCCCGAAGGGTCCAGAAACGTCACGGTCCCAGGGCGACTGAACAGGGAGTCCAGGCCAGGTCTGGCTCCCTTGACCTGCTGGATGAGCACCGCTGAACAGGGCCCGCGGTGCAGAAGAGTACCGCTGAACAGGGCCCCGCCGTGGAGATCGGCACCGCTGAACAGGGCCCGCGGTGCAGAAGAGTACCGCTGAACAGGGCCCCGCCGTGGAGATAGGCACCGCTGAACAGGGCCCGCGGTGCAGAAGAGTACCGCTGAACAGGGCCCCGCCGTGGAGATAGGCACCACTGAACAGGGCCCCGCCGTCTCAAGCACCGCTCCGCTGGGCCCCGCCGTCTCAAGCACCGCTCCGCTGGGCCCTTCCTGTCAAGCACCGCTCCGCTGGGCCCTTCCTCTCAAGCACCGCTCCGCTGGGCCCCGCCGTCTCAAGCACCGCTCCGCTGGGCCCTTCCTGTCAAGCACCGCTCCGCTGGGCCCTTCCTCTCAAGCACCGCTCCGCTGGGCCCCGCCGTCTCAAGCACCGCTCCGCTGGGCCCTTCCTGTCAAGCACCGCTCCGCTGGGCCCTTCCTGTCAAGCACCGCTCCGCCGGGCCCTTCCTCTCAAGCACCGCTCCGCTGGGCCCCGCCGTCTCAAGCACCGCTCCGCTGGGCCCCGCCGTCTCAAGCACCGCTCCGCTGGGCCCTTCCTCTCAAGCACCGCTCCGCTGGGCCCTTCCTCTCAAGCACCGCTCCGCTGGGCCCTTCCTCTCAAGCACCGCTCCGCTGGGCCCCGCCGTCTCAAGCACCGCTCCGCTGGGCCCCGCCGTCTCAAGCACCGCTCCGCTGGGCCCTTCCTGTCAAGCACCGCTCCGCTGGGCCCTTCCTCTCAAGCACCGCTCCGCTGGGCCCCGCCGTCTCAAGCACCGCTCCGCTGGGCCCTTCCTGTCAAGCACCGCTCCGCTGGGCCCTTCCTCTCAAGCACCGCTCCGCTGGGCCCCGCCGTCTCAAGCACCGCTCCGCTGGGCCCTTCCTGTCAAGCACCGCTCCGCTGGGCCCTTCCTCTCAAGCACCGCTCCGCTGGGCCCTTCTTCTCAAGCACCGCTCCGCTGGGCCCTTCTTCTCAAGCACCGCTCCGCTGGGCCCTTCCTGTCAAGCATCGCTCCGCTGGGCCCTTCTTCTCAAGCACCGCTCCGCTGGGCCCTTCCTCTCAAGCACCGCTCCGCTGGGCCCCGCCGTCTCAAGCACCGCTGAACAGGGCACCGCCGTCTCAAGCACCGTTGATGGTTCACTGTGCCCACCATGCCTCCTCCTTGACCAGTGGAGACTGTCATCCACCTGATGGACTGTGGCTTTGCACTCCCCAGGATGGTCCAGTGGGCAGCCCACCCACTGTAGAGACATTGAGAGACTGTGGCTTTGCACTCCCCAGGATGGTCCAGTGGGCAGCCCACCCACTGTAGAGACATTGAGAGACTGTGGCTTTGCACTCCCCAGGATGGTCCAGTGGGCATGGTGGCTCCTCGTGGATCTGGCGTCGTGGACTCATGTGGCTGTGGTGCCCCCCCCTTCCCTTCCCCCTGAGGTGCCTGTAGTTTTTACATCTGATGCCCCTGCAGTGTTCTCTCCAAAGGACTCAGGTCTCCTGTGTGGGCTTTGCCCTTGTTTCTCAAGACTTTGGCCCACGGACATGCTGAATTCGTAGGATGTGCAGGACTTGGTACTTCAGTTATACACTGATGTGTATGTCATTTGTTTTGTTGTGGATATCTTTCAGCTTTTTGGTACATAAATATTTATTCCAAATATGATTATGTCCTGGCATTTTTCAGGGGTGTTTGGGTGATGTCACTGTGACTTGGTGCTCTGCATTGGTGAGTACATAGTTGGGGGGGGGGGTCGCATATGTCTGTGCCCGTAACCTTTCGTCCTCCCCCTCCCGTGTGTCGTAGGTGCAGTACTCACCGCTGTCGTCTGCGCCGGACTTCGTACTCGTGGTAGATGAGAAGGTAGACGAGAGCAGGTAGGATGTTTAATTCGGGTTCCATGCTGTCCTCCTTCCTCCTGGAGTGCGTAGTGGTGAGCGTTTTCCCGTCCGTAGTCTGTTTCCGCCGTGTTTTTATCGGCGGTGCTCCCGCCCCGGAAAAGGTGGCGTATTGGTGAGTTGGAATAGTGTGGGCGGTACATTGTCTGCCGCCTGTCTGTTGGCGGTGACCGCCGCGCTGTTTGTTTGTACCGCCGTGGCGGTCGGAGTGTTAAGGTGGCTGTCTGTGTTGGCGGTTCCCGCCAGGCTCAGAATCCCATTTTTTTTACCGCCAGCCTGTTGGCGGGTTGGCCGCCGCTTTAACACCGACCGCCAGGGTTAGAATCACCCCCAAAGTCTCTTTCAAGCACAAAGTACCTGGTTTGCGTGAAAAATCTCGGCAAAGAACCGCAGAGGAGGAGTTGCGTGGAAACAAAGGAGTGTGCGTCGATTTCTTGGGCCGCACACATTGATGCGTTGTTTAGTTTTCACACAGGGACAGCTGTGCGTTGATTTCCGGCACTCGATTGTGGATCCTCTTCGGGTTGCGGGGTTTTCAGATGCTGGCAGGATGAATTCCCAGGAGCTGCGTCGATCCGGTGACCGTTGCATCAAATTTTCTATCGCACGGCAGGTGCTGCATCAATTCCTCTCAGGAAGTCAGGCTGCGTCGTTCCGGGTAGGCTGTGAGTCGATCCAGTGGGCCGTGCGTCGAATTTCCAGTCACTACGCTGGCGCTACGTTGATCTTCTCGTTGCGTAGTCGGGCTGCGTTGTTCTGGTTTGGCGTGCAGTGAAATTTTCACCGCGTGGCAGGCTGTGAATCGTTTCTGACAGACTGTGCGACGAATTACGCCGCACAAGGTGTCCTTCTTGAAGAGATTAAGGGCCTGATTACAACTTTGGAGGAGGTGTTAATCCGTTACAAAAGTGACAGTAAAGTGACGGATATACCACCAGCCGTATTACGAGTTCATTATATCCTATGGAACTCGTAATACGGCTGGTGGTATATCCGTCACATTTGGGACGGATTAACACCTCCTCAAAAGTTGTAATCAGGCCCTAAGTCTTTTTGGTCCTGAGACTTCAGGGAACAGGAGGCAAGCTCTATCCAAGTCCTTGGATAGCACTTCTTCACCTCAGCCAGAGAGCAGCAAGGCAGCAGGGCAACAGCAAGGCAGTAGTCCTTCACATAAAGCAGACAGTTTTTCTTGGCCAGCTGCAGGTTCTGGCTACAGGTGTCTTCTCCAGGAAGTGTCTGAGTTGGTAGGGGTAGAGGCCCTGTTTATATACCCAAATGTGACTTTGAAGTGGGGGAGACTGCAAAGAGTGGCTTAGAAGTGCACCAGGCCCCCTTTCAGTTCAATCCTGTCTGCCAGGGTCCCAGTAGGGTGTGTGGCAGTCCTTTGTGTGAAGCCTGGCCCTCCACCCTCCCAGCCCAGGAAGACCCATTCAAAATGCAGATGTATGCAAGAGAGGCTGAGTATCCTGTGTTTGGAGTGTGTCTGAGTGAATGCACAAGGAGCTGTCAACTAAACCCAGCCAGACGTGGATTGTAAGGCACATAAATATTTAGGTGCAGAGAAATGCTCACTTTCAAAAAGTGGCATTTCTAAAATAGTAATATTAAATCCAACTTTACCAGTCAGCAGGATTTTGTATCACCATTTTGACCATACTAAATAGGACCTTCCTACTCCTGTCAGATCAGCAGTTACCACTCAAACAATGTATGGGGGCAGCCCCAATGTTAGCCTATGAAGAGAGCAGGCCTCACAGCAGTGTAAAAACAAATTTAGGAGTTTTACACTACAAGGACATGTACACTACACAGGTGCATGTCTTGCCTTTTGCCCACACAGCACCCTGCCCTATGGGTTACCTAGGGCATACCTTAGGGGTGTCTTATATGTAGAAAAAGGGGAGTTTTAGGCTTGGCAAGTAGTTTTAAATGGCAAGTCGAATTGACAGTGAAACTGCACACACAGGCCTTGCAATGGCAGGCCTGAGACAAGGTTAAGGGGCTACTTAAGTGGGTGGCACAATCAATGCTACAGGCCCACTAGTAGCATTTAATCTACAGGCCCTGGACTACACATAGTGCACTCTACTAGGGACTTATAAGTAAATTAAATAGTCCAATTGGGTATGATCCAATGTTACCATGTTTAAAAGGAGAGAGCATATGTACGTTAGCACTGGTTAGCAGTGGTGAAGTACGCAGAGTCTTAAAACCAGCAAAAAACTTATCTAAAAAGTGGAGGGAGGCAGGCAAAATGTTAGGGGTGACCACTCTAAGGCTGTCAGGTCTAACAACTAGCAAAGCAGACAGTTTGTGTTGGTGTATATGTGCAGTATCAACAGCACTTCTCAACACACCCCAAGTGTTTCACAGAATGTGATAGATATAAATAATCTACTTACTCTCATCAACAAAATAAATTATGTAGTATCAGCCATGCACTCTGAGAGGCATGTAATCATGTAAATATTACCTGACTCTCGCCTTCAAAGCCCTCCACAACATCGGACCCAAACACATAAGCCACCGGCTGATTTTCCATCAACCTTCAAGAAAACTCTGATCAACTTCACTCGTACACGTCCCATGCATCAATAAGAGTTGCTGAGGAGGCTGCTTCTTCTCGTACCTCACCGCCAAAGCTTGGAATGACCTTGGATTCTACCTTCGAACCACACACTCCCTCCCCGAGTTCAGGAAGCAGCTCAAGACCTGGCTCTTCGATGAGAGGTAATCAGCATGCAGCATCACCCCCCAGTACAGGAAAGCCTCTTGAGGTGATAAGCCATGTTATACAAATACTGATTGATTGATTGATTGATTGATGTAAGTGTATGAATTTAAAAGCTACAGAAATGTTTACATACATTAAGCCATACATACCCACTTTTATGTGGCTATGTGTGTGCTGTTAAACCAAAATAGCATGACCCAATGCATGTTGCTTCTGTAGGTTACCTTTCACTGTGCAGGACTTCCCTAAAAGGATTTTGGGTGTACCCATGCATACATCCATTGATATGTGCTGCATCTTGCAATGCCATAGCATTAACTGTAAAAGCGTTCTTAAGAATAAATCAGGTGTGCTGTGGGTGAGGAGCTAGTAGCATGCTTAACAAAAATTGTCAACAAAGGGGCATAGGCTAAAGAAGTTGGTGGTGGGATCACCACCCCTTTTACTGCTGAGCCAATCACGATGTACAGTGCTGCTGAAGCAATTCCTCCACCCCTGACCTGTTGGATTGGCAACTATATAAACACAAACCCATCATTTGAATGCTTTCCACGTATCCCGTTGCCATGAATACACTGCTACTAGTCCTCCCATTGTTACCCTGGGCTGTGTAGCTGCAAAGCAACACTGGACTCGTGCATGCCTCAAAATCTTCATACTCATCACCATTCTGGTACACAATCTAGAAGTGTGTAATGTTGAAGTATGAAATTGACCAGAACAGACCCTGGGACATAAGTAGCACCCACAAGTTAGTGATGGACTGCCTACACAGCAATGGACACCTTAACAACATGTCTCAACAATCACAAATAGGAATGGTCCTCAAAAGCGCATGCAAGAATAAACCCAAACATTGAATGTGACAATTGGAAATATAACCCCAAATCTCACTCAAAAAACGCATACCAATGTAGCACAAATACTACAACATGCTACAGGTGATTTTACCTAGAATGTAACACAATACTCAATACAAACATGGCAGAGATGTACGAATTTCACATGTCCCCTTGGTGTGTGCAACATATCACAAACATGTGATCACATAAAAACATAAAGTGCCAGGTCATCTGTGTAATGCATATGTGCGTATCATTGACATATCATGTCAAAATAAACACACATGCATTGTACAGTCACAATAACAGAAACAAGTATAATTTTGGTGGATGTGTCCAGTAGCGTGAAGAATGCTTGCACTAAAATTCATATGTCCATCACAAATGTACAACACTAATGTATGCATTTAAAATAATAACTAAAATACACAACCTGTACTTGTCACTATTATAAATGAGGGGAAGTGCATGGCCCACACACTAGCAGAAATAACATCATCACCAAATAATTAGTAACAATCCAAAAATAAGGCCAGGATAAAAGTATTGTCAAACTAAAAATGTATTATAAAAATGAGATAACTCTCTCATAAGTAAATTAAAGGACATTGTATAGAGAAAAAAAAAACAACGGCACAAGGCTAGTAGTCCATAGTTTGGGTGCATGCCCACAACTAGCCTCCTAATGCCACTGCCAGAATAAACCTCCTCTGGAAGTGGCATCCAGACAGCAGGCACTGCAAAGATGTTATTGGGGTGTAGATCCTTGGGTTTGGGAGGACTTGGTATGGGTTCGGGAAGGGTGGTTTGAGATTTGGAAGGGGTAGTTTTGGAGTTTAGGAGGGGTGGTTTGGGATTTGTAGGGGTGGGTTCAGATGTGGAAGGGGTGGATTGGGATGTGGAAGGGTGGCTTTGGATTTGGAAAGGGTGAGGATGGGATTGGATTTGGAAGGGGAGGATTGGGACTTGGAAGGGCTGGGTTGGGATTTGGAAGTGGTGAGTTGGGATTTGGAGAGTGTGGTCTGGGATTTGGAAGGGTGGGTTGGGATTTGATAGGGGTCAGGTCCAGGGCCAGAGAAAAGAGCAAGGTCTCCTTGGGGAAATTGGTAGGGTCTTCAGGACTGAGTTGGGTTTGGTAGGTAGAGGAAGTGGACGTGTCTGTTGAAGGTGGTGGTGCATGGGGGCTGGTGTATGTGGTGCATCTGTAATTTTGTGTTTGTTACAGTTGGTCTGTTGGGTGGGTCAGTGTGGGTGTTTGGATAAAAGTATGTGTGTGTGTGGATACATCTGCTGTGGCTGTGGTGTATATTGTTGTAGTGTCTGTGGGTAGGCCATTGCATGCATGTGTGGTGGTTGAAGTGTTGATAGGTGCTGTGTCTGTGGTGTGTGTGTGTGTGTTGGGGATGTGGTGGGTGCAATGACTGGGGGGTGTGCTGATGATGTCTGTGGGTGTTGATATAGTGGTGTGTGTCATGTTTGGATGTGTGTGTGTGTGTATGTGTGGTGGTGGTTGTAGTAACTGGGGTTATGACTCTGGTGGTGGTGTGTATTGTGGCTGCATGTGTCTGTGTTTATGTTTCTTGTTTGTGTTGGGAAGTGCTGCATGTGGCTGTTGTTGTGGGTGTGTGCATATGTGTGGGTTTTCTTTGGACAGGCTGGTTTGTAAGATTATTGGATGTGGAATGGGTGGGAGGGGAGTCTGGGCATGAGACTGGGGTGGGTGGAAGACTGTGGCCAGTGAGGGGGCCAGACTCTGGAAAGACCGCAGTAGGCCACACAGGGCACCATGATTGCCATCCAGGTAAGCCAGCATCTGGGTGTTCTGGCTAGCCAGCCCCTGGATAGCATTAACTAGTGTGGTCTGGCCTAGAGTGATCATTCTTAATAGATCCACTGTAGTACAGATCTAATATTGGTTCCCTTCTCCTAAAGGCTACGATTTTTGGATGGAATCTGCCTGCCCAAAATAGGACACCACAACATCTATGTGATTTAACTTTCCAGAAGCATAGGTCCCTTTCAAGATCGCATTGCTCAACATACCAAATTATCCTCTGGGCAGGACTAAGGACGCTAAACTGTTGTCTGTGGGATGCACAAATCTCTCTTCAATGTTAACACATTCTTATCTAAGGCTTACAAGACATTTTTGTAAAAAAATCATTCACAGACTGGCTTACATGCACAATTGTGATGGGTTAGTAACTCAGGTACACCAGTTACAGTCAACATAAAGTATCATAATTGTGCTGGGAAAACTGCTGTCAAACATGTGCCAGGTAAGAAAGGATGTCACTGTACAAAGAATATCAAAACTGTCAGTGAATATGCACATTCTCACATTGTCATAGCACCAACTTAGCAATGTAAAGTCAGAAATATCAGCTGCTTCACAATTGTGCAGTTTGCCATAGTCACCAGTGAGAAAGTCTACATCCACTACACACACGTGTGATGTATCATCACATCTAACCCAATCATGAGCTGGGCACATTTATTTAAACTGTCACTCGTGATTGTGTAAATGCTGGCATTCTCTTCTGTGCATGCAGCCATGTGTCTGTCCACAACAGTAATTGTCTTGGGAGAAGGAATCTAGTGGCATAAGAGAGCACAAAGTAATAGAACACATACAGCAACAAACACAGTCTGACCGACCTACTTCTCTGAAAATCATCTTGGGCTTTGGATGTGTACTTTCCTCCCAGTTGTTGGCATAAAACATAGCTGGAAAGTAAAGAGGTTAAACCACAAGAATATTTCAAAATAATTACTTATCCCCTAGTTGCTGCTGTTGGGTCATCAACAGTCCAATAGAGTTGGCTGTACAGGAACAGAACCTTCCTGGTAAGGAGCTCCAGCTCCTCAAGGGGGGAAGGCAGGGGCCCTGTCACCTGCATTGCTTGGCATTCTGGCTCCCAGAGGCTGGTAACAGCAGCAAAAATTGAAGAGGTGTTGATGGCTGCAGTGCCACGAGGCAAGTGCTTTTTTTACACAACGCAGCACACAACTACATGCAGATGCAATCTCTGACAGAGACAGACACAGCCATTGGCTTTCTTGTGTAGCCTTCACACAAATTAGCCCATGGCCAGGACTTTAGTGGAGGATCTCACCTACTATACGGTCATCCTCCATTGATGGCCGTCGGCACTGCCATTTATTTTAGAGTGTTTATCTGTGCATTTTACAATTATTTATGCTCCATCAACACTCAAAATTGGGGCTAGTGCATTTCTAACAGTAAGATATAAGCAACACTTTTCTGGGCAAGATATGACATGTAAAAATGTGTACCATGACTGTGTTTGTCAATGATAGTGCCTCGAGGATAGTGTAAAAAGATATAGGTGCAAATAATACATGCCAAATGTATTATTCGCCAATAATGGTGAAAATCATAAATGTGTATAATTTACATATTAGTGGGCTTTATATTTGATATCAGTGTGTACATGACATTTTTACTGTCACCCAGTAGTCAGATGTGCTTTTACATTAGTAGTATGGTGTAACCATTTTATCTGACATTTCCTTTTCTGTACATACAGACACCTGAACCCAGCCAAGTGTGGGAGGTGAAAGCCCCAGTGGTTCCAGCCCTTTCCAGACCTTGCTGCCATGGATGAAAGGGACGTAATCAAGCTATATCATCTAAATAGGCAAACTGTCCTGGATTTGTGCCAGCAGTTGGAGCCTGATCTCCTGCCTCACAATATGAATCCAACCGCCATAACACCAATAGTCAAACTCATAGCAGTACTGCATTTTGTAGCCACTGCCACCTTTCACCACACTGTGGCAGTATCTGGGGCCATAACCCAGCCAACTTTCAGTGGTGTGCTACAAGATGTCCTTGCTTCCCTGATCACAAACATGAACTGGTACATTCAATGTCCACCTCCACAGGTTTTAACCACCGTGAAGGGAACATTTTATGCTTTAGGTGGAATACAACATAAGCTTAGAGCAATAGATGGCACGCATATGTCTTGGTTCCACAACACAACAGAGAACAGATCTACTGCAATTGGAAGAACTTCTATTCCATCAATGTGCAAGTTGTCTGCTTACCAGACTTATACATCACAAATTTGTGTGCCTTCTTCTCTGGGTCAATACATGATTCTTTCATACAACAGAACAGCAATATACCCATGCAGATGTCACAACTTGGACCAGAGAGGGCCTGGCTTATTGGTAAGCACAACATTACTTGTAGATGTTTTGCCTGAATCCTAATTTCAGAAGAGGCAATGTTTTGATCTGTTAATGTGTTGCTTCTGTGTAGGAGAAGCAGCTTATCCTAACCGGTCGTGGTTGTAATGGGGGGAGAGGAAAACCACTACCAGTCCTCTGCCTCTCTAGGAGACACTTGGAGGCCAGTGAATGTACCTTCCCTGGCAGGTCATTCCAACTCTTCCTAATCTTCTCCTGAATGCACAGGTTGTTAGCCATTGCATTTGCCCTGCCAACTATTCTGGGCCACATTTGCCTTTTCTGGGAAATTGTGGTATTCTGGACTTGTGCTCCAAACATATGTGGCTCTATTCTAATGGTTTCATCCACCATGCCAGACAATTCTCCCTCTGTGAAATCAGAATTTCTTCTCCCTGCCATTGTGAATTTATTCTTAACAAAACTAGTTCTCAAAAAAGAAGGATACTATCAATAAAGAAATTTGACAAAAAAGACACAGAAGGAGAGATAAACAGAATCAGAAAACATGTCTCCCATGTTGTGGATTTGGCTGGCTGTCTAGTGTTCTACAGTGGGATGTCAAAGAATCATGATCTGAAATGGAGTGTGCTTTACAGTGTATTTTGCAGGTGTACACAATTTTCCACTTTGCAAAATGTGCATGGCTACTGGATTTTAACCAATGACCACAGTCATGGTACTATACTGATTGGATCCCGCCACAGACTCCTGCCCTCATGGGCCTGCTGCTGACCCACCACCAGCACGACTGTGTGACTTAAATAGGATTGGCAGTGTCATAAGGACTCTCGTACTCTAACGAGACCTCTGGATTTGGGGCAGCAGCACCTCTGCATAGCAGCCGACTGAGCCACTCCCACCAGTTTGCAGGTGTTGGCCCAACACTCCTGGCCCTCTAGCAGCACCTCACCAAAACCCAACCGGTAAAGGTGATTTGTGGCTACCTTGCATGGAACTCTGAAAACCCCTCAGAGAAAATTGTGGTGAAACAAGCCATACCCTCTTCTTTCCACACACAAGTCTCTTACACACACAGAGGAAAGAAAAGAGATGCAGGACAGTTTTCAATACACTTATTGAGAAGACTGCAATCTACCTTAAAATACATGAGCTGCAAAGAGTAGGATAATGAGGAATAACAAAATAAGGATTGTGGAAACTAGAGATGCAAATGTAAACAACCCCAGCATATTGTTATAATATGAGTATACAATTCCTACCTAAAAGCCTAATCACAAGCCTGTAAATGAGAGCATGGTGATGTAAGCCAAATCTGTCCATACAGTGTCTATGTCAAGAACACCCCACCCCTGTTACCTTAGTACAAGGTCTGGCCGCCGATCTCCAGATCAGGATCTGTGGAGAAACAAAGGCTGAGGTCCACCAAAAACCAACATGCAACATGGAAGGGAATTCTGGTTGGACCCCTCTCTAATGCATTTTGTCCTACAAGATGTTTTTATAGGGGACATGTTTATGCTTATGCACAGAAGCCTGACGGGGTATGTACCTAAGCGGCTGACTGTTTACGCAGTCTTGGGCCTGGCAATACAAAACATTATTCTATGTGCCTCACATTCTGTTCTTGTGATTCTGAAGAAGAGAACATAATCCAAAGTATGTTGTCTATAACACTGATAATGACACTTTCACAGAATAGCAGCTCATAATGAAATGAAAACAATGCCACTAAAAGAAGCAATAATAAAATGAATAAAATTGAATACAGCGATAATAACTAGGTAAGAGGACATAGGCTACAAGCCTATGCTAAGCTATCACTGTGCCCAAGCGACTAACTAAAATGGACCCACGACAGCGGGATGCAACCTTCAAGATGGTAACGGAGCGCTAATCATTGGTATTGGAGTCTGCCACGTCGGCTATGGGATTCAGCTGAATCAATGGAATACATGCCATTGTGGCACTATTTGACTTATCCTAAATGCATCTAAATACGGCAGACGGGAGATCACCGACATGATGGTGTTTTCAGGCCCACCTCTGACATGGCTTGGCAATAAGAATGCCAACATCTAAATCAGGGCCTCAGTGTTTACATGAGAAATCTCACAAAATCAAGTACAGAAGTCAAGAAAAGATTACAATGCTTTGGATCCAGTGCTAGTGATCATAAAATATGTCAGATAGCATAAAGTAATTTTACAACAGTTGAGTTAGCCCTAGTCGTAAAGAGTATGCTTTTGTCAGATCCCATACAGCTGGTAATAAAAAAAGAGTAAGATATTGCAGATCATCTATAACAATATCGCACATACCTCAGTGTGTACAGTACTAGAGAGAGTGCAACAGTATATAAAAGCAAAGAAAGCACAAATATTACTTTCATTGCACCTAAAACATTGTCATAAAGTGCTTCAATGCAGATATTTTTGATATATCTAAAAGATGCAAAATGACGACAGCGGATAAAATAGCCCTGGCCCTTCCTTTGATGATACCACAGAAAAAAGAATAAAGTGCTGGGCCAGATGGAAAGCCACCCGCCAAAATGTAAAATTAGTACTACTCCCTCTAGAGAATGGTTTGGGGCAAATGTATGCACTATCCCCTTTCATAAAAATGGGCTCTCCAATGAAAGCTCTCAATCCAGTCAGAAATGGAGACCAGAACATGACTCGACGTCTATGGACCTTCCGGCCCTTACATTCATATAATCCTTTTCCATTGTGTAAGTTGCCAGAAATTGTGCTCTCCATTCTGAAAAAGTTGAAAGATCAAGGCTTATATATCCTGAGGCTCTACACAAATGGGCTACTGTCATGGCCACAAATATCATATAAGGTCTCCCTTTGAGTGCCCAGAGCGTTCCATCAGTCCTAGCAACATCACCTGGGGAATAATTTTGAACTGTTTCTTCAGAATCACCAGAAGAAAATTCCTGATTTCTTGGATATAGCATTTTAAACATGGGAATGAATAAAATATGTGAATTATTTCTGCCTGTTTGGTTCCATACTGTTGGTATATAGAGTAGAGTTTCCTGCCACATCTGAAAGCTTAGCCAGGTTATAACAAAGATTAAGGCCCCCTGTAAGGAAATGCCTCCTTGGCATGGTTACCCCCTGACTTTTTGCCTTTGCTGATGCTAAGTTATGATTTGAAAGTGTGCTGGGACCCTGCTAACCAGGCCCCAGCACCAGTGTTCTTTCCCTAAACTGTACCTTTGTCTCCCCAATTGGCACAACCCTTGCACTCAGGTAAGTCCCTTCTAACTGGTACCCCTGCTACCTAGGGCCCTGATGCCAGAGAAGGTCTCTAAGGGCTGCAGCATGTCTTATGCCACCCTAGGGACCCCTCACTCAGCACATACACACTGCTTCACAGCTTGCGTGTGCTGGTGGGGAGAAAATTACTAAGTTGACATGGCACTCCCCTCAGAGTGCCATGCCAACCTCACACTGCCTGTGGCATAGGTAAGTCACCCCTCTAGCAGGCCTTACAGCCCTAAGGCAGGGTGCACTATACCACAGGTGAGGGCATATGTGCATGAGCACTATGCCCCTACAGTGTCTAAGCAAAACCTTAGACATTGTAAGTGCAGGGTAGACATAAGAGTATATGGTTTGGGGGTCTGTCAAACACAAACTCCACAGCACCATAATGGCTACACTGAAAACTGGGAAGTTTGGTATCAAACTTCTCAGCACAATAAATGCACACTGATGCCAGTGTGCACTTTATTGTAAAATACACCCAGAGGGCATCTTAGAGATGCCCCCTCAAAACATACCCGACTTCCAGTGTGGGCTGACTAGTTTTTGCCAGCCTGCCACATACCAGACATGTTGCTGGCCACATGGGGAAAGTGCTTTTGTCACTCTGTGGCCAGGAACAAAGCTGCTCTCACCTCCCCCTGCAGGAACTGTAACACCTGGCAGTGAGCCTGAAAGGCTCACCCCCTTTGTTACAGCGCCAGAGGGCATCCCAGCTAGTGGAGATGCCTTCCCTCTGGCCGCTGCCCCCACTTTTGGCGACAAAGATGGAGGAGATAATGAGAAAAACAAGGAGGAGTCACCCCCCCAGTCAGGACAGCCCCTAAGGTGTCTTGAGCTGAGGTGACACTTACTTTTACAAATCCTCCATCTTGTAGAAGAAGGATTCCCCCAATAGGATTCGGGATGTGCCCCCCTCCCCACAGGGAGGAGGCACAAAGAGGGTGTTGCCACCCTCAAGGACAGTAGCCATTGGCTACTGCCCTCCCAGACCTAAACACACCCCTAAATCCAGTATTTAGGGACCCCCAGAACCGAGGAAGATAGATTCCTGCAACCTAAAGAAGAAGAAGGACTGCTGGCCTGAAGCCCTGCAGTGAAGATGGAGACGACAACTGATTTGGCCCCAGCCCCACCAGCCTGTCTCCCTACTTCTACGAAAACTGCATCAGCGACGCATCCAACAGGGACCAGCAACCTCTGAAGCCTCAGAGGACTGCCCTGCATCTAAAGGACCAAGAAGATCCCAAGAACAGCGGCCCTGTTCAACAAACTGCAACTTTCTGAAACAAAGAAGCAACTTTAAAGCCCGCACGTTTCCCACCGGAAGCGTGAGACTTTCAGCTCTGCACCCGACGCCCCCGGCTCGACCTGCGGAAAACAAACACCTCAGGAAGGACTTCCTGTTGACTGCGAGCCCGTGAGTATACAGAGTTGACCTCCCCGAGCCCCCACAGCGACGCCTGCAGAGGAAATCCAGAGGCTCCCTGTGACTGCGACTGCCTGTAACAAGGGACCCGACGCCTGAAACCAACACTGCACCCGCAGCCCCCAGGACCTGAAGGAACCAAACTCCAAAGCAGGAGTGACCCCCAGGCGACCCTCTGCCTAGCACAGGTGGTGGCTACCCCGAGGAGCCCCCCCCCCCTGTGCCTGCCTGCATCATTGAAGAGACCCCGGGGTCTCCCCATTGCTTTCTACACAAAACCTGACGCCTGTTTGCACTCTGCACCCGGCCGCCCCTGTGCCGCTGAGGGTGTACTTTCTGTGCCTACTTGGGTCCCCCCGGTTCCCTACAAAACCCCCCTGGTCTGCCCTCCGAGGACGTGGGTACTTACTTGCTGGCAGACTGGAACCGGGGCACCCCTGTTTCCATTGAAGCCCATGTGTTTTGGGCACCTCTTTGACCTCTGCACCTGACCGGCCCTGAGCTGCTGGTGTGGTAACTTTGTGGTTGCCTTGAACCCCCAATGGTGGGCCCTGTAAGTGTTTTACTTACCTGTGAACTTAACAATTACTTACCTGCCCCAGGAACTGTTGATTTTTGCACTGTGTCCACTTTTAAAATAGCTTATTGCCATTTTTGTCAAAACTGTACATGCTATTGTAATTATTCAAAGTTCCTAGAATACCTGAGTGAGGTACCTTTCATTTGAAGTATTATTTGTAAATCTTGAACTTATAGTTCTTAAAATAAACTAAAAAAAAATATTTTTCTATATAAAAACCTATTGGCCTGGAGTAAGTCTTTGAGTGTGTGTTCCTCATTTATTGTCTGCGTGTTTACAATAAATGCTTAACACTACCCTCTGATAAGCCTACTGCTCGACCACACTACCACAAAATAGAACATTAGAATTATCTCTTTTTGCCACTATCTTACCTCTAAGGGTAACCCTTGGACTCTGTGCACACTATTTCTTACTTTGAAATAGTATATACAGAGCCAACTTCCTACACCCTCATTATGATAATGGTGGTAAAAGCCGCCTATAGCTGCGGTGACGGCTGCTGAAAGACCATCGTCGTGGCTACCATGCGTCTGCCATAATATGACTACAGCATGATTTCTGCACAAGAAGGGTGGAAATCCGGCTGTGGCCATACTGGTGGATGGCGGTAAGGTGGCACTGCTACCACCTCGCCAGTAGACCGCTGCCAGACGTATTATGAAAAATAATACGGCCTGGCGCAGTTCTGCTGGCGGGTGCTGCTCACGGTAGCAGCACCCCGTCCCGTCCCCTGCTGGAAGATCCCCTGGATCCAGGTAAGTCAGGTCTCTGACAGGGGAGGCGAGTGGGGGGTGTTTGTGTGTGTGTGTGTGTGTGCATATATGTGTGAGTGTGTGTGTGAATGCGAGTCTGTGTTTGGTGTTGTTTGCATGCGTGTATGAATGTGTGTGAGTTTGTGTATGAATGTGTTCGGGTGTGTGTATGTATGGAAATGTGAATGCATGTCTGCGTGTATGCTTCGATGTGTGCAGATCTGTGCGTGATTGGATGAATGCATGCGTGTATTCATGTGTGGATGAGTGTTTGTCTGTGTGTGTGTATGTGAATGGGGTGCATAGATTTGGGGGGGTGGGAGGATGTTTGGAGATGTTTGGGGGAGGGGGCCTCCTATCAGTGATAGGGAAGGAATTTGAAATTGGTGAATTTGGTGTTATGAATGCCACAAAAACCATGGCGGTAGGCAGGGTCATGATACCGCCGGAAGTACAATGGCCACAGCCAGGCTGGAGATTCTTATCTCCATCCCGGTGGCTGCCAACGCCAATGCCAATGTCATAATGCAGCAGTAAGTAACGCCAGCCTGTTGGCCTGTAAAGAGCCTTGAAGTATTGGTCCATCCACCCCAATCTTCCTTCTCATTTAGCATCCTGGACCTCTAAGTCATTGTTTCCCAACCTGTGGTCCGCGGACCCCCAGGGGTCCGTGACACATTCCCAGGGGGTCCGCAGGCCTGGGCTGGGAGGAAGGCACTTCTCCAGCTGGGGCCTCTGACAAACACGTGCTTGCGTGTTTTCATATTTATTACTTCCTTTGTTGAGCAGTTTTAAACAGACTGCAAAGCTCCTTGTACTGCTAAAATAAAAGCTTCAAGCTAACTCAAGTGATTAATGTATCTGCTGGAGAGAGATGGGAGTTTTGTGCAGTGGCAGTTTCGAATCAAAGGTAGCGCAGATGGTTAATATACCTGCTGTAAAGAATGTGTATCATGCAAAGAACAGTATTTTATGTGCATGGCACAGTGGGTTATTGCTTTTGTCACAGAGATTCTTTTGTTACTATGCAGTTCATAATCATAATCTAGCGCAGTGAGCTGTGAACTGCCATTAAAGAGCTGCATGCAAACTGTATGGCACAAATTAGAATTTTTTTCCTAGTCTTTCGTTTTCCTTATGCTGCTAAAAAAGGTTTGCTTGTATAGAAGTACATTCTCATTGCTAATGCAGTGCTTAATTTGTGCTTGTTGTTTCCAGTGCTGAGCACCGGCACTTATTTTTGAGGGCCGGGGCTTATTCTTCTGCCTCAAGCACTTGCTGCGAGCAATAGACACATATGGGAAAGACGAGGAAGGGAAAAACGAAAAACCGTCACAAAGGGAGAAAGAAGAAAGCTGCTTGAGTGAGATGAAGTGGCAGGGAGTGGCTTTATATGGATTGAACAGCCCTAGATGGCTTCAGGATTATGCTGCCTCAGTATTCCGTTTACCCACATTTAATTGCAGCAGCCACGAGTTTAAGAGGGGGGCTTTGGGCACCGGCACGTTTTTATTTTCAAATGAAGCACTGTGCTAACGTCATGTGAATCCTACACCTTGTAGTCCCCTGTAAAGTGCCCTGACACCCTACAGTAGTATGAGAGGTGCTATAAAACAAATGAAGTACATGTGACAGAGAGGCTAGGGAGAGATGAGAGGCCCTTATGGTTTACTTCCTTTCCCCTTCACTTATTTATGTGAAAACTCTTTCTCAGATCTTGCATACCTAAAAAATAAAAACTGAAATCGCTCCTGAAATGTAGCATCTGACCTGAGGATTCACCTTTCCTAAATAAAACCAAACATTGAAAAGGTAGTTGCTGAGATACAGCGCCAACCTTCCTAATAAAATGTTTTGATTTTTGCATATTTTTTCAATATAAAAGAATTTTATCTTTAGTAATTTGAGTATTTGTTTGGTGCGTATTTGTTATATGTTTTGCGAATTAATGTTTTAATGTTTGAAAATTAAATCGTAAAAACTGCTGGGGGTCCCCGGCTTCCAGTAATGATTCATTGAGGGTCCTCAGGAGTCAAAAGGTTGGGAACCACTGCTCTAAGTCATTAGTCAGGAATTCAGTTAATAGTTTATAGATGTGCCCAATTCAAACTCCACCATTAATGGCCTCAATAGTGGGGACTTTAATAGCCGAGACCTGACTCTTGTCTAGGTTATTAATAAAATCTCTGATCTGCAGGATATAAAAAAATCTCTTTGGTCTAGCCATACTTTTCTTGTAGCCCACTAAATAAGTATAGCTGTCCCTTATCAAACAAATTACATGGTCTAGAAATACCATTTATCTCAAATCTTCTGCCCATGTTATCGTGAAATATAGAGATTAAGGCAGGAGAGCCCCATAGAAGTGTATAGCAATTAAGCCTAGTAAAACCAATTCTCCTCTCCACTTGCCACAAAACCTTATTTGCCCCTTTAACAGTCTTAAATCTAGTGTTTTTGTAATAGCTTGGTTCAATATTCCTCAGGAATCAACCCTTACCAACCTGAGCTCATATATGGTGGGTGCTTCTGCCACATTTAATCTGTTTAACTTCAAGGGGATGGTTTAGAATATATATAGAACTTTTGGTAATATAACCATTTTTTAAATGTTGAACCTCCCTACCAATGAAAGGTGCAAGTTGATAATTCTAACAAACTCAGGGGTGATGTTTAATTCCACAAACCTATCGAGGGTAGGTGTTATTCTAACCCACAAGTAGATTGCATCCTCAACAAGCCAAATGGTCCCTTATATTCATTTCTTCAGTGTATACTACCTGTGTTTTCTCCTTCCTTAGGTGATACTTCGCTGTAGCCTCAACATCTTTGGCCTCACTCTCAATTGCTGTCAAGGCTCTAAAAGGGTTTCAGATAACCACCATTATGTCATCAGCAAATGCTAAGACTTAATATTCCATCAGCATTACAGATATTGGGGTAATCCTGATTTTATTCTCCAATCATGAGATAAAGGTGTCTATACATAATGAAAATAGCAGAGGAGAACACAGATACCCTTGTCTTGGCTCCCTGGTGATCAGAATCCTTGGTGATTCCCCCCCCCAAATTATCTGAAGCCTGGCTTTGGGGGCCTGACATAATGCCCTAATGGCTTTGATAAAGCCAAGGCCAGGCTCCTTTCATTTTAAGACTTCCCACATATAACCACAAGAGACTCTGTCAAAGGCCTTTTCGGCGTCCAACAGTATTAAGCCTGTAGGTGTCTTTGTTCCCTCAGCTATATCAAACAAGGTGGCCACCCTTCTCATAGGGTCAGTCGTTCCTTGACCTGGAATAGAGCCATATTGACTGGGTTAAACCAGATTGGCAATTACCATTCCAAAATGCTTAGCAAATATTTTGACAAATACTTTAGCATCGCTATTTATTAACGATATAGGTGTATAAGGCCCAGGATCTAAGGTGGGGTTGCCCTTTTTCTTGAACATACCTATATTGGTGGATTCCTCAGGTGGAGGGGCCTCACCCTCACTCTGCACCCTCTGAAAAGTGGCAGTCATAACTTTCGCAAGGTCCAAAAAAAATGTCCTATTGAATTTGAGGGGTATCCTGATCCAGTGGCTCTCCCCCTGGCCAAAGATCTGACAGCATCAGCTTCTGCTTTGGGAGGGATCGGTTATTCCAAAGAGACCCAATATTTGTCATTTAATTTGTTCCCCCTAATTGTGCTAAGACACTTCATTTAGGAATGTGGAGGTGGGAATATAGCCTCTGTGTATAAATCCTAGTAAAAGGCCTTAAACACACCCTTAGAATTTCTGCCAGGGTCTTGGTCTCACCTCACTGATTATCCATGATAGCATCAATCCCTCTTTCTGTAACTTTTTCTCTAATGCAATGTGCCAGTAAACTCCCTGTATTTTCTCCCTATTCATAACATTCTGGTTTATAATTTTGAAACTTAGCAGCTACCTTCTTAATGTAATGCTGCTTGATTCTAGCTCTCAGGACTACTATCTTCTGTTTGATTTCACTACAGTCCACAAACCACAATTATCAGCCTAGTCTGTGTTTCCTCTAGGAGTGAGAGTTCCAATACATCCTTTGGATCTGACTATGCCTCTGCTATAGCTGAAAGTTTCACCACTAATGTGTTTGACCCCTAACCCCGGCTTTTAATGTGGCCCAAACCATATTGTCTGTGGCAGTTCCTCTATTTGATTCAGTTACCCATTTGTGCATATGTTCAACAAATTCTGCATCTAAAAGAAGTTTTTGTTGAAAGTCCAGCTATCCCAAGGATTTGTTAAGCCCGTAACTGGGGATTTGAACACCAATGAGTAATGGTCTGATAATACCCTAGGGTATTTTTCAAATCTCACCTGGCCAGTAAAGGATGTAGTGAATCCTAGTTGGTTTTAATGGTAAACAGGAGTTAGCTTAGCCTTTGGCTTGCAAACTCGTGCCCCCGTCTCCTAGTGACTTTTACCCTACCTAGCTTGCTCTGTTGTAGCACATTTATTTCAATAAATCTTTTAAGATGGTTGCCTTGTTTTTAGTTAGGCCCATGTTTTCGTTTTGGGTTATCAGTGCAACCACGCTAAGGTGTCAATGTCAAGCGACAAACATAAACAAACTGTAGGTGTTCAAATTAGGTACTTCCCTCTTCATGCCTTGGAGGAAATTGTTTATATAAATTACCGTCCCAAGCATGTATTATTGTTATCTATTGTTTGGAACAGACCTACGTCAGGGGTCCAAGCAGATCTGTATAAATACTCATCAGTTAAACAGATAGAGGGATTCTGACCAGATGCCATTGCTGCAATTGAAGCTGCACGTCGCCTTGACGCTGACCCAGTCTCCATGTCCCTACGGAGCTAGAGACCTCATTCCTAGGTAACAAGGGTTGGGGGCTCTTCTCATGGACATGGCATTGGCAGATTAGGTGTATCACACCTAGCTCTCTTTTAGGTTAGAGATTAGGTACATGACACTAGGGTATCAGGACATATTTCATATCTCATGTCTTCTCATGATATTGCAAGATGCTGGGGGTCTTTATATAAATGACTCTTGTTTTTACCATTCTGTTTCTTGCATTGCTCATTATCCTAATCATTGCAGCCATGCAACTTATTGTAGATTGCAGTTCAGTTGAAATAAAACCTATTGAACCTTATTGCACCTTCTTCATTGCCTGTGTTTGATTGAGGCATGTTGTTCATGTGAGTAACCACAACACTCCCTGAGTCCATACGTAAAGGCTGCCACAAATCATCTTTTACTGTTTGGGTTTTTGGTGAGGTGCTGCTTGTGAGCCGGCAGGGTTGGGACCACAGTTGCGACTTGTAGGACTGGCATAGTCACCTACAAGCATAAGTACTATCATCCTTGAATCATCAGTGTTGCCTAGAGCAAGAGTCAAACCACAACACAGATACCAAAAAATAATCCAGGTGTATCAGTTTGTTATGTGGAAAGGAATAAAATGCATACCCAGGCACTGGAGCTTTCAGCTTATCCAAAACATCAATCAACCTGTGTTATTTTACTAGCTTCTTAACTGCACCATATACTGATGGTTTCCTGCTGGTGAATGATTTGCACCCCCCCCAGCATTCCCTCTGACTTCTATATAAATGTTGTGATCACTGCACAGGGTTGGCCAAGACAAGAGCTTCAGATCTAATTGATCAATGACTGCTGGCTCTTCTTCTAGGTTGGAGCCATTGACTGAGCAAAAGGTGAGTCTTCTGGGTCCCACTCAAAGCTCCAGAACCACCTACCATCCAAGTTTATCTGCCTAACTCTGAGTTACAACACAGCTTGTTTTTCTAGTGGTTATGGCTACCCCCTGGACGTCAGAACATGTGAAGTGCAACCGAACCCCAGATCCTCTAACAACTTCCTTTCCTCATAAGAGACATGTGCCTCCCAAATGTATGTAATGTGAGATTTCATAGCCTTGAGCCCAAGAGCCATTATTCCTCTCTTAGCCCTGTCATTTAGGCTATACATGTTAATCATGTGCATACTATTTTGAGGCATTCAGGATCGCAATTTCCAACAAACCTGTTTTCTCATTATTGACTCTGGAGGATGGCCTTATAAGACTGTAACCATTATTCATCCAAAAATCAAAACAAAAGCCACAAAATGCATCTTGTTATGTACTTTAATCTATGCCTGCTGTAAGCAATTCCTGCACTCCAAACCTTCACCAATTCCTCCCCCAGCTCCACTGCTTCTTCGTGCAACCCTCTCCCCTTACTTTCCTGTCCCCTATTAAGTGAAGCCTCTCCTTCACCACCTCTACACCCAAACCCCCACCACTCACTAGGAACAATTAAACCAAATGTGGTCCGTGGATCGAGGTGTGCCCTCTTTCCAGGCCCACTCCTTAAAGAAAAAAACCTCTTGTGATTACATAAAAGAGCTTGCTTGCATAAGTCCATCCTAATGGTTAGCTTAAATCACATTTATAAGCAAATAAATCATCGGTGAACAGTCTCCCATTAGGCCCTTATAGGCATAAACGAGGCCCAATACCCTCCCTTTAAGTTACACAAATTCAAAGCTCTGAAACCAGACTGTAAGAATCATGTCTAGACCTGCTTTTATCTTGACAGCCAAGAATCGCCCCATACTCCCAAGATATTCTTTTGCCTTGATCTCTGACATACAAAACAGGTTTTGCTCTACACGATGACTTTCAGCTTAGCCAGGTTCAACAAAAGTACCTGTGCTCCCTTTGACTGAAAATGCTGTAGCAGCTGCCTGAGATGCCAGTGCTTTCTCACTTTAGTGTAGCAGACATCCATCCTAGAAAACAATGTGCAACCTTCCCCAGTTTGTCTCAAGTCTGGGTGAGCTTTTTCAAATACAGACTGTCTGAGGAGGAAATTTCCATAGTATACTATGATAGCTCTTGGTTTCACCCCATGCTGCGCATGGTACTGGTGTTGCTGAAATGGAAACCCATTTGCTCTTTGGATCTCCAGATCCCAATGCCAATTTAAAAGCAAAGCTCAAGAATGGAGCTCTTAAATAGACCAACTATGAACTTTCTGGTGTCACCTCCCTCAACCCCTTCAGCTACCACCTATACCCAGAAGTTGCTGTGTCTCAGTCTATTTTCAAATCCCTTGAGTTTCCACTGTGTATCAACCAATTGTGACACATGTGCTTCTACCATCTGTTTTTGGATAGAATGTCAGCCTCGAGGGTGATCACCCTGTTCTCCATGTCAATTATTTTATCAGAGAACTTAGAGCAAGTTTTCTCAACTTTGAATAGTGCCTTGGAGTTGCTTATTTGCGATCTATGCCCTACGGCTGTCCGCTCTAGTCTTTACCCTGTGGGCTATGATTCCTTGGTATTTAGCATCAGAATCGCAAGGTCGGGTTGAGGCAGATCCCTGCCTGCCCACCTGGGCACTTGACATACTTCGTTGCAGCTTAGACATCAGTGAATAATCCCATTTTAGACCATCATTTACACTGACTGCACTAAGCCCCCCCCCACTTTTCAGCGGGTTCATTTTTTTTATAGTCCGCCAGGGATCTTTCTCCCACAGATCCTCTGATGGTGCTTCCCCTTCACTAAGATCACTTAAATTGCATGCAGTGCTATCCTTTGAGCCCCTTTTTGATCCCCCTTCTTGAGATTCTGGATCTTCCCCAGAGCAGACTGATCAAATAGAGAAATAAGTTCTCCATCGTATCAGTTTCGATGTCCAAATGAACCAGGGAGCATTTGCCCCTACTTTGCACCTTTTTATGCATACGCTGGTGCTGCCCACTGAAACATGAGCAGATACAGGTCAATGGAAATTTGCTCAATAAGCCCCTAGTGTGTGCCCACAATCAGACTATTGTCCCTTTCCACCATAGAAGAACCATTGTTTACCCCCAGAATAGATGCTTCCTCTCCTGCTGACGGTTGCTTTACTGCGGGGCTACCCAGCTTGTGAACTGATTCAGTAGGTTTGGCCTCTATTAGTGATAACATAGGGGGGCATCCCATCTCAAGCCATGGTAATCACAGTTGCAGTCACTGCTTTGTTGCAGATACTGGGGTGCTTTGGTCTGACCCAGTCCCTGCCACATAAGCTAAACCTGGCAAGTGGCACAAGAGTTGACTGGTCTGGAGAGGCTCTCTGATTTTGCCATTAGACCCAGAGCCATGTGCCCTACAAGATTTTTTGAGGAAGTCCGATGCAGGGCTGCTAGGCTCCATGCAGCCCTATCTGGTCTTTCCCTCAGTCTTTTCCATGGCATTCACCTTGCCAGTGGCACTCCAGCTCTGGAAAAGCTTTACTCACCCTGTCTGGCGTACATTAAGGTTTCCTGTCCAGGACTTTGTGTTCCCCATGGTTTTGGGATTCATCGAGGCAGCCTTTGAAGGTAAAGGTTTCCACTTATTTCCCCCGGCTGCACAGGAGGTGTAACGACAGAGCAGTGGCTTTACAGACTGCAAAATATCAGCAGTCCTGACTCCAGAAAGTCTGCGCCAGCACACCACCGCGTGTCCTAAGCTCAAAGCTTGTGACAGGGCACTGAGCAGGCACACTACTGAGATGGAGCTACCAGGGGGGAGGCTGGATCAACCGTCCTCACACAGTCACCATCTTGTTCCTCCCATTGCATTGTAAATAAATGTAATGCAGGCTACCTCCTTGTGCTGCTTCACGTTACATTACAAATGTTGAGTTGTGTAATAGGTGAAGCATGGCTGTTACCATATTGCACAACTGTTTTTTTGCCGTGTTCCCAGCTTTACAAATAGTTGTAAAGGTGGCACTGCTTCCAAATGCTGAAACACCACGAGTATTGTGTAGCGTGCATGGAAATGTATTGGTCTCAGGTTTATTTACTCTTTCCACATGTGCTGTAGAAGGCACCACACATAGATAAAGGAAACTCATTCAATGGAACTAATGTTAAGCAGGGCGGTGCCCCTTTCTACTAAACAACAAACCTGCTTCTAATACAGCCACCCTAGCAGTAGGGTGCAAGGTTTCCCTTGTTGGTACTTGGCATCACACAGTGCAACACCATTCAGAAAGCAGATATTCAGCATAGCTTCGTAATTATGGGGTATTTCTGTGATTTCCTTGTCATTCAGCATAGTGCAGCAAGGTGCCTTACCCGGCTGTGTAACATTACTTCTAATTAAATGTTGGCCACAGTTTGCCTGTTGCCTTGAAATCTGTTAAAGATAGCTTTACACAATGGTGGAGACTCAAACAACTCTTGTGTGGCCCTTGTGTGATAAGTTAGGATGCTGTTGTAACAAATATGGGACATTCTTGCCCTCTCACTGCACTGCGGCAATGAATGCAGCATAGTGCCAACACAGGCACCCTTGTGCTATGGTGCAAGTGTGCCTGTGTTACAGGTTGGATTGTTTTTGAGCAGGAAGGCACAGCTTACAGCTCAAAAACAATCCTTAGACGCATGTCCATCTTGCACACATTTAAAGATGAAATTACAAGGAGAAATTGAAAATGTGTATCCTTGTAATGGGTCTGTTAGGAAAGTGTGCAAATCTGAAAAAATGTCATATGTATTACACTTAATACATCTGAGATAGCTTATAAATCCATGGGTGGATTCATGGGCATTCACAAAATACACCTATATGATTTGAAACTTTTCAAGATGTTTTTAAGCTTCTAGAGGCGTTAGTGCCTAGAAATTGTGGGTCACATTTGCAAGGGCTTGTGATGGGCTTGTTCATGCAAGGCAACATAAAACAATGCAAACATGTAAGTTAAATTTACTATGGCACCCAGAGGCACTGTGTGTGGCTCTGCATTGCATAGTAAATCTGGAGTAACTCATTGCCTTGTGTTACACTACACTGGGACGTTGTTACATACATGGAGCGTTGTTGTTTCCATGCATTCACCAATGTTTTTTGAGACATTCACAAATGCACAAAGAGTTTTACACCTGGGAAAATGCAAAAATGTCATGCCATCCCTGGTGCAGAAAGGTTTTCACTTCCTGAACTGAAACAATATAGTCCTGTAAGACACCTACAGTTGCACTATATAGCAAGCACAGCAGCATTGGTACAAGGCTAGAGAGAAGATGTATGTATGCTTGGTTAGTGATCATTTCTGGCACCTTGCCTTGGTGCAACACACACAGCAACTTGGCTCCATGACCTGCATAGATCATATTCTTTGTAAATATGACCAGTGTTGTCCTTTCCTTGTACAAACAAATACACATGATTATGTAGCAATGAAGTTCACTTCATTTGGTGTATCTATAGGTGGCCACCAAAGGCATGAGAATGTCAATGAATGCAGAATATGTTGGTTGCCCATCCGGAAAGGTTATATAGCCTGTGTGGTTATAGCCCATGCAAATACATATTATATTTCATATGAAAGCTGCATGATCAGATATATGTGTAGATGATTATTATTAATGATATGGCCATGTAGGTAGCCACAATTTAGTCAAACAAGTCATTAGGTGTTCTGTCCCTTGACAATAGATGTGGGCTGGCCTTACCACAAAGTGATATTTAAGGGTTCATGGCATTGTAAAGCAGGAAATGCATGTTTATACATACCATGTTAAACAGTACTATTGAGCTCAGATTTTATATTCTATGACGAATATATACTTTTGTTTAAGTGTAGCCAATATGAATGTAGAAGATAAAAAAATGACATGCAAAGTGTGCTTGGGAATACTAAAGAAAGTGGCAAGGGCATTCTAAAAATGTGCAAATATGATGAGCAGAAGGGAAAAGGCACATGAGCCAAACCCAGCAACACCGAAGCCTTCAACAACCATAGGCAGTGTGGCACCTTATGAAGGGAAGAAGGTCCCCCGCAAAAGGAGACATGGAACAGCCTCTATGTCAGCACAGAAAAGGAAACACACGAAGACACAAAAGCAAAGACTAACTATGCTCAAATATATGAGACCACATCAATGGAATCAAAAACAAAATGATTGAAAACAATCATTTGCTGAATGGCTGTCAGCAGGCCCTTGACAAGATAGCCAAGAAATAGTCTCTATATGGATTCTCCCTGCCCCCCAACCTTCATGTTATCTCTAATTCTATATTTGTTGTATTATTAATTAGATAGTTAGGATTATTATGAGAATAGATGTAGTTTAGGTGTAGTCTTAGTTTCAGGTAGACTAAGGTGTTTATTTATTTTTAGGTAGCTAAGATAGTTAGTGGGAGGGTAATAATGTAATATACGTAGGCAAAAATATAAAAACGAGAAACAAATGTTTATGTGTATTGATCAATGTTCATGTAGCATATGTGTAGGCTTAAGAATGTCTAAGCAATCTGCATGTAGAAGTATTTAGGGAGTGGAGGGAGTTGATATTTATTATGTTCTGTGTTAGGTATAGATAAGTAGTTTGTTGATCTGGCTAAATGAAAGTAGACTTTATTTTAGGGTAACTAGCGTGGTTTTGGATAGTTAATAGCAGTTAGGATAATTATAGTATTGTGTGTTTTAATAAATAGTTTGCTTATTTGAGTGCGTTGTATGTTTTTGTTGGAAAGTGCACATTAAGCATATAATTTGATGCTAAGGCAAGTTTTTTTTAATAAAAAACGTACAACTTGCAGCTTGGCCAGTTATGTACCTACTCAACATTATGTGTACATGTGTCTATTTGAACAACATAATCTTATTTTAGACACATGCAACTATTATGTAGACTGTCAGACAAAACAGACACAATAGGCAGGTTGCTCTGCTGCATTGTGTGAGCAGTAGCTAACTTTTCAATGCATTGTTAGAGAGGTGCCATTTTATGTTTATAATGACAGTGTTACACTTTGAGTTGGCTTTTGGTGAAACTAATATTCATTGCTGGTATTTGTCAGTGGTGTGAATGTACTCAGATTATCAATGCTAGTCCAGAAGAGCTTGATTCATGTACTGACATGTTCATGCTATAATGTTTGTTGACCAATATTACACACACATATCAACAGAGACAAGTAAATCCTGGAATTTAGGGTCCGTAGTTGTCCACATTTTGAATGTCATGATACATTGAGACTTAGAACGCAGAACACTTGGATGATATTATCAGATTAACTTTTGGCATAAACTGTGATGGGCCATGGAGAATTGGAGAATCCGTGGATTGATCACAAGTAGCAAGTACATCATGCTTCATAACTTGAACCCTGTATGAAAGTTTGAAATGCTATAAGCAAATGACACCAGCACAGAATGTCATCCTCATGTGACATGGTCCAAAAGGATCTATATTTTCCTACCTTTGACTGGAATGGAAGGAACAAGGTCCCACTCACACTTTACATAATTCGAGACCTATTTGTTTTGTGTTGCCCTTATTTGAAATAGTCAAGATATGTCCTTGATAGTAAAAAAAAATTACATAATTGATTTAGTAGCTTGCAAATACTGACTTCTTTGTATGTAGTCAGTGCATAAGCTATTGAATGGTGACCGGGAAGTCTACATTAACAAGTGACTTCCTAATAATTAAATTTGTACCTTAAATATTGTGTCATCTATGTGGCCATTCATGAGTTGGACCTAAGGTAGAAGTAACACACAATCAGAAATTGAGGGATATAACTCAAGAGTGCACTACAGAGCATTACCAAAATGGATGCTTTATGACAATAACAGATGAACAAGATCAACTACATGTCACCAACTGAAGACTGCAGTAGTGTGAAAAGAAAGCGGCATGATGTCAAACCATGATAAATAGAAAAACTTGGCAGGACACACTCACTAATGTTCACCAGGACATTTTAGGTCTTAAACTTGGGAACTGTTCATCTTAATTTTCTGATGACTGTTCAGTCTCCTGTTCTTGTTGTTGGGGTGCAATAGGAGGCTGAGGAGTGAAGTTTAATGTCTCTGATACACAAATATCAGACGGTGGAGATGTTTGGCCTATTTTCCCAAGAACATTAGCGAATGCCACTAAGGCTGCATGGTATTCCCTGACAAGGGCTTACTTGTTCTGCATCCAATGAACAATATGATTTTGTGGCATCAATTCTGTTACTTATACAGTTGTCCTATGTGTGATTACAGATTATAAAGGGGCTGCAATGCCCTTGGGTCACACAAGGTGACACAAGCCAATGCAAGCCCATTAATGGGATTAACTAAGCCACAAACGCCATCTTACATGGCTCTGCATGGCATAGTCATTCTAGTATAGCACAAGGTCGTGCAGATCTAGGCCTTGCATTGCTCTGCATTGTGAAGGCCTTACATGGGTGGAGCATGGCCATTCCTACCTACATGTGGATTTGATGCTTTCCCAACTTAACAAAGACTTATAAACCTGTGAATTTCTCAAAGTACTGCACACTCGCAATAGTGGAGCAACAAAAAGGCATATGTTTATTTCTTTTTATTTCCACGTTCTAAGTGTGCTGCATTTTACAGTATACATAGTGAGAGACGACTGCCTCTAAGGATTGGTTTTGTGCAGAAAGGTGGCCCTTCATGCACAAAATCAATTCTGCCTGTAAATCAGGTAAACTTGCACCATGGCGCAAGGCTGCCTGCATTGGTTCAGCCTGCATTCAGTGCAAAAGCACAGTGAAAGAGCAGGAATGTGTCATATCTTAGTAGATATGACTCATTTCTGCTCTCTTGCTGTCACGCAGCACCTTAACTTGTTTTTCTGCATTGCAAAGTATGACATCTTTGTAAGTCTGGTCCTGTGTATGTAAGTGATAAGCGAATAAACACATCTGTTACATGCATTATGGTGCATTTTCAATTCCTCTTTGACATCCGATCATCCAGTGATCCTCAATGCAGCCTTTAGGTTCCTGAACAGCTTTTCCTTTGTCCTCGGTTTGTAATTATGCCACCTTTTCTTGTATTCTGCTACAGTCCTTTTGCCCCACACAACAGTCTCGTGCATGACGCAAATCTGAGTGCAGCACATAAAGATGTCTTGCCCCACAGGAGTTAGCATTGTATCATGCAGGTAGCAGTTGCGTGATTGTGCGGTGCATGGAAACTACTACTTTGCATTTGTAAGTGATAATGTTGGCAATTTAAATATATGTATTGCATGCATTGTTATCACTCACACTGCATATCTTGTTAGCCCTCAATTTCAGTGCTGGCTATGCCCTCAACTCTGGAAATCAACTCAGTTGGAATGAGTGCTGCCAACTGCTCCTCCAGTGAGTTCATTTCCTCCTGGGAATTCGGCCACTCTGTGGTCCTCCTTGCAGCCTTTAGGTTCCTGGACAGCTTTTCTCGTCTTCAGCTTCTGATTATGCCACATTTTCTTGCATTCTGCTACAGTCTTTTTTGTTGGTGCGATGCAGTTGATCTTGTCCATTATAGCTTGCAAGAAAGCATCCTTCTCGGTTAACGGTAATTTAGAGGTGACAAACAAAACGTGGTCATTTTTTGTCACCTCAGTGATCAACATTTGGCTTTCCTCCTTTGTGAAATTAACGTTCTTTTTCCTCTCTTTCTGCATGTTAAACACATCTTCAGGGTTGGTTCCTTCCTGCCTTACTGACGCTCATTCCAATGCTAAATAGTGGTGTGTTGAAACAAACAAGTGCTGGACGTTGCCTGGCTTTTTGAACTTTTGGAACTGATGGCAGTTGTATTACGGCGCTGTGCTCTGAAACTGCTACTTTGCATGACGTTGCAAGATGCATCTCTCGGACCTGCGCCACGGTGCGCCGTCTAGTAAATTTGGCACATCCATGACACAGGAAAGTGGCGTAGCACAGCTAACGCATGATTCTTCATAAATCTGGGCCCCGGTGTCCAAGGAATTGTAAAGGTCTGCAAACATAATGAAACTTTCTAGATAATACTGTTAGTTCTTTGTGCATGCTTGTTCATTTGTGCAACACTAATCATCTTGAAAACATCAAAGAGAACTGGAATCATATATACTATCTTTACATTAATTGGTATTAATTAATTGGTATTAATTAATTGGCCTCGCACCACCAAGACACCCTCCAACAACCAAACCAACAAAAAAGCCACCTGGTTCACCAACGTCCTCCAAGCCTCCAAACGCAACTGCCGTAAACTCAAGCAAAAATGGCTCGATGAACGCACACCTAACAATCACACAGCACTCAAGGACGCCACACGTAGCCATCACCAACTCCTCAGGCAAGCAAAAAGATCCTCCTTCAAAACTCGCCTAGAAAACAACACCAACGACTGCAAAGAACTGTTCAACATCGTGAAGGAGCTCTCCAGCGCCACCGTCAACGACATCACCACCTCCCAAGAACTATTCAATGCCCTAGCCACTGCCTTCCACTGAAAGATCGCAGACATCCACGACAGCTTCAACACCCCTCCCACCTCCGACTCGCCTGTCCCGCCCTCCACAAACCCCACCCGCACCAACCGCCTAACCTCCTGGACCAGCATCAACGATGATGAAACTCGCAAGACCATGAATTCCATCCACTCCAGATCACCATCAGACCCCTGCCCACACCACATATTCAACAAAGCCGACGCAGCCATCGCACCACACCTACGGAAGATCATCAACATCTCCTTCAAAACAGCAAGATTCCCGGAAAGCTGGAAACACGCCGAAATCAACGCCCTACTCAAAAAACCAAAGGCGGACCCCAAAGACCTGAAGAACTTCCGGCCCATCTCCCTGCTTTCATTCCCGGCAAAGGTCTTTGAAAAAATCGTCAACACACAAATCACACGGTACCTCCAAGACAACAACATCCTCGACTCCCCCCAGTCCGGCTTCAGACGAAACCACAGCACCGAGACCGCCCTTCTCCCCACCACAGATGACATCAGAAGCCATCTCGACAATCGAGAAACATCTGCCCTCATCCTCCTAGACCTGTCGGCCACCTTTGACACAGTCTGCCACCACACTCTGAAAATCCGCCTCCACGAAGCAGGCCCTCGACTGGACCACATCCTTCCTCTCTGGAAGAACCCAGGGAGTCCGCCTCCGCTGTTCCAATCCAAAGCCACCAACATCATCTGCGGCGTACCCCAGGGCTCATCCCTCAGCCCGACGCTGTTCAACATCTACATGGCCCCCCTCCCACAAGTGGCCCATCAACACAACCTCAACATCATCTCCTACACTGACGACACCCAACTCATCCCCTCCCTCACCAAGGACCCACACACCGCCAAAAACAACCTCCACGAGGGCTTGAAGGCCATCGCCGACTGGATGAGAAGTAGCTAGCTGAAACTGAACTCGGAAATGCGGAGATTCTCATCCTTGGGCCCACCCCCTCCGCCTGGGACGACTTGTGGTGGCCAGCCTCGTTGGGCACCCCTCCGACACTAACCGACCATGCACAAAACCTCGGCTTCCTCCTCGACCCATCCCTCTCCATGTCAAAACAAGTCAACACCAGCTCCTACTCCTGCTACAACACCCTCCACATGCTTCGCAGAATCTACAAATGGATCCCAACCAAAACAAGAAAAACAGTAACTCAGGCCCTCGTCAGCAGCAGGCTCGACTACGGCAACGTACTCTACGCAGGCACCCCGTTCAAACACCTGCAATGCCTCCAATGCATCCAAAACGCCTCCGCCCGACTCATCCTCAACATCCCTCGCCGCAGCCACATCACCCCCCACCTAAGAGACCAACACTGGCCTACATTGACTCCCCGTCGACAAGAGGATCACCTTCAAGCTCCTCACCTACGCACACAAAACACTTCACAACACCAGTCCAGCCTACCTGAACAGCATACTCAGCTTCTACACCCTCACCCTGCAACTCCGCTCCGCCAACCTCGCCCTCGCCTCCATCCCCTGCATCCGGTGCAGATCCTCCGGTGGCAGATCTTTCTCCTACCTCACCGCCAAGACCTGGAATACCCTCCTGTCTGACCTAAGACAGATCCAGGACCTGCTCACCTTCAGAAGACACCTCAAGACCTGGCTCGTCAAGCAAAAGCAGCACCCCCTAACCCCCCCAGCACCTTGAAACCCTCACGGGTATGTAGTGCGCTCTATAAATAGTCTGATTGATTGATTGATATTACATCTTTTTGACATTTTGCTTAGTAAATTCAAATTTAGTCAGTTTTTAAAGTGCACATACCCAATACTACCAATTTCTCCCTTCCCTTTTTATCTGTAATCTTTCCTTTCTGTAGATTCTCCTTCAAATTGTAGCTGAGCTAATGCTTTCACGTGCAGGAAAATGTACTTTGTGGAAAAAGCAGTATAAGGAGCAATGCCTTGGTGTCCCTGTGATGATATTGATCAGGATTTCTTATGTGTTTCCATGAGAAAAGAGAGATTCATAAATCCATCTCCATTTTATGAATGCCTCATTTTGTGGACTGGAATGCTGTTGCAGGCTAATGTTTTAGACTTTTATCCCCCAAACAGTTTTCTTTTTGTGATGTTTTTTGTTAGTTGTACAATTAATAGTGCGCTTAAATCCTACAGTGGGGTATATGAACTGCCTTTACATACCTTGTGAACACTGGTGCTTCATTATAAATAACTTTGATGTTTCTCTTAATAGTAAAAACTTTATGGGGGTCATTACAACATTGGCGGTAAAAGCCACTTACCGCCGTGCAGAGAACGGCCAACACACCGCTGCGGCCGCAGAATTCCGCCACGGTCATTATGACCCACAGTTCGGAATCCTCCAAAATTTAGACACCCACACAAGTCCGCCACACCAAAGGTCAGTGATAAACTGGCGAATACAAAACCTCCACCATCACGCCAACAGGAACACGCCCACACTATCACGACCCACGAATCCACGCGGCAGTCTTTCACCCGCGGTATTCCATTGGCGGTACACACAGCCGCGGTCAAAATATACACACTCTTACAAAACACATCCACACTGGACAATCCAAAATACCCACACCTGAGACACATACACACACCACTCCCACACACCCAATACAATATAAAACACACGCTCACATCACCCACAAACCCCTACGACAACACAGGCCACAGAGAGACACCACCATCTAAAAACGAGCATCCACAGGCACACAACACCATCACCCACATAACATCCATGCTCCTCACATAACACACCACTAAATATCACCCCACACATCAACAACACACACAAACCCACACATCACCCACACCACCCATTGGCACGGCAAAGACACCCCAGGTTCTCTGAGGAGGAGCTCAGGGTCATGGTGGAGGAAATCATCCAGGCAGAGCCACAGCTATTCGGATCACAGGTGCAGCACACCTCCATAGCTAGGAAGATGGAGCTATGGCGAAGTATGGTGGACAGGGTCAACGCAGTGGGACAGCACCCAAGAAATAGGGATGACATCAGGAAGAGGTGGAACGACCTACGGGGGAAGGTGCGTTCCGTGGTCTCAAGATACCACATCACGGTACAGAGGACTGGCGGTGGACATCCACCACCTCCCCCACAACTAACAACATGGGAGGAGAAGGTCTTGGCTATTCTGCATCCTGAGGGCCTCACAGGAATAGCTGGAGGAATGGACTCTTGTAAGTCAAATCTTCACTTCTATATCCCCCCTACCTGCATGCCATCACATACCCCCACCCTCGCCCTCACCCCATCACTCTTACTCCTCACAAATGTCCCAATATCACAAACCACCCATCCCAACACCAAGCCCTGCATGCAACACCAAAGCATGGACACCCATCACCAAAGCATGGCCACTACAGATACCCATACACCCCCCTAAACCATCATCACACAAGGTCCCACACAGGAATGCAAGCACTGGGGTACACGGTCAACCACCCATTGCACACAATGGCACACACAGATGCAATAATCATGCTTTTACACCCCTGCAGGACCCCTACCTAACGTCACCAGACAGGAGGGTACAGACATGTCCTCACCACCCACAGAAGAGGCCCACAGTGATGACAGCAGCTCTGTCCAACTGGATCTAGATGACCATCTGGGACCTCGGGACAGTCGGTTCCCCTCACACAGTCACAGGCCACCACAGAGCTTCCCCCCTCTGGAAACACCAGCACAGCACCCACCCAGCAGGCCCATCCCTCTGTCCCCAGGACATGTCAATCAGCAGTGTGTCACCACTACACGGAACTCACCACCCCAACAACAACAGGGACCTGGGGCAGTGGCAGTGGGCACACCGTTCAGGGGACAGAGACCCAGGGAAACAGGGGAACTGGGAGGGCTGCTGTGCGACAGGGGGAGGACAGGCCTGGGGAACCCACTCTCCATGAGGCCCTCTCCAACATCATGGGAGCTTACCATCATTCCCAGGAGACGATGGCAACAGTACTGGCCAAGTTTCAGGAGTCCGAGCGGCTGCAGGAGGAACAGTATTTGGGCTTCAGGGAGGAACTCAAATCCATCAATTCCACCCTGGGTACCATTATAGGGGTGCTGAAGGAAGTCCTCAACCCCAGGAGGGACACTGTGGCACAACAAGGGGCCCCTGACACTAGCCTGGACGATGAACTGCCCACCACCTCCGCTGGCGCTAGTGCACAGGAGGCACCACCACAGGACCACCACACCAGCACCCCACCCCCAGCAGAGGGAGAACCACCCCGCAAACGGTCCCTGAGATCCAGGACAAAGACAGAGAATGATGCCAAGACCCTCGCCAATAAATGAGACCACCCTGATTGTCATCCTTTTGTCCCACCTTGTCACCCTGTCCATCCTCAAACTGCCGCAGCTCCACCTCCTATGCCCCTTTGGACAATGCACCTGTGAGACTAATAGACTGGACTCTGCCATGGACATTCCTCCACCATCACCCCTCACCATTTTACAACCCCCTCCAATATTGAGCACTTAAATAAACACCCTTAAAGCACAAAACAATCTGGAGTCTGTCTGTGATTTTGATTTCGTGTATTAGCAATTACAGTGACAAAATGCTCTTTCAAATGTAATGTCAACATACTTATGTCACACAGCTCTAGTAAATGAGGAAACAAAGCAGATGTCACACAGTGCGACCCACATCTGTGAAATCGTAAGGGAAAGTGACAACTCAGTGACCATACACTGGGTGAAAAGGACAGACAGTAGAGAGGTAGTAGTTTTAAAGTACATGTAGCAGGTAGGTTTGTCTTCTTACCTGTGTCTCACTGGAAGTATTGCAGGATCACTGAGTTCCTGTTGTCGATGTCCTCTTCTTCTGCTTCCTCGTCTTCACTGTTCACAGGCTCCACAGCTGCCACAACACCTCCATCAGGACCATACTCCTGCAGAAAAGGCACCTGTCATCGCAAAGCCAATTTGTGAAGCATACAGCAGGCCACGATGATCTGGCACACCTTCTTTGGTGAGTAGAATAGGGATCCACCTGTCATATATAGGCACAGGAACCTAGCCTTCAGGAGGCCGAAGGTCAGCTCTATAATCCTCCTAGTTCGACCATGGGCCTCATTGTAGCGTTCCTCTGCCCTTTTCCTGGGATTCCTCACTGGGGTCAGTAGCCATGAGAGGTTGGGTTAACCAGAGTCACCTGCAAATGGTGAGGGACAACTGTTAGATACACACTAACTCTTAGGGACATCACCAGACCCAGACCACTATTCCCACTGTATTTGGTCCATGTGCTCACCTAATAGCCACACCCAGTGCCTCCGGAGTTGCCCCATCACATAAGGGATGCTGCTATTCCGCAGGATGTAAGCGTCATGCACTGAGCCAGGAAACTTGTCATTTACATAGGAGATGTACTGGTCTGCCAAGCACACCATCTGCACATTCATCGAATGGTAACTCTTCCGGTTTCTGTAGACCTGTTCACTCCTGCGGGGGAGCAAGGCCACAAGTGTCCCGTCAATGGCACCTATGATGTTGGGGATATGTCCCAGGGCATAGAAATCACCTTTCACTGTAGGCAAATCCTCCACCCAAGGGAAAACGATGTAGCTCCGCATGTGTTTCAGCAGGCAGACAACACTCTGGACAACACGTTGGAAAACATAGGCTGGGACATCCCTGATGCTATGGCCACTGTTGTTTGAAAAGACCCACTTACTAGGAAATGCAGTACTGACAGCACCTGCACTTGAGGGGGGATTCCTGTGGGATGGCGGATAGCTGACATCAGGTCTGGCTCCAACTGGGCACACAGTTCCTGGATTGTGGCACGATCAAGCCTGTAGGTGATGATCACATGTCTTTCCTCCATTGTTGACAGGTCCGCCAGCGGTCTGTACACCGGAGGATGCTGCCATCTCCTCACATGCCCCAGCGGAAAATGCCTATGGAGGAGAACAGCGAGCACAGAGTCAACAAACTCTGAGGTACGTAAACACAGCTTACTCAGAAATCTATTCATAAACCGAATTTTGCCTGTATGAGTGTTTAGCCAAGGCCTAGATATGTGTGACGCAGTAAAAAATAAAGCAATGTGGGCCCCTGAAATGGCGGCTGCCTGACCTGTAAAGTGGGACAATGTGATATGAGGTGACTGCGCTGACATTGTACACCGTTGCGGTAGGCGGTCGAAGACCGCAGCGCAATTCTGCATTGGTTAACATTGGACCCTATGGGTCCCAGGAGCCAATGACGATGCACGCCGGTGGTGACGCCAGCACCGCCGCAGACGTGACTGCCATTTTCTCACTGTTCAATCACTCGATACCTGATATTCAACAGGAGAGGACCTACACTGCAAGTGCTGCTGTGACCTCAGTCTGGAAGAGACAACGGCTCGTGCGTCTGGGAAAAGGGCCCCTGCCTTCAGCAGGGAAGAGTTGGAGAAACCCGTGTATGGGGTCCTCCCCCAGTACACACTACTCTACGGTCCTTCAGACAAACAGGTAAGTACACCGTTACCATGCTGTATGGGCAATGCCTGTGTGGAGTGGGGTGGATGAAAGATAGGGGGGGAGAATGAGGCGTGCATGAAACAATGGTGAGTGCATGTGCCACATGGCAAGCGTAGGGAAGCGGGCCAATGACTGTGACGGTGCAGTTGGTAATTACTTCTCTTTTTCCCCTGTACAATTCCTGTAGGTCAGCGCCCACCAGAAGAAGGATATTTGGTGTGCCATTGTCAAGGAAATCTGGACCCTGGGGGTCTACCACAGAGGGGTGGGGTGCCTGTCGCACCATGACCTCCCTGATGTTCAGGATCCTGGCAGTCGCATTCAGCTGATTCAGCACGCATTGGAGGTGTCTGGGTGGGGTAGGTGGGCTGTGGGTTCCCCTAGGGCAGGGCAAGTTTGCTGGTTAAGTCCCCTTTTTAAGGCAATCCCTGTGGCACCCCACACCACCTGTGTACAGTGCCAACTACACCCAGTCTGGCTCCTGTGACATCCATGTGTGCAGAAATCGTCCATAGCCTTGTAAGCCATGTCCCAGGGATTAAATAGTGGACCTCAAGTACATGGCGTAGTGCAGGGGGCTTCTGTGTCTGTCGTGTCCGCCAACGGTAGGGGTATTGAATGCACTCAACATGTCTTTCTTCTGTCTCCCCTCCCTTTTTTGTGGTCTCCCTGCATTTGTGTGCATTAGCATCATCAGACGGAGGAGCAGTGGCACCGGAGCAGGAGGGAGCTGCATCCCACATGGCCCTGGAGGGCGACACTATGGACTCCTTAATCACCCGTGGGACGGAGGGCGAGGGGAGCTCCACGGTGGGGACAGGAGCTGACACCAGCGATACGGACTCCCCCTCTGATGGGAGCTCCCTTTCGGTGGCGGCTCCATCTGTGCCCCCGCATCTACAGGTACAGCCGCCACCCCACCTACCAGCACCGCCCTCCCAGCAGCCCCTCAGCCTTTGCCCCGTGCCCACTCACCCAGGAGGGTGGGCATCACCTTCGCCCCAGGCACCTCAGCCCCTGCCCCAGTCACCCCTGCTGCCCTCAGTGAGGAGGCCATTGACCTCCTCAGGACCCTCACTGTTGGGAAGTCTACCATTTTGAATGCCATCCAGGGTGTAGAGAGGCAGTTGCAACAAACCAATGCATTCCTGGAGGGCATTCATTCTGGTCAGGCAGCCCTTCAGCGAGCTTTTCAGAGTCTGGCCTCAGCACTGATGGCAGCCATTGTCCCTGACTCTAGCCTCCCCCCTCCAACTTCCTCCACCCAGACCCACACCCCTGTACCTCAGCCTATCCCAAGCACACCATCAGACCAGCATGCACACACATCAACACACAAAGTAAGCTCTGGCAAACATAAGCACCACACATCCCACAGGCTCTCACGCAAGCATCATACACATGCAGACACACCAACATCCACTGCCTCCACTGTGTCCCCCTCCTCCTCGTCTCCCTCCTCCCTCCCTGTCTCGTCTCCACTCACACCTGCATGCACTACATCTTCAGCCCCTACGTCCATCACCAGCACACCCAACACCACACCCCGCTCACGTGAAGTCACCACCCCCACTACCATTCACACATCCCTTGTGTCCTCTCCCAGTCTGTGAAGCCACCTCCCAAGGTACACAAACGCAGCCACACACCCACTCAACAGCCATCCACCTCACAACAGCCTCCAGCCCATGCACCTTCAGCCAAAATCAGCAAACGTATACCTCCTACGACCACAACCTCTTCCTCCACTCCCAAACCCCCTCCAGCTACCCGTCCCAGTGTTCCTAAGAAACTTTTCCTGTCCAGCCTTAACCTCTTTCCCTCACCTCCCCCACCCCGTCAGTCTCCTAGGGCCCGACTCTCCAGGTCCCAACCTGGCACCTCAGCCACAACATCGGCGGGACCCATGCTGCCAGTAGTCACCGGATTATGGAGTGCACCAGGCAGCAGGGCAGGCAGTGTGGCAAGGAGCCACAGCACGGACAGTCCTCCACCTGTCAAGCATCAAAAGTTGGACAGTGCCTGGCGGGAGAGGGGAAAGAGACCAGCCAACCAAGCCGCTCCCAGGGGTACAATTGAGATTGTGGAGACAGCTGCAAAACCATCCAAGGTGGGGAAGGGGCACAAGTAAACTGGAAAGTCTGGGAAGACCAGCACGGCGGACAAGACCGCCATCAGCCCCGCGCCCCAGGAGGCGACCGCCAGCAGCCACACTGCCCCAGACAGGGCTGCCAGCAGCAGCCCCGCTGCCCAGGAGGCGACCGCCAGCAGCCACACTGCCACAGACAGGACCGCCAGCAGCAGCCCCGCTGCCCAGGAGGTGACCGCCAGCAGCCACACTGCCCCAGACAGGACCACCAGCAGCAGCCCCGCTGCCCAGGAGGCGACCGCCAGCAGCCACACTGCCCCAGACAGGACCACCAGCAGCAGCCCCGCTGCCCAGGAGGCGACCGTCAGCAGCCACACTGCCACAGACAGGACCGCCAGCAGCTGAACCGCTGTCAAGGACACCGCCGCCACAAGCACCGCTGCCAAGGACAGCGCCGCCACAAGCACCTCTGCCAAGGACACCGCCGCCACAAGCACCGCTGCCAAGGACACTGCCGCCACAAGCACCGCAGGCCCATGAGCGCAAAAAGCTCTGACGCTACTGAGGCCGCCACAAGCAGGATGAAGCACTCTGGGCACAAGGCCCCCTCCAGAACCAGTGGAGATTGACATCCACTACCGCAGTCCTTGGCAGGATGAAGCACTCTGGGCACAAGGTCCCCTCCAGAACCAGTGGAGATTGACTTCCACTATCTCAGTCCTTGGCAGGATGAAGCACTCTGGGCACAAGGCCCCCTCCAGATAGACTGTGGCTTTGCACTCCCCAGGAAAAAGCAGTGGGTAAACCACCCACTTGAGAGACTTGTGAGACTGTGGCTTTACACTCCCCAGGATAAAGCAGTGGGCAAACCACCCACTGTTGAGACTTGAGAGACTGTGGCTTTGCACTCCCCAGGATTGAACAGTGGGAAAACCACCCACTGTAGAGACTTGAGAGACTGTGGCTTTGCACTCCCCAGGATATAGCAGTGGGCAAACCACCCACTTGAGAGACTTGTGAGACTGTGGCTTTGCACTCCCCAGGATAAAGCAGTGGACAACCCACCCACTCTAGAGACTTGAGAGACTGTGGCTTTGCACTCCCCAGGATTGAACATTGGGCATGGGGCCACC
Organism: Pleurodeles waltl; assembly: GCF_031143425.1. Lineage (NCBI taxonomy): Eukaryota > Metazoa > Chordata > Amphibia > Caudata > Salamandridae > Pleurodeles > Pleurodeles waltl. The sequence continues at coordinate 342,492,456 of NC_090444.1, read as the reverse complement.
TCGTGGATTTGGGATTGTGCACTCAACCGGCTTAGGTGCCCCCCCTTCCTTTCCCCCTGAGGTGCCTGTTTTACTTCTATCTGATGCCCCTGCAGTGTTCTCTCCGTTTTGTTCGGGTATCTTGTGTGGGCCTCGCCCATGCCTTTTGGGCCCAGTGATCCACGGACTATGATGGTGGACTCCCTTGGACTTGTGTTCTTGGTGTATATAATTGTATATACAGTAGTATAAATGTATATATTTGTAAATATTTTTAATGTATGTAATTGAATATATCCAAATTTTTCGACTCTTTTCCTTTTGTCCTTGCATTCTTACAGGGGGTTTTGGGGGGTGTAACTGTGATGTATCAATATGTATTAGCGTGTGTGTTGTAGTGGGTGAGGGTGGGGGTTTTGCGTGTTGCATGTGTGTGTCACTGTTTTTTCCCTCCCCTCTCCCCTGTGTCATAGGTGCAGTACTCACCGTTGTGTTCGCCGCCGGCGTTCGTGCTCCCGGTAGAGGAGCAGGAAGATAAAGGCTGGCAGTATCTGGAGCTCAGGTTCCATGGCATCCTGGTTCCTCGTGGGGTGTGTAGAGGTGAGTGTTTTCCCTTCGAAGTCCTGTTTCTGCCGTGTTTTTGTTTGCGGTGAATCCGCCACGGAAAAGGTGGCGGATTGGTGGGTTGCAATACTGTGGGCGGTACATTGTCTCCCACCTGTCTGTTGGCGGTAACCGCCGCGGTGTTTGTTTGTACCGCCTTGGCGGTCAGAGTGTTAAAGTGGCAGTCTATGTTGGCGGTTTACGCCACGGTCGTAATTCAATTTTTTTTACCGCCGGCTTGTTGGCGGTCTTACCGCCGCTTTAGCACCGACTGCCAGGGTTGTAATGACCACCTATGTAACTTACCCGAATGAACAATAAATACAAATATTTTCACATCAATATAAGGCCCTCTTCTTGAGGGGCGTATTGCAGCCCACTTCTGCTGTGACTGAACTATATCTGCAACCCATTAGCCCTTGACACTACATTAAATGCCACTTTCAAAAGTATATTCTTTGCTAAAATGAAGTTCTTTTAAAAAAAAGGCATGTCTGAGTCGATAGTAGCCTTGTGAGTTACTGAGAGTAGGTTAAACGAATATCTATGGGTTTTAGCAAAGGGTGGTGCCAAGGTCGGGGGGGCTACATTTGAAAGACAGACTGAATATAGACATAAACAGTCTGTAGAGATGTTTGTCTTACCCTGTATTTCAGGGGGTAATAACAACAACAGTCTAACTCTTGTGACTAATGCACTTGATGGAGAGATTTGTAAACCTAGTTTTGACTCATGCTTAAAGGGCATAGAGAGTAAACGTTTCTGCTACAAAGCGATTTGTATTTGATGCAGATAGCTCAGTGGGTTACTGAAATTGTCACAGAGTTAATTCTGTTGTTTGCACTCCATACGTTACCATCTTTGTAATAAAACACAATGAATTGGCATCAAAGTAGTACATGAAAACTGCACGGCATACATTTAGAAACGTTTTGCTTTTTTCCTTAGTCTTTCATCAATCTGAGGTTGCCAAAAGTGATTCATTTGGATAATAATAGATTTTTATTAGTATAAACAACCCCAACAACTGTGTTATGTTTTATATACTGAGTTTGTGATGCCAATGTACTAACACATTTGCTTTGGATTTGCATCACAAAAGTGACACAAACCCTGCACATACTGTTTGTTTGGTATGTATTTGGAATGCAAATTATGAATTGTGTTTGAAAATAGCCCTAAAGTAATGTGAATTAGCACTATGCTCTACTTTTCACTGCTTTGTGTCAAGGGAACTAACCAGGACTATTGCATGGACATTCCTATGCAACTACTCATGGAAAAGCTAGAATACCTTTTCGGCACACATACAAGTGATAAAGTGTGAAACCTCCTCAAAGCATATTGGGCCTCATTATGACCCTGGCGGGCGGCGGAGGCCGCCCGCCAGGATGCCGCCCTCCATAATACCGCTCCGCGGTCAGAAGACCGCGGAGGGTATTATGAGTTTTTCCCTGGGCTGGCGGGCGGTCTCCAAAAGACCGCCCGCCAGCCCAGGGAAAAACTCCCTTCCCACGAGGATGCCGGCTCGTAATCGAGCCGGCGGAGTGGGAAGGTGCGACGGGTGCTACTGCACCCGTCGCGTATTTCACTGTCTGCTACGCAGACAGTGAAATACTAGCGGCCCTCTTACGGGGGCCCCTGCAGTGCCCATGCCATTGGCATGGGCACTGCAGGGGCCCCCAGGGGCCCCACGACAATCCTTACCGCCATCCTGTTCCTGGCGGGCGAGCCGCCAGGAACAGGATGGCGGTAAGGATTGTCAGAATCCCCTCGGCGGCGCAGCGAGCTGCGCCGCCTTGGAGGATTCTTAGGGGCAGTGGAAAACCGGCGGGAGACCGCCGGTTTTCCCGTTCTGACCGCGGCCAAAGCGCCGCGGTCAGAATGCCCAAGGGAGCACCGCCGGCCTGTCGGCGGTGCTCCCGCCCCCGTTGGCCCTGGCGGTTCTCTACCGCCAGGGTCATAATGAGGCCCATTATGTGCTGGAAGAGCACTCTTCCTTGACAAAACAAAAGGGTCCCCTCCAGAACAAACCCCATGCATGACATCACATACACACCCTTGCACTACGGTGCAAGGGTGTATGCATTGGTGCAAGGGAGCGTAAGTAAGCTAGCACTAGAAGAAAGAGCAACTGTGTCACGTCTTAGTAGAGATTGCACTGTTGTACTCGCTCCTTTTCACACATCTGCAACAACTCTGGTTACTGTGCTGCATTATGTCAAAACTTAGTAAATCAGCCCATTCAGTTCATCAGATAAAGCACTCTTGATGTATATTGCCATATTGCCTAACAGTATGGGCGAAATGTGACTCCAAGGCCTTGTGGCCCTTATTATCTTGTGTAACATTTCCAATACTTTGAGTTACACATTCATTCATTGTGTATGTGTGTATATCAGTGTGTCTGTGTGTGATGTAAAGTGCTCTGTGACGTGTATGACGTAAACCTTACTGGTCTGAGGAGCGCTATAAAAGAATTTAAATGTGAGAGAGAGGCTATGGAGAAATGAGGGGCACCATTGGAGGGTGGTACTGAGGTAATCTGTGAAGAAGGATTTCCCTAGGGCCTGGAGAATGCCATCAATGATTGTTGCACTGGGTGCCACCGGCGCTTAAGCAGGCCTTGTTAACTACTAGTGGTGAGAGCTAAGACGGACAGTGTACATGGCAGGAGCCCCGAAAAATGTTCACCAGATAGGAAACACTACTTAGACACACCTAGATCTCTACCCAAGTCCCTGAACCCATTACAACTAACACTTATGCAATTCAAAGCAGTCAGTACTCAAATAACATCTTTTTCACAACATTCTACTCCCACATCATTTCTAATGCTGCCCCTTTGATTTTACTGAAATTCATTATTCTAGACTTTCTATGGCAGATGTTTGTATTATGGGTGACCTTTAAGGTAAAGGACTTAACATTTTATAAGCATTAAAAAAGAATACTACAAACCAATGGTCCCTGGATATTTAGTATTTTACCTCTGCCATAGTTAGGGCAACTCTGATCTACCTATGTTCTGAAATCAAAAAGCTATACCTACTTTTGAATTTCCATAGTTGACACTTTGGTAAGTTGGATGCAAAATTAGGGAAATATTTTGTGCAGTTACAATATGGGCTGCAAGAATGAAGGATTGAAGGGCTGAAGGCTGTCTGGAAAAAATGGCATACTCGTGAACGCACATCTTGGTGCAATTAGTTGCAGTGACTTGCCTTTACAATTGCTAACACTAAAGCCCTATTTTGCTACCAGTTCCTATAAAAAGGCTACATACTGCAACTTGCCAGCACTTAGGGAATAAGTATAATATCATCAATGGAAACAGTCCTTGTTTAAAGGAAGACAGCTCCTAGTTATTTTGTATAAATGTTCTACTCTATTCATGGATTGGGGCTGATGCGACCTGGAGGAATGGCGAGTTTCCCTGATACTTGACAGCAGATCAGAGTAATTCATAAGAGGAGCATGAGAGGAGTTTGGAAAGAAAAAGAGAGACAAAGAGATGGATAGAGCGAGACAGAAGTAAGAAAACCTCCTGAACCATAGACTGGGCACAAGGCTTGTCATTTTAGCGTAAAACAAACAGTCTCATCCTGAATTGCAGTGACCACCTACATGAGAAACAGGGGTGATGGGTAGAGGACTACTATTATGGCTATGATATATGATGTTTCAATAGACATATTTTACAAGAATAGTTTCTGTTGAGGTTTTCTTATATTTCCTTTTTTAGAGACAGTTTAGTATATCATATACCCTGCAGCTAACGAGGAGGGGTGATCTTGCTATGTGCTTGACAATTTCTAAACCCTCTAAAACGATAGTCTCTCACTTTCCAGATCAATTTTCTTCACTGTGAGAAATTGGGTTGTTGGTTGACTGGGGTATGAGCCCTGGTCAAACAACAGGCACAATCCCTGGCAGGCTGTACCACATAAACTCACTAAACTAACCTGTGCTTATCCCTGGGTAGCTTGGCATGAAAAGTAGCTAGGCTTATCATAGAGGCAATGTGTATTCATGCAGCACACAGACAGTATTAAAGTGAAAGATAAAATAACAAAAATGGCATACCAATTTGGAAATATAAAGTAAGTTCTAATAAATTATTTGACACCAAAACAACAAAAATCCAATTAGTAGAGCAGGAGTTATGAATGGTTAAAGTTTTTAGTAGAAACTGTAGCCTAAAAGTCCATAATGCCAACAACAGACATCTAGTCGCACAAGACCGGGTCAAAGGTAAACAAATATGGCCAACCTTGAAGGAGGGCAGGTTGTGTACAAGAAATGGATTAGGCCCGGTCAGCGTTTACTTTCGGACTTAGAAGAAATTCTAGTGAAAACGTTCTAAAAATGTTAAGATCAGTAGGCCAAGGCTTGAGGCCGTGTTGGAGGAAGAAGCATCATCATTGCAGAGACACTGAACAAAGTTTTTACGTTCGACTTAGTCAAATTTGTGGAAGTCAAAAATCTCCAGCAGGAGAAAGCAGGAGGCTGTAGCCAACAAGAGCTCTAGGAGGCAGGATCCCCTTTTGGAAAAAGACCTTTGAACAGGATTTGCTGCTGCAGGGAAAAATGTAGAGGGAACTATTGCGACGTTACACTGACCAGCGATGCGCTTCGAGCAGATTGATGAGCATGTTGGTCCTAGTCTTCTCTTGCTTTCCAGGGCAGTTTTTAGCCAAAAAATTTCTTAGTCCTAAGTTCTGGATTTTGGCTTTCTGTCCATCTTTAGCACCACAACATGGTTCTAGGCACCACTTGGGAGATTAGGACTCACTCACGCTGTGTCCAGGAGTGTGTCCAATATGGTATTAACCTGTTATGTCCCAATAGTTCAGATCAAGAGGCTAGCAAGCTAGCCCTTGGTATCACTCTGGCAGTCCTTAGTTCAGGTGGAGAAGCATGGCTCAACAGCAGGGGGCAGGCCTTAGAGAGTTCAAGGCATGCTCCAGGCAACAAAGGAGTCCTTTCAGATGCAGTAAAGCAGTCTTGTGGATTACACAGCATGCCACAACAGCAAGCAGGTCTCTGAGAGTCCTTCTGCAGGTCCAGAAAGTGAAGAGTGGGTTTGAGGGCTCTATTTTTTTACCTGATGCCTTCTTTGATGTGGTGGAAGCGTCTAGAGGTTTATATTTGTAGGGCTTAGAGTTTCGTGACAACACTTGCTCTGGCTCCAAGCTGGCTGCATAGACAATGTACAGGTGACAAGTCCTTTGTATGAGGCAAAGAGCAGCCTATTTAGTTGCAAGTGGAGCTGTGCCAGCTTCACTCTCACATCCTGCCAGAAAAACCTAGTCCCTCTATTATATGATTGTCAGGGAGGAATTCACAAAGTTCAAAATCCAGTTACAACCTGTCATGCATCCCAAGTGAGGCTGCATGGATCAAACGGTTAAGGGTAGGAAAATGCCAACTTTCTAAAAGGGACATCTTCAAAATAAAAAATTTAAATCCGTTTTTACCATTAAAAGGGCTTTTAATTACAATGTAATAGATACCAGGCATAAAATGCCTATCTGCCCCAATCAAAAGTTAACAGTTATTAAATGTAATAAGGCAACTGAATGGACAGGTAAGCTTAACAGTGGTGAAAAACAAACTTAGGAGTTTTTTCTTACCAAGGCATGTCAAACTTAAACGAACATATCCAACCTTTTAATTAAAATGCACCCTGCCCTATGGGCCACTTAGGGCCTGCCCTAGGGGTGGCTTATATGTAACAAAAGGGGTCTTGGCAAGGGAGTTATTTTGGCAAGTTGAACTGGCAGTTTTAAACTGCATTCATGCTGAAATGGCAAGCCTGGGTTCTGTTTTAAGGGGCTTTTTAAGTGGCTAACATGATAAGTGCTGCGGGCCCAGAAGTAGAATTAAATTTACAAACCCTTGGTACATGGTATAGAACTCTACAAAGGACTTTGACTAAATTAAATGTGCCAATGCAGTGCAAGTCAAGCTTATCATGTTTAAAGGAGAGAGCACATGCACTTTACCACTGGTTATCAGTGGTAAAATGGACAGAGTCCTAAGGCCAACAAAAACAAATTTCAGGAAAAATAGGAGAAGACAGGTGAAAGGTTTAGGGGAAGACCACCTGTGGCTGGGTTAATTTGTACTAACTAGCCAGTACACAGAAAGCTAAAATACCACCTGATTTATTAGTGACAAAGCCCATCCATGACAGGCAGCCACCCACCGGCCAGGATCCCAGGAACAACTGACCAGCAGACTGGAATCCTCGCCTGCCGTTCCACATACATTCATCTGTTCCTGCCATTCTGCAGGCATCCGACTGACTGTCCAGGATTCAAGGAACAACTGACCAGGAAACTGGAACCCTCACTTGCTATTCTGCATGCACATGTAATAGATGTTAAATTAAATATAAACATAACAATGCAGCTTGGCGCTGACGCATGAGCTTCAAGTTCTATATCATCACATCACCTTCTCCCCCAAAAACAAAATAAATAAAACAAATAAAAGAATAGTTTAAAAAATTATAAAAACTGAGAATGTATAGATTTACAGCAAATGGAATGGCAGAAAACATATTCAAACATAATGAGCATACATTAATACATTAAATAGTCTTTGAACCTAGGGCCTCATGGTGGCAGAAGGACTTCAGCAACTGGGGTGGTCCGAACTCCAGTTTGGTCCCACCCAAAGACCGCCATCCCCGCCAGGATCAACAATCTCTACGGGGTGACAGCAGACTTGGTTGGAGTGAGCCAGGGCGGCGCTGAACTCAGTGCCACCTAGCTAATTGTAATCTTGTTCTCTGCCAGCCTTTTCATGGCTGTTTCCCCACTGCCCATGCCCATGATCTCCTGCCCAGCACCATCAAAATACACACTGTCTGCCCCCTCTATGCTATGAGATAGCACTCTGCTCCCTTTAGGGAGCCAAGTGCCATCTCATAGCACTGTTCCCACTAATCTGACTGGTGGGAATGGTCTATTACAATGTTTGTACCAATTAGCCCAGCGTAAACCTTGTAATAGGGAAGGGGAGATGCCACCACCATGGCGGTGGAGTCCTCCCTGCGAGTTTGGCAGTCCTGCATTCGTGTGACCTTCTGCACCCTGCTTTGGTCTGATTATCAGACTTGCTACACACACCACCATCAGTGTCTATGTCAGTACCTTGTCCAAAACCCTTCGCCGATTTTACCCACTGCGCCCAGTCTAAATCCAAACCAGCACCTTTTCTGCGATTAATGATGCTAGCTTGCTGTTGTTATGAGTTTCACAACATTTTGTTTGTTCCACCGGCCTTAATCTTCTAATAACACTGATCCTTTGATAACTCTAGCAACTCTTGTCGGAGAAGAAACAATTTACTTGCATTTTCTGACCAGAACAGGTCTTTTGATCAGAACTCTCCAACCACGAAATCAGTATTACCACTGTGAATGTTTCCACATTTTTGCTTGCTTCTCGGTGACTATTGGAATTACCTTCTCTTTTACAATTTTGTCATCATTAGTTTCTTTGATGGCATGTTGATCCTTTAACCATGTAGGGAACAAAGCTAAGTGTTTTTTTTTCTCCCGCTTACCAACAAGAATGGAGTGACACCAGTGGTGCAATGTGGTGTTGTGTTATATTCCCAGACTTTTTGCTTGAAAATTTTTCTCACATTTAAACTAGGCCCATGTGTGGAACTCCCCTCCGATGGCAGAGTTTTCAGAATTCAAGCACTTGACGCTACGAGGAGTAGCATGGAGTTTGTAAATTAGGCAATCCGACAAGGAGTGGAGTTCATTTGCACATGCAAGGTTGGGTTTTGGCTTTTTCTCGTGAGTGCCACAATACTAAAGGCCACTAGTGAGCATATGGGAGAATTTGTGTTCACTCATGCCGTTTCCGGCCACGCATGTGAGACTTTGCGTTTACCTGCGCTGCTTCCGGCCGCAACGGTGACCAAAACAGTCCCGCTCACAAGCTTGAGTGCACCTGGAGTAGTTCTTCTACTTGAAATACATCTCAATCTAGTCACAACGTGGTTTTTGAGTGGATGTTCTTCCCCAATGGACCCTTCAAGTTGTTTTTTAAATTGAGAAGCCTTTTTTCTTTATTTTTCTAACAGGAAGAAAGTGATCTAGAGACTCCAACTTCCTGTTCCTATCCAGCTGTCTCCTTCCAGCACCTTGTCCATCACTTGGTCACTTTTCAGTTGGATTTCGAGTTGGAAGCTTTGCTCACTTTGTCTCCTGGATGAACCTTTGGATTTAAGGACTTTGTTTTCGTAAAACCACACAAGTGAGTTCCAAAACTATTGAATAAGGGTGTTTGGCGGTGGCCTGGAGTTTAAGTATGGGTCTAGTTATTTATTTTGCCTTTCATTGATTTGTTATCTTTTGTAAAGGGAAATTGTGGCACAGCTCAGTACCTGTCCTTTTCTACATGTTTGTAACATTTGTAATAATATTTCACTATGTGGTCTAGATTTCCAAAGGCCCATCTAGCCAGTAGGCCAGGTACTAGTAGTCATCAGTGCATGAAATAAATATTTCAATGGCATATGTTTTAAAACACCATTTAGGGCAGGGATGGCATTGAATTAAACTAGAAATGTTGGCTATTGTTTGCATTTCAGTATTTTTGCAAAACGTTTTTATGTTGTGTGGTAATATATGATGGCATAGGAGGATGTGTACTGTTTTTGTGAATTTTTTTATAGCTCATTTAATTTTCATGTTTTGCAATCCTGAATTAATGTTTTCTTCAGTGTTACCACTGTGCCTCTTTATGGCCAGTGTGTGTGTGTGTGTGTGTGTGGGTGTGTGTGCATTTGTCATTGTCCACCATGTGTCTTTGTTTTCCATGCCATGTGGACACAGGCCATTTTGTGTAGTGTATGTCCATAGGCTTGCATGAGTTCATTGTTTTCCATGCCTCCTCGCTCGCAGTTGCTGTTTGGCCGTGTGGCTGGCAGCCATTTCATACATCTAGCCGGTGCCCCTTTTCCATAGGATTGTATGTGTTCTTTGTTTATCTTGCCTCCTTGCTCCTTGTTGTTGTTTTACCATGTGGCTGGCAGGCATTTTCTGCATCCAGCCAGTGTGTCATTGCCATAGACTTGCATGGGTTCTTCTTTGTTTTTCATACCTTCTTGCTCCTTTTTGTTGTTGTTGTTGTTTGACCATGGGGCTGGTGGCAATTTTGTTCATCAGCCAGTGTCTCTTTGGAATAGGATTGCATTGTTTGCCATGCCTCCTTGCTCCTTGTTGTTGTTTGACCATTTGACTGGTGGCCATTTTGTGCATCCAGCAAGTGTCCCTTTTGCCTTAGGTTTGCATGTACTCTTTGTTTGCCATGCCTCCTCGCTCCTTGTTGTTTTACCATTTGGCTGGCAGTCATTTTGTGCATCCAGCCAGTGTGCCTTTGCCATAGGCTTTCATGGGTTATTTTTTGTTCCCCATGCCTCATTGCTTCTTGTTGTTGTTGTTTGGCCATGGGGCTGGTGGCAATTTTGTTCATCAGCCAGTGTCCCGTTGCCATAGGATTGCATTGTTTGCCATGTCTCCTTGCCCCTTGTTGTTGTTTTGCCCTATGGCTGGCAGCCATTTTGTGCATCTAGCCAGTGTGTCTTTGCCATGGGCTTACATACAAACATCATTAATTATTGATCATTTAAATTTATATTTTAACTTTTTATTTTATTTTTCTATTTAAATTGTTTATTTAATGTTTTACTCTATTTTTTAATGAATTGTTTATTTCATGTTTTATTCTAATTTTGTTATTTTAATTTTATTTTGTTTTAATTTGTGTTTTTTTTAAATTATTTAATTCTATTTCATTTTGCATTTAACCTTGATCCATCCATTCATCTACAATCATTTCTCTATCCATTAATCCATCCATCATTCAAAGGTGCACAGCCGCCCTACAGCATTCGGTTTCTTTAGGTGTATAATAATTCCATTTCTTCCTGGCCACCCTGGCTGTGGTGCACTGGAGACAAATCAGCAGCATAATTCATTTTTTAATGATTATTCCATTTTACCTGGACCAACTTGCCACCATTGGTTTTTTAAGGATTATTCCATTCACCCATGCACCTCTTTCTGACTACCACAGGTGTCTCTTCTAAAACAGATGGAGATAAACCAAAGAGCTATATCTATGTGCTGGGCTGCCCAATTTGAAATGAAACTTTATGGTGTAGTGGTGTGGTTTGACTTTACAATGTGTGATTAAATTGGTATTTAATACAGAAGTAACCAACCACACTAAGATTGGATTTGTCTGAACTTTTCAATCTGTAACAATGCCACATTTCATCAACTTCATGTTTTTTTTGCTTGGTTACTTTTAGGTGCACAAGAGAAGAGACGTCACATCACCTGCAGTATTGCCAAAGAGAAGGACTGTACAGTGAAGTCCTCAAATCTCTTCCACTAGAACAGCTTAGAGTCATTGCCAACTCAGAGCTTTAAAATGGCCCCAAAGAGAGCCGCTCCCAAGAATGTGGTCAGTGTAAAGTAGCAACTTTCCACTAGTGGTTTGCCAACCGTAACCTTTTTCAGGAAACATGTGCCTTCCACACCAGCCTCTGGGGAGGAACCTGAGAGTAGCACTGGTGTATCTACAGAACCAACCCAACCTAAGCCCAAGACCATGTCTGTCAGTGAGGCAGCCACTGCAATCATGGCAATGTCAACAAGCGCTGACTTTGGATTGGATTTGTTCCTTTTGCAAAGTAGTACCCAATTGTTTCAGGAAACAGAACCAAGTCAACAACAGCTGCAGCCAGCAATAGTAAATCTTCTAAAAGTCGGAGCAGAACTGGAGGTTCTGCTGTGCAAGAAACACCTCTTTTAGAATCTTTGGCTCTCAGGTCTAAGCCATCTTCTCCAAGTACCATTTCTGAAGATGATGATAGGGCCATGGAGTGGACCCCAGCAGAATCCAGGAGATGCCAGGAGAGGTAATGGAAAAGGAAAGTTCCAGAAAGGTTTAAAATCATGGACGGGGAAGATGGTGAGGAGGGGGATGATGACAAGCCAGTCATTGTAGAAGCTGCCACAGAGGAGTCTGACATGTCTATCCAACTTGCTCTGGGGGAAGGGGCACAGGCAGCACTGCAGCATATTTGTAATGCCCCAGCAGAGACCTGCACCCACCCCTACGACCGTAGAAGTATGCACTTTTTTATAGAGGCAAACAACACATCCACCTCCCTCCAGTTGTTCTCCAGGCATTGGCAGTGGTCCAGTAAGAAAGTGCTTCTCCCCAGTTTGGGACTTTTTTATGATCAGCAAACAGGAGGAGAACATTGTGATATTCTCCCTTTGCCATGCAAGTGTTCGTGAAGGAACTGGAGGGCTGGTGACCCATATGATAAAACATCATGATATCTGGTGGGAGGAGCACCTTAAAAAAATTGCTGAATGTGGTTGCAGTGGTGAAGGTGAGAAGAGCCGGGAAACATCAGCTACAACACGTCAAATCACGGTGGAAGGAGAGGAAGACGAAGAGGGTGACATCCTTAGGCAAAGCAGCCCTGTATGCAGTAGTGCACCAGAATCACCTGCCTCAGCGACCTCACAATGGCACAGGAAGAGTCAGAGTCAAATGGAGACACCATGTCATACAGTGACTGCACCATGACCCATGTTGTGTCTATCACCACTTACATCTCACAAATCACCTGTGTCAGTTGTCCCAGAAAAGAAGAAAATTCTGGCTACAATTATGGGCATGTTTAGGCAGGAGGGTCCCTACAACTGCAAACATCCAATGGCATGCTTTTGTAGTGAGAAGCTGACAAAGATTTTAACACTGGACCTCCCCCCTTTTTTTCATTGTGCAAGGAGGGGGATTCTTTGAGTTTGTGGCAGCCATCTGACTGAAATGGAAGGTCCTAAGTCTGACCTATTTCGCCTGAGTTGTTTTTCCAGCACTGCATCACAATGTGCTGCAATTGGTTGAACAAGCTTTGCAGCAAAGTCCACCTGATGACAGACGTGCAGACCAGTTGTCACAATACTGGTTATATGTGCATTACTGCACGCTGGATCTCTTTTGTGGGGGTAAAGCAAAAGCTATCTACAGGTCTTGTCCCTAAAGAAATGTTTAAGAGCATTTGGCGGCATGCAACAGGAGCCATGTACGCCTTGGAGAAATCACACACAGCTGTAAACATCTTGGATGAATTTAATACCAAGGTGTCTGAATGACTGCGACCCAGAGGTCTCTGAATTGGATTTGTTGCAATGGACATTGGCAACAACATAGTCAAGGCCATGGCAGAAAGTGGGTTTTTCAGGGTCCTGTGTTTGGCGCACTGCATAAACCTGGTTGTGTAAGGCTTTCTCATAAAAGAAGACATAGTCAGAAACATAGACCACCTGCAGATGAATCTGCGCTCATTTCAGCCATTCTTTGAAAGCCTGGAAGTAATTGAGGATTATTCAGCATGGTAACAGAGCACCAGTTAAAGCCCAGATACAGAAGGGGCTGTCACGTAGGCTATCATTATTCTAATGAGACTACTGGGTTTGAACGGCAGATTCACTTGCACTTTGGGGGACTGAGTCTAACCTACTACAGGTGACACCTGTCGTCCTAATCCGGGGTTTGCTCCATCTAACTAGCAGTGCCTCATCTCCACCCAAGAGTAGGGATGATTGGGCAGCTAAGCTCATTACACAATTGATTCCTCAGGGAAATCGTGGTCACTCAGGTCACATCTGTTTCTCTCATTTACATTAGTCTCACATATACAAGGACAATCAGAGGCAGTATATATTTCAATAGGATTTTAATGAAGCAACTGCATCTTAGATAATAAAGCATGTACTGCAATAACCAGGAAGATAAAGCATGACAGGAATAGAACTGTGACAAGGAGAGTAGAGCATAAAAATAATGCTACCATATTGTCACTAAAATCATCAAACTATTTCCTACCTAGGCTATGTTAGAGCACAGCATGTTAACCTCTAGTTCTACCCTTCCGGTTTCCCTGGGAAGACATCATCTGTCATACCTGAGCAAGAGGCCTGTGGTCTTCATAAGCAGCTGTAGCAAAACGTTCAGCAATCAGCATCCAGTCATGGTCATCTGGCTGGAATCTCCCTCTAACATGTATGGGACTGAGAAGTGTTTTTATAATAAAACAGCTTATGTTCTGAGAAAATGACCCTAGGTAAGAATGTGTATGTTTCTATGAACATGAGAGACAAAGCGTTACCATGTTTACTGGCAACCTATCTTACTGCAGCCTTGAGAAAAGCACAGAGTGAAAGAAATGTCTTGTTTAAGAACGCAGTGCTGGCCGAGGCAAAGAACAGCTAGATAGAGAAAAATAAAACAAGACAGCAAATGCGGCTATTGTTAAAATAATAAACAGAGCTGAATGAAATATATTTAGTTTAAAGTGCACAGCGGCAGGCCTAGTTTGCTAAAATAATATATATATGGGGCTATAACTAAAATGGCTACACAACAGTGCCAAAGCATTGGAACTCAACCTATTATATGTTGCAACGTCTGCAAGAGCAGTACAGACAGATCAATGACTATGTCATTCTAAGAAAGATGCAAATGGATTCCTATGACCATGGATGAGGACAAACGGGGCCTAGTCAAATGCCTGACACAGGTGCGGCTCCCTTTAGCGGTTTTCACATGAACGTTAGCAATGAGGACACTATGATGGGCCAAGCTATCTCGTTGCTGCATCGGCTACAGGAGCAGCTAAAGAAGGTGTCTGAAAGATTCATACCTGGAGGTGTGAATGGAAACCCAGATGTTCGTGCCTTTCTTGAGCACTTAATCCTTTCCGTGGCTTGTAAGGCAAGGCTGCAAAATGACATTATCACATCCAAAGAGCACATCTGTGCCACCCTACTTGATCCATGCTACAAAAAACTTCTTCCTACTTTCATTCCTTATTCTGAAGGACATGTTTCAAAATACAAGAGGTGGATTGTTGAGCAAGCCATAGAAATGTAAGAAGAACAGCTGGAACTTAGAGTCCCACTCCGCAGTTCTGGGGAGCCACCTTCAACTTCTAGAGAGGGCAATCTTGTTTTAAAGCAGCCCAATTTCTGTCAGCAAGAACACCAGTAATAACAATATCAGAAGAATTGTACCCAACCACTGCAATGGTTTGATTTCAAGCGGCAGACCTTAAGTCTATTACAGAGGCAAAGGCAAAAGAGGTTGAGCAAGTGGCAGCACCAACGACACTTCAGATGATGTTCAAGGAGTACCTGGACAAACCAAAAGAGGTGTATGTGGATCAAAACCCATTGGTGTATTGGTATAGGAAGATGTGCCAATGACCAGAGCTCAGCAGGCTGGCAAAAAGGTATCTGGATTGTGTGGTAGACGGTGTGTCTGCTGAACGTGTGTTCAGTGCAGCTGGGGAAGTTTTAACAGTGAGAAGGACCAGTCTCTGACCTCAAAATGAGGAGAGTTTAACTATAACAAAAATGAATCAGCATTTTATGCCACCTGATTACACCATTCCGGAGACACTACAGGAGGAGGAAGAGGATGATTGGTCAGAATCAAGTGTGTTTGCTGACCAACTTCTGGGTGACCCACCTGAGTTTGAGGATTAACTCTTCTGATTATGCCAGTGCCACCGCAGATTTTCTAATTATTTCTCATTGACCTTCTTTCATTCTTTCTTTAAACAAAAAAAAAAACTAGTGGAACAGTATGTTTGTGTTGAATTTATGTTGCCCCACCAGTTTTTAGTCACTCATAAGCCAGATCACGTGGCCATATTGGAGTTGGACCCATGTGCAGTGAAAAAGCCCCCCATTCCTTTCAGGTCATTGGAGGTGATGCCTGCCTCCCTTGCATGCCACTGTCTATCCTTTTTTTACATCACCTAGCAGGACTGCCACAGAAGATCATTGATTAAAAGACTGTCAGTGCCAATGCCAAATTCGAATGTGTTGCTACCATCAAAGAGGAGATAATATTTTGTTTGACCACTGTGCTTGTATTCAACAAATTTGTAAACTTGTTTCTGATGATTTGCAATGTTTGGGGGCTGATGGGTGCTCATTCTTTTCCAAAAGTGATTGGCCTCTCAAACTTAATGAAATTTACCTGCAGGGTCCACTCCTCTTTTCTGGTTCCTCAGACCAGACCAGTCACTTTAGTTACTAAACACAAAACTACACAAAATACTCCAGTTCTGTTTTTCTATTTGTTCTTCAACAGCAGTGCACTACACAGGTCTACCTCGCTCAGTTTGGGACTGTGATGGAGTTTCTCAGAATGAGGAGGAGAAAGTTATCAACTTCAAAGAGAGACTCTGAGGCCTAGTACTTACCTAGCTCTGTGGACTAGAGAGAGGTGCGTTGATTTGGGAAATGCTGCTGAGTATGTGTTTGCTGCATTGCAGGCTGAAACGTGAAATTCCTCTTATGTTCTTGCTCTGCCTCTAAGTCTTCTTAGTACACACCTGACTCCTCATGAAGCTTACATTGTTTCCTTTTGTCCTTCTTCTTTAATCTATAATACAGTTACTGTTTTTTTCAATACTCAGGCCTTCTCCTAGTCCTCTCCTGCACAAACAAAATTTGATGAAAGCTGAACACTCCAGCTTACCTACTGGACAGGTTCAGACAGGCACCTAAGGGTGATGACGAACATTCCAAGAAAAATGGAGATGCACAACCCAATTTGGCAATACAGTATCATTTTCCTTTTAACAATCATAATTCTATGAACTGGCTGGGTTAATTGTAATCCTACATAATTTGTATTTTTCAAACCTAGAAGACATAACATTTAGAGATGCACCATTTTGGGTCTTTCTGGGGCAGAAGGACTGGTTACAATGCATTTAACTGAACTGTGTAGTACCTATCCCTTGTTTCCTTCCACAACAGATTGATAATGGCGTACTGCTCAGTGCCCCCATGAATATTGTTGTGGTTTCTTTGTGTCATGTTTGTCACACCTTTCCCCAAATCCCCTTTCCCAATCATTCATCCATCCCCTAGCCCTCTTCCCCTGGGCTATGTGATTTATTGAGGTGTGACTTAATTGTACACCATAGTTTGATCATACACTTGCTGGAGTGGGTGTAGTGAGAGCAACATTAACTCTCTGCATGACCTTCTGTTACCTGAGCAATATTTCAGATCAGCTTTGTCAACATTATCACTAAGCCCTTTCATTGTGTGATGCGTGAATGCTTAATTTTGTCCAACCACTCCTGACTCTGAGCCTACTTCTCCTGACTCCATGATTTTCCTTGTTAAGTTTTAGTTTTTAAATACCAGCTCTCCATTACTGCTCAGAAGAAGTTGATATTGCTAGTTTTCATTATCATATCAGGTCTTTCTTGTTGTGTGTAAAATACTGTCATTGCGATAGTCTGGTCTCAGTCTTCCTAAAGTTATGATACAATATGACCCACTAACTCTCTCTTCTAGTTGACAGTAATGGATAACCTTTTGATTAATCCTGCAGTTAAAGTTTGCATAGGTGGGAGTGGCACCTCCTGTCTTCCATAATAGAGCGCAAGCCTGCTATTAATACTACTACCCCCTTAAGATGCCACCTTGGGAAAGACAATGCAGTATGAAGACTCCCTCACTTCATCTATTCAGGTGAGAGCTGTGGATTGAAGTGAAGTTGTTTAGTTAGTAATAAACTTCAATTGAAGAATACGTTGTTTGTGTGTATCTAGGTTTTTGTAGCGAAAATAGGCAAGGGCAATCATCCCCTAGTGGTCAATGTAGTTACAGAGGGCAGTAGAGCAAGAGTATACGTAAACGACAAACACTTTTCATAGCAGATTTAAAAACAGGTAACACTAAAAGAGCAGTGCAAACTAAAACACCAAAATAAACATTTGAGGCATAAATCAAGTAAAATAAATTATCCTCTTATTTGTCACAAATAGAAAACCCACCCTTTCCACCCAGAACAGGCCCACCTCTCTCCCCAAACAAATAGCCCCATCCGCAAAAGGTCCTATGAAAGCCCAAAGTGAAACCTCATACCAACTCTCTTCCCACCCTCTCCACCCCCAACAAGTCCCCCCCACCAAAACAAAAACAATTTAAAAAGGAGCCAGAAGAGGGCAGTGTCTATTCAGGTCCAGAGCTGTTCCGGGCTCTGCTTGATCCTGGTGAGGTAGCACTCCATACCATCCATCTGCTGTAGGATACGGTGCAGCAATGTCCTGTCAGAGCCAGGGGGGGCAGCAGCAGGTGCAGTCACGGACCATGACAGCTGGCAGCTGCACCAGCAATGTAGTGGCTGGGAGGCTGGGGCTGTCATGCTGCTGAACTGGCTCCTGCAGGCAGCTAATTCCCCCTCTTCCTACACCAGGACCAGCTGCTGCTGGAATTCAGCCTATATACCTTCCAGTATCTGCTGCCATAGATGGACCCCTATCTCCTGCCTAGTGGGTAGTGCTGGTTGACCTGCAGGAGTAGCTGTATTGAGAAAAATAAAAAAGACACATTGTAAACAATGCTCTGAGCAAACACTTCTTCCTTCAAAAATAGGTAGTGGGTGGCACACTAGCAGTACATTGCTAGTTCCCTGGGGACACTGGAATTTTATGTGAAGGTAATTAGAAGAGTCACAGGGCCAATTTTATTTGTTTACCCAATCAAGACTCATATAAGAAGCACTGACTGTCTGGGAGAAATGAATTAAGACAAAATAACACCAGATTAAAAAACAGTGATTCCATTTTCTTTCTTTTAAAGGCTTTTCTAATAACTAAACAGACACTTTTTTTAAAAAATAAAAATGAATTACCTCTCATTTATGATTAAGGCATTATGCGCTATGGAGTACAAGTTTTTGTGCCAAATTAATGGAGGCATGCTAGCTAGCACTTGAAGTACGTTGCTACTGTGGGGCATCTGTAGTTGACAGTTATCTGTCTTTAATTCCAATGGCTCTGTTCTTCTCCAGATGCCTCTCACTTAGATGAATAATAAATAAGATACGTCACACATATCACGTATAAAATGTTTATATTATCCTGTCTGCCATAAGTAGACGGTAGGGTAAATGATGCACTGCACTACAGGGAAAGAAACGGGCTACATAGATTGTATTTGGCACGTTCATCACAGAGTATCCCTTACACCAAACTTGAAATCAAACCGGGCACTTACTATTCACACTTTACTCACTAACGTATCCCTCCACCACAAATTCTTTCTAACAAATTAATTCACTGGGAGTTAAGGAAAGGAAACTTGACTTATTCTACTGAAGGGTAAGGCAGAGGGATTAGGCGGCTAGTTAGAGCTTTTTCTATAGGATAGAGGGATGTCCCTGATCATTGATATATCGTATGCCTAAGCTTTGGCTTATTCATTCACTGTATAGATGAAAGTCTAAAGAGAAAAATCTGAACAGTTGTAAAATAAATCTGTTATCGGAAACCATGATATATATTTTGGAAATACTTCACATGGCCATAAAAATGTGCACATGCCAAGAGTATATTTTAAAATTTGTTTGGTAGGCAGGGATGGAAGCACTTATGAAAGAATAAAGGAATGAAGTATTAAGTAGTGACTGAGTGGGCAAAGGGAAACACATCTTGTGTGTTCAGTTTGCAATACATTGAAAACGTTGTAAATGTTGCATTAACTGATGCAGACACAAATTGCACAGCCAACACTGCAGTAACAAACTGAATCATACTGCACTTCTTAGGTATATGGGTGGGAAAATGCCATGGGCAGGGAAGGAGTTGAGGAATGATGTTGGGTGGAATACATATCTGCCTTGCTTAACAAATAGAGTGAATCAAGGGATTTGAACACAGATCAAAATGCCCCCCACTTTGAACCATAGCTTTGATTGATAACTATAAAAAAAGTAAGCAAAGTAGGTGAGCAGCATGCCCCTCCTCTCCAGAAGAGCTCCCTTGTTTATTCCTCCAAACAATTATTCAATCATCCTTTCATTCTTCCTACTGTATTCACCCATAGCCACCATGATGTAAGTTTTACTTTCTCCCATCCAGTCTTTCGCCAAAATGTACAATCCATTATCCACCCATTCAGTATCCACTATGCACCCTTTCTTTAAATCATCCTTTCACCCATCCATCCATTCACCCAATACTCACCTACGCATTCTTTCACCAACCCATGTATCATTTCCTTTCACTCATTTCACCCATTGTTTCTTATTACCTTCTGTTATTTTAATTTCCATAAAGCCATCATTTTTTAGCATACATTATGTATACTTTTGCTGAGTTGCAGATAGAAGAGGCTATAACCCAACCACCGCTGTAGCTGGTAACACAGGGGTTCATGATCATGACGAGGTACTTGTAGCAAGGTAGTTTAATAGTAATTGTCAATAAGCAAGCAATGTGACTCACCACTGCCCGCCTCCACCGCTTCTGCCCCTGCTCCATCTCCTCCTGTAGTGGCGCTTGCATCAGTGCCACTGGTGGTCGGTGTGGCTAGAATAAACTATTATACAATTTTTAGATGCCACGTACACCTTCTCTTAAATTTTTGATAAAAATATTTCAACCGAAATACATCACAACAGGTTGGTTAGCACTGTAGAATCTTTTATCAAAAGTATCACACTGGGCATTATGCTGGTTCACAATGTTAGAAAAGCCATGTATTCAAGCCAACCTAAAGCCTTTTATAATGGAGGGGCAGAGTTATAGCCTATTATGATGATGACTAGGAGTCTTTGGAATGCAATGAAGGTGTGGAATAAAATGTTCAATGGAAGACAGAAAAAAGTTAATGAAGGGATAACAGAGATTAAACAAAAATTAGATAGGGAAGTTGGAAAAAAGGAGACAGTATAAAAAATAAACAT
Organism: Pleurodeles waltl; assembly: GCF_031143425.1. Classification (NCBI taxonomy): domain Eukaryota; kingdom Metazoa; phylum Chordata; class Amphibia; order Caudata; family Salamandridae; genus Pleurodeles; species Pleurodeles waltl. The sequence continues at coordinate 342,472,039 of NC_090444.1, read as the reverse complement.
GGCAAAATTTAGGAGTAGTATAATAGTGAGCAGAGGGAAAGGTTAGGGAAAGAATAATAATAATAAATAATAGGACATACTGGGATGAGCAGAGCCCTTAGCATTGGTGCTGGTGGTTGGCACCTTCTCCCCAGCTCTTGCCAGACCTACGTTTGTGCTGCCCCTCTTCTTACCCTTGGGTGCGGATGTAATGAAGAAGATTAAAAAATAGATTAATGGTACCGTTAATCTCCACAAAGTTACTGTAACAGGCAAAAACTATAACATACTACTTATCTAAATCAGATCACCTATGGTACTAGTATGATGGACTGTTGTTGAGTTGACTGTACTCTTAAAATCCCTATTCCAAATTTCCTTAGCAAAAACTAAATTTGGAACTAATGCATTACAATGAATGATCTTTGACTCTATTCTCATTTCTCAACCCCCTTGATTTACCACCTCAGTCTCTCTTTTTTGCAATGCATAGATGTACAGGAGTAGTACTCCTTGAGATACTTATACTTGTTATGTATGACATGTCATCTATATCTATACTTAGTTGACTATAGAAGCCTGAACCACTGATGCTTATCGCTATCCCGATGGGGCCCATCCTTTAATACAAGGAGGGTAAGGATTCATCCTCTGAATTGAGAGGAGTCTGTTTGATTTATATTTCACTGTGTGATATACTGCACATTAGGGTTTCTCACCGGAATGAGCTCACTGTGCACATGGTTATATTTGGATTTTGAGTCTGTTTTTTGCTCTTTGTAGGTTTTTGTGGTACGAAGAAATCCTGTATTGGGTTATAACATGTGGATTAGGTATGTTTTTTGGTCCTGACGAATCACACCGATCTTAACAGACATTTTTTGTGAGAAACATGTTGACCCCGAACATAGAAGTATAGTTAGTTCTGTACTCTAACTCTCCACATTCCCCTAGTTCAGGGACTGACAGTTTTTTTGTTTCTGAGGGTGGACTAGACATTACTTCTAATCCTTACCCACACTCTGTTTTTAATCATGACAGGGGTCTGGGTTGATTAAATACGATATTTCCAGACCTCTAGCCGTTTTTATTTTCACATACCCATATATCAATCCCACATACTAGCACTCGGCTACCGGCATTCTTTACACTCAAAAGATCTCTGGCAAAGAGCCCCCACGAGGGGCCCGTCAGGCATTGCAGTGCCGGCCTGATGAGGAGCAAAAGCCCGATGATGAAGCATGTCACCATTTGGTGAGTGAGGGCTCTTGTTCTAATAAGAGCAGACTCATATACTCTATTACTTACTGTTTACATTTGTACTAGTCTATTGGCTGGAACTGTGTACTTTTGTTTTTTTGGTATTATGATGGTAGTACTACACATCACTGTGAAATTGCTTGGGACTGTACAAACTACACAGATAAAAATCACAGAGAACACTAACTCACTGATATACTAATTTACTATGGTGACAGGAGGACAGAGGAGTCTGCATTCCAATGGCTTCTTAAATAATTAGCCAAAGTAAACACTGATGAGTACAATGAGGTAGCGCCGAGCACCTGTTTTTAAAAAAAACATAAAATACACAGACACAAAAACACACACTAATACAATAAATAAAAATGCAGTGTAGATTAATTTAGGGGGTGGAGGATTGAAAAGATAATAGAAGGAATTAAACTAGGTCCAGCACCATAAACAGAGTAAGAAAAACAATATGTCCCTGCCCATGTGAACCACCTGGAGCCGTTCACACACGATTTTGAATGCGAGAATGTCTGTCGCATTGCATTTGAAGTAAAAATCACTGCCAATTGGCATAACTGGGAACTCCTCTAGCCCCAGAACTCCGCATAGCGTAGCTGAGTTTTGGGCCACTTCAAGGAGTACTGTGTAATGCACCTCCACGCACACTGCCCGGGTCTAATCTCACCCTGCCACAAGGGCAGTCTGTACACCTTCTTTTATCACTTTGTTCCCTCTCTTCACTAATTCATTGGAGGAGGGTGAATACAAAGCCACATGTAGATATTTACCATCATATTTTGCAAAAATGAGTGCCTTCGTTCTGAAACAAAATGTGAACCATTGTCTGTTACCAAAGACTTGGATGACGTATCCATAGAAATCAGTTGTTCTAGGAATTTGTCTGCTGTGTCTATGGAGGGAGAATTGACAAAATAAAAATACAACCATTTAGAAAAGTGGTCAATGAGTATAATAGCATATATCATGTTCCCTAGTAATAAGACATAAGGACTAGAAAAGTCAAGGCTTAACTTCACCATTTAAGCATCAGGGTATGGATCAAGGTGTAATGGTGTTTTGTTATGTTTCCAATATTTGTCAAAGGATAAATACTCAGGGCATTTGTCACTTACTTCCTTCACTTGAGCATCTAGCGCTGGCCACAAATAGTGCTGCTTAATTTGCATACAAGTCTTGATGATCCCTAAATGCCCCGGCTGTGCTAAAGAAATTACAGAATTCTGCATCTTGGAAGGGGGAACATGCAAGGCGTCTCTCAGGAACTGTCAGTTAATCATTGAAAACTCACTTGCAACTTGTGCATACGTCTTTACCTCACCTTGCAAGCATCTGATTTCAGGTCAACCTTGTATTATGCATGAACTGCCTTGTTTCAAAATTTTATCTTCATGACATGCATTTAAACAGTCATAAGCTCTAAATGTGGGATCACCTTCATGAATTGCTTGAACAACATCAATGGAAGCAACACACAATATCATCAGTGTCGCATTCTTAATTCACCTCTAGCAGAGGCATGCGTGACAGAAAATCTGCCCGTAAATTGTTTCCACGTGCCGCATACCTGGTTTTAAAAGTGTACTCATGCATTTTTTTAAACTAACCTAGTCAACCTTTAAGACCCATTGGTATGAATACCCTTTGTAAAATTGTGAACTAAAGGCTTGTGGTCTTGGTGCAATTCGAACAGTCAAAACCAGACAAAGAATTTGAACTTCTGTACTATCCAAATTCATGCCAGGGCTTCACATTCAATTGTGCTGTATTGTTTTTCAAATTTCCTGAGTGACTTGGAAGCAAATGGAACAGTTTGTTCCTTACCTCCAACTTTTTGGCTCAAGAAAGCTCCTAGTGCCAGGTGACTAGCATCTATGGTAATTACTGAAATACAATCATCTCTAAGTGCACTAAAGGAGGGTGCCTCCAGAATTAATGGGGTCATTATGACTCCGGCGGTCAGAGCTAATGTGGCAGTAGTACCGCCAACAGGCTGGCAGTACTTACCGCCACATTATGGCATTGGGGGGTTGGATGAAGCCAAACCGCCAATGTTCCACTCTGACTGCCATGGCGGTAGCAGCCGCCGGGCTGGAGATGAGAATTTCCAGCTCAGCGGCCGCCATTGTGCTGCCGGAGGTATTATGTCCCTGCCTACCGCCATGGTTTTCGTGCCATTCGTAACGCCATGAAAACCATGGCGGTAGGCCCTATCAGTGACAGGGAATTTCTTCCCTGTCGCTGATACGAGGCCTCCCAAATCTGCCCAGGCACCCCCCACCGCTCTCCCCTGTCTGAGACCTGACTTTCCTGGATCCAGTGGGTCTGCCGGCAGGGGCGGGACAGGGCTCTGCTACTGCCAGCAATGCCCACCAGCAGAACACTACCAGGACGTATTATTTGTCGTAATACGGCTGACAGTGGTCTACTGGTGTGGCGCTGCTGGTGGTAGCAGTGCCACCTTACCGCCAGCCGCCAGTATGGCCACAGTCAGCTTTCCGCCTTTCTTGTGGAGGAAATCAGGCTGTGGTCATATTATGGCTGATGGATGGTAGCCTCGGCGACGGTCTTTTGGCAGCCGTCGCCACTGCGATAGGTGATTTTTACCGCCAATGTTGAAATGAGGGCCTAAGTCTTTGACTTTGTCAAATTAAGTTTGCATTTCCTCAGATAAAATACATTTCTGTCCTTTCCTCAGCATGGATCTCAAGGGATCTACTGCTAGTGCGTGCCTGGATACCAAACATGCATAATACTCTGCAAGACCTAAAAATGAACGTAAAGTATCACAGTCAGCTGGTGCACCTTGTTTTTTTTACAGCTTTTATCAACAAAAAATTAGGTTTGATGCTTGAATCTGAAATTGTATGTCCAAAATATTCTAATTCTTTTGTGGCAAATTTACTTTTATCCTTCTTGCCAGTCATCCCTCTGTTCTTCAGAATGGACAAAACTTTGTCCAATATGAAGGTGTGTTTTTCCAGGGAACTTGCAAAGAGTAGTATATGATCATGATAAGCTTGTGCACCTTTAAGGTCACCAAACAGGACATCCATAAGCTTTTAGATTACACTGGCAACTGAGGCCAGCCCAAACAGTAACCTCAGATATTTATAGACAGTGAAAGTTGTGACAAAATCCATCAGCTCCTGTGACTCTTTGTTCATAGCAATTTGTTGGAAGACTGATCTTAAATCAATGATGGAAAACCATTTTCCCTTACCCAAATTACCTAACATTTCTTGAGTTAATGGTAGCAGGTGACAGTCTACCAAGACATTAGAACATAAAGGCCCTCATTACAACATTGGCGGTAAAAGCCGCTTACCGCCGTGCAGAAGACCACCAACACACCACCGTGGCCGCGGAAATCCGCCACAGCTATTATGACCCACAGCACGGAATCCGCCAAAATTCAGACATCCACACAAGTCCGCCACACCAAAGGTCAGTGATAAACTGGCGAAAAAAAAAACCTCCACCGTCACGCCAACAGAAATACACCCACACTATCACAACACATTAATCCACGCGGCGGTCTTTCAACCGCGGTATTCCATTGGCGGTACACACCACTGCACTCAAAATACACACATACATACAAAACACAGCCACATTGGATAATTCAAAATACACACACCTGATACACATACCACTCCCACACACCCAATACAATATAAAATACACACCCACATCACCCACAAACCCCTATGACAACAATTGAGAAAGAAGCACAGAGAGAGACACCACCGTCAACAATACTAGCATCCACAGGCACACCAGACCATCACCCACATAACTTCCACGCACCTCACACAACACCCCACCACATACCAGCACACTTATCACCCCACACACCACCCCACACATCACCCACACCACCCCATGGCACGGAAAAGACACCCCAGGTTCTCTGAGGAGGAGCTCAGGGTCATCGTGGAGGAAATCGTCCGGGTAGAGCCACAGCTATTCAGATCACAGGTGCAGCACACCTCCATTGCAAGGAAGATGGAGCTATGGCGAAGAATAGTGGACAGGGTCAACGCAGTGGGACAGCACCCAAGAAATCGGGATGACATCAGCAAGAGGTGGAATGACCTACGGGGGAAGGTGCATTCCGTGGTCTCAAGACACCACCTTGCAGTTCAGCGGACTGGCGGCAGACCCAAATCTCCTCCCCCACAACTAACAACATGGGAGGAGAAGGTGTTGGCGATTCTGCATCCTGAGGGCCTCGCAGGAGTAGATGGTGGAATGGACTCTGGTAAGTCAAATCTTAACTATTACATCCCCCACCCTACCTGCATGCCATCACATACCCCCACCCTCACCATAACCCCATCACTCCAACTCCTCACAAATGTCCCAACATCACAAACCGCACATCCCAACACCAAGCCCTGCATGCAACACCAAAGCATGGACACCCATCACCAAAGCATGTCCACTGCACAAACCCATACACCCCCCTAAACCATCATCACACAAGGTCCCACACAGGAATGCAAGCACTGGGATACACGGTCACCCACCCATTGCACACCATGGCACACACAGATGTAATAAACATCCTTTTATACCCCTGCAGGACCCCTACCCAACGTCACCGGACAGGAGGGTCCAGACATGTCCACACCACCAACTGAAGAGGCTGACAGTGATGACAGCAGCTCTGTCCAACTGGATCGAGATGACCAGCCCGGCCCATCGGGGACCTCGGGACAGTCGTTTCCATCACACAGTCACAGGCCACAACAGAGCTTCCCCCCTCTGGAAACACCAGCACAGCACCCACCCAGCGGTCCCATACCTCTGTCCCCAGGACACGTCAATCAGCAGTGTGTCCACCACTACAGGGAACCCAGGCTAACCCACCACCCCAACAACAACAGGGACCTGGTGGCAGTGGGCACACGCTTCAGGGGACGGAGGCCCAGGAACACAGGGTAACTGGAAGGGCTGCTGTGCGACAGGGGGAGGTCAGGCCAAGGGAACCCAATCTCCACGAGGCCCTCTCCTTCATCATGGGAGCCTACCACCACTCCCAGGAGACAATGGCAACGGTACTGACCAAGTTTCAGGAGACCCAGCGCCTGCAGGAGGAACAGTATTTGGGCTTCAGGGAGGAACTCAGATACATCAATTCCACCCTGGGCACCATCGTAGGGGTGCTGAAGGAAGTACTGAACAACAGGAGTGACACTGTGGCACAACAAGGGGCCCCTGACACTAGCATGGACGATGAACTGCCCACCACCTCCGCCAGCACTAGTGGACAGGAGGCACCGCCACAGGACCACCACACCATCACCCCATCCCCTGCAGACGGAGAACCACCCAACAAACGGTCCCTGAGATCCAGGACAAAGACAGAGAATGATGCCAAGACCCCTGCCAAGAAATGAGACCACACTAAATGTCATCCTTCTGTCCCACTTTGTCACCCTGTCCATCCTTAAACTGCCCCAGCTCCACTTCCTATGCCAATTTGGGCAATGCACCTGTGAGACTAATAGACTGGACTTTGACATGGACATTCCTCCACCATCACCCCTCACCATTTTGCAACCCCCTCCAATATTTTGCACTTAAATAAACACCCTTGAAGCACAAAACAATCTGGAGTCAGTCTGTGATTTCGGAATAGTGTATTAGCAATTACTGTGGCAAAAAGCTCTTTCAATTGTAATGTCAACATACCTATGTCACACAGTTCTAGTCCATGAGGAATCAAAGCAGATGTCACACAGTGGGACCTACATCTTTGAAATCGTTAGGGAAAGTGACAACTCAGTGACCATACACTGGGTGAAAACGACAGACAGTAGAGAGGTAGTAGTGTTAAGTACATGTAGTAGGCAGGTTTGTATTCTTACCTGTGTCTCACTGGAAATATTGCAGGATCACCGAGTCCCTGTTGTCCATTTCCTCTTCTTCTGCTTCCTCGTCTTCACTGTCCACAGGCTCCACAGCTGCAACAACACCGCCATCTGGACCATCCTCCTGCAGAAAAGGCACCTGTCATCGCAAAGCTAAGTTGTGAAGCATACAGCAGGCCACGATGATCTGGCACACCTTCTTTGGGGAGTAGAATAGGGATTCACCTGTCATATGGAGGCACCTGAACCTGGCCTTCAGGAGGCCGAAGGTCCGCTCGATTATCCGCTGTGTTCGCCCATGGGCCTCATTGTAGCGTTCCTCTGCCCTTGTCCTGGGATTCCTCACTGGGGTCAGTAGCCATGACAGGTTGGGGTAACCAGAGTCACCTGCAAATGGTGAGGGACAACTGTTAGACACACACTAACTTGTAAGGATAACCCCAGACCCAGACAACCATTCCCACTGTCTTGCTTCCAGGTGCTCACCTAATAGCCACACATGGTGCCTCTGGAGCTGACCCATCACATAAGGGATGCTGCTATTCCGCAGGATGTAGGTGTCATGCACTGAGCCAGGGAACTTGGCATTCACATGGGAGATGTACTGGTCTGCCAAACATACAATCTGCACATTCATTGAATGATAACTCTTCCGGTTTCTGTACACCTGTTCACTCCTGCGGGGGGGACCAAAGCCACATGGGTCCCATCAATGGCACCTATGATTTTGGGGATATGTCCCAGGGCATAGAAATCACCTTTCACTGTAGGCAAATTCTCCACCTGAGGGAAAACGATGTAGCTCCGCATGTGTTTCAGCAGGGCAGACAACACTATGGACAACACGTTGGAAAACGTAGGCTGGGACATCCCTGATGCTATGGCCACTGTTGTTTGAAATGACCCACTTGCAAGGAAATGGAGCACTGACGGCACCTGCACTTGAGGGGGGATTCCTGTGGGATGGCGGATAGCTGACATTAGGTCTGGCTCCAGCTGGGTACACAGTTCCTGGATTGTGGCACGGTCAAGCCTGTATGTGATGATCACATGTCTTTCCTCCATTGTCGACAGGTCCACCAGCGGTCTATACACCGGAGGATGCCGCCATCTCCTCACATGTCCCAGTGGATGGTGCCTATGAAGGACACAGCGAGCACAGAGTCAAACAACTCAGAGGTACGTACCCACAGCTTACACAGAACACGAATCCTAATCCAAAAAGTGGCCTGTATGTGTGTTGAGTCTAGGCCTAGGTATGTGTGACACAGTTAAAAATGAAGCCATGTGGGCCCCTGGAATGGCGGCTGCCTGACCTCTAAAGTGGGAAAATGGGATGTGAGGTAACTGCGCTGGCGTTGTACACCGTCGCGGTAGGCGGTCGAAGACCGCGGCGCAATGCTGCATTGGTTAACATTGGACCCTATGGGTCCCAGGAGCCATTGACGATGTACGCCGGTGGTGTCGGTACGCACCGCCGCGGACGTGACCGCCATTTTCTATCTGTTCAATCACTCGATACCTGATCTTTGATAGGAGAGGACCTACACTGCAAGTGCTGCTGTGACCTCGGTCTGGAAGAGACAATGGCTCGAGTGTCTGGGGAAAGGGCCCCTGCCTTCACATCGGAGGAGTTGGAGAAACTCGTGGACAGGGTCCTCCCCCAGTACACGCTACTCTACGGTCCTCCAGACAAACAGATAAGTACACGGGGAGCATGCTGTATGGGCTATGCCTTTATGGAGTGGGATGGATGTAAGAAGGGGGGGGATTGCGGCGTGCATGAAGCAACGGTGAGTGCATGTGCCACATGGCAAGGTTAGGGATGGGGGCCAATGACTGTGACAGTGCAGTTGGTAATAAGTTTCTCTTCCCCCTGTACAATTCATGTAGGTCAGCGCCCAGCAGAAAAAAGATATTTGGCGTGCCATCGCCAAGGACGTCCGGACCCTGGGGGTCTACCACAGACGGAGCACCCACTGCCGGAAAAGATTGGAGGACATTCGCCGCTGGAGCAAGAAGACGGCGGAGGCTCAGCTGGGGATGGCCTCCCAACGTGGGAGGGGTGCCCGTCGCATCATGACCCCCCTGATGTTCAGGATCCTGGCGGTGGCGTACCCGGAGTTGGATGGGCACTTGAGGGCATCACAGCAGCCACAAGGTGGTGAGTACACTCTCATCCTGCTGATTTTGCACGCATTGAAGGTGTCTGGGTGGGGGAAGTGGGCTGTGGGTTTCCCTAGGCCAGGGCGAGTTTAGTAGGCAAGGTCCCTCCGTAAGGCAGGCCATGTGGCACCCTACCCCACCTCTGTAGAGTGCCAAGTACACCTAGTCATGCCCCTGTGTCATCCATGTGTGCAGATGTTGTCCATAGCCTAGTAGGCCATTTCCCAGGGATTGAACAGTGGAGCCCAAGAGCGTGGCGTCGTGCAGGGGGCTTCTGTGTCTGTCGTGTCCGCCAACAGTAGCGGTAATGCATGCAGTGAATATGTCTTTCTTCTGTCGTCATCCCCGTTTTGTGGTCTCCCTGTTCTTGTGTGCATTAGCATCATCAGGCGGAATAGCAGTGGCACCGGAGCACAAGGGAGCTGCATCCCACATGGCCCTGGAGGGTGAGACAACGGACTCGGAGTTCACCAGTAGGACAGAGGGCGAGGGGAGCTCCACGGCGGGGACAGGAGCTGACACCAGTGACACGGACTCGTCTTTTGATGGGAGCTCCCTTGTGGTGGTGGCAACATCTGTGCCCCCGCATCTACAGGTACAGCCGCTACCCCCCCTACCAGCATCGCCCTCCCAGCAACCCCTCAGCCTTTGCCCTGTGCCCGCTCACCTAGGAGGGTGGGCATCACCTTCGCCCCAGGCACCTCAGCCCCTGCCCCAGTCACCCCTGCTGCCCTCAGTGAGGAGGCCATTGACCTCCTCAGGTCCCTCACTGTTGGGCAGTCTACCATTTTGAATGCCATCCAGGGTGTCGAAAGGCAGTTGCAACAAACCAATGCATTCCTGGAGGGCATTCATTCTGGTCAGGCGGGCCTTCAGCGAGCTTTTCAGACTCTGGCCTCAGCACTGATGGTAGCCATTGTCCCTGTCTCTAGCCTCCCCCTCCAACTTCCTCCACCCAGACCCAACCCCCTGTACCCCAGCCTATCCCAAGCACACCTTCAGACCAGCATGCACACACGTCAACACACAAGGGAAGCTCAGGCAAACATAAGCACCACACATCCCACAGGCACTCACGCAAGCATCACACACATGCAGACACACCAACATCCACTGCCTCCACTGTGTCCCCCTCCTCCTCGTCTCCCTCCTCCCTCCCAGTCTCGCCTACACTCACACCTGAATGCGCTACATCTACAGCCACTACTGCCATCACCAGCACACCCACCACCACACCCCGTTCACGTGCAGTCACCACCCCCACTACCATTCACACATCCCGTGTCCTCTCCCAGTGTGTCTGTGACGCCCCCTCCCAAGACACACAAACGCAGGCACACACCCACCCAACAGCCATCCACCTCACGACAGCCTCCAGCGCATGCACCTTCACCCAAAGTCACCAAACGAACACCTCCTACAACCACAACCTCTTCCTCCACTCCGAAACCCCCTCCAGCTACCAGTCCCAGTGTTTTCCAAAAAATGTTCCTGTCCAACCTTGACCTCTTTCCCACACCTCCCCCACCCTGTCCGTCTCCTAGGGCCCGACTCTCCAGGTCCCAACCTAGCACCTCAGCCACAACATCTCTGTGACCAGTGGTGCCTGTAGTCACCGGAATCTGAAGCGCACCTGCCACCAGGGCAGCCAGTGTGGCACAGAGCGACAGCATGGGCAGTCGCCCACCTGTCAAGCATCAAAAGTTGGTCAGTGCCTGGCGGGAGAGGGGGAAGACTCCAGGAACCTAAGCCGCTCCCAGGGGTCCCGGTGGGAGTGTGGAGTCAGCTGCGACACCTTCCAAGGTGGGGAATGGCCACAAGAAACCAGGAAAGTCTGGGAAGAGCAGCACGGAGGAGGAGACCGCCATCATCCCCGCTGCCCAGGAGGCCATCGCCATCATCCCCGCTGCCCAGGAGGCCACCGCCAGCACCTTCCCTGCTGCCCAGGAGGCCACTGCCAGCACAAGCCCCGCTGGGCTAGAGAGGACCGCCAGCACAAGCCCCGCTGGGCTAGAGAGGAACGCCAGCACAAGCCCCGCTGGGACAGAGAGGACCGCCAGCACAAGCCCCGCTGGGTTAGAGAGGACTGCCAGCACAAGCCCCGCTGGGACAGAGAGGACCGCCAGCACAAGCCCCGCTCGGACAGAGAGGACCCGGAGCACAAGCCCCGCTGGGACAGAGAGGACCGCCAGCACAAGCCCCGCTGGGCTAGAGAGGACCGCCAGCACAAGCCCCGCTGGGACACAGAGGACCGCCAGCACAAGCCCCACTGGGACAGAGAGGACCACCAGCAGCTGAGTCACTGCAAAGGAGCCCGCCGCCTCAAGCACCACTGAACAGGGCACCACCGCCTCAAGCACCGCTGAACAGGGCACCGCCGCTACAAGCACCGCTGAACAGGGCACTGCCACCTCAAGCACCGCTGAACAGGGTACACCGCCTCAAGCACCGCTGAACAGGGCACCGCCGCCACAAGCACCGCTGAACAGGGCACCGCCGGTACAAGCACCGCTGAACAGGGCACCGCCACCTCATGCACTGCTGAACAGGGCACCGCCGCCTCAAGCACCGCTGAACAGGGCACCACCGCCTCAAGCACCACTGAACAGGGCACCGCCAGCTCAAGCACCGCTGAACAGGGCACCGCCGCCACAAGCACCGCTGGCCCATGAGCGCCAAGGGCACTGACGCTACTGAGTCCATCACAAGCAGGATGAAGCACTCTGGGTACAGAGCCCACTCCAGAACCAGTGGATATTGCCATCCACTACCTCTGTCCTTGGCAGGATGAAGCACTCTGGGCACAAAGCCCCCTCCAGAACCAGTGGAGAAAGGCATCCACTACCTCAGTCCTTGGCAGGATGAAGAACTCTGGGCACAAAGCCCCCTCCAGAACCAGTGGAGAAAGGCATCCACTTGAGAGACTGTGGCTTTGCACTCCCCAGGATGGAACAGTGGGCAACCCACCCACTGTATAGACTTGAGAGACTGTGGCTTTGCACTCCCCAGGAAAGACTTGAGAGACTGTGGCTTTGCACTCCCCAGGATTGCACAGTGGGCAAACCACCCACTGTAGAGACTTGAGAGACTGTGGCTTTGCACTCCCCAGGATTGCACAGTGGCCAAACCACCCACTGTATAGACTTGAGAGACTGTGGCTTTGAACTCCCGAGGATTGAACAGTGGGCAACCCACCCACTGTATAGACTTGAGAGACTGTGGCTTTGCACTCCCCAGGATTGAACAGTGGGCATGTGGCCCCCCTCGTGGATTTGGCGTCATGCACTCAACCGGCTGAGGTGCCCCCCCTTTCCCTCCCCCTGAGGTGCCTGTTTTCTTGCTCTCTGATGCCCCTGCAGTGTTCTCTCCGTCATGGTCGGGGATCTTGTGTGGGCCTCGCCCATGCCATGTGGGCCCAGTGTTCCACGGACTTCATTGGAGCACTACCTGGACTACTAAGCTTGGTGTATATTTTGTTTATGGTGTATGTATATATTTTTGCGTACTTGATTTTAATATATTACAATAGTTACACTAATTTCCTTTTGTCTTTGCATTCTTCCGGGGGGGTGGGGGGTGTAACTATAATGCATAAATATGTATTAGTGTGTGTGTTGTAGTGGGTGAGGGTTGGGGTGGGGGTGTTGCGTGTGTGCGTCCTTTTTTTTCCCCTCCCCCCTCCCCTGTGTCGTCGGTGCAGTACTCACCATTGTCTTTGCTGCCGGCGTTCGTGCTCCTGGTAGAGGAGCAAGAAGATGAGGGCTAGCAGGATGTGCAGCTCGGGTTCCATGGCGTCCGGATTCCTCGTGGGTTGTGTAGAGGTGAGCGTTTTCCCTTCGAATTCCTGTTTCCGCCGTGTTTTTGTCTGTGGTGAATCCGCCCCGGAAAAGGTGGCGGATTGGTAGGTTGTGATACTGTGGGCAGTACTTTGGCGGTCATTCTGACTGCGGCGGTCGGCGGTCACCGCCCGCCAAGCGGTTCCCGCCGAAAGACCGCACCGCGGTCAAAAGACCGCGGCGGTCATTCCGGCTTTCCCGCTGGGCCGGCGGGCGACCGCCAGAAGACCGCCGGCCGGCCCAGCGGGACAGCCCCTCCAACAATGAAGCCGGCTCGGAATGGACCTGGCGGAGTTGAAGGGGTGCGACGGGTGCAGTGGCACCCATCGAGATTTTCACTGTCTACTAAGCAGACAGCGAAAATCTTTGTGGGGCCCTGTTAGGGGGCCCCTGCACTGCCCATGCCAGTGGCATGGGCAGTGCAGGGGCCCCAAGGGGCCCCACGGCACCCGTTCCCGCCATCCTGGTTCCGGCGGTGGACACCGCCAGAAACAGGCTGGCGGTAAGGGGGTCAGAATCCCCATGGCGGTGCTGCAAGTAGCGCCGCCATGGCGGGTTCCCTGGGCCAGCGGGAAACTGGCGGGAAACCGCCGGCTCCCCTTTTCCGACCGCGGCTTTACCGCTGCGGTCAGAATCGCCCAGGAAGCACCGCCAGCCTTTTGGCGGTGCTTCCGCCGCACTCCGCCATGGCGGTCATGGACCGCCAAGGTCAGAATGACCCCCTTTGTCTTCTGCCTGTCTGTTGGCGGTGACTGCCAAGCTGTTTGTCTGTACCGCTGTGGCAGTCGGAATGTTAAAGTGGCTGTCTTTGTTGGCGGTTTCCGCCACGGTCGTAATTCCAATTTTTTTACCGCCGGCCAGCAGGGTTGTAATGACCACCAAAGTATGTAAGTCAGCACACAATCTAATCCCACTTGATTTCTTGCATGCAATCACGATTGGTACTACTCACTGACATGATTCAACAGGTTTGATAATGCCTTAACCATATAAATCTTTGAGCATTTGTTTGAGTTCTTCCCTGGCGGACAACAGAACCTATCTTACTTTGTGATCAAATGGTTGTGCATGGGGTTTGAGTCTAAAGTGATGAACAAAAACATTGGCAGTCTCCACCAGCTTGGAGAACAGTTCTTCATACTTGAACAGAATTGCCTCAGCCAGTTCCTCCAGGCTATAAACTGGGGTCACGGGATGTTGCTCACAACCACAAGTGTGTCTGAGCCAGGAAAGAGATATAACCCCATTTTGGCAAGATCTTGCCAGACAATTATGTCCTTACCTTTGATAGCAACATATATCTTGGTGTTTTTCTCCTGGCCTAAACACTATATTTACCTATGAAGAAGCCTAACATGTCAATGGGCTTCTCACCAAATGCTTCAGGGCAAACATCTGGGGGAATGAGTGATTTGTTTTTGTCCCATTTGCTATAAAAGGTGATATTTCCAAGGATGGTGATTGGAAAGCCAGATTCTGCCATAAGTTGCAATAAGACATTGTCTAATTGAATCACAAGTGAGACATTTTCAGTTGTGCTATCTAAATTACATTCAATGGTTAAAACTGTATTACTAAAAGAATCAGCGCAAGAGTCAAGTTCAAAATCTACATTTCTGATGTGAATAGGAGTCTTACCACTCCTACACACAACCTAAAAGTGTCCTAATTTTTTTACAAGTTAGACAACATTTGCCAAACACAGGACAGCCTGAGAAGTTACTTATGTGAATCTTTGATCCGCATCTGTAACAACTTGTTGGAATCCTCTTCATCTTTCTTTTCTGTTTTTGTGGCATTTTTGTGTGATCAAGCACATTGAATCAGTTTCTTGATCTGGAATATTTGAGAGAAAAATCACTGTAGTCTCTATATTTAAAACCTTATATGATATATAGAGGTCTCTGCATAATTTGTGCAAGACCCAAAACTTCATTCAGAGTAGGATTGCACAACTGAGCAAACGCTCTTGGATCTTTTTTGAAACACAATTAAACACAAACTGGTCATGAATGTGCATATCCAGATTAGGACCAAACGTGCATGTTGCTGCCATAATTCTAAGAGCAGACACATACTGTACTTCTCAACACCTTCCTCAGAGAGCTGAGCTCAATTGCTTCAATCTATATATATTTCAATGATCATCTCCAGATTGACCACATTAGCTGGAATGGGTGTCAGATTGTCGAAAAGTTGCAGAGCAGTCAGGCCCAGACTACCATACAAGAGTGCAAATTAGCACTCAGAGCTGTAATTGCCTGCATCAATAGCCACCAGATGATTCTTAAAAAAACTGAACCAATTAGCCCATTTTATGGCAGGTTTATCATGTTTCACCAATAAGGGAGAAGGCTGCCTAATTTGATTAGCTGTAACCATAATAGGCAACTACAAATATGTAAAATTAGCCCAAGTTGCTAATAAATTATATATATGTTGAAATTTCACTTGAAATGTCACAGTATAAACATTGGTGAAAGAGAAAAGTGTCAACTTAAAACTGACCTGTAGTTGTTTGAATGAACAGGAACATTAATGATGAGAGCAGTGCCGCCTGATGCCACAATAAAATGAATATAGCCTAATGAAAGACTGGAATTCGCTTTGTGCGATGCTTTAAATTGTACCAAAGTAGAGGATCCCAATTCAAAATGGCTGCTGAGTGTCATATCACACACAGGGACAGTGTGCAGTGCTTTAAGAAAGATTGTAGCTTGTCGTGTGACGTTGCATAGCAACCAAGATCTAACGTAGAGGAGCAAGGTTCCTGAAATTGAGGCGGGACCATGAAGACACCTGCAGCGAGCCATATGCAACTCAAGGCGGCCGAACCAGAAGCTCCGCCGGTGTCCACAGGACTGTGCCAAAGAGTAGATCAGGAGCGCTGTAGCTGAAGTAGCCAGTGTTCAATCCACCTCAAAGACCGGAAAACTGCCGAAATGATGAAAGATGACCAGGGGGTGTCGGTGGACAAGTGGAACATGTCACCAATATGTAGTATTCAGATGGGCCGCTGAAAGGTAGAAACCCAACTGATTTATAAGTGTTTAAACTCGTCCACAATAGGCCGCAATTGGCCAGCCATGATACCAGGAACAACTGACCAGAAGAATAGAATCCTGGTCTGGCATTCCGCATGCACGCGCAATACATCTTACAATAAATATAAACATAACAGTGCAATTTAGCGCGGACTCACAAGCTGCAAATTCGATATCATCACATCATCCTGAGGCTGAGAGGTCTAACATTCACTCACTTGCACCATCCACTGTACCATGAAATCCCTGCAGACTCAGTTAGATGGAGCTGCTTCTGAACAATGACAGGGTCAGTATCACCTGTACATTATGTTGTGTTGTGGCCAAACAATAGCTATGGGGAGCCTTTCTACAAATTGAATTTATGGAGAGCCATAGCAATAGAATTGTATTTATAGAAGAGTATTAACATGCCTTTTGACCTAATATACACCTATTGCTATCTTTTTATAATGAAGTTTCATTTCTTCTAGGGTTTATAAATAAAAAAAATCAAATCAATCTTAATGGCTGGCACAGCAATGTAACCAATATGGAAAATAGCTACATGCTAACACAGGCACTTGTTAGGCACACAGAAAACAATAGATTTTGACGAGGGGTGGTCTTTTCATTTCATTTCAGTGCTGGATGAATCATACAATGGGACTCGTGAAGCTGGCATTTCTCATACGACCTGTTTAACTAATATTGATGCCATTTAAATGTCTGGGGCGTTGAAGAATATCATTGAAAGAAGTGGAAGTTATATCAGGCAGTACAGAAGTTGATCCAATTAGTATTGTAAAGAAAAATATGTTTTTAATGAAAAGTAATATCTTGTACTGAAGCAGCATGCAGCTGAAATATTTGTAAAATTTGTCTCATCCAACGGCACTGGTGTGATATACAACAGTATCATTTAGTAATACATGTACGGCTTATGGCCTGTATATGGATAATGGCCCATATGGATGCAAAACCTTAGACTGTTGCAAAATATATATTTTTTTTAAACTCTCCTTTAGGCTTCGAAAATGAGAAGGAGTCCGTTGTTCCCATTCTTTACAGCTGATTTGCATGTAATTTACCTTCATACCAATGTTTACTGTTACTGCCTGACCTACTGTAAACAAGATCTCATTCAGGGTGTACATTTAGCACTTCATAAATGGATGATGAAGCTTAATTTGAGCGCGTTAAATCATTACTGTGTTTGCAGTATTCTAGACATGTCAGGCTGAAACTCGTCAGTCAAAAAGGAATACTGAATACATAATTTTCTTCAGCTATGGGAAAACGCTCCATTGATTTCAATGGTGGCAGGTGGTAGAGATGCTGTTCATTTTATAATCATGTGGGAGTCGAGCTTGTAAAATGAACTTGCGGCTTGTCTTCTCGTTGCATAGATTCTAGGGCATATGCCAACATTTAATTGGTCTTCTTCGCAGCTTTTATCAGCGATGGTATCAGGCATTCAAATGCTAATTCTGACATTACAATATGACAGGTTAATCCAGAAACTAATCATGCTGAACGAGAAGAATCCCGAAAGACCCAAAATCAGGCTATGGAAAAGTGTACACAAAACCGCAAGTTGCAATGTGACAACTACAATTTCATTAATGAATTCGAGTCCTGTTCTGAGCAACCTTCAGGAAAATAAGGACATTTTCTCAGTCTGTTATTGGGATTTATTCACACGACAGGTCCATTAAACGGTAAATCTTCGTTTTTACAAACGGCTTAGCTAGAGGCCTCTAACGCCCTATGCAAATGCCCCGGCGCTGCCATAATGTTCATTGTACCAGACACATTTTATCATAGAAGAGCGAATAATAACGTCGAGATTATGAGGGTCATTCTGACCCTGGCGGCCGGTGGCCGCCAGGGCCACCGACCACGGGAGCACCGCCAACAGGCTGGCGGTGCTCCAACGAGCATTCTGACCGCGGCGGTTCAGCCGCGGTCAGAAGCGGAAAGTCAGCTGTCTCCCGCCGACTTTCCGCTGCTCGTGTGAATCCTCCATGGCTGCGGAGCGCGCTCCGCAGCCATGAGGATTCCGACCCCCCCTACCGCCATCCTGTTCATGGCGGGAAAGCCTCCATGAACAGGATGGCGGTAGGGGGGGTCGCGGGGCCCCTGGGGGCCCCTGCCGTGCCCATGCCAATGGCATGGGCACGGCAGGGGCCCCCGTAAGAGGGCCCCGCAAAGTATTTCAGTGTCTGCCTTGCAGACACTGAAATACGCGACGGGTGCCACTGCACCCGTCGCACCTTCCCACTCCGCCGGCTCGATTACGAGCCGGCATCCTCGTGGGAAGGTCGTTTTCCCCTGGGCTGGCGGGCGGTTTTTCAGCAACCGCCCGCCAGCCCAGGGGAAAACTTGTAATACCCGCCGCGGTCTTTTGACCACGGCGCAGTATTTCGGATGGGGGAATTCTGGCGGGTGGCCTCCGCCGCCCGCCAACATTGGAATGACCCCCAATGTGCCTTATTTGAATAATTCGGGTTAACTTTATCAGTTAATTACTGTCGTGGGATGGAGGACCTCAGCGGGTGTTCCTGGCCATTCTTCGTCTGCTGCAAGAGGACGGGCGCTTGGGTTACCTGATTTTGAGCTCTACTTTTTGGCAGCACAGCTGCAATGGCCTGCATGCTGGCTCAGCGGGGTGGACCTCTCTGAGATCGCTCCCGCTGTGGGGGACCCGGATCAGAGCAGACATCTGGCCACAATATTGAAACCTAGTCTTCATTGCCCCCGACCAGGTGTGCTACTGGCATCGGCCCTGGCTAGCTGGTGGAGGACACTCAAGAGAACAAAGAACAGGGCTCCATATGCACCAGTGATTCCCCTGGTGGGAATTCCTCATGGGGATCCACCCACCTGCTTCACAGGGAGGCAGCTACATCACTGGTTGATGGGAGGTATACAAACGTTGGGTGAGATGCACTACCAGGGAATGTTGATACAGTTTGGTGACCTGGCGGAACAGACCGGATTAACACAGGGGCAATTCTTGACATATGAAGCAGTGGTGAGGGATATCAGGGGCCTTTGGGGAGTGGCGCCAGCAGAACTCACTGTGCATGGGGTCCTTCAGACAATGCTGAGATGGTTCTCATCTTGTCTCCTGGTTATATAAAGCATTGCTCGGAACGATGCACAGTTCACTAGTTAGCCTCCGGACTAAATGGAATCTGATCTGAACAGGACCCTCAATGACACAGAGTGGAAAAAGGTGTTAGCTTATGCTCCCACAGTATCCAGAAATACACAACTGTAATATATCCAATATAACTATACTCATATGACCTATTTTACCCACGTCAGATTAGGCTTATATATGGTGGGAATGCGGTGAACTGTCCCCGGTGTGGACTACAGGGTGCAGACTTTAGTCATGTGAGGTGAGGATGTCCTACTCTTCAAGAATTGTGGGATGGGGTCATACAAAAACGTAATCAGGTACTACATAGAAGACTTGAAAACTCCACGCAATCTTGCTTGTTGGGGTTGTACAGCAGTCCCCGCCCCAGGAAGGTTGGTAACAGGTTCTTGGACCTGGCCTTGATCCTGGCTTAACGCAGGATATCTTTAACTTGAAAGCAGAGTAGAGGTCCAAACCTCACCACGTGAGATAGAGACATAACACGCTGGGCCAGAGCAGAAGAGAGAGCCATGGGGGGGAAGGAGAGTAAAGGGATCAGATGCAAGCCGATAGCCCCTCAATGGTCTGAAGTAATAGAAGAGTGGGAAAAATTGGGTTCTTCGGAGAACTCAGGCTCCCGTGACACCTCAGAGAATGAATAGGGGACCAGGGCATGAAAAGGGCACAGAGTTAATGTACTCACCAGGGACATAGGTACCAGTTGGTTTGGGTGCCTGGGGTCCGCATAGGCACCCTCCCCCCTTTCCCCTAACACCCCCATACAGCTATTATAATCAGTATTACATAGTTGACATAATGTGCAGAGACATGGATACTTATAATGCATAGTTTTGCCTCCACCATGGGTCAGTTTCCAGTTCTCAGTTCTTAACTTTTATGTTTGTTTAGTTCCATACATTGGCCATAAATAATTTAAACAAGACCACAACAAGGAGTATTCTCCCGGAGGGAAGGAGCATCCCAACCCTATCCGGACCAAAGAAACCAATAAGCCAACATGAAACAAAAAGACAAACAGTATACTTATTATACAGCTGATACACAAGATACCTAATGAGGGACAACAATAGTAAACTTGCTGTAGAAGGCTCTATATTGTACTTGTGCCTAGAAATGAGACATACATATGCTTGTATCCTAAGCACGATTGTGATGGTTGGAAAATGTGTTGTAAAATTGAAATGTAATGGATGAAATGCCAATAAAATTAAAGTGTTAAAAAAAAAACTTTAGCTGTTAATTCTGTTTTTTCATTCTGCATTTTTATTAAGATTTTATAACAGCAAGATATAATAACCATTGTGAAAGTATACCAAACACATTTTAAGCATTGGGGAGACATTATTTCAAAGTGGTACATTACATTGGTTATGACCTTTAAGGTGGGTGAAATGGGTATGATTATGGAAGTACAGTGCGTACGTATGTTCTAATCTCAACCATATATTTTCTTTTCTTCCTGAATTTGTTTTCAGATAGTTCATTTTAAAATTAATAGCTTTCTGTCTGTTTCTGTTTGTAAATTTTGCTAATTTAGCTAGTGCTCACATAATATGTAGCAGATTGTTACAGCCATGTGGAAAATTGGGTTGTTGGTTGAATGAGTTGTGAGCCCTGGTCAAGCAACAGCCACAGTCCCTGGCAGGGTCAACCACAAAAAGTCACTAAATTAACCTGTGCTTAATCCTGGGTAGTGTTATACAAAAAGCAGTCAGGGTTAACTTAGAGGCAAAGTGTTAAGTGTTGATGCAACACATTGCAATAAAGTGAAAACAGACACAAGAATAAATCCTCAACAATTTAGAAAAATAGAGTACATTTCAATAAATATTTGACACTAACACAACAAAAATCCAATCAGTAGAACCAGAGTTATGATTTCTTTTTTTTAAATAGTGCCTAAACGATCAAGGCACCAACCTTGGACATAGGGTCAAATAAAAAAAAACATGGCCATAGGTGATGGAGCTCAGGCCAGACACAAGAAGTGTATAGGGCACAGTTAGTGCTTATGTTCAGACTTAGAAGACATTCTGGTGAAAATGTTCTGAAAAGGAAAAGTTCAGTGGTGCAAGGCTGCAGGCAGTGTCCAACAAAGGAGCATCATAGACTTAGATACTTTTATGGAAGTCAAAAATCTCCAGCAGAATGAGGCTGTAGCTGATGAGAGGTCCAGAAGGCCAGGAACCCCTTTGGTGAAGGACCACTGAACAGGGTGTGCTGTGGTGGAGAAGAACATAGTGGAGCTACAACAAAGGCAGGCCAACCACAATGCGCTTTGGCAGCTAGAGGAGCAGATTGGTCCTATGTTTTGGATTTTGGATATCTGGGCACCGTTAGTTCCACAACAAAGGTGCAGGACTTGAAGGGCACCACTTGATGGAGTTAGGAGTCAGACTGGGTCCAGGTGTTTGTTTAAGATGGTGAGAGCCCTTTATGTCCCTGAGGCTCTGAACAGGAAGCCACCATACTATCCCCTGGAGTCGCTCTGATAGTCCTAGGTTCAGATGGAGAAGCTGGCTCAAGCAGCAAGACAGGCCTCTGAGAGCTGAAGGCAGATTGCAGGCAGCAAAGCAGTCCTTCCAGGTGCAGTAAAGGCAGCAGGCAGTCCTCCGAGGCTCCTTCCGTACGTCCAGAAAGTGAGCCGAAAACCGAAAAGTGAGTCTGATGGCCCTATCTTTATACCTGGTGCCTTTTTTGATGTGGTAGACGTTTCTATAACTTTCACTTCGAAGTGATTGGAATTTCCTGACTCCCCTGACCTGGCTTAAAAATGGCTGCAGAGCCAATGCAATAGTGACAAGCTCTTTCTGTGAAGGCAAAGCACAGTTTGTCCAGTTGCAAGTGGGGCTGTGCCCAGCTCCACCCCCATCGTGCCAGGAGATGGCCCATTCATGCACACCTAATCCCTCTCTTGTGTGTGTCTGCCTGGGATGAATTCATAAAGTCCTAACTGCCAACTACACCCAGTCATGTGACCTATGGGAAGTTGCAAGCACCAAATGGTAGAGGGCAGGAAAATACCAACTTTCTAAAAGTGACATTTTCAAAATTGTAGTTTAAAATTTAACTTTATCATTAAAGGGGATTTTTAATTACAATTCATACAACATAAAACTTGACATTCCTACATGCTCATAATCAAATGTTAGCACTTATTAAATGTAGTAATGTAACCTAATGTTATCCTGTGGGAGAGGTAGGCCACAGATAAGTGAAAAACAGATTTTTCACTACTAAGACATGAAACTTGAAAGTACATTTCCAACCGTTTAATTACAATGCACCCTGCCCTTAAGGCCTACCCGAGGGGTGACGTGTCTTAAAAAGGTAGTTTTAAGCTCAGCAAGGAGGTTATTTTGCCAAATTGAATTGGCAGTTTAAAACTGCATTCAGAATGCAATTGCAGTCATGATACATGTTTTACATGGCTATTTAGGTGGTTGGCATGAACAGTGATGCAAGACCACTAGTGACATTTAATATACAGCCCTGGGGTCCTGTAGTACAACTTTACCAGAGACTTTAGGCAAATGAAATGTGTGAATTGGGTGTAAGCCAATTTCACCATGTTTAAAGGAGAGCACAAGCACTTCAGCACTGGTTAACAGTGCTAAGTGTGCAGAGTCCTAAGGCCAACAAAAAATAATTCAACAAAAATAGGAGGGGTAAAGACAGCTGTTGTGTTCTGTTGTCCAGCTGCCTGCAAAGGTACTGCCACCTACCGTTTTCCAATAGACCACCAGAAGGGGGAAAGCTTGTCCTTCACTTTACCACTGCCAAGGCTTGTTGGTGGCCAGTCTGGTCATCACAACCTTTACTTGATGCTGCAACTCAAGGGCAAACTGCAATACCTCCATCCGCAATCACCTGTTGCTCCGTTGTTGAGTTTTTACATCCACTTCCTCACTCACAACATACCAGTTGTAACACCAGCAATCACAGCTCCCATTCAGCACCAAGGGTAGCCAAGCACACCTCTGCACCCAAGACACTAAGAATGGATGGAGTTGTTCTGCCTGGTGAATCCTGGTTTATGGGCCCACATAAGCTTAACCCCCACAGTGGGCTCCCCGAACTTGACCGGCAAGTGATCGAGTTACACAAGTAACATTTTTCAGCACCAGCGGCTCCTGCATTCAGCATCAAACCCAGCCAGGACACCTCTGCACTCAGGCCCCATGAGCCTAGTAAAACTGGCCTGACTGTCAGAGCTTTCACCCACACAACCTTAATCACAAGTGGGTTCCTCCGAACTCACCCTAGAAGTAACCAAGTGTCACTAGTGGCTTTTCCCTTTGAAACCAATGATGAGGTTTTACAGCTCATAAATGCACTGCTTTTAAAAATCCATAACTCTGGTTACACACAAATGATTTGCTTTATTTTGGCTTCTAAAACAGCCAACATGGAGGATCTGAAAAGCTCTTTAGCTCCTATGAGGAAGAAAAAGGAGAGAGGGAGATCCCTGACTCAGAGGATAATCCTGAAGAGAATGAGAATGGTGCTTTAGTCCAAAGTGATCATGATGGGGAGGATGATGAGGGCCATAGCTTTCCCAGACCCCCTTCATCAGGGGGATGTGACATAAGTCACTCTAGTAGACCCCCTCCAATGGTAAGGTGGTGGGGAACCTCGAGGATAAGCTTGGCCAAACATTCCTGAAGGAGAAAAAGCTTAAATTCGAGGAGAGGAGACTAGCCATTGAAGAGAAAAGGATAAGGTTGGGCCTTAAGGCCAAAGATAGTGGCAGGAACAATGTTACAAGGGAGAAGGATCTGTCCTTTGGCCCAAAGATCCTGAAAAGGATTGTTCCTAAGTTCAGGGATGGTGATAACATTGACAAGTGGTTTGTAGCCTTTGAGAGGGCCTGCAAAATGAGGAAGATAAGTCGCCAGCACTGGGCTCTTTACTTTGGAAGTTATTCTCAATGAAGGGCAGAGATAGACTCCTGACCCTTAATGAGGAAGTGGCTGAGTCCAATCAGCTCATAGAAGGGTTTGGACTCACCACAAAGGTGTACAGAGTCAAGTTTAGGGACACCCAAAAGGCCAAAACCTAAATTGGGTGGACTTTATTGACTCCTCACACTAGGCACTAGAGGTTTGGACTAAGGGCAATAAGGTAGGCACTTATGAAGGGCTTCATAAATTAATTATGAAAGAGAGCATTCTAACTAACTGTATCACAGTGAAATTCTGACAGCATCTAGTAGATACCAAGTTGTCTTCTCCCACAGAGCTGGGGAAGATAGTTGACAAATGGGTCAGAACCAGGGTGTCTAGGAAGACCCATGGTGGGAGTGAACCCCAAGAAGGGTGCTCCAACTTCCCAGCAGGGAAAACAGTGAGCACTACCAAGGATTAAACAAAAGCGTTTCTTAAGGGTCCTCAAAACTCTCAGGACAGTGGGTCTGAATCTCTTCCCAGTTCCATGGAAAGGCCTATCAAGGTAAAAACTGGTACACCAAGAAGACTGGGGTATGCTATGACTGTCAGCATCATGGGCATATGGAAGGGCATGAGGCATGCCCCAAGACCCCCCCAGTGTTGGACAGTCCAAGGGATTGACTAGCACAGGAATGAGGGTGGATGTGTACTCTGGAGAGGCCAGAGGATACACTGAGGTAACTTTAGTTTCCCTGGGTGGAGTGCACATTGAAGCCCTGGCAGTCCTACCTCCAAGTTTGGAGAGGTACAGACATAGGCCTAAAATCAATGGGACTGAGCTAGACCGGTGCCAGTGTCATTATGGTGGCTGAAGGACTGATTTCCCCAGACCAAATGATACTAGGTGTCCATCACCAGGTGACCATTGCTGACAATGAGACTAAGCTCCATCCAATGGGCTTAGTTGCTTTGGAGTGTGGAGGGGTTTCGGGCCCAAAGAAGGTAGTTGTGTCCCCTGTCATCCCAGTAGAGTGTCTGCTGGAAAAAGATCTAGAAACTTCTAGATGGACAGAGGTGAAGTGACAGGCTCATACATAAATGCTGGGTCGTCCCAAGTGGGTCTGTGTGACACCAGAGCACAGGCAACACAACATGGAAGTCAAGAGTACTTGGAGCCTTAAACAACTGTCCAAGCCTCTAAGAGCAAGAGAAAAGGCAAGAAGACTCCTAAGGCAGCTTCAAAGGGTCACAAGACCAGGGAAAGAAATCTCCCGCAGGAGATCCCCTGATGCCCCAGGAGGGAACTGCATCTGTTGGAGCCTGGCCTGATCTGGCAAAGCTCTTATGTGCAGGAGAGCCATCCAGAGAGGACTTATGCCAAAGTCAAAAGGCATGCCCTACTCTTGAAGGCCTGAGGCAGCAGGCTGCAAGGCAAGAAGAGGGAGATGTCAGCAGCACTCACTGGGTCTATTGGGAGGATAGGTTCTTGTACACTGAGGCCAAGGACACCAAGCCAGAGGCAACCAGAAGAGTGGTGGTTCTCCAAGTCTGCAGGGAATTCCTCTTATTGTTGGCCCATTGTCAGCCACTTGCTGGACCTCTGGGACAGACCAAAACCTGATGGAGTTTGGTTGTCCCTTTCTATTGGCCAGAGATGTCTGAGAAAGTGAGGGCGTTTTGTTGCACCTGTCCCACCAGTCAAACTAGTAGCAAGACAGAGGGGCACCCAAAGACTCATTTAAGTCCACATCCATTGGTTGGGACACCCTTTGAGAGGGTAGGGATTGACATTGTTGGTCCCCTTAACCCTACAACTGCTTCTAGCAACAGATTCATTGTTGTGGTAGTGGACCATGGCACCAGGTACCCACTGGCAATTCTTCTCGGTACTGCCCCTGCCTCTGCAGTGCAAAGGCCCTCCTTGGAATCTTCACCAGGGTTGGATTTACTAAAGAGGCTTTTTCTGACACAGGGACACATTTCATGTCTGCCTACTTGAAAGTTATGCAGAATGAATGTGGTGTAAATTACAAGTTACCACCTCCTATCATCCCCAGACAAATGGATAGTTGAAAGGTTCAACAAACCATGAAAGGCATGGTAAAGGGCCTTTCTGAAAACCTCAGAAGGAGATGGAATGTCCTGCTGCCTTGCTTCTTGTTTGCCTACAGAGAGGTGCCTCAGAAGGGTGTTGGAATCATCTCTTTCCACTTCTGTGCAGCCATCCTGTAAGTGAGGGAAATTTGGGAGAGACCTCTAGAACAACCCAAACAAGACATAGTGGACTATGTACTGAGCCTGTGTTCATGTATGACTGAGTACATGAAAAAAAGCAAACAAGAATTTGAAGGCCAGGCAGTAGCTTCTCAAGCTCTGGCATGGCCAGAAGTCAGCAGTAGTACCAGCCAGCTCAGTTGATTTGTGTGTTGGAGCCTGTTGCTCCCAGTGCCCTCCAGGATAAGTGGAATGGGCCCTAATCCATTGTGGAGAAGAAAGGAGAAGTCACCTACCTGGTAGACTTAGGTACCTCTAGAAACCCCACATGGTGCTCCATATGAAACAGTTTAAGCCACACCAAGACAGGGCTGACATGACCATGTTGATGGTCACTTAAGGAGAATAGGAGGACGAGGGTGAGCCTCTTCCTGACCTACTGTCAACCAACCTACAAGATTGTTCAGTGGAAGGTGCTGTTTTGTTTGGACACCCTCAGTGCCAGCAACAGGCTGACTGCAGGCAAGTTTCAGCCAGTTTGCAGAGCATTTTCCCTTGACCTCTGGTCAGATAACATAGGGCCTCATTCCGACCCTGGCGGTCATGGACCGCCAGGGCCGGGGACAGAGGAAGCACCGCCAACAGGCTGGCGGTGCTTCTGGGGCAATTCTGACCGCAGCGGTAAAGCCGCGGTCAGAAAAGGGGAACCGGCGGTTTCCCGCCGGTTTTCCCCTGCCCCAGGGAATCCTCCACGGCGGCGCTGCAAGCAGCGCCGCCATGGGGATTCCGAACCCCTTCCCGCTAGCCTGTTCCTGGCGGGAACGGGTGTCGTGGGGACCCTAACAGGGCCCCATTCTGATTTTCAGTGTATGCTTGGCAGACACTGAAAATTGCGACGGGTGCAACTGCACCCGTCGCACCCCAGCAAATCCGCCGGCTCCATTCGGAGCCGGCTTCATCTTTGCTGGGGATTCCCCGCTGGGCCAGCGGGCGATCTTTTGAAGATCGCCCGCCGGCCCAGCGGGAAAGTTGGAATGCTCCCCGCGGTCATTTGACCGCGGGGCGGTGTGTGGGCGGTTTCCGCCTGGCGGGCGGCGGCCGCCGCCCACCGGGGTCGGAATGACCCCCATAGTTTTGTGGACACTGATAACAGCCTCTCTCTCAACTAAATATATCACCTGTATGATCAAGTCAAGGCTTGCATCAAAGCTGAAGTGAGAAAGATGCTATAGGTAGGGGTGATTGAACCCTCTGACAGTCCCTGGGCTAGTCCAGAGGTACCTGTTCCCAAGTGTTACTCAGAGTGTTTGTGAAAATTGCATGGATTTAAACGCAGTCACTAAAACTGATGCGTGCCCCATGCCAAGAACAGATAAACATATTGATAGGCTGGGTGCAAAAATGTGCTCAGTACCTTTGATTTTCCATCAGGCTATGGCATGTAGGCCAGTTAATGCCAAGATAGGGCAGGGTTCTGTTGTCTAGGTGGGCCACCTTGCAGGTGGCGTCCAAGGGAGACCTCTCCAACCCATAATCCAGACCATTGTGGATTGGGAGGCTCTCAAAACCCAGCACCAAGTCAGGGCATTCCTTGGCCTGACTAGGTACTACAGGAGGTTTGCAATACTATTGTGGCCCCTCCCACTGAGCTTACCACCAAGAAGCAGCCAAAGAAGGACATTTGCACCACTGGATGTCAAAAGGCATTTGACATCCTAAAAGCAGCCATGTGCTCAGAACCTCCCCTGACAGCACCAGACTATGGGAAAGAGTAGAGTGCCCAGATAGATGCTTTTGAACATGGGACTGGGGCAGTGTTGTTACAAAGAACGGATCAGGGTCAGGATTTACCAGCTGTCCATAGCATCAGGCAACTTCTACCTAGGGAGCAGTGTTGGAGTGCCATTGAGCAACAAGCCTTTGCTGTGGTTTGGTCCCTGAAGAATCTGAGACCCTACCCTTTTGGGACTCACATCAAGGTTCAAACCAATCACAGGACTCTCGGGTGGCTGATGCAGATAAGAGGTGAGAACCCCAGATCGTTGAGATGGTCCAATTACCTATAGGATATTAAATTTACAGTGGGACACACACCGGGTACTGACCATGCCAAAGTAGATGGCCTTTCCAGGTTCTTCCACTTAGATGATGATAAGTACCAAGAGGGAGGTTAGTTGCTCATCAGATTTCATCTAGGGGGAGGGGTAGTGTAGGAAAGTGCCCTTTTTGGATAGTCACCCCACACATTTTCTCTGGATGCTATTGGTTATGTCTCGGAAAGAGGTTATGTACTCCCCTCGCCCTCCAACCCACTGGTCCCCTTTGCGTCGCTCGACTCTGCCTCCTTGGAACTATGGGCCGCTGCATCCCCACTCGCTGGTGCCAATGCTCTCTCACCTGATAATGGGGATGTATACAAAGAACACAAGAGCACAGGGGTGGGGAGATAAAACATGAGAGAAACTGTAAGTACCAGAATGGAATGACATACATGGTGCACACACACTCCCATCCAGCTTACACACCTACATACAGCACCTACAACTATAGTCTTGACCATGGCCCTGTCTAGTGGCCACTACCCCAGCATAAAACTCATTTCCCACATGAAACACAGACCTGATTAACTGTGTGGACTGCACACATGGGAGACTATGGCCTGCCAATACACCCATTAGTCAATGTGCCCACAAAGAACCCTACAGTACAGGAAGATCAATCCCCAAGGGCCTATTGTGACTGTTTAGACCTGCCCCTAACTATTTCCGTGCCCATGGGAGGCAGGACTGCTAGAAGACACCTGTCAGAATGCCTGGCACTAGACAGCATACATACCACAGCACCCAAACACATTCATCAAAGTGGTATGAAACAGTGATGGTACTCACCCCCTTGTGGCTGCTGTGCTGCCTTCAAGTGCTCATCCAAATCTGGATATGCCACCACCAGAATGCAGGACATTAGGGGGGTCAGGATCCGACGGGCATCCCTTCCTCGTTGGGAGGCCTTCCCCAGCTGGGCCTCGCAGGTCTTCCTGGCCCAGCATCGCAGGTCTCCCCACCGCTTCCTGCAGTGGGTGCTCCACCAGTTGTAGACCCCCAGGGTCCTCACCCCCCCTGGCGATTGGCTGCCAGAGTCCCCTTTTCTGATGGGCCCTGACCTGTATGGGACACACAGAGAAGAAAAGCAGACGTCAGGATATGCCCACATGATACAACTGACATGTTGTCCCCAGTAGGACGTATACTTCACAGGATCATTTTACTATCAATCAATCAATCAATCAAAAAAAACAATAAAGCGCGCTACTCACCCGTGAGGGTCTCAAGGCGCTTGGGGGGGGGGGGAGCAGGAAGGTCACTGTTCGAACAACCAGGTTTTGAGGTTCTTTCTGAAGAGCAGGAGGACTTTGGTTTTGCGGAGGTTGGTGGTGAGGGAGTTCCAGGTTTTGGGGGCGAGGTAGGAGAAGGACCTGCCTCCTGTGGTGGTGTGATGGATGCAGGGGACTGTGGCTAGGGCGAGGTTGGCTGATCGTAGGTTGCGGGTGGGATTGTGGAAGTTCGCTCTTTCGTTGAGATATGTTGTGCCAGTGTTGTGGAGGGATTTATGTGCGTGGATGAGGATCTTGAATGTGATTCTCTTGTTTATGGGGAGCCAGTGTAGGGTTTTGAGGTGTGGTGAGATTCGTTTGTGGCGGGGGAGGCCAAGGATGAGGCGTGTAGCTGTGTTCTGGATTCTCTGGAGTTTGCATGTAAGTTTGAGTGTGGTGCCGGCGTAGAGGGCGTTACCGTAGTCTAGTCTGCTTCTGATGAGTGCACGGGTGACTGTCTTCCTGGTCTCGGGGGGAATCCATTTGAAGGATTTTTTTAGAGTGCGGAGTGTGTGGAAGCAGGAGGAGGTTAGAGCATTGATTTGCTGTGTCATGGAGAGGGAGGGTTCCAGGATGATGCCGAGGTTGCGTGCATGGTTTGCGGGGGTGGGTGTGGGCCCTAGGGCGGTGGACCACCAGGAGTTGTCCCGTACGGTTTTGTTGGGGCCGAAGATGATGATCTCGATTTTGTTTGGAGTTGAGCTTGAGGTGGTTAGTTGTGATCCAGTTGGCGGTGTCGAGGAAAGCTGCGTGTAGGTTGGTTTTGGCGGTGGTGGGATTGCGGATGAGGGAGAGGATGAGTTGGGTGTCATCTGCGTAGGAGAGGATAGTGATTCCGTGTGATTGGAGGATGTTGACTAGGGGGATCATGTAAATGTTGAAGAGTGTGGGGCTGAGAGAGGACCCTGGGGGGACTCCGCAGATGATCTTGGTGGTCGTGGAGTGGAAAGGTGGGAGGCGGATTCTCTGGGTCCGGTCAGTGAGGAAGGAGGTGAGCCAGTCTAAGGCTTTGTGGCGAATTCCTATGTTGTGGAGGCGTGTGCAGAGTGTGTGGTGGCAGACAATGTCAAAGGCTGCGGAGAGATGTCTAGGAGGATGATTGCGATGGCCTCGCCTTTGTCGACTTTGGTCCTAATGTCGTCAGAGCATGGGAAGAGGGCGGTTTCCATGTTGTGGTTCTTGCGGAACCCAGATTGTGAGGGGTCAAGAGTGTTGTTTTCTTCGAGGTAGTGGGATAGGCGGGTGTTGACTAGTTTCTTGGCGACCTTGGCGGGGAAAGGGAGGAGGGAGATGGGGCGATAGTTGGAGAGGATCTCTGGGTCGGCTTTGTTTTTCTTAGGAGAGCTGTGATATCCACGTGCTTCCAGGAGTCTGGGTAGGTGGCGGAGTCGAAGGAGGAGTTGATTATGTCGCGGAGTATGGGGGCGATGGTTGGGCTGGCTTTGATGTAGATGCGATGTGGACAGGGGTCTGAAGGGGATCCGGAGTGGATGGAGTTCATGTTTTTTTTGGTTCCTTCATGTGTGGTGGGGGCCCAGGTGGTGAGTGTGGTGGGGGGATCATGAGTGGGGGTAGAGTTAGGTGAGTGAGGGGTGCGTGTGGTGGGTGTGTGTGGTATGAAGCTCTTGTGGATGTCCAGGATTTTGTGGTGGAAGTGGTTGGAGAGGGCGTCACATAGGGGCTGTGTGTGTGAAGGGTCTACGTTGCTGGCTTTGGGTTTGGCTAGTTCATTAATGATGGTGAAGAGTTCTTTGCTGCTTTGAGAGTTGTTGTCAAGGCGTGTCTTGCAGTGGTCTCTTTTGGCAGTGCGTGTGAGTTGGTGATGGGTGCGAATGGTGGCTTTGAGGGTGGAGAAGCTGGTTGTTGAGGGTTCTTGTCGCCATATTTTCTCTGCTTGGCGGCATTTGCGCTTGGAGTTCGTGGGTGAACCATGGGGCGTTCTTGATGTTGCGGGTGGCGATGAGTTTTCTGAGAGGGGCTAGTGTGTCTGCGCAGGTAGTGATCCATTTCGAGAGGTTGTGTGCTCCTGTGTTGGGGTCGTTAGTGTGGGGGGTTGTGAGCCAGTTGGGAGATCAGGCGTTCTGTGGGGATCTTGTCCCACAAGGGTGTGGTGTGTTGATGGTGGTGTGTGGGTGGTTTGGCGAAGGGGAAGTGGACGCAGTGGTGGTCAGTCCAGAGGAGTTTGGTGGTGTGGGTGTAGGCTATGTGTTGGCTTGAGGTGAAAATTGCGTTGAGCGTTTGTCCTGCTGAGTGGGTGGGTGCGGTGACCAGTTGTTTGAGTCCGAAGTTGGTGAGGTTGTCTATGAGAGAGGTAGAGTTGTGGTCTTGTAGGTTCTCCAAGTGAAAGTTGAAATCAGCGAGGAGGATGTAGTCTGTGGAGGTGAGGGCGTGTGAGTTGATGGTGTCGGCGATGGTGTCGCAGAAGGCGGGGCGTGGTCCTGGTGGTCTGTAGATTAGTGTACCTCTGAGGGTGGAGTTGTTGTTAATGTGGATTAGGAAGTGCATGTGTTCTGTGTTGTCAATAGTGTCTTGGGAGCTGGTGGTGATTTTGATGGTGTCCTTGTGAAGGATGGTGATGCCACCCCCTGGCCTGTTGAGGCGGTCTTTACTGTGTAGTTTGTATCCCTTGGGGGTGGCGATGGCTATGTTTGGTTCCGAGGAGGGGTTGGTCCAGGTTTCCGTGAGGAAGGCGATGTCAGGTGAGTGTGATGTGATGAGGTCCCAGAGTTCTATGGCATGTTTGTGAAGGGAGCGGGTGTTGAGGAGCAGGCAGTTGAGGTGGGTGGTGTTGGTGTGCTGCATGAGGGTGTTGTTGCATGGTGTGTTCTGGTTGTGGGGTGGTGTGTGGCGGGGCTGGTTGGTGGGGACGGGGGCAGAGTAGGTGTGTACTGTGTTGGGGGTGTTTGTTGTTGGGGTCGCTATGGTTGGTCTGGGGGTGAGGAGCAGGAGAAATGACAGGTGAGGCGGCTGAAGGGGTCATGAGTGTGTGTGGGGCTGGAAAGGGTGCAGGTGGGGCGAGGGCATGGGTTGAGTGAGTGAAGGGTGGGGGGGAGTAGGTTTGTTTGAGAAGGCCAGGGGGACTGGCGCTAGGCGCAGTCTTGTCGCGGACAGGCGCAGACGGGCTTGCCTTTGGCGCACCTTTGGCACGCCTGCTGCGCGTCTGCCATAAATGAGGGGGAGGGAGCGATTGGCAGCTGGGAGGAGGGAGGGCTGGACGAATAGGATGGCTGGGGGGGTGGGGCCGCAGGGGATGCAGTGGCAGGGGAATCCTTAAGGGAAACTGCAAACAGACGGTGAGGGGGTGGGGGAGTCGGGAGGGACCGCAGGGGACGCAGCGGCAGGAGAATCCTTAAGGAAACTGCAAACTGACGGTGAGGAGGAGGGGGGAGGCGGGAGGGGCCGCATCGGCAGGGGAATCCTTAAGGGAAACTGCAAACGGACGGTGAGGATGAGGGGGGAGGGGCCACAGGGGATGCAGCGGCAGGGGAATCCTTAAGAGAAACTGCACACAGACGATGAGGAGGTGGCACTGGGCAGAGGAGCGGGGAGCGACCTGCCTGTAGAATCAGGGTCAAGGGTTGCTTTTCGTTACTGCGCAGCGGCTGCCTTTAATGAGGGGGAGGGAGGGAGTGGCAGCTGGGAGGAGGGAGGGCTGGACGAATGGGAAGGCTGGAGGGGTGGGGCTGCAGTGGACGCAGAGGCAGGGGAATCCTTGAGGGAAAGTGCAAACGGATGGTGAGGAGGACAGGGGAGGCGGGAGGGGCCGCAGGGGCCGCAGCGCCAGGGGAATCCTTAAGGGAAACTGTAAACGGACGGTGAGGAGGAGGGGGGAGGTGGGAGGGGCCGCAAGGGACGCAGCGGCAGGGGAATCCTTAAGAGAAACTGCACACGGATGGTGAGGAGGTGGTGCTGGGCGGAGGAGCAAGGAGCGACCTGCCTGTAGAAGCAGGGTCAAGGGTTGCTCCTCGTTACTGCGCAGCGGCTGCCTTTAATGGGGGGAGGGGAGGAGTGGCAGCTGGGAGGAGTGAGGGCTGGACGAATGGGAAGGCTGGGGGGGTGGGGCTGCAAGGGACGCAGCAGTAGGGGAATCCTTAAGGGAAAGTGCAAACGGACGGTGAGGAGGAGAGGGGAGGCTGGAGGGGCCACAGGGGACACAGCGCCAGGGAAATCCTTAAGGGAAACTGCAAGCGGAGTGTAAGGAGGAGGGGGAGGCGGGAGGGGCCACAGGGGGCGCAGCAGCAGGGGAATCCTTAAGGGAAACTGCAAACGGACGGTGAGGCGGTAGGGGCCGCAGTGGACGCAGCGGCAGGAGAATCCTTACGGGAAACTGCAAACGGACAGTGAGGAGGAGGGGAGGCGGGAGGGGCTGCAGGGGACGCAGCGGCAGGGGAATCCTTAAGGGAAACTGCAAACGGACGGTGAGGAGGTGGGGCTGGCCGGAGGAGTGGGGAGCGACCTGCCTGTAGAAGCAGGGTCAGGGTTACCACCTCACTAACAGTACTTGCCACCCAATCTACGCCTGTGCAGTTACAAACCTACCACACCTGCACACAGGCATCAGCCACCATCTCACACATCGATCCAAGACAATCACCAACTCACCTGCTCCTCTGGTCGCCCATATAACTTGGCATACAGGGGTAGGACCTTGTCCACCATCTTCTCCAGCTGCTCCGTGGTGAAGGCCAGGGCCCTTTTCCCTGTGATACATGCCATTGGAGTAACATGAGTCAGGACACAGCAGCACACTTAGTTGAGTCCTTTCATGCACGGGATTCAGGAGTCAAGTGAAATTGGGGTAACGACATGGCGTATGGTCCGTGACGGTGTGCACCGTCACTGCCGGCAGCGATCATGATAGGCCCAGTTTCCCCATTGACAACCATGTAAACCAATGAATGGGTGCACGGTGGTGAACACCGCCTTCTGCCATGACAACTGTCGCCAGTGGAACGATATCACTTCCACTCCTTCATAGCTGGGTGGCAGGAGGCTGCCATTTTGCTATCACCATGTACATGTTTCCTGGTCATGGGCCCCATTCAGGGCCTTCAGATCCCAGCCCTTAGTCGCCTGCCCACATGAGTGTCTGTTCCTCAAATCAGTCCAGAGGTATCACTGCATACATGTCCCTAAAGTTGTACATCATACATCACTTGTGTGTGTAATCTACGTATTGTACAGCAGTTATTCATACACAACATGTTTTGCATGTGTATGTGTGTCCCTCATTTTTGTTTTTTCCTTCCCCATAGGTACAGACCCATGTGGCGAGGGAGGGCCCCATCTTTGTACAGACCTCTTGTTGATTTGGATACCATGGTGGAACATCACATCATTGTTACCTACAGACTCAATTGTACAACAATCCAGGGACTATATGCTTTACTGGATCCTGTACTGAGACTGGCTAATCGGAATCAGCATGCCATCCCTACTGAAGTGCAAATGCTCTCTGTACTCCATTTCTTGGCTACGGGCTCATTTCAGGTGATAGTGCGCATGGGTGCAGGGTTCTCACAGCCAACGTTTAGCCTCGTCCTGTCAAAATTCCTGGATGCATTTGTACAACACATACAGACATGTGTCAAGTTTCCGCAAAGATCTTAACTCCCTGCCATCAAGTCTGAATGTTCTGCCTTTACTGACATTCCCCACGTTATAGGTGCCATTGATGGCACCCACATAGCTCTCATCCCCCCAAGAGTGAATGAACAGGTGCACAGGAACAGAAAGAACTTCCACTCAATTAATTTACAATTGCTGTGTACTGGTGACCAGTACATATCACATGTAAATGCCAGATTTCCAGGATCAGTTCTTGACTCCTTTGTCCTGAGGAACAGCAGTGTGCCACACATGATGGAACAACTACAAGGGGACAAAGGATGTCTCTTAGGTGAGTGTGTATGACACTCGATCAGTACATATCTGTAGGAGGCTGGCCTGGTTTGTAGTGGTACCAAAGGGTACTTACACTCTGCACCAGGTCCAGTTATCCCTTATTAGTGTAGAAGAGGTGTCTAGCAGCTTAGGCTGATAGAAAAGGTATCTTAGCAGAGCAGCTTAGGCTGAACTAGGAGACGTGTGAAGCTCCTACTATACCACTGGTGTCATATGCACAATATCAGAAGAAAACACAATACACAGATATACTAAAAATAAAGGTACTTTATTTTTATGACAATATGCCAAAGTATCTCAGTGAGTACCCTCAGTATGAGGATAGCAAATATACACAAGATATATGTACACAATACCAAAAATATGCAGTAATAGCAATAGAAAACAGTGCAAGCAATGTACAGTCACAATAGATTGCAATGGGAGCACATAGGTATAGGGGCAACACAAACCATTTACTCTAGAAGTGGAATGCGAACCACAAATGGACCCCAAACCTATG
This sequence comes from Pleurodeles waltl, assembly GCF_031143425.1. Classification (NCBI taxonomy): domain Eukaryota; kingdom Metazoa; phylum Chordata; class Amphibia; order Caudata; family Salamandridae; genus Pleurodeles; species Pleurodeles waltl. The sequence continues at coordinate 342,435,833 of NC_090444.1, read as the reverse complement.
TGAGCTTGTAGAGGGTCGCTGGGACTGTAAGAAAACAGTGAGGATTAGAAAAATAGCCCACCCCAAGACCCTGAAAAGTGGGTGCAAAGTGCACCTAAGTTCCCCAGAGAGCACAGAAGTCGTGATAGGGGAATTCTGCAAGAAAGACCAACACCAGCAATGTAACAACGATGAATTTCCAGACGAGAGTACCTGTGGAACAAGGGGACCAAGTCCAAGAGTCACACTCAATTCGGGAGTTGGCAGATGCCCAGGAAATGCCAGCTGTGGGTGCAAAGAAGCTGCCACTGGATGGTAGAAGCTGTAGATTCTGCAAGAACGAAGAGGACTAGGAACTTCCCCTTTGGAGGATGGATGTCCCACATCGTGAAGAAGCTTGCAGAGGTGTTTCCGTGCAGAAAGACCACCAACAAGTCTTGCTAGCTGCAAGGGTTGTGGTTAGGGTTTTTGGAGGCTGCTGTGGCCCAGGAGGGACCAGGATGTCGCCAATTGCGTGAGGAGACAGAGGGGGCGTCCAGCAAGACAAAGAGCCCACTCAGAAGCAATTAGCACCCGCAGAAGTGCCGGAACAGGCACTACAAAGAAGAGTGAACCAGAGCTCACCTGAAGTCACAAAAGAAGGTCCCACGACGCCGGAGGACAACTCAGGAGGTCGTGCAATGCAGGTTAGAGTGTCGGGGACCCAGGCTTGGCTGTGCACAAAGGAAATCCTGGAAGAGTGCACAGGAGCCGGAGCAGCTGCAAATCACGCGGTACCCAGTAATGCAGTCTAGCGTGGGGAGGCAAGGACTTACCTCCACCAAACTTGGACTGAAGAGTCACTGGACTGTGGGAGTCACTTGAACAGAGTTGCTGAGTTCCAGGGATCACACTCGTCGTGCTGAGAGGGGACCCAGAGGACCGGTGATGCAGTCTTTTGGTGCCTGCGGTTGCAGGGAGAAGATTCCGTCGACCCACGGGAGATTTCTTCTGAGCTTCTAGTGCAGAGAGGAGGCAGACTACCCCCACAGCATGCACCACCAGGAAAACAGTCGAGAAGGCGGCCGGATCAGCGTTACAAGGTCGCAGTAGTCGTCTTTGCTACTTTGTTGCCGTTTTGCAGGCGTCCAGAACAGTCAGCGGTCGATTCCTTGGCAGAAGGTGAAGAGAGAGATGCAGAGGAACTCTGATGAGCTCTTGCATTCGTTATCTAAAGAATTCCCCAAAGCAGAGACCCTAAATAGCCAGAAAAGGAGGTTTGGCTACTTAGGAGAGAGGATAGGCTAGCAACACCTGGAGGAGCCTATCAGAAGGAGTCTCTGACGTCACCTGCTGGCACTGGCCACTCAGAGCAGTCCAGTGTGCCAGCAGCACTTCTGTTTCCAAGATAGCAGAGGTCTGGAGCACACTGGAGGAGCTCTGGGCACCTCCCAGGGGAGGTGCAGGTCAGGGGAGTGGTCACTCCCCTTTCCTTTGTCCAGTTTCGCGCCAGAGCAGGGCTGGGGGATCCCTGAACCGGTGTAGACTGGCTTATGTAGAGATGGGCACCATCTGTGCCCATCAAAGCATTTCCAGAGGCTGGGGGAGGCTACTCCTCCCCAGCCCTGACACCTTTTTCCAAAGGGAGAGGGTGTAACACCCTCTCTCTGAGGAAGTCCTTTGTTCTGCCTTCCTGGGCCAAGCCTGGCTGGACCCCAGGAGGGCAGAAACCTGTCTGAGGGGTTGGCAGCAGCAGCGGCTGCAGTGAAACCCCGGGAAAGGTAGTTTGGCAGTCCCCTGGTCTGTGCTAGAGACTCAGGGGATCATGGAATTGTCTCCCCAATGCCAGAATGGCATTGGGGTGACAATTCCATGATCTTAGACATGTTACATGGCCATGTTCGGAGTTACCATTGTGACACTATACATATGTCGTGACATATGTATAGTGCACGCGTGTAATGGTGTCCCCGCACTCACAAAGTCCGGGGAATTTGCCCTGAACAATGTGGGGGCACCTTGGCTAGTGCCAGGGTGCCCACACACTAAGTAACTTAGCAGCCAGCCTTTACCAGGTAAAGGTTAGACATATAGGTGACTTATAAGTTACTTAAGTGCAGTGGTAAATGGCTGTGAAATAACGTGGACGTTATTTCACTCAGGCTGCAATGGCAGGCCTGTGTAAGAATTGTCAGAGCTCCCTATGGGTGGCAAAAGAAATGCTGCAGCCCATCGGGATCTCCTGGAACCCCAATGCCCTGGGTACCTCAGTACCATATACTAGGGAATTATAAGGGTGTTCCAATATGCCAATGTAAATTGGTGAAATTGGTCACTAGCCTGTTAGTGACAATTTGGAAAGAAATGAGAGAGCATAACCACTGAGGTTCTGGTTAGCAGAGCCTCAGTGAGACAGTTAGTTCTAACACAGGCAACACATACAGGGCACACTTATGAGCACTGGGGCCCTGGCTGGCATGGTCCCAGTGACACATACAACTAAAACAACATATATACAGTGAAATATGGGGGTAACATGCCAGGCAAGATGGTACTTTCCTACAATATCTGACAGCCAGGTTGTATGCAAGTAATGGCAGTTTGTTACAGTCCAGTTTCAACCACTTTTGCAGGTGATTCTGGCTTCCCCAACTTGCAATGGCTCCTGACACCTGTGAGAAACCCCAGGACAGTTACAGAGAGGAATTATATTGAGGCCCATGGACGTACTAGGAGCTCACTATAGGTCTCCTGAAGGCTAGATTTTGTTGCCCCATCCATCTGGGGGATCCCTGTGCTTTTGCCCTGACAAGGTGTGTAGAATAGTGGTGGCCTGCTGCATGTTGCACAAAGTGGCTGTGAGGAGAGCTACCCCCCTACTAGAGGAGGAGGGTGCTGTACATACAGACCTGCTACTCTGGTTGGGGATGAGAGTGAGGGTGAGGATGAAGAGGGGAAAGATGTCCACTCCAGGAACCAGCTGATCCACCTATACTTCCAGTGACTATGAGGTACTGTTCACTGACAATGTTGTTTTCACTGGATAATGTTTGTCTGACTCATTTGTTTGGGGATGTGGTGTCTGTAGTCAATTACACTATTACCTGAAGACTAAGGTGGCATGTGCCATGGAAACAAATATGGTGTACATTTTGGTTTACTCCAGATGATGTTGTGCAATAAAGGTATGAATATGGAATTGACTGGCAAATGCATTCACACTTACAATTGAATATTCATAATTACAAGGGACGTACGATTTGGTGTAAATGTGTTTTATTATGTGTCACAGTTGCATAGGTGTGCTGTACAGGGATGGGGAGTGGGCTCATGGTGGATGTCCATACCAGGTACATGGGCTCAGCGATTGGTGGCAGTGGGTATTGGTCCATATGTCCCTTGCAAGTTGTTATATTGCTATTCTCAGGTGAGAATGGTAGCACAGTGGCACACTTTGGAGACAGTTCAGGTCAAAGTCACTTCTTTGTGGGGGCCTTGGTCTTAGCAGATGTTCCAGTACCATATCTGGGTCTGAGGGCACATTTGAGTGTTTGGTGCTGGGCTGCATGGGTAGGGGTGGCGGTCTCTTGTATGTCCTCTGCCAGTGCCACCAGTCCAGTTGCTGCTGCTGATGTAGAGGGCAGATCTGTGTCCTGGGCAGTGGTAGGGGCTTCCCGGTTCGTGGGGGTCTCAGGCTGGCTTGGGTAGTGGTGCTGCAGCACTCCTACAATAGTGCCATGGTGGCATTGAGTTGTTTCCACTTCTCCATGGTCTCTTGGTGTTGGGCTATCTGCAGCCTTTGACTATGCTCTAGGGTGGCCAGTATCTGGTCCATCCTGTCTTGTGTATGGTGGTGTGCTCCCAGGACCTCAGAGATCACCTGCTGGGCTGCAGCATTCATCCTTTGGCCTCCCCACCTGGGCCACTGATGCCCTTCTACTGGCCCTTGCCCCCAGTGCCTGTGTCCCCTACATCTTCCTGGCGATGGGTGTGTGCTGGACCTTTGCCCCAAAGATTTGTGGCTCAACCTTCAGTATTTCATCCACCATTGTCCTTAGCTCCCTATCTGTGAAGCGGGGGTGCTTATGGGGTGCCATGGTGTGTGCTGTTGGTGGTTTGTTGTAAGATTATTGGTGAGGGTGCTGTTGTGTTGTTGGGTGTGTGACTTGTGTAATGTTGAGTTCAGTGTATGCGTGTTGTGTTGTCAACATCTGTTGTGCTATTGGCGTTGCAAATCAGTGTTAGGGTGTGTATTATAGTGTGTTTTATAGTGTTGTGGATGTGTCAGGTATGTGGGTTTCAAACATGCCAATGTGTACATTTCCTGCTGTTTGGTCCCATTGCTGGCCGTGGCGGTCCGTACTGCCAATGGTCATTTGACATCCACTATCTGCCGCAGTAATTTGTGCATCATTATTTGGAGGGCAGAGGATTTGTCTGCTTTATGATGGCGTGGGGTGGGGTGGGGTGTACAGCCTTTCTGCCATCAGGGCCCTGGCGGTGGCTGGAGGTAGAAGAATTTTTGGAGGTTTCTGTTTTTGGCATCATTATATGGTGGTCGGCGGTATTTCCCGCCATGTTCATAATGACCACCAAAGTGGTTTTGTGCGCTGTACATAATATGGATTGTAAGTTCTGCCAAAATTGAAAAAGCCCAAAAATGACTACAACCTTTTGATAGTGTTTGGTGGTTGTATTTGTGCACAGTTTTCTAGAAAGTGGGGTGCAAGGCTCTTTTTCTTTATCTGATAATTTGTATCCCAAAAATAGGACATTGAGAAAGGCAGTTTTTGTTTTCTTGAAATTTAATTTGTAGCCTATTTCAGGCAAACCCACCACAATGTGGTCCACCTATTTTAGAAATGTGACCAGATCGCCATCTGTCAGGTAGATGCCTAAATGTTACATCTGCTGAGAACAGTCCAGGACTGTTCTTATACCCTGGTGGGAGTCGACAAAATTTTCTTTGCAAGCCTATCATGCTGAAGAGGGTCAGATGAAAGCTTGCAGGCCCTATAATGTGGCAGAAAAAAACATTAAAAAAATCCAAGGTTGTTTTGTATGTGTTGCACAGTAGATTGTTGATAAGTTTTGTGCTGTGTGCATTATGTAAAGCAAATGTGGCTGTGTGACTGTTTAAGTGCCTGTAGTCTAAAACTAGTCTGTATGAAAGGTCCAGCTTAACTATGGGGAACAAAGGGTTGGTTATTGGTGATATGCAGGGTTCTATTACACCCTGGTATGCAAGAGGTGTGAATATTTCTCTCACTGGTGCATTTTGCCTCATGTTTAATGGGGTATTGTAGTTGTGGAAGTGGTGTTGATCTTACCGGTATTGTGTGGTAGGGTGAATCTTTTTCTCATCTTACATGGTTGGATAAAGCGCCAGGGCCCAATCTACTATGTAAGCCTTTCTAAATTCTACAAGTACAAGGACCCCCTAGTAGGATTTTATGGATAAATTCCAGTGACCAATCCTAATCTGCCAACAGTATGTCAAAAACCACAATGTTAGTTTTTAATAGTGTGATCCATATCTCCCTTAATTCGTATTTTCACTTTGTAAACCCTATCTGAGAGGGAGACCCACATGTCTGCAGTTTTCACTTCTAAAAAGTTGGTAGTTGTGGTTACATCTAGAAGCTCTTGAAGATTCTTGCGAACTATTGTGACCTCTGCCACACTGTTGTGTTGCTCTGCCTTCAACCAAGAGTAAATGATGGCAAAGAATGCAGCACTCTTAGTTCAAGTAATTAATTTATTAAGGCACTTCCCAGATATCAAATAGAAGCACATGAAAATATGAACATGAGCATTTACCTTGAATGCAATAAAACACGTGTAAATGCCAAAATATTTGCAGCAGCTAAACAATGACAGACAGAAAAAGTGCAATACATCAACAATGAATAAATGCAGTGAATGTATATATATATATATATATATATATATATATATATATATAAATATATGCACAGGCAAGCTAGATAATTAAGAATTAAAATGCATCACCATAGGGGTTGAATTCTTCATCCTTGTCAACATCAAGCCGAGGAACCCTGGACGGCTGAGACAGGAGGTCTTCCCAACATGTACCCTGAACCGAGCATCCACGTTCAGACAAGCTCCTTCTATTTCAGTGCCACATTTCCCCACCTTATATACCTTAAACAAACTCAAGAGGAAGATTCTGTCAATCTCCCCCTACCTTGCATTGGGAAATTCATGTGCTGGCTGTACTCGGTCCGCGTCAAAAAAACGAAAAGGAACGGGCCCTGCCCCAATGCGCATTCCAGAGACAGAGGAGCTGTACTTTCCCTAGATAAAAACATTCCCAAGCTGAGACTCTCTTATCATGCCTAAATTCTACATCGCCCATGTTATGTTCCTGCAGAGTGTAACCTGGTGAGAAAAAACACAAACATGTTCAATGTAGAGAACAAGCTTGGTGAGGAAAAACCCTGCGCCACCGATGTGACAGCACATGAAGCTAAGCACAAAAATTGAGGCAGTAATCAAAATGGAGTCAGTGGTTAAATACAGATAGATAGCATTACAGCTGTCTAGCATAGTCAGTGCCCATGTCCTGTTTTTCAGTATGTGTGACATTTTTAGCTGACATTGCTGCCAGTTTTTTCTTTTTAAATTGTGCTTTGTGTTGTGGAGGTTTCTCTTCGTTTTTTATGAAAGGTTCAGATGGGCGTTGTGAATCTCTTCTTGGTTTTACATAGTCGTAGAGTTGTTTCTGAATGTCCACCTCTCTCACTGTGTTCATCCAGCGAGTCCTGTAAGGAACGAAATTGGCGTGTAGCAATATATTGGTATCTATCTGGAGGATTTAAACTATCCCTATTCCTCAAATTATAGCGTTTCTCTGACATCTCCGAATGTGGAGATTCTCCTCCTTGTTTTACATTATCTTTATTTTGTTTATGTTCATCCCAGCATTTTTCAGAACCAACTTGCATGGTAGAATCCTTTTTGGATTTACCTTGTATTTGTGGTTTACCTGGATGGCTCCCAGACTATCCCGACCTATACTAGAATACGTCTCACTGATAATCTTTGCCAGCTTACATTCTTGATCCTGTACAGGAACATCCTGGAGCCACTGGCATACTGGCAATGCTACTGCTTTCTCTTTAAGTGTTCTTAATATTATTGAGGATACAGTGGCAGAATTACCCTTTAACTGTATCCCCAGATCTAGGGCTGGGGCAGTCTCATATTCATCCTGAATTTGTTTTAACACCTCCAGAAGGTTTGCAAGTGTCAGTGTACTGTGTGCAGTAGCGTAGAGTTCAGCAAACACTGCACCCCAAGTGGCACAGTTGCCCACCCTGGGAACCATCCCAAATGGTAAACACATTGTGAAAATTCTGTGTTTATCTTGGGGTCCTATATGGGGAAACACTGCTTCCAAAGCTAAAATAATAATAAGAAGAAAATGACAAGTGGCTATGTGAGAGGGCACAGGCTTCAGACCCAAGCTAAAATAGAAGTGCTTACATAAATGCTAAAATAACCCCACCACAATGTTGCCTCCCAAATATCAATCAACATCCAGAAAAACAACCTCTTTGGCTCCCTTCAGTCTGGATTCTGCCAAGGTCACAGCACTGAAACTGCAATTCTGTAAATTTTGGATGACCCCCACCGCATCCTCGACACTGTTAACTCCTCAACCACTCCATGACTTTTGATATAGTCAATCATCAGGCTCTGTTAGACACCTTAAAATGATCAGTTAAGGTAGGCAGATTACAGAAGTATCAAGAGTTATTTTTTATGTATGAAAAAAGTCTGCAGTCACTTCTTCATTAGTAATGAGATTTATTTAGACGGCATATTTAAATAAATTGTTGCTAATCCTCTATTGTGAATAAACCAGCTAAAACGTGTCTTGCCCCATAGTTGGTGTGAAGGCCTGGGGTTTTCTCAAGGCTGTGCATAATCATATGAATACCAATCAACGACATGTAAATGTACATTCAAAGAGATATACAATATCCAGCTAAGGAGAGACATAATAATATTTATCCATATTAGAATTTAAATTTGAAATAAAATAAAAAATGTAAAAATATTAGAAACAAAAATATAAAGAGGGAGAACACATAGGGACAAAAAGAGAACAAATAATTATTCATATATACTTTCATTGTATAAATCACATTAATGGTTGACCCCTATTGACTGTGGTATTACAAATTTCACTAACACTTGTGTATTCAGAAATCGTGAAACCAGCATAGAACAGATGAAAGTGAATGAAACAGGAAAGATGGTGTTAGTACTCTATGTTGGTTTTTGGAGTACCTGTGTGCTGTCCAAGTGAGACACCTACTCATTGTTCGGTAAGATTTCATGCTTGTGCTCCAGAGATAGTCATTTAAATTGGCAAAAGAATAAGCAAGCCTGGAAAAACATGCCAAAAGGATTTCAATATTCAAAGTGTGAGTCATCGTTTGAGTCCTGTATTCAAAGCAAGATGATTGTGTCTATTAAAAAGCATCTGTTGAAAACATAGAGCAAAATGGCAAGAAAGTAGACAGAAAATCAAGGGATTAAGTAATTTTCATGTGAAAAGGAGCATTTCTCTTAATTAATTAGTTGCATACTCAATAGGACACACTGAGGAGTTTAAAACAAAGCTATCCACCTGAAAATGTTATGTTCTTCTGAGGTCTAGCTTCCTCTCTCACCAGTGTCTCTGCTCCTCCACCAGATGATGCTAGTGCACATAAGGACAGGATGACAAAACAAGAAAGGGGGAGAGAGAGACAAAGGATACACTGGGTCAATGACTGCACCAACACCAATGTTGGCGTACACAGCACCCTCACACACAGGTAACAGGCCTACACACCATGCTAGCCACTACCAGTGAAAAGGCTACCCGACAAGGAATGAGGAGGGGTACACATTGCCAACTGCAGCACAAATGGGATCCATGCAGCCCTGACCAGTAGTGAATACTAACACGCTAGGTATGCATTGTTTCCACAGTGTATACACCTGTTGGTCTCGAGGCCCATACAGCAGTCCTTACTGGGGTAGGACCCCATATACCACTCGCTCCAACTCCTCAGAAGTGAAGGCTGGGGCCCTTTCCCTGGTCACACAGGCCCTGGTTGGTTCCAGACACAGGTCACAGCAGCACATGCAGTGTAGGTCCTCTCCTATGGAAGGTCAGGAAACAACTGAGGAATATGATAGAATATGGCAGTCATGTCCGCGGCCGGTGCATACTGTCACCGCCAGCGTAGATCACCATTGGCCACTGTACCCCATAGGGCCCAATTATAACCAATGAGGAATTGCACGACGGTTTCCTACCACCTACCACCACAGCGCAAAACATCAGCAGCGTTACCTCACTTCTACCTGTCCCTCTACACTGGACAGGCGGCGCTATTTCATGGGGGATGGTGGAACAGGCCTATGGATTAATGCTGGGTCACAGGATAAATAGGCACATACTTCACAAATTACACTGTCCCATAACATGTTGCAGATTGCTGACTGCATTTTTCAGTTTGTGACAGCCTCCTCACTCTTTTACCCCTTGGATACGTACAGCTGCGGATGAATAGGAGATGGAGACATACTCCTGTGTACAGACTCCTGGTGGACTTGGCTACAATGGAGGACAGGCACATTATCCTCACCTGTAGACTGGAGAGGGCCACAATCACAGAGCTGTGTGCCCAATTGGAGCCTGACCTGACATCTGCTATCCGTCACCTCACTGGGATCCCCCCTCTTGTGCAAGTACTATCAACTCTCCATTTCCTAGCAACTGGTTCTTTCCAAGTGACAGTGGGCTTGGCAGCAGGAATGCCACAGCCAATGTTCTCAATAGTGCTGACAAGAGTGTTGTCTGCCCTAATAAAACACATGTGCAGCTACATTGCTTTCCACCAGGATAAGAATTTGGCCACTTTGAACGCCGGATTCTGTGCAATAGGACAAATCCCCAATATAATTGGTGTGATTGACGGCACACATATTGCATTTTCTCCCCCCCGCCAGATTGAACAGGTGTTCAGGAATCGTAAGCGTTTCCATCCCATAAATGTGCACATGGTGTGCTTGGTGGACCAGTACATCTCCCACATCAATGCTAAGTATCCTGGGTCAGTGCATGATACCTTTGTCCTGAGGAATAGCACCATCCCAAATGTGATGTCCCAACTACAGAGGCACAGGGTGTGGCTAATAGGTGAGCCCTTTTACCCACCCAGTATATGTTGGTGTATACCTATGGTGTTGGCCATATAGGATAGTGTGTGGCTAAATGTTGTCCCTCAATATTTGCTGGTGACTCTGGTTACCCACACCTAGGGCTCCTGACCCCTGTGAGGAATGCCAGGACAAAGGCAGAAGAATATTATAATGAGGCACATGGGCGAACCAGAAGGATCTTTGAAAGGTCCTTTGGCCTCCTGAAGGCCAGGTTCAGGTGGCTCCATCTGCCAGGTAGATCCCTGTGCTACTCACCCAAAAAGGTCTGCCAGATCGTAGTGGCATGCTGCATATTGCACAACCTGGCCCTCAGACGCCATGTACCTTTTCTGCAGGAGGAGGAGCCTGGAGATGCCCCTGTGGCAGCAGTGGACCCTGTGGACAGTGAGGATGAGGTGAGTAATTTCCTTTTTCACTGTCTTTTCCCTCTGGGTCAGTGCCCACCAGAAAAAGGCTATTTGGCGTGCCATCGCCAAGGAGGTGCGGACCCTGGGGTTCTATCACAGGAAGAGCACCTACTGCCGCAAGAGATGGGAGGACCTGCGCCGCTGGGCAAGGAAGATGGCAGAGGCCCAGCTGGGGCTGGCCTCTCAACGTGGAAGGGGTGCCCGTCGCACCATGACTCTCCCTGATGTTCCGTATCCTGGCGGTGGCCTATCCAGAGTTGGATGGGGGCTTGAGGGCATTACAGCAGCCACAAGGGGGTGAGTACAGATTCTGAATCCTGACTTTGCGCACTTTAGGAGCTAGCTGGTTGGGGGATGTGGGCTGTGGGTGCCCCTAGAGCTTGTACCCCATGGGATGGTGACTATCTTAGTGACTGGTTGGGCATGGCCTAGTGCATAGGGCTGCTCCCTGTGTGTTGTGTACAGCAACGGTAGTGTTGTTGCTGGCATTGACCAAGTGTATCCTCTGTCTCTCCCACCCCTTTTTGTTTTGTCACCCTGTCCTTATGTGCATTAGCATCATTTGGCGGCAGAGCAGAGGCACCAGCGACGGAGGGAGCTGCATCCCACATGGGCTTGGAGGCTGAATCCACCAAGGGTGAAGGCACCAGTGGGATGGAGGGCGAGGGGAGCTCCACGACGGGGACAGGAGGTGAGACCAGTGACAGCGACTTCTCCTCCAATGGAAGCTCCCAGGTGGTGGCGGACACCTCTGTGCCCACCCCAACAACAGGTACAGCCGCCACCCCCCCACCAGCACCGCCCTCCCAGCAGCCCCTCTGCATGTTTCCCGTGCCCGTTCACCCAGGAGGGTGGGCATCTCCTTCGCACCAGGCACCTCAGACCCTGCCCCAGTCAGCCCTGCTGCCCTCAGTGAGGAGGCTATTGACCTCCTGAGATCCCTCACTGTTGGGCAGTCAACCATTCTGAATGCCATTTAGGGTGTCGAGAGGCATTTGCAACAAACAAATGCATACCTGGAGATCATTCATTCTGGCGTGGCAGCCCAACAGAGAGCATTTCAAGCTCTGGCCTCAGCACTGATGGTAGCCATTGTCCCTGTGTCCAGCCTCCCCCCTCCAACTTCCACTACCCAGATCCAATCCCCTCTACCTCACCATATCCCAAGCACGCCTTCTGACCAGCATGCACACAAATCAACACACAAAAGTGACTCAGGAAAACATAAGCAGCACACTTCATCTCACAGGCACTCACACAAGCACCAAACACATGCAAACATACTAACATCCACTGCCTCCACTGTGTCCCCCTACTCCTCTTTGTCCACCTTCCTCACAGTAGCGTCTCCACTAACACCTGCAGCACGCCGATCACAACACACCCCTCACGGGCAGTCACCACCCCCACACCCATGCACACATCCCCTGTGTACTCTCCCAGTGTGTCTGTAAGCCCTCCTCCCAAAGTACACAAACGCAAGCACAAACCCACCAAACAGCCATCCATCTCACAACAGCATCCTGCCCATGCACCTTCACCCAAACTCAGCAGATGTACACCTCCTACAACCACTCCCTCTTCCTCCACTCCCAAACCCCCTCCATCTTCCCCTCCCAGTGTGTCTAAAAAACTTTTCCTGGCTAGCATTGACCTCTTCCCTATGCCTCCCCCCGTCCTTCCCCTAGAGGCAGGGGGTCAAAATCCCAGGCCAGCACCTCAGCCACCACCTTGGCATCCACTGTGGTACCTGCAAGTCTCCGGGGAGCAAAGGGGGCACCCGTCAGGGCTGGCAGTGTGCCACCGACCACTACAAAGGACCAACCGATTCCGCCACCTGCCAAGCTGAAGAAGAGGCCAGCATGCAGCATGGCCAAGAAGCATGACCCACCCAGTAAGGGCTCCTCAAAAACACAAGCTGCCAGTGCCAAGGTTCCAGCTGGGTCTTCCAAAGTGGAGAAGGGGACGAAAACCCAAGGCAGGGCACTTCAGGCCTCGTAGGCTCCAGGTAAGGGACTGGTGCCCGCCATCAGTACTGACAGCCCTGCAACCTGTACCGCGGACAGCACTGCTGCAGGCACTGCCACCTGCACTGCCATCTGCCATGCCACCTGCACCGCCCCCTGCTCCGCCGCTGCCACAACAACTGTCAGCAGCATCATCCCCAGTGGGCAGCCATCCGAGACTGCAGGAGACGGCCTGGTGTCTCCCTCCACCACCACCTGCACCACGGCCAGCACCGGCAGCATATCCGCTGCAGACACCACCACAAGCACCACCACCTGCACCGCCATCTACACCGCCACATGCCCAGCCGATGCCAGTACATCTGTCAGCAGCAACATCCCCAGTGGGCAGCCATCTGGAGATGCAGGAGGTGGCCTGGACCCTTCCCCCACCACTTGAAGCACCACCACCAGCACTACTAGCAGTTTGCAGCCTTAGTCGCCGCAGGATGGAGTCTGGACCTGCCTCCATGGAGTATCATGCTACCTGTTCCCTGAAAATCTCATGCCTCAGACACCCAGGTGAGGGAATGGGAACTGCCACACTCCAAGTGCAGCATCACTGGGCACAAGGCCCCCTCCAGAACCAGTGGAGAAATGCATCCACTATCACTTTCCTTGGCAGGATGAAGCAGACTGGGCACAAGGCCCCCTCCAGAACCAGTGGAGATGGGCATCCACTATCACTTTCCTTGGCAGGACGGAGCAGACTGGGCACAAGGTCCCCTCCAGAACTGGAGGGCAAACCCCCCACTTGAGAGACTGTGGCTTTGCCCTCCTCAGGACCAAGCAGTGGGCAACCCACCCACTTGAGAGACTGTGGCTTTTAAATCCCCAGGACCAAGCAGTTGGCAAACCACCCACTAGAGAGACTGTGGCTTTACCCTCCCCAGGACAAAGCAGTGGGCAAAGCACCTATGTGAGAGACTGTGGTTTTGCCCTCCCAGGACCAAGCAGTGGGCAAACTATCCACTTGAGAGACTGTAGCTTTGCACTCCCCAGGACATCGGTGTGGGCATGTTGCCCCCTCCAGAAGCAGTGGCGTAGTACCATCTTCCAGCTGAGGTGCCCCCCTCCCCTTCCCTCTGAGGTGCCTGTGTGTTTGTGACCTGATGCCCCTGCAGTGTTCTCTCCTTTTTGAGGCAGGAGTCAAGTGTGGGATTTGCCCATGATTTTTTGGCCCACTGATCATTCGCTAAGGACAGTGTACGGCCTTCTATCAATATTGTAAGTATTTGTGTATACTGTTTTTTCCAATCGTTAACTTTGTCTGAATATTTCAACAATTCCTTTTGTCCTTACTTTCTTCCAGGGTGTTACGGGGTGTATTTGTAATATTGCTGCATGTGTTTGTGTGTATGGTGTTGTGGTTGAGGGTGGGGGTGATGCATGTTGCGTGTGTGTGTCACTCTCTTTTTCCTCCTCCCTCCCCTGTGTGCTAGGTGCAGCACTCACCATGGTCGTCGCCGCCGCCGTCTTTGGTGCTCCTGCAGCTCGGGCTCCATGTTGTCCTGGTTCTCCGTTGGGTGTCAAGAGGTGAGTGCTTCTCCTTCCAAAGACTGTTTCCGCCGTGCTTTGGTACCGCCCCAGAGAACTGGCTGGTTGTGATAGGGTAGGCTGTACATTGTCTTCTGCCCTGTCTGTTGGCGGTGACCGCTGCGGTGTTGGTTGCTACCGCCGTGGCGGTCAAAGTGTTGGCTATGATGGAGGTTTCTGCCGTAGTCGTGATCCCATTTTTTTAACCCCCAGCCTGTATACCGCTTTAACACCGACCGCCAGGGTTGTAATGAGGGCCGTAATGTCATGATAACACTTTTTTTTCATGGTTCATTCAATCTGCAAAATCAATTAAAACAAAGAAACTGGTAATTTGTACACAGCTTTATCTATTGGTAACAAAACATGCACCTACATAGCTTTTTATTGGGCACGAACAAACAACATACTATGTTGTGCTATTGCAATACCACTATGTGTAAAAAAGGTTTATGTTAAATAAAACAAATCACAAAACCCGAAAAACCACTGAGTTCAGTTCATTTCATTACAAAATCATAGTATGGACAGATGTCCATAATCCAATAACTCAACTTCCCTACTCTGTCCTTTGTACCAAATACCAAGCAGGGGCTGAGACAGATACTTTATCTGGGAGAGGCCAACTTTTTCGGGAAACTGCTCATCACAAAGAATCTCTTTCTCAATACCCTAGTCCAGCTTGTCAACGCGTTTTGACCCACTTGAGTTTATGGTCTCCTCAGGACATATAACTGGATAGAGTGTTGGGTAATAAAAAATCAAATTTATATTTTAAGAATTGTAAAAAAAAATTACAAATTTGAAACAAATGTTAAAAAGTTGGAAAAAAATGTGCCACTGGTGACTCGTGCAGAATTATTGGTCACCCTCAGTCCATTGTAGTCAGAAACACTTTAATCTTGAAGATTTAAAATTGTTAAGTAGAATATGTCTCAGTTAGGATAGCTGATGAGCTCATTTTCTTGGCATAAAATGAGGGAACACTTGGAGTTAGGCAACTGACAGTTGAAAAACTGAAAAAAGCTCTCAGTATTTTAAATCTAAAAATGAGCACATGTAAAGACTGTTGAAAAGATGAGCAAATAAAAGTTGGGTCTGCATGTGACAGTGAAAGTGAAAGGCAGGGATGATTCTAAATGGTACAACCAGGTGACATGAGGCGGTGGACAAGTACTACACAATAAAACAGTATGCATTCATGTGACGTAATGAGTGATACTTTAGAAACAAGCCAGAGGCAGTGAAGGGGTTTTAATGTGTGTATAGGAGGAAACCTTGATGGCATATTACTTCATTTTACTGTTCGCAACTGGGAGAGTTGGGTACTCCATTGATCACCCATAATGGAACATTGATTTACAGTAATGTACATTTGCAACATATTCAGAATGTATCCCTTTCTGGAAAAATGTTGAATTTCATACTTTTTTACTAGTGTGAAATAGTGATTTTGTGTGACTGTCTTGAAATCTTGCTGATACATTATTAATGGCATACATTTAAGGATAGTTTACTTACAGTGACTTGAAATCCCACAACAAATGTATTTCCATTTGGCGCCGACACCTGGATGATATATTTTTTATTTGGAAAGGTTGCACATCCAGCTTACAGTTATTTTCTGATTGGCTCTATATTAAAACTGTGGATCTGCATTTCACCATGTCAAGTAGCCATCAACAGATTAATTTTCTCGATTTACTTCTTTTAATTGAAAATGAGAATATCATAACAAGTCTCAATACCAAACCCACTAACCACAAACCTCTTACATTTTCAAAGGTTTCATTCACAAATATTGTAGGAGGACCTCCCTAATGGCAACTCATAAGGAGACTTTAGGATTACTTAGAAAATGCCCAATATTTCTGTGCCAAATTCAGTAAAGGAAATCTCAACAAAGAAGTGATCCAACTGCCGACCATATCCAGCGTTCCATAAAGAAGCATTGGCACCCTTGGGGAAGAAGCATAAAAGAATCACTAATCAGGGCAGAGCTCACTAAGATGAAACAAACACACATAGCACTCTGGGTTCTTCTGGATGTGATAGACTATTGCAGATGATGTGATTGCTCTGTGTGTCAATTCACATCTGACACCAAGGACATTACTATCAACTATAAAGATATCAATAAACGTTTTTCAACATTCGCTGCAGTGAAAATGTTGGATATGCCATCATCTCTCTGTGCAAAAAGAATTACACAGTTATGACTACTCAACACATTTGAAAATGCATAGGCTAAAACAGATCATGCATAAATTGCAATATCATGGCAGCCTCTCTGGATAGCCATTTAAAAAAACTGGGTCTGCCTGTGGATGACCTTAGGTGGACTGCTTTTACCAGAACATATAACGATCAAAGAGGTGGCAACATGGATAGGCATCTGCTGGCCTTACACTCACATTATTTAAAAAAAAGTTTCATAGTGTCAATTAGGAGATTAACAAAATGGATGAAATGTTCAATCTGATTTATTTAGATGTATCTATTTGCAACCCTCTTTTGGAATGTTAAGGTTCACTAGATCGCTAACCATTAGTTATTCCACATGGCAATGACATGATTTACCAGATTGGCTCTGCATATGTTCTCTTAGGTATTTCTCATCCATCAAATGTGTTGTATGCACACGGTCCTTAAATGTTATGTCTTTTTCAAGGTGATCATGTATTCTTCAGATTTTCTACTTTCAAGTTATTGGTTTATTACTTAATCACCATGGCATATCTAAGTCCTGATCTTATTTATGGGGGTGATTCTTACCTCGGCGGGCGGCGGAGGCCGCCCGCCGAAGTTCCCCCACCAAAATACCGCTCCGCGGTCGAAAGACCGCTGAGGGTATTTTGGGATTTGCCCTGGGCTGGCGGGCGGCCGCCAAAAGGCCGCCCGCCAGCCCAGGGCAAATTAACCTTCCCACGAGGACGCCGGCTCAGAATTGAGCCGACGTAGTGGGAAGGTGCGACGGGTGCAGTGGCACCCGTCGCGTATTTCAGTGTCTGCATAGCAGATACTGAAATACTTTGTGGGGCCCCCAGGGGCCCCGCGGCACCCCCTGCCGCCATCCTGTTCCTGGGGGAGACCCGCCAGGAACAGGATGGCGGTAGGGGGTATCAGAATCCCCATGGCGGCGGAGCGCGCTCCGCCGCCATGGAGGATTCTGCAGGGCAGCGGGAAACCAGTGGGAGACCGCCGGTTTCCCGCATCTGACCGCGGCCGAACCGCCGCGGTCAGAATGTCCTGCGGGGCACCGCCGGTCTGTCGGCGGTGCTCCCGCCGACCCTGGCCCCGGCGGTCTCGGACCGCCGGGGTCAGAATGACCCCCTATATGTCTAAAATATGATGACACAGAACTGTTTTTCTCAAAATTTGTTAAAGAATCATTTTTGTAGAGTAAGTTGGGAATGCATACATTTAGTGTGTTTCCACCTTGTCTGGATATCTACATTGTCTGTGTGAATGTCCTCAGTTTATTGTCCCTTGATTTGCAATAGATCATTAGTGCAGGTCTTTCTGGTATTCTAAAATAATATTTGCGGATAATATTTTTGTTGTACTTGTCTTTTGGCCTTGCAAGCCTTTGTGCATTTTTTTTATTTGTGGCAACAACTAACCCATCATGGTTAACACTTCTATGTCCAGTTTCACTGCTACTACAACCAGGTCCGTCACTGCACAAAAGAAGAGGCAGCCATGCCCCATACCTCCTAGGTTTCTCATTTGTTTTTCCTGCTGGTTTTCTCAATGTATCACTGAGTACACCCCTGATGCCATGAAGAACAGTATACAATTGTTTCTTACATGGGACATCAATACTACCAACCACTGGGTCAGGTCAATTGCAGGACCTGTCTTCACTCCTTGAAGCCTACAAGCTGGTCCAACATTGATACCTGTGTATTATGCATGTGAGCAAGAACTTGAGAAAACAGTTAGATGAGTCCCTTGATAATGGTCAGATGCACATGGGCACTTGTTCATGCAATTTGGAAATCTCCCAGCAGCCCCCACAATCTTAAGTCAACTGTCATAGACAGACAGCAGATCTGTCAAGATCTGCTCCTCTAGTCCCACAAATTCACTGGATAAGGAATGGCAAAGGCTGCACCTTCTGAAGTTTAAAGTGACCTCGCTTGGCTGACAACTGATGAGTTGTCAGCAATGAAGAGGCAGCCCTCACTATCAAACCATTGTGTTGTAAGTAATTGTTACTTAATCACTATTCATAACATTTTCTTGGCATTTTCCTTGCTACTCATTGAACTGCAACAATGTGTTTTTATAAATTGACATGATTTAGTGACTACCACACTGTCCAGGACTTTTCAGCACCTACATGTCAAGTTTTTGCCCCTTTTGCAAACATTTTTCTTGTCACCCATCTGTTGGACAGTAGGGTACATACCAGGTGACTAGATTCCCAGCATAACCACAATTTATCTCAACAGGTCCTAAGAATGCATGCCGCATCAACAGCACTCATAGATGTAACCTGTCTCTAGTGAGGCAAGTATCTAACTCTTCTTTCACAGTGCAACTCATTGCTAGCAACATGTGGACACCCCGCCATCATCTTGCCTCCTTTCTGCATATGATGGTCATAAGTGCACACTACTGTAATTATAATTTGTCCTCATTAACAGATGTGCACCTTCCTGTCTTTTTTATTCTACAACTATCCAAATCCATGTACATGATTTTATTCACTGGCCTTTGAGCTCACCCTGACAAGTCCTTTTAAGTTATTTTTAGGCTGAAAATCATGAAGACACCTAGGAGGCTGATAAGAATGTGGATGAAAATTAAGGATTTGCACTATTGTGAGATTAATTTTGGAATACATCACTCCATCCCACAGAGCTATTGGCTTCCCCATATCAAATTATCTCAAGGCCATTATTTACTTTGGTATGTTTTTTAGCAATTTGATTATCCAATACATGCACATATCATTTGTTCACATGATTGTTTGATATTAATGAATTCATACAGAAATATGAACCATATGACTTGGTTACATTAACAGTATATTATATACTTCACACATGAATTATTTTGTACTTGATGTTTGTAGTATATTGTAAATAACAAGCAATTCCCCCTTACACACCTTTTTAAGGTTTAATTTACCCCTTGAGAGCATGTTCATTGATTTTAGTTTAGCCTTTCTAACTCTCTGGGTTGACAAGAACTACACCTAGCACTCCCAGTGGTAAGCCAGGCATCTTATCAAGGACACAGCTAGCTTGTTGGAGAGATAATTGTGCTAATTGGCTAATTTGAAATGACTCTGAATGAGGCTGATGATTGCACAAGACTATCAATGGGACTAAAGAGGACTTGGCTAGTTCAATTGCACAACTAAATCAATGAAGAAGTAGACTGTATCAAGTAGTAAGACAACTAAAAACTAGTATGGAATTAAAGAATAACACTATTGTTGGTCTGATTTCATATTCTAAGCATGGTCCTATGTGTCAGCACCTACACAAGAACTTGCTGGAGTTTAAGCTACAATCACCATCAGCAAACAGCATGCAATTTATCCTATTGGCTACACCACTAACAGCCTTGGTGGCATTGTTTTAAACCCTTCGCTGCCAGGCCTTTTCCCCCTCCTGTGCCGAGCCTTTTTTTGGCTATTTGGAGCAGTTCGCGCTTACGCCCTCATAACTTTTTGTTCACATAAGCTACCCACGCCAAATTTGCGTCCTTTTTTTCCAACATCCTAGGGATTCTAGAGGTACCCAGACTTTGTGGGTTCCCCAGAAGGAGGCCAAGAAATTAGCCAAAAAACAGTGAAAATATCGTTTTTTTTCAAAAAAATGGGAAAAATGGGCTGCAGAAGAAGGCTTGTGGTTTTTTCCCTGAAAAGGGCATCAACAAAGGGTTTGCGGTGATAAAATCACCAGCTTCCCAGCTTTCAGGAACAGGCAGACTTGAATCAGAAAACCCAAGTTTTCAACACAATTTGGGCATTTTACTGGGACATACCCCATTTTTACGGTTTTTTTGTGCTTTCAGCCTCCTTCCAGTCAGTGACAGAAATGGGCATGAAACCAACGCTGGATCCCAGAAACCGCAACATTTCTGAAAAGTAGACAAAATTCTGAATTCAGCAAGGGGTAATTTGTGTAGATCCTACAAGGGTTTCCTACAGAAAATAACAACTGAAAAAGAAAAATATTGAAATTGAGGTGAAAAAAACATCAATTTTTCTCTAAGTTTTACTCTGTAACTTTTTCCTGCAATGTCAGATTTTCGAAAGCAATATACCGTTACGTCTGCTGGACTCTTCTGGTTGCGGGGATATATAGGGCTTGTAGGTTCATCAAGAACTCTAGGTACCCAGAGCCAATAAATGACCTGCACCCTGCAGTGGGCTTTCATTCTATGCCGGGTATACAGCAATTCATTTGCTGAAATATAAAGAGTAAAAAATAGCTATCAAGAAAACCTTTGTATTTCCAAAATGGGCACAAGATAAGGTGTTGAGAAGCAGTGGTTATTTGCACATCTCTGAATTCCGGGGTGCCCCTACTAGCATGTGAATTACAGGGCATTTCTCAAATAGATGTCTTTTTTACACACTGTCTTACATTTGGAAGGGAAAAATGTAGAGAAAGACAAGGGACAATAACACTTGTTTTGCTATTCTATGTTCCCCCAAGTCTCCCGATAAAAATGATACCTCACTTGTGTGGGTAGGCCTAGCGCCCGCGACAGGATATGCCCCAAAACACAACGTGGACACATCACAGAAAACAGAGCTGTTTTTAGCAAAGTGACTACCTGTACATTTTGGCCTCTAGCTCAGCCGCCACCTAGGGAAACCTACCAAACCTGTGCATTTCTGAAAACTAGAGACCTAGGGGAATCCAAGATGGGGTGACTTGTGTGGCTCGGACCAGGTTCTGTTACCCAGAATCCTTTGCAAACCTCAAAATTTGGCTAAAAAAACACATGTTCCTCACATTTCTGTGGCAGAAAGTACTGGAATCTGAGAGGAGCCACAAATTTCCTTCCACCCAGCGTTCCCCCACGACTCCCGATAAAAATGATACCTCACTTGTGTGGGTAGTCCTAGCGCACGCGACAGGAAACGCCCCAAAGCGCAACGTGGACACATCCAAATTTTTGAAGGAAAACAGACGTGTTTTTTGCAAAGTGCCTACCTGTAGATTTTGGCCTGTATCTCAGCCGCCACCAAGGGAAACCTACCAAACCTGTGCATTTCTGAAAACTAGAGACCTAGGGGAATCCAAGATGGGGTGACTTGAGTGGCTCGGACCATGTTCTGTTACCCAGAATCCTTTGCAAACCTCAAAATTTGGCTAAAAAAACACATGTTCCTCACATTTCTGTGGCAGAAAGTTCTGGAATCTGAGAGGAGCCACAAATTTCCTTCCACCCAGCGTTCCCCCACGTCTCCCGATAAAAATGATACCTCACTTGTGTGGGTAGGCCTAGCGCCCGCGACAGGAAACGCCCCAAATCGCAACGTGGACACTGCAAAAAACACCTCTGTTTTCCTTCAAAAATTTGGCTAAGTGCCTACCTGTAGAGTTTGGCCTGTAGCCCAGCCGCCACCTAGGGAAACCTACCAAACCTGTGCATTTCTGAAAACTAGAGACCTAGGGGAATCCAAGATGGGGTGACTTGTGTGGCTCGGACCAGGTTCTGTTACCCAGAATCCATTGCAAACCTCAAAATTTGGCTAAAAAAACACATGTTCCTCACATTTCTGTGGCAGAAAGTTCTGGAATCTGAGAGGAGCCACAAATATTCTTCCACCCAGCGTTCCCCCATGTCTCCCGATAAAAATGATACCTCACTTGTGTGGGTAGGCCTAGCGCCCGCGACAGGAAACGCCCCAAAGCGCAACGTGGACACATCCAAATTTTTGAAGGAAAACAGAGGTGTTTTTTTCAAAGTGCCTACCTGTAGATTTTGGCCTGTATCTCAGCCGCCACCTAGGGAAACCTACCAAACCTGTGCATTTCTGAAAACTAGAGACCTAGGGAAATCCAAGATGGGGTGACTTGTGTGGCTCGGACCAGGTTCTGTTACCCAGAATCCTTTGCAAACCTCAAAATTTGGCTAAAAAAACACATGTTCCTCACATTTCTGTGGCAGAAAGTTCTGGAATCTGAGAGGAGCCACAAATTTCCTTCCACCCAACGTTCCCCCACGTCTCCCGATAAAAATGATACCTCACTTGTGTGGGTAGGCCTAGCGCCCGCGACAGGAAACGCCCCAAAGCGCAACGTGGACACATCCAAATTTTTGAAGGAAAAGAGAGATGTTTTTTGCAAAGTGCCTACCTGTAGATTTTGGCCTGTAGCTCAGCCGCCACCTAGGGAAACCTACCAAACCTGTGCATTTCTGAAAACTAGAGACCTACGGGAATCCAAGATGGGGTGACTTGTGTGGCTCGGACCAGGTTCTGTTACCCAGAATCCTTTGCAAACCTCAAAATTTGGCTAAAAAAACACATGTTCCTCACATTTCTGTGGCAGAAAGTACTGGAATCTGAGAGGAGCCACAAATTTCCTTCCACCCAGCGTTCCCCCACGTCTCCCGATAAAAATGATACCTCACTTGTGTGGGTAGTCCTAGCGCCCGCGACAGGAAACGCCCCAAAGCGCAACGTGGACACATCCAAATTTTTGAAGGAAAACAGACGTGTTTTTTGCAAAGTGCCTACCTGTAGATTTTGGCCTGTATCTCAGCCGCCACCAAGGGAAACCTACCAAACCTGTGCATTTCTGAAAACTAGAGACCTAGGGGAATCCAAGTTGGGGTGACTTGAGTGGCTCGGACCATGTTCTGTTACCCAGAATCCTTTGCAAACCTCAAAATTTGGCTAAAAAAACACATGTTCCTCACATTTCTGTGGCAGAAAGTTCTGGAATCTGAGAGGAGCCACAAATTTCCTTCCACCCAGCGTTCCCCCACGTCTCCCGATAAAAATGATACCTCACTTGTGTGGGTAGGCCTAGCGCCCGCGACAGGAAACGCCCCAAAGCGCAACGTGGACACAGCCAAATTTTTGAAGGAAAACAGAGGTGTTTTTTGCAAAGTGCCTACCTGTAGAGTTTGGCCTGTAGCTCAGCCGCCACCTAGGGAAACCTACCAAACCTGAGCATTTCTGAAAACTAGAGACCTAGGGGAATCCAAGATGGGGTGACTTGTGTGGCTCGGACCAGGTTCTGTTACCCAGAATCCATTGCAAACCTCAAAATTTGGCTAAAAAAACACATGTTCCTCACATTTCTGTGGCAGAAAGTTCTGGAATCTGAGAGGAGCCACAAATATTCTTCCACCCAGCGTTCCCCCATGTCTCCCGATAAAAATGAAACCTCACTTGTGTGGGTAGTCCTAGCGCCCGCGACAGGAAACGCCCCAAAGCGCAACGTGGACACATCCACATTTTTGAAGGAAAACAGAGGTGTTTTTTGCAAAGTGCCTACCTGTAGATTTTGGCCTGTATCTCAGCCGCCACCTAGGGAAACCTACCAAACCTGTGCATTTCTGAAAACTAGAGACCTAGGGGAATCCAAGATGGGGTGACTTGTGTGGCTCGGACCAGGTTCTGTTACCCAGAATCCTTTGCAAACCTCAAAATTTGGCTAAAAAAACACATGTTCCTCACATTTCTGTGGCAGAAAGTTCTGGAATCTGAGAGGAGCCACAAATTTCCTTCCACCCAACGTTCCCCCACGTCTCCCGATAAAAATGATACCTCACTTGTGTGGGTAGGCCTAGCGCCCGCGACAGGAAACGCCCCAAAGCGCAACGTGGACACATCCAAATTTTTGAAGGAAAAGAGAGGTGTTTTTTGCAAAGTGCCTACCTGTAGATTTTGGCCTGTAGCTCAGCCGCCACCTAGGGAAACCTACCAAACCTGTGCATTTCTGAAAACTAGAGACCTAGGGGAATCCAAGATGGGGTGACTTGTGTGGCTCGGACCAGGTTCTGTTACCCAGAATCCTTTGCAAACCTCAAAATTTGGCTAAAAAAACACATGTTCCAAACATTTCTGTGGCAGAAAGTTCTGGAATCTGAGAGGAGCCACAAATTTCCTTCCACCCAACGTTCCCCCACGTCTCCCGATAAAAATGATACCTCACTTGTGTGGGTAGTCCTAGCGCCCGCGACAGGAAACGCCCCAAAGCGCAACGTGGACACATCCAAATTTTTGAAGGAAAACAGAGGTGTTTTTTGCAAAGTGCCTACCTGTAGATTTTGGCCTGTATCTCAGCCGCCACTTAGGGAAACCTACCAAACCTGTGCATTTCTGAAAACTAGAGACCTAGGGGAATCCAAGTTGGGGTGACTTGTGTGGCTCCGACCAGGTTCTGTTACCCAGAATCCTTTGCAAACCTCAAAATTTGGCTAAAAAAACACATGTTCCTCACATTTCTGTGGCAGAAAGTTCTGGAATCTGAGAGGAGCCACAAATTTCCTTCCACCCAGCGTTCCCCCACGTCTCCCGATAAAAATGATACCTCACTTGTGTGGGTAGGCCTAGCGCCCGCGACAAGAAACGCCCCAAAGCGCAAAGTGGACACAGCCACATTTTTGAAGGAAAACAGAGGGGTTTTTTGCAAAGTGCCTACCTGTAGAGTTTGGCCTGTAGCTCAGCCGCCAACTAGGGAAACCTACCAAACCTGTGCATTTCTGAAAACTAGAGACCTAGGGGAATCCAAGATGGGGTGACTTGTGTGGCTCGGACCAGGTTCTGTTACCCAGAATCCATTGCAAACCTCAAAATTTGGCTAAAAAAACACATGTTCCTCACATTTCTGTGGCAGAAAGTTCTGGAATCTGAGAGAAGCCACAAATTTCCTTCCTCCCAGCATTCCGCCATGTCTCCCGATAAAAATGATACCTCACTTGTGTGGGTAGGCCTAGCGCCCGCGACAGGAAACACCCCAAAGCACAACGTGGACACATCCCAATTTTTGAAGGAAAACAGAGGTGGTTTTTTCAAAGTGCCTACCTGTAGATTTTGGCCTGTAGCTCAGCCGACACCTAGGGAAACCTACCAAACCTGTGCATTTCTGAAAACTAGAGACCTAGGAGAATCCAAGATGGGGAGACTTGTGTGGCTGGGACCAGGTTCTGTTACCCAGAATCCTTTGCAAACCTCAAAATTTGGCTAAAAAAACACATGTTCCTCACATTTCTGTGGCAGAAAGTTCTAGAATCTGAGAGGAGCCACAAATGTCCTTCCACCCAACGTTCCCCCACGTCTCCTGATAAAAATGATACCTCACTTGTGTGGGTAGGCCTAGCGCCCGCGACAGGAAACGCCCCAAAGCGCAACGTGGACACAGCCAAATTTTTGAAGGAAAACAGAGGTGTTTTTTGCAAAGTGCCTACCTGTAGATTTTGGCCTGTAGCTCAGCCGCCACCTAGGGAAACCTAACAAACCTGTGCATTTCTGAAAACTAGAGACCTAGGGGAATCCAAGATGGGGTGACTTGTGTGGCTCGGACCAGGTTCTGTTACCCAGAATCCATTGCAAACCTCAAAATTTGGCTAAAAAAACACATGTTCCTCACATTTCTGTGGCAGAAAATTCTGGAATCTGAGAGGAGCCACAAATTTCCTTCTACCCAGCGTTCCCCCACGTCTCCCGATAAAAATGATACCTCACTTGTGTGGGAAGGCCTATCGCCCGCGACAGGAAACGCCCCAAAGCGCAACGTGGACATATCCAAATTTTTGAAGGAAAACAGAGGTGTTTTTTTCAAAGTGCCTACCTGTAGATTTTGGCCTGTAGCTCAGCCGCCACCTAGGTAAACCTACCAAACCTGTGCATTTCTGAAAACTAGAGACCTAGGGGAATCCAAGTTGGGGTGACTTGTGTGGCTCGGGCCAGGTTCTGTTACCCAGAATCCTTTGCAAACCTCAAAATTTGGCTAAAAAAACACATGTTCCTCACATTTCTGTGGCAAAAAGTTCTGGAATCTGAGAGGAGCCACAAATTTCCTTCCACCCAGCGTTCCCCCATGTCTCCCGATAAAAATGATACCTCACTTGTGTGGGTAGGCCTAGGGCCCGCGACAGGAAAAGCCCCAAAGCGCAACGTGGACACAGCCAAATTTTTGAAGGAAAACAGAGGTGTTTTTTGCAAAGTGCCTACCTCTAGATTTTGGCCTGTAGCTCAGCCGCCACCTAGGGAAACCTACCAAACCTGTGCATTTCTGAAAACTAGAGACCTAGGGGAATCCAAGATGGGGTGACTTGTGTGGCTCGGACCAGGTTCTGTTACCCAGAATCCTTTGCAAACCTCAAAATTTGGCTAAAAAAACACATGTTCCTCACATTTCTGTGGCAGAAAGTTCTGGAATCTGAGAGGAGCCACAAATTTCCATCTACCCAGCGTTCCCCCACGTCTCCCGATAAAAATGATACCTCACTTGTGTGGGTAGGCCTAGCGCCCGCGACAGGAAACGCCCCAAAGCACAACGTGGACACATCCAAATTTTTGAAGGAAAACAGAGGTGTTTTTTTCAAAGTGCCTACCTGTAGATTTTGGCCTGTAGCTCAGCCGCCACCTAGGGAAACCTACCAAACCTGTGCATTTCTGAAAACTAGAGACCTAGGGGAATCCAAGATGGGGTGACTTGTGTGGCTGGGACCAGGTTCTGTTACCCAGAATCCTTTGCAAACCTCAAAATTTGGCTAAAAAAACACATGTTCCTCACATTTCTGTGGCAGAAAGTTCTGGAATCTGAGAGGAGCCACAAATGTCCTTCCACCCAACGTTCCCCCACGTCTCCCGATAAAAATTATACCTCACTTGTGTGGGTAGGCCTAGCGCCCGCGAAAGGAAACGCCCCAAAGCGCAACGTGGACACAGCCAAATTTTTGAAGGAAAACAGAGGTGTTTTTTGCAAAGTGCCTACCTGTAGATTTTGGCCTGTAGCTCAGCCGCCACCTAGGGAAACCTACCAAACCTGTGCATTTCTGAAAACTAGAGACCTAGGGGAATCCAAGATGGGGTGACTTGTGTGGCTCGGACCAGGTTCTGTTACCCAGAATCCATTGCAAACCTCAAAATTTGGCTAAAAAAACACATGTTCCTCACATTTCTGTGGCAGAAAATTCTGGAATCTGAGAGGAGCCACAAATTTTCTTCCACCCAGCGTTCCCCCACGTCTCCCGATAAAAATGATACCTCACTTGTGTGGGTAGGCCTAGCGCCCGCGACAAGAAACGCCCCAAAGCGCAACGTGGACACAGCCACATTTTTGAAGGAAAACAGAGGGTTTTTTTGCAAAGTGCCTACCTGTAGAGTTTGGCCTGTAGCTCAGCCGCCACCTAGGGAAACCTACCAAACCTGTGCATTTCTGAAAACTAGAGACCTAGGGGAATCCAAGATGGGGTGACTTGTGTGGATCGGACCAGGTTCTGTTACCCAGAATCCATTGCAAACCTCAAAATTTGGCTAAAAAAACACATGTTCCTCACATTTCTGTGGCAGAAAGTTCTGGAATCTGAGAGGAGCCACAAATTTCCTTCCTCCCAGCGTTCCGCCATGTCTCCCGATAAAAATGATACCTCACTTGTGTGGGTTTGCCTAGCGCCCGCGACAGGAAACGCCCCAAAGCACAACGTGGACACATCCAAATTTATGAAGGAAAACAGAGGTGTTTTTTTCAAAGTGCCTACCTGTAGATTTTGGCCTGTAGCTCAGCCGCCACCTAGGGAAACCTACCAAACCTGTGCATTCCTGAAAACTAGAGACCTAGGGGAATCCAAGTTGGGGTGACTTGTGTGGCTCGGGCCAGGTTCTGTTACCCAGAATCCTTTGCAAACCTCAAAATTTGGCTAAAAAAACACATGTTCCTCACATTTCTGTGGCAAAAAGTTCTGGAATCTGAGAGGAGCCACAAATTTCCTTCCACCCAGCGTTCCCCCATGTCTCCCGATAAAAATGATACCTCACTTGTGTGGGTAGGCCTAGCGCCCGCGACAGGAAAAGCCCCAAAGCGCAAAGTGGACACAGCCAAATTTTTGAAGGAAAACAGAGGTGTTTTTTGCAAAGTGCCTACCTCTAGATTTTGGCCTGTAGCTCAGCCGCCACGTAGGGAAACCTACCAAACCTGTGCATTTCTGAAAACTAGAGACCTAGGGGAATCCAAGATGGGGTGACTTGTGTGGCTCGGACCAGGTTCTGTTACCCAGAATCCTTTGCAAACCTCAAAATTTGGATAAAAAAAAACATGTTCCTCACATTTCTGTGGCAGAAAATTCTGGAATCTGAGAGGAGCCACAAATTTCCTTCCACCCAGCGTTCCCCCACGTCTCCCGATAAAAATGATACCTCACTTGTGTGGGTAGGCCTAGCGCCCGCGACAGGAAACGCCCCAAAGCGCAACGTGGACATATCCACATTTTTGAAGGAAAACAGAGGTGTTTTTTTCAAAGTGCCTACCTGTAGATTTTGGCCTGTAGCTCAGCCGCCACCTAGGGAAACCTACCAAACCTGTGCATTTCTGAAAACTAGAGACCTAGGGGAATCCAAGATGGGGTGACTTGTGTGGCTGGGACCAGGTTCTGTTACCCAGAATCCTTTGCAAACCTCAAAATTTGGCTAAAAAAACACATGTTCCTCACATTTCTGTGGCAGAAAGTACTGGAATCTGAGAGGAGCCACAAATTTCCTTCCACCCAGCGTTCCCCCACGTCTCCCGATAAAAATGATACCTCACTTGTGTGGGTAGTCCTAGCGCCCGCGACAGGAAACGCCCCAAAGCGCAACGTGGACACATCCAAATTTTTGAAGGAAAACAGACGTGTTTTTTGCAAAGTGCCTACCTGTAGATTTTGGCCTGTATCTCAGCCGCCACCAAGGGAAACCTACCAAACCTGTGCATTTCTGAAAACTAGAGACCTAGGGGAATCCAAGATGGGGTGACTTGAGTGGCTCGGACCATGTTCTGTTACCCAGAATCCTTTGCAAACCTCAAAATTTGGCTAAAAAAACACATGTTCCTCACATTTCTGTGGCAGAAAGTTCTGGAATCTGAGAGGAGCCACAAATTTCCTTCCACCCAGCGTTCCCCCACGTCTCCCGATAAAAATGATACCTCACTTGTGTGGGTAGGCCTAGCGCCCGCGACAGGAAACGCCCCAAAGCGCAACGTGGACACTGCAAAAAACACCTCTGTTTTCCTTCAAAAATTTGGCTAAGTGCCTACCTGTAGAGTTTGGCCTGTAGCCCAGCCGCCACCTAGGGAAACCTACCAAACCTGTGCATTTCTGAAAACTAGAGACCTAGGGGAATCCAAGATGGGGTGACTTGTGTGGCTCGGACCAGGTTCTGTTACCCAGAATCCATTGCAAACCTCAAAATTTGGCTAAAAAAACACATGTTCCTCACATTTCTGTGGCAGAAAGTTCTGGAATCTGAGAGGAGCCACAAATATTCTTCCACCCAGCGTTCCCCCATGTCTCCCGATAAAAATGATACCTCACTTGTGTGGGTAGGCCTAGCGCCCGCGACAGGAAACGCCCCAAAGCGCAACGTGGACACATCCAAATTTTTGAAGGAAAACAGAGGTGTTTTTTTCAAAGTGCCTACCTGTAGATTTTGGCCTGTATCTCAGCCGCCACCTAGGGAAACCTACCAAACCTGTGCATTTCTGAAAACTAGAGACCTAGGGGAATCCAAGATGGGGTGACTTGTGTGGCTCGGACCAGGTTCTGTTACCCAGAATCCTTTGCAAACCTCAAAATTTGGCTAAAAAAACACATGTTCCTCACATTTCTGTGGCAGAAAGTTCTGGAATCTGAGAGGAGCCACAAATTTCCTTCCACCCAACGTTCCCCCACGTCTCCCGATAAAAATGATACCTCACTTGTGTGGGTAGGCCTAGCGCCCGCGACAGGAAACGCCCCAAAGCGCAACGTGGACACATCCAAATTTTTGAAGGAAAAGAGAGATGTTTTTTGCAAAGTGCCTACCTGTAGATTTTGGCCTGTAGCTCAGCCGCCACCTAGGGAAACCTACCAAACCTGTGCATTTCTGAAAACTAGAGACCTACGGGAATCCAAGATGGGGTGACTTGTGTGGCTCGGACCAGGTTCTGTTACCCAGAATCCTTTGCAAACCTCAAAATTTGGCTAAAAAAACACATGTTCCTCACATTTCTGTGGCAGAAAGTACTGGAATCTGAGAGGAGCCACAAATTTCCTTCCACCCAGCGTTCCCCCACGTCTCCCGATAAAAATGATACCTCACTTGTGTGGGTAGTCCTAGCGCCCGCGACAGGAAACGCCC
Organism: Pleurodeles waltl; assembly: GCF_031143425.1. NCBI lineage: Eukaryota > Metazoa > Chordata > Amphibia > Caudata > Salamandridae > Pleurodeles > Pleurodeles waltl. Next base: position 342,405,369 of record NC_090444.1, on the reverse strand, counting down.
CAAAGCGCAACGTGGACACATCCAAATTTTTGAAGGAAAACAGACGTGTTTTTTGCAAAGTGCCTACCTGTAGATTTTGGCCTGTATCTCAGCCGCCACCAAGGGAAACCTACCAAACCTGTGCATTTCTGAAAACTAGAGACCTAGGGGAATCCAAGTTGGGGTGACTTGAGTGGCTCGGACCATGTTCTGTTACCCAGAATCCTTTGCAAACCTCAAAATTTGGCTAAAAAAACACATGTTCCTCACATTTCTGTGGCAGAAAGTTCTGGAATCTGAGAGGAGCCACAAATTTCCTTCCACCCAGCGTTCCCCCACGTCTCCCGATAAAAATGATACCTCACTTGTGTGGGTAGGCCTAGCGCCCGCGACAGGAAACGCCCCAAAGCGCAACGTGGACACAGCCAAATTTTTGAAGGAAAACAGAGGTGTTTTTTGCAAAGTGCCTACCTGTAGAGTTTGGCCTGTAGCTCAGCCGCCACCTAGGGAAACCTACCAAACCTGAGCATTTCTGAAAACTAGAGACCTAGGGGAATCCAAGATGGGGTGACTTGTGTGGCTCGGACCAGGTTCTGTTACCCAGAATCCATTGCAAACCTCAAAATTTGGCTAAAAAAACACATGTTCCTCACATTTCTGTGGCAGAAAGTTCTGGAATCTGAGAGGAGCCACAAATATTCTTCCACCCAGCGTTCCCCCATGTCTCCCGATAAAAATGAAACCTCACTTGTGTGGGTAGTCCTAGCGCCCGCGACAGGAAACGCCCCAAAGCGCAACGTGGACACATCCACATTTTTGAAGGAAAACAGAGGTGTTTTTTGCAAAGTGCCTACCTGTAGATTTTGGCCTGTATCTCAGCCGCCACCTAGGGAAACCTACCAAACCTGTGCATTTCTGAAAACTAGAGACCTAGGGGAATCCAAGATGGGGTGACTTGTGTGGCTCGGACCAGGTTCTGTTACCCAGAATCCTTTGCAAACCTCAAAATTTGGCTAAAAAAACACATGTTCCTCACATTTCTGTGGCAGAAAGTTCTGGAATCTGAGAGGAGCCACAAATTTCCTTCCACCCAACGTTCCCCCACGTCTCCCGATAAAAATGATACCTCACTTGTGTGGGTAGGCCTAGCGCCCGCGACAGGAAACGCCCCAAAGCGCAACGTGGACACATCCAAATTTTTGAAGGAAAAGAGAGGTGTTTTTTGCAAAGTGCCTACCTGTAGATTTTGGCCTGTAGCTCAGCCGCCACCTAGGGAAACCTACCAAACCTGTGCATTTCTGAAAACTAGAGACCTAGGGGAATCCAAGATGGGGTGACTTGTGTGGCTCGGACCAGGTTCTGTTACCCAGAATCCTTTGCAAACCTCAAAATTTGGCTAAAAAAACACATGTTCCTCACATTTCTGTGGCAGAAAGTTCTGGAATCTGAGAGGAGCCACAAATTTCCTTCCACCCAACGTTCCCCCACGTCTCCCGATAAAAATGATACCTCACTTGTGTGGGTAGTCCTAGCGCCCGCGACAGGAAACGCCCCAAAGCGCAACGTGGACACATCCAAATTTTTGAAGGAAAACAGAGGTGTTTTTTGCAAAGTGCCTACCTGTAGATTTTGGCCTGTATCTCAGCCGCCACTTAGGGAAACCTACCAAACCTGTGCATTTCTGAAAACTAGAGACCTAGGGGAATCCAAGTTGGGGTGACTTGTGTGGCTCCGACCAGGTTCTGTTACCCAGAATCCTTTGCAAACCTCAAAATTTGGCTAAAAAAACACATGTTCCTCACATTTCTGTGGCAGAAAGTTCTGGAATCTGAGAGGAGCCACAAATTTCCTTCCACCCAGCGTTCCCCCACGTCTCCCGATAAAAATGATACCTCACTTGTGTGGGTAGGCCTAGCGCCCGCGACAAGAAACGCCCCAAAGCGCAAAGTGGACACAGCCACATTTTTGAAGGAAAACAGAGGGGTTTTTTGCAAAGTGCCTACCTGTAGAGTTTGGCCTGTAGCTCAGCCGCCAACTAGGGAAACCTACCAAACCTGTGCATTTCTGAAAACTAGAGACCTAGGGGAATCCAAGATGGGGTGACTTGTGTGGCTCGGACCAGGTTCTGTTACCCAGAATCCATTGCAAACCTCAAAATTTGGCTAAAAAAACACATGTTCCTCACATTTCTGTGGCAGAAAGTTCTGGAATCTGAGAGAAGCCACAAATTTCCTTCCTCCCAGCATTCCGCCATGTCTCCCGATAAAAATGATACCTCACTTGTGTGGGTAGGCCTAGCGCCCGCGACAGGAAACACCCCAAAGCACAACGTGGACACATCCCAATTTTTGAAGGAAAACAGAGGTGGTTTTTTCAAAGTGCCTACCTGTAGATTTTGGCCTGTAGCTCAGCCGACACCTAGGGAAACCTACCAAACCTGTGCATTTCTGAAAACTAGAGACCTAGGAGAATCCAAGATGGGGAGACTTGTGTGGCTGGGACCAGGTTCTGTTACCCAGAATCCTTTGCAAACCTCAAAATTTGGCTAAAAAAACACATGTTCCTCACATTTCTGTGGCTGAAAGTTCTAGAATCTGAGAGGAGCCACAAATGTCCTTCCACCCAACGTTCCCCCACGTCTCCTGATAAAAATGATACCTCACTTGTGTGGGTAGGCCTAGCGCCCGCGACAGGAAACGCCCCAAAGCGCAACGTGGACACAGCCAAATTTTTGAAGGAAAACAGAGGTGTTTTTTGCAAAGTGCCTACCTGTAGATTTTGGCCTGTAGCTCAGCCGCCACCTAGGGAAACCTAACAAACCTGTGCATTTCTGAAAACTAGAGACCTAGGGGAATCCAAGATGGGGTGACTTGTGTGGCTCGGACCAGGTTCTGTTACCCAGAATCCATTGCAAACCTCAAAATTTGGCTAAAAAAACACATGTTCCTCACATTTCTGTGGCAGAAAATTCTGGAATCTGAGAGGAGCCACAAATTTCCTTCTACCCAGCGTTCCCCCACGTCTCCCGATAAAAATGATACCTCACTTGTGTGGGAAGGCCTATCGCCCGCGACAGGAAACGCCCCAAAGCGCAACGTGGACATATCCAAATTTTTGAAGGAAAACAGAGGTGTTTTTTTCAAAGTGCCTACCTGTAGATTTTGGCCTGTAGCTCAGCCGCCACCTAGGGAAACCTACCAAACCTGTGCATTTCTGAAAACTAGAGACCTAGGGGAATCCAAGTTGGGGTGACTTGTGTGGCTCGGGCCAGGTTCTGTTACCCAGAATCCTTTGCAAACCTCAAAATTTGGCTAAAAAAACACATGTTCCTCACATTTCTGTGGCAAAAAGTTCTGGAATCTGAGAGGAGCCACAAATTTCCTTCCACCCAGCGTTCCCCCATGTCTCCCGATAAAAATGATACCTCACTTGTGTGGGTAGGCCTAGCGCCCGCGACAGGAAAAGCCCCAAAGCGCAACGTGGACACAGCCAAATTTTTGAAGGAAAACAGAGGTGTTTTTTGCAAAGTGCCTACCTCTAGATTTTGGCCTGTAGCTCAGCCGCCACCTAGGGAAACCTACCAAACCTGTGCATTTCTGAAAACTAGAGACCTAGGGGAATCCAAGATGGGGTGACTTGTGTGGCTCGGACCAGGTTCTGTTACCCAGAATCCTTTGCAAACCTCAAAATTTGGCTAAAAAAACACATGTTCCTCACATTTCTGTGGCAGAAAGTTCTGGAATCTGAGAGGAGCCACAAATTTCCATCTACCCAGCGTTCCCCCACGTCTCCCGATAAAAATGATACCTCACTTGTGTGGGTAGGCCTAGCGCCCGCGACAGGAAACGCCCCAAAGCACAACGTGGACACATCCAAATTTTTGAAGGAAAACAGAGGTGTTTTTTTCAAAGTGCCTACCTGTAGATTTTGGCCTGTAGCTCAGCCGCCACCTAGGGAAACCTACCAAACCTGTGCATTTCTGAAAACTAGAGACCTAGGGGAATCCAAGATGGGGTGACTTGTGTGGCTGGGACCAGGTTCTGTTACCCAGAATCCTTTGCAAACCTCAAAATTTGGCTAAAAAAACACATGTTCCTCACATTTCTGTGGCAGAAAGTTCTGGAATCTGAGAGGAGCCACAAATGTCCTTCCACCCAACGTTCCCCCACGTCTCCCGATAAAAATTATACCTCACTTGTGTGGGTAGGCCTAGCGCCCGCGAAAGGAAACGCCCCAAAGCGCAACGTGGACACAGCCAAATTTTTGAAGGAAAACAGAGGTGTTTTTTGCAAAGTGCCTACCTGTAGATTTTGGCCTGTAGCTCAGCCGCCACCTAGGGAAACCTACCAAACCTGTGCATTTCTGAAAACTAGAGACCTAGGGGAATCCAAGATGGGGTGACTTGTGTGGCTCGGACCAGGTTCTGTTACCCAGAATCCATTGCAAACCTCAAAATTTGGCTAAAAAAACACATGTTCCTCACATTTCTGTGGCAGAAAATTCTGGAATCTGAGAGGAGCCACAAATTTTCTTCCACCCAGCGTTCCCCCACGTCTCCCGATAAAAATGATACCTCACTTGTGTGGGTAGGCCTAGCGCCCGCGACAAGAAACGCCCCAAAGCGCAACGTGGACACAGCCACATTTTTGAAGGAAAACAGAGGGGTTTTTTGCAAAGTGCCTACCTGTAGAGTTTGGCCTGTAGCTCAGCCGCCACCTAGGGAAACCTACCAAACCTGTGCATTTCTGAAAACTAGAGACCTAGGGGAATCCAAGATGGGGTGACTTGTGTGGATCGGACCAGGTTCTGTTACCCAGAATCCATTGCAAACCTCAAAATTTGGCTAAAAAAACACATGTTCCTCACATTTCTGTGGCAGAAAGTTCTGGAATCTGAGAGGAGCCACAAATTTCCTTCCTCCCAGCGTTCCGCCATGTCTCCCGATAAAAATGATACCTCACTTGTGTGGGTTTGCCTAGCGCCCGCGACAGGAAACGCCCCAAAGCACAACGTGGACACATCCAAATTTATGAAGGAAAACAGAGGTGTTTTTTTCAAAGTGCCTACCTGTAGATTTTGGCCTGTAGCTCAGCCGCCACCTAGGGAAACCTACCAAACCTGTGCATTCCTGAAAACTAGAGACCTAGGGGAATCCAAGTTGGGGTGACTTGTGTGGCTCGGGCCAGGTTCTGTTACCCAGAATCCTTTGCAAACCTCAAAATTTGGCTAAAAAAACACATGTTCCTCACATTTCTGTGGCAAAAAGTTCTGGAATCTGAGAGGAGCCACAAATTTCCTTCCACCCAGCGTTCCCCCATGTCTCCCGATAAAAATGATACCTCACTTGTGTGGGTAGGCCTAGCGCCCGCGACAGGAAAAGCCCCAAAGCGCAACGTGGACACAGCCAAATTTTTGAAGGAAAACAGAGGTGTTTTTTGCAAAGTGCCTACCTCTAGATTTTGGCCTGTAGCTCAGCCGCCACGTAGGGAAACCTACCAAACCTGTGCATTTCTGAAAACTAGAGACCTAGGGGAATCCAAGATGGGGTGACTTGTGTGGCTCGGACCAGGTTCTGTTACCCAGAATCCTTTGCAAACCTCAAAATTTGGATAAAAAAAAACATGTTCCTCACATTTCTGTGGCAGAAAATTCTGGAATCTGAGAGGAGCCACAAATTTCCTTCCACCCAGCGTTCCCCCACGTCTCCCGATAAAAATGATACCTCACTTGTGTGGGTAGGCCTAGCGCCCGCGACAGGAAACGCCCCAAAGCGCAACGTGGACATATCCACATTTTTGAAGGAAAACAGAGGTGTTTTTTTCAAAGTGCCTACCTGTAGATTTTGGCCTGTAGCTCAGCCGCCACCTAGGGAAACCTACCAAACCTGTGCATTTCTGAAAACTAGAGACCTAGGGGAATCCAAGATGGGGTGACTTGTGTGGCTGGGACCAGGTTCTGTTACCCAGAATCCTTTGCAAACCTCAAAAGTTGGCTAAAAAAACACATGTTCCTCACATTTCTGTGGCAGAAAGTTCTGGAATCTGAGAGGAGCCACAAATTTCCTTCCACCCAGCGTTCCCCCATGTCTCCCGATAAAAATGATACCTCACTTGTGTGGGTAGGCCTAGCGCCCGCGACAGGAAAAGCCCCAAAGCGCAACGTGGACACAGCCAAATTTTTGAAGGAAAACAGAGGTGTTTTTTGCAAAGTGCCTACCTCTAGATTTTGGCCTGTAGCTCAGCCGCCACCTAGGGAAACCTACCAAACATGTGCATTTCTGAAAACTAGAGACCTAGGGGAATCCAAGATGGGGTGACTTGTGTGGCTCGGACCAGGTTCTGTTACCCAGAATCCTTTGCAAACCTCAAAATTTGGCTAAAAAAACACATGTTCCTCACATTTCTGTGGCAGAAAGTTCTGGAATCTGAGAGGAGCCACAAATTTCCATCCACCCAGCGTTCCCCCACGTCTCCCGATAAAAATGATACCTCACTTGTGTGGGTAGGCCTAGCGCCCGCGACAGGAAACGCCTCAAAGCGCAACGTGGACACAGCCAAATTTTTGAAGGAAAACAGAGGTGTTTTTTGCAAAGTACCTACCTGTAGATTTTGGCCTGTAGCTCAGCCGCCACCTAGGGAAACCTACCAAACCTGTGCATTTCTGAAAACTAGAGACCTAGGGGAATCGAAGATGGGGTGACTTGTGTGGCTCGGACCAGGTCTGTTACCCAGAATCCTTTGCAAACTTCAAAATTTGGCTAAAAAAACACATGTTCCTCACATTTCTGTGGCAGAAAGTTCTGGAATCTGGGAGGAGCCACAAATTTCCTTCCACCCAGCGTTCCCCCACGTCTCCCGATAAAAATGATACCTCACTTGTGTGGGTAGGCCTAGCGCCCGTGACAGGAAACGCCCCAAAGCGCAACGTGGACACAGCCAAATTTTTGAAGGAAAACAGAGGTGTTTTTTGCAAAGTGCCTACCTGTAGGTTTTGGCATGTAGCTCAGCCGCCACCTAGGGAAACCTACCAAACCTGTGCATTTCTGAAAACTAGAGACCTAGGGGAATCCAAGATGGGGTGACTTGTGTGGCTCGGACCAGGTTCTGTTACCCGGAATCCTTTGCAAACCTCAAAAGTTGGCTAAAAAAACACATGTTCCTCGCATTTCTATGGCAGAAAGTTCTGGAATCTGAGAGGAGCCACAAATTTCCTTCCACCCAGCGTTCCCCCATGTCTCCCGATAAAAATTATACCTCACTTGTGTGGGTAGGCCTAGCGCCCGCGACAGGAAACGCCCCAAAGCGCAACGTGGACACAGACAAATTTTTGAAGGAAAACAGAGGTGTTTTTTGTAAAGTGCCTACCTGTAGTTTTGGCCTGTAGCTCAGCCGCCACCTAGGGAAACCTACCAAACCTGTGCATTTCTGAAAACTAGAGACCTAGGGGAATCCAAGATGGGGTGACTTGTGTGGCTGGGACCAGGTTCTGTTACCCAGAATCCTTTGCAAACCTCAAAATTTGGCTAAAAAAACACATGTTCCTCACATTTCTGTGGCAGAAAGTTCTGGAATCTGAGAGGAGCCACAAATTTCCTTCCACCCAGCGTTCCCCCATGTCTCCCGATAAAAATGATACCTCACTTGTGTGGGTAGGCCTAGCGCCCGCGACAGGAAACGCCCCAAAGCGCAACGTGGACACAGCCAAATTTTTGGAGGAAAACAGAGGTGTTTTTTTCAAAGTGCCTACCTGTAGATTTTGGCCTGTAGCTCAGCCGCCACCTAGGGAAACCTACCAAACCTGTGCATTTCTGAAAACTAGAGACCTAGGGGAATCCAAGATGGGGTGACTTGTGTGGCTCGGACCAGGTTCTGTTACCCAGAATCCTTTGCAAACCTCAAAATTTGGCTAAAAAAACACATGTTCCTCACATTACTGTGGCAGAAAGTTCTGGAATCTGAGAGGAGCCACAATTTCCATCCACCCAGCGTTCCCCCACGTCTCCCGATAAAAATGATACCTCACTTGTGAGGGTAGGCCTAGCGCCCGCGACAGGAAACGCCCCAAAGCCCAACGTGGACACATCCAAATTTTTGAAGGAAAACAGAGGTGTTTTTTGCAAAGTACCTACCTGTAGATTTTGGCCTGTAGCTCAGCCGCCACCTAGGGAAACCTACCAAACCTGTGCATTTCTGAAAACTAGAGACCTAGGGGAATCCAAGATGGGGTGACTTGTGTGGCTCGGACCAGGTTCTGTTACCCAGAATCCATTGCAAACCTCAAAATTTGGCTAAAAAAACACATGTGCCTCACATTTCTGTGGCAGAAAGTTCTGGAATCTGAGAGGAGCCACAAATTTCCTTCCACCCAGCGTTCCCCCACGTCTCCCGATAAAAATGATACCTCACTTGTGTGGGTAGGTCTAGCGCCCGTTACAGGAAACGCCCCAAAGCGCAACGTGGACACAGCCAAATTTTTGAAGGAAAACAGAGGTGTTTTTTGCAAAGTGACTACCAGTAGTTTTGGCCTGTAGCTCAGCCGCCACCTAGGGAAACCTACCAAACCTGTGCATTTCTGAAAACTAGAGACCTAGGGGAATCCAAGATGGGGTGACTTGTGTGGCTCGGACCAGGTTCTGTTACCCAGAATCCATTGCAAACCTCAAAATTTGACTAAAAAAACACATGTTCCTCACATTTCTGTGGCAGAAAATTCTGGAATCTGAGAGGAGCCACAAATTTCCTTCCACCCAGCGTTCCCCCACGTCTCCCGATAAAAATGATACCTCACTTGTGTGGGTAGGCCTAGCGCCCGCGACAGGAAACGCCCCAAAGCGCAACGTGGACATATCCACATTTTTGAAGGAAAACAGAGGTGTTTTTTGCAAAGTGCCTACCTCTAGATTTTGGCCTGTAGCTCAGCCGCCACGTAGGGAAACCTACCAAACCTGTGCATTTCTGAAAACTAGAGACCTAGGGGAATCCAAGATGGGGTGACTTGTGTGGCTCGGACCAGGTTCTGTTACCCCGAATCCTTTGCAAACCTCAAAATTTGGCTAAAAAAACACATGTTCCTCACATTTCTGTGGCAGAAAGTTCTGGAATCTGAGAGGAGCCACAAATTTCCTTCCACCCAGCGTTCCCCCACGTCTCCCGATAAAAATGATACCTCACTTGTGTGGGTAGGCCTAGCGCCCGCGACAAGAAACGCCCCAAAGCGCAAAGTGGACACAGCCACATTTTTGAAGGAAAACAGAGGGGTTTTTTGCAAAGTGCCTACCTGTAGAGTTTGGCCTGTAGCTCAGCCGCCAACTAGGGAAACCTACCAAACCTGTGCATTTCTGAAAACTAGAGACCTAGGGGAATCCAAGATGGGGTGACTTGTGTGGCTCGGACCAGGTTCTGTTACCCAGAATCCATTGCAAACCTCAAAATTTGGCTAAAAAAACACATGTTCCTCACATTTCTGTGGCAGAAAGTTCTGGAATCTGAGAGGAGCCACAAATTTCCTTCCTCCCAGCATTCCGCCATGTCTCCCGATAAAAATGATACCTCACTTGTGTGGGTAGGCCTAGCGCCCGCGACAGGAAACGCCCCAAAGCACAACGTGGACACATCCAAATTTTTGAAGGAAAACAGAGGTGTTTTTTTCAAAGTGCCTCCCTGTAGATTTTGGCCTGTAGCTCAGCCGACACCTAGGGAAACCTACCAAACCTGTGCATTTCTGAAAACTAGAGACCTAGGAGAATCCAAGATGGGGAGACTTGTGTGGCTGGGACCAGGTTCTGTTACCCAGAATCCTTTGCAAACCTCAAAATTTGGCTAAAAAAACACATGTTCCTCACATTTCTGTGGCAGAAAGTTCTAGAATCTGAGAGGAGCCACAAATGTCCTTCCACCCAACGTTCCCCCACGTCTCCCGATAAAAATGATACCTCACTTGTGTGGGTAGGCCTAGCGCCCGCGACAGGAAACGCCCCAAAGCGCAACGTGGACACAGCCAAATTTTTGAAGGAAAACAGAGGTGTTTTTTGCAAAGTGCCTACCTGTAGATTTTGGCCTGTAGCTCAGCCGCCACCTAGGGAAACCTAACAAACCTGTGCATTTCTGAAAACTAGAGACCTAGGGGAATCCAAGATGGGGTGACTTGTGTGGCTCGGACCAGGTTCTGTTACCCAGAATCCTTTGCAAACCTCAAAATTTGGCTAAAAAAACACATGTTCCTCACATTTCTGTGGCAGAAAGTTCTGGAATCTGAGAGGAGCCATAAATTTCCATCTACCCAGCGTTCCCCCACGTCTCCCGATAAAAATGATACCTCACTTGTGTGGGTAGGCCTAGCGCCCGCGACAGGAAACGCCCCAAAGCACAACATGGACACATCCAAATTTTTGAAGGAAAACAGAGGTGTTTTTTTCAAAGTGCCTACCTGTAGATTTTGGCCTGTAGCTCAGCCGCCACCTAGGGAAACCTACCAAACCTGTGCATTTCTGAAAACTAGAGACCTAGGGGAATCCAAGATGGGGTGACTTGTGTGGCTGGGACCAGGTTCTGTTACCCAGAATCCTTTGCAAACCTCAAAATTTGGCTAAAAAAACACATGTTCCTCACATTTCTGTGGCAGAAAGTTCTGGAATCTGAGAGGAGCCACAAATGTCCTTCCACCCAACGTTCCCCCACGTCTCCCGATAAAAATTATACCTCACTTGTGTGGGTAGGCCTAGCGCCCGCGAAAGGAAACGCCCCAAAGCGCAACGTGGACACAGCCAAATTTTTGAAGGAAAACAGAGGTGTTTTTTGCAAAGTGCCTACCTGTAGATTTTGGCCTGTAGCTCAGCCGCCACCTAGGGAAACCTACCAAACCTGTGCATTTCTGAAAACTAGAGACCTAGGGGAATCCAAGATGGGGTGACTTGTGTGGCTCGGACCAGGTTCTGTTACCCAGAATCCATTGCAAACCTCAAAATTTGGCTAAAAAAACACATGTTCCTCACATTTCTGTGGCAGAAAATTCTGGAATCTGAGAGGAGCCACAAATTTTCTTCCACCCAGCGTTCCCCCACGTCTCCCGATAAAAATGATACCTCACTTGTGTGGGTAGGCCTAGCGCCCGCGACAAGAAACGCCCCAAAGCGCAACGTGGACACAGCCACATTTTTGAAGGAAAACAGAGGGGTTTTTTGCAAAGTGCCTACCTGTAGAGTTTGGCCTGTAGCTCAGCCGCCACCTAGGGAAACCTACCAAACCTGTGCATTTCTGAAAACTAGAGACCTAGGGGAATCCAAGATGGGGTGACTTGTGTGGATCGGACCAGGTTCTGTTACCCAGAATCCATTGCAAACCTCAAAATTTGGCTAAAAAAACACATGTTCCTCACATTTCTGTGGCAGAAAGTTCTGGAATCTGAGAGGAGCCACAAATTTCCTTCCACCCAGCGTTCCCCCATGTCTCCCGATAAAAATGATACCTCACTTGTGTGGGTAGGCCTAGCGCCCGCGACAGGAAACGCCCCAAAGCGCAACGTGGACACAGCCAAATTTTTGAAGGAAAACAGAGGTGTTTTTTGCAAAGTGCCTACCTGTAGATTTTGGCCTGTAGCTCAGCCGCCACCTAGGGAAACCTAACAAACCTGTGCATTTCTGAAAACTAGAGACCTAGGGGAATCCAAGATGGGGTGACTTGTGTGGCTCGGACCAGGTTCTGTTACCCAGAATCCTTTGCAAACCTCAAAATTTGGCTAAAAAAACACATGTTCCTCACATTTCTGTGGCAGAAAGTTCTGGAATCTGAGAGGAGCCATAAATTTCCATCTACCCAGCGTTCCCCCACGTCTCCCGATAAAAATGATACCTCACTTGTGTGGGTAGGCCTAGCGCCCGCGACAGGAAACGCCCCAAAGCACAACATGGACACATCCAAATTTTTGAAGGAAAACAGAGGTGTTTTTTTCAAAGTGCCTACCTGTAGATTTTGGCCTGTAGCTCAGCCGCCACCTAGGGAAACCTACCAAACCTGTGCATTTCTGAAAACTAGAGACCTAGGGGAATCCAAGATGGGGTGACTTGTGTGGCTGGGACCAGGTTCTGTTACCCAGAATCCTTTGCAAACCTCAAAATTTGGCTAAAAAAACACATGTTCCTCACATTTCTGTGGCAGAAAGTTCTGGAATCTGAGAGGAGCCACAAATGTCCTTCCACCCAACGTTCCCCCACGTCTCCCGATAAAAATTATACCTCACTTGTGTGGGTAGGCCTAGCGCCCGCGAAAGGAAACGCCCCAAAGCGCAACGTGGACACAGCCAAATTTTTGAAGGAAAACAGAGGTGTTTTTTGCAAAGTGCCTACCTGTAGATTTTGGCCTGTAGCTCAGCCGCCACCTAGGGAAACCTACCAAACCTGTGCATTTCTGAAAACTAGAGACCTAGGGGAATCCAAGATGGGGTGACTTGTGTGGCTCGGACCAGGTTCTGTTACCCAGAATCCATTGCAAACCTCAAAATTTGGCTAAAAAAACACATGTTCCTCACATTTCTGTGGCAGAAAATTCTGGAATCTGAGAGGAGCCACAAATTTTCTTCCACCCAGCGTTCCCCCACGTCTCCCGATAAAAATGATACCTCACTTGTGTGGGTAGGCCTAGCGCCCGCGACAAGAAACGCCCCAAAGCGCAACGTGGACACAGCCACATTTTTGAAGGAAAACAGAGGGGTTTTTTGCAAAGTGCCTACCTGTAGAGTTTGGCCTGTAGCTCAGCCGCCACCTAGGGAAACCTACCAAACCTGTGCATTTCTGAAAACTAGAGACCTAGGGGAATCCAAGATGGGGTGACTTGTGTGGATCGGACCAGGTTCTGTTACCCAGAATCCATTGCAAACCTCAAAATTTGGCTAAAAAAACACATGTTCCTCACATTTCTGTGGCAGAAAGTTCTGGAATCTGAGAGGAGCCACAAATTTCCTTCCTCCCAGCGTTCCGCCATGTCTCCCGATAAAAATGATACCTCACTTGTGTGGGTTTGCCTAGCGCCCGCGACAGGAAACGCCCCAAAGCACAACGTGGACACATCCAAATTTATGAAGGAAAACAGAGGTGTTTTTTTCAAAGTGCCTACCTGTAGATTTTGGCCTGTAGCTCAGCCGCCACCTAGGGAAACCTACCAAACCTGTGCATTTCTGAAAACTAGAGACCTAGGGGAATCCAAGTTGGGGTGACTTGTGTGGCTCGGGCCAGGTTCTGTTACCCAAAATCCTTTGCAAACCTCAAAATTTGGCTAAAAAAACACATGTTCCTCACATTTCTGTGGCAAAAAGTTCTGGAATCTGAGAGGAGCCACAAATTTCCTTCCACCCAGCGTTCCCCCATGTCTCCCGATAAAAATGATACCTCACTTGTGTGGGTAGGCCTAGCGCCCGCGACAGGAAAAGCCCCAAAGCGCAACGTGGACACAGCCAAATTTTTGAAGGAAAACAGAGGTGTTTTTTGCAAAGTGCCTACCTCTAGATTTTGGCCTGTAGCTCAGCCGCCACGTAGGGAAACCTACCAAACCTGTGCATTTCTGAAAACTAGAGACCTAGGGGAATCCAAGATGGGGTGACTTGTGTGGCTCGGACCAGGTTCTGTTACCCAGAATCCTTTGCAAACCTCAAAATTTGGCTAAAAAAAAACATGTTCCTCACATTTCTGTGGCAGAAAATTCTGGAATCTGAGAGGAGCCACAAATTTCCTTCCACCCAGCGTTCCCCCACGTCTCCCGATAAAAATGATACCTCACTTGTGTGGGTAGGCCTAGCGCCCGCGACAGGAAACGCCCCAAAGCGCAACGTGGACATATCCACATTTTTGAAGGAAAACAGAGGTGTTTTTTTCAAAGTGCCTACCTGTAGATTTTGGCCTGTAGCTCAGCCGCCACCTAGGGAAACCTACCAAACCTGTGCATTTCTGAAAACTAGAGACCTAGGGGAATCCAAGATGGGGTGACTTGTGTGGCTGGGACCAGGTTCTGTTACCCAGAATCCTTTGCAAACCTCAAAATTTGGCTAAAAAAACACATGTTCCTCACATTTCTGTGGCAGAAAGTTCTGGAATCTGAGAGGAGCCACAAATTTCCTTCCACCCAGCGTTCCCCCATGTCTCCCGATAAAAATTATACCTCACTTGTGTGGGTAGGCCTAGCGCCCGCGACAGGAAAAGCCCCAAAGCGCAACGTGGACACAGCCAAATTTTTGAAGGAAAACAGAGGTGTTTTTTGCAAAGTGCCTACCTCTAGATTTTGGCCTGTAGCTCAGCCGCCACCTAGGGAAACCTACCAAACATGTGCATTTCTGAAAACTAGAGACCTAGGGGAATCCAAGATGGGGTGACTTGTGTGGCTCGTACCAGGTTCTGTTACCCAGAATCCTTTGCAAACCTCAAAATTTGGCTAAAAAAACACATGTTCCTCACATTTCTGTGGCAGAAAGTTCTGGAATCTGAGAGGAGCCACAAATTTCCATCCACCCAGCGTTCCCCCACGGTCTCCCGATAAAATGATACCTCACTTGTGTGGGTAGGCCTAGCGCCCCGCGACAGGAAACGCCCCAAAGCGCAACGTGGACACAGCCACATTTTTGAAGGAAAACAGAGGTGTTTTTTGCAAAGTACCTACCTGTTGATTTTGGCCTGTAGCTCAGCCGCCACCTAGGGAAACCTACCAAACCTGTGCATTTCTGAAAACTAGAGACCTAGGGGAATCGAAGATGGGGTGACCTTGTGTGGCTCGGACCAGGTTCTGTTACCCAGAATCCATTGCAAACCTCAAAATTTGGCTAAAAAAACACATGTGCCTCACATTTCTGTGGCAGAAAATTCTGGAATCTGAGAGGAGCCACAAATTTCCTTCCACCCAGCGTTCCCCCCACGTCTCCCGATAAAAATGATACCTCACTTGTGTGGGTAGACCTAGCGCCCGTTACAGGGAAACGCCCCAAAGCGCAACGTGGACACAGCCAAATTTTTGAAGAAAAACAGAGGTGTTTTTTGCAAAGTGCCTACCTGTAGATTTTGGCCTGTAGCTCAGCCGCCACCTAGGGAAACCTACCAGACCTGTGCATTTCTGATAACTAGAGACCTAGGGAAATCCAAGATGGGGGTGACTTGTGTGGCTCGGACCAGGTTCTGTTACCCAGAATCCTTTGCAAACCTCAAAATTTGGCTAAAAAAACACATGTTCCTCACATTTCTGTGGCAGAAAGTTCTGGAATCTGGGAGGAGCCACAAATTTCCTTCCACCCAGCGTTCCCCCACGTCTCCCGATAAAAATGATACCTCACTTGTGTGGGTAGGCCTAGCGCCCGTGACAGGAAACGCCCCAAAGCGCAACGTGGAAACAGCCAAATTTTTGAAGGAAAACAAGAGATGTTTTTTGCAAAGTGCCTACCTGTAGGTTTTTGGCATGTAGCTCAGCCGCCACCTAGGGAAACCTACCAAACCTGTGCATTTCTGAAAACTAGAGACCTAGGGGAATCCAAGATGGGGTGACTTGTGTGGCTCGGACCAGGTTTCTGTTACCCGGAATCCTTTGCAAACCTCAAAAGTTGGCTAAAAAAACACATGTTCCTCGCATTTCTGTGGCAGAAAGTTCTGGAATCTGAGAGGAGCCACAAATTTCCTTCCACCCAGCGTTCCCCCACGTCTCCCGATAAAAATGATACCTCACTTGTGTGGGTAGGCCCTAGCGCCCGCAACAGGAAAACGCCCCAAAGCGCAACGTGGACACAGACAAATTTTTGAAGGAAAACAGAGGTGTTTTTTGTAAAGTGCCTACCTGTAGTTTTTGGCCTGTAGCTCAGCCGCCACCTAGGGAAACCTACCAAACCTGTGCATTTTCTGAAAACTAGAGACCTAGGGGAATCCAAGATGGGGTGACTTGTGTGGCTTGGACCAGGTTCTGTTACCCAGAATCCATTGCAAACCTCAAAATTTGGCTAAAAAAACACATGTTCCTCACATTTCTGTGGCAGAAAGTTCTGGAATCTGAGAGGAGCCACAAATTTCCTTCCTCCCAGCATTCCGCCATGTCTCCCGATAAAAATGATACCTCACTTGTGTGGGTAGGCCTAGCGCCCGCGACAGGAAACGCCCCAAAGCACAACGTGGGACACATCCCAATTTTTGAAGGGAAAACAGAGGTGGTTTTTTCAAGTGCCTACCTGTAGATTTTGGCCTGTAGCTCAGCCGACACCTAGGGAAACCTACCAAACCTGTGCATTTCTGAAAACTAGAGACCTAGGAGAATCCAAGATGGGGAGACTTGTGTGGCTGGGACCAGGTTCTGTTACCCAGAATCCTTTGCAAACCTCAAAATTTGGCTAAAAAAAACACATGTTCCTCACATTTCTGTGGCAGAAAGTTCTAGAATCTGAGAGGAGCCACAAATGGTCCTTCCACCCAACGTTCCCCCACGTCTCCCCGATAAAAATGATACCTCACTTGTGTGGGTAGGCCTAGCGCCCGCGACAGGAAACGCCCCAAAGCGCAACGTGGGACACAGCCACATTTTTGAAGGAAAACAGAGGTGTTTTTTGCAAAGTGCCTACCTGTAGATTTTGGCCTGTAGCTCAGCCGCCACCTAGGGAAACCTACCAGACCTGTGCATTTCTGATAACTAGAGACCTAGGGAAATCCAAGATGGGGTGACTTGTGTGGGCTCGGACCAGGTTCTGTTACCCAGAATCCTTTGCAAACCTCAAAATTTGGCTAAAAAAACACATGTTCCTCACATTTCTGTGGCAGAAAGTTCTGGAATCTGGGGAGGAGCCACAAATTTCCTTCCACCCAGCGTTCCCTCCCACGTCTCCCGATAAAAATGATACCTCACTTGTGTGGGTAGGCCTAGCGCCCGTGACAGGAAACGCCCCAAAGCGCAACGTGGACACAGCCAAATTTTTGAAGGAAAACAGAGGTGTTTTTTGCAAAGTGCCTACCTGTAGGTTTTGGCATGTAGCTCAGCCGCCACCTAGGGAAACCAACCAAACCTGTGCATTTCTGAAAAACTAGAGACCTAGGGGAATCCAAGATGGGGTGACTTGTGTGGCTCGGACCAGGTTCTGTTACCCGGAATCCTTTGCAAAACCTCAAAAGTTGGCTAAAAAAACACATGTTCCTCGCATTTCTGTGGCAGAAAGTTCTGGAATCCTGAGAGGAGCCACAAATTTCCTTCCACCCAGCGTTCCCCCACGTCTCCCGATAAAAATGATACCTCACTTGTGTGGGTAGGCCTAGCGCCCGCAACAGGAAACGCCCCAAAGCGCAACGTGGACACAGACAAATTTTTGAAGGAAAACAGAGGTGTTTTTTGTAAAGTGCCTACCTGTAGTTTTTGGCCTGTAGCTCAGCCGCCACCTAGGGAAACCTACCAAACCTGTGCATTTCTGAAAACTAGAGACCTAGGGGGAATCCAAGATGGGGTGACTTGTGTGGCTTGGACCAGGTTCTGTTACCCAGAATCCATTGCAAACCTCAAAATTTGGCTAAAAAAAACACATGTTCCTCACATTTCTGTGGCAGAAAGTTCTGGAATCTGAGAGGAGCCACAAATTTCCTTCCTCCCAGCATTCCGCCATGTCGTCCCGATAAAAATGATACCTCACTTGTGTGGGTAGGCCTAGCGCCCGCGACAGGAAACGCCCCAAAGCACAACGTGGACACATCCCAATTTTTGAAGGAAACAGAGGTGGTTTTTTCAAAGTGCCTACCTGTAGATTTTTGGCCTGTAGCTCAGCCGACACCTAGGGAAACCTACCAAACCTGTGCATTTCTGAAAACTAGAGACCTAGGAGAATCCAAGATGGGGAGACTTGTGTGGCTGGGACCAGGTTCTGTTACCCAGAATCCTTTGCAAACCTCAAAATTTGGCTAAAAAAACACATGTTCCCTCACATTTCTGTGGCAGAAAGTTCTAGAATCTGAGAGGAGCCACAAATGTCCTTCCACCCAACGTTCCCCCACGTCCTCCCGATAAAAATGATACCTCACTTGTGTGGGTAGGCCTAGCGCCCGCGACAGGAAACGCCCCAAAGCGCAACGTGGACACAGCCACATTTTTGAAGGAAAACAGAGGTGTTTTTTGCAAAGTGCCTACCTGTAGATTTTGGCCTGTAGCTCAGCCGCCACCTAGGGAAACCTAACAAACCTGTGCATTTCTGAAAACTAGAGACCTAGGGGAATCCAAGATGGGGTGACTTGTGTGGCTCGGACCAGGTTCTGTTACCCAGAATCCATTGCAAACCTCAAAATTTGGCTAAAAAAAACACATGTTTCCTCACATTTCTGTGGCAGAAAATTCTGGAATCTGAGAGGGAGCCACAAATTTCCTTCCACCCAGCGTTCCCCCCACGTCTCCCGATAAAAATGATACCTCACTTGTGTGGGGTAGGCCTATCGCCCGCGGACAGGAAACGCCCCAAAGCGCAACGTGGACATATCCAAAATTTTTGAAGGAAAACAGAGGTGTTTTTTTTCAAAGTGCCTACCTGTAGATTTTGGCCTGTAGCTCAGCCGCCACCTAGGGAAACCTACCAAACCTGTGCATTTCTGAAAACTAGAGACCTAGGGGGAATCCAAGTTGGGGTGACTTGTGTGGCTCTGCCAGGTTCTGTTACCCAGAATCCTTTGCAAACCTCAAAATTTGGCTAAAAAAACACATGTTCCTCACATTTCTGTGGCAAAAAGTTCTGGAATCTGAGAGGAGCCACAAATTTCCTTCCACCCAGCGTTCCCCCATGTCTCCCGATAAAAAATGATACCTCACTTGTGTGGGTAGGCCTAGCGGCCCGCGACAGGAAAAGGCCCCAAAGCGCAACGTGGACACAGCCAAATTTTTGAAGGAAAACAGAGGTGTTTTTTGCAAAGTGCCTACCTCTAGATTTTGGCCTGTAGCTCAGCCGCCACGTAGGGAAACCTACCAAACCTGTGCATTTCTGAAAACTAGAGACCTAGGGGAATCCAAGATGGGGTGACTTGTGTGGCTCGGACCAGGTTCTGTTACCCAGAATCCTTTGCAAACCTCAAATTTGGCTAAAAAAAAAACACATGTTCCTCACATTTCTGTGGCAGAAAGTTCTGGAATCTGAGAGGAGCCACAAATTTCCATCTACCCAGCGTTCCCCCACGTCTCCCGATAAAAATGATACCTCACTTGTGTGGGTAGGCCTAGCGCCCGCGACAGGAAACGCCCCAAAAGCACAACGTGGACACATCCAAATTTTTAAAGGAAAACAGAGGTGTTTTTTTCAAAGTGCCTACCTGTAGATTTTGGCCTGTAGCTCAGCCGCCACCTAGGGAAACCTACCAAACCTGTGCATTTCTGAAAACTAGAGACCTAGGGGAATCCAAGATGGGGTGACTTGTGTGGCTGGGACCAGGTTCTGTTACCCAGAATCCTTTGCAAACCTCAAAATTTGGCTAAAAAAACACATGTTCCTCACATTTCTGTGGCAGAAAGTTCTGGAATCTGAGAGGAGCCACAAATGTCCTTCCACCCAACGTTCCCCCACGTCTCCCGATAAAAATTATACCTCACTTGTGTGGGTAGGCCTAGCGCCCGCGAAAGGAAACGCCCCAAAGCGCAACGTGGACACAGCCAAATTTTTGAAGGAAAAACAGAGGTGTTTTTTGCAAAGTGCCTACCTGTAGATTTTGGCCTGTAGCTCAGCCGCCACCTAGGGAAAACCTACCCAAACCTGTGCATTTCTGAAAACTAGAGACCTAGGGGAATCCAAGATGGGGTGACTTGTGTGGCTCGGACCAGGTTCTCTTACCCAGAATCCATTGCAAACCTCAAAATTTGGCTAAAAAAACACATGTTCCTCACATTTCTGTGGCAGAAAATTCTGGAATCTGAGAGGAGCCACAAATTTTCTTCCACCCAGCGTTCCCCCACGTCTCCCGATAAAAATGATACCTCACTTGTGTGGGTAAGCCTAGCGCCCGCGACAAGAAACGCCCCAAAGCGCAACGTGGACACAGCCACATTTTTGAAGGAAAACAGAGGGGTTTTTTGCAAAGTGCCTACCTGTAGAGTTTGGCCTGTAGCTCAGCCGCCACCTAGGGAAACCTACCAAACCTGTGCATTTCTGAAAACTAGAGGACCTAGGGGAATCCAAGATGGGGTGACTTGTGTGGATCGGACCAGGTTCTGTTACCCAGGAATCCATTGCAAACCTCAAAATTTTGGCTAAAAAAAACACAGTGCCTCACATTTCTGTGGCAGAAAGTTCTGGAATCTGAGAGGAGCCACAAATTTCCTTCCACCCAGCGTTCCCCCCACGTCTCCCGATAAAAATGATACCTCACTTGTGTGGGTAGGCCTAGCGCCCGTGACAGGAAACGCCCCAAAGCGCAACGTGGAAACAGCCAAATTTTGGAAGGAAAACAGAGATGTTTTTTGCAAAGTGCCTACCTGTAGGTTTTGGCATGTAGCTCAGCCGCCACCTAGGGAAACCTACCAAACCTGTGCATTTCTGAAAACTAGAGACCTAGGGGAATCCAAGATGGGGGTGACTTGTGTGGCTCGGACCAGGTTCTGTTACCCGGAATCCTT